>NC_141676.1:115642107-117065146 GCF_028749965.1 Puma concolor
TTTCCTATTTAAAGGTAACTGCCTAGGGTTTCATCTTATTTAGGTTGTCCCTGCAGGGAAGGGAAGGCTTCTCTGCAGCTCCCCCCACCCCCACCCCAGCTGAGAGGAGGTGAGCCGATGACAGCAGGTTATGCTGGCCAGACTTGTGTCAGGAGACCCGGGTTGGGTCCAGTTCCTGCCGATAACCACTGTGTGCACTTGAGCAGCTGTTCCCTCCTCAGGCCTCAGTTTCCCCATCTACAAACTGAGGAAACCTTACTAGACCCCCTGAGTGCTCTGTCAGCCCCATCCCCAGTATAATGTTCTCAGAGTCCCCAAGGCTCTAATACAGTCTCTGCATAGGAGTGTCAGGACGTAGGAAAGACCCAGCTGTGAGGCTCTGAATGTCAGGCTGAGATGCTGGAAATTTTGTAGGTGCTGGGGAACCACTGAGGCTATTACAGCCCAATGAACTTGACCACCTTTGTCCGTTAAAGACTATTGTTCCCTTGCTGTTTCTATGATGATTTTACACCAAGAGGTGGTATCGATTTTAGAGGAATGGAAGAACCCTATCTAACATAAAACCTGAATCATTGGCAGGCAGCCAGTACTGGGCTCTGAGTGGCTATGACATTGAGCCAGGTTATCCCAAGGACATCTCAAACTACGGCTTCCCAAGCAGTGTCCGCGCAATTGATGCCGCTGTTTACTACAGGGGAGAAACCTTCTTCTTTGTAAACAACCAGTTCTGGAGGTAAGGTAAACTATTTTTTTTGGCTAGAGGTTGAAATCTGTATTTACCTTGTCTACAACCACTAACAACCAGCCATCTGGGGGTTTAAAAAAAACCCAGGTGATCTTTCATAGGCATTTTATTTTCATGAAATCATCAGTGTTGCCATGGCCTTTGAAAATGTCATTTTTATCAAGTCAAAAAGCTTCACAATGGTATTGAGGATTCTATGTCAGGGAACAGAGCAAACCTTAATATGGTCCCAGGAAGGGATGCAAAGAAAAAGGCTAATTCTGTTATGAGTTAAATTCTAAATTTTTTTTTTCAACGTTTATTTATTTTTGGGATAGAGAGAGACAGAGCATGAACGGGGGAGGAGCAGAGAGAGAGGGAGACACAGAATCGGAAACAGGCTCCAGGCTCTGAGCCATCAGCCCAGAGCCTCACGCGGGGCTCGAACTCACGGACCGCGAGATCGTGACCTGGCTGAAGTCGGGCGCTTAACCGACTGCGCCACCCAGGCGCCCCAGTTATGGGTTAAATTCTAACACACTCAAGAAAATGCTGTTTGGATAGCCTGAAAAATGTGGTGTCCACATTGGACTTATCACCTCACTACTGGGGGGGAACGGGGGGAGGGGGAAGAGGAGGAGGGAAGGGAGGAAGGCTGGTTATGCACCAATTAAGTAAATCCACAGGGAATACAAGCTTTTCTTTTTGAAAATCAGGTCGTGATCTCACAGCTTCTGAGTTCGAGCCCCACGTCGGGTGCTGTGCTGACAGCTCAGAGCCTGGAGCCTGCTTCAGATTCTGTGTCTCCCTCTCTCTCTCTAGCCCTTCCCCCAGTCACACTCTGTCTGTCTGTCTCTCTCTCTTGAAAATAAACAAACATAGGGGCGCCTGGGTGGCGCAGTCGGTTAAGCGTCCGACTTCAGCCAGGTCACGATCTCGCGGTCCGTGAGTTCGAGCCCCGCGTTGGGCTCTGGGCTGATGGCTCAGAGCCTGGAGCCTGTTTCCGATTCTGTGTCTCCCTCTCTCTCTGACCCTCCCCCGTTCATGCTCTGTCTCTCTCTGTCCCAAAAATAAATAAACGTTGAAAAAAAAAATTAAAAAAAAAAAAAAGAAAATAAACAAACATTAAAAAAATAAGTAAAAAAGAAAATAACATTGTGCTAGCGATCAAAACCCTGTTTTAGAATTAATGCGACCCACCTATTTTCTAAATAGGAATGTGCCCTTAGGTAGAAAAAAGTTAACTATTCTTAGGCCCAGGAAATAAGACATAACAAAGACTGAATGAGAAAATATGTGTGAAGGCACTTTGTAAAGTATCTGCACTTTAAATAAAACTGTTATCATTACATACTATATTGATACATGGGACATTTTTGTTTCATCAGATACGATAACCAAAGACAGTCCATGCAAACGGGTTATCCCAAAAACATAGCAAGCATCTTTCCAGGAATAGAAAGTAGAGTTGATGCAGTTTTCCAGCAGAATCGTAAGTAGAAAAAAAACCCTGATAATAAATTTGTTTACAGTCGTAAAATAGCACGTTTACGTTTCAGTGTTGTATCGGAACAATTTTAATTGAAAATGTCTAAGACCTTCTACAAGCTAATTCAACCCTTGATCTTTTTTTGCTTTTCGGGCAGACGTCTTCCTCTTCTTCATCGGACCCACGTATTATGCGTTTGATCTTAGCGCTCACAGGATTACTAGGGTTCAAAGAAGCAACAGATGGCTTAACTGCAGATAACCCTGAAGCAAAGTCACACGTGTCTGCATCAGTTTCCTGCGAATGGAAGGAAAGTCTAGTTTGCAAATTCATTTTACTGTGTCCTGTTTATACTTTTCTCACCCATAAGTAATGCCTGCTGTCACTGTCCTCACTGGGCCTGTCTTCCGTGAAAATGCATTTGGAGTAGTCCACCGTCTACAGGGCTGATTTAGTTCTCACCTATTCCAGCTCAAGAGAGGAGATGAAGCCTTCCTGGTCACCTCAGTGCTCACTATGTTGTTACTCATCTGACTTCTAGAATGCTCGTATATACCTGAGGCTCCTTAAACATGTCTTAATTATATCTGCTATGTACCGTTCAGCACTGGGTTCCAGTGAGACATAGAGCTCATGAACAACGTAAACAGAACCTCTTGCCTTTCCTGAAAACGTGGTGCTATATTCCAGTCCTGGAAAAAAATCCTGTTGACCCATGTGGTGGGTTGAACTGTGTCCCTCCAAGAAAGAGATATTGAAGTCCTAGTCCTAGGTGCCTATGAATGTACCCTGTTTGAAACTAGAGTCTTTGGAGATGCAGTTAGTTAAAATGAAGTTATCCTGGAGCAGGGGGGCCCCGGAAGAAGAGGGTCCCCGCACACACTGAGGGGGACGGTCACGTGAAGGTAACACAGGGCCTGGAATGATGCATCTACATGCCAACAACGGCCAGCACCCATCACAGGCCAGCAAGAGGCAAGGAAGGATCCTTCCCAGAGCCTTCAGAGAAAAGAATTTTATCCTCCTAACACCTCAATTTTAGACTCGTAGCTTCCAGAACTGTGATAGAATAAACTGTTTTTTAGGCAACCAAGTTTGTGATGCTTCCTTCTGGCAGCCCTAGTCCGTCCAGCCGCCAGGACAGAACATCTGCACTTGAGAAAATGAGTCAACACAAAATGACAAAGTTGATTATTGTCACCTTCCCCCGGAAAGGAGCAAGAAGGGCGGTACCACTTTCTCTTCCGCCTCCTCCCTGCTCTGTCCTTTTAGATTCCAAGCAAAAGGGCTAGTAGTTGGATTTCTTCTTCCCCATTCCTTTTTTTCCAGGGATACTCTGGGGGGCACCTGCTACCAGTAAGTGGGATTTACTGCACCAACACAACAGTGCTGGGCACAAAATACTGTGAAGCTCACTAAATTAAACTGAGCTTGGATGCATACATTTGATAATGATTCTTTCCCACCAAGAACTGTAGGACTTCAGGGACCATACTGGCCAACCAAGACATCAAGATCATTATAACACCATATCGGCAGTTGTTAGAACGTAATGCAGATTATTACACATTAAATGAGTGCATTGTAAACTATATTTATTACCAGCACATTCTATTTTCTTATTCTGTTAGTTTTTAAATCCCGCAGATAATTAGTAGAATTTGGTATCTTATTCTGGTTCAAAAATTATTAAGTGCATTTAAAATAAATATATTAAATGACTGACTTGTGATCCATAATTTCTTAAGATGCTACCACATGGTTCATATAAAGTATAAAAAGGAATAGCAGATTTTATATTTGCAGGCACTTCTTGTCTTACCAGAATTATTACATTGACATTAATCTTTCAGATACCCTTTTCATTTACAAAATATTTTGTAAAGATCTGATTTTCTTTACAAATTCCCTCAAATATGTCAGCACATTTTTCTCAACTTACTTTACGAGATGAGAAAACAAAGTAGGATGTACTGTCATTCCATTCGTTCATTCATTCAACAGTAAGTAATCGCAGACATGCCCCAGGTACTGTGCTAGGGAAAGTGAGAGAGAGAGAAGAGTAATTCATTGCATCAATATAACAAGTGCAAAAGAACCTGTAAGAACAGAGTATTTCTTTTTTTTTTAAATTTTTTTAAAAGTATTTATTAGGGGCACCTGGGTGGCTCGGTCGGTTGGGCGTCCGACTTCGGCTCAGGTCACGATCTCACGGTCCGTGAGTTCGAGCCCCGCGTCGGGCTCTGTGCTGACAGCTCAGAGCCTGGAGCCTGCTTCGGATTCTGTGTCTCCCTCTCTCTCTGCCCCTCCACTGCTCATGCTCTGTCTCTCTCTGTCTCAAAAATAAATAAAAACATTAAAAAAATTTTTACGTGTATTTATTAGAGAGCGAGAGCTGGGGTGGGGCAGAGACGAGGGAGAGAGAGTCCCAAGCAGGCTCTGTGTTGTCAATGCAGAGCCCAACGCAGGGCTCGACCTCCCAAACTGTGAGATCATGACCTGAGACAAAATGGAGACTCGAGCGCTTAATCAACCGAGTCACCCAGAACAGAGTATTTCATTTTTAACATTAGAGTCCATTTCAGACTATTATATTTCCCAAGACTTCTTACGTCTGTTTTTTCGGGCATGGAGGTAGGAGCTTCCTCTCAGAACCCCTGCTTGTTGTGCTAACTAGTTATGAGAGGTTCTTGGCCCACCTATACATTTTTGAGAGCAGAACTGAGTTCCTTGTTATTTCTTTAACCATATTTCACAGAGTCCTAGGAAGTGGACAGCTATAGGAAGTGAAACAAAGAATTGCAGACTTGCTCCTCATTTTATAGTTCTCTTCTGGACAATACGTGGTATTTTCTGGCTGTTAAACTGAAGTTAGCCTACGAGCAGCCAGAACCTGAGCTTAGAACTTAATGAGATTATTTTTTTATCTCCTTTAAATTTCTTTGAAACCAAAGCCCAAGTCCAGATGTTGCTGCAATTAGTTCACTGGGGACGTGGTCCCAGGAAGCAAGAGTGGGGAGGCAGGCAGCCCGAGGTGGACGAGAAAAGCCAGTACACATACGTGTGATCAAGTTTCCTCTGATGGGCATTCTGGGCTTGATTCCAGCTGGACCCCCTGAGAAGCCAACCCAATCCCGTTTAACTGTTCCCATCTCGAAGGGCTGGGAGGCCGGCGCACTCCTCCTTCACTTCCCTCCCGCACAGGCGGCTCCTGGATGTCATGTGCCCTGGGAACTAAGCAGAAAGGGTGCCAGAGACGTCTCCTACATCTGTTGGTGGGAGCTTAAAACGATGGGAAATTGGAGAAGACTTCTCTGGAGAGATGTAACAGCCCAAGAAGGAAGCTTTATAGATTGTGACACTGTAGAAATCTCCAGGTGGCACGTGTTGCTAAGAGCCCACGTGACCTTTCTCCGCCTCCTAAGACCCCACTTGGATTGGAGGCAGCAACGCATTCAGCTAAAAGACCAGATGCCGTGGTCTTTATAGCCAGATGGGGCCAGTGTTTCACGTCTTGCCAAAATGCATAAGCGGATTATTGCATGGGCTTCTCGAAATAGACGGGGACCCTCCTTTCTCTGCCGTCCTCCTTCCTGCTCCCTGTAATGCGGACGCAATGGTCGGAGCCTGGACCACGGAGCGCTGCACGGAGAGAGAAGTGTCCTGATGTGGATGCTGCCTGCGTCCTCGGGGTGGGGACTTGTCAGACAGGTCCTGCCCTTCCCAACCTGGACTTCTGCTATGTGAACGAGAAATAACTTTTATTTTATGAATCATCTGTCACCTTGGGTTCCCGTATGTTCAACCAAATCTTATCCCAACTAATGCATCACACGAAGTGTCTGGAGCACACCCCACCTCCCCGCAGGGAGGGTCATCGGTTCACAAGTCCTGGCCGTGCTCCCAGAGCCTCCCGGCAGCTCTCTGCTCTCTCGTTCTTGAATAGATGGCACAGCACAAAGGATCCAAACATGGGAGAACATTTTCCAGTGTTAAACACAGACACCCAGAAAGAAACTTTGAAGAAACAGAGACAATTCTGGGAGTAAAAGAAGATGTCAAGATAAACTTAAAAATACTATAAGTTCTCAAAAGATAAGCCATATTTTACATCCAAACACCCCTTAAAAATGTGAGAAAAAGAAAAAGTAAAATATTCAGAGAACATTGGAAACTAAAAATATAGCTGAAATAAGAAACATAATTGTTGGGCTGGGAAATAATGTTGACAGAAAACGGTAGTAGATATATTAGGAGCAAAGAGATTCAATCCAAGAGGTCCGATAGATATATGGATTCCAGAACGAGGAAGGAAAATCGGGTTGGAAGAAATTATCAAATAACGTAGGAACGTGCCCTTGAGGTTTTCATAATGACAGGACTGCTCACGCCCAGCAATGTTAACGCAAAAAAGAAAAGAGAAAAAAAGAAAAAAGGAAAACCACATCAAAAGACATCATTATGAAATTTTAGGATATCTGCATAAAGAGAATATTTCCAACGTTTTTCAGAAGCAAAAATATCCAGAATCAGAACAAAAGACTCCCCAGCAACAATAGCACATTCTAGAAAACAAGGGAAGACTACCTTCCACGTTCTAAAGAAAATTTATTTCAGCCTGAAATTCTACGGACACACCCTCGATCAAGTGTCAGGATGGAATGAGGGACATCCTGAGGCATGAAAAGATTGCAAACATTCATTTTCCTCGCACTCTTTCTTAGACCAACCACCCCCATCTCGCTTGGCTGTCTACACATGTATTTGCTCCCATCGGCCAGATTTCCTGCGCTTCATTTCTGCTGTGCTACCTGCTTCCTATGGCCTCCTTCCACACATCCTCTCTGGGGTTCAAATCCTACCCATTCTTCAAGACGCAGCGGAAGCCCCACCTGCCTGTTGCGGCCAGGACCTCCATTAACAGCGACCCACTCCCCCTACCCTTCTCAAGCTCTGGAATCTTCCCTGTACATTTTGCCACTTGCCTGTGTCTGGCATTCACGTCTGTGTATGTCTGAATTCTCCAACAAGATTGGAACAGTATCTTCTTCATGCTTCCATTTATGGTGACAGGCAAATACAGGTGCCCAACGAACATGTGAAGTTTGTCCTAGTTAATTAGCGTAATCTGATTCCTGAGTCCCGTGTCCTTTCACGACCCCTTTCTATCCAAGATATTCAGAAGGTTCGTTCAAAAGAAAATCATAAACTCTCAAGAATTTCGAACATAGGAAAACCTCCCAACTTCACAAGGACAAAAGTAACTTGGAGGCCGACTTGGTGTTCTATTCAATTCAGTAACGAGCAATGATTGTGTTTACTAAAAAAAACAAAAAACAAAAAACTGCAGATCATGATTGCAAAATCAAGTCAACCTAAGGGGAAAAAAAAAGCATATCATGACACATTTCATGGCAAGTGGTCCTTGCCTGTTACGAATTAAATAACGATACAAGCCAATTCATGCCACGTCTCACTGTTGTTTTCTAAATTCTGTGGCAACAGAGACAGGCTTCAGCTGAAAAGAGAGAGGAATGAAGAGCCTTCTGCTTCTGTTTTTGATCTGTGTAACGTTTTGCTCCGCGTTTCCTACAGCCCGAAAGATGGACCCTGAGGAGACCATGCACCTGGCACAGGTACTGTCTCCATAAATGTTGATGTCGGCTATCTGTAAAAAATGAATTGTACCGATTGTCTTGGAACCTAAAAAGACAGCAAATTCCTCCAAAAGATTCCTGTACTTTCCCCCAGCTCCAAGGACACCAAGTAACCGTGTGCGGGGTGGGATGGGGGTGGGGAAGGAGATTTGCCACCATTTCTCATGCCGGTTCCAAGTAAAGACAGAGGGGGGAGCAAGAGGGCGGCCCTGGGAGAAATGGACATCTCTGTACAACCAGGGGGGCCCAGCTCTAACTCTAGACCGCTTACCCCCATATGCGTGAAAGAGACATTGCCTTGGACATTCCCTCTAAAGATCAGTCCTGTGAATTTGCCATGTTTGGTTAAATTAATTAAATTTGCCGAATGAAAAACCATGTATCTCTTCTAGAATTTGTCCCAAGGAAACAAAATTTATAGGGAGTATAAATGAAAGTAACAGCAGAAATGGGTAAGATGTGTGGTCATTTACCACGTAGAAGAAGCTGATCGTCCTCTGTGGAGATTTGGAGCATGACAGGCTGTGTGCTTTGGAAGGTTCTGGTCGCACACAGCTCGGCCACTTCTTGAAAACTGAAAACACAGGGTGACTCTCTCCTTCCTTCCTTTCTTCTTTCCCCATCTGGCTCCTTCCTTCCCTGGCTCCTTATTTCTTTCTCCCCCCCACCCCCACCACTGCCCAAAAGGGTTTCAGGCAATTTTGTTTTATCCTGAGATACAGATCTGCTGTCTTGTAGTCTGTGCCGTTTTTTTTTCTTTTTTTGTCCCTTTGGCCAGGCATATCTCAACCAGTTCTACTCTCTTGAAATAGAAGGGAGTCATCTTGTTCAAAGCAAGAACAGGACTCTCATAGATGGCAAAATTCGGGAAATGCAAGCATTTTTTGGATTGACAGTGACTGGACAGCTGGACTCAAACACTCTTGCAATCATGACGACACCCAGGTGTGGCGTGCCTGATGTGGGTCAGTATGGCTACACTCTCCCGGGGTGGAGGAGACACAACCTCACATACAGGTAATGACTCCGCCAACTCACTTCCCCCTAAGCCAAGACCTTGGGGTATAATCTGCGAGGAACAATAACAATACGAGTTTATTCTACCAAGCACCTGCTAGGTGCATGGCCCTTCCCAGATCTCACTTATAGCAATTCTCCCCACAAAACTGGGACGTCGGCACCACTCTGAGGACCACCTCAGAGACACTGAAACAGAAGGTTGTTTGCCATAGTCAGTCTTAGCAGCAGACTGGCTCTGACAGATTTGCTTTTGTCTCTGGCCTCGGCCGCTTCCTCGGTGGGACCAGAAGCACCGCCATCTGATTGCAGATGGCTGAAGGTGCAGGTGGAGTATGATCAGCAGAGAATGGGAGGAGCCTGGGGCACAGCCAGTTCATGTCACGGACACAGGTGGGTTAGAGCCTTCGGGTCTCAGATGGACCCCGGTGTGAAGTACGGAGTTTGCCCTCAGGCATGTCGAGGAAAGGGGGCTGGTCATTGGCAGGAAGAGGACGAAGCGTGCTTCTGACATGAGTCAGTGGCCTTGACTTTGCTCTAGGGCCCTCTTGATAGACCCTAGAGAGGATTAGTTCTTCCTTCACTGTATTGGGTCTTAGGAATTAAAATAAAACTAGGTTTGGCAAGATAGGGAGTATAAACAAGAGGAAAATCTTTTTCTGAGTGAGTAATTCTTTAAGGCTCTCAAGGGAGACTCGAGACACATGCTCAAGGCTGATTTCCACAGGCATCTGAGAACACAAACCTCCAATCTGTTTAAAATGTTTGTGTAATACACCCATGTCCACAGCAAGCACAGACATGACATTAATGCTCTCCCACTTGGGAGGTGATCTTAAGGACGTCATTTAACCTCTTTGAGCCTCATTTGTAAAGTGCTAGAAGACTAGCTGATCAATAGGGCAGATGGGACGACTGGGTTGTATAGCTTTTGTGAAAGTAGAAAAGTATGATTCATGTGCAACAATAGCACAATACTAGAAGTCACTGCAGCATACAGTCGATGAGAAATGATTTTCTTTGTGTCTGTGTGTGCCTATGTGCATGTGTAACCAATTGGTCTATTTTTGAAATTTTTAAGAATCGTAAACTACACTCCAGATATGTCACGAGCAGACGTGGACGAGGCTATCAGGAATGGCCTAGAAGTGTGGAGCAGGGTTACTCCACTAACATTCACCAAGACTTCCAGGGGGATCGCAGACATCATGATTGCCTTTAGGACCCGAGGTAAGGGTACAGCAGACAGAAAAGTATGCCTATTTTCATCTCTGGAGATTTGAAGAGGCTGACCTTCTCCCCTGTGAATTGTGTCTCAGTCCACGGTCGGTGTCCTCGTTACTTCGACGGCCCCTCGGGGGTCCTCGGCCACGCCTTCCCTCCCGGGCTGGGTCTGGGTGGAGACACTCACTTTGATGAGGATGAAAACTGGACCAAGGATGGAGCAGGTGAGTCCCATCTTCTTCCTGAACAAAAATTTTATCATTCCGCACAATCCCTGGAACGAATAGCTGTGCAATTAGTTGCTTTTTACTTCTCAATTCCACCCCCTCCCACCCCAGTTTCCCATATTCCAAGATGACATCGATGAAAGTATTCAGTATCCTTTCAGACAGTTGTGCTTGTACAGGTCAGAGCCTCATCCACACAACACCCTCCCAAAGTTTCTCATCCTGCTGTGATCGGCACATTCTTCTTGTGCTTGTACATCCATTCATACACCCACAACGCCTGAAGGTCCACTGTGTGCCTGGAACTGTGCAAGGCATTGGACGGACCACAAGGTTGTACTAGAAAGTTTCCAGCCCTTCAGAGGTCATGATGTTGTGTGGTGCGAGGCCCAGACCACATAACCACCCCACAAGGCACAGTGTGCTGTGTGTTATACCGATAGTAGAAGTCATCTGTGGCTTCCAGATTGAAGAAGACTCTAGGGTGGTGGTCGTCTTGAGTTAGTCATCGAAGGATGGTGCGTGAGTTCATGGCCTGTACAAGGTCTATTTAAAAGCATGAACTTCCTCTTCTAACATTTGCCCACCTGCGAAGGAAGTTGACCCTAATCTTTACATTCAAACTATCCTTCAGAGCAACTGTGTTGGTTTTATTTCTTTTAAACACCTGCCTGGTACTAAAATAAGAAATATTTTATTACTTTTCAGACAAACACTAAAACTTTACTGCAGAAAACGTGCGTGCATCCGACAAAGGAGCAGGTCTCCATAAACTCTCCGATTCTCCCCGTTGTTTTCTGTCATTGACTCCAGTCGCCTTGGGTCTGGTGTCTGGTTTCCAGGGTCCCAGGAGAGCAAGGCTATGGCTCTCTTTATATGTGGTATACAAGATCACAGTTCAGTCCTGACCAAGTAACTCCAGATAGTCTGTGGGTCAATTTCATAGTTTGTTCAAATCAGCACGTGATAGATGCTCCACACGTTTGGTAAATGAAGTCAATCAAAAATCCCTTACTCCACACCCACTATGATACAAATGGAGTGAATGTTAGTGTGCAAGACGCAGACCCTGCCCTTCAGGGGTTTACAGTCTAGGGGACATACACTGTCAACTGGCAATTAAAATCAGTCTGACCAACACTGGGATAGAAGAAACAATGGCAAGGTAGTAGGAGCATGTAAAAGAAATTTGAACCCAAACACAGAGGTCAGGGGAGGAAGTGATACCAAGCCTGCATTGAAGGCTAAGCAGGAACTCAGAAAGCAAAGTGGCATAGAGAGTGTTCTGGACAGAATAACCCAACCAACTCGTGTACCAGGATTGTGGCAGAAGGCCAGGCTGAAATGGTGAATGGGACACAGACAACATAGTGTCTGAAAAACCAGGAGAAAGGTTTGGAATTCATTGAGATGACCTGAGTGTGAGTTATCTTTTTCAATGAGTCACTTGTCCCGTCTTGTCCAAAAGCATACCCAGTGACACTGCCAGCCAGACAAGAGGCGCCAGCAAAGGCCAGAGCACAAAAGCATGAAGGACCATAAGAGAATTCTTGACTGGTCCAGGTTTGTTTTGTGCAAACATCATTGGACAAGGCTCCATCATAGAAGGCTCAGCCTTTTCTTTAGGATCCATAGGCTTGATTGCAAGTCCAAGGACAGTGTTATCTTTAGAACCTTACAGACCAGTGGGAGAGACAGCAGCATAAAAAGGCAATTTCACCATGCATGGCGAGCCCTCTAGTATGGGGAAGTACGGGGGATGGGGGGCGATGCATTGTGCAGGAGCTCATCTAAACATTCTTTCATGCAAACACCTGGAGATCCAGCAACCATGATTAAGCACCTGCTACTGATAGGTAGTTTAGTAACCACCAGGAGTAAAAGGCTGTTAAGACACAGTCCCTGTACTGAAAGTTTGCTTCATGCAGTCCCGTACGTGCTATGACACAATTAAACACTGAGTCTATGGAAACACTGGATAGTAGGTGAAGGGATAAGAGAAACCTCATGAAGGAGATGATTCTAGTGGGGCTTCCTGAGCAACAAATAGGAGAGCTAGGCAAACAGAGGATGGGGGAGATAATATTCTGGGTAGACAGAATGTAGATGGTAAAATACAGAGATTAGAAGAAACATGCCCGGGTGGCTCAGTCGGTTAAGCATGTGACTCTGGATTTCAGCTCAGGTCATGATCTCATGGATCATGATTGAGCCCCGTGGCCCCCCTCCAAGTAAACATTTAAATAACTTTTAAAAATAAGGACTATGGCACAAATGAGACATGCAAATGATTCGGTATGGTTAGCTCATGAAATATGAAATAAAATGTGAGGCTGGAAAAAAGGCAGGGACTAGATCATAAATGGCCATTTAAGATCTTTGGACTTGATCCAACAGCAGCAGGGAACCTCTGAAGGATACAAGTAGGAGATACGTGATCCCATACAGTGCAGCCCAGCAACAACCAAAAACTGGTGGCTTCTGTTTTTTTTAGTTTATTTATTTATTTTGTGACAGAGAGTGTGCGTGTGTGCACATGGTGGGAGGAGAAGGGAGAAGGGTAGGGAGAGAATCTCAAGCAGGTTCCGTGCTGTCAATGCGGAGCCCAAGGTGGGTCTTGAACCCAACTGTGAAGTCATGATCTGAGCCGAAATCAAGAGTTAGATGCTTAACTGACTGAGCCACCAGGCGCCCCTCTATTTTCTACATAGGGTCCATTTCTGATACTCCTGCTTCCTGCCATGTACTTGCTCTGGGTCATATCTCTCCATGATATGACTAATACCAATTACTCATATGGAAATATTTCCCAGATACATCGTGGTGCATATGAGAATTATCCCTGCAATGGCAAGCCTTTTCTTCTCTCCCCTCAGTTACTTCCTAGTCTCAGATGTAACCCTTCTCCTTTTGGTTGACCCATAGACCTATGTTTTTCCTGTTTTTGTTAAGGATTCAACTTATTTCTTGTGGCGGCTCATGAATTTGGCCACGCACTGGGGCTCTCGCACTCCAATGATCAGACAGCTTTGATGTTCCCAAATTATGTCTCCCTGGATCCTAACAAATACCCGCTTTCTCAGGATGATATCAACGGAATCCAATCCATCTATGGTGAGCAACATCATAAATCTGAATATACGTGAACTAAATAGGAAGCTTTCCAGAAGGGAAGTGAAAAAATCACTTCTTGAAATATCACCATGAAGAAAATACTTGAGTAAGATCCTTCTGTAGGTATTTCCACACGCCTTCTTAATTCACTGTGGTGTTTCTTTTCTCATCAAAGGGAGTCTACCCAAGGCATCTGCTAAGCCAAAGGGACCCACTGTCCCCCATGCCTGTGACCCTGATTTGACTTTTGATGCTATCACCACTTTGCGCAGAGAAGTAATGTTCTTTAAAGGCAGGTAAACCCTTTCCCTTAAACACCTCAACTTCCTGTGAATATTTTTCTTTCCAAGAGATTTGGGGATGAAGAGAGAATCACAGATAGTGAGAACACATTCCTCCTTCTTTACATTTTATAACCGCCCATAGCACTTGAATGTTTTATGATGTGTATGTATCTCTTGCTTGTTTTTTAAGTTAATTTTTAAGTGTTCATAAGCATTTTTTTTCATTGCCATTGTATAAGAAGGTGTGGTAAAGTCACTTCCAGAGACTTCTTAGTTCAAATAGTATACCAGTCTCAGCGGTGCTGAAGCTGACCTATACCATTTCAGGAGCCAATTGTTAAATTTTGGGGACTTTTGCAAACCTCTTCACCTCACTTTGGTAGCTTGAAACTGCCCATGGTTGGAGTATTTACCCCCTGGAAATCACCAAATGATAAAAATTAGGTCTTTTTCCTACTTAGGGAGGCAGTTGTTCACACTGTCTGAGCAGACCATTCCTTAATGTTGCCTCAGTGTGGTGGCTATAGTAAGAAATCTCTCTTCTCTTCTCTCTCTCTCTCTCTCTTTCTCTCTCTCTCTCTCGCCGTGCTTAACTTACTGGACTTGAATTGCAACACAGTAAGTCAGCTGTGTGTACCGTGACTGTATTTCCAGACCAAGCATTGGGACATAGACCATCTCACAAGGGTATGGGCACAATGGCAGAGTATCTGAGATCTGTCAGCCTCCACCCACAACTACACAGCACTCAGATGACATGCTCCTGACAGCAGAAGCTGTGGCCACCTGGGGGTCTCAGGGAGGGATCACCAGTGTGGGAAGGGAAACAGAATGTCAGGGCTTTGCGGGTCTCCTTCGTAGACTCAGAGCTTTACAGCCAGAGGGGAACATCTGAGAAAATACTATAGCATGCACTGATAACATTTCTTCATTCTAGCAAACATCAGACCCATGAGTTCCTCTTAGAATGCTTGGTGTTGCCTTCAAATCTTGAGTATTGCTGCTTTGGCAAAAATGAGGCCATTGATCTCTCAGAATTGACATTTCTGTGGGTAGGTTGCTACTCTAAGCACCCAGGAGAGTGGGCACAAAGGCATGTCCTGACCTTGACCGTCCAAAGGGTAGAACTGAGCCCACACCCACCTAAATTTGCCGAGGAAAATTGTGTTCATGCTCTAAATTACCTGATGAGAATGCTAGCCAGTTAAATAAGAGACCAGCCTAGGTTTACAGTGTTTTCACTGCAGCATAGGCTGCATGTGTAAAGTGGTTTTGTTTCACACAGGCACGTATGGAGGATCTATTATGACATCACTGACGTTGAATTTGAACTAATCTCTTCGTTCTGGCCATTGCTGCCAACGGATATTCAAGCTGCATATGAGAACCCCAAAGATAAGATTCTAGTTTTTAAAGGTAACATTGCCCATCACGGTTTGTGTCTCTGGATGCCTGAACTGGTCAGTGGCTTTTCTGGTACCAGGAACATAATATTCACGCACGGGCCAAAGGGAGAGTGCTTCTGCCGTGACGTTGTGTTCCTGTTGTAAAGAAAAACTACCCAGGGGTTCTCGGTGACTGTGAAGACAAACATCATCCCAATTGCACGGGAGCTAAAAGAAACCTGCATGATAAAAACTAAAAACTATCTTTTTTCTACCAAATGAAGGTAACCCACTTCCCTTTTATATTCCCTTTCCACTACAGTCGCCAGATTTGGCAAATAACAGCACAAGATTACTTGAATTTCAGATAAAACACATAATGTTTTTAGTAGAAGTATGTCCCTTGCAGTATTTTGAATATACTTTTACCAAAAATTAGTCACTGTTTTTTAAAAAAAGTTTTTTAACATTTATTTATTTTTGAGGGACAGAGTGCTAGTTGAGGAGGGGCAGAGAGAAGAGACACAGAATCCAAAACAGGCTCCAGGCGCTGAGCAAGATGTCAGCATAGAGTCCAACACGGGGCTCAAACCCACGAACCGTGAGATCCTGACCTGAGCCGAAGTCGGACGCTTAACCGACCGAGCCACCCAGGCGCCCCCAATTAGTCGCTGTTTATTTGCAATTCAAATTTAACTGGAATCTTATATTTAATTCAGCATTGCTACTTTTCATCTGGATTTCATCAGATTACTTGCCTTTGAGAATCCTTGGAGGCTGAAATTTAGGAGAACACGTGCAAACATAGGTGTCAGAGAAATGATCAATACAGTGAAACCAATTGACACGCACACTCGCGTGCACGAACACTATTAACTGTAGATGGATGTTATTTATGTAAAACTAACGATAAAAGCAGCTCATGAAAGCAGTAAGAATAAATGGAGACATAAGATCACTAAATCTCTAGGCATTGAGCCTGAGAGATGACACATTCATTATTTTCAAACTGCTTTAGACATCTCTTTTTCCCTCTAGGAAATGGATAAGATAATCACGTTCTCTCTTCCTAGATGACAACTTCTGGGTGATCAGAGGATATGCAGTCTTGCCAGATTATCCCAAATCGATCCATACACTTGGCTTCCCAAGACATGTGAAGAAAATCGATGCGGCTGTCTGTGACCACAGCCTAAGAAAAACCTACTTCTTTGTGGGCATCTGGTGCTGGAGGTCAGTTTACAGACAATCCACCCCTTCATTTCATTCTGCAGAAAAGTATCCACATAGCCTCACTTTAACACAGGCAGAAATAGAACTCACCTAGAGGCTTCTTAAAGCCAATTATGTGGGTGGATGACATTCACCAAACAAAAGAGTGTGTCAGTGAGTCCGAAGATCTTTCTCCAACTTAAAAAAAATAAATAAAGATAAGATGAAATAATAAAGCTTGTGAAGCCAACCAAATTGCCAATAACACAAACATATCTAGTGAAAACCTGTGAACGCTCCAAGCTGAGTCCTTATTTGGTTTTTTTGTTTGTTTGTTTTGTTTTGTTTTAATTCCGGCTTCCACACATCACCCTGTGCACGTCACAGCAGGTGCAATCCTTAATCCCCGTCACCTCTTCTCCCATCCCCCACCCACCGCCCCTCCCCTGGTGACTACCAGTGTGTTCTCTGTAGTTATGAGTCTGGTTCTTGTGGGCCCATACTTTGATTTAATAGTTCCCCAGGACAGCATCATTCTGCCTAATGATGTGGCTTTTATCCCTCATCTTTTCTTGTTTTCAAGACAATACAAAAAATTCAGCCAAACATAATTTTTGATATATTTTTAATTATAATTATTTTCAGAAAGAGAGAGAGAGAGCTGGGGAGGGACAGAGAGAGAGAGAGAGAGAGAGAATCTGAAGCAGTCTCCATCCTCAGCACAGAGCCCGATGTGGGGCTCAATCCCACCACCCTGGCTGGGATCAGGACCTGAGACGAAATCAAGAGTCAGATGCTCAACCAACTGAGCCACCCAGGCGCCCCAACATGTTTTTAATTATTTTCATTGTAATTATTTATTGTAGTTATTTTAATTATTGACCTGATAGTTTTCCTCTCCTAGAGGCTACTTCCTCTCCACATCCCAATTTGAGTCCAAGCAGTGAAGGATTAAGTCCTCCCCACCAAGCAAAGATCCCCTGTAAACCTTTCAAACCCATGCATCCAGGTTTGATGAAACGACCCAAACCATGGACAGAGGGTACCCACGGAGGGTGGTGAAGTACTTCCCAGGAATTGGTCTCCGAGTTGATGCCGCCTTCCAGTATAAAGGTAAGCATCAATGCCTAACTTTTAGGATACTTGGAAGACTTTACTGGCTGTGAAAGAAGGTAGCACAGAAACGTAGGTGTTTCCATTTTAATGTAATTTTACTATTTTTTTTTAAATTTTTTAACGTTTATTTATTTTTGAGAGAGAGAGAGAGAGAGAGAGAGAGATCACGAGTGGGGGAGGGGCAGAGAGAAAGGAAGACACAGAATCCGAAGCAGGCTCTAGGCCCTGAGCTGTCAGCACAGAGCCCGATGCAGGGCTCGAACTCATGAACCATGAAATCATGACCTAAGCCAAAGTCAGATACCAACCAAGCCCCCCAGGTGCCCTGTAATTTTACTATTCTGGAGTGCATGTGATAATAAACTCTAACCAGGCAGACATTCTCACAAACTGAATTAGTAAGTCCTAAATGATATTCTCTATTATACTATTTCAAATCTATGCATACAGTACCAAAATTAACTTTACTTACCATTGATCCAAGATAGTCGCTAAAAGACACCCCCTGAAGAGTTTGAAAAGCTCTACGTGTTAAAAATGACTAAGCACATGCACTGAACAGTGACTCTCAAACTATTTAGTGCATAGTTTAATGTGCACACTTGGGGTTTGTGTGAGAAACTACAAATTCTTCAGAGTTTCCGAAAAAGATCTAGAATTGCAGGTAAGATCGAGAAATCTACAGTTTTAAATGAACCTCACACAATTTAATGTACCATTGTAGCTGGTATATCTTCAGACTTTGACGATGAACAATAACCTAGAACGTGGAGTGAGCAGGAGTCTACATTTTTTCTGAGTGACACCATCTTTTATTGCAGATAAATCTAACACAAAACCTTAATACTTAAAACGGAGCAGAATGACTCGAGGGAAATGAGGATGTAGGGCCCAAGGCCATGTCCACAGGATATGTGGCTCGCTAAGACACTGTTTTGAAACCTAGTTTGAGAACATTTGGCATGAACCACAGTCTGGCTAGAAAGGTGGTAACTCCCTTGACATTCATGTTTCATACCTTGGCGTCTTCCTTGGGAAAATAAAAATAACGTTTTTCATGAGACAGCAGTAAAATAAAATATATCTCTGTTATTGTAGAAGGTTCTTTTCTCTCCATAATATACAATTATTTTATTCTATACCCATTCAATTAAAAAGTGTGGAGCCATTATATAGTTGTGCAAGGTAACATATGATCCCCTCTCTCTAGGATTCTTCTATTTCTTCCGTGGATCAAAGCAGTTTGAATATGACCCTAAGGCAAAGAACATTACCAGAATGTCGAAAACCAATACTTGGTTTCAGTGCAAAGAACCATTAAACTCATCATCTGATTTTAGTGTCAGTGAGGAAGAAGTACACTCCGGAGGAGTAGAGATGTTTTATCGTACGAATGTAAACTTGCTTATTTTCAGTATTGTTCATGTGCTAAAAATATATATATAGTTATCAATAAATTCATAGACCTAAAATAAACCTCAAGAGGTCTTTTCGTCTGAACTCTGCTTCACAGTGGAATAGAACTGTTGTTGAATGTAAGCTGCCCAACCTGGTTCTAAACATCTATTGCATAAAGACTCAACACATACTTTGAGCTGCCTGACTCTTTTTACAGGAAGTTATGATGTATAAGCAAAACTCGCACTGTATCGTAAGCCTACTTTGTGTTTGTGGACTTGGATAAGTAAGCCATGTGTCTTATAATAACTAAATACTACAGACATTTATTAAACCAAGCTTTAGCATCCTATTTTGTCTGGACCTTTGCAGTTGGAGAAGCCGCATAAACTGCAACCCTCGTCTGTACCCATGCTCTGAACCCACTGAGAAGTAACGTTCAATCCTAAGAGCAAAATGGCACCTTTTTTACTGAAAGAGCATATGTTAGCAACTGTAACTGTGGGCAAGCTAGCTTTCTAATATCAAATTCTAGAATAAGACATACTTAGACTCAAGTCATGGGAAGAACTGGAAAGAAGCACATCCCCACAAGAATGTGAGCCCTCTATAGGCTGCATGGAGCCCAAAGAGAAAGAAAGAGGATGGAACCACATGTGCCCAGTTGTTGCCCCCAAATTCACTAATAAATAAGTTATTCCACCTGCCAAAGAGGAGTGATCGCCTAGAGAAACCCAGGAGGTGTTACACAACAGGTGCTCCCCCAACAATTAGGAAACTAGTAGAAGCAGGAAAGTGGTGTTCCAGCCAACCACCCAAGCATAGGCCAATGCATTTAACCATTCCTTAGAGAGCTTAAAATCAGATTTTACACACACTGATCTCATGTACAAGAAATTTAGAGATTTCCTCCCTATGTTGAAAATATATCTGTCACCTGAGCCTAAACCTATAAGTGGAAGGCTCCTGTCCTCTCTGCTACACCACTTATTTGTTGAGTTTCTAAATTCTTAATGCTTAGATTTTACCTTTACACCCTCAAAACTAAATGTTTGAATAAGCTCTTAATGAATTTTCTGACCCAGAAGATGAGAGGATGTCAGTTGAATTTGATTCTGATGAGATGATAGATTAAGCAGATACCAGCTGATAGAAAATATGCAGAGAAAATCTCAGGAATTACTACAACCACATTCCACCCCCCAACTTGAGTTCATTGTTCCCAGGTCCCTATTAGAAAAGGATATAGAAAAGAGCTATCACATGCTCAAAATAGAAAGAAAATTTTAAGAAGTACAGCTTAATACCTAGAATATAGTAGATACTAGGCTAGTCTTGGTGAAAACTAGTGCTGGAATAATCAAACATCCATATATACAGACAAAAAGAATCTCAATCCTTACTTCACACAGTTCACAAAAATTAATGCAAAATGAACCATAGATTTCTAGTAGAAACTTAAAGCTTCTAAAACTTCTAGTAGAAATATAAAACTTCTAAAAGAAAAAAGTTTAAAAAAAATTTTTTGTGGCCTTAGATTAGGCAGAGATTTTTGGATAGGGCACCAAAGGCATGAGCCATAAAAGAAAACATTGATGAATTAAATTTCATCAATATTTAAAACATTTGCTCTTCCAAAAAATATTAAAAGAATGAAAATTCAAGCCACACACTGGGAGAAAATATTTCCAAAACATGTTTCTGATAAAATACTTGTATCCTGAATATTGAAAGAATTCTTGTAATTCAAAAAGAAGAAGACAAACAGTTCAGTTTTTTAAATGAGCAAAATATTTGCTTTATGAGTGGCAAATAACCACATAAAAAGATGTTCAGTATCTTAATCATTTAGGAAACACTAATTCAAACCACAGTGAGACATCACTACATACCCAACAGAATGGTTCAAATGAAAAAGGCTGAAAATACCAAGTTCTGACAAGAGATAGAGTGACTGGAACTCTCTTGGAGTTAGAATAAAAAGTTGTATAGCCACTTTGGAAACCAGCTGGGCTAATCCTTATGAAGTTAAACATTCACTTACCATGTGACCTATTGACACGACTCCTAAATATTTACCCAAGAAAAATGAAAACACAGTCATATAAATGGAAGTACATGAAGTTCATGATTGCTTTATTTATGAGAGCTAAAACTGGAAACAACTCAAGTGTCTATCAATCGGTAAATGGGTAAACAGTGGTACATCCAGTGGTAAAACTCACATGCAACAACGTGGATGAATCTCAACAGCATTTGGAAAATGAAAGAACCCAGACACAAAAGATTACATATCATATGATTCCTGTTATATGAAAAATTAGAAAAGGCAAAACTGAAAGGATAGAAGCTGATTGCTGCCTGCAGAGGCTGGAAGTAGGGGAAGGGATGAACACAAAGGACCATAAGTGACAGAGATGTTCCACGTCATGAATATGGTGGTGGTGACACTATGGAGCATATTTTTAGACACTCAGCATAAAATTAGTGAATTTTATTATATGTTAATTCTGCTTCAGTATCACTGATTTAAAAGACTGGTGCAGGGGCGAGGGGGCTGGCACCTGGGTGGCTCAGTTGGTTAAGCTTGGTTAAGCATCCGACTTCAGCGCAGGTCATGATCTCATGGTTCACGAGTTCGAGGCCTACATCAGGTTCTGTGCTGACAGCTCAAAGCCTGGAGACTGTTTCGAATTCTCCCTCTCTCTCTCTCTCCCTCTCTCTCTCTCTCTGCCTCTACCCCACTCATGCTCTGTCTCTTCCTTTCTGAAAAATAAATAAAAGTTAAAAAAATTTAAGAATGGTGTGGCATACTGCTTAGTGGAATCTCTTAATGGATGTTGGTCAAGCTTGTTTTGTGTCCTTGCATCTATTCTCAGATCAGTGATATATTATTTGTTATATTATATGTGTTATATATGTTATATTATATATATGTTATATGTATGTTATATATAAAGTATAATATTATATATTATATATTACATTATAGATCCCATGATATTATAATTTGGGAATCATCAGATTTGCCTGTAGGCACTTTCTCCTTGATTTTCAAGAAAAATATTGGTCCACAGGTGAGAATAAGACACAACTATAAAAATAATCCTATTTTAAACCCAACAGAATATCTAGAAGTACAGTTTTCCAAGGAATATATGTGACTATTAGAATTATATTAAACATTTATAAGAATAATCCAGAGGTCAGATGATATCACTCAGTCTTTGAAATTTAAATAAACTTGACTTCCAAACTCCTATGGGGATTCTAAGACCATCCAACAAGCAACTGGGGAGAAATCATTCTAATTCTTACTGTCCCTTGGCCAAGCCACTTCTGGGCACCCAGCCCCTGCTCCTCTGCCTGACCCCTGCCCTGTTGTGCTCTATGAGGAACCCACAATTCTATTATTTTTTCTTTTAAGATGTAAAGCAGTGAAGCTGTAACTTTGTTTTATTGTCTCTTAAAGATGCCATTAGGGCCTCCCCTTTCTTGGCAAAGCAATTTATCAAGGTATGTTTCTCTCCTAGAGAAGAGCACCAGAATACATGTTCACTTTACTCCATAAAGAAAGCATGTGAATTTCCCTTTGCTAGATTGGAGGCTGGACAAGATTATGGGCTCTGGAGCCGGAGTGCTCAGGCTCGCGGCTCAGTTCCTCCACTTACCAGCTGTGGAACTTGGGGCCAGTTACCGAGCCCTCTGTTCCTCAGTCTCTCCATCTGTGACATGAAGATAGTAAGCGATCCAGGCTCAGAGTTGTCAAGAGTGTCCACAATTGGTACAGCATGCGGCATCAGGAGTTGAGGCGAATCAAGAGCTTGGTAAGTGTCAGCCATGAGCATTTAGTTAGATGAGTTGAATAGTTTATCCCAAACAGTTTGAAAAACAAGAAGCCAATCTCAGAGTTTCTCAAAACTGGAATAAAATATGAACCAATTCTTTCCCAGCTGTGTGTCCCAGCTTACTGGGAACAAATTAACTGGAACTACAGACTTTGTTCCAGTTTGCTGTGTCCTGACAGTTTTTCCAAGGGTCTGTGATCAGGTCTGGAAACAAAGAAACAGCTTAAAAAGCAAGCATGAACAAGACCGTGTTGACAGGGGTACTCGTTTTGGAGATCTCAGCCGCTGACAGGGAACAGACTGAGTTCACACGGAGAGAACATATTGGAATTTTCTCTTGCCCAGAGACAAAGAGGGAAGTCAACATGACCTTTCCTTTGTTGGCCATGAGCAGACTCTCCTAAGACATTCACCTGAATGAGTCACTTGTTGGAGAAAAATGGGAAGGTTTCGGTTGTGGTTTGCTTTGGTTCTGAAGATACTTTAAACACATGATGTGTCTTTAGGCTGAAATTCGGTCCCTTGTTGGTCTTCAGGTACAAAGAATCTTAAAAAGGAAGATCAGTAGGTATATCTATATCTATATATATCTTTAACATACTTAAATTGCTCACGGAATCGTAAATTTTGAGTCTATATTCACTCACCCAGACACCATCATCCATCCAAAGTTTCCACAAGGAAATAAAAATCCAGCTTTTCCTAATATGAACCACTTAGAATTCGATCTCTATAAGAGATCAGGAAAATATGAACAGAAGGGTCAATATTGCATTTAAGACTTCCTTAAAAGTACAGAGTTTCCAGAACAGAGAAATGTTTCTGTCTGACTGCTCTTGAGAGTTTCATGCAGTTTTTATTGCTTCCTTGACCATAAAGCCAGATTTGGTGTTCATCTCAAGACTTAATCAACTATTTTTGTCTGTTTCTGAACTATAGTGTTCAATTTTATTGGTAATAAATAGTATAAGATTTATTTTCAATCTTGCTTACTTTTTTTACAAACAGTTCAGAGTTTCAGGTTTTCTATTCTTTTTTTAAAACTCAAAAAGCAGAAAGAATCACATAGGGAGGGTCACATAGGGAATCACATAGGGAGATATAAGAAGATGAATAGAATGTAAAGGAATCTGACAGCCCTCTGGAACTGTGATGCCCAAGATTTGAAGGAATCACATATGAAAATGCATCCTAAATTACAGGGTTCTTATAACAAATGTGATCTTGCCAAGAATCTTGTGTTAGAGAATCTGTTGAGATGGCTTTCAATGAAGATGGCACCTTGTTATTTTTCACATAACATTTACCTGGTTGTATAATCGTGAATCAACGTCATTTATTTAGTATATATTTATTCAGTGCCTGCTGTAGGTCAGATGCAAGTCTGTTGAGGCATATTCTTTCATTCAGCAAACATTTACTGAGTGCCTGCTGGATGCCATGGACTGTTTTAGGAGCCAAGGACATAAAAGTGTGCAAAACAGCCAAGGCCCTGACTTTGTAGGCCCTGTATTCTGGTCAAAATGAGAAACCACAAATAAAAACAATTATAAACACGTCAAGCGCGATCACCGCTCGGGGCCTCTGTGGGCGGGAACAGGGTGCTGGGCACTTCCCCTGCAGGGTGAGCCCACAGCTGGGTGCCATCATCCAGTGGGGGGCAGGGAGAGGCCAGGACCCGTCTCCCCTCCCTCTCTGCAGTGTCCATCATCTGCTCCAGTGGTACGGCCCCACCCTAACTTCTGGGTTGCTCGTTGTCCCCTCTGGCTTTCTCAGCTTCTCCCATCACTCATACAATTAATTTGCTGCATTAAATCCCTCCTCCCCCTGCCCCCCCCCCCCCCGTTTCAGATACTCAGTGATTTGTTTTCCCACTGATTCGTGACTAATACTTTGAGTAAGCCCTGGCACATGTGGGGTGTTTGGGGACAAACTGCCCAGAGCCCTTCGTGAACACCTGAGCCCGAAATCTGAAGGAGCTCAGTAAGCAA
Source organism: Puma concolor (assembly GCF_028749965.1). Classification (NCBI taxonomy): domain Eukaryota; kingdom Metazoa; phylum Chordata; class Mammalia; order Carnivora; family Felidae; genus Puma; species Puma concolor. Next base: position 115,666,797 of record NC_141676.1, read on the forward strand.
ACCATGTCTCTGGAAAATAATGCTCCAGGAAGAATGGTCCAGTGCAAAGGCCCTGAGGCTGAGTTGAATAGTGAAGGGGCTCCTGTGACCAGGGAGAACCTGGGGTCAGAGAAGGAGATTGAGGCAAGGAGACGAAGTTGTAGAAGCAGCAGGGAGACAGATCTTATAAGGTCTCATAGGTCACTATAGACTTTTAGAGTCTACAGAGATTTAAGAGGAGAAACAACATTACTATTATTTGACCTGCATTGGCTGCCCTGTTACAGTAAACTGTAGGAGCCAAAGAGGAGAAGCAGGAGGCAGACTAGGAAGCTCCTGCCTCAGTCGAGGATCTTGGTGGCCGCGAGACATAAGCTGAGGGTGTGTGATTGGAGGGAGGTGATTGCATGGGAGGTGACTGGATGTGTGGTGTGCTATCAACACAGGAGTCACGTATAACCCAACTTTTATTTCCAAACATCTGGAAGAACGGAACGTCCACTCACTGGGGCCACGAAACCCTTGACGAGAAAATCCAGATGTGCCGTCGGCAATCAGATGCTCGGTCTGAAGTTCGGAGGCAAATCAAATCCTGTCTCTGTGTGCAGACACCGGGTTGGATTAGGTCCCCCGGGCAATGACCCACAGAGAGATGAGAAGAAATTGCAAACTGGCCCCTGGTCATTAACAGATGAAAGAGAAATGGTGTGGGACATCCCAACCCCCATGGCAATTGCACTTAGCACGTGGGCACATCGGTCCTGCTGGGGGCTCATTCTCCAGGCGGTGTGCCCAGAGCCTGCCTCTCATCCTGCGTGACATACCAAGGATCTCGAGCCCACTGGTGGACTGTCCACGTTAGCATGGGGGCACGTCTGTAGAACAGGGATGAGGACCAGGGCAACACCAGCCCCCAGCTTCCAGATTTAAACAAAGCAGAACTCTCAAAAGTACACGAAGTCATTTATGCCAACCATGTACATCTTGGTTTTATTTAGTAAATTTATGAAAAGATAAATACATTTTTCATTAATCTGGAAAAATTTGCAAAACGATCAAGCTTCCCTCGTGTCGTGTTGAGGAGAGAACTGTTGTCCACGCAGAGCAGGACCTCTGTCCCGTGCGTCCTTGCTAAACGGTCTGAGAGCCCAAATTCTGGCCCTGGGAGACGACTGAGACTCTAATAACTATTATAAACTTGACTGACACTTTTTCTTTTTCTGTAAGAATGGAATTTAAAAAAAAAAAAATTCTTGGGGCGCCTGGGTGGCTCAGTCGGTTAAGCATCCGACTTCAGCCAGGTCACGATCTCGCGGTCCGTGAGTTCGAGCCCCGCGTCAGGCCCTGGGCTGACGGCTCAGAGCCTGGAGCCTGCTTCCGATTCTGTGTCTCCCTCTCTCTCTGCCCCTCCCCCGTTCATGCTCTGTCTCTCTCTGTCCCAAAAATAATAAATAAACGTTAAAAAAAAAAATTAAAGAAAATTTAAGAAACAGCAAAAAGAATCAATTCAAGACTTTACAATTAGAGGCAACGTTTCTTGAAAAACAAGAAAGCAAAATGAACCTGACTCGGCCGTTTTCCACCCCAGTCTCTGCATTCGAGTTAGAGAAACCGCTGGTCTCAGACCCCTGTCCCGAATGGCAAGAACAGTGGGTTATGGGAGTCACACACCTGCCGTGCCTGGTCACTCACTCACTCACTGACCATTATCTCTAGCCAGTTCTACAAAGAGTAAGTGATCACAATAGCATGTTGACCAAACACAACATGCTATTTGCTTTATGGCGTCTTGCTCGTCCTCACAGTCCTGTGAGAGCAGATGTTGTTTTGTTCTACAAATGAAGACATAGGCTGGGAGGGGTCACCTTTCCCACCCAAGGTCACATGATAAGCATCAGGGTCCAAATCCTGCCCCATGTACTGGCCATCTTCTCCCAGAGTATGAGTGTCCCAGCACCAGGCCTGCCCCGTCCCCGAAACAACAGAGTCCCTTACGCACGCTCACCCGCGTCCCCTTCAGAACGGGACTGTCCTCTTCGGCCCGCACTTAGCACAGCCGTCGGCAGGGGCTCTCGCAATGGGTTTCCGGGCTTTTCTGCAACACGTTTCACCAAAGTCTGATTTCACGGTTGCTGTGGTTTCTTTTCTCAACACGTGCAAAGGAAACAGAAGGGGCACAGGGCTTTCCCCATTGAGCAACCCACCAACACACAGGCGAGAAGCGCCAGAAAACTGGGCTCGGCCGCCCGGGCCCCGAAGACCCACCTCAGACTGTCAGGGACCGTGAGGACCCCGTCCGTGTCTCAGCCGGCCCGCCTCTCAGCCTGGGCCCCCTTCACAGCGATACAAGGATCTAACTATACTGGTTTGCAAGCTGTTTGCCTAGAACTCCGTAAGCAAAGGATGACCACAGCGACAATCACAAGTGTGTACTTCACTGCCCGCTGTCACGTCCGTGATCTTGTCTGGTTCTCTGGACAACCCCGAGAGGTCAGGGGGAGAGTAGGTCCCTTGCACGAAGAAGGAGGCTGAGACACCATCGTGTGCTTTGAGGCTTCGCAGGTGGAGTCCCCGTCCAGACACCTGGCTGGCACTTCCGTGTTCTTCTCCCTGGAACCTTCTTCCCGGCTGCCGGCGCCAGGAGGAGGCCCCCTGCCCCCTGAGGTGCAGCCCCCGGGGCTGGGCTGGAGGTGAATTCAGAAGGCTTGGCTCCCTTTCACTCCCCGTGTTGGTGTTCCGTTCCCGGCTAGCAGCTCCAGTCCCTTGAGGGCACCTGAAGTGCCAGTGGCTGATGGCACCGCGGACAACACCTGGCCGCATCCCCGGGACCCACCCTCCCCGCAGAGAGACGTGGCACCAGGCTGCCGAGGAACATCACCTATGCCTCTGACATCTGCGAGGAGGGCACCGTCTCCCCTCCTGGAAAACACACAATGCAGTTCCCGATTTCCGGCTTCGACGGTAATTCCCAACCTTAGACGTTCGCCCCACTAACGACGACGCTTGACGGCGGGGCGCGTGATCGGCAAACATGGAGGGCTCCTGGTTGTGGGGGCTGGGCGACCAGGGGCCCGCACGGCCGGGCCCCGCTGAGAGTTCTCTTCCTGGTCCTCCCTTCGTGTGAGCTTTCGGTTTCTCCAAGGGCAGTAACCCCATCGTCAGGGCGCCTCCCCCATGACTGGTCTCATCCTAATTACCCTCCAAAGGCCCCACCTCCCAGTGCTGTCACACGGGGGTTAGGATTTCAACACACCAATTGGGGGTGAGGGACACACACATTCAGCCCATAGCAATGCACAACTAGAACCGCCCTGGGAGCTTTGAAAATCGCCAACCGCGAGGCCCCTTTATGCCAGACCGATCTGGAATCTCGGCCAAGGCGGCCTGCGATTCTGCGTTTCCAGCGAGCTCCCGGGTGACGCTGGTCCAGACCGGTTGAGTAGCACTGACTCCCTGACTCAGCGGTTCTCGATGTCACTGCTATGGGAATTATCTGGAGGCTGCGTCGCAGCACAGGTTGTGGGGTCCCCACCTCCGGACCTGCTGATGCAGCCTGTCCTGCACCGGCCCGACTTTGTCATTTCTAACAAGTTCCCAGGCATTGGATGCAGCTGGAGACCACACTCTGGAACCCACTAGAGTGTGCGTAGGCGGCCCACCCACCCACGTCCCCTCCCACCGCCTCCTGGGCCCTCCCTCCTGTGCTGTCCTGCTAACCCCAAGCTGACCACGGCCCTGACGCCTGACAGCAGAAAGCACAACCATGGAAGGCAGGCAGAGGCCCCCCCAGGAGCGCTGGCTACCCCGGGGTCCGTCTTGGGCCTCCACCCTGCTCTTGCCCTGCAGTGACCTCGCAGGCCGGAGGTCAGCATAGGCCCCGACCGGGTGTGGGAAGGCCTGTTGTGATCGTCCCTAAAGGGTGCACAGCCGGCCCCACTTTCCATAACTCGTTGGCTGGCCCTTCACCTAACTACCTGTGTGACCTCATCACCATGCTCCTCGCCTTATAAAAGCCCGGAAGTAGGAACCTGATTCGGCAGAGGAGAGGGTTGGGGGGTGTTGCGTTGGTCTACTCTCGTCCGGTCGTGTCATTTTTGGGTTTCGAAGGGCCTTCTCCATCTGGACAGCACTTTTCTGTCCCTCCTCCGCGTCCCAGCATCTCCTCCCTCCCCTTGGTCTGTTCCTGAGTCTGGCTCCATCAGTGCCTCCTCGGGATGAGGGATGAAGGTCCGGGCAGACAGGGATCCTTTGTGCCCCCACGGTCCCTCTGTGGGCGCCCCCAAACAGGAGCCAGATTCGCATATACTGGCGCCTCCTAAAGAGACAGCGTTCTGGCCGGCCCTGGGTTTGGGACGCGGGTGCGAGAGAGGACAGGTGGTTGTGAAGCGTCTTTCCGAGAAAGGACCAACACCCACCTGAACGCTGAGGGCTCAGAAATCTGTGTGGAGTGTCAGGGCCCTCGTTCAGTCAATCTGACAACCTTCTTGGAAAGGAAACTTGCTCACAAAAATCGTCTGAGGATAGAGGCAGAGCGTTCCTTTCTGACTGGGGTGGGGGCAGGGGGGTGATTCCTGATTGCTTCTCCTGGCCCAGGGAGCCTGCCAGCGGTCACCCCCTCTGATTTTGCACAGACACATCCCCCCCTCCCCCGCCTGGCTCTGAGTGACCGGGGGAGGGTTCCAGCCCAGCCCAGGGTAACCAGCCAGCAGCCGCTGGGCCTGGCTCGGACTGGGCCCGTGCTAGGGAGGGTGATCTTCTCACCCTCTCGAGCTCGGCTGCGGCCGTCGGGTTCCCCTCCTGTCCACGGGGTCATTGGGAAGAAAGGAGCAGGTGCAGCCGGTGAGGGGAGAAGGCCAGGTGATGGGAACGGGCATCCTGGGAAGCACAGACCTGCTAGCTCTCTCTGGACCTCACTCTCCCCTCCCCGCTGAGTAACCAGCCCATCACCTTCTGCATTCAAATCTTTGAACCTTCAGCGTTATTTACAAATCCCCATGTGCCACCTAGTGAGAACTTCCTCCAGCTGAAAATGGGCTCTTTCCTCTACCCCCAGGGTTGGGCGCCGGCTGAGTTCAGGGAGAAATGCAAACATGTGTTTCTCCGATTTCAATCTTCGTGGGAACTACAAGGGGAATTTGATAAAATGTGGATTCTGCTGCAAGATGGCCAAGGGTGGGGCCTGCGATTCCTGGAATGAACGCTGCGTGAAAAGGGTCTGTTCTCCAGAACTGGTGCCGTGTGTGACCCTCACAAAGCACCAAGAGCGAACATGGGAGAAGTTTTATAAACATTTTTTCCTCCCTACGCGAGACACAAGCCCAGAAATTAAAACGGAAAATCTGAAAATGTGACGAAATACAAATTTAAATTTCTCCAGGGCAACAGGACTATAAACAGGGGACAATAGAAAAAATTTGCGTATGTGAAGGGATTGTCTCCTTTATTTAATGCTGAAAGCTCTCTTAACATAAGACAAAGACCTCAAGGGGGAAATGGTCCCACGACCCCGGAATCCTTCCTGGCCAGTGGAAGGAGGGCTTATGTATGAGCCTTAGCTCAATCGCACTCATAATTAACGAAATAAGAAAAAAAGAGAAAAGCACTGACATACTTTTTTTTCTACCTCTCAGACAGTCGAAATCCTTTGTTTGCTTGTAATACCTTAACATATAATGTTGACAAGAGTATAGGATAAAAGCTGTTCTCATGTCCTGCTAGTACAGATGTAAGCTGTCACAATGTGCTTGATGGGCAATTAGAAGAACACATCTTTCTTGGGTGCCTGGGTGGCTCCTTTGGTTAAGCATCCGACTTCGGCTCAGGTCATGAGTTCGAGCCCCGTTTGGCTCTGTGCTGACAGCTCAGAGCCTGGAGCCTGCTTCAAATTCTCTCTCTGCCTCTCTTTCTCTGCCCCTCCCCCACTCGTGCTCTGTCTCTCTCTCTTTCTCTCTCTCTCTCTGAAAAATAAATGATAAACATTAAAATTAAACAAAAAATTTTCCTAAGTGTTGGTCAAGAAACTAATACCAGAGCTGCCCCTGGGCAGGAGAGTTTGGGGGAAATCCAAGAGACGGACACTCTCAAACCGAAAAGAAGGCTCCAGGGACCGCAGGGGCAGAACTGGACAATCAGAGCTCGTGGTCACTAATAGCAAGGACTCAGTAAACCTCGGCTCTTGCTGTTTTTTCCTCTTTATCTTTTTATCTTTGTGTGAAAAAAAAAATGTTTATGGTAAGGGGGGACTAAGTTATTTGTATTGGCCTTCATACTGAAAATGAATGGATAAACTAGTTTTAAAGTGTTGTCAGCCCTTGGGGCGTCTGGGTGGCTCGGTCCATTAAGCATCCAACTACAGCTCAGGTCATGATCTCAGGGTTTGTGAGTTCGGGCCCCGTGTTGGGTTCTGTGCTGACAGTTCAGACCCTGGAATCTGCTTCAGATTCTGTGTCCCCCTTTCTCTCTGCCCCTCCCTCCCCATGTGCATGCTCTCTCTCTCTCTCTCTCTCTCTCAAAAATAAACGTTAAAGAAAAAAATTTTTTTAAATGTTGTTAGCCTGTCAAATACATGATAGGACATCTCTTAAAACACCTGTAAATTGCTCCGTGGCCAACAAACCAAATGCTACAAGGCCAGGCAGGTAAGGTAGACATGTGGGTGGGGGCATGTGTATTATTTAGGACATGGGTGACATTGTGAGAAATTGGAAAGAACTCCCGGACGAGGCAAACATTTACGAGACGCAGCATGGGCTCCCAAAGGTAAACTTTGTTCTCCCTTCACAAATGAGATCGAGGTGTTGGCCACTTCTCCTAATTCATATTAAATTAAATAGAGAATTCTAAGTGCTCAGAGTTACTAGGCAGGCAACGTAGCTCAAGTTTGTCCTCAGACAATGAGGGCTCCACACAACTCCCAGGCACAAGCTCCCAAGCCTTGGAAAAGTGATTCAGTCTTTACATGTCTTCATATTCACGGTGAAGATCATAAAAACACCCCGTCTGCTGAGCTGCTATGAAGGTCAATGGTAGAAACCTGTGAAATGCCAATATATGGCAAAGAAATGGTATCTTCTGTCAGAAAACAATGGTAAAAGAAGTTATTTGGGGCTACTTTTCATCGTCCTTCCATTTTTGTGACAGTGGAAAATGGGCAAGTCTTCGGAAGGAATTTTGTACCCCAGGAGCCAAGGTGTCGCCACCCGGCTTTCCATCCACCAGCTGTGTTTCCTCGCTTTGCCACCAGATGGCAGTGGCCTCTCAGAACGTTTGAGCTGGAAGGACGTGAAGTGGTGACTCTGGTGTTACAAATCCAGCCTAGAACCACGCCACATTAACAGAGTGGCACATCCAAGAGAAATGGTTGCCTTACTAGTTAAGAAATTCAGGGCCCCTTCCTGAAATTCAAGGGCTGAGGGGATGATGTCCAGAGCAGTTCATGACTTTTTCAGTGCTCACTCAACTGAAGTGAGCTTGCTCCTACCACAGGGCCTTTGCCCTTACAGTCTGTGTTCCCAGATCCTCTCACCCCAGGAGCCCGTGCAGGTCCTCACTAACGGAAGTCCCAGGGGAGAGGGGTTGGCTCTGTCCCTACCGCTTCCCCAACCCCAAGAGCTGTGCCTCTTATACAAGAAACGTTGTCTCGATAAATCGCCTTCAGATGAAAGTTACACAAATACCTGAGTTCTCAAAAGTTGCTCATCCCCCAGCTGAAAACACTTCTGCTTTTCCTCCAGAAAGCAAATCCAAGTGAAGAGAGACTGTCCACCAGCCTGGGGGGGGGGGGGGGGGGGGAAGGGGTTGCTGCAATTGCTCCCCACCACTTACCTGTGCGAACCACATCTCACCTCCTACCATTCCTTGAGCCCCCAGTGACGATTGCAAGGCTAAACTAACGGGAGATAATGGGGTGAAGTCGGGACCCCTTTTTCTCCTTATCAGTAACATGGCCTTTAATGGACTCATCTCGGAGAGAAAGTGGTCACCGAAACCAGATGTCTCCTTCGTGAGGCCTTTTATCTACATCTGGATATCTTCCAGATGCTTCCAGCACAGCTGACTTCACTGTCTTCTTCCAGAAACCGTGCCTGCCTTCAGCACCCCCATAACAGGCCCTCAGGTCACCGCCCTCTTGGGACCTGCTCACTCAGAGTCACCGCCCACCTCAAGCATGTGTCTGTCCTTGTCTCCGTTCTTACCGCCATCACACAGCCTCCTGGCCCCACCGTGTTTCATGTAGACTTCTCCCACAATGTCCAGTCCTCACCACAGTGAATTCTGAGCCGGCTCCAAGGACCAGAAGGTCCTTGAGGGCCGCACATATCTTACTCCTTTGTAGGGGTCTTTTTTATGCCTGGCCCTGAAAAATGCATCTGGAGCATTTTGATGCCCATAATTGGTCCCCATTACCTGCCAACCAAGTAAATCCCAAGCCGACTTCCCTGTCCTCAAGGTCACCAGCATGTCCCTTAATTACTTGCCTACATGTCCCATCCACTCCCAGCCTGGCTGAACACCCTGGGTGTCTACCTCATGCCCCCGGAGAAAGGCCCTTGAATGACTAATGCATGAGGGTAGATTGTACTTAAAATGTTAGAGTATTAGTTAACAGGAAGTTTCTAGAGCCAGATTGCCTGGGTTCATATCTCCCTCCCTCCACTGTCTCCAAGGCTGGGTGACTTGGGAAAGCATTATTTTACCCTCTCTGTGCCTCAGTTTCCTCACTGGCAAAAAGATGCTAATAATGGCACCTTTCTCTTAGGTTTTCATTTATTTTTGGAGAATTAGGTTAACGTGTTAAAGCTCTGGAACAGTCCTGACTCACAGTAAGCGTTCAGTTGATTTCTAAGTATCGCTGGGTGTGTGCTGTGTGTCAGCGGGGATGCTAGAAATGACGGGTGGTGCATCTCATCCTACAACACCGCGGGAGGGAAGCAGGCCACGTGTTCCCACCTCCCCATGGTCGGGAAGCACGGAGCACGGACCGGAGTCCAGGGCTGGCCCTTTCTGTGACGCTTCCACTTTCCAAACCAGTCCACGGCCACGCGTGAACCACCATCCTATAATTTGACCCTTTTACCTTTAAGTAATAGCCACATAAATGTAAACCTCATTTGCCTGCCACAAATGAGATTTAAAAAGTTGGCCAATTCTCCTACTTTGTATTAAACTAAATAGAGAATTCTTAAACGTTTCTTATCTGCCCTCTAAAAATTCTGACCATTACACAGGACTTGGCAAACAGTAGGTGCCACACTGCTTAGCCTGTTTTTTCTTTTAATTTTTTCAATGTTTATTTATTTTTGAGAGAGAGAATATGAGCAGGGGATGGGCAGAGAGAGAGGGAGACACAGAATCGGAAGCAGGCTCCAGGCTCCGAGCTGTCGGCACAGAGCCCGACGTGGGGCTCGAACTCGCGAACAGTGAGATCACGACCTGATCCGAAGTCGGACGCTCAACCGACTGAGCCATCCAGGCGCCCTGGCCTGTTTTTATCGTATGAGCTTGACCAGAGTAAAGTCGTTGGTCTGCTGTGTAACGACAGTGCTGTAACAATGCACACGGTAGTTAACAATACTGGACACTTAAAAAGTGGTTACAAAGGTGGCTTTCATGTGATGAGATCTTTGCCATACCTAAAACAAGAGTGGCAAAGCAAAATGAAAAAGAATAAAAGTGCAAAACAATAAAAGTGGGGCAGGGGAGGAGGGCGCCAGAACGGTGTGGGTAGAGAACACGGGACTCCGCGTGTCGCACCTGCCTTCTAGGCTTCTGTAGCTTTGCGGATTCACCGAAATCCCTCACCTACGAATAAAGCCACGTGTTCCTCCTCTTCTCCCTCCACACTGGAGGAAGAATAAAATTATCAACTGTGGAGATAAATTGTGAGAAATGGACTCTACACATCAACACTTTAATTACTGTTTGAGGAAATTAATCCTAACTTGCATTCCTATCGGAATCTGATGGTAACAACGCCGACCCCTCCGAGAAGGTCTGTTGTTCAATTCCAACCCGCTCACTCCTGCCCAGGGACACCGTGCTTCCTCGTAAAACTGCAATTTCCTGGACGGAGTTATTCTCCAGAGAGGCACAGGGTTCCTCGTTTGGTGGGCACATACTTCGGTGCAGAAGCAGTCCGGAAACTCTGCTAGGAATGAAAGGCCGAACGCTTCCTCCTGTGCAGACTAGAAACGAGGGCGGGTTGGGGGAAGGCCAGGCCTCCCCTTGCGGCTTGCAAAGTCCCCTATGCTGAGAGTTTTGGGGTGTTCCCAGGGGTCAGCTGGTCCCACACAAAAACAGGCGCTTGTGAGGTGCACGTTGACCGAGACTTCACGCGGGATCAGCGAGCGGCCTGCACACAGATACAACCCAGGACCGCAGGCGACGGTTACGTCCGCTGTGAACTCAGGCGTTGACTCACGTCCGTGGCGTCTCCTTGCCGAGGAAGGGCATTCGGCACCACTTCTGTCCAGCAAGCTCTGCTTCCCGCTTTGCATAGCCAAGGTGATCTGGGATGTTTGCGGTGCAAATACCAGGAGGGTTTACAATCTCTGTCCACCTATGGGAAAGTCAAGCACGGAATACGTTGTGTATTTTCTTTGGTCTCCATGTATTTCTCTGTCTCTTCTTTGGTCGCTTCATGGACACTTTCGTTGTTTGGTATCATGCTATTTAGACTCCGCGTGTTTGTTTTTTCCAGTTCTTTTGTTGTGATTTATTTCTAGTTTCATACACTCGTGGCCGGAAGAGAGGCAAGACTCAGGAAAGGCCATTTGCTTCCAGGAAGAAGCCGGGGGAGCCAGGGTGGTCGTCTGGAATGCCCCTGCGGCAGGCCCAAGACATGAGGCCGTAATGCTCTCTGCCAAGGGCACCGGAGGCCGGGACGGGGGACTGGTCACCTGTCTGCCAACCCTCTCAGCTCCTCGGAGCTCATTCCCTGCTAACTCGCCCTTCTCCCACCCTGGCTCCCTTCCGGGAGAACCCAGGCAGCCAGGCTGTCCCCAAGGAACAGAAGACAGAAAATGGAGCAATGGTACCACAGGAGACACACGGGGGACCAGAGCCATTGGGAAGGCGGCTCGAAGGGCTGCGAGGAGCTGTGCATGTGGGGCGTTCAGGTGCAGAGAGAAAGGACCATCTTTTCTCTCTTTCAGAAAGTGCGTAAAGGACCTGCCGGGAGAGCATTAACATGGCAGCCTTAGAAAGCTGTGCAGCACGGCTGGCCGTGGCTTCTAGAAACTTACATTTTGGAAGGATTCCCTCCATTAATGGATAAGCAAGGCCCTCCGGGCTGGAACCGTGCGAACAGCCTGGCTTATGCGGAACACCCGCTTTCCTTCTGGGATTTGAAAGCACGCCTGGCAGAGGCAGGCAGAGGGGGCTCGTCACCCGCTCTTCCAGGAGCTTCCCGGGTCGACAACACGGCACACGTATTGCGAGGAGATTCCAGAGGGTATTATGGGACTCCACCGGGAAGTACCCTTGCAAACGTGCACCTGGCTCCCCCTGGACGTGGCCTTTCCACCTTCCCCTGTGCTGACTTTTCTCTGGAACAAATCACAGCCATGAGTACGACTCCGAGCAGAGCCCCGTCCCTTCCCTGCAACGCGTGGAGCCTGGGGGTGGACACGGGGGTCCTCCGACCGCCTTGCTGTGCTCTGGACACGCAGGGAGGTGCTCATGGCCGTAAAACCAAGTAGATCCGAGCTACGAATCTGCAGCTCAGGTAGAAGGCTTGAACTCCACACATCAGCCAGACAGTTCATCTATGTCCCGGGCATGTGAGGAAACAGGAGGAACGTTTGTAGCAATTGGAGAAGGGGTGTCTTGCCCTTGAAAAGCACCGTGTAGTGTATGATCCAGTCTTAGCCTCAAGCAAAGTAAGTTGCTGCATAAGTTAAATGCTAGTTACCAGAAATGATTTTCCCCGAGGTAGAATCAAAACTAGAAATATAAGTTTCCTCCTTGCTTTTTCTTTTTCTTTTTCTTTTTTTTTTTAAGTCCCTGCCTGCCTGTTAAAAGGCATTTAGAAAAACTTGGAGTTAAAAGGGTTCTCAGGGGCCATTAATCTCCTATCCCTGTAGTAATACTCTAGAACATTCCTCCCTTACACTCAGGGCTTCTCACATCTTCCGTCAAAGCTCCCTAAGGAAATATTTCTAATTGACAAAGAAGTAGCTACAGATGTCGTACAAATGAGATTTGCGAATATAGATACCTCCAAATAGGCCTGGTTTTGCTTAAAAATTCATCTGAGTTTGGCTTTTGATTGCGTCGTGTGTCTGTTTTTCCTTAACGTAAAAACATTATAGACTCAGGCCTAACCTGGAGCATGTGTGTTGCTGCCGGGGTATTAATAAGCACAGTCTGAAGTAAGATACATTCTTGTAACATTTTTCCTAATTAAAAACTACATCAAAGTACAAAGGAAAAGGAAACAGTCCCACATAAACTCTCCCAGCCCTCCTGGTAACCGCATCTAATATCTAGGTGCCTGTCCTAGAAATTCTTTAAAGAAAAAAAACCAATTATAATACATAGTGATACATTAGGGGTGCCTGGGTGGCTCAGTCGGTAAAGCGTCTGACTTCGCTCAGGTCGTGATCTCGTGGTTTGTGAGCTGGAGCCCCACATGGGGCTCTGTGCTGACAGCTCAGAGCCTGGAGCCTGCTTTGGATTCTGTGTCTCCCTCTCTCTCTGCCCATACCCTGCTCATGCTCTCTCTCTCTCTCTCTCTCTCTCTCTCTCAATAATAAATAAATGTTAAAAAAATTTTTAAATGTGATACATTCTAGTTGTGAAAGAAAAAGAAAGAAAGAAAGAAAGAAAGAAAGAAAGAAAGAAAGAAAGAAAGGGAGGGAGGAAGGAGAATTACAATTTCGATGGAAGGAAGGACCTGGAAATCTAACTTTGGAAGACCTCAAGATGGGATAGACAGAAGATTAGATATAATAACCATGTTTCCATTGTAAAACACACCTTTCCAGTAAGGATCCCAGTTCTTTAGCTACAGCTTGACAGAGTCTAGAACACTAAGAAGGGATGTCTGCACAGTTATCACCTCGATGCCTTGTTAATGTCAGGTTAGGCGTCCGTATGCTCTTTAGTTAGCCTTACTCAGCGGCTGTCAGCAGTCGTCGCACAGGTGAAGAACACAGTTGGAAATTCATTTTCCACTTCTACATGCAGGTCTTTCCAAGGGAGTCGTTAGAAAATAATTGTGCCTGCGAGACTATTCAACTCTGTGGTTGGCCACATAGAAGACCCTGGAGGGTTTCAAGGGCCCGAAAGAAGTGAGTGTTATACACGCACACACACGTGTGCATGTGCGTGCATGCACGCAGCGAGTAGAACCATGGGGAGGGCGAAAGTCCTACTGGACAACCTTCCACCAGACATCTGGCTTATGGGCCAGAATTTACTCCAATGCTGGACACCTGCAGGTAGCAACAGTGCTCGAAAGACATGGAATGTTTGCCACGGAGAGGTCCAAGCTGTGCTCGTGGTTCTGGTATTCAGCAACGGGTGAGCGTTTGCAAGCCACCGCTCTAAGCCTGCTTTCCTATCACCTAGAAGGACTAAAGTTATATTTTGTAATGCCTGGAACATAATAAATACTTAATATATGATCGCTCAGAGGGTTGTTATGCTGGTAAATAAAACAGTACACGTGAAAGCACTTTGTGATCTGCGTAGTTATCTGAGGCTGGGAAGAAGCCAAATCTTGCCAGAATGCTAATGTTTCTAACTAAGAATTACATTGGATAAGGTCCTCACTGACTCAGGAAGGCAAACAGATTTCTCCTGGACGAACAACTCCAGTCACTGAGGAGCTGTTTCCTGGAGTGCTGCCTTGTGGAAAAAAATCCTGAAGTCATGTCCAGACACAGAAAGAAAGGGTTTTGTGAGAAATCAGTTATGTCTTCCAACAACACAGAAGGGAAGAGACTTACAGCATTCGCGCCTGGCCCTGCAGTGTCAGACCATCTCGAGGAACATGTTGGACCTGAAGCCTACCACCGGCACCCAGGGAAAGGCACCGCCTGCACCCTGGCCCCTGATCTACAGCTGCTCCACTTTGTGATGCAGAGAAAGTTTTCATGAACAGAAAACGGCAACCATAAACATCAGACATGCAAGGTGCATATGCTGCACGAGAAACCCACGATACTGCAACCCTTTCAGGTTTTTCCAAGTGTGTAATCTCCACCCCTTCTTTTCACTCCCTCTCTACTCAGATCCTAATTTTTTTTTATTAAATCAACAGTTTACATTTTTTATTATGTAATGATCATCTACTTCCAGGTCAAAATAGTTTAATGTAACTTTCCATTTACGTACAACTTTTGTTCCTAAGAAGGTTTTTTTCTAAAAGTTAGTTGTTGCTTTACTTTTCGTTGCTTAGTTTTCTATGTGCCCATTCCAAGTTTCTTCAAATGTGCCAGCTGATTCAATGTGTGCCTGTTGACAATTATCCAACTCAAATCTTATCTAACCCTTTAATTTAGCTCTACTTTTCCTCCCTGAGGTTGAAACTGCCCATACTGACCTCAATGGTAGGTCTCTAGCCTTAATGATCAGCTATTTTTCCCTTCATTTCTCTTCTGAGTTGGCTCCTCTACCTCATAGATACCATTTCTTTCTCTTCCTTTACTCTATAAATTCACTGAACCATATTCTCCTGTAACTTCCTGAGACAGGGAACTCCCTCCCTCTACCATCCTGTCCCCTTTACCAGGCCTTCTCCTTCACGTGCTTTAGGGCACCAGACAGCCCCTCCTCCGGGAAGTTTCTTGATTCCCACAGCTAGGGTTTCCCCTCACGTTCCACTCCCTTGGCACAGTGACTAGCATTTGTATCATCACATTTATCAAAAGTCTTTCTCAAGACAGGAGGCCAGGAAATCCACAACCAAGTGATCAGAGTTGGCACAATCTGTGTGCCTTGAGGTGACAACCAGCTCATACATGATGTTGACCTTCAGTCTCCTTTGGCCTTGAAGAGTAGACAAAAAGGAACAGCCCTCCTCCACTCTGTCTGAGAAGAGGACAAAATGAGTAAGCATGAAAACCTAGAAACCAGATGGGAAACAACAGAGCCTTAAAGACAAGAATGATCTGGCAGAGTTTGCAAATGGGGGTGTTGGGCAAATCCCAGGAACCCAGTCACCAGCCCTTCCAACCGCCCATGAACGCTACCATTGGGCCTTTTCTCATGCCCTGTCATCAGCTCTGGGTCTACATCCAGATGGGGGATACTGACCTGAGCAGAGGACCAACCAGAGAGGAAACATGAGCATGTCATGGTTCTGGGAAGGAAGCACTATGTCGAAAGAGTGAAGGAGCAGATTCGTTTATATAGAAAAGTGCACGAAAAGGTAACGAGATGAAGAAAAACCTCGGTTGCCGAAATCCCTGTTAGGGAAAGCACTACATTCATCCTGGAACAAACATCTTCAGCACAGCTGAGACTCACCCTCACCCTATGGGCACACGCTCCAGAAACAAGAACTGATTGCTTGGTTGCTGTGTATGTAGAGAAGCTAGAGGTTTAAAGTTCCCTTCCAGGCACATGGGTGACTCGGTTAAACGTCCAACTTCAGCTCAGGTCATGATCTCACGGTGCGTGAGTTCGAGCCCCGCATCGGGCTCTGTGCCGACAGCTCAGAGCCTGGAGCCTGCTTCGGATTCTGTGTCTCCCTCTCTCTCTGCCCCTCCCCTGCTCGCACTCCATCTCTCTCTCAAAAAAAGAAACATTAGAAAAATTTTTTTAAAAAGTCCCCTTCGAAAAAAGATTCAGAGAACTCCCAGAAGGGGCAAGAAAAGGAAGAACTGAGGAGAATCGTCTATCAGATGGTTACACCATAACCAAAAAAGACTTTGATAAAATATTATTTATTCACATTATAACTAGACATCTGTACCTCTTAATCCCAGACAGCATAGGGAATATAACCAATAATATTGTACTGATGCTGTTTGGTGACGGATGGGGATGACATTCATCGCGATGAGCCCTGAGCAATGTATAGAATTGTTGGGTCCCTGTGCTGTGCACCCAAAACGAATATACCGTTATATGTCCGTTGTACTTGAATTTTTAAAAATGCGAAAGAACTGGACCTCTATGTGTCCTCCCTTTTCCTGGGTATTTTAGAAGAAAACTGTAGGGTAAGCAGTTGTTTGCCAAAGTTTAAACTCCCGTCTCCTTAGAGACGTTCTGAGACCTTCTGAGTCCTGTGATCCTCGGCCTTTCGTGGAACCAGGCGCGTGATTACACCTCAAGAACTATAATAACAACAAGCGCGAGACATAATTATAAACCCAAAAGTGGCGGCTTCGTCTCTGCTGCTGGGGCTTATATTCTTCGCCCAAATTGCTCCAAACTGCAAGTTAGCGTTTTAAAAAAGATCCTGGGTTCTCCAGGGGGAAAAAGCAAATATTTCTGGGTTCAGAACACGATTCTGGTTCCAAGGCAATCTTTTGGCTGCTATAGTTGGATAGAATGAGTATTTGCTAAACTGCTCTCTGCGTTCATCTTACAGGGGTGGGACAGCAAAGGTGAGTGAAACGTGATTTCTGCTTTCAGAGAACTCATAATCTAGTTTGGGGCTCAGAAATACAATCCATAACCCAAGCAGAAAGGAGATAAACGTACCGAAACAGAGTTTTGCGGAAAGGCTACCTGATAAGACACATTTGGAAAAACACGTTCACTGCAAATCTGAAGCCTGTCTCCTGGGTGCTATTCTATCCTGTTTTCTTCCTATCAAAACACGAGGACCATATCAGCAGGCTTGTGGAGAGAAACAACCTTGACAACAGATGATGACTCCCCAGAGAGGAAGAATAAGGCCGGGACTAAGAGGAGGAGTAGGACTCCATAGAAGCGACCAGCCTGGAGGTCAGATGAATTTGCAGTGGAAGCCAAAGTGTGGCCTCACCGCTGGAGAGGTCACAGGGGGTCGGAAGACACAGCAGACCCCAGAAAGAGTCCCTAAGGAGGCATCTCTCGCCCCCGCCGCCAACATTTCATGCGGGTGAAATCAGGTTCAGATGAACATCAAGGGAAGAGAAAGATGTCATCAAGGGCAATTTGCCTCTTTCTCGGGCTGTGCGTTGGTGTGATGATGATGGTCCTGGGGACCAACCCGGCAGGGCGCTGTAAACGCAGCCTCCGAGGCCGGAGGTGAGGCGCACACGCCAACAACTTCTTTCCGTCCCCGAGGGCTCCAATTTCTCAGGAATGCACAGCTTCAACCCAGCCAAGGTTCTATTCTTGGTACTAGAAACACAACAAGAGGTCAGTACAGGAAACGTCAAGAAGCGAAACCCTCCGTGTTTATCCCTCACCTCCAAGGTCAAGTTCAAGCGCTGCCTGGTGTGCTCAAGACTCCCGCCATCGGGCTGCCGGCCTCTTCTGCCTTGCGTCCCGCCGCTCCGCTTGCCCTGTGGCCTCGTGAACTCTGGGTTGTCACGTTCTCGCACCACCTCATTCTGTCCTCTCCTTCGCCTGGTTCCTGCTGCCCGTCCCAATGCGCCCAGGAAGGCTTCCCCGACCTCTGCGACGATCCCACGACAATAACAGCCCGCATCCACCCTTGACTCCGGTTTCAATTGCCCTTTTGCAGGACCACCTGTTGGCCCAGCTCTTGAGCTGCTCCCCTGCAGAGCCAGGTCCTGTTTACCACCTGTGACTGGTGCCAGGCAGGTGGTAGTTAAGTGAATGAGCAACTGGGGTATTTGTAAACTTCAATCAAATATTCTCTTGCCCTTCGTTTTGGCTGGCACGAACGTCCCGAGCACCAGGGACTGTAGGGACACCCAAGAGAAAAGAAAAAAGAAAAAGTGAGCCTGTATCCTCAAAGAGGATGCTTCTTAACTGTGCCGTGTGGGTGGGTGGAGGCAGGAGAGAGAAATTTAGAGTATGTTTGGTTTTTTTTTAATGTTTATCTTTATTTTTGAGACAGAGAGAGACAGAGCATGAGCGGGGGAGAGGCAGAGAGAGAGGGAGACCCAGAATCTGAAGCAGGCTCCAGGCTGTGAGCTGTCCGCAAGGAGGCTGACGCGGGGCTCGAACCCGTCAACTGAGAGATCATGACCTGAGCCGAAGCCGGACGCTCAACCGACCGAGCCACCCAGGTGCCCAAAATTTAGGGTATGTTTAAAAGACGGGGAAGAAAAAATGAAGGGGAAAAGAGCAGAAAAACAGGGAGTATTCTTGTAAGCACTCATCACGCCCTGCTCGCGTCCTTAGCGGTTCTGAGCATGTGTGAAGGACCCCAGTCAAAGGGGGTGAAATTGGAAGACTTGTGCAGATAAATTAGACCTTATGATTATAGTAATTAGCATCTGTGATATTGAATTATAATTGTACCTTGTAGATGAACATAATGTGCAATGGTGCATAATATGTCACATGTAGTACATGTATCGCTGTCTAATGACAGCAAGCCCCACCCAGAGCTCTCTGCACACCGTCTACACACCCCATCTCGTTCCGTTCGTACAACGTGGAGTGGACTCCAATATCCTCAGTCCATGGTGAAGAAAGTAACGCTCAGAAAGGCTAGCTTTCCCCAAACCAGACAGCTGTGGCACCTGCCTGTCTTGTGTGCATCCAAATAGCCGGAGAAATCAATACCTTCATTAACTGAAACGTGCCATCGCTGTGCCTAAACACACTTGCCCAAGAAGTAGGTGTTCTGGAAAGAGCTTGCGAGGACTACTGTTTTCTTACAAACACGTCGCCCGTGTCTCGGACCAACTAGTCCTTCCCAAAATGGAATGTTGCCCTCAGTTAGAACCTGGTTAATTGTAAGGGAACCAAAACTACTGAAGTGTTTCCTTTGAATTTGTCCCAGATTATTAGGGAAAGGGCTTATAAAACAAAATGAAGGCTTTATGTAACCATTCTCTGGGTCTTGAGAAACCATTTACTGACAGAAGCACTTTGGGATTACCGAATGGAGAGAGTTAGGGATCTGTCCTCACAGAGAGTAAAATAAAATTATTTGAGAAGCTGGATGAACACAAAATACATTTGCAATTGCTGTGAACACTGCTCAGGAAAGTCTGAGGTCAGGAATCACTAAGATTACGCGGTTTAGGACAAGGAGGCTTTATTTCCATGCACCTCCTTTAAATCACCACCACCCACATTGTGCCTTCTTCACCATTTCCCTTCTTTAAAAATGCAAACCTTCACATTCAGCTACTTGAGTCCTATCTCTGGAGATTTTTAAATGACTGCATTTGTAGAATTTCGATATCTGATTTTGTCTATTCTTTGGGCAGAAGCACTAAGCATCATAAAGGCCCCTGGGAGCAGGAAGGGTGGGAGTTGAGGTATTTGAAGTCATTATTAGCAGATTCGGTTCACGCTGGGCCCACAGCGGGAGTTCCGTGGACTCTGGCCTCTGTCTGCATCCGACGACCCAGCTCTCCTTCCCCTCCCTGCACGGCTCACTCAGAGGAGGAATTTTCCACCTGGCCCACAGCTCCCAGCCCAGTGCCTTCGTAGCAGGAAGGGGGGCTCTGTTCTGGCTCCAGCGCTCAGGTCAGTGGGGGGCTGGGTGTGTGCCCCTGGCTGGCGGGCCTCCTGCACATACTCCTGCTGCGTCCACGGAAGCCTGGGGGTCATGACCACCCCACTCGCACCCCATACACTTGGTACTCATGGGGTCCAGACCCCCCAGATTGCAGAACGCGTAGATGCAGCGCCCACGGAGGCATCTGGATGTTCCTCTGGGGATGTACTGATGTCCCCAGCTGTCATGGGCCCTACAGCAGATGGCCCTCAACGTGGGCTCTGATAGGAAGAGCCGTCCCCTTCCAGCCACCCAAGACTGGCCCGTGGGGAGGGCAGATATCGAGGCTCAACGACCGCACCCCAACGCGGGTCAGCCCAGAGCTGCCCCCCCCCCCCCCCGGTGCCACCGTGGTGAGACTGCATCACCCCAGCCTCTCCCTCTGCCCAGTCCTGTTCCTTCCCTGCCCCATCCCAGGCGGTGGTCCCACACGACCCCCGGTAACTTCTTGTCCCCTACTGCCCACCGTGGGGTCTACTCCCAGGGGAGCCTGCTCTGTGACAAGGGACAAATCACTCTGACGAGGGCACCACAAAAATCAAATACTTCGATTCAAACCGTATTACGTTTGAACACTTTCTCGAATCTCTAGAAACGACTATGTGATATTCTTCTTACAAACCAAGTCTTCCTGTTTCCCCTTGTCCCCAGTGATTCTGTTCATTCGTTCACCAAATGTGTTTTGTTAATTTATTAGACGTCTGGCCATCAACAAATGTATTTCTGGGTGTCAGCCTTCTAAGGAGCAGAGCAGGGTGGAGGGGGACAGCCACCGACCCAGCAGCGTGAGTACTGTTGCAGACACACAGACAGGGGGGCATCCCTGGGCCGCATTAGAGCCCATGACACAATTCAGGGGCCACACGGGGTTCGTCACGGGTGCAGCAAAGGCCACAGGGAGAGAGAACGGAAAGGCGGCTGGTGAGGCCAGGCAGGGCAGGAATGTCCCACAAACCACGGTGGGTGTTTTCTGAAAGGTCAGTGGAGCCCTTGGAACCTTTGCGTACAGGGTGATGTGATTCTACCTTATTTTTTAAATGTTACCTTGGTAACAGGACAGAGTTTGAGTCAGAAAGTTGCAAGACTAATAATGCAGGGGGACAGGTCAGGAGGGTGTGTTAGTGACCCGAGGGCAAAACAATGAGGCCGCTCAGACAGCCAGAGGCAGACCCCTGGAACATTGCAAACACTGGCTTCCAGGTTCTGGTACACCATTTAGAAGTGAGGTTTGGGGGTGCCCGGGGGGCTCAGTTGGTTCAGCATCCAACTTTGGCTCAGGTCATGATCTCACAGTTTCATGAGTTTGAGCCCGAATTTCCCTCTATCTCTCCCCCTGCTCGCTCTCTCTCTCTCTCTCTCTCTCTCTCTCATGCTGGCTTCTGCTTCATTCTCTCCTACAGCCCCCTGGCATTTCCACCCATGGGTGACATGGCCACCAGCGACCCCACAATCTCACATCTCCGTTCCCATAAAGAGCTTAGTCTCTAATCCCAAATCTAGTCATCCTGGAAAACCAGTCTAATCCTGGGAAATGGGTCCCCGATGGCACATTCCTGGACCAATTCGAGGTAACCAGGAAGATGGGAGCCTGTCCTCAGCCCAGCACAGCTCTAGGGCTCACGAGGTTTTGCCTAAAGACCATGCACAGATGAGAATACGTAGGAGTGAACACTCACACAAGATGATTAAAGAGGAACCCTGGAGAAAACGAACCAGCGTTGCAAGGCCTGAATACAGGAAGGGCGATAGATTAAGGAGACTAGGAAGCAGCCCAGGGACTGGGTTCCACATGTGCACACGGTTAATAGGTTGGGCGTGAGGCCTCAGTAAGCCACCTGGTGAAGGTTCATCTCTGTACAAATGTGCTCATAATTTCTTGTTTTCACTATGCAACTTGATACCATTTTTGAGACACTCAGAGATTCAGAAAATAAAGAAATCCGTTATTAACAGGATGACTTCTTCCATGTACATTTCCAACCATTGTAATTTTTCCTGGGCATCTGCGAGATCGTATAAATCTCCTTCCCCAGTCAGGGCACGACCAGGGCTATGCTAATATTTATCCTGGTGACTTGAGATCCTTTCAAATCCATAATCATCGAGTATTTCTCCAATACTTATCAAAAGGAGATCAGAAGAAATGTTTTCTATGAATAAAGATCATATCTTTCATGTATAAAATGAGATTTATCACAGCACTTAAGGAGTCACAAAATTCTAACTTATTTGGACGTATTTGTAGGTTTTTCCCTTACATAATCAAGCTCAGCTGGAGTATGGTTTTACCGATTGTTTATAATTTTTAACAAGATTTTTTTGGCTCGAGGGTTGTCAAAGCAGCTCCACTTTCCTTCTCTTTGGTTGATGCAACATTTGAAATGTATAAATAACTTCCTGACTGTCCAGTTAGCTCCTCAGAGCCGCCCTGTGAGGTATGCCCCGCTGTGTGCGGCCGAGTTCTATTTTTCCAGCATAGGAAACTGAGTCTGAACTATTTAGATGACCGTTTGTTATGATTTTTGAAAAATATTTAATTTTCGAGCAGATTCAAACTCAGAGAGGCGGCACGAATGGTAGAAAGACACTCACCCGAGACCTCATCCAAATTCTGTCACTTGTGCCTGTGACGTCCTTTCCAGCAAGGGATCCGTGTGGCACCAGGTTGTCCCGTTCCCTCTGTTTTCTCCAACCTGGGACAGCGCTCAGTCTTTCCTTCACTTTCAGGACCTTGACCTTTTAGTTAAATTACAACCGTTATTTTACAGAAAGTCTCTCGGTTTGGGTGTGCCTGCTGTATTCTCATGAACGGGCTCGGGTTACGTTTTTCTGGCCAGAGTGCTACAGAAACTGTTCTTTTCTTTGCAACCTATTGGGCGGCACGTCATGTCCGTTTATGTCCTTATAGGTGACGGTAGCTTTTCCCCTTGGTAACTGACACACGTTTGGTGGGACGACGCCTTGGAACTAGGTAAAAACCCCTTGCCTCACCAACTTTTACCCACTGCTCTTAGCCTCCCTTGCTGTTTCTGGCCTTGATCGATCATCACTAAGCTGGCTTCCAAATGATTATTTTTCCCAACCATCATTCCCGTTGCATTTATTTATTAGCGGGCTTTCTACCAGAGGGAAGAGCTTTCTCTTCCCTCCACAGTCTGTTTGTGTGTTTATATCGGTATCGATCACGGGTTCCGATTTCACCCAACGGGCCGCAACCCAGTACTGTCATCATGTATTTTGGTGCCGAGTGTCCCGGATTCGGCCAGAGGAGGCTCCAAGAAGCCGCCTTGGGTCCTTCTGACCCACCTCCACCACTGCCTGGGCACCTCCTTACTACCGGCACCACGACGGGCTCCAGGCCCGTCTCTTCCTCTCCCTCCCTTCGCTCTAGACTCTTGCACTTCCCAGAAGGCCTGCTCCCTTTCTGTGGAGGTGGCTTTGGAAACAAAATCTGGGTGCAAGGTGTGCACGTCGTTACTGCTGTGTCCCTGCTCCCTTTCCGTGGACACCGATGGGAAATGTACACGGGGGGGGGGGGGGGAGGGGTGTGTGCACCCGCGCCCTTGCACACTCAGCTCCACCTTCATTTCTATGTTGTCTGAGTTTACAAGAACACCCGCATTCCCACCCTCTCCGGCTTCATTGAAGCTTCCCTGCATATCTGCGCCTCTCTTTTCTGACAGTGAGAAACCTGCCTCCTATTATCTTCGTCCTCCCTATGAGGCCAGTCTTGACCTGGCCAGGCTGCGGCCTCTCACTGTCCCCCTTACATGTGCCCTGACCCCCGCTCAGGCCTGTCTTTCCCAGCTTACCATCTCCATTTGGCCTTGCTTAATGGCTTTTGGGGAAGGAAGGAAGGAGGGAGGGAGGGAGGGAAGGAAGGAAGGAAGGAAGGAAGGAAGGAAGGAAGGAAGGAAGGAGAGAGGAGAAAAGAAGAAGCCCAATAAATTATTTTTTTAAGGCAGGGGAAGGGAAGCTCAAGATCCTTCTAGAAAGAGGCAAGTGGATGTCTTGTTTAATGTCAGGGTCAAGGCTGCCTTCCCTCCCTTCTCTGCCTGCTCCCCCCACAAGTGAACTCATCGGTGGTTGTGGCTCTGACATCACCTACACCTCATGCCTCCCACGTTCATGTCTCCAGCCTCGACCTCCCCAACTCTGGGTGTGCATCTGGCTGTCCACCTGCGCTTAGGCGGAGCCCCCAGCGCGGAGCCCCCCGCCCCCGGCTCCCAGCCTCACGCCGTCTGTGTCACAGCCATGGTCAGTGCCTCACTCGTCCCCCTTAGCCTGCGTCGGAGGCTGCCTGGATTGGAGGTGGCAGGCAGTCCCCATGTCTTCCTGAGGGCAGTGCACACCTGGCAGGTATGTGACACAGTCACGTGTGACACGGTCTGCATGCTCCGGAAGATGGATGTCTCAAGAGCAGCCTCGGGGGCCGATGGCTAAACAGCCCAGCTCGCTCGTCCTTCCCGGCACAGTTCTGAAGGACGCTGCATGCAGGGTCCCTGGGTCCTCGGTGGGGCTGAGTCCCAGATGCCCTCAGCGGTAACCTTGTCGTTCACGTTCCGCTTTTCCCTGGGAAATGACACAGGAAATCCCCCCTCATGCTTGCAGGGTCACCGCACCCAGATCGAGGTCTCGGGGACACTGGGCCCGGTTCTGGGTGATGGAGTTAGAGTCTGCACCCAGGCCGATGCCCCAGACGGATGCAAAATCGCCGTGATTTACTGCAATCCCTTCACCCATTGCTGGGACAGACTAGGACTCACGCTCACTCCTCCACGGCTCGTGCCACGTTTTTGCCATCAGCACGGCCCATAGACTCTGTGTGTCCCAGATCGGACAATGGCGCACTGTTTTAAGCCAGTGGCCCTCGTATTTAAGCGCGTGTCAGAATCTCCCGGGGTTGCTGGGCCCCTACCTCCAGGTTCCGATTCAGTAGGTCGTTGGGGGGGACAGGAACTTACAAATTCCCAGGTGGTGCCGAGGCAGCTGGTCCAGGGGCCACCCGTCCACAACCACCGGTCTCACGACCACTGTCTCTGGCCTGGACACAGAGCAGCCCACCTGGAGCCCCAGCTACCCCTTGAGGCATGTTAGGTCCTGACGCATCTGCTAGGAAGCCCTCCAGTGTCACTGCCAGGCAGAGAGCCCACTGCCGGGGTCCGGGGTTCGAGGCCAGCGCGGACTGATCCCGTCCCGTAATCCCTCACTCACTGTGCCCCGGCTCCTGCCCCACTCCTGGCTCCTCCCCAGACACACCAGGCCTTTGCAGCCACCCTTCCCTATGCCCGGAACGTTCTTCCCCCTAAATAGTCACGACCCTGGCCTTTTCGGCACCTTCAAGTGTCTGTTCCAATGCCCCCTTCCCGCTTCCTTGCCCCACGCCCAGCCGTGCCCGGCACACGCGAAGGACACTCAACAGACATTCTGGGACGTGTGTGACAGGAAATCCAAGAGCGGGAAGTGGTGACGGGGTGGTAGTGCCTTCAAAATGGCCACATGTTTATGTGTAGACGAAAGCAGAGCGGGAAAAGGAGATGTTCAGAGGCACCGTGGGCAGAAACCGCTGAGGCGGGCGCTGACGTGCGTCTCTGATTCAGCACGCCGGCTCGAGGGCCCCCGGCAGGTGGAGTGCGTTCTCATGGGGCTCCTGCCACCCCACCCTTCACACGGGCCATAAACACGGCTCCTTCTCAACCTCAAACGCTGGCCTTGGTGGCCTGGATTGCACAAGAACACACAAAGTGCTAACTCCACGGACACACGTGTCCTTCATGGTTCGTGATCTAAGACGTACATGATGTCAGCCCCCTTGGCCGGACGTCCCACACCCTCCTCCTTGACCCCTCCCCCTCCATGCCCACTCGGCTCCGATCTGGGCCGCACCTCCCCTCGGGACAGACTTTCACTAAATGCAAACCCAGTCCTGTGTTCCCGGACAGGAAGCCCTCCAGGGTTGCCCGTCACACACCCTTATGTGTGGGTGCCTCAGCCCAGCCACAGTGACCTGCCTGGCGCACCTTTCTCCAGGCCCTTCCAATGAACTCAGCGAGCCCTCAAAGCCTCGGCGGCCCCTGCTCCAGACTTGCTCTGTGACACTCTGCTCACACCTGCCAACCACGTTCCGCCTCTGAGTCCTGGAGCCTCGCTTCGGCCCTGCGCCTCGGACCTTCAGCATGGGTTGGACCCTGGCCTCTACCTTCCGGCTTCATCGTCGGAACTGTGGGTGAGAGGTGTCCTCCAACAGATGGGTCTCTGCCCACCTTTCCTGCCCCATCTCCCCCCAGTCACCTTGTGCGTAAAAACACCTTCAGCGTCCTAGACTAGGTGCTCCTAGACGTCTCCGCCTCCCATCATCCCTCCCCGTTGGCCTCCACCACCCCTCCCTGTCCCCCGACCCTCTCCTTTGCCAGTCAGCACTTAACCCCACTCCGTGGACGGCCCACCCTGACCCCTCCCCGCACCCTCTCCTACTCTCAACAGCCCGGACGCAAACAGGGCCTCCCGTCTTCTGCTCTCATTGGACCATCACGTACCCCTCTTATCCCCCTAATTACACGGTAGCATATTTTGAGCTTACACTCAAGTCTTTCTCTGGAGACTCTGAGACCCTGGCAGGCAAGAACAGGTTTCTGTTTACCTCCTGCACCCCCAGCACGAAGCCTGGCCTGGGCATCGGATGGAACGTGCCCATGCCGGACGGGCAAACACATGCGTCCGTGAAACACCCAGTTCACCGCAGGTCTTCTCTTTCCGCAAATGCACACTAGAATGTACATTGATACAGTCATTCAGAATTCCACTGACTGTCTTCAAAAATGCGTGATGGCTTTAAAGGAAAACGTACGAGAATGGTTAAATGGAAGGTCTTAAGACCCTGACGCTCGGATTTCGGTACCGTCGGCTCCCTTCCCGCTGTTGGTCTACAACCACATGCTTTTCTTTAGCAAACTAGCCCCAAATTTGCCCAATTTTGTAGTTTGCTCTTTTGGTTAAAATTATTCTTTTAATGTTTTACGCACTGCTATTTTATTTCTAATGACTAAATTATATAATATTGAGTTGCCATAACTTCTGTAACCACTTTTGTATTTTTAGACACTGAGGCGGTTTCCAAGTTTTTGCTCTATAACTGGGCATAAAATAAACATTTTTGTTTCTATTTTTGTAAATGGCTTTCTCAGTGGAAATTCTTACGGATGGAATGCGGCCCAAACAGCATAGCCCCCTTTATGGCTCCTAGTATATATACGGCATGGCTCCTTTCCGGAAGGATTCTGCCCACTGCAGTGTGAAGGCACGTGTTTCTCTCACAAGGTCTGTCCATGTTTACCTGGGGTTTGCTCCAAGGTCACCGTCCTACTACAGCAGCCGATCTGGGCTCCTGCCGCATACGAATGGTGCCTCACATCCTTGTATTTCCAGTGCCTAAAAAAGAGACTGATGGTCATGAATTGGGTATGAATTAAATGAAATAAATGGATGTGATTGAAAGAAATTGATGATGAATTTATTGAAAAACTTTATTGAATACATATATTGAACATAGTGAATTGACCTCTATTTTAAATATACTTTCTATTTATGTATATATATATATTTATAATTGTGTATGTAAATACATACACACAAATTGAAAAAATCATCTAATCTAACTTCTCCACATACACCCAAGCGACAGGCAGAACGCCACGTTAACTCAACCCATTGCTGTCCTCAAAGCCTCTCTGTCCTGTACTCCAAGGCTCCTGGGGGCAAGTTCACAAACGTCTTCAATAGCTCCTTTGAATGTTAACAATTCCTAGACGTTTCCTTCTCTCCAACCAAACTCCTGTGCAGTTCTCAACCTCTCCTCCCCTCGCTACCTCTCCCCTCTCTTCCCTGCCTTTCTTCTCCTGTTCTTGGTGACCCCTCCTCCCTCCCCTCCCTTCCCCTCCCTTCCTCTGTCCTCCCCTCCTCTTCCTTCCCCTCCCCTCTCTCCCCTTCTTCTCTTCTTCTTGGTGAACCATCCCCCCTCCCCTCCCCTCCCTTCTCTCCTCCCCCTCTCTCTGTTCTCCAGGTAGACACACAGGTCAGCTCCCCAGGCCCTCTCTGAGATGTTCATTCTCACAAGTGATGTCAGATCATTTCCCTAATTTTCTGTATGGGATTCTGAGGGTAGTCTTTGATTTCAAATACAGTTTCCTAAACACTAAATTTTGGTTTTTTTGATTTTTATTTTTTTATTTTTCTTTATTTTTGAGAGACCGAGCATGAGTTGGGGAGGGGCAGAGACAGGGAGGGAGACACAGCACCCAATACAGGCTCCAGGCTCTGAGCTGTCAGCAAAGAGCCCGATGTGAGGCTTGAACTCACAAACCATGAGATCATGACCTGAGCCGAAGTCGGTGGCTCAACCGACTGAGCCACCCAGGCGCCCCTTCATTCTTTTTTAATGTGTATTCATTTTTGAGAGACAGAGACAGAGTGTGAGTGGGGGAGGGGCAATGGGAAAGAGAGACCCAAAATCTGAAGCAGGCTCCAGGCTCTGAGCTGTCAGCACAGAGCCCAACGTGGGGCTCGACCTCAGGAATGGTGAGATCATGACCTGAGCAAAGTCAGAGGCTCAACCGACCGAGCCACCCAGACACCCCTCAAATACACTTTTCTTTCTTCTATTTTTATTCCATCTGATTCTAGAATATTTGCTTACTTAGAAATTCATAATAGCAGTTGTTTTTCTCCATTCTTTTTTTTTAAATTTTTTTTTAACGTTTATTTATTTTTGAGACAGAGAGAGACAGAGCATGAACAGGGGAGGGGCAGAGAGAGAGGGAGACACAGAATCTGAAACAGGCTCCAGGCTCTGAGCTGTCAGCACAGAGCCCGACGCGGGGCTCAAACTCACGGACTGTGAGATCGTGACCTGAGCCGAAGTCGGACGCTTAACCGACCGAGCCACCCAGGCGCCCCTGGTTTTCTCCATTCTTAATAAAAAGTTCTAAACTTCCAAAAGGCAAAATACAACTACAAAATAGAGTATTGCGTGACTTACAAGTTAAATAAGTGAATATCTTGTATAAGTCGGCGTTCAAAGTGGCGTATATTTACTGGAGAGGTCTGGAAGGAAGACCGTGTTGAGCTGGGTGTGGGCTGAGGGGAGGTGGAAGCCGGCCCCACTGGGGGGCATTCTTCCCAGTCGGGACTGAACTCCTTGGACATCCAGAAATTTAATCCAGTAAGCTACGTTACTAGAGATGGAAATACAGAAAGGAGGGTAACGGTGGATCGGTTGCAGGGACAAAGGCTATCGGCGGTCAGGGGGCTGGGCAGTCGGGCTGGCCGCGTTCTGTGAGGCCAGACCCAGGAGCACCCGGGAGCCACGCGGCCTGCCTGCCAGCCCCAGAGTCCCATGTGCGCCCGGACGCTGCAGGGCCCAGGCACCAGGGCACGGACGCTCCTGTGACTATCAGGGGCACGGGCTCTGAGCTCGAGCAGGTCTCGGTTAAAATCTTGGAGACCACACTGCACTTGAAAAATGAGATGTCTTGGGCCTGGGGGGCTCAGCCGGGTAAGCGACCGACTCTTGATTTCTGCTCAGGTCATGATCTCAGTTCATGAGCTTCAGCCCCGCGTTGGGCTCCATGCTGACGGCGCTGAGCCTAGGATTCTAAACAAACAAACAAACAAACAAACACACAAACATAAAAAAGGAAACTGAGATGTCTTGAGGTTGTGTGGAAAACGTACATCTTGCATGATACGGGTTTAGGAACAGTTCTGACACCCTGGGGAAGTGCTACACTCCTGTGTTTGATTTGAAAGTTACCCCTCCGAGGACCATCTTGATTTTCTTACTGGCTTTAGTCAGTCCCTCATCCGCGAGTTCGTATGTGCAGCAACTGTTCATGGCACCACTATTTTGTGCCAGACCCTGTTCTGGGTACCGGGGACACCGCTGTGGACAGAATGACATGATGCTTTATTTGTTCGCACAACTGGTTTTTTAATCAATGCTCCATCCAGTGAACAATGGTTGCTTCCAACTAAGAAAAAAATCTCACTTTCATTTTTTTTATTAACCCATCACAATACTTGTGGGAAATAGCTGTGATTCGTACCAAAAAGTAGTTCTGGGGTCTCCCATTTGTGACCCGGCCTGCGCACTAAGCGTCCGTTAGCCGTTTGAATCTTCCCCTCGTCCTGTGAGACGCGCCCACGTCACAAGGCGGGAGGCCGTGCCGACAGCCTCCCGGACTGCGGTGGGCATTTTCCGG
The DNA here is from genome assembly GCF_028749965.1 of Puma concolor. Lineage (NCBI taxonomy): Eukaryota > Metazoa > Chordata > Mammalia > Carnivora > Felidae > Puma > Puma concolor. The sequence goes on from NC_141676.1 coordinate 115,696,620, forward strand.
GTTTGGTTCTGGTTTGTTCTTTGGCCGCCCGGCACGAACTTCCTCTCTGGGAGGCGTTGCCCTGCATGTATGGCCGGTGGTCTCTCTGGAGCCCGTCCTGCAGCCCGGCCGGACGCCAAGCTATGGGGCCCTCCTGCTTCTTGACTCTGCACATGAGGGTGAGGGCATGTGACCCAGGCCCAACCTACTCACCCAACACTGGAAGACTGGGCGCTGAGGGAAAGAGACCGAGGCCATTGGAACCAGGAGCCCGGCAGCGGCCGCCTCCCTGCTCAGCTGACATATCGTCTGGTGACAGGAGCCACGGGCCCCAGCAACGGGTCCCTCTTTGGCTTTGGTTTCTACGGCCCTTTGTCCTGCTGGTTCTTGTGGCCTGGAGCCCCAGCCTTCCTGGAAATTCTGAGATACCAGCTATTTTTTTCCTAGAGAAAAAAAATTTCTCTTAAATTAGCCAGAAATGGATTTCACAGCTCAAGACACTGACGACTAACACACCTAGAAGGTGGGGAGTCGATGTTTGATTCGAGGTCTGTCTGATACCAAGTCTGTGCCTCTCAACAAGGCGGTCAGCTGTCTGGTCAACAATTATTCATCAACCCATCCCATCACATGCAGGGCAGACACTATCTCACTCAGGATGGTGGGTTTGTAAACGTCCAGGATTTGCTAAAACTCCCGTGGAACTGAATTCAGCCGGGATCGGGCAAGAAGCATTCTCTGTAGTGAACTTGAGTCTGTGATTTAAACCCGTCTCCCTTTGCATTATTGGCACACAGAAACCCCCATTTAAAGTGCCTGGGAAGTCCGCAGGATCCCCCAGACATGACCCCTGCTCGAAGGCTACCGACCTCCTGTTTCATGTGTATCTTTTTTCCACAGATACTGTGCTCTCCGTGGTTCTGTACGATACGGTCTCTCATTTCATTTCCTTTTACTTGTTGACTGGCTTCAATATGATCTCTTTAGGTTGGAACAGCTTGGATTTAAATAAAGACTTAACACGAGAATGATAGAAAGGAAGCCGACTTTGCTCCCCTGTAATGAGGAGGAAAATCGGGAAAAGGATACACCTAGTGAGAAATTACCAGCCTGTTTGTCATGGTTTTTTGAAAGGTCAAGGATGTTGCCTCGCCCTGGCCTTGCGGTGAAACTTATTCACACTAATGTGTAAATGACTTATAAGAACATAAATTGCAAATCCTCTGCGGTGTTTGCACGTTACAACCGAAGACTCCCAGTGGGAACGCAGGGATTGATCGCATTCCTGCATTAGAAGAGAGGATGCTGGAACCTTCTAGAAATACGTAGGTCACCCCCTCTTCTTGATCTCAGTCTGCTTCCAAAAATGGAGTTGAGCAACTCTCTGAGTTCTGTAGGTGAGAATAGCCTCTGTTGACTCGTGTTTCTTTACTGTCTTCTGCTCCCTGGCTGCCTTTGCCTCAAGACCATCAGAAGGACTCAAGCAGTGACCTGGGGAGAACGCAAGCCAAGTGGAAAAGAGTTTCCTCTCTAATGTGGGCAGCTGCATGAAGATGTGGGAGAACAGGAAGCCGCAAATGCAAGTTTTGACCTCTTTTCCTCTCCTCAGACCAAAAGCGACCAGGAGTATGTGTGGCACATCCTTTCATTCATTTATAAAACGAACTTGATTGTGACTTTTGTATCATTCAGTCTTCGGGGAGCTTACAACTTGTAAGTCGAATGAGTCTCGTGGATCTCTGATTTGCCTTCTGTTACACAACAGAGTGCATTCTCAGGGTGCTCGACAGACAATGTTCACACGTGCGACGGACACTCGTCGAGGACCTGGCTTACTCACGAGACCCCACACACGGGCTGCTCCCTTCTGTGTCGAGGAGAGAATCTCGGAAGGCAACTGAATGACAGAGAGAAAGCAAAATCACCGTGGGAATAACCTTGAATCTAGCGCAAGTGGAAGGCAAGCCACTGATACATTTTCAGGGCTTAACAAGTATGAGCAATAAATTAGTTGCAACAAACTTAAAGAATGACGTTCAAATACGAGGTATATCACCACTAAAAATCACTGCTCTGGATGGCAAGGGCAGTACTGAATACCTTCTGTGACGGGGATATCCTTGGCACTTTTCCTATATTTTTTTCATCCCGTCCCAGACCCCACAATGCTATTTGCTCAACGAATCCAGTGTTTTCCAACTGTAGCGTGCCTCAGAATCACCCAGGGGCTTGTGGAAACACAGACGGCCAGGCCCCATTCCCAGACTCTCTGATTCAGCAAGGTGGCATTTCCAGCAAGTTTCCGGGTGACATGGATGCTACTGGCCCAGGAGCCACCCTTTGGGAATCACCGATGGAGTCATCCATTCATCCATTTGTTCAAAGCTTCCAGGTGCCTGGCCCCAAAGCAGAGAGATGAGTCAAACATTACTTTGTAGGACCTGATGTCCCCTGGGCACTCTGTGAAGGGCTTTCTCTTGACCTGGTTTTCTCCTTTGTGACAATCCAACAAAGTAGATCTCGTCCCCCCCCACCCCATTTTATAGATGAAAATGCCACAGAAAGAGATTGAGTAACTTGCTCCAAGTCACGTGGACAGGTGTCAGCCTGGGATTTGGGTCCACGCGTCCTGGATGCCAAGTGGCCATCAGACAGCACGCTGTGTGCTGTGCCTCTCCTAGAACGCTGAGCTTACACCAGTACTGTCAATCTTCTGCAGATGGAAACAAACCAAAGTTCAGAGAGGTTAGACAACATGCCCAAACTCACACAGCTAGGAAGTGTCTCAAGATTGAGTCTCACTTTGATGCCAAAGTGCTTTCTGCACCAGGAAACCCATTTCTCCACGCCGTCTCCAGACCAACATCTAAATCAGAGCCGGGAAAGAGAGTACGAGCCCAGGTAACCAGAGTGCACAGAGAACAGGTACTTCTGTCCAGTGTTCCGGTGAGCTAATATAGATCTCATGCATCAACTTACTCAAGAGTTTTCAAACAGCTCAGTCTACTTTCCAGCCTAAGTCAGCACTGTATAATGTAACGTTTCCTTGATGATTCAGGATCCTACATGCCCAGAACCGTCATCACAAACAGAGTTCGTTACTGAGAAATGTGGATGCAGAAGAGGCAGGTGACTGGATTGAGTTTTGAGGGGCGGGGGGCAGAACTACTGAGGACAAATTAAACTGTGTTCGAATCACTGACTTCTTCTGTCATCAGAGTGGAAAAAGGCCCCCCTCACCGAGGCCCATCAAATGTTTCCACTGAGTTGGGTTAAAATTAATCCAGTTTACCCCAATTTATGTAAGCAGCTGACAAACTTCATTCAATCCGACTGTCTTTCTCCTTTCGAGACTCGGTAAATCACAAAGAACGAAGCTTTCCCCGACTCCCGAGTCCCGGTGTGTTACCCCATCATCAGGGAGAGAAATGAGCTCTATAATTACCTTTTGAGACATGAGTCATCCTCGCTCCGAGGGCCCAGACCCGGTGGACGCTATAAAAGCCGCTCAAGGTCGAAGTGCAAAAGCGCAGTCTGCCTTCCCCGGGACTGATATAATTGCCGAGCCGCCCCAAGGAGATGAAGGTGCTCCCCGCGTCTGGCCTTGCTGTGCTCTTCGTCACGGCTCTGAAGTTCTCCACCGCAGCCCCCTCCCCACCTGCAGCCACCCCCAGGACCTCAAGAAACAACTACCACCTGGCACAGGTTTGTGAGTCTTTGCGCACTTTCCCCTTCCCGCCTCCACCCCGGAAAACCTGAAAGGGTGTAACGAGAAAACAAGGAAAAATCTGTTACTGTTCCGCAATCGTCTTGTGAGTCCAGTAGAGTCTAACGGATACCGCCTCCCATACGGCGAAGGTTGCTGTCTAGGGCGCGTTCGGGGTATGTGCTGCAGGACTAAGCAAAGGGAGAGCTAGGTGGCTGGTGTCCCACAGAAGTGAAGCGGCTTGCCAAAACGCATGCGATGCTGAAAGACCAGGTGTTTGAGGGAAAACGTAGGAGGAAAACAGGGACAGAAAAGCAAAAACCGAGGTGCAAGTTTTGTGCACTAGAGGTGGGCTGTGAACTTAGTGTTGGGTTTCCTGGCAGTCACCTCAGAAAGATTTCTTGTGTCCACATGCTAGAAAACGGCTCTTCCTTCAGGGAAAGCTGGATCAAAATCTAAAGTGAGCCGAGTTTTTCCTGGGTGTCTACTGCTCCTCGCTTGCGAGCCTTTCCTCTCTAAAGCGTACTCCCCGAGTACCTTATTTACACACGCTTTCTGTATTTTCTTCTTGGAAGACTTCTCTCAACTGGTTGGAGAAGATGCGATACAAATGATGCACGGTAGAATTTTTGCAATGATCATGTGACTCAAAGCGATTCATGTCTAGTTGCTTCCAAGTGGTTTTTGCATGTAACGGAAGGTGGTGATCTTTAACCTAAAGAAACATCCTAGGGGCACCTAGTTGGTGGGGCGTGCGACTCTTGAACTCGGGGCTGTGGGTTCGAGCCCCACGTTGTGGGTAGAGATTCCTTAAAGATAAAATCTTGGGGGGGAATAATCTGTAAGGATGGGACTCCTAACGTTAGTGACAGGTGTGCAAATGAGACATGTCTGTGCGAAAGGCTCTCTTTCAACGGTCTGTCAAGTGATAGCACGTCCGGGATTCCCAGCCCTGCCTCCAGGTTGCTTTCCGACCCGCCGGGCTGCACCCCTGCACCGCGCTGGTGGTGGCACTGAGGAAATGGTTTGCACACCCGCACCCGTGTGGCCTCACCGACTGTGTGGACCACCCGTGCCTTCTGATTAGTGAGCTAACTAGTCGATATTTTCACTCTCAGCCCTGCTTATGAACAGCATCGTGAATGCCAAGCACAGAGCAGTTACATTCAGCTTCGCGAGACGTGAGCCCACTGTTACGTAAACTCATTTCAAGAGAACGTGTCTCAGAATTGCAGGGTCTATTTCAAATCATGTTTCACCGGTGCCGGCTGGCTTTGGGTCCCTTCCCCCCACATGCAATGTCCCCTCAGCGCTCGTCATGCCACTTTGAGGAACCACAGAGTGTTTGTGGCCTCGGAAGAAGAGTCACGCAGAGGCCAGAATGGATCTGAGAGAGCCAAAGACCGTGATGGTAGCCCTGGTCCCGACAAACGAGGGTCATCGGGCCAGACGGTCCCTGGCCTTCTGTCTGCTTCTCGCCTACTGCTTCTGGACCACGATGGCGAGGTGTGGCAGAACCAAAAACGTTGCCCATCGGCCCTTCGCAGAAGAAACCAGCTAACCCTGAGCAGTGTATACAGGGAGAAGACCGGAAAGTCTCAGGAAAAGATATGCTTACAGTGGGTCTTGGGGAAGAGTGAAGTGGCCGTGGGATGCTGGGGATCCCTCACTTCTCCCTTTCAGAGGACCTTCAAACTAGGACCAGGGACCCAGTCAGCGCCTTCTTCTGCCTACAGCAGGCCCCGTCACCAACTAGGGGCAGGAACAAACCGTCACTCTTTAGCAGGCTAGAATGATCTGGGCAAGACTCACCCGGGGGAGGGCTCAGTCAAAGCAGCTGACTCTTGATGTTGGCTCAAGTCATGATCTCGTGGTTCGTGGGTTCAAGCCCTGCATCAAGCTCTGTGCTGATAGCACGGAGCCTGCTTGGGATTCTCTCTCTCTCTCTGCCCCTCCCCCGCTCACTCTCTGTATCTTTTTCAAATTAAATAGAAAGAAACTTAAAAAAAAAAATGATCCGGGCAAACCTTTCAAGTGGATCCCAGTGACTAGCAAGACTTAATCCCCCCCACCCTTAGAGTTTATAGAAATAGAGCAGTCACTCCTTATTTCTTTGCACGGTTTCAGTTACCCACAGTCATTCATGGTGGGGAAATCGATGATCCTCCTTCTGACATATCAGAAGGTTCATCGGTAGCCTAACACCGCGTCACAGCGCCTACGTGGCTCACCCGCCATGTCACAGCGCCTACGCCATTCACCTCGCTGCATTTCGTCACCTTACATTATCACAAGAGTGTGAGTACAGAACAATAAGATATTTAGAGAGAGAGCCCACACTCACATAATTTTTATGACACTATATCGTTGTAATTGTTCTATGCTGTTATTAGTACCTATTGTCAATCTGTCACTGTGCCTAATTTATAAATCAAGCTTTCTCATAGGTATGTGTGTGCAGGAAAACGTGTTTATATAGGGTTCAGATCTACCTGAAGCCTCGGGCCCCCACTGGGGGCTTGGGGACGTATCCCCTGTGGAGAGGGGGGACTTCTACACGTAACAGCTTCGGCAGCCTCACGATACAACAGATGAAATACTACAGAAGCGTGCAGCGTAAGCTCATCTGTTCAACAATCACTTACTGACAGCTTACCGTGTGCTGTAGGCCAGGGTCTGTTCTGAGCACTCGAGAAACACCAGTGAACCAAACAAGTCAAATCCTTGGGCCTAGGGCACTTACGTGGGGACAGTGGGGATGGGGGAGGGGAGGGCGCTGGGAGATCAGCAAGTGGTCAGTCAACAAGCGCCCAAGGTTATTTCAAAGTGATAAGTGATCCTGAGGGCGGAAGGAGTCTGGATGGTAGTGACTGGGGCAGCGGGGAACATTGTCACTGAATAGTCCCGGAAGGCTTCTGTGAGGAGGTGGCTCTCAAGGTGAACCTGAACTCTAAGAAGGAGCCAGTCACATGACTGTCTGGGGGTGAAGGAGCCTGGCCGCCACGCCAGGCTGGTGGCAGGAGCCGGGAGAGGGCACACAGCGGGACTGGCCGAGTCCCGTAGCCGGTGGCCAGCGGACCAGGGGGTGCCTGTGAACCGGGTCAGGATAATTAGCTTCTGCACGGCTGTCTTCTCCCCAGACCACTTGTTCAGGGACAACGGACGGTCTCTTGTGCCCGGAAACACCAGACCAGCCAAATTTCCAAATGCCAGATGCTTCCTGCAAACCCATGAGTCCGATAACCTGCACTTGAAAAAATGAACGAGGGTTTAGGTGACTTATTTCACGCCCTCTCATAACTCTTTACATTCTGCTTTGCTGATGAGCATAAAGGCTATGAAAATGATGGAACGATAAAATGCTTAGTCTCTTAAACCAAAGTTTTATTGTATTTTTGTTTGTCTTTTTAAAAATCAGTAATATCAATACAACACTTAAAACAACAACAGGTTGTTAAGCTGTCCTTAAAAATAGTATGTTTCATTATCACATTATTATAAACTCACAATTAAAGAAAATAAAAAATTGAAATTGAAACCTTTCAAATACAGAATGTTAAATTCAGGTGATTTTAATACCACTTTACTTTCTGTGCACGAAAAGATACTCTAATTTTTATATTTGCTTCCTACCTTTATTACTGATTATTGTATCATGAGAAAATTTTTATTTTTATGCTGTTTTCCTAAACATCACCTTCAAGAGTTACAAATATTCCGGAATATAAGTGAGTTATAACGTATTTAATTGGGCCCGTAGATTATATGCAACCTAGGAGTCCTCACACAGCATCAGAAGTCCTCACAATTCCCGTTCTGTGGCTTAGCCACAACACAAGAAATGCTGAAGAAACCATATCTAGAACTTTACCTTGTTTTGAAGCACACTTGACTCTGAGCTTTTTAAGTTCTTGATTCTCTAGAAGGATGCCAGGAAAGTGCACTGAACAAAGAGCTGGGGGCAGAGAGTGGACCTGGGCCACTGGCTTGCCAGGACTGACCCTCTAGGCCTCCATTATCTTATTCTTTCAAACACTGAAAGAGAAGCAGAGAGAGACCACCCAAAAGCCAACCTTAAAATTCTGTAATTTTAACAACAGGGGAGGGGAAAAGGTGGGGAGCAAATAGGACACTTCCGGGGGTGCCTAAAATCCTTGACCAGGGCCAACCTCACCGAAGGGTTCTGATAATTCTTCACAGAAGCAAATTTGCGTATTTTACCTAGAGAAAAAGAGCCCAAATATTAACTGAACATCTCCTCTGAGCCTAGGACCGTGTCGAGTACTGTTTTAATACTGTTGTTTATGATCGGACTTAAACCTTTTGAGCTAAAGATCTAGCATCTTCTGCGTATTTATAAGAAAAAAAAACATTGTATAAATTATATATGTTCACAGTAGAAAAATTATAAAACGGGGCCACTTGAGTGGCTCTGTTAAGTGTCTGACTCTTGGTTTTGGCTCAGGTCATGATCGCACGATTCGTGGGATCGAGCCCCATGTCAGGCTCTGCACTGACGGCTCGGAGCCTGCTTGGGATTCTCTCCCTCCCTCTCCCCTGCTCCCTGGCTCTCTCTCTCTCAAAATAAATAAACAATTTTTAAAAAGCAAAAACAAAAAAGAAAAGAAATATTATACAACACAGATAATGAAAAAAGTCAATTCCATCACTAAGATAAAACCACTGCTCACCCCTTCATCTATATTTTTCAACACACTTTGCTGTGACTCAGGGCTGGGATTAGGATGAGCGAATGAGGCAGGATTGGACCTCGTCTTAGTTAAAATATTGATATTTTGTTCATCATGGATTTTTTGCATTAATTTTCATTGTTAAATGTTGCACTCCATATTATTTTTCTTGATTACTGAGTTTTTGGCCACCCCCTCTTCCTCAGCCTAGTCCTGGCTTATGAGGATCTATCTGTGTGTGCATCATTCTGCACACCTTTCTCTTCACAAACATGGTTTATCCCGTAAGCGTAGTTCTAAACCTCTTACCAACTTTTTTTTTTTTAGTCTTTATTTATTTTTGAGAGAGAGACAGAGTGTGAGCAGGGGAGGAGCAGAAAGAGAGAGGGAGACACAGAATCCGAAGCAGGCCCCAGACTCCAAGCTGTCAGCACAGAGCCCGGTGCGGCACTCGAACCCACAAACCGTGAGATCACGACATGAGCCGAAGTCGGACGCTCAACCGACTGAGCCACCCAGGCGCCCCATCAACCTCTTTCCAACTTAATCCATCTTCCCTTCTATGACTGTATTTTGTAAACCAAAATTAGAACCCAGAGTGTAAGACTCACACATAACCTAACATGGGAACAAAATATTTGAATTCAAAACTGTCTCAGAAAACATAGTGTCTGGTCTCCTGCACAGAGCTTACCCCTGGAAGAGCCTTATCTAGACTCAGCGTGAGTGTCGTGTTGTCACAGCATCAACCTGAGCCAAGAGGAATGGCTCGGAGAAACATTATCTGCCAAAAAGATCAGAAAGAAGGACATAAAATGCTTACTTATGATGGCCTAGCCAGAGATGGAAATGAAACAAGATGGTCACACCTTTGTTTCAGGGCTCGCCTGGGCTCCAGGGCTGGGGGCTCCAAGCTAACCCCCTTCTTCTCCTTTTGGGTCTTTGCCTCATTAAGAATCTCACAAGGATGGGGCACCTGGGTGGCTCCGACTGTTAAGCGCCCGACTTCGGCTCAGGTCATGACAATCACAGTTCGTGAGTTCGAGCCCCGCGTCGGGCTCTGTGCTGACAGCTCAGAGCCTGGAGCCTGCTTCGGATTCTGTGTCTCCCTCTCTCTCTGCCCCTCCCCCGCTCACACTCTGTCTCTCTCTGTCTCTCAAAAATAAATAAACATTAAAAAAAAAGAAGAAGAAGAATCTCACAAGGAATCACCACCAGGAAAGACGGGGCAGGAGGTCTGGTCGACCCCACAGAGAGCAGACAGAGCATGTAGCCCAAACAAGTGTCTTACTCGTTTTAATCTTCTCCTTAACAATTACAGTCTGGGGCTCCTGGGTGGCTCAGTCGGTTGAGTGTCCAATTTTGGCTCAGGTCATGATCTCATAGCTCGTGAGTTCAGGCCCCGCGTCGGGCCCTGTGCTGACAGCTCAGAGCCTGGAGCCTGCTTCTGATTCTGTGTCTCCCTCTCTCTCTGCCCTTCCCCCACTCATGCTCTGTCTCTCTCTCTCTCTCTCTCAAAAATAAATAAACATTAAAAAAAAAAAACCACTTACTGTCTGCACTCACAGCAGGAAACCTTGGGATATAGGAAAGGATGAAAAATAAGTTGCCACCCTTGGTATTACAACCCAGAGGTAAACAAGATTGATATTCAGATATATTTCTTTCCGTTATTTACGTCACTCGTGCTCATTATAAGTTATATGCATGTAGTAACTATCAATACGTCAATTGATATCAATTTTCAATGTTAATTTGCACATTAACCTTCTGTTACTATACATATATAACAAACATGAGTATAATATGTACACGTATATATGGCTTGGTTTGTTTCGGGAATTACGATTATAATCTGTATAAAGACTTCACCTAGGCTTTTCTCAGTATATTGTCATTAGACTGAGTGCATTACTCCATGCCACAAAATATTTTTCTTTTTTTTTTTTTTTTTTTTTTTAAATTTTTTTCAACGTTTATTTATTTTTGGGACAGAGAGAGACAGAGCATGAACGGGGGAGGGGCAGAGAGGGAGGGAGACACAGAATCGGAAACAGGCTCCAGGCTCCGAGCCATCAGCCCAGAGCCTGGCGCGGGGCTCGAACTCACGGACCGTGAGATCGTGACCTGGCTGAAGTCGGACGCTTAACCGACTGCGCCACCCAGGCGCCCCACAAAATATTTTTCAAAAATGTGATCTTAGAGGCCTAGTATTGCTTCACATGAATATATAAAAATATAGTCAACAAAACCCCTATTGTTAGACATTAAGGTTGCTTTCAATGTTTTAGTATTCACATATATAAACGTGTAGATAGAGCAGAAATCATATACATAATTTATACGGAATCTAAAGTAATGCGATACGTAAATATTCATAGGCAGTAAATAAATACCTCATGCATAAAATGTAAATATAAAATTTTGCATCTAATGCAACACACACTGAAATCTTCCGTTGCTCAGGGTCTCCCTGCAATAAGGTGGGTCGTTGAAATCCTGGACCAGTGTCCAACTCCGGTCCTGCATTTACATGATGCCATCTCACTCCACCCAGGAGTTCTAGAAGAGTTTTGAATGATAAATGTAGAGGTTTTAAGCTTTAATGTGCAAATAAAATACTTTAAGGCTAATTTTACTTGCGGGGGTGGGGGGGTGGGGTGGGGGGTGGGATGGGGTGGCGGTGTGGGAGACAGAGACAGTCCTGGAAGCCTGGCCCCGGAGAACAGGTTCACGGACCTAACAACAAAAAGCCACCAGAGAAACAGATTGTCTGACGTTGTGTAGGACGTCAGGTTGGACTGCAAGGCCTCTGTGTGTAGAAACACACTGATCGTGCATAATGTTTGATGAAAACATGACACCAATAGCCACCTCCCAGATAATAGTCTTGGTTTTTGCAAATTGGGTGGAGATTGACAAACGATCCCTGGGGAAAATGTTCACATTATCTCCTTCTATTGTTGTTTCCTCTTGAAGTTTATTTATTTATCTTGAGAGAGAGCATGAGTCTGGGAGGGGCAGAGACAGAGGGAGAGAGAGGAGAGAGAGAGAGAAAGAGAGAGAGAGAGAACCCCAAGCAGGTTCCACACTATTAGTGCAAAACCTAATGGGGGGCTCGAACTCAGGAACTGTGAGATCATGACCTGAGCCAAGATCAAGAGTCGGACGCTTAACGGACTGAGCCACCCAGGAGCCTCTATGTTTTCCTCTTAAAATAATTAGTCCTTATAGGAAAACTATGAAAGATAAGTGGGTAAAAGGAGAAAATCTCCAATCCCAGCTACGCAAACGTAGTTAATATTAGTAATGTGGCATACGTCCATCAAAGCTTTATCCATGAGAATGTACCTAATTCTTTTCAAGGTGGGAGTACGCCCTCCACACTGCGTGTCGCTTGTGGAGAAACGGTCCCCTCCTAACCTGAGCATGAGTCTCTCCCGGAGACGGTGCACAGATGTGTCCACCTGCCTGTCTGTTCCAGGCCTATCTTGACAAGTATTACACCAGGAAGGGAGGCCACCAGCTCGGTGAGATGGCCGCGCGAGGAGCCAGTTCCCTGGTCAAGAAGATCAAGGAGCTGCAAGCCTTCTTCGGCCTCCGAGTCACGGGCAAGTTGGACCGGTCCACGATGGACGTGATCAAGAGGCCCCGATGCGGAGTTCCCGACGTGGCAAACTACCGCCTCTTCCCAGGTGAACCCAAGTGGAAAAAAAATACTCTGACCTACAGGTAATGAGATGGAGTCCTTCCAGGTCAGAGAGAAGCACCCCTCTTCTCCTGTCCGTGCTTTCTGTCTTTTCTTTCCTTTCCTTTTCCTTTATTTTTTCTTTCCTTTCCTTTCCTTTTTTTCTTTTCTTTTCCTTTCTTTTTCTTTCCTTTCTTTCGTTTTCTTTCCTTTTCTCTTTTCCTTCCTTTTTTCTTCCCTTTTCTGTTTTCTTTCCTTTTCTCTTTTCTTTCCTCTTGTTTTCTTTCCTTCTATTTTTTTCATTCCTTTCCTTTCCCTTTTCTTTTCCTTTCTTTCTTTTCTTTCTTGTCCTTTTCTTTCCTTTTCTTTTTTCTTTTCCTTTTCTTTCCCTTTTCTTTTCTTTCCTTTTATTTTTCCTTTTCCTTTTCTTTTCTCTTTTCTTCCCTTTCCTTTTCTCTTTTCTTTTTCTTTTCTTTTCCTTTCCTTTTCTCTTTTCTTTTCCTTTTCCTTCCCTTCTCGTCCCTTCTCTTCTCTTCTTATTTTGAAACATCTTCCTTCTGATCTGTATAAAATCGTGGCTCATCACAATCCTAAGGAAGACTTTTTAGGGCTGATCTGAGACAGTCACAGTGAAGGATTTACTACAAAATATGACCTCAGGATTATCGTGATGACTGGCCATTTTAGACATTACAATAATTTTATCGGTAAGAGACAACACACTTGTCTTTGAAGAAAAATAATCTAATCTAGGATTAAAAACCTGATGGTACCAACCAGTTTTCTTAAAACAGTTTCCTCAATCAGAGGGAAGCAATAAAACTCACCTATTAAAAAGTAACTTTTTATCAACTGCAAAAATAATTTATTGATGGTTTACTAAGTGCCTACTATAGGCATTCAGTTTTGGAGATACAGAGATGACTAGACCACCTTCCCAACCTCAGGGAACTCACAGTCCTTTGGGGGAGACACAAAAGCAAACAGACCATCGTGGCTGCAGGTCTAGCGGAGAACTCTGGGAGCAGCTGCTGGGAGCTCAGGGACCCAGGTCGGGGGGACAGCAGACCTCCTTCCTGGGGGGCCCCTCCACCCTAGGGTGGCTCAGAGGCAGGCAGAAAACGCTGCCTGCCTGGGCCTGCACCTGCCAGACAGAGGGGGGATCTGGGCCCTCACCTGCATTTTTGCCCAGGCCTCACCAACGGTGAGGATTTCCCAAGTGCTAGAGGAGTCGTGACAGACAGGGGCGCGCAGTGGGGCGGCCCGGTGGGCAGGTGCCCAGGGCAGCGGAGAGCCAGGCCTGGCTTGGAGCCAGACTTTGTTCTTAGGACCAGCACATTTAGTCGATGCCTGGGGATGGGGCAAGGCCGGACTGTTAAAACAGTCCGCACAGGGCTCACAGAAGCCCCTGACGCTCTGAGGAGTTTTACAGCCCAGGAACCCTGTAAGCCAGGTGCTAAACACAGCGATTTTTTTTAAGTTTATTTATTTATTTATTTTGAGAGAGAGAGAGAGAGAGAGCGAGAGAGAGAGAGAATCCCAAGAAAACTCCACACCATCGGTATGGAGCCCGATGTGGGACTCAAACTCATGGAACCGTGAGATCATGACCTGAACCAAAATCAAGAGTCAGACACTTAACTGACTGAGCCACCCAGGTGCCCCAAAACACAGCCATTACTAAAAAGTAAGCCCTACAGGGGCACCTGAGTAGCTCATTCAATTGAGTGTCTGACTTCGGCTCAGGTCATGATTTCACCAGTCATGGGTTCAAGCCCCGCGTCGGACTCTGTGCTGACAGCTCAGAGCCTGGAGCCTGCTTCACATTCTGTGTCTCCCTCCCTCCTTCTCTCTCTCTCTCCCTCTCTCTCAAAAATAAATAAATATTAAAAAAAAAGTAAGCCCTACAAACCTGCAATTCAATTATATTTATGCACAAATTATTATATATTACTTTGTGTACGTTATATGGAAAAAGCCAAGGTGACCAAAACATTGGTTTCTGATCACGACACCTTTCTATTCTCTGTGCTCACACGGTCATTCACGTTTGTATCTGAAGGGCTGCTGCTCATCTCTCCCCAAGGATACCTATGGGTGTGGCCAGTGGGTGGCTTGTAACTGCCACACCCAGTCCCCGGGTCCCTAGGGTCAAGGGAGGACCTGTACCCACGAGCCCAGAGGCTCCTCTGGGCCACCTGTTGGTGGCTGGGAGACTGAGTCCATAAGGTGACACTCTGAACACAAATGTTCCCCTGCCGCGGTCCAGGAAAGCCTCAAAATCCAAACGCGAGGGCAAGAACTCCCAAGTGTGTGTGGGGCGGCGGGGGCGGGGGGGGGGGAGGGGTACGGGGGGCAAGATGGGAAAATTGTGTATAAACCCAGGAAGTCTTTCCAACATTTAGCTGCGTCACAGAACTGTGACTAAGCACGGCCAAGACACGGACTCAATGCTAACTGGAAGCTGCGAGACGTAGAATATTGTGATACTATTCCTCGGACAGCCCCCCCCCCCCACCCCCCCACAAAAGGAGAGCGAGAGAAGGAGGGAAGGAAGAGAAAGCATAGAGGCATCTCAGTACTCTACGTAGCCACTGGATCTCAGAATAACTGCTAGTAACCCACGGGGTTAAAACAGGAAACGCAGCTTGGTGCTTATGTGTGTACGTCTTGGAGCCAGACTGGGCTCGGATCCCGACTGATCACACGATGCGGATCCTCATCCTTATCTCCGCAGGTTGTTGTGAAGGTCAGGTAGGCTCAGGGCCGTGGCCCGCACGAAGCAGGTGCTCGCAGAGTCTGACCGTGACCTCTACTGCCTCAGCGGTCTTCAGGTGCGGACTCTTGTCAGGGCGCCTCTGTCCATCCCTGCGAGAGGGTTCCGTGCTCCCTCCTCTCCAGGGCGGATGGCCACCTGCATGCGGGCTCCCTGTGGGACCCCGCCCCTTCCCTTCGGACCCCCAGGATCAGCCCCGCTGCTTTCTGGCTGGGACGGCCCCGCCCGCGTCAGAACACCCAGGATACTTGCCGAAATGCGCGTTTATGCTCACAGCTGTGTATCTCTTGACCCGGCCTCTCAGGTCGTTATCACAGGTGCTAACATTTGGCCACCACCCAGAAGCCCTTGAAAACCACTAGCTTTGACTCGGCACTTCCTGAGCTTCCCAAGTATTTGTTGGGCTCCGACTGTGCGCACGGGACTGGGCGAGGAACCAGAGAATGGAAGCAGGGCAGAGGTCCGCTCCCCAGGGTGGCTGTCGCCGAGGTGTCTCCTCACTCTGCGCTCCTGGCTCCCTCCGAGGTCCCAGGGGGCACCTCCTTCCTCCTCCCCTTCCTCTGCTTGCTGTCGGAAGCCCCAGCCCCCACGTCCCGGAGGCCGCCAACGGCTGCACCCTTTGCCCCAAATGCCCTCCACTTCTCTGGATCCAGAAGTCGCTGTCGCAGCAGCACTTAATGAAAGACTGCAGCCTCTTTCAGTCTACGTGAGCACCCTTGCTTAAAGCTGGTGTTTCCTCTTTGAGATAGCGTGTTATTTCGAGAGAAGAACCTTCCCCCCCCAAAGGGGGAAATCCCAGTGGCCTTTGAATACGAATTTGCTCCGTGTTTTTACTTGTCACGACTGAAAATGTTCAGTCCAGCTGGGGGAAGAAGCCCTGCTCAGCTAAAACCATCTCGGGGAAAATGTGCTTCTGACTCCCTGTGAAATTGCACCGGGTTCTGGTCTTTAAAACCAAGGGTAATGTGATCACAGTGAAAGCCAGCCTGTCTCAGCACCCCGGGATCTCGACCCTCATCCCCCTTCAACTTTTCCTAATTGTCCACCCGTCCCAGTAACGTAACAAAGGTGGAAGCAGAGTAAGAATTGTTTGGGAGAAAAATTCCCAGATGGCAGATGCGTGTTCGGCCTCTCGATCCGCAGCCCCACCTCGTCCTCCACATAACGGTCGCCCTTCCTCACCAGGAGCGTCTACTGAAAGGAAGGCCCGTTCCTTGTGTCTTCACAGGATATCCAAGTACACACCATCCATGGCGGCCGCTGACGTGGACAAGGCAGTGGAGATGGCCTTGCAGGCCTGGGGCAGCGCTGTCCCCCTCACCTTCGTCAGGGTGACTTCGGGAGAAGCGGACATCATGATATCTTTCGAAAGCGGAGGTACCGTGGGGGTCCCCGGGCTCTGCCTGCGAAGCCAGCTGTTTGCTCCTACAACCCTCAGTGCAAGGGTGGGCACCGTCCTCTCTTGCACAGGGTGAGACGGGCGGAGGCCGAGGTCATGGCAGAGTGATGACGGCCACCAGGCAGAGACTAGAACCAGGGGGTCCCGGCGAGGGCCCGTCATCCTGGCCCGGACCGTTCGGCAGACTCGGCCCAACCGGCTTCCGCTGTGCTGTGGCCGCATCAGAGACAAAGTCTGTCCCATCTGGCTTCCCTGTTGGCCTGGGGGGGGCCACCTGACCTCACCCCACCCCCTGACGGTGTCTGCTACACAGCAGGAACTTGCACCTTGAATCCTCACTGAAGGGCACGCACGCCCCGTGACCCTGACCGCTTCTTCCCTGCAGCAATGGCCGGGCGTGGTGGGGGAGGGGGTTTGCTGCTGTCCCGTCCACACGTTGTGGGGTCCCCAGGCCTCCACCCTGCTCACCCCAGTAAGGAGTGGACGCACAACCTTGCACGGGGAGCCCTGTCCAGAGCCGCGTGTCTAGTGGGCAGATTAAGGAAAGGCCGCGAAATTCCTTCCCTTCGTTGGCTTCCAAGCAGCAGAGGGGACCAAGTGTCCTGCCCTTTCTAAGGGCCCCTGAGTCTTCAAGTCTCCATCTGAAGTTTAACCTGCTGTCCTGGGGTGGGCGCGCCCAGAAGCCAGGAGAGAGGAGGTCAGCAGGCCCCGGTGTGAGCCCTCCGAGGTGGCCCTGGGTGTGGCCGGGTGCGTGGTGGCTCCCATTCCTCCTGGACAGCAGGGCCACCGTGGCCACGTGGCTCAGGCCGGCTTTGGAGACCGCTTCTCTCTTGATCGTGCAAGCCTGCGCTCTTTCCCGTGAAACACAGGCTGGGTGGGGGCCGTGCTGCCATGTAACAGGGACCTCGGGGCTCACAGTCTGAGGTCCCCGCACTGTGCTGAACCCCTCGAACGGCACACCAGAGCTTTGTTCTGTTGGATTTTAACAAAACAAAGTATTCCCGCTAAAATCCTCAAAACCCACGAACGTAGCTTTACAACATTGCCTCGTTTTGTTCCTCCTCCTTTTTAAATTAAAAACCGTCAATGAGGGGCGCCTGGGCACCTCAGTTGGTTATGTATCTGACTTCGTCTCAAGTCATGATGTCACGGCTTGTGAGTTTGAGCCCCACATCAGGCTCTGTGCTGACAGTTCAGAGCATGGAGCCTGCTTTGGATTCTCTGTCTCCCTCTCTCTCTGCCCCTCCCCTGCTCATGCTCTGTCTCTCTCTAAATAAATAAATAAACTTTAAAAATCTGTAAAAACAGTATTGTCCGTTCCCTGTAACGTGAAATATGCTTCGAAAATCGTCCGCAGGACTAACTTCTGTTGACCTCTCTCCCCAACTGTCTAGACCACGGGGACTCCTATCCGTTTGATGGGCCTCGAGGGACCCTAGCCCATGCATTTGCACCTGGAGAAGGTCTGGGAGGGGACACGCATTTCGACAATGCCGAGAAGTGGACTATGGGAATGAATGGTATATATGCACAATTGACCATAACCTGGAAACTATTGTACCTTCTTCTGGGCCTCCACCATGAAACCTTGAGGTCAACGTCCCAAGCCACCCTTAAAGTAGGGGGGCTGGCTAGGAAAAACAAGTAAGCCAAAAATCCACAAGGGAACACCATAAGGGGAACGCCCCACCCCCAAGTGTGCCGTAGACTCTCCCGAGCCCCGCTCAAAGCGAGGGGTGTCGAGGAACCTCAACCCTCCCTCCACAGCACTCTTTGCACCACACTTACGGTCTCTCACTGGTGCTGGCAAGCAGGCTGTGCTCAGAAAGGACCTGAGGGTCGTACTCTCCTAACAAGTGTGCTGGGGATGGGTGGAAAGGTTCCAGAATGTGATGCCTGTCATTGGAAGTCTTCCTCGGGAAGTGTGTGTGGATGACAAGGGGTGGAGGCTGTCACAGCAGGGAACTTACCCCGAAGTTGTGGCCAAATCTAGATCTCATTGCCGCCATGAGCTCTAACTGGGCCCTTCTCCACCCATCGACTGAGTGTCGCTGACAAGGAGCCAAATGGACCGAATCCCATTTCCATCCTTTCTCAGTCCGAAGCCCCGTCCAGCCGAGGGGGAAACATAGGTAACGTCAGCAAAGCTCAGCACCAGAATAACCTGGTTATGAAAGGCAAATGAGTTTCCTACTAGGATTGGGGTATAAATTCTCCTGTAAAGACAGAAGGCCCTAACAATAAATCCCCACATTGACGCTGTATTTTTCTGTCTCGCACCGTGTAGGTTTCAACTTATTCACCGTAGCTGCTCACGAATTTGGCCACGCACTGGGCCTGGCGCATTCCACAGACCCATCGGCACTGATGTACCCGACCTATAAGTACCAGCATCCCTACGGATTCCACCTGCCCAAGGACGATGTGAAAGGGATCCAGGCCCTGTATGGTACAGTCACCACACTTCTCTGACTACTAACCCTGAGAGTCACAGGCTTTCAGTCTCCAACTTAGGGAAAGTGTATTTTGCCAGGAGTTACCTGCAGGGGTAAAGATCAAGCGGGGGACCACAGCCCCCACTGTGGCCTTTTATGAGGAGCTTATCTACCAGATAAGAACATGGCTTTCTTTTCTAAGATGTGCAATTAAATTCCACATCTTTCCTCCAGGGCACTTGGTCCCTCAACAGCCATAGAAAATATAATCAATTGTCTTTTGGCGGGGGGGGGGGGGGGGGGGGGGGAAGGTTTTGGGAGGGTGAGGGTCAGAATTTAGATATTGGGAGAGGATGGGTATATTTTATAGTTTCCTATATATGGTTCTGACCCATCTGCAGATAATTGATCTGATCTTCCTAAAAATGTCAGGGAGGATGATCACTGCATTCCTAGTGGTGTAGATAACCCACAGGCTCACGTCGTTCATCCTATCACCCCATCCTCATGACCAGCCTGCTTAGAATGTTAAGTGTTTTCCTCACTGGACAGCTGAGAAAGTGGAGGCTCAAGACAGTAGGTACCCCGAGATAATCAAAATTATCCCATGGCTTACCATTCTTTCAAAGGTAATAAGGAATTATTAAAAACTCTAGACCTAGTCTTCCTTAAGAGAAAGATCCACAAAGCTCTGAGAAGGAATCTTGGAAGTCTTAGACCTTGACACTTTTGCTTTCATGTTTTATCCCAGAAAACTCTGGGCCACTGACTGTCCCCTAAACCCGGAGGGTGGTTACTCCGCCGTAAATTGCCAAAGCCTGTCTGCATCCTCCCAGCCTAGAAAAGGGCCCGGAGAGCCCAGATCCCTCTTGCTAGGAGTTGGCGAAGCCACCCGGCAGTTCAGACAGGAGCACACTCTTTCGCAGTCAGATGGCATCTGACTCTTGGGAGACCGATCTTCTCCAAAGAAGTGCTCAGTCAGCTCTGCCCACTGCTCCTCCTGGGAGAGATAGGAACTAATAGCGTGAACGTCTCCACTGTACAAACTTGGCTGCAGAGCACCGAGTGCAGGGCTCCAATGTGAAGCGACTCCCCTGGGCCACTGAGCCCAACGATTTGCCTGCCCTCTACAGATCCTTCCACACTGGAAGGTCACCACCATTCTGATGGCCGTGGTCCCTGGGCCAGGGGCTGAGGCATGTATTTGGACATGGCCAGTCTTGCACAGGTGAACAAAATATAAAAGCATCGTTTTATATCTCTTGGCGCATACACATCACCCGGCCCTGACTACTGTCACCTCCCACCCCTCCCAGGGTGCTTGGCTCACAGTACCTGTTCACTAGCACATTTCTGACCTGACCACCTTCCAGTTTCCAATAGTTTCCCAAAGCCTCACCCAGCCCCGATCGTCACCCCATCGCTGACCCTACACCCTAGATCTTACCCATCTCTTCCTCTCATGGGTCCTCTGTCTCTGACCCTCACCTCTGTTGACCACGGGGCTCGATCAGGAGCAGGCACCTGCCAGGGCCAGTGAGCGGCCCAGGCAGCCCTGCCCATTTCCTGTAGACGGCAGACAGCCCTCAGGAGCACAGAGGGGGAGTGAAAACTCACCAGCAGGCCTCCCAAGGAGCAGGACCCACCCGAAGGTGCCTTTAAGTGGTGCCCACCTCAGTGTAGTGTGTTGGCACTGGAATTCGGTCTTTCCTGGGTGCCTGACAAAGGCTTATGCACAGCAAGATGCCCAGAAGCAGATGTGCACGACCTGAAAACACACAAGAAAATGACCATGTCTCTTAGAACAAAGAATTTAATTACAAAGAAATAATCAGGGGCGCTTGGGGGGCTCAGTCAGTTAAGAATTCAACCCTTGATTTCGGCTCAGGTCATGATCTCGCGGTCCGTGAGTTCGAGTCCCGCGTCGGGCTCTGTGCTGAGAGCTCAGAACCTGGAGCCTGTTTCAGATTCTGTGTCTCCCTCTCTGTGACCCTCCCCCGTTCATGCTCTGTCTCTCTCTGTCTCAAAAATAAATAAACATTAAAAAAAATAAAAAATAAAAAATAAAAAAAGAAATTAAAAAAAAAAAAGAAATAATCAGTGGCAACTTTTAAAAGACACCTCTAATCTGGGACTCCTGCAGCTGCGATCCCTCTAACACTCACTATGCGCCAACGTGTCAGGTGCTTTACAGATATTCCTTCTCACAAAACCCTCTGCTCCCTCCCGTTTCACTAACGAAAGAACAGAGGCGTGGAGGGGTTAAGTGATAGGCACGATTTTCACACAACTCAGCAACTAGCACAGCCGGGATTCAAACCCCGGTCTGCCCGCCACAGGCAGCCACGCACCTCCTCACCTCGTCCTGTACCGACAAAGAGCGTCTCTGGAGTGTGAGTGCACAAACTCTAGATTCCTGGTACTGTGCTGACCAAGTCACTTTGAATCCTAGGACCCCGGAAAACATTCCCGGGAAAGCCCACCGTGCCGCACGCCCCACCTCAAAGTCCATCCACCCCCGACCTCTGTGACTCCAGCTCGTCCTTTGATGCCGTGACGATGCTTGGGAAGGAGCTCCTGTTCTTCAGGGACCGGTAAGCCCCAGACGTGCCACCAAGTCCTCCCAGGCCTCAGCTCCACGCGTCAGTCACTCTAGAAGTGCTCGTTGCCACCACGAGGGAGGACCGTGCAGAGATGCCGTCCTGTGTGGCGGGACGGTGGGAGGCGGGGGTCTCGGGGGAGACCTGAGAGCTGCCAAAGCACCATTTGTGCAGCACCCACCATGCTCTTGGTGCTGGGCGCAGAGTTTTCCGTATACGTAAGGTACTTCTGACCCTCTTCGTGGCCAAGTAGAGATTAGAAGCCCCAATTTACAGATGAAGAAAGAAACTCAAAGAGAACGAGGCACTTTTCTGAGCTAGCAGTGTCACTAAGTGTCTGAATTAGAGCACTAGGCCCAGATTGCTCTGATGTCTCTTCTGTCTATCATGTATCCCTAGTGAGAGCGCATAGGATATGCTCAAAAAATATTCGGTAATGGGGGTGGATAGATAGCCAGGTGGACAGACAAGTGGATGGACAGACAGGTGGGTGGGTGGGTGGGTGGAAGGATGATCAGAGGGATGGGTAGACGGGTGGGAAAACTGCAAAGACGGCCCTCTTGTGAAAACCCGCTTTCTCGGTGCCCCTTGACTTTTCCACTGTCAGCTAGAGGTCAGACAGTGTAGAGAAGGCAGGAATATTGATGGATTTTAGCTATACCACAGCTGACGCTCCTGAAGAACACCCTGAGGTTTGAGTTTCTAGTACTGTTGCCTTAGGACTGTTTCGTTTGGACTTATTAGTAGAAGCGTTTGCAGTTCTGTGAGTTGTAAAGGATGGTGAGGCCGAGCTGGTATTTAAATGCGATGGCGTAGGAGTAATTTATGATATAATTTGTGATGCTGGAGAAGCTGGGATTGTTAGTGTGGACGCTGTAGGGATCGCTGCCTTTACAGCTGTGGGAGGTGATAGTGGGGGTTCTGGTTGGTCTTTATTTATTAGTGTTTTTATTGGCATGGACATCACTCAGGAAAATTAAATAGAGTAAATTTAAGATTTGTATAATAAGGAAAGAGGAAATAAAATTTGAAAACAATGATACTCAAAAATTCAAAGCCATTGGGTTTGAAACTCATGTGGAAGTTTTACTAGAAGACAGGAAATGGTTGGTGGTAATATTTTTTCTACTTAAAGTACATCTAATAATATCGTTGTGAGTTTTCTGTTGGTTGAAAGAGTGATGAATGGTGAGAGGCAGTGGTTATCCTCGGAAAAAAACGCAAGGAAGTTGGCAAACGTATGCAGGGTGAAGGAGAATTAAGTTTCCCATTTTGTGTTACAAGGTCATATTCAAGTGCCAGAATGAAAGCTGGGGCGGTTCTGCCAAGGACTGTCCATTCCAGTAGGCGTTGGTGGCATTCACATAGGAGATGACAATTCTGGTCACCGGTTCTGATGCGGGGGGTTTTCCCCACCACCCAGCAATTCTCTGACACCAGCTGTGTGTCCTACAATTCAACTCCATTCTGACACCATCTACCTGGAAATAACATCGGATGAGTCCACAGGTTGAGGGCTCTGTCCACTTCAGATGCCACTTCTGCCCCACCGGCTGTGAATCACGGGTTCCTGTGACCCTCCTTGGGTGTGGCTGCCTTACTAGAGCAGCTTTACTCTACTAGACTAAGTTTATTATAAAAGGATAGAACTCAGGAACGGCCGGAGGGAGAGGTGCCGAGACCAGTGTATGGGGAAAGAGTGCAGACCTTCCCTGCCCTCCCTGGATGCACCACTCTCCCCACAGCTGCACATCTACATGTTCACCAGCCCAGAAAATCTCCAAAACCCCCTCCTTTGGGGGTTTTATGGAGGCTTTAATCACAGAGGCATGACTGATTAAATCGCGAGCCATTGGCCACGGATCCAAGGCCCATCCCTCCCCCCCACCCCAAGATGGGGGTGAGGTGGGTGTTGGGATTGAAAGCTCTAATCCTCTAATTGCCTGACCATTCCCTCAGGCAACTAGCCCCCATCCAGAGGTGAGGTCCAAAAGTCATCTCGTTAACATAACAAAAGACACCTTCATTGCTCTCCTCACCGGAAATTCCAAAGCAGCTCCGGAAATTCCAAAGCAGCTCCGTGCCAGGAACCAGGAGGGAGACCAAATATATACATGCTATTATAAATCACAATATCACGGATGGATTAGTGGGTTTGATCATTCTTCTGTGGCCGAGAAGTCTGTAAGGAAAGGCATACCTGTGGGGTTAGACTTCAAATAATAAGGAGGTTGTAGAAAGGGGCCAAGCTTCAAGCCACCTACTTTTTGGACATCCTTGTTCGTTGTTTAACTGATCAATAATAGACCCACAGCATAGAAATAACATGCAGTTGAAAAATGCATGTGTGCAGATGTGAAGGAACATCTGTGAAGACTGTGTCTGATGGTTAATATCAATAATGAACACGATTAAGCCTAACCGGCTTGAGGTAAGAAGGCGAAAACCTTTCTAATGTCATTTTGGGTGAAAGCCCAGATTGCCGTAAACAGCGTGGTGATAGCAGCTAGACAGAGTGCTCATGTTTGAATAGCTGTATCATTGTCTGCCGTTGGGTAGAAGCGAATTAATAAAAAGACACCCGTTCGAATGAAGTAAAGCTGAGACCGCGTCAGGTCTTTCGTGACTGAGGGAGGCCAGGGGTGGAGGCCAAATTGGACTCACCAGTTGCAGTCGAACAAAGTGCACTTAGTGGAATCCGATCATGACTAAGGTGAAATATACAAATTTGCTGGAAATTTCCTAATTTTACGTTAGGTGGTCCCTTTTGTCCTGGGGCTCTGGCCTCGCAGGGAGCTGGGGGACTTGTGTCCGTGACGCTGATTACTGTGGTCGCTTCTTTTCTTGGAGGGAAAGAGAGAGCCACCAACTGTCACCCCACTCCCCGCTTTACTGGGGACAGAATCCATTCACACCGGAACAGGCAGAGGTAGCTGAGGAATATGCATGTCTGAGTACTTTTTTATTCCTTTTCTTCACTGAAAAAGTGTTCATGGAGCCCTTCTGGGGGCCCAGGCACCACTGTAGTGGCTGGAGGTATGAAGAAAGATAAGTACTCGCCCCCCTGCCTTTGCACACCTCGGCTCCATAAGGGAGAAAGACATTCACAAACACTGCCATCGTCTTGCGTGCTCACACAACCTCTCTGTGCACGTTAGGAGAGACAGCAAGCTCTCTGGGGTCTAGTTTTATAAGGGTACCAGTCACATCAGACTAGGGCTCCACCCTCAGGGGCTCGTCTAACCCGGTCACCCCCAAAGTGTCCCGTCTGGTGGTTATCACCGCACCATCACACTGGGGGCTATGCTTCAATATATCAATTTGGGGGTAGGGAGCGGGACACATTCAGCCCTTAACAGAGTAATCACATTTTTAAACATGTTGTATTGATATGCCCCGATTCGAAAGACCCCCCCCCCGAAAACAAACCACCAGAGTCAAAGCCAAGCGGCAAGGGTCGTTTATTGCAGGTTCGAACGCTGTCCTGCGCGCACTCTTGCCGGTGACGCTAAGAGGCCCCGAGCAAGGATCTTACAGCTTCTTTTATAGACAGGCACAAACAAGTTAGGGATTTTTTTGTGGTTACAGAGCTGTTATTGGTTGACATTTAAATTTGAACGCTCAGCAGAACTCGATTGGTTCCCGCCTTTATTTCAAACCATTCAGCAGAACTCGATTGGTTCCCGCCTTTATTTCAAACCATTCAGCAGAACTCGATTGGTTCCCGCCTTTATTTCAAACCATTCAGCAGAACTTGATTGGTTCCCGCCTTTATGTCAGACTACGACCGGGCGTGCCCTGGCTGGATTCTGGAACGGCGGGGGGAGGGGAAAGATCTTTTCTTTGCAGTTGTGAGTACACCTGGTAATTTTTCTCTTAGCCTCTCAGTATATCCTTCCAGATTTTTTTCCAGATAGAGAGAGAGAGATACTAAATATGGGAGGGAATCAGGGATGTCCACAAAGATGGGATTTTATTAGATGAGCTAATCCATCACCCTTTTTTACTCAACAGTGTCTCATCTTTCCATGCCACTGAGTTTTGTCATCTTTTTTATATATATGCAAACATTACTCCAGTGAAGAGATACATCATCGTGTATTTAACCAATCCCATACTTAGAAACATCTCAATTCTTTCTCACTTTTAAAAATTAGCAACCGCTTGAACTCAGTCTTCCACAGTGGGTGGGCGTCAGGGGCAGATTGGAGCAGAGCTCAGGTTTTAGCGGCGGGCGGACTTGGTGTAGATTCTGGCAGTGTCTCTTACTGATCAGGTAACCTTGATCAGAGAGCGCACCAACACCGCGGGCAGCCAGTAATGACAGATGATATATTTCGGAAGGGGAATCTGAAAATCTGTGTCGTGGATTAAGGCTTAGGAACAACTTGAAGGCTTCTTATTACTATTAGCTTTTAATGATTTTTATCGATACTTATTGATTATAGACTTTTTATTATTACCAAAAAGTAAAGCAAAACCGTATTGGTGGGCTTTGAGCCAGGAGGGCCAGGCGTGTGGCGGGAGGGGCCTGGGTGTGGGGAGGGGCGGGGCTGTGCTGGTGGGGTCAGACAAGGGCAGGTGGCCCTGGGCCCCCGAGGAAGAGATGAGATGCTGGTTGTAGGAGTCGCACCGAGAAGCTGAAGTCAAAGACATTACGCCCTTAGGTACAATTGTAAGTGTTTTCTTTAAAAAAGCAAAAACGTGTTTCAAAACCCTCAATTAATCAAACCGTGAGTGTTTAGCAATTGCTAACAACTATTTGATACAGTGTCGCCATAAATCCTGGGAGTGGTAACAGAATGCGAAGGGAGGCCTGGGTGCAGGAGACACTGAGAAATGGGGGGGTCAGGGGACAGGAATGCTCAGTCACCACCCCCCTCGTGTCCTCCCATTCCGCTGGGTTGTGGGGGCGGGGCCGGCAAGCCCAAAGGTTGAGCAAGTACCCGAGGCAGGGAGTAGCAGTGGTCCCTCTCCAAGTGGCCGGGGGCCCTGAACCTCTCCTGCTCCTCTTTGGGACGGGTCGCTCGGACATCACCGGACATCACAGGGACCCCCGTGAGTGCGGCACTTACAGTGGTGAGCACTCTGTTATCAGGTCCTTACGATGGCCAGTGAGGTATGAAAGATGGTTCCCTTTTCACAAGACTCTGAGAGGAGCCACAAGAGCACAGAGCCGGGGACCGGCCGCCCTGTGACCAGCCAGAGCCCTCACCCCCACCGCTGACTCCCTGCCTCCCTAGGTGCCAAATGGAGCTCGAATCCCACGGCTGCAGCTCTGATCCCCTCCTGGCTGTCAGCTAAAGTCCCTAAGTGCTTGCTAAGCTTGGACAAAGCACAGAGAATTCTTTCAAGGCACAGCAGGCCGTTGTTCTCCCCCAGCCCAGGGTTCCCCAATAATCCGTGGAGGAGACAATTCAAACCGTGGACGTCATAACCACACGGTGTGCAATGCAGAGCTTTTCACGGTCGCCGTGAGACGGTTGCACACTCTCGCGGTGTCTCCGGGTCCATTGGAACATTCCAGCGTTCTGTTTGAAGAGACTGGGCTTCGACTATACTAAGGTGAACGTCATAAATACATACGACTTACATACAAGCGTATGCCCATGTTTAATTCACACATATTTATTCTTTATGGTGGATGGCAGAATATTAAGGCTTTCCCACATCTCCTCAGGCAATTAGGGAAGAGAAGGGGCCAAAATTGTAGTTGTGTCTCTCAGACTGTTGCAGGTTGTATCCAATTTAATGTTACCGATAAAACCAAGACTATCCCAGCCAGCAATAGACCTCACAAGAGGAATAGCATTTTGCTTATGGAATAAGCCTGAGGCTTGACTGTGTCCACATCCTTCGTGTTGGAGGTGAGAAAGGTGGGCCCTGTCTGTCTGGCAGCCCAGCAGACCTTCCTGCCAGCCGGGTCTTCTCACTCCTGGTCCAGAGTCCATCTTGTCCCTCACACAGAAAACTGGCCATGCAGGGGACCTCCCAAGGGAAGCACTGGACATGAATGCTGCCTAGCCTTCTGACCCAAATGCGCTGGAGTGTGCGGGGAAAGGGCGTGAGGGCCTTCACCTACCACAAGGAGAAGAAAGTCCTTAGACCATGGAGGTATGTGGAAAATGTTGGAGGGGCTTGTCCGCATTCTGTTTTATTCTCAAAACACAATTCTTTATTAAGGATATCCGTCCCTCACTAATGGCTGCCTCCTGAACGATGTTACGCATCTTAGATCAGCACGCAGAGGAAAACATTCACATCAGGCTACGCAAGGAAATGCAGAGGATGAATGAAGGGGCATCCTGAAGGGAGTCGCCTGCATGACCTGGCTCATTTAGTGAGGAGATAGTGGAAGAGAAGAGTCAAAGACAGCAGACAGGAAAACCACAATCTGTGAGACACACACAGAAACACTCGGTGTTAGATGTCCACAGTGATGGTGATGGCGATCTAGTTTTACAGAAGCTGGTGCTCAGGGGAGCACTCACAGTGGCCCCGTGGGTCCTCCCATGGGGACGAGGCAGCGGAGGATCTGAAAATGAACCCTAATAATAACATCTGACATTCCACGATCACCTGCACTGTGCTGTGCTAAGCATTTTCCAGACGCTTACTCATGTATGCACAGTGTTCTTTTCCCCAGCTGGAATTTTAAACCTACTTGACATCAGAGACAGAAACCCTTCATGGAACCTCAAATAAATGAAGGAAAAGAGGATTCCCCGCCCCCCTGGCCCCCCACCAAACGCGATCAATGGTGGAAAAGGATGCCGAGCCCATCAGACTGAGGACTGAAGAAAAGAGATAGGCTGGCCAGGATGAGGGGTGTCATTTCAGCGGAGGAGTGAGGAAGGAATCCAGGTCCTGGGGAGCAAAAGAACAAAAGTTGGGGGGCATGTGGAAACGGTAGATACGGGTCGTTCACCTGAGAGTCTTGTTGGTAGCAGAGAGAGGTAAGTTAATGGCTGGGTCAGGCAGCAGGGTCCAATGTGGGAAAATAACCAGACATGGTAGAAGGCATGACAAGGAGCCAGTGGAGAAACATAAGTGCGAAGCTCCTGGGGAAGGAGGGACAATAAACTAGAACTTTCTGTGTCTGGCATCCCCCAGGACTCCGTGGCTTTGAGCCCAGCCTGCACACCTGAAGGCTCCCTGACAATGTGTTTTTTCTGAGTATGAGATTGCATCATGGAAAGGGAGCGGGAGGCAGTGTATTTACTTGGACTGATTCTCCATTGTGTATTCAAGAATTCCAACAAAGGGGCAGAAGGTAGAGTAGAAGCCCGGATTCCTTGTCCCTTCCGAACACGCTCCTGGCTGAGGATGAGCCTTGACAGCTTCACAGGTTCTGGCTGATAAATATGGACGCCCAGGCTCCTCAGAGGGGTATAAACAAGCTAAGGACCCCACGCTCTGCTCTGGCCGTTTTTAAGCACTGTCTACATACGGGTCTTCAATTTTATAAGCTGTGTCTTCCTTGGGCTCCAGGAGATGAGCGATGACTGTTTTATTTCTTGGCGTCTATCTGGTTAGTGGAACCCCCAAAACGAGTGGCCTATCAGACAATGATGTGATAGTTTGGACTTCAGAGCTTCCAATGACAAAAATTTCACATCGGCGAGACAGATTTAGAAAGAAACTTAGCTCTACTAACTTCAAGGTTACCTATCACCAATCAGTACGTTTGCAGGGTGGAAACATGTCTTCCTACGATATCTACAAATTATTTTAAGAGTAGTCGAGAGCTTCTAAAACACTTCTATGTGCATTATCTCAATCGATCCTCTGAAGTATCAGCACAGATAGCATGATATCTCACTTTTATTTGACAGGAAATTGAGTCTCAAAAAATTGAGTGATACACACGAGGTCACACATCTCCCCAAGCCCCCTTGCTCCTGTCACAAGGCCACACAGCCCCACCTCCGTGGGACATAAGCAGAAATTCGACCAAAAGCATCAAAAACACAGAAGAAAGATCCTTCTTCCCCCTGAAACTAGGGAGCAGGATTAGAGAGAAGAGCGGTCAAGGAGGACAGAGGGTCGAAGTCAAGGAAAAGTAAAGGTCCCCATTTGGCTCATGCTGAGTTACCCTGACAGTTGGACGGTGAGGAGGTGGAGGCCTCTCCTGAAATGAGAGGTGAGGGACAGACAGACAGACGGGTTCAGCCCACACCAGTGGGGAGTGAAGACGGTTGGTACAACCAAGAAAGAACAAAAGTTCAGCAAATGTGGAGCAAGTGCCCTGGTGTTCGGGGGCTAGAAAGATGGATAAGCCATGACCCGGCCCCAGGTGAACGCCAGGTGAAGGTTGTGGGTAAACGAATCTCAAACTTGGTGAATTAGCTGCTGTTCTTTAGGAAAAGGGAATAAAAATTTCAGAGACTATGAAAGTTGGTGATCTCTTTAGCTCCTCTCCATCCCTGGCACCGACTTATGAAGTCAGCAAATATTTACTGAGCCCTGACCACGTGCCAGGCACGGCACTGGCTCCAGGGAACCAAGAGATAAACAGTGCAGCTAAATGTATGATCAGAAGATCTATCCTGTCAATAAGCCCCATTGTCCTGCCCCTCTTATCAAAGATCAGATTACAGACTATCGACGGGGTGTTTACCTATTCCCACTTCCAGTTCCAGTACATCCTCCAGCTGGCCTTGTCCAAGAAGTACGGGGATTGTCTTTCTTTTTGCTTAGATTTTAAACCCATTGACAGATGAATCAGGAGATTATTTGCCGTACTCGGTGGGAGAGCGTTGTCAATTTTCATTCATTTATTATTGTCATCAATAGCTCCAACTTTGTGTATCCTCTGAGTATGGGTTCTGTTGCTTCACTACCCACCATTAGCGTCCTGAAAATGTTCATGATTACAGATTATTCTGGAACTTGCGCTGTTTTATGTAAGGGATGGACAGTATTTATTTCTACCTTATGTGTCCAGTTTACGCATTACAATATGTTGTGACAGTGTTTCAACCAGGGTTTCGTAACTTGGGCACTACTGATGTTTGACCAGGTAGGTCTTGGTTGGCTGGGCTGTTCGTGGATGGTTGGATGTTTACTGGCATCCGTGGTCTCCACCCATTACACCCCAATTGTACTGACCGTCCCCAGGTACAACAAGCAAACTTGTCCCCAAGCATTGCCAAATGTCTCCGGGGGCGCAAGATCGCTCTTGATTTAGAATGCCCACTTTCCTTCGACCTGGTCCTCGCAATACCTGCAGTATCTGAAGTCAAGGTGTTTTTAGAAAGGAATTTTAGATTCTGCCACGTGTGACAAGTTCTGACAGTACGTTTTCTCCTGATCACTGCATTTTCCTCCCTCTCCTCCTGAGTCATTCGGGACATCTGTGTCCCTACTGCACCTGAGAATGAGGCCTAAGTTTGCCGAAAGTCACCTGTTGACTTTTAAATGAAAATTAATGGAAATATTTCCCAGCTTTATGGTGCCCAAGGAGAAAGAAGTAGGAATTTGTCTGAGCCTCGTCAGAGACCTGATGCAGGTGGTGACTCATCCCCAGAGGATATGTCTGCTCCTCTCTGCCCGCTCTCCTCACCTCCTCTTCCCCAGCATTCTCATCCCTGCAGCGCATGCTCACTCGGTGCCCCGGTCAGCATCTAGCACCGTGACATGAACAGTCAGCATTTCAGACCTACATATTGAATTAAGTGAAAAACACTTGATTTTTTGGATTTCTCATCAGGTTTTTATAAACAAAAATCAGACGACAGACTATGAACTTGACCTTTTTGTTTTCATTACCCAAAATCTTCTGGGTTCCCAAACCTGTCCTCCTGTCCTGGTGGTGGAGAAAGAGAAGGGAAGGGGGTCCCTCTTGCCTTCAGAGAAGGATAGCTCTGATTGGACGAGGCACCAGGTTATGAACAGAGGAAACCTGAGATCTGGGGCTGGGAGTGAACATGTGGAGGAGATCAGTGTGAGATGAAAATCAAGACAGTTCTGTCTGCCGCTAACCACCAGATGACCTCTGGGCCCACCAGCCTTCCTGGGTCTTGGTGTTTCATCTGTTAATACATGTTCTAGATAAGACTGTGATGTGCAGGGCTTGGACAGCGGGGGGGGGGGTGCCCTACATGGATGCCTGCCACCCTGGGGTGCCCAATTGGTGGGTGGGTAGCAACTAGGCAAATAATAATTTTTAGGATGGACAGTATCTCGCTATTTGGCACTTTACAGTTGATAATACACTTTCCAATCACTATCTCGTTACCCTCGTAATGACCTCATGGGACAGGCCAGGTATCAGTAGTTGTATCTAAGAGATGATAGGACTGAGCTTAGAGATGCCGGTCAGAGTTAGAACCCAAGCCCATGTCTTCTAAAACACAATGGGCTTTTCCTTCTGCATCATGATGCTACTTAGGAAACACGAACACATGTCTCTTGTAATAAAGCTCTTTTAAATTTCAACATCAGCTTCCACCGCCTCCCCTGGGACACTTTCACCGCAACGCTGAATGGGACAGAACTTGCGTCCTGTGGGGCACGCGCTGTGCTCCCAGGGCGTCCTGAACTTGACTCTGCAGCACAACTACCTGGTTGTAATTATGGTCATAACCGCCTAATCACCTACCTGTCTGAATTACACTTGCCTAGTTACATACCCGTCTGGAGAACTGTAGCTCCTTGGGGGCTAGGCCTGGGTCTGTTCAGTGCTTCATCTTTGGTATCTGCCACAGTCCCTACCGATAGGCGCTCGCTGTATCTGTTAAATTAACTGAACACGAAAACCCAACGTAAGATTGAGGAGTTCCTACCCTAACTACCCAGAAAATTAAATGTCAAAACTTTATCACAGTTTCACTCTCGATAAATAATTTTATGTATAGATTCTAGTTTCTGCAGAGTCAAGTCAGCTCTTCATGTTTTGTAAAAATGACTTTGACCTCCAAAATTCAAAATGGACCACATTTATATTGACAGTTTCAGCCCAATGCCCTTGTGGTACCACCATGGTTTTATGGAAACAATATTGGAAGAGTTGTCAAACCTCACGTTAATTTGTGTGTGCCAGATTTTCTGTTAACAAGCCATCACCTTCAAGGATATGAACACTTTGAATAGCTAAGTATATCAGCAGTATAACTGATCACGGTTAATGTTCTTGCTGGCTAATGATTCTGGCGGGAATAATTCGCATCTCCTAACCACAAAGTTTTGGTTCATTTGTAATACTCATAATGTTAACCTGGATTGAATTTTCTTTTTGTGAGATCTTCATTTTTAAAAGATCACAGTAGTAAAGGGACATGTGTACCAAGAGATAGTTCCGATGGAAGGTGCACAGCTGAAATATGTACATCACCAGTAAAAGGGGATTGCAGAGATGCTAAAAGAACAAAAGGGAACAAAAAAGAACAAAAAAGGAGAAAAGCTATTTACCAAGGTCAAAAAACTGATGTTCTCTTTGCAAACAAGGCAAGGATGAGAGGCATTTAGAAATGGCCTCTGATGTGTGGCTGGCAGTACGTTTCAGTCCGAGTCCCGTTTAAGATCAACCTCAACCTTGATGTCTTGTCCATTGGCCAACAGGATTTTCTGGCGTCGTCAGGTGCACATGATGGCAGGGATCCGGCCCAGCACCATTACCAGCTCCTTCCCCCAGCTTATGTCCAACGTGGACGCAGCTTATGAAGTGGCCGAGAGGGGCACCGCCTACTTCTTCAAAGGTACTTGACAGACCCCCAAAGGGAAGACACGGCAGGGGGCAGGGCCCGGAATGCTGGGACATCTGGTGCGGTCAGCCTCTGTCCCGTGATCGTGGAGCGTGTTCCAGTCACACCTCCTCAGGTTGGGTGGGAGATGCCACTCTGCCGTTACAACAATGGCAAGAATGGCAATGACTGTCAGAGCCAGGACTTTACCCAAGACAGGCACCGTGCTAAATGACACCACCCCCGGGGGCTACAGACCCGGCTCCTGCCCCGCAAAGTGGCACATCCCACTGAGATCCTCCGGTGAACAGAAGCCAACACAGAACCCCGTGTGAGGACAGCACCCTTGCTATGTGCCCTGCGGGAGGCAGCTGGGCATGGAAGGACCCCTGTGGTTTCAGGAGGTGGGCATGCACAGTGTCACTCCCTGGCTCCAGCCCTTTCCTGTTTGCGTGACTCTGGCCAATTCTCTTCATGATTCGCTTCGCACAGTGATTATAGTAACACCGACCTTGGAGATGCGACAATGGCTAGCCAGTGGACGTTACCCAGTTAGGGACAACTGTCACTTTTAGCTCCTTTTTCTTGATGCTGAGGTTAGGTAAAGACGGAAGGCTGGTGCCAGCCTAAGAATCACAGCACTGGCACGTCCCACACCCGTCCTCTCCCATGCACGCGTACGAGACCCAAATGAGATTGTACACATGGAAAGTGTCTTGAAAAAATTAATGTGTTAAATGTAAGACCCAATTGTATCAACGTTATTGCTTTCTTAAGGCATCGCTTGAGATTTTTGCCTCAAGAGTAGTTTTAATTGAATAAAATCTTATATATTGGGTAATAGCCACAGTGACTATCCCATAAACCACTCCCGTCGTGACCATGCATAGAGATCCTCATGAATGAAATGCCTTACTGAGTGGCACAGAATTTTTGTAAACTTTTTTCATATATAAATTTTTTAAGGTTTTGTTTTGTTTTGTTTTTGATAGAGTGCACAAGCAGAGAGGGGCGGGCAGAGAAAAGGAGAGAGAATCCCAAACATGCTCTGCACCATCAGCACAGAGCCCCATTTGGGGGTCAGACTCACCAACTGTGAGATCACGACCTGAGCCAAGCTCAAGAGTCGGACGCTCAATCGACTGTGCCGTTCAGGCGCCCAGAGTTTTTGTAAACTTAATTTCTGTTTTCAGGCCCCCACTACTGGGTAACAAGAGGATTCCAGATGCAAGGTCCTCCTCGCACTATTTATGACTTTGGCTTCCCAAGGTATGTACAGCGAATAGATGCTGCCGTCTACCTCAAGGATGTGCAGAAGACCCTTTTCTTTGTCGGAGACGAATACTACAGGTATGGCTCTTCTCCTTTTGATTTTCCAGATGCATTCAATGAGAAGGGAAAATCCTTCAGCAGAAAAGAATGCAAAGCAAGTTAGCAAAAGGCCGTGGGCTCCTCTTGGCCCCTGGGGTGCCATTTACTCATGGTGGGCACTGTCTCAAAGATACAAACTATTCAAATGAGTGAAACATTCATTCAGTAATCCCATTACCTGTTCTCCAGCACATGAAACACCCTCATGTTTCAATGCACTGGATCTCCAGTGGGTGCAGCTTCCCCAAATACATGGCTACTCGCAGGGAGTGCCTGGGGGTAGAACTGACTCCCTGGATGTGGGTACGAGTGTATCCCAGAATACTCTGTGATTTTGTGCAGAATGGATGTGGTCATGACTGTGGGGCTCTTCGAAGGAAAGTTCTGCTGAAAGGAAAAGCACTATTGCTAAGTTCTTTCATGCAACCCAGACCATGAAGGCTCTTCCTATCCGTAGTGGATCACATAGGATAGCCCTGTCCCACCTGCAGGGGTCTTTATAAGCAGACTGAGCAAGGCGCCATCTGTCGACCAATCCCTGCACATGGGGCCACACCTCTTCCCACCTGCTGGGTTTCTGTCCTTAACTGACTCGAGTTGAAGGCAGAGCACACTCTGCCTCTACTCCCCACTCTCAGTTCCGAATTGCCTGTTCATCCAAACTTCAGAAGAGGGAACTGAGAAAACCAGATTCTAAGCAGCTGACTGTGCTAAACACATCAGGTCCATGAAGGATCTGTTGGTAAGTGGGAGAGTACCCAACTTGGGCCCAAGGGTTTTCATCCTTATGTCACTTAACTATTTTTAGGTTTTTATTTTAACTCCTGTTGGTTAACGTACAGTGTGATATTAGTTTCGTGTGTAGACTATAGTGATTCCACACGTCGCCCAGTGCTCATTACAACAGGTGCCCTCCTTAACCCCCATCATCTATTTCCCCCATTCCCCACCTTCCTCCCCTCTGTAACCATCATTGTGTTCTCTAGTTAAGAGTCTGTTTCTTGCTTTGTCTCTATTTATTTTTCCCCTTTGACCCTATGTTTCTCAAATTATACATACAAATGAAATCATATGGTATTTGTTTTTCTCTGACTTATTTCACTTCATTTCTCTAGCTCCACCCACGTTCTTGCAAATGTCAAGATTTCATTCTTTTTGATGGTTGAGTAACATACCATTCTATATATACACCAGCTTCTTGATCCATTTATCAGTCACTGGACATAAGGGCTCTCTCCACAGTTTGGGTGTTGATGATACTGCTGCTAGAGACATGGCGGGGGTGGGGCCTGTATCCCTTCGAATTAGTATTTTTGTATCTTTTGGATAAATATCTAGTAGTACAATTGCTGGGGCGTAGGGTGTTCTATTTTTAACTTTTTGAGGAACATCCATACTGTTTTTGCAGGGTGGCGGCCCCAGTTTGCATTCCCACCAGCAGCGCAAAAGGCATCCCTTTTCTACACATCCTCACCAACATCCATTGTGTCCCGAGTTGTTAATTTTAGCCATTCTGACAGGTGTGAGGTGGTATCTCATTGTAGTTTTGACTTACATTTCCCTGATTATCAGTGATGTTGAGCATCTTTGCATGTGTCTGTTGGCCATCTGTGTATCTTTTTGGAAAAAAGTGCCTATTCAAGTCTTCTGCCCATTTTTAATTGGATATCTGTTTTGGGGGTATTGAGTTTTATAAGTTATTTATAGATTTTGGAGACTAACCTTTTATCAGATATGTCATTGGCAAATATCTTCTCCCATTCTGCATGTTACCTTTTAGTTTTGTGGATTGTTTCCTTCACTGTGCAGAAGGCTTTCATCTTGGTGAGGTCCCAATAGTTCATTTTTGCTTTTGTTTCCTTTGCCTTTGGCAACATGTCTAGTAAGAAGTTGCCACGGCAGAGGTCAAAGAAGTTACTACCTGTGTTCTCCTCTAGGATTTTGGTGGTTTCTTATCTTACACTTAGGTATTTCATCCATTTTGAATCTATTTTTGTGCATGGTGTAAGAAAGTGGTCCAGATTAATTCTTCTGCACATTGCTGCCCAGTTTTCCCAGTACCGCTTGTCAAAGAGACTTTTTTCCATTAGATATTCTTTTCTGCTTTGTTAAAGACTAGTTGACCATATAGTTGTGGGTTCATTTCTGTGTTTTCTATTCTGTTCTATTGATCTATGTGTCTGGTTTTGTGCCAGTACCATACTGTCTTGATGACTGTAGCTTTGTAATATAGTTTGAAGTCTGGAATTATGATGCCTCTAGTTTTGCTTCAACTTTTTTCGAGGTTGCTTTGGCTATGCAGGATCTTTGTGGTTCCATATAAATTTAGGATAGTTTGTTCTAGTTCTGTAAAACATGCTGTTGGTATTTGGATAGGGATTGCATTAAATGGGTAGATTTCTTTGGGTAGTATAGGCATTTTAACAATATTTGTTCTTCTAATCCATGATCATGGAATGTCTTTCCATTTCTTTGTGGCCTCTTCAGTTTCTTTCATCAATGTTTATAGTTTGCAGAGGACAGATATTTCACCTTTTTGGTAAATTTCTTCCTAGGTATCTTATTGTTTTGGATGCTGTTGTAAATGGGATTGATGCCTTAATTTCTTTTTCTGCAGCTTTATGATGACTGTATAGAAACGTAACAGATTACTGTTGATTTTATATCCAGCTACTTTTCTGAATTCATTTATCATTTCTAGCAGTTTTTTGGTGGAGTCTTTCAGATTTTCTTTTTTTTTTTTTTAATTTAAATTCAAGTTAGTTGACATACAGTATAGTCTTAGCTTCAGGAGTAGAACCCAGTGATTCATCTCTTACATATGATACCCAGTGCTCATCCTTAAAAGTGCCCTCCTTAATGCCCATCATTCATCTAACCCATCCCCCCAACCAACCTCCCTCCATCAACCCTCAGTTTGTTCTCTGTACTTAAGTGACTCTTATGGTCTGCCTCCCTCTCTCTTTTCATCTTATTTTTCCTTCCCTTCCCCTATGTTCCTCTGTTGCATTTAACAAATTCCGCATGTGAGTGAAATCATATGATATTTATCTTTCTCTGACTTACTTTACTCAGCATGATACACTCTAGTTGCATCCACATTGTTGCAAATGGCAAGATTTCATTATTTTTCATCTCTCAGTAGTATTCCATTGTACATATATACGACATCTTCTTTATTCATCAGTCCGTGGGCATTTGGGCTCTTTCCATAATTTGGCTATTGTTGAAAGTGCTGCTATAAACATTGGGGTGTGTGTGCCCCTTTGGATGATCATTTTTGTATCTTTTGGATAAATTCCTCATAATGCAATTTCTGGGTCATAGGGTGGTTCTATTTTTAATTTTTTGAGGAAACCTCCCTACTGTTTTCCACAGTGACAGGACCAGTTTGCATTCCCACCAACAGTGCCAAAGGGTTTCCCTTTCTCTGAAACCTCACCAACATCTGTTGTTTCCAGAGTTGTTAACTTTAGCCATTCTGATAGGTGAGAGGTAGTATCTCATTGTGGTTTTGATTTGTATTTAACTGATGATGAATGATGTTGAGCATCTTTTCATGTGTCTGTTAGCCATCTGGATGTCTTCTTTGGAAAAGTATCTATTCATGTCTTCTGCCCATTTGTTCCTTGGCTTATTTGTTTTTTGGGTGTTGAGTTTGGTAAGTTCTTTATAGATTTTGGATACTAACCCTTTATCCAATAAGTCATTTGCAAATATCTATTCCCAATATGTTGATTGCCTTTTAGTTTAGTTGATTGTTTCCTTTGCAGTGCAGAAGCTTTTTATCTTGATGAGGTCCCAATAGTTCATTTTTGCTTTTGTTTCCCTTGCCTCTGGAAACATATCAAGTAAGAAGCTGCTGCAGCCGAGGTCAAAGGGGTTGCTGCCTGTGTTCCCCTCTAGGATTTTGATGGTTTCCTGTCTCACATTTAGGTCGGGTTTTCTATATAGAGTATCAGATAATCTGCAAATAGTGAAAGTTTGACTTCTTCCTTGCCTATCTGGATGCCTTTTATTTTTTTGTTGATAAATTGCTGTGGCTAAGACGTCCAGTACTATGTTAAATAACAGTGGTAAGAGTGGACATCCCTATCTTTTTTTTAATTTATTCATTTATTGTTTCTGAGAAAGAGAGTCAGAGAGAGTGAGCACATAGAAGTGGGGAGGTGCCAAGACAGAGAGGGAGACACAGAATCAGAAGCAGACTCCAGGCTCTGAGCTGTCAGCACAGAGCCCGACATGAGGCTCAAACTCACAAACCATGAGATCATGACCTGAGCTGAAATTGGATGCTTAACCAACTGAGTCACCCAGGCATCCCATCTATCTTCCTGACTGTAGAGGAAAAGCTCTTAGTTTTTCCCCACTGAGGATGATATTAGCTGTGGGTTTTTTGTATATGTCCTTTATTATGCTGAGCTCTGTTCCTTCTATATCTGCTTTGTGGAAGGTTTTTATCATGAATGAATGTTGTACTTTTTCAAGTGCTTTTTCTGCATCTATGGAAATGATCATATTGTTCTTATCCTTTCTTTTATTAATGTGATGTATCACATTGATTGATTTGTGAATATTGAACCACTCTTACAACTCGGGAATAAATCCCATCTGATCATGGTGAATGATTTTTTTTAATGTATTATTGGATTCGGTTTCCTAGTATCTTGTTGAGAATGTTTACATCCATGTTCATCAGGGATATTGGGCTGTAGTTCTCTTTTCTAGTGGAGTCTTGTCTGGTTTTGGTGTCAGGGTAATGCTGGCCACATAGAATTAGTTTGGAAGTTTTCCTTCCTCTTCTAGTTTTTGGAATAATTTGAGAAGAATAGGTATTAACAGTTCTTTAAATGTTTGGTAGAATTGGCCTGTGAAGCCATCTGATCCTGGACTTTTATTTGTTGAGACTGTTTTCATTACTCATTCAATTTCTTCACTGCTTTTTGGTCTTTTCAAGTTTTCTATTTCTTCCTGTTTTAGTTTTGTATGTTTCTAGGAATTTATCCATTTCTTCCAGGTTGTCCAATTTGTTGGCATATAGTTTTTCATAATATTCTAAAATTGTAATTGTTTGTATTTCTGTGGTGTTAGTTTTCCTCTGTCATTTGTGATTTTATTTATTTATTCTCTCTCTCTCTCTCTCTCTCTCTCTCTCTCTCGATAAGTGTGGCTAGGAGGTTTATCAAATTTCATTAATATTTTCAAAGAACCAGCTCCTGGTTTCATTGATATCTGTTCTATTGTCATTTGTTTGTTTGTTTCTATCTCATTTATTTCTCCTCTAATTTTTATTATTTGCTTCCTTCTACTGGTTTTAGGTTTTGTTTATTGTTCTCTTTCTAGCTCCTTTAGGTGTAAGGTTAGGTTGTGTATTTGAGATTTTTCTTGCTTCTTGAGATGGGCCTGTAAACTTCCCTTTCACTTTTGCTGTATCCCAAAGGTTTTAGACCATTGTGTTTTCATTTTTATTTGTTTCCATGTATTTTTTTATTTCTTCTTTTGATTTCCTGGTTGACTCATTCATTGCTTAACAGTATGTTATTTAACCTCCATATATTTGTGGTGTTTGCACATTTTTTTCTTGTGATTGACTTCTAGCTTCATAACAGTGTTGTCAGAAAGGTGCATGGTATGACTTAAATATTCTTGTATTTGTTGAAGTCTGTTTTGTGACTTAATATGTGATCTATTCTGGAGAATGCTCCATGTGCACTCAAAAAGAATCTGTATTGTGCTGTTTTAGGATGGAATGTTCTGAATATATCTGTTAAGTCCATCTGGTCCAGTGTGTCATTCAAGGCCATTGTTTCCTTCTTGGTTTTCTGTTTAGATGATCTGTCCATTGGTGTAAGTGGGGTGTTGAAGTCCCCTACTATTGTGGTATTGTTATCAATGAGTTTCTTTATGTTTGTTACTGTTTTATATACGTGGGTTCTCCTATGTTGGGTGCATAAATATTTACAATTATTAGATCTTTTTGTTGGATAGACCCCTTAATAATGATATAATGCCCTTCTTCGACTCTTGTTCCAGTCTTTGTTTTAAAGTCTAATTTGTCTGATATAAGTATGATGACCCTGACTTTCTTTTGGATCCATTAGCACGATAGATGATTCTCCATCTCCTCACTTTCAATCTGCAGGTGCCTTTATGACTAAATGAGTTTGTTGTAGGCAGAAGGGTCTTGTTTTTTTCTCCATTCTGATACCCGATGCCTTTTGATTGGAGCATTTAGTCCATTTACATTCAAGGTAATTATTGATAAATATGACTTTATTGTCATTTTATTACTTGTTTTGTGCTTGTTTCTGGAGCTTTTCTCTGGTGTTTTCTTGTCTTTGTCACTTCCATGTGTTGCTGATTTTCTTTAACAATATATTTCAATTTCATTCTCTGTCTTCTTATGTGCTTATTAGTGACTTTTGATCTATGGTTACTATTAGGTATGTATATAACATCCTCTGCAAATAGCATTTCTGTACTAGGTTGATGGTCACTTAAGTTTGAACCCATTCTTCACTCGTCTCCTCCCCATGGTTTAGATGTATGTTTTTGTATTTTCTACCCTTTCTTTGTGAGTTCCTTGGCTGATTTTTTAACAGAAATATTTTTACTGCTTTTGCGTTTTCTGCCTTTATACTGTCACTTTTGGTGTCTCCTTTCCACCCAAAGTGTCCCCTTTAATATTTCTTACAGGGCAGGTGAAGTGGTCGTGAGCTCCTTTAGTTTTTGTTTGTCTGAGAAACTCTTCAACTCTCCTTCTATTCTGAATCATAGCTGTGCTGGCATATCACCTACTCTTAATAACCATTTCTAGGCATAAAGGAAATTTATAAATACGTTTTTGGCTTCTTCCATCTGACTGATAGCTTCTCCAAATTGGAGCCAGGAAAGTAATATAACTGGAGAACAGATCTGTTTTGTGAGAAGGGAATTTTATTTTATAGAAATGAGTGCCAAACAAATGTAGACCTGCTGACTCCAGGCCACTGAGAGCCCTGGGACCACTGCTCAGAGCATCATGTGTTGTCCTGACCCGTCACTTCCAGTCCAGTGATTAAACCAAGAAGCCAGAGATCTTTCTTTCGGAACTTCCTTTCTGAAATCCTGATCGTAATTCATTTATTAAGCCCCTGGTGTCTGCTGGGCAGATTCCCCCAGGTCCTCATTTAAAATAAAGTGGCTGTAATCACAGTGCTGACATACCGGAAGATAGGTATTGAGAAACCCAACTCCCATTGTGGATTTTCCAAGAATGAGATTGGAAATGCTTGTAGAAGCCTGCGTGTGGGAGTGTGAGGGCATTTGTGGTAATTCAGTTAATTTCTCAAAGATTGCTCACGGCCCGAATCTCACTTGGGAGATTATCCACTCTTCCATTATTTCAATTCTCCATTCATTGCCTAGTCTTTGAACTAATCTACCATCTACCAGCAAAGCATGCACCTCCAGCCAGGCGGAATTGAGGTTTAACAGCTGACACAAGAGGCTTGCTGAGAGGTTTTTAATTCTCTGAGAATGTAAGGTTGGTGAG
This sequence comes from Puma concolor, assembly GCF_028749965.1. Lineage (NCBI taxonomy): Eukaryota > Metazoa > Chordata > Mammalia > Carnivora > Felidae > Puma > Puma concolor. The sequence continues at coordinate 115,738,483 of NC_141676.1, forward strand.
GAAGGGTGTCTCTGATTATAATGATGCCTGATTCCCCCCTGAGGAAAGCACAGTGCACCTTTCCAACTAGGCTTCTGTGAGTGTCTATTAAGGAAAAGTCTTAGTAATCTGGATAAAACAGATTCATTAAAAAGGTGGTCTAGGGGTTTAACTCAAATGTCAAAGACCCATTTTGGTATTATGGGAAGGAAACCCGGCAGGCACTTTTAAAATTAACTTTCCAAGGCTGGGGCACCTTGGTGGCTCAGTCGGTTAAGCGTCTGACTCGTGATTTCGGCTCAGGTCATGATCTCGCGGTTCCTGAGATCAAGAGGCACAGTGGGCTGTGCGTTGACAGTGAGGAGGCTGGTTGGGATTCTCTCTCTCCCTCTCTCTTTGCCCCTCCCCTGCATGCAGTCTCTCCTCTCTCGCAAAATAAATAAACAGTTAAAAAATAATAATACAAGAAAATTACCCTTCCGAGGTTATTTAGAGTATTAAGTGAACAGTGCATGGAGACACCTAGACCGAGCCTGGCACATAGTAGGTGTTCAAATAGAGTAACTTTTCAGTAACTGTAGGAACTTACATGGTGCCTAACAACTGCTTAAAAACTTGTGATGATTAACAAATGATTGTTGAAACCTCAGCAGTTCTCTGAGCAGCACTCCAATCAGAGAGCTGGTCACAGGGAAGTTCCTTTCACCAATGAGAGTCTTCTGTGTCACATGCTCCAACACACCTGGTTTCTGCACCAAAGAACAAGACAAACAACCTGGACTTACAGCTCAGAAGTTGAGCAAAGGCAGTCGTTAGCTACTCCATTAATAAACTCTCCCACCCTGACCTCCGCACCCCTGGTTTAGCAGAGCCTCAGATGTATGACATCTTATTGTCATGTGAAGCCATGCGTTGGTTAGAAATTATGTTCAGCTGCGAGTGAGAGACACCCAGAAATAACTGTAGCTGAAACACGTAAAGGTCTGTTTTTCTCATGTATGTAATGTGTCAGGAGTTTCAGAGACTTAGAGTGAATCCATGGTCACCAGGGACCCGAGTTCCTTCTAACATTTTGCTCTGCTATTAACATGTAGACGCCACTCTTGCGGTTGCCCCAAGACTCAAGGAAGCCTCGGTCACTACATCTTGTCCCAAACAGGAAAGGCAGGAGGGGCAGCTGGGTGGCTCAGTTGGTTAAGCCTCCGAATCTTGACTTTGGTTCAGGTCATGATATCATGGTTTGTGGGTTTGAGCCCCACATCAATGTGGAGCCTGCTTGGGATTCTCTCTCCCTCTCTCTGCTTCTCTCTCTCTCTCTCTCTCTCAAAATAAATAAATAAACAAACTTAAAAAAAATAAACAGGAAAGGGGGGAAAGACCAAAGGACACAAATGTTCTAACAGTAAAGCATGTGGCCATACTCAAAAACACAGAAGGCCGCAGCCTCAAGTTATAGACCAAGAATTTGTTTGATGTGTTACGACTTACTTTCTTTAGTCACTCATCAGGTTCTTCTTCAGTCGTCATGCTGGTTCAGTCTGTGACATAAATGATGTGCCAAGGGAAGAGAAGTCTCTGGATAGGCTTAATGTCAGGGACATTCTCCATGACGTCCGAGGGCTGGGACCCGTTTCAGTGACTGATGTGCCATGAGACAACTATGGAAGAACATCCCCCACTGAGGATTGACTGTTAGCCTGGGGGCAGGTTGGTTTAGGCTCTAAGAGTGAGAGCCCACATGTCACTGTAGTAGTAATTCACAGGGAGCAGGCACAGAGAACTATAAGTTGAAATCCAAAAGGAAGCTCTATCATGCTGACGCCACCGCGTGCCCCACCCTGTGCTCACAACACCACAAGCTACATGATGTGTTGCTTAAACATAACAACAAGGGCTTCTTCCCCATACGTCCATTTGCTTCCACTCCTTCCTTTCCTCTTCCTGGCGGGCCCGAATGGTCCAGCCACTTTTTCTTCCTTTACGTTATTTCCGTCACCTTTGGCTAATTTCTCCCTGTAAATGTTCTCTCTTGCTTACCAACAGCAGAGGAGTGGCTACACCAGGGAGTTCCTGGGGACCGGGGGTGCCCTCAGATCCATCATTCTTTGAGGTAGTCAAAGAATTTTGTGTACAGTGACCTGCAGATCTGCAGGCCCCACCCCTTTCCATCCCTAGGGCACTCTTCTATGCAGACAGACTGGAGGCGTGATTGATGCAAAGTAGGACACGTTCTCCCCTTCATGATGCCCCAAGTATACTGAAGTCACCATCGAGAAATAAGTGATAAAAACCAGAAAGATGGGTAGAGTTCAAAATCTTGCTTTTTAATCTTAAATTCGTTAAACGGCATTACCCAGCCACCGCTTCCAGTCTACACATGTTGGGTACGTTTCTGCACCAGGCTCTGTACTAGGACCCTGACACTCAAGAGAGAGCTCAGAGTTTGTGGACTGAGAGTGCAGGCAGGACTAAGAGAGTGTTCATCTCAGCAGTGTTTGGGCAACAGGGATGGCCTTTCTGTTTTGGTTTCATCACCGTCCAAAGGGAGGCAAAAATAGTATCTGCTTCACAGGGCGGTGGGTGTGAGTGAGAAGGATATGAAATGACCGTCCCATAATAAATCCTGAGCTCGTATGGGGCGCCGCCCAGGCCCTCAGCAAGGCGCACAGTTGAGAGCACATGTATGGATAAAGATTTAAGAGCAATCCAAGTGTCACAGGTGCCCCCGTAGAAGACCGGATGGGGATCACTGGGGCAAAACAAATAGGAAATGGCCAGCTCTAGTTAAGGTGTCGAAGAAGGAACTCTTAGAGGAAGTTAAGGTGTCGAAGAAGGAACATCTTGAGAAGAAAGTAGGAGTTTCCCAGGAGGGAGGCGGGGCGGGGGGTGCGTGGCTTCCAGACAAAGCAGAGGCACTGATAACGCAAAACAGCCTGTGCGTCTGGGGACAACTGCGGGCAGCTCCAAGGGTCACAATGCAGTTAGAATGAGAGACGGGGCCCAAGGAGAAGGAGGGATAGATGACAGGGGGCCTGCACCTTTCCAGAGAGACCAGTGTGAAGTTAAAAAAAGAAGGATATCTTTCAGTGTCCTGAATAAGGGAGTCACCCAGTAAGATTCATGTGGTAAAAATCTCACTCTGGCAGCAGTGTGACTGGAGCAGAGCAGACAAGATGGCAGGTTGGCTAAACCAGGCAGGCCAGGACGTGCTGGGAAACGTCTTCAAAGTGCTCAAAGAAAAAAACTCTCATCCAAGAATCCTGCACTTGGCTAAACTATCTCAAAAATGGAGACCAAATACGACATTCCCAGATAAACAAAACTGAGAGAATGTGTTGCTAGCATATCTGCCTTACGAGAAATACTAGAGCAAGTTCTTCAGGCTGAAGGCAAGTGACGCTGGACAGCACTTTGAATCCACATTGAAACAACAAAGAGCACCAGTAAACGTAATTATGTAATTATGATAGAATAAAGGTATATTTCCTCCCTTTCCTTCTCTTAACTGATTTTATATTTTTTAACGTTTATTTATTTTTGAGAGAGAGAGGGAGAGATAGAGAGTGAGCAGGGGAGGGGCAGAGAGAGAGGGAGACAGAGAATCTGAAGCGGGCTCCAGGCTCTGAGCTGTCAGCACAGAGCCCGACGCGGGGCTCGAACTCATGAACCGTGAGCCAAAGATCATGACTGGAGCCAAAGTCAGACTCTTAACCAACTGAGCCACCACCCAGGCACCCCCAGTTTTAAAATTAACTGTTTAAAACTGCACGTATATATGTTTATTATTTATATGTATAAAATTGTATCGTTGGGCCTATAATATTCAGAAACATGATACATTTATCAACAACAGCATCAAAGAAGTGGGTGTAAGGAAAATTGTATTAAGCTGGGGAAATGATATCAAATCTGTAATGCAGGTTCACAAGAACAACAAAAGAAAGGAGAAATGATAAAAAAAGGTTAATATATCAAAAACTGTAAACATATACTTTCTCTCCTCTCAGCTTCTCAAGAAGACATTAAATTAGCTAAAATAGTAATTAGAACAACGTATTTTGGGGGTTCATAACATACACAGATGTAATAAGTATAACAATACCACCACCAAAAGGAAGACCAAAGAATGAATTTTATACGAATAATGTTTCTGAATCTCAGTGAAATTAAGTTAGTATAAATCCAACGGTTTGTGGTAAAGTAAGGTATATATGATATGGTCTACGGCAACCACTAAGGAAATAACTTTTTTAAATGTAGCGAAAAAGTCATGGAAGGAATTAAAACGGTACACTGGAAAATCTTCACTAATGCAAAAGAAAGCATTAAGGAGGAAAAAGGGAACCAGAAAGACATGAGACGTGTACAAAGCAAAGTGGGGGAGTCAGATCCAATTACATCAACAATATTAAATGTGAATGGATTAAACGGTGTAATCAAATGACAGAGGTTATTAGACTGGATGGAAAAAAAAAAAAAAGAAAAAAACAAGACCCAGCTCTATGCTGAAGGAGACACACCTTCATATTCAAAGATACAAATGGGGGCGCCTGGGTGGCGCAGTCGGTTAAGCGTCCGACTTCAGCCAGGTCACGATCTCGCGGTCCGTGAGTTCGAGCCCCGCGTCGGGCTCTGGGCTGATGGCTCGGAGCCTGGAGCCTGTTTCTGATTCTGTGTCTCCCTCTCTCTCTCTGCCCCTCCCCCGTTCATGCTCTGTCTCTCTCTGTCCCAAAAATAAATAATTGTTGAAAAAAAAAAAAAAAAAAAATTTAAAAAAAAAAAAAGATACAAATGGACTAAAAGTAAAAGGACGGGGAAAATATCTATCATACAAGCAGCAGTCATAACAAAGCCAGAATGACTATGCTAATATCAGGCAAAACAGACTTTAAAATAAAAAGCATTACTAGGGATTCAGAGGGACATTTTTTAGTGATCAACCAAGGGTTGTTGATCAAAACAAGGGTTGATCAAAAGGGTCAATCAACCAAGAAGATAAAACAACCCAACAACAGACCCCCAAAATTCAGGAACCCCCCCCAAAAAAAAGACTTGACAAAAATGAAGGGAGGAAACAACTGAATAATTATAATTGAAGGCTTCATTACTTCACTTCAGTAATGAACGGAGCAAACACACAACAAGATGTGTAAGGCACAGAAACTGTGAACAGCGCCACAAACCAACGAGCCCTAATGGTGATCTAGCAAACACTTGACACAAAAACTAAATCACGTTCTTTTCAAGTGCTTATTGCCCAGGATAAGGTGACGTGTTAGGACGCCACACACGTCTCAACTGAATCATACCAAAGATCTTTTCTGATCATAATGAAACTAAGCTAGAAATCGATATCAGAAGGAAAACTGGATAATTTACAACTATGTGAAAATGAACAACCGGTGTGTCAAAGAGGAAATCACAAGAGAAATTAGAAAATACTTAAAAGAAGAATGAAAACAAAAACACTGCATTTGAGAACGTATGGATTCAGTGACAGCAGTACCCAAAGGGAAATGCACAGCTCTAAGTGCCCTTTAAAAAAAGACCTCAAGTCCATAACCTAAACTTCCACCTAAGACCCTGGGTAAAAGGTGCAAATGAAACCTAAAGCCAGCAGAAAGAAGTAAATAATGAAGATTATGGTGGAAATAAATGAAGTAGAGAATACATAAGCAATTTGAGAAAAATCAACAAAACTAAATTTGGTTCTTTGAAAAGATCAACAAAATAGATACGTTTCTCACGAGTTGCCCTAATTAAAAAGAGAAGATTCAGGGTGCCTGGGTGGCTCAGTCAGTTGAGCATCCAGCTCTTGATTTTGGCTCAGGTCATGACCTCAAGGCTCGTGGGAACAAGCCCCACATCACGCTCTATGCTGACAGCCTGCTTGGGATTCTCTTTCTCTCTCCCTCTCTCTCTGCCCCTCCCCACTTGCACACACTCATTCTCTGTCTCAAAATAAATAAACTTTAAAAAAATAAAAAGAGAAGACTCAAATTACTAAAATCAGAAATGAAAACGGGAACACTACTACCAACCTTACGGAAATTAAATGGATTATAAAGGAGGGCTATGAGTAACTGTATGCCAATAAATATGATAAAAGACCGGAAATGGACAAATTCCTAGAAATAAATAAAAGAGTGAAGCTGATTCAAGAAGAAATAGCCTGAACCAACCTATAACAAGTGAAGGCATTTCATTCATAACCAAAAAATGATCCATGAAGAAAAACCCAGGACTACATGCTTCAGTAATGAATTCTACCAAAACATTTAAAGAGGAATGAATGCCAGTTTTTCACAAATTCCTGTAAAAAATAGAAGAGGAGGGGCCATTTCCCAACTCATTATATGAGGGCAGTATTACCCTGATACCAAAACCAGACCAAGGCATCAGAAGAAAATAAAACTTCAGAGCAATAGCTTTTGTGAATATGGATGCAAAAATCACTCAAAAATACTTCTGAAAATCAATTAACGTAATACACCATAGTGATAGGTTAAGAAACAAAAGCCATGTGATCATCTCAAATGCAGAAAAAGCATTTGACAAAATCCCACACTGTTGCAAAATAAAAACTACTAAACAAACTAGGAACAGAAGGACACTTTCTCAGTCTGGGAAAAGGCATCTATGAAAACCCACAGCTGGCCTCATACTCAATGGTGAAAGCCTTGATGCTTTCCCCCTAAAATGAGGAACAAGACAAAAATTTTCACTATCACCACTTCTATTCATCACTGTAATGGAGGCTCTAGGCAAGGCAATTAAGCAAGAATGAATAGAATAAAAGGCATTCAGATTGGAAAAAAAGTAAAACTGTTTAGATCTCATGACCTTTTATATAGAAAAGCCTAAGGAATTCTCAAAAAAAAAAAAAAAAACCCAGTAGAACTGATAAGTAAGTTCAGCATATTTGCAGAATGTGAGTTCATTTTGCAAAAATCAATTGTATTTCTATACACTTCAACAAATAATCCAAAAATGAAGGTTAAAAAAAACAATTCCAGTTAAATAACACCAAAAAGAAAAATAATATCTAGAAATCAATTTAATAGAAGTGGAAAACTTACAACCTGAAAATTACAAAACACTGTTGAGAGAAAGTAAACAAGACCTTAATGGAAAGATATCTCATGTTCATGGACTGGATGCCTTAATATTTTTTAAGTGACAATACTCCCCAAATTGATCTACAGGACTCCGCATGATCCCTATCAGAATACCACTGGATTCCTTTGTAGAAATGGACAAGCTGATCTTAAAATTCATATGGAAACTCACAGGACCCAGGAAAACCAAAATATCTTGAAAAAGAAGAACACAGTGGAGGACTCAGCCTTCCCAATTTCAAAACTTAACTACAAAGCAAGAGTAATCAAGACAGTGAGATAGGAACATGAGGGTAGACGTAGAGATCAATGGAATAAAATCGACAGTCCAGAAATACACCCATATGGTCAGCTGATTTCTGGCAAAGATGCTAAGGCCATTCAGTGGGGGAAAGAATACAATTAAGTACAGCAGAAATAAAGGAATAAACAGGAGTTCCATTTCGTACATGCAGCGTTTGGCATCTTGGTGAAACCCAAGAATAGAAATGTCCAGAAGACAGTTCTCTATACAGGTTTTGAACTCAGAGGATTCAGGCTGGCCATGCCAATTTAAATGTCATCATACAATCAGGTGGAAATGGAGGCCATCAATATTTTTCCACATTGTTACAGAGTCTTTGTTCCAAAATCTTCCCACAGCCCTTTCCCTCAAAGGCAGGGTTCCTAACCCCGATGTGGGATGGTCTTCTCCCTTCTTCCCACTCCTGACCACTCTCCTCCTAGACCACTTGTAGAGAGTGGTCTACACTCTGCACAAGGCCCTTCCTCCCCGAAAGGCCATTAATTCCTAGCTTGAAGTAGATTATGAACTTCAAAGGGGATTCCAGGTTTTCATCTCACTAGAAAGGTCTCCTTGAAGAAACTTCCTGAAAAACATGGAACTTAGATACCTTACCACGAAATTACCCATTTTGCCCTCCTTTCTCACATTTTCCTTAAGCAGACACAGCTCTCTTTCAGTGCTTCAAAGCAGGCAAAATGGGGTCAGTTTTTGCTACTGGCACATGCTAGAAATCATCATAATCGACACACCAGAATTCCTACCCGATCTAAATTCAAAGCATTAAGTTAAACCACATGCTGGCACTTTACCAAAATAGTCCCCCAAGCCCTTAGATTACCAAGGTGGAGAGTAAGATAACATATCTGAAAAAAAACACCTCACATTTATAGCGCTATGATATCGCCAGTAAAGTTTAACTGCCAGTCGTGATTTCTTTAATATCTATTTCCATTAACCAATATTAAATGATGAAACAGAAGCTCATAGAGGAAATAAACATGGTTACGGGTCAATCATTTTTAGTTGGTATTCAGGTTTTACAAACAAGATAAGACATTGCGGGCAGTGATTTTAGCAGGTGCTTGGTACATGACAGATGCACAATAAAAATGCATTTCTTTCCTGAACATTCTCATTCAGCTAGTTTTTGGATGGCTTATGTGTTAGGAATCATGGTGAGTATTTCCTCATATTCTTTCATTTTCCCTCTGTCTTCTCAACAACTTGAGAAGTAGGTGCTCCTCTCTCCACTTGACAGCTAAAACATTGCCTCTCAGAGAGCTTACATCATTAGTTCCAGGCCACCTCGCTAGAAAGTGGTCCATCTGAGGCTGGATTTCGTGCCCTGTGAGTCCAAACCCAGAGGTCCTCGTCATCCTCCGCACAGTCATTCTTCGTGACCTTTTCCCCATTCATGTTCCGTCGTCAAACTACGCACACCCGTGGCTCTCATCCTGTCTTACAACTTCCTTTTATCCTCAGCAGAATCCGAAACGTAACAGTAGACCTTCTGAATCGTAATCGCATCTCCGCTGCGTTCTCTGGACTACCTCCACATTCTGTAGTCCTCCTTTCTCCACCTCTTCTCACCCTTGCCTCTACTGCAAAATGTTACCCGGATGAAGTGTGCTTGAAGATTAGGTAAAGATTAAGCTCCTGGATGACTTAAGGGCCCAGGTCAAGTCACCAAGTTTACTCAACCCCATGCTAGCAGGTCCGTTAATGGTTCTTGGTGTCTCCATATGCCAGGAACGTGTGTGTGTGTGTGTGTGTGTGTGTGTGTGTGTGTGTGTGTGTAAATTGTCTCTCATCCTCATGACCACTCTTTTCCAAATAAGAAAACCAGAGCTCAGAGCTCTTTCCCCTGATCTTAGAGCCGGGAGGTGACAGAATCAGCTCACACCCAGAGCCATCTGATGGTACACAGTATGCTTTTTGCTCTGTAGCAGAAACCCTCAAAATCTGCCCACAAGCCAAGGACTAGATTATCACAGACTTTGCACCAATCCACAGCAAAATAGGAACAGGACAACTTTATAAATGTAGGGGTACAGTCCAGGTCAGTATAAAGACACATTGTTGGCAAGAACCGTCTTTTATGCTGAGATTATGTCCTTTCTGCCTTTTTGGTGTTAAGGTCTCTTTTCTTTCTGAAATGATCATGAAAATAAGTGGTAATTCTTTTCGGTGGTTTGATGGTAATGCTCTTCCTGTTTCTCCCGAAACACTTCTATGTATGTTATTACCTCTTTTATCCTCTGAAGAGTTATGTATAAGATCTTAGGTATTACTGCCACCCCTCTTTGTGAATAAGCAGACAGATAAAAGAGAAAGATCTTTCCTCCATATCTTCCTATTGGGTTGATAATCAGTATTCTCTCTTTAAAAGGTATTCCTGCCTTTAAACTGTTTTTCTGTTCTCAAGAACAACAGGTATTTGCTCTGTCCTTTTCCCAGCCCTCCCCATCCACTGTGATATAACACCCACCCACTGTAACATAACACCCATCCACTTTAATATAACACCCATCCACTGTAATGTAACACCCATTGACTGTAATATACCACCCACCCACTGTAATAAGAAGCATGCAATGCCTGTAACAGGCAGACCCCCACTTGCAAGTGGTTTCCCTGCAGGCGTTCTTTCATCAGTCACTCGTTCGGATGGAGAACACATTTTGCCGCAAAACAGTATAAATGGCGATTATGTTTTCAAGGTCCCTCCTAAATGTTTGGTTAACATGCACAAAGCTGAGGCACAGCCTGGTGTACAAAGTGCAGCCTCGAGGGCTCCATTCCGAGCAGGCGAAAGAGAATACAGACACGAAAGTCCTTCCACCACTCCCTGAGCACGGGGCTGGCTTCAGACAAAGAATTTGAGGAAGGCAGGTGCACCACCCTCCCACCACCTCCCTCTCTGCCTGCAGACCCTCCCCTCGCCCTTCCCTCTGCACTTACTCCCCAAGTATTCTAGGCTTTAGATCTCTCTTCCTCAAAGCTTCCATTTCCTCCATAAAACCGTGTCAGGGAAGCAAGAAGACACAGCCTAGTGAACAAAGATTAATAAGCAAAGGACTTTGAATGAACGACTGCAGATTTTTCACAGCCTGGAAGGGAGTGAACAAAAGAAATGTAGGAGCCAATGTGCCTAGGCCGTTCCTATTTTTTCCTCTAGCTTTGCCCTGACTGCTCTCCTGAGACATTGCAGTCACTCCCAACACCCAGGTGCCCCGTCCCCACACACGGTATCGACACTTCTGGTGACACAGTAAATGCTTCCCACTTTTATCTGTGTGCAGTGACTCCCGAAAAGGGAGTTGGGGACACTCGGCATCCACTCCCGTCCACACCACTCCACCAAGCAGCTCAACCCACTTGTCACTTTGGCCCGACTACTTCTTTCCTGGTGTGGGGTCCCTCCCAGTGTCCAGACAGGTCTGTCCCCAGCCCACAGCCTGCACTCAGAGCCACCCGCCGGGCGCACTGGGCAGGTGGCTGTCGTCTGTGGCGGCAGAAAACTGCCCCACACTCCAGGCACCAGCAGGAACCGGCTGACCTCTCGGGGCAGGGGCGGGAGGGGGCGGGTGGTGTCCACTCTGGGAATGTGCCCACGGGGGGCTCCGTGCCGACGAAGAAGGAACTTTCTCACACTTGAGACCAAGTCTGCCTAACTGCCTACGTGCCGAACCGTACGAGTCACGCTGATTCATACGAGTCAGTCTCTTTCACAAGGGGCAACGCAGATCACAAAGAGATGTATTAAACAGTCTTCTGAGTTATCACTGCGTGGTGGTTGCTGATCCAGAAAAAGAAAGTTAATCTACTATTCGGTCAGTCGTATAATCTTTCCAGGAAACAAAAGCGATTTAATTCAGTTCAACTGATTTAAAAGCAGAGCCTCAGTTATCCGAGATTTTCTTGTTTCTGATCTCTATCTATTGACTGTTCACATCTGTGTTTATTCACTCTGCATTGTTTGTTTGATCCTTCCTCCATGGCTGCGAAGCAAGAAGCCCATGACTAAAAAGTCCCCATGAAGGGCTTTCAACTGATTCTTGGACGAGAATCTAAGCCCACAGATTCATGCGTGGAGGGGGGCGGGGGATCATTGAAACAGTTAATAAAGCACCAAAAATATATGTAGAGTTTCTTTCAAGAGGCAGCGTGTCTTTTTTTTAATTATAGGAACATGTTGCTATAACGCATAGAATAACTCTAAGAATTAATGATTAATTAATAATTCCAAGAATAATTCTAAGAATATATCTGTTTAGACTGTTTGGAGCAAATGATTGCCAAATTAGTGGTCCTAGAATCCCAGGAACTTGGAAGAGAAGCGATAGAGTGTGTGTGTGCATGCGTGTGTGTGCACATATGTGTGACACAGAGAGGAACAGACACACACATGTGCATGTAAAGCCACAAATCAGCCCTGGCTAAATATGCCGGAGTAGCACCGTGTCACCTGCAATGGATAAGAACCTCTTATTAACATCATTCATGAAATAACACTTCTTCCAGCTATGACGAACGAAAAGGCAAAATGGAAAAAGACTACCCAAAGAATACTGAAGAGGAATTTTCAGGAGTTAATGGCCAGATAGATGCTGCTGTGGAATTAAATGGTGAGTGTTTCCACCAAAAACTTTCTTTGTGGAAACTGTGGCAAGAAATCTGGGCTGTGCGTTCACATGACAGAAAACAGGTTTCCAAATGGGAGTTCTTGTTCTTAATGTCAGTCCTAAGTCCCTTATAAATTTAGCGAACCACGTCGCTAGAAAGAGTATAAAATGTGTGCCACCCAGAATCTCTGTTTGCAAATAGAAAGGTTTAAAAGTACAGCTTCAGTCCATCAGTCGGGTACATCTTAAAGCCCATCCAGTAAAAACTGCCCTTTTCATCTTGAAAATGTGCATAGTCTTGGCCCTCCCAGGGCCTTTCCCTTTCCCATCACTCAACTCCTGAAATCTATCGTGTAGCCAGGAAAGTTGAATTGAACTGAACCAAGTGGAATAAATGCGATTGGATCTGGTGGACCAGTCTACACATTCTTCTTGAGCATATAGCACAGAGCTGGACTCTGTTCAGAAATTCAGAGACCCTTCCTGATACATTCTCTGCTCTTGGGGAGAGGCTAACAACAGTCGGAAATGCCCCTCCATCCAACATAGATAAGATTACTAGAAAACAAGACAGTCTGTAATTTCGTACTGAGTTGTGTGGCCATCTTCACAACAACTGCAGCAGGTGATCTAAGAAAGAAAAGATGAGAACCAACATTCCCAGTTGGAGACTTCAGGGTGGGACTTCAGCTGAGGTTTACAGAATGGCCAGTGGTTCGCTAGGGAGAGACGGGGGAGGGGATTTCCTGGAGGGTATACCCCAGCGGAAGGTGAGGGATGAGCGACAAGTCAGAGGTCCTGTGCTCCAGCTGACAAATCCCCAGTTCGCCTCCAGGACGACCTCCAAATCCTCCATTTATGGATTTCTAGGTCATCTTCAGTAACCACATTTTCAACTTTGTCTCTTCTAGGCTACATTTACTTCTTTTCAGGACCCAAAGCGTACAAGTATGACACAGAGAAGGAAGATGTGGTCAGTGTGCTGAAATCTAGCTCCTGGATTGGCTGCTAGACAGGAAGGTCTCGTGTTTTCTAGGGAACGAACGCGAGCGCAAGCAGCTGGTCCCTGGACATAAGGACCAAGGCAGAATGTAGGATGGGGGTTCTTCCCGTGGCCTTCAATCCTAAGGGCAATTTCCAGTTCATCAAAAATAATTACGCTTCTACATTTCTTCACGGTTGTGAATTCATAATTTTAATCAAAATGGGAGATTTCTATAGATGGTCAACTTCACATAAAATCGGAATCAACACAATGCTCTCCTCTGTGAGACACCCACTGTTGTTGTTTCTTACCCAACATACTGAAGCAAATTGAGAAATTTGGGTTTTTATTTCCGAGAAGAAGTCTATTTGTGGATTCCCTGACATGTATTATAATTCTTTTAAAAGGACATGTCATTGCCGTGCAAATTTTAACTACTCTTCACAGTAGTGGCTTTTGCTGCCTTTACATGTGTTGTGACGAGTATAAATTTGTCCCTCTGTGCTTTGAACATCTCACAAACAAAATACCATATAAGTTTTATTTCTCGTTTGTTTGTTTAACTGTGCTCACTATCTTTGAAGCAGGTCACAGTGGGCAAGCCCACTCAAATGAAATTTCGGACTAGGCAAGAGAGGGAAACTTTGCAACAGGAAAACTTTTAACAACAGCCAATAAAAATGCTGTATGAGAACCGTCGCTCATTTCTCTCCTCAGTCAGTATCTACTAGCTTCTATGACACATTCTTTGGCAACAGACTCCACGAACCTAGAGAAAACTCAAAACTGGAGATAGTTCATATGCAGACACAGGAGAAATGGCAGATATTCAGTCCATTTCCTGCCTCCTGACAATAAAACACCTACAGTGACACTGTCTCTAACCACGCATGTGAGTCTCTTCAGAGTAGTTTTCCATGTAGGGGAGTTGGTCTGTTTAGTTTTTCTTACTTCAAATTAAACCTTTTCTCTTTCTTACCTGCTCATCAGTACAGAAAAAACCACAGTGGTTTGTCATTCTTGTGATTTTTTTTTTAATCTGACCCTCTAGAATGTAAGGAGTCGAAAGATGAAGTGATCCTAACGTTAGATGATAAATACATTTAGTAGACTTCCCAGGCTGCCCGGGATGGCCAGTGTCACCCTGTCAGCCGTTACTGTTGTGTCCTTTACTGAATTCCTTCCTAGTGTTGAGAAGGGACAGGGCTGGGTGCCTGGGTGGCTCAGTAGGTTGAGCATCTGACTCTCGGTTTCGTCTCAGGTCATGATCTCACAGTTCATGAGTTCGAGCCCCAAGTCGGGCTCTGCGCTAACAGTGTGGAGCCTTCTTGGGATTCTCTCTCTCTCTCTCTCTCTCTCTCTCTCTGCCCCTCCCCACCTTGTTCTCACTCACTCTCTCAAAATAAATAAACTTAAGGAAAAAAAGAAGGGCAGGGCCCTCACTGGAGGGTTGACTCAACCCTCCCCTTGGCTTCTGTTACTGAAAGTGGCTATTGATGGCCAACCAGATGTCGAATCTTTGACGGTTGAAGGCACATTCGAGTATGCGTGCTTTCCAGAAGAAAGTCACTTTTGCAGAAGCAGCTAGCTGAGGAGAACTACTTAATTGCAATGAGCAATGAGGAAAAGCGGTCTGGCGGGTCCTCGAGAGGCTAAAACCAGAGTTTCCATGTAACCGTCCCACCACTTTCCAATGTCTGCCTGCGAGCCAGGAAGACACGTCCACACAAAAATGTGCACAAAACGTGCCCAAAAACCTTCATGGCAGCGTTATTCAGAATAGCCAGAAAGTGCAAATGTGCTCGTAAAATGACGAATGGAGTTTGTTTATTGTGGTAAATCCATACAATGGAATATTATTGGGCAATAAAAAAAAAAAAAAAAAGAGCCACCGCGTGCAACAGCACAGATGGAGCTTGGAAACGGTGCACTGAGAGACCAGATACAAGAGGCCACATATTCTAGGATTCTGTTTATGTGAAATGTTCAAATAAGAAAATCCAGAGGCAGAAGGCTGATGTGCACCTGCCAGGCATCGTGGAGGGGCACTGGAAGGTGATGGCTAAGGGGTGGGGGCTTTCTTTGTGGGGCGATGGAAATGTTGCCCAAGTGATGACGGTGAGGGTTGCACAGCTCTGCGAATATACTACAAGCCATTGGATTGTACGTCTTAAGTGGATAAATTGTATGGTGTGTGAATTACATCTCAATAAATCTGTCATCTTCAAAAATGACAATAAACCAGGAGATCAAGGTGGTGTGACGATCTCTGCGGGCCGAGCGGTCTGGCCAGCTCGGACACGGAGCCCACGGCAATGAAGCTGTGGCCTGAAGACATCTGGACCTGAGCACGACCAGCCAGATGTCCCCCGGGCGCCCGCTGCTAGCCTAGGGGTGTGCGCATTATAGACCCTTCACTGGAAGCAAAACAGCTTGTGCTTTGAGGTCTGACGGGCTTAAAGCCCCAGATCTGTTATTTTTAGCTGTACGATGTTGGTCGGTTCCTTAATCTCAGTCTCGATTTCTTCCTTTATATATCAGAATAGGGAGAGTTCTTACCTCCCAGAGATACTTAGAGGCTTAAATATACAAGTCACAATACACAACGCTCTTAGACGGTCTATAATTGTCGTTGTGAGACATCTCAGAGAACGTGTCTGCCTCCTCTGGGATAGCTGAGGATATGACAGCTCTCCAGCACCCTGAGGGTTGATAACCAGTGACCTGAGATTTTCCTTTTCCAAACTGCAAATGAAATCAGTACGCGAGTAATATGCTGACTGTTTTTAACTCCCATCCCCCTGAAATAAATCTTACAAATTATTACTCCTTTGTTGAGTAAGAGAACTTCTGTCTCCTAGATAGAGTTGGACATATTTTGGAAAGACACAACAGTGTCTCTCAAGCACAAAAAACAGTAACCGTGTTTGTGTCAAAACTCCATCGGCATATTTATCGGCTCCCCTGAGACAAGACTTTGTGCAGAAATAATGTATAACATGTATTCGTCACTCGGCTCCAGAGCGAGCGTGACAATGTTTTGTGAAATAGTTTTGAGCCCAGTGTGGCTCGACCATTCCTCTGAGAAAGGAAGGAGTAAGCAGAACAGTTTTCTTTCTGACGACCCGTGTGCATTGTCCTGCTGACCTCAGTGATCGTCACTTGACGGGTGGCCCAGAAGCTCTTGGAAAGCACCAGAGGGGCTGCTGAAGGACAAGTGGATCCACCCCGGTGGGGAGCTCCCCTACCAGCTCTGCACTGACTTTCCCGCAGTGAGGACCACGTAGCCTGGAGAGAAATGGAGACCCAGCTCGATCGTCGTGTCCTCTGTTCTTTTCCAGATGGCCATTCAGAAACGCGTCAGACCCCCCTTTTACGTAGATGCCGAACTATGCGGTTTCTTTTTTTTGGGGTTCTGTTTGACATATTTTTAAACCATCACCTTCAAGTGCTCTCGTTTATGAATTATCCACGTGTACTCTACTTAATCCTGCTTCTAGTCATTTCCTTCTATGATACTGCAGGGTTTTTTGTGAATATTCATCGCTAAAATTACCCAGTGAAGCGCCGTTTGAGAAGAAATGCATAAAGCTGGTCAATGGCGTGGAGGTTTTGACTCCGTCACGGAGCATAGGAAAGTCAAAGCCACAGGTTTCCTGTATTTGTCCCCTGTAGGCGCCAGTAGAAGGGAGAAGGAATATCCTCTGATCGTGCCATCTGTGGAACTGTCCTTGGTGCCACCACCCCCAAGGGGCGCACAACGTGACCAGACTAAAGCACATCCTGTTGTACCCCAAATGCCCCAATCCCTGCCCCACTCCCACCACCGGGGCTCCCGTAATCCCAATAAGAGCAGAACTGGGATCTGCTGGTAAATATGCTGTAGCAGGAAGTTCGTGAATGACTCTGGGTTCCAGAAGAGAATTCTTGTAAGGCACATGTCCTGACTGTCTCCTCCATTAACCTTAATCCATCATACTTTCCTTTAATTCGGTGTAGCATTTTAAATGGCGGGGGACAGAATCAAACTTTCGTTGTACAATGCAGCTTGCTGTCCTGACAAGAGTGTGAGGGGACACCAGAAGAGACAAGGAGGGACGGACTCAATGAGAAAACATTTGCAAAGACGAGTTGAGAAATGAGCCGTAGAAATTCATTTTAGATCATCTGCAGTGGGAAGGAAAAGGAAAAAAGCATGTCTACGTGAGTAGCCAGAAAACGCCAGCCTGTAAAGCAATGAAAAATAATGAGAGCTTTAGAGGTTGGGTCGTAGACATGTTTACAGCTGCCCCTGCAGAGGATGGAACAGAAGTCCTGCTAGGGCCCGGCCTCCAGAACCCCGGGTGCCCAGTGCTTGCAGGGTGCCCCTTCTCCAAACTCCAGACTTACATCCATGATGTGCTGGAAGTTTCCGGAAGTTGGTAATTTTATCAGCAGTTGCTTTTGAAACATTTCATCTCTTCGCTACACTATTGTGTCATCCCCATAAATACTCACTTTGGCCTGTTCGAGGGACCCAGCTACCCTGCCATCGCCCACCCACCCTCTGTGTTCATGGAGTCCGTGCACAAATATTCACGAAGCACGGACCGTACGTTGACATGACCTAGGCTCAGCGGCTTTGCAGTGAAACTCTTGCGCCCGAGGCACATAGATTCTGATGGGAGAGACATCCCACACTCAAATGAACAAACAGTTGCAGACGTAGTGAAAGACACTGAACATGCTTTGAAGACGGTCAGTAAGGTGGGGGAGAGGCTAATGCGTGTGCCGTGCCGTTTTACGAAAGCATGTTGGGGGAGAGGACTTTCTGAGGTGGGGCCGTTGATGCAGAGACGTGAGTAAAGGGAGGGCCAAGGAAGCAGTAAGTGAGAGGCCTTGAGGCGGGAAGATCAGGGAGGCAGGGAGGGAGAGATGAGGAGAAAGACTGAGATCAGAAAGGAAGGATCCCCTAACTGCGGGAGCCTTGCTGGCCACCAAGGAAGGGCAGCTTGGCACTGACGAGACAACAAGGTTCTGAGCAGGTGCATAAGGTGTTCTCAGTTATGTTCTGGAGAAGCACTGTAGCTGCTGGGTGGCCAACGTGTGTAAGAGCAAGGGGAGGTGGGGACACCAGATGGTGGGTTTCTTCCAGGGTAGAGACGGTGACACGCCAACCAAGGAAGCGGCAGTGAAGGCACGAAGGTTGGTCTGATGCAGCGAAATTCTCCAGCAGAAGCCGACGGGAATTGCTCCCACCGTGTGTGTGTGCTGGGATTAAGAAAAGGAGGAGGGTAGAGAATGAGTCCAGGTTTGGGGCAACGTGAGCCAGAGAACGGCGGGAAATCGGGAAGATCCGGGGTTGAACCGCAGCTGCGATAGTAAATTAGTCGGGTTTGTCTGCCCCCTGGACGTGCCAGGGTCGAGGCCCAGCTGGGTAGGCAGATGTAGACGCCCGAGTCAAGAAGGAGGTGGGAGCCCCCACAACCACCGACCACCATGGAACTTGGGACAGAAGTGCCTTCTACAGGAGTAGGAAGGCAGATGAAAATAGTCTCAAGTGTTTTTTAATCACATCCAGTGCGCAGTCTACTAAGCCACGCTCCCTCCCTTCTTCAGGAACATGGTTTAATTCTCAACTAGAGGCTTGGGTTTTCTTTTTTCTTCGTTTTTATGTTTCCTGGTACAAATATCCAAGCACAAATCACAAAAAGAAAACACAAAATCTTGAGGATTGCTCTCCCGGGAGAAAGCTGTTGGTCACCTAAGAACCTGAACTGAACAGAGTAAAAGAACGTTCAAGATTTTTTTTTTTAATCCATCTTGTTCTTACAGTGAAAACACCTGTGTAATCTCACCAAGCCTCAGAAGGAGACGGGCAAGGTCTCCACCACATGCTCCCGTGTTTGCCTGAAAACCACAGTCTCTGTGTCTTTACCACATTTCCCGGTCCCGAAATCACTGTTTGATTCCATTTTTCCCCGGAACTTTGGTCCAGCCATCCAGGGGGGCGTGTATGGAAAGGGCCAGCCTGGCTCGCCAGTGGGCCAGTGCACTGAGGTCCAGGGCAAATCCCAGACTCGAATCCCTTTCACCCCTTGGCTGGTGCCAGAATTACACTCAACACTATAGTTTTTCAAGCATCTCTGCATACCTAATCTGCTTTGAGACCCACAGTAACCCTGACAAGTTGTGACTTCGTGGTCACACAGGTAAGACTAGAAATGGCCGTGAGCACGCACAGAGAGGAAAATCCATGCCAACGGCCGAGTGAGTGGCACGGACCAAACGCGCTACAGGAACCGTAATAAATTAAAAGTGGCAAAAGGGAAGGAAAGAGAAAAGATGGCTTGGATTTGCCTCCCTCCAAAGGAACTGGAAGGTCAATTCTGTTGTTTTCAAAACAATACTCTAGTGGTTAGGCTTTGCTGACAGGACTTTGACCTTTTCAGAAGAGCTACAGCCACATTATCAAGCTCTCTCCATCTCTCTGTCTCTCTCCTCCTTTTTCTTTCTTCGTTAATCGCAAGTTAGTCACAGAAATATCTGGGTAAGTTTCCGCCAGCTCAGATTTGTTTCGAGAGCTTAAAACGCACGTAGGTTATGTGCGTACTAAGGAATGGAAGTTTCACCCATTGACAGCAGGTTGAGGACTTGTCGTCCATCATCAGGAGCAGGTGTGGAATTTTGTTGAATGACTGCCTACATATTGAAATGGCGAAATAGGTTTCTTTGGTTTTTGTTTTTTATCGTAAGTAAAGTGATTTTTCAAATCTTCAACTGACCTTGCTCTATTTCTGGAATAAGCCCCCCTTAGTCATGACGTGTTATCCTCTTTCTATACTGCGGGATTTGATTTGCTGACACTTGTTTAAAATCCTTGCATCTGCGGACGTGAAAGATATCAACCTCAGATTTTCTTCTCTTGTGTTTGTTTGGTTTTGATATTTGGTTTACGCCGTCTCACGAAATGAGTTGGCAAGTATATCTTCTCCACTGTTACACGAAAGAGTTTGTCTGTGGTAAGTATTTTTTTTTTCTTCAATGTTTACTAGAATTTATTGGTGAAGCCGCCAAGGCCTGGAGTTTTCTTTGTGGGAGGGTTTCAATTACAAATTCAATTTCTTTAATATATCTAAGGCTATTCAAATTTTCCAGTTTCCCTGTGTCCCTTTTAGAAAGTACGTGTTTCAAAGAAACTGTCCAAACAAGCCGCCATCTGACTTCATACGTGGTCAAATGTGCGTAAACGCTCCCCGTGGGCTCAGATACAGGTTTTCAGGGTGTGAACTGTTCTCGGACACCCTGCTCTCCTCAGATGTGTCACTCGCTTCCTCTGTGAGCTCGCATTTCCGTGGGATTATCAGCTTCCCTGGCTAGGGGAAGGGGGAAGGCCCCCATCTGGGTTTTGGGCTCCTTGCTGGGTTTAGAACCTGGGAAGCAATTGAGGCACCTCGGGGCAGGTGCTCCGTGATGGGAGTCTGGGCTCAACTATTCTCGTGTCTCATCCTCGTCAGCCCAGGGTCCCTGAGCGTCATCTCAGAAACCCAGCCTCAGGCTCTGCGGATCTCTCGGGTCTGCTGATCTGCCTGTACTGTGCGTAGGGTCCGTTCCAGAGTGGAGGGACAGAGGAGATTTGTCAGGAGCTGGCCAGGCCGACCATACATCCTGTCAGTGACTTCTCATCTCTGCCGCCATCCAGCATCAACATTTGTCGAGTATCTACGTGACGCAGGATTATGTCCACAAACCAAACGAAAACCGCTATCCTTCGGGAGCCTCCCCCGGACCCGAGGAAGACAGGTGCCCAGTAGACATAACGAGTGGTTAAACTATGCGGTAGTTAGAAGGTGATGGGAAAAATAATTGAGGAGCGGGGTCAGTCGATTGTGACTGTGGGCTGGGGGCATAGTTTGCAATTTTGAGTCTGGAAAGCAGGAGAGCCCCCCTGAGAAGGTACAAATTAACTAGTATTTTCGTGAGAAAACAAACGAATGTCTTATTTAAAAAATGCATAAAGTATATTATACTTAACGGTGAAAAATCAGAGAAAAAACAGCTTTTTTCTTAAAACCAACATGATTAAGCCATTCTGATTGGTCCAAGACTTACAGTTATGACGTGAACATAAATTCTTAAGATGTTTCTGAGTAAACAGCCTCTGCTAAAAAAGGGTTTTTTACAAATTAGTGCATTTACCACATTAAAACTTCACTTTTCTTATTTTCTGTGAATTACAGGAATCTGACAATTACATAAGGGCGTATCTACCGCTACAAAAAAGAAAAAAATCCAAACAGGGCCTCTTTAATTTAAAAGACATTATAATCCGACTCCTTAATGCCCTCCAGTGTTAACAGCTTCCAGAAGTTGTGCAGAACTTCCCACTCGCACAACTGAAGGTGCAGCCCCTTTTAGTTCAGACACGAACACGCACAAATCAGAACACGCAGGGCTTGTGGCTTCCCTCTCACACTTCAGCCAGGGGTCAAGAAGGAACACAGAGACACAAAAACGCACTGGTTTAGATCTCGGGCTCTGCTCCTTCCCCGCGCGCACAACATTCTGAACTGATTCGAGCTCACAAGCTGATGAATGGACAGCCGAAGAAGACTCATCCACCGGAGTCTATGTTGTTGCTCACCCAACAGAGAATTCGCCTCCACCGTCTCGTTCACCACATGGTTATGCTATAACCCGAATTTCCGGTCACCGGTGCAACCAACTGAAAATAAATTCTTGACCTGGGGCAAATCAGAAAGAAAAACAAAACACAAGACCAGGAGGGAGGGAGAGAGAGGAAAAAACCAGAGAATAAGAGAGTCAGCAAAGCTAAGAGCTCTGTCGCCACTCGGAACTCTCGCTGGAAGCCAGACAGGGTGTGGCCAGTTCAGCCACCGGGACCCAAGGACTCAGGACAGCGTCCTCGCCCTTCTCCGTGGAGCCAATATTGCTAAAGTAGGATTTCCTGAAATTAGGTTAAAAACCATGGCTCTCAAACAGACATAAAATGAAGATGTGTCAAAGAATTTGGAGATTTGGGAGAATGTGTGTATATATGCAATTAGTGCTGATGGGATTGTGCTAATAAATGCAAAACTGGTTAATATCCTATAGCTCACTAAAATACGAATGTTGCATCTTAGCGTTTTTTCTCTGTGGTACAATATGCCTCTGCCTTCCTGTGGACAGGATTGTTTGTGTTACTGGGGTGCCTTGTGGCTCAGTCAGTTAAGCGTCCGACTTCGGCTCAGGTCATGATCTCGCGGTCTATGGGTTCAAGCCCCGCGTCGGGCTCTGTGCTGACAGCTCAGAACCTGCAGCCTGCTTCAGATTCTGTGTCTCCCTCTGTCTCTGCCCCTCCCCTGCTTATTCACTCCCTGTCTCTCTCTCTCAAAAATAAGCATTAAAAATTTTTCTCAAAAGGTAAGTGTTGTTTTTTTTTTTTTTAATTTTTTTTTCAACGTTTTTTATTTATTTTTGGGACAGAGAGAGACAGAGCATGAACGGGGGAGGGACAGAGAGAGAGGGAGACACAGAATCGGAAGCAGGCTCCAGGCTCTGAGCCATCAGCCCAGAGCCTGACGCAGGGCTCGAACTCCCGGACCGCGAGATCCTGACCTGGCTGAAGTCGGACGCTTAACTGACTGCGCCACCCAGGCGCCCCAAAAGGTAAGTGTTTAAAAAAAGATTGTTTGTGGGGCGCCTGGGTGGCGCAGTCGGTTAAGCGTCCGACTTCAGCCAGGTCGCGATCTCGCGGTCCGTGAGTTCGAGCCCCGCGTCAGGCTCTGGGCTGATGGCTCAGAGCCTGGAGCCTGTTTCCGATTCTGTGTCTCCCTCTCTCTCTGCCCCTCCCCCGTTCATGCTCTGTCTCTCTCTCTCCCAAAAATAAATAAACGTTGAAAAAAAAAAAAAAAAGATTGTTTGTGTTACTGTGAACAGGAAAAGCTTGCATGGTTACTAGTGTTCTGCAAGTGAGTGTTCATCCCTGCTGAGCTGTAAAGCTGCCTGGTTGGTCGGAGACAGTGAAATAATGAAACAGAACCGAATCGTCCTAGAGAATCAGCAAGACCACACTCAGGACAACTTCGCTGGAAGAGCTCTCAGTGCTCTCTCTTTTTCACCCACTTCAAAGTCTGATAACGGTTCCTAAAACGTACAATAAATAACAAAAATGAGATTTCCCACATTAGTTTACTCAGTCCTATGTAATTAGTTCTTTGTCCGGCAGGATCTTGGGCCAGCGGTCTGCTTCCCTAGGCCCATCTGGGCTGAGAAAAATCAGCACTAGTCTGTTATAAGCAAAGTTAATTCTAATATTCATTCTTAATATTATGGTGGACCTTTGTATTTTATTTTTATTTCTTTTTCTTTTAGTTTCTTAAATGTTTATTCTTGAGAGGGCGAGAGCATGAGCAGGGGAGGGGCAGAGAGAGAGGGAGAGACAGAATCTGAAGCCGGCTCCAGGCTCTGAGCTGTCAGCACAGAGCCCGACGCGGAGCTTGAACCCAGGAACCGCGAGATCACAATCTGAGCTGAAGTCGGACTCTCAACCAGCTGAACCACCCAGGCGCCCCATTTTTATTTCTTTCTGAAGTTATTTTTCCAAGTAAAACCAACATATTTAAAGTGAAAATTAATTAAACAGCAGTTTCTTCTCCCATTGTTCCAGGCACAGTTCTTCGGAGGGTTGATCGGAGGGCAAGCTGCTGGAAGGTAGGACCCTGTCTGCCCCGGGGTCACAGGGGACGGCGGACGAGGTCACGAGGGCCATCTGAACACCCGACCCGGGGAAACGCAACAGGCCCACAGCCTCCAGGGAAGGACCAGCATTGACCCAGCTTTCAACCCCACACCTGACAGGTGACTGGAGAGAAGTCTGCACTGAGGCAGCTCGGTACCAAATAACAGGGTAAGTGAAAACTTTTACACCAAGTATTTTTAGGTACAGCCAGTTTTGTCAAAAGGATAAGAAGCCCCACCGCGCCCCCACCTCCCCACCCCCACATTTGAGGTTTTCACCCTCAAGGTTTCAGTTCTTTGCAAGCACAGAATGTCCCAGGACTCGGGGTTGCCATTTTGTTAAAGCACTTGCCTCCCAGGGGTGGCGGGTGCAAAGGAACCATGGGCCGCGGGTCCTGCTGGCCCCCGGACACCTGCACTGCAGCACGGCTGGCCAACACCCGTCACCGCTATTCAAACCACCTACCACGTGCCCCATGCTGCCGGGAGCAGAAAACACAAACATCACGGGGGAAATCTTCCTCGCCGTCAAAGAACATTCATTTTCGTTAGAGAGAGAGCTCGCACAAATCAGATGACCGACAACAGCAGAGACACCATAGTCTGGAGCAGGAGGAAAAGCTAAGGGCCCATGAATGATTATGGAAGAGGGGTCGTTTGAATCCCATCCTGAAAGAAATACAGGACCGGGGCCGACAGGAAAGCAAGAGTGGGCATCCTCAAAAAAAGGAAGAAAAATAATACCAGAACTAGAGTAGACAAGGAAGGAAAGAAAAGGACTCGTGCAGAATGTGCACAACGTGGAACGTGGCAAGGAACATCCCTTTGGTGGCCGGACCGGACTGAATAAAAAGCAAATGTTTTCATAGGAGGAAACAGCAGAGTAACACCGAGTGTGTTACACGTCATGCCGGGCGTTTTTGCCCCATTATGCCACACAATCTTTGAAGAAAAACAAGCCTTGGTGAGGAAAAGGTCACTATCATCCCATTTCACAGACAAGGACACAGTGAGACTCCAGAAGTAAAGCGAGATTTGCACCCAAATCTTCCAACTCTGCCGACAGCAGTTGTGCAGGGGACATGGGGACAGGGATGGACTACCAGGAACACGGAGGCAGGGACAGACTGCGGAGGACACAGGGACAGAGATGGACCACAGGGGACATGGGGACAGGGACAAGCCAGAGGGGACATGGGTGCAGGGACAGACCACTGGGGACATGGGGACAGGGATGGACCACAGGGGACACGGGGACAGGGACAGGCCACAGGGGATATGGGGGCAGGGACAGGCCACCGGGGACACAGAGACAGGGACAAGCCACAGGGGATATAGGGGCAGGGACAGACCACCGGGGACACGGGGACAGGGACAAACCACAGGGGACATGGGGACAGGGACAAGCCAGAGGGGACATGGGTGCAGGGACAGACCACTGGGGACATGGGGACAGGGATGGACCACAGGGGACACGGGGACAGGGACAGGCCACAGGGGATATGGGGGCAGGGACAGGCCACCAGGGACACGGGGACAGGGACAAGCCACAGAGGATATAGGGGCAGGGACAGACCACCGGGGACACAGGGACAGGGACAAGCCACAGGGGACATGGGGGCAGGGACGGACCACTGGGGACACAGGGACAGGGATGGACCACAGGGGACATGGGGGCAGGGACGGACTACAGGGGACATGGGGGCAGGGACAGACCACCAGGGACACGGGGACAGGGATGGACCACAGGGGACACAGGGACAGGGACAGGCCACAGGGGATATGGGGGCAAGGACAGACCACTGGGGACACGGGGACAGGGATGGACCACAGAGGACACAGGGAAAGGGACAGACCACAGGGGACACGGGGACAGGGATGGACCACAGGGAACACAGAAGCAGGGACGGACCATGGAGGACACGGGGACAGTGACAGACCACACAGGACACGGGGACAGGGATGGATCACCAGGGACACAGGGACAGGAACGGGCCACAGGGGACATGGGGACAGGGACAGACCACCAGGGACACAGGGACAGGGATGGACCACAGGGTACACAGGGGCAAGGATGGACCACAGGGAACACAGAAGCAGGGACAGACCATGGAGGACACGGGGACAGCGACAGACCACACAGGACATGGGTACAAAGATGGACTACAGGGAACATGGAGGCCGGGATAGACCACGGAGGACACAGGGACAGGGACGGACCACTGGGGACACAGGGACAGGGATGGACCACAGAGGACATGGGGACAGGGACAGACCACAGGGACACGGGGACAGGGACAAACCACAGGGGACATGGGGGCGGGGACAGACCACAGGGGACACGGGGACAGCGATGGACCAGAGGACATGGGGCAGGGACAGACCACAGGGGACACAGGGGCAAGGGTGGATCACAGGGAACACGGAGGCAAGGATAGACCACGGAGGCCACGGGGGCAGGGACGGACCACAGGCAGAGGCAGCCGCCCCAGACCTGCAGGCTGCGATTCACAAGGACACTCACTGGCAGGCTTGCCCTGGGTGCTGCACGGCCGGCCTGTGTGCACCTGCTGGCAGGATCTTGGGCTCAGTCCTGTGTCCTATACAGGTGGTCTCAGCTCCACGCGCTCAAGGCTCTGGGCTTGCACATGGCTCAGCAGGGGGGATGGCGGGATGGACCCCTCCGGGTGGGGCAGGGGTGAGGAGCCTCAGAGTGCCCGGGAGGAGCTTGGGGGTCGCTGGGGGTCACGTCCTCCCCATGACCCTTCCCACAATGGTTTAAACTATGTTACCATTGCCTTAACAGAGAGCAACGATAACGCCAGCTTCTGGTGTGGAAACAGCTGGCTTCTGCATCTAGAGGAGGAGGGAGGGGGGAGGAGGGGAGGGGGAGGAGGGGAGGAGGAGGGGGAGAAGGAGCAGAAGGATGGGGGAGGAGGACAGGGAGGAGGAGGAGAAGAGAAGAGAAGAAGAGGGAGAAGGAGGGGGGAGGAGGAGGAGAAGGAGGAGAGGGAGGAGGAGGGGGGAGGGGGAGGGGGGGAGGAAACATGGCAAATCCCTTGCTTCTCTTCAGAAGACATTGTTGCAGATTCAACGGAGTAAACTTACTCTGAGAAGTTGCTTCTGAAAGAGTGTAAACGCCCACCCTCGAGTTCTGCAACCGGCGCCAACACAGCCGAGGAGCCCGCAGGGTCCAGCTGGTGCTCCGTGGACCAGAGTTTGGGTAGCCCTGGCCCACGGGACACAGCCGTTCGTGTGCACGATGTGCCTCGGGTTCAAACCTGTTACCTGTGAACAAAATCATTTGCCAGGTTTCCGAACTAAAGATTGAGTGACTAATATATAATAGATACACTGTAACATGTGTGTATATTATACTCACGTCTGTGCATTCATCCCACATACATTTATGTGCGTATTTGCACCTATCTTGTTTACCTTCATATGTTATATACTCATATACAGTGTCTAAAAACAGATGATGGACAAGATCATCTTACACGCACATGACATATCTAAAAACAGGGGCGATGTGAAGAAAGAAGGGGAGGAAGAAGTGACACTGGCCGACAACTTCATAATTACACCAAAAACTATTTCAACAAGGCCTTACTCCTTAAACACTGAAATCACCAGTAAAAAGTCTACCAAGGGGAGAATAAAAGACCGTTGAGTTCAATTTCACCCAAGAGCGGGTTAATTGTGGCACAGGTGAAGAATGTCCTTGATGATGCAAAGTGGAAAAGAATTTTAGAGTCGTCCCTGTCGTACCCAGAAACCGTGCCTGGTGGCTGGTGTCATGGGACCCGCCCTCGGCCACTCGGGGATCTCAGCCAACTCCCCCCCAAGATTTAATTACCCCTCTAATGGCACAGCCCCCGATTTCAAAACAGGACTGCATGACTAAGCTGACCGCGCTGTGGCAAGGACCATACAGCAGCAAAGCTCTAGAATGTGAGCACCAGACCACAGAATTCTGCAAGTGTGGTACCGACAGCCCCAAGTTACAAGCGGGGTGCGTTGCCAAGCTTTGTCAGCTGGCTCTTCAGAACTCAGAACCTACTTCCCACGGTGGTGACCTCACCAAGTAGCAGCGCCTGGGGTGCTGTGCCCCCACGAGTACAGCTGTGGGGTCAGCGACCGCGCACGCATCCGGCTCGGACCCACCACACGCCGGACCCCGACGGCCGCTGGGCCCCGAGGAGCGTGGGAGGCTGTGCGGGGATTTGCAAGGAGGGGAGGATGGCACGGCGGGGCAGGTGGGCGGCTCGCCCGTGAGGGCCGGAGCTGGGATTTGGCGGGGGCGAGTTGGCTGGGGTCCTGGCGCCCTGCCCGGGGTGCCGTGGCCCCGGGGCCGCGAGTGCAGGCGCAGATCCACACAGCCTGGCCTTTCCCTGGGGAGACGACTGGACTCCGCCCGTGGCTCCGTGGCTCCATCTGCGGTTTCTTCCTCATCCCCTCGCCGCCCGGGTGGGGCTCGCTCTCTGCTGCCCAGCCTGCGGCGTGAACCCGGGCAGGGCGCCCCGAGCCTCCCCCAGCCTGCAGGTGGAGGTGTCTGCGGACATCATCCAGTCCCTCCCGCGGCTCCTGCGTCCCCGGAGGGGCACAGCCTGGGACGCTGCCTGCCTCCTGGAGACCCTGCCCGGCCCCGCTCTCTGTGTGGGCGATCCCCGAGCTGTGACCTAGCTCAGGTGTCTCCAAACTCCCAACCGTGACGTAACACTGATTTCTAACTCCGAATACAAAAATGCCAGCCCCATTCTGCATCCCCGTCCCCCCGCACCTGCCCAAACGTGCCACCACTCGGGGCCCTCTCCTACTTGTCCCCGTATCTCTCCTCCACGCTCCTTCTCCAGCTCCCCAGGGGTGTCCCTGCCCTGTCACCCTCCAGGCCGCCATCCCGTCCAACAGGGACGCAGCTCTGGGGAATCACGGCCGCAGGGCTGGTGTGAGGGGCACAGGCCCGTATGGCAAGGTTAGAGGGAGGATAGGAGCTTGGCTTCACCAAGCCCCTCCACCCCCTCCCATGCCAACATCCTCTCCTGCTGCCTCTCTTCTTAGGCCCCAGCCTCCTGGCTGCCGTGACCTCTCCTGCCCCTTTGTCCACTTCCCCAAGTTCACAGGCCCTTGAACACGTTTGGGGAACCCCCGGGAAAACCAGGAATCTCGGATCACTTCATCACACAGAGCAGTTTAGCCTCCTTTCCCTCTCTTCCCGTTTCCTGGACCTTGACTTGCACCATCAAAATGTCACACATGATATTCTCCCAGGAAAACCATCCACACCAGGCGTCTGTCCTCAGCAGTAGCTCTGATCTCCTAAGTCTCCCGTTCAGGTTTTATTAGTTCCGGGGGAGTCTAGAAGGAGTCTGCGGGCCTGAGGGCGCAATCTGGTCCCCACTCACCCGGTCACCTGTAAGAGCTGCAGGGGGCGGGGTGGGGCGGGTTTCATCCTCTTTCACGGGTCAACATACTCCTCACAGATGCCGTGTCCTGGACAGGAATCATGTCTCCTGCATCAGGCAAGAGCTGGGTTTAAGGACTGGACGTAGCAGAGAATGCAGAAGGTTCCTCTCCCTTCTTCCCTCCAGGAAAAAAAAGACACCCCTGGTTGATGATGGGGTCAACACAACAGGCAGCAAACACACCGAGTTAAACACAAAAGAATATTCCAGATCTCACACATTTCTAACTTCACGATGCATGACGTTTACACAAGAGATGTTGGGGTCCTGCCTCCTGTGGTGAAAGAAGAAAGAAGCTGTTTCTTCTCCTCCTCCAGCACTTTACTTCCCCAAATATCAGTCCTAAATACTTTGTTTCCATGTGTTCTAAACAGACGCCTAGGTTGCAGTTGAATAATGTACCTGCAGGCTTCCAGTTAGCAGGTTTTCATTATCTACCTTTAACGAATACGGTGTCCCGCATCAGAGTGAATTTGGAGATGTTCTAGCTGAACAGTGAGCCCTGGACGAGGGCTCAGCTGCCGTCGAAACTCCTGCCTCGTGCGCACATGGGCGAAACTCGTTTCTCCCATGTCCGTGGTCCTACCCCTGCCTGCGTTTGAACGCAAGATTCAGAGTAAGTAATGGGAAGATGGGATTCTAAAGACAGGAAAACAGGACCTGAGCTCCGTCGTTAGGGTCATGCCCTGTGACCACGCGGAGGTTTGATTTGTACATAAACGTTTTTCAACTGTAGACGTGTAGGAAAGATGCTCAAATTGATCCCAAAGAAACAGACATAGATAATTTCTGGAATTGTTGTGAAACTGGGATTTTTTTTACGGCTCTGACAGATGTATTCGTAAGCTCAAGACTTTTCCTAACCATGTGTATATTGCTTGTTCCGTGTGAAAGAAATTTCTCGACATTATAATTGGCAAAAAGTGTTCTTCAGTTAACTGAGTGGAGACAGGTTGACAGATGCTCACATGGGTCAAAAACAAAACCTGTAACATTATTCATTACTGATAGGTTATTACAGGGTTTTTTTTTCCTTTTTTCAACATTAATATAATTTTCCCTTTCGAACTTGAATTTTTGTGTTTTTTTTAAGATATCTAGAAAATCCCCAAATATTTCATAAAGATCTTATTATTTTTAAGTACTCTCTACACCCAACGTGGGACCCAAACCCGTGACAGGCTCTACTGACTGCCGGACAGGCACTCCCGTGTTTTATTTTTGTATTTGTTTTCCTGGCATGGTTATATATAAACTGTTCAGGAACTGAAACTTTCACTTTCTGCCTTTCTCTTCCAGTCAGTATTCTTACTCGTTTCATTTCCTGATTGGGACTGAAAATGACTTGGTCATATCGAGAAAGACGGTGTTAAAACATGAATCACTCAGTGGACCGAACACGCAAGGCTGGCTCCTATCACCGGCCACTAGAGGTGAGGGCCGGGCTGGTTTCTGAGCTGGAAACGGGGGTTCCGGGGCTGAAATCAGACCCCAGGAGGTGTTCTGTCTGAACTGCATGGTGTTGGGCCACATGACATCGCCGTTCATTCATTCATTCATTCATTCAAGTTAGCTGAGACTTTAAAAATCAGGACTTTCAGTGTAGTGTTAAGTAAACATTTCTGGGATCTCTGGGAAAACCTGAAAATCTGGGAACCGTTGGCGACGGCTGCCCAGAACACGGGCTGGCCTGTGACTCTCTACTGCGGCTGCCAGTTCTTCCTGTCACCGCCCTGACCCTGAGGCTGGGCTGTGGCTGCAAATTGGCGATGGTTTGCAATGACCTGCATGTTGAAAGTGCCCTCAACCAGTATAATCTGCTGCCTCTTCACTTGAGGATCAGAGACACTACGTGACCACCCCGTTACGGAACAAGGGCATCCGTGTGCTTCTCCTGATCACATTCTGGGCCATATGCCCCGTCTCCTTTCCTCAGCCACGCTTTACGTCTGTAGCTGCACTCACTGAGCACCTGTGATTTACCAGGCACTGCCCGCTCACTATTATTCATCCCCCCAGATCTCTGCACTCAAACTGTCTCAACCCCATGGTGCCCAAACTTCACGCCGACACACCTCAAGGCGCACAAGTGAACTCACGAGACGGAAATACAATTCTAGACACTTGTTGGACACTGCACAAGTCGGCAGCTCAAGGTTGTCCATGTTTTCAATACCAGATTCCTTTAAATGTCGTCAAACTGAAAAACTGGATTTTCCACTGTTGCTATAATGAAAAGCAAATACTGTACGAAAACCAATGTAGGTTGATCTTATTCCAAGAATCAGATCCCATTAGTAAGAAATTGTGGTTGAGAATGAAATACAAATAATTTTTCTTTCATTTACGTATATTCTTTGTTCAAATAGTTTCTAAGTTTTTAGAACAAAAATAATTTTTAAGTTGATTTGGACCTACTTCATAAACAGGACTCTTGGACATTTCTTTTGGCCTAAAGGCACTTCAAAAAAAAAAAATCGCTAAGATCCAGGAAACCAGAAACAAGAAAGTTTTAAAACTTTTATATTAACCCATTTTAGAGATGAGAAAACAGGCCCAGAGAAGTTGAGTAACCTGTCTAAGAGGATAAAACTGAGATTTGAATCAATGAGTATCTGACTCCAAAGTCCATGTTCCTTTTACAGACCAGCTCTGTCCACCCAAATGAACCCAGGATCAGACGTGGCCTCTGCCTCAATGGACTCAGAACCGTAACCATTCTGTGGTGAGTGCTTTACTAACCCTTCCAGCATTGCGTTACGCACCCCCAGTATTTATAACTTTCCAGGAACTTCCATTCTGTTTCCCAGTTGATAGTCTCTGTCTGGCTCACAGCATACACCAAACTCAGGTCCCTAGGGGAAGGGATGATTTCCCCTTGTATCCAGTAACCCTGCTCGTAACATATGGAGACATGATGTCAACTCGGGCCGGTCTGTGACCGCACGTGGGATGTGGGAAATGCAGAACGAGAGGGCCCCATGAATCTGAATTTGAAGCCCACGGTCGGGCTACCCAGTCACCGAGGGAATCTTTCTGGTTTGGGAGATTCTCAGACTGGAACGACCAGCATAAGGCACGATGTTAGAAGTACTTCCAAGGGAGATGGTAAACATCAGACAAGTCTTTCCTTCACCACAAATGAATGCAACATCTTCAAAACAAACACAGAGCCAGAAGAAAATCCTGACAACAAAAACAGTGAACATATTACCAAATGCCACACACACACACACGTAGTGCTATGGTGTATGATTTAATCAAGATGTACATGGCCAAAAATAATGAAATGCAAATTATCAAAAAACACCAGCTTTTCACCTTGAGGGAAGATTGGGGACTTTCACACGCCTTGCTGTATTGCCCAAGGCTTTCTCGTCTGTAGGTGCTTAACAACTGTGAGTGGGTTGCATTGAATCAAATTATTGGACACTAAGAGTGAATCTGAGAATTCTACCATGAGGTAAAACAAAACTCTCTAAAACTCTCCTTTAAAAAAAAAAAAAGGGGGATGCCTGGGTGGCTCAGTCAGTTAAGCGTCCAACTTCAGCTCAGGTCGTGATCTCATGGTTTGTGAGTTTGAGCCCTACGTCAGGCTCTGTGCTAACGGCTCAGAGCCTGGAGCCTGCTTCGGATTCTGTGTCTCCCTCTCTCTCTGCCCCTCCCCTGTTCGTGCTCTGTCTCTCTCTGTCTCAAAAATAAATAAACATTAAAAAAATTAAAAAAAAAAAAAAGACCACCATTGACAGGTAAATTTTATGGTATGGAAATTATAGCTCAATAAAGCTGTTTAAATTTTTTTTTCAACGTTTATTTATTTTTGGGACAGAGAGAGACAGAGCATGAACGGGGGAGGGGCAGAGAGAGAGGGAGACACAGAATCGGAAACAGGCTTCAGGCTCTGAGCCATCAGCCCAGAGCCTGACGCGGGGCTCGAATTCACGGACGGTGAGATCGTGACCTGGCTGAAGTCGGACGCTTAACCGACTGCACCACCCAGGCGCCCCTCAATAAAGCTGTTTAAAAAACAACAACACTCTATCTACAAGGCTTTCTTAAAAATCACACAGATGATAGTTAAAATTTCTCCATCACGTAGAAAATAACTTACTTTCCATTCACATTTCTTATGACAGTTTTAAGTTTCTCCAAGACTTGTGAGTGACGTGTTCATTCGGAAGCAGGCTCGCAAAACCCTCAATAATGCAGGAGAAGTGAGAAGACACAGCTTTGGTGTCAGGCTGGGTCTAAAACTTGGCCCTATCACTTACTCACGAGTCACATACAACCTTTGGGCCTCACTTTCCTCATCTGTAAAATGGAATGGTGGGACCCTAACAATAAGAGCGGTTCCATCAGGGTCAAGGGCTGTTCTAATGAGCCATGTGAGGGCAGGGGAGGCGTTGTCCCTTGTCCGCAGGGGAGGCGTTCTGAGACCCCCAGTGCCTGCCTGAGACCACAAACGGTACCGAACCCTATGTGTACCGAGTTTCTCTGTGCGTACTTGCCCTCAATAACATTTACTCTGTAAGTTAGGCACAGGAGATTAACAACAATAAGTAATAATAAAATAGGGCGACAATAACACACTGACTGAGGCCACTGTTGACTCTCTGCCCACATGGCGGGGGAAGGTCACCCATTTCTGGACTGCGGTTGACCACACATGACAAGCCACGGAGAGCTTAGCCACAGTTAAGGGGACTACTGTGTATCTCATTTAACTCTTGCAAAAACCCCACTACTTAGGGACCGCTTTTATTTACATTTCGCAGATGAGGAAACTGAGGCACAGAGGATTTAAGTAACGAGTTTTACAGTGACAGTCACACAGCTGGCCCGTTTGTCAGCTGATGTACATGGTTTGAACCCTGGAATCTCAAAGCTTTAGAACAGGGCCTGAAACAGGCAATCAGTGTGAGCTTTTATTAATTATTATGAGGCAAAGGGTGAAAATCTCCCTTTATCTGTATCCCACTGCCCTCCCCTCCCTGAAAGAAACCACCATGACACACGTATTTTATATTTGAACATGTATTTATTTGTGTAAATGGAACGTCTGTAAATATCAACCATACTGTTCAGCCACTTGCTTTTAACTTGCATATTTGGAGACATTTATATGACAGGGCATAAAGATGATTTAATTTAGGGTAAAGATGATGGTCTGATTCAGTGGGAGAGGGGAGTTACTTAATTAAAGGTGTTAGTACAACAGATTATCTTTTCTACCCTATGGTTCTGTTCACCGTAGGTTGGGTGCGGTGTCCTGGGCCACACAAAATACCCTCTCGGGTGATGGACAAGCTGCTGAGTCTTCTGCCCCCCATACTAAGACGTAAGAACAACAATCTTTACGTTTTTGAGATAGCAGGTATCGTTCTGACCTATTTATTGGAAGGATGACAATGTTACCAGATTTAAATAGGGCCAGATTTAAATAGAGGGATGATTTCATTACAGGTTCGAGCTGTGAGACCTAACAAGCCCCCAGAAAGACAGTCACAGTGCAGAGCCCGGGATCTGGGGAGAAGAGTAGCAGATACCTGTTCCCTGCGGGGAAAACGCGTTGTGACGGCCCAGCCTGGCCTGGGACACGGACAGACGGCCAGAACTCCCACAGCCCGTGCAGCCTTTAAACCAACGCCTTTCCCCAGCTCCTACTCCTAACCTTGTGGGCTTCTCTGTGAGAACCGCAGAGGCAGAAAGAAATCTTCCTGTGTCCTCTGGGTTCTGCCGCCGGGGGGCCTGTAAATTAGACTAACAAAAGACAGATTAATGAGAAAAAAACAGAAGTTTATTGACATGTGCATGAAGCATACCCATGGGCACCCCGACTGATGAGTCAGGAGTGGTTAGAACTTGGGCTAACATGACACCGTAACAAAAACATAGCTTTTCAGAGAAGGAACAGGAGAAGGAAAAGAAATCTGAGTGTGCGGGGGCAGCACATTGTGGGGAAGTAAGGATACACAGGAACCCGTGGAGGACAGGATCTAGTTAGTAGAGTTTAGTCCTCTGGTGCCGCTCTGGGTAGGCGAGGGTCTAGATTTGTCCCGGTGTCTCCCTCTCCCTTTGCCCCTCTCCCACTCGCACTCCGTCTCTGTCTCTCTCTCTCTCAAAATAAACGTTAAAAAAAGAAAGAAAAATATATCCACAAAGAACGAGTTACCACAACGTTTTAGGAAGCAATCCTAGCTGGTTTGGGAAAAGTCCCCTCCCTGTTGCCCCTTGCCCTCACCGATATTCACCTAGTCTGTGCGACACTCCTTTTGAAAGCAAATCATGGAAGCTGTGGCCCCAGGTCAACGAGAGCAGGTGCATTCCGTTGGCAAAGCAATGGTCTAGACCAGGTGCAGTGACCCGGCAACTCTGGACCATGCTGTAATTCTGGGCGCGGTTCTGCATCCCTGCCAAGTCACCACATCGTGGGAGCAGCAAAACGATAGTTCGACTGAAACAGCGTCCAAAATAAGGAAGCAAATAGCAAAACACTGAGGACATGTTTGAGGAGAACTTAATGACTTCAGAAGAAAGAAAAAATGAAGGAAACCTGCTGAGCCAGAAAAGGGAGCGCGTGACCCCACTCCCACGGCGGGGGGGGGGGGGGGGGACGCTCATCTTGTGAACGTCTAGAAGAGAAATAGCACTGGTCAGCGGGACACTTTCACCCTTCCCGTCTTCCACAGAACCTCACGGCTCAGACATGCCCAATTAATTACAAGGAAATCCTTGGTCAGATACGTTGGGGAAATACAAAAAAGGAATCTACAATCACAGATGCAGATACAGATTTGCATGTTGGAGTCGCCAGGGAACCCTCCAGTAAGCAAAACGCTGATGTCTTCTTTCCCAGAGTGCCTTTGCCACACTGTGTTTCCTGGTCACATCAGTGCGAGTCCTGCACTTTTCTGTTCTTGGAAAAACCGCTAAATACAGTTCCTACGTCTGCGTAGACTATGGAGGCTCGGGGAGCGTGTAACCAAACCATCGGGTATGAAAGGAAACGTAAAGCTTCAGAGAAACGGCCCTTCCTGTGGGCCACTTCAGACCGCCCCCTGAGAGCCCCCGGGGGAACTTGAACAGAGAGATTTGGGAAGCACAGGTGGAGGCAGTAAGGAGCTAGTTACAAACCTCTTCTCAGGTGACGGAGGCCCAGAAGCAAGGAGTGAAGGAGGCAGGACTGGCGGGCAGGGCCCCTCGCTATCCACTCACGTCCGTGGTTTCTCCAAAAGGGAATGACCCTCCTCAGTGAGAGACCAGGACTGAAATGCAAGTAACCCAGGACACCTGGGGGGCTCAGTCGATTTAGCGTCAGCTCTTGATTTCGGTTCAGGTCACGATATCCCCGTTCATGAGTTCAAGCCCCATGTGAGGCTCTGTGCTGACAGTGTGGAGCCTGCTTGGGATTCTCTCTCTCTCTCTCTCTCTCTCTCTCTCTCTCTCTCTCCCCCTCTTCCTCTCCCTCTCCCTCTCTCTCTCTCTCTCTCCCTCTGTCTCTCTGTCCCTCCCCTGCTCTCTTTCCCTCTCCCAAAATAAATAAAAACTTTAAAAAGAATGAAAAGAAAATGCAAGTAACCTGAGGCCATGAATGGAGGTGAAAATGGCACTGATGGCCCCAGGAACCCCCTGAGAGCTAGTGAACGAGGGAGGGGCAGCAGAGGCGGGGAGACCCAAAGGCAGGAACAATCAGTGGCAGGGAAGGGAGAGACATGGCCGTGGCCCGTCGTGGAAGCGGCTCCAATCTGGATTTAAACCAGCCAGTTCCCTCAGCCGCAACCACAGAAGAGGCCGAGTGAAGACGCCCCTGGCGAACCCAGGCTCAGTGTCCCCTCGGGCAGGGGCACAGCCCAGCAGGTGCGGCCCAGCCAGGAGCTACCCTGGGGCCGGCCCCCCCCGACACAGGCAGGTCAGAGGGCACAGCCCCGGCCGGGACACTCGGCTTCTTCGGAAACTAGTGCTAGTGTTAGTTGTACAGACACGTCAAGGTCCAGACGTGAAACGACCCAGGAGGAAGTCCCAGTTGCCGTTCGGGCTCTAAAACCCCATCTAATGGATTTTCCAGGTGGACCCGAACATGCAGAAGAAGGACGGAGGAGGGCATATACTCCCAGAGGAACCGACTGAAGCCAGAAGGAACCCCCCGCCCCCCGCCCACGACATCCAGGGCCATTCTAGGCACAACCTGGGGTAAGTCACTTGCTACTATTTCTGAAAGTCACAGAAGCAACAGAAGTGCAGGCAGGGTCTCCCCACGGACACACAGACACTCTCAGGTGGCTCCCGTCACCTGCTGAGGCCGGGGGGCAGCTGGACACGAGTAAGTGTGCCCAGAGAAACACCGCGACGAGCGAGTCCCTGAGGGGAGAGAGGCCCCAAGCCCTTGATGGACAGAAGACAGCGTGGATGTTACTAGAAGGTGCGTAATTTGGAACACAGAATAAGGTAAAACCCCAGTGTCGGGGCGGAAGCCAGGAGACTCAGCAGCAGGACAGGAGGCAGAAGGCGTGGCTGGTGAGGGTTTCTGTAAGAAC
Source organism: Puma concolor (assembly GCF_028749965.1). Taxonomy (NCBI): domain Eukaryota; kingdom Metazoa; phylum Chordata; class Mammalia; order Carnivora; family Felidae; genus Puma; species Puma concolor. The sequence goes on from NC_141676.1 coordinate 115,776,197, forward strand.
AAGAAGGTCAGCGCTGAGTTCTACGTGACCTGCTGGGCCACGCCGGGTGCTGCCCGTCCTCCCATCGCTGTGCAGACCCGGGGCCCTCGAGGAGGTCAGGTGCGTGGCTCCGTCCTCCCGCAGGGCTGGGCTGGATGAGGACAAGTGTCACTTGTGAAGATGGGCCCTGATGGGGACCGCCTTGCACAAGCAGGGAGCCGGGCTTGGTTAGGCCAGGTCCCCATCTCTGCGGGCTCCGGTCTGAGATGAAAGGAAGGGGTAGAGAGGAAGGGCAGAGGCTGCAGTCACTCAGCACCTCCTGCCTCTCCTGTTTCCCAGTTCTAGAACTTTCTGTCAGCCGATGCGTGGGCCTCCGGGCCCGGCGACCTCACAGAGAGGCGGTGCTCCCACAGCAGCACACATGGCATTCAGAACAGGCTTGCATGGCCCCTTGTGCGGTCACTTGTCACCCAGGCACAGCAGGAGCCCCGCGCCCGCAGCTGCACCCACTGAGGTGCCACAGTGCCTTCCTGCTCTGCAGAACCCCACCACGCCCTGCACACGAGTGTTTCCTGAATCTGAAATTAAACTTGTGTCCCTTGTCCTGGCATCTGATTTACTCTCTATCTCTGTGACTGTTTCTTCTGGATGTTTCGTTGTTCAGACCGTGCACCTAGAGATTTCATTGACAAATAACACAAATGCTTTCCTTATTTAAACTCAACACCATCTATGATAAGACGATGTCTTTTGTTTTTAATGTTTATTTTTGAGAGAGAGAGAGAGAGAGAGAGAGAGAGAGAGAGACAGAGCAAAAGCAGGGTAAGGGCAGACAGAGAGGGAGACACAGAATCTGAAGCAGGCTCCAGGCTCTGAGCTGTCAGCACAAAGTCCAACGTGGGGCTAGAACTCATGAACTGTGAGATCATGACCTGAGCTGAAATTAGACGCTTAACCTACTGAGCCACCCAGGTGCCCCAAGACAATTTCATTAGTTGGTTATTATAACTCGCCACACTGTAATATTTAAAATAGTTACTTTCTTGTGTCTCAGAAAACATCGGCGTAATATTTAAAATAGTTACTTTCTTGTGTCTCAGAAAACATCGGCGTAATATTTAAAATGGTTACTTTCTTGTGTCTCAGAAAACATCGGCGTTTTCAGCATCAAATTTTTTAACAAAACCACTTAAACCTTCTATTTCTTTTTTAAACCTAATTATCTGATGATCCTGCTGAGTTCATAGAGGTGGAGGAAAAAGGGTGTCACAGGACATAAAAACTCCCCGTAGGTAAGGACGGTGACAATGATCCTACCTAGCAGTTATAAAGCTCTTCCCACGCTCATACACTTAATCCCCTCACTCTGTCCCCACTACAACCACATGAGGAAGCCACCATCCCTGCTTTTTAGGTAACAAGTCTGAGGCACAGACGGATTACTCCATTGTCACAGACACGAGGAAACTGACCAGGACTGAATGACCACCTGTAATCTGAGAAGTCAGTCTGGTCGGAGCATCAAAGCAGAAAATCACACCACAGCAGGAGGACAGCAGGGGTGTGAAAAGGAAAGCCCATGCACACCGGTCAGGGTCAGAACGGCTAAAATCAACCACTCAGGAAACAATGGATGTTGGCAAGGATGCAGAGAAAGGGGAACCCTCATGCACTGCTGGTGGGAATGCAAACTGGTGCAGCCACTCTGGAAAACAGGATGGAGGTTCCTCAAAAAATTAAAAATAGAGCTACCCTACGACCCAGCAATTGCACTACTAGGTATTTACCCAAAGGATACAAAAATACTGATTCAAAGGGGTACCTGCACCCCTCTATTTGTCCAGGATAAATCTGGATCCACAATCCAAGGTCTGGAAGCCACCCAAATGTCCTTCCATAAATAAACAGATAAAGAAGATGTGGGATATATACACAATGGAGTATTACTCAGCCACCCAAAGAATGAGATCTTGGCATTTGCAACAACTTAGATGAAGTTAGATAAGCTAGAAAGTAAGTGAAATGAGTCAGTCAGAGAAAGACAAATACCATAGGCTTTCACTCATAGGTAGAACTTAAGGAACAAAACAGATGAACATAGTGGGGGGAAAAGAAAGAGACAAACCAAGAAACAGACTTTTTTTAAGAAGGCTCCACCCCCTTCCTGGAACCTACTGTGGGGCTTGAACTCACAAACCTGAAGTCAAGACCCGAGCTGAGATCAGGAGTCCAACGCCTAACCGACTGAGCCAACCAGGTGCCTCTTAAATAGACTCTGAACTACAGAGAACACACTGATGGTCACCAGACTGGTGGGTGGGGAGATGGGTGAAACAGATGATGGGGATTAAGGGAGTACTCCTTGTGAGGAACATGGGGTGATGTGTGGAAGGGTTGAATCCCTACATTGAACACCAGAAACAAATATGGTAATTATATGCATGTTAACTAACTAGAATTAAAATAAAAACTTAAAAAAAAATTTTTTTTAATTCATTTATTATCGACAGAGAAGCAGACCATGAGCAGGGGAGGGGCAGAGAGAGGGAGACACACAGAATCCGAAGCAGGCTCCAGGCTCCGAGCTGTCAGCTCAGAGCCCGATGTGGGGCTCGAACTCACAAACCGCAAGATCGTGACCTGAGCCGAAGTCGGACACTTAACCAACTGAGCCACCCAGGCACCCCTAAAATAAAAACTTTAAGAAAAGAAAAAAATTGTAAAGCATGTGGATCAATGACCTACATATTAGAGCTAAAACCATAAAACTCTTAAAACATAGGCAAGAGTCTTCACAACTTTGGACGTGGTGGTGGATTTTTGGATACAAGGGCATCAAAGGACAATATCAAGAATGTGAAAAGACAACCTACAGAGAGGAGGAGAATACTTGCAAATCACACATCTAATAATGGCATAACATCCACAATATACAAAGAAGTCCTACAGCTCAACAACAAAAAGACAACCCAATTAAAAATATGGTCAAAAAGCTTGAATAGATAACCATCTAAGGAAGACTTACAAATGGACCACAAGCACATAAAAAGATGCTCAACGTCATTCATCAGTCATTAGAAATACAAATCAGGGGCGCCTGGGTGGCGCAGTCGGTTAAGCGTCCGACTTCAGCCAGGTCGCGATCTCGCGGTCTGTGAGTTCGAGCCCCGCGTCGGGCTCTGGGCTGATGGCTCAGAGCCTGGAGCCTGTTTCCGATTCTGTGTCTCCCTCTCTCTCTGCCCCTCCCCTGTTCATGCTCTGTCTCTCTCTGTCCCAAAAATAAATAAACGTTGAAAAAAAAAGAAATACAAATCAAAACCATAAAGAGATACCAGTTTGTGGTTTTCAAAAAGACAAGTTTGTAAACCCAGAAAATAACAAATGCTGGTGAGGATGTGGAGAGCTTGGAATGCAAAATGTGCCGTCTCTGTAGAAAATGGTTTGGTGTCGTCTCCGCAGTCCCTTTCACAGGTACATGCCTGAACTGATTGAAAGCAGGGATTCAAACAGATATGTGTATGCTGAAGATCATTGCACAATTGCTTATAACAGCCAAGCAGGAAGCAACCCAAGATGTTGACAGATACATTGATAAATAAAATGTGATACATTCATAGGATGGGATATTATGCAGCCATAAAAAGGAAGTTCTGACACCAGCTACAACGTGGATGAACCTAGAAGACATTGTGCTGAAGGAAATAATGCAAATGAGAGTGGACAACCGCGACTCAGTGGGCAGAGCATCTGACTCTTGATTTCGGCTCAGGCCATGATCCCAGGGTCATGGGATCGAGCCCCGTGTTGGGCTCCACGCTGAGCATGGAGCCTGCTTGGGATTCTCTGTCTCTCTTTCTCCCTCTCTCTCTGTCCCTCTCTCTCTTGTTCATGCTCTCTTTCTATATATATATATATATATATATATATATATATATAAAATAAAAAATAAATTTAAAAAATAGGACCACCATGAGATGAACACTCTTGTACGAGTTGCCTGGAATAGTCATATTCAGAGATCACCAGGGGCTAGGAAGATGGGGAAGCAGAGACTTATCATATGAATGGTATAGAATTTCTGCTTGGGATGACGAAGTGGTTCTGGAAGTAGATATTGGTGATGATCATAAAATATAGTGAACGGACTTAGTGCAGTGAACTGCACCCTTAAAATGGTTAAGATGGCCAATCAGCAAAACTGAAAGGCAACCGACAGAATGGGAGAAGATATTTGCAAATGACATATCAGATAAAGGGTTAGTATCCAAAATCTACAAAGAATTTATCAAACTCAACACCCAAAAAACAAATAATCCCGTGAAGAAATGGGCAAAAGACATGAAAAGACGCTTCTCCAAAGAAGACATCCAGATGGCCAACCGACACATGAAAAAATGCTCCACGTCACTCATCATCAGGGAAATACAAATCAAAACCACAAGGAGATACCACCTCACACCTGTCAGAATGGCTAACATTAACAACTCAGGCAACAACAGACGTTGGCGAGGATGCGGAGAAAGAGGATCTCTTTTGCATTGTTGGCGGGAATGCAAGCTGGTGCAGCCACTCTGGAAAACAGTATGGAGGGTCCTCAAAAAACTAAAAATAGAACTACCCTACGACCCAGCAATTGCACTAGTAGGCATTTATCCAAGGGATACAGGTGTGCTGTTTTGAAGGGACACATGCACCCCCATGTTTATAGCAGCACTATCGACAATAGCCAAAGTATAGAAAAAGCCCAAATGTCCATCGATGGATGAATGGATAAAGAAGATGTGGTATATAAACAATGGAGTATTACCCGGCAATCAAAAAGAATGAAATCTTGCCATTTGCAACTACATGGATGGAACTGGAGGGTATTATGCTAAGCGAAATCAGTCAAAAAAGACAAATATCATATGACTTCACTCATATGAGGACTTTAAGAGACAAAACAGATGAACATAAGGGAAGGGAAGCAAAAAGGATATAAAAACAGGGAGGGGGGCAAAACAGAAGAGACTCAGAAATATGGAGAACAAACTGAGGGTTACTGGAGGGGTTGTGGGAGGAGGGATGGGCTAAATGGGGAAGGGGCATTAAGGAATCTACTCCTGAAATCATTGCTGCACTATATGCTAACTAATTTAGATGTAAATTTTAAAAAATAAAGAATAAAATTTTAAAAAATGGTTAAGATGGCAAATTTTATATTACGCAAATTTTACTATACTAAAAAGTGCATGGTTTTCCTTCTTTTGAAATAAGTCACTCACAACCTATATCTGCAGACCAGATCACCCCCATGAGCTCCAGATGTGAGGTTCCCACTGAAGACACCCAAACTCAATATCCAAAATTGATGTCATTGCTTAACCACAGCCAAGTCCCTGCTTCCCTTGAAAAATTTACTTCTTGTTCTTTCTCCCGAAAGCCTTGTCCTGTAATGACAGCACTGCCCTCCACTAAATCCATCAGTCTTTAATTCTCTCTTCCTCACTCCTGCCACCAGTCAGCAACTCGGCTTTTGATTGGCTTTCTCTTCATCGGTGCCACCTTCCAGATGGATCTGGAACCGCCTTCCTCCTTCTCCTCCCAGCAGTCGGTCCTGGTTCAGGACTTCTTCTTTCCTCTCTCACCTGGATTATTGGATAACTTTTTCTTGACCTTTCCGCCTCTCTAATATCCCTCTACGGAGAATCATCTGTCGTCCCCGGCCCATCCTCAGAACAACCACCAACATTTGCTTGCAACATCACAAATCTGAGAATGCCACTTTCTTCCTCTGAAATGTTCCTTGACACCATTTAGGAAAAAGTCAGAAGCCCCTAGCACGCAAGACTGGCCCTTCACAACTGGACCCCCCTCCCTTCCCAGCCACTCACCTTCCAGCAACACTGGCGGCTTGCTCTTCGTGCTGTCTTCTTCCTTCGATGTGCTCTTCCTACAATGGCTACCCTCCCAAATCCAGCTCGAATGCATGGATTGATCCTCAGTCCCCATGGGAAGGATTAGCTGCTCCCTCTGGCTGGTAGCATTGCCTACTGCAAGCGTTTGTCCCACTGTTTTAAGAGTACTTCCCTCCCTGCACCCCTACCCTAGAGCATACACTCTGGGCAGGGACTGGGACTTGATCCCACTTGTTCATTTTTTCACAAATTATAATTCAAAGGAACAAGAGAAGAAAAGACATCTTTCTTGCAACCCAAAAGTGAGTATTCAAGGGAGTTACTAAAATTTGTTTAAAATATTTGTAACCTCAAATGCTCTTTGAATTACTAAAAATAAACAGAAATAGAAAATATAATATATAGGGAATGCTTTGAACTTTAATTCCAAGCAAAGATCACAGAAAACCTCATATCCCCATACTAGCTGATCCAAATCCACACGCAAATATTTATCTTTATAACCACATATTATGCACCCATTACATGCCACACACTGACTAAAGACACCAGGTTCTCAAGTATAGTTGAACTGTGATGACACAGAATTAACGCATCTACATAAAGACAGCGTATTTAATTTTTTTTTTTTAAGTAGGCTTCATGCCCAGTGCAGAGCCCAGCATGGGGCTTGAACTCACGACCCTGAGATCAAGACCTGAGCTGAGATCGAGAGTCAGACCCTTAGCCAACTGAGCCACCCAGGTGCCCTGAAAACTTAATTTATTCATCTGGAAAGTTTCCTTTTGCTGACTCACCACACCCAACCTCCGGATGATTTGGGGGATGTTTGAAGAATTAAATTTTTCAGCTCCAGCATATCTGAGGGGTTTTCCATGATGTATTCTAGTCAAAAGCCATGGGGCTCTCCCAAGAAATGTCTACTATAATGACAAAATGAGCTGATGGGTGGTGTGATAGAAACAGCTCTGGGCTGGCCGTCAGGACCACTAGCAAGTAACCCTGTGACCTTGGGGAAGTGAGTTAATCTGTCATTTTTGGCTTCCATTTCATCTTTGATAAAAATAAAGAAGTTGGACTCCAACCTTGACTTTGGTGTTTATTAAAGAACATTTGCTTAATTATTAGTTGATTAGTTGTATGTTTTTTGGTAATTTTCCTTGCATTTCACACTCTTAAAAAATTCTTTTAAGATGCATCCTGCTACGGTAAGTCCTAAATGATGCTCCCCAACATTTTAAGTTGAAAAGACGAGTCTAAGTAGCAATTTCATTTTGGCAAATAAAGTATGTTTTCTCATGGTTAAATTTATACACCAAAGGCGGCCGGGGGGGCGGGGGGGGGAAGGGGGATCCTTTGAAAAAAGGCAAATACATTGTGGGCTTCCTGCCAATAAGGACATAAAACTTCCCTGTTGCCATTAATGAAAACTCACACACGCTTCCAAAGTTCTGTAGACACCGAAAAGAAAGAAAACACTCAAATGAGTCACCGGTTTCCACATGCAGGGCTGACAACTATATAAATCTCTGCGGCGGCCGGCAGAGAATGCGGAGCGACCATGCGGCTGGTGGTGCTGTGTGTCCTGTGTCTGCTGCCCCAAAGCCCAGCCCTGCCGCTCCCCCGGGAGGCGGGCGGCCACAGTGAGTCACAGTGGAAGCAGGCTCAGGTATGTCCCTGCCGCTCGGAAGCGCGTTTTTCAGTTGGGGTAGTTTTTCTGATTATGTACAAAATATGGGTTTCAATCAGGGAGTGCTGCCCAAACTGGGCTCCCGCTCCCGCCCCTCCTCCCTCACCACACAGACGACATGAGAAGGTTAGTGCCCTTCTGTCAGCTCTGGTATTCCCCGTGCAAACCGGGGACAGCGGTGCAGTCGACCCACGGGGGTGCCCCCTCAACAAATTGAAGTTGTTGATATTACTTCTTGTGGCTGGAGATTCTTTCCATAGAGAGCTGAGTGTCACTCTTAAGGACTCTGGTGGTGGCTTGAAATCAGAAAACAAGGGTAGAGTTGGCAGCTGTCCGCTTACAAGCCGACGGGGACGGCGGGCGGGCACGCACTGGTGACTTCGCCCAAGGGGGACACAGATACTCGGCTCATGGGATTGTTGTAGTGAAGAAGTGAGTGATAACAATGCCAACTGTCGTGCAGGCCATTTCTGATCATACGGGCTGCACTGTGCTGTGTGTCAAGGAACGTGCAGCTGTATCCCAGGACACGGACGGAAAGTCACGCGGATTCCCGTACTTGGTCATGGTAGCGACAGGAGTCAAGGGCAAGTCTTGCTGGTTCAAAAACCATGGTCTTTCCAATATACTACTTCACAAGCAAACTAATAAGTATAAGTAGTTAATTTTCGGTATTGTTTCCTCCCGAGTACTGTTCATAAACTTAAGCATAAGAAAAGTCTACTTGTGTCTCACGTTAACTCTGACTTTGAGAAACTCCCCGTACCGTGCAAAAATCCTAACATTTGACTGTTTTTTACCTGCAAAGCAGCGATTTCACAAGGTTAATATTACTGGTTCCCCCGAAGCAGTACATTTGCAAGAACACTGAGCCCCTGTACTTGTGCGCCGGTTGCCAATAAACCAGAGAAAGCAGGAAAATTCCTATCAAGGATGCAAAAAGATTTCTTCCAAAAGAGTGTCTTTCTAAAGCCTGTAGTTCAGGGAGGGATAAAAGGACTTCTTTGCGGAGCACCTGGGGGGCTTAGTCAGTTAAGTGTCCAACTTCAGCTCAGGTTATGATCTCAGGGTTCATGGGTTCGAGCCCCATGTCAGGCTGTCTGCTGTCAGCACGGAGCCCGCTTCAGATCCTCTGTCCCCCGCCCCTCCCCTGCTCACTCCCTCTCTCTCTCTCTCTCCCCATCAAAATAAATAAATACACTTTAAAAAAAGAAAAAGAAAAAAGAAAACAAAATGTGCCTCCTTTGGTTCCTCATGGGGTGACCCTGTGCTGATTTCCTTCTCTGAGCCATGACTCATCACGACAAAGCTGTCCCTACTTCCTGGGGTGGCTCGAGTTTAAATGTATGTGAGGACCCTGGTCTTGTCCCTGCCAGTGACAGGTGCTCAGTACAAGCTCTCATGAAGCCGCTGGCGCTATTGCATTCACTGTTTACTTTTTCCTACTCAGGCTGCTGGACTGCCATGCTCCTATCCAGACACTCGGGTCCCTTAAGAAAGTGCCAAGGCCCCAACTGTACATGGAATACACCTGGCAGACCTGCCCTGTCCTGCAGCCTCGAGGTGTGGGCTCTGCTGGAGCTTTAGCAATGAAAAGAACCCAGCACGGGCAGTGAGGGGACAGGGCCAGTCCGGTACTAATGTAATAGGTGACCCCGAGCACATCATTCAGCTGTTAGGAGCTTTGTTATCTTCCCCCAGAGAATATGCACATTCAACAAAATACTTTCACAATATCCTTCCCAGGACTAAAACTTAAAGACCCTTTAACCTCCGCGAGGGCCAGAATCTCAGGCATGGCTGCTGACTTCAGACCTCCCCACAGCATCTCTGCTGTGCCCCGTGGGGACACACGGGGTGCTCTTCCTGATGGGCCAGTACAAGCCAGCCTGTGGTTTCTGAAGGGTACAGTGGGTCTCCCCTCAAAACATCTAATGGGGTAAAAGGAAAATGGATGGACTCTTTTGCTCACGAAATGGAATGACTATGTGTCATTATCAATATTAAATTTTTATCTCATTAATGCACATTTATTTCATTTAATGACCATGGGACTCTGTCTTCAAACCACTGCTGGAGTCCACAGGAGCCAGAGGCAAAGATGATGGATAGACCTCGGAGACATAAGAAAAAGACAGTAAATACGATAAGAGAACAATTTCTTCTTTCCGACAGGAGTATCTCAAGAGATTTTACCCATCTGACGCCAAATCGAGGGATGCCGACAGCTTCGGAGCCCAGCTCAAGGAAATGCAGAAGTTCTTCCGCCTGCCCGTGACTGGAATGCTGGACTCCCGCGTGATAGTGGTAATGCAACAGCCCAGATGCGGACTTCCGGACACCGGAGAAGACTTGCCATCCAGAAACAGGCCAAAGTGGACTTCCAGAGTGGTCACCTACAGGTTAGTTTTCCTTCGGTTCATTCGGGCAGAGACCAGTAAAACCCTCTTCCTAGGAGGTCAAACGTTGTCTTCTTTTTTGCTACCAGGATCATATCATACACTCGAGACTTACCACGTGTCACAGTGGATCATTTAGTGGCAAAGGCCTTGAATATGTGGAGAAAAGAGATCCCACTATCCTTCAGGAGAGTTCTGCTGGGAACTGCCGATATCGTGATTGGCTTTGCAAGAGGAGGTAAGGAGGGTTCCCGCAGGCTACTCCTGGGTGCTGTTTTGCTTGTTATTTATAGCAGCACCTTCCTCTTTTCAGGATTTAACATCTTTTATATACATACGATCTTTCAATATGATATATGTATGACATATATAATAGATAATGATCTATATATAGACATATATAATGATGTATATATGTCACTGTACTTTTTCTAGTTTGTTAATGTAGAGCCACTATTTTTTAATAAGTTTAATAAGTTTATTTTGAGAGAGAGAATGAGTGGGGGAGGGGGGGACAGAGAGAGAAGGAGAGAGAATCCCAAGCAGGCTCAGAACGGTCAGCACAGAGCCCCACACAGAGCTCAATCCCATGAACCCTGAGATCGTGACCTGAGATGAAATCACGAGTTGGACGCTTAACAGATTAAACCACCCAGGTGCCTCCAGAGCCACCAGAGGGGTGCCAAAGCATCGCCCATGAGCTGAACCTGGCCTGCCATCCATTTTTGTAAATACATTTTTATCCTTTTTTTCTCTGTTGGGCAGTTCCAGGATTTTATAAATAAATATTTATTAGAACACAGTGACGGTCAGGGCACCTGGGTGGCTCAGCTGGTTAAGCGTCTGGCTTGCTCAGGTCATGATCTCACAGTTCACGGGTTCAAACCCCACATAGGGCTCTGTGCTGACAGCTCAGAGCCTGGAGCCTGCTTCAGATTCTGTGTCTCCCTCTCTCTCTGCCCCTCCCCACTTGCAAGCTTGCTCTCTCTCTCTCTCTCTCAAAAATATACAAAAACGGCTGTTAATGGCTACTGTTTTATGATGCCAATTTAGAGAAAAATACTGTTCTTTCTAGTCTGTCCTAATGTTGAACTGCCCGGGAGCTGTGACTGTAGCTGAAATTTGAATTCCGGCACAGTACTGACAACGTCAAAGAGAACACTGCAGAAAGAAATCATTGCTCATGGTGCTCCCGGGCTTTCAGGAAATGGATAAACTGGATACAGCCTTATACCAATTCAAAAACAAACATCCCTACATCACAAATAAAAGCGCTGGCAAAATTCATTTTGACACCTGGTGCACGGTTCTCTTAGAGACCATCTGTTCTGCCCACAGAGAACTAGCTAGGCTTTCAAGGAAAAGGTACTAAATGGTACACACGTAAGTTCCCAAACGTAATACCCCACCCATTCTCCATCCTGCCCAGGACCAAATGTGACACCCACATGCCAAGCTTTCAGTCTCGGATGGTTATCGGGGCTGAGCAGTGGTTTTCTGAAACAGAATGTTCCTGAGACCCATAAACACGCACACCGCCCTGCTGGTAACCCCACGTGGACTTTGTGGATGGGGCCGAGCTTCATAGCTGCTGTCACTGTATCAACCACAGTCACTAAAGGCAACCGCCCTCTTTGTTTCAGCTCACGGGGACTTCTACCCATTTGACGGACCAGGAGGCACACTGGCCCATGCCTACGAACCTGGGCCGGGCCTGGGAGGAGACGCCCACTTCGATGAGGACGAGCGCTGGGCCGACGGCAGGGGTCTAGGTCAGCACCTCATCACTCTTCCCCTGCACGTACTTGCAAACATCTGAACTTGATCACTGCTCTAAGCAGTAATAAGTATTGACCCATCGTTAGCTGCCGATGACTGTACCCTGTGCTCTAAATGCATTATTTCATTTCACGTGCTTATAATGCTGTGTGGATGGGAGCTGGGAGTGCAAACCACACCTGGTTCACCCTGCTGGGCCTCTACCAGCCACTCCCTGTGTGTCTCTAGCCAAGTTATTTGATTTCTCTGAGTCTCAGTTTCCACCTATGAAATGGTACTATAAATAATTCCCACCTCATGGGATTGTTGTTTAAATTAAATGAGATAATGTTTATATAGCGCTTAGCATAGTGTTTGGGATACCTTAATAATTTGATAAATTAGAGTTCTTTATATTTCCCAAAAGTAAGGTGTTTTTCAGGGTTTTTTTTTTTTTTTAATTTTGAGAGACAGAGAGAGAGACAGAGACAGAGAATCCGAAGCAGGTTCTGTGCAGTCAGTGCAGAGCCTGATGCAGAGGCTCAAACTCATGAACCATGAGATCATGACCTGAGCCGAAGTCAAGAGTCTGACGCTTAACTGACTTGAGTCACCCAGGCGCCCCACGAAAAGAAAGCATTTAAAAGGACTCTGAGTCTCTCTCTCTTTTTTTCAGTTTTATTTATTTATTTTGAGAGAAAGAGAAGGAAAGAGAGAGAATCTGTAGCAGGTTCCGTGCTGTCAGCACAAAGCCCTACGTGGGGCTTGATCCCACGAACCATGAGCCCGTGACCTGAGCTAAAATCAAGAGATATACACTCAGCTGCCTGAACCTCCCAGGCACTGCAGTAAGTTTGTTTTCCTGGAGGAGAAAGGGAAGCAGAGACTGTGATACTTGGGAGCGGGAGACCATTCTGAGATCGTTCACTGTCCAAGAGGAGCCCACGCCATGGCCCAGCCCGTCATGGGAGACCACAGACCCCCCCAGGACACTAATGGAGAAAATCTCTGGGGTAAATGATATGAAGTGGAGATGATTCCATAAGTAAATATGTTACACGAAATCACACGGCTGCCAAGCGTCCTGGAGAGGGAGGTCGGGCCTGTGCGAAGGGAGGTCACAGCATGGAGGTGCCTGATGCGGGGACACTGGCCACTGCGTCCCCTTTGCGAACGACCCGCGGCCGCCCCTCTGTGAATGTGAGGAAGGAAGGACAGACGGGAGGACAAGGAAGTCAATGGAACACAGCTGATGCCGCCTGGATATGCTGCCCTTAGTGTGGGCGTCCTCATAGCAGCCTCCCTCTCCCGACACTCCGCACCCCCATCTGTGAGCGACTAGCCCCTGTCCCCAGGTACCGGGGGGTTCACACCCGTGACAGCCCCACACAGCAGAAGCAATTGCCTCTGAGCAGCAGGGGAGGAACTGACGTGTCTGTCCATCTGTCCGCGTCTCGGGGGGGCTCAAGCCCGCATCCACATGCCTCTGCGTTCCCTCCAGAAAACTGCCAAGTGACCTAGGGTGGGGGGGCCACAGGGACAGAACAGCTGTCATTTCTCCAATGGCAGCAAGGGGGTGACACTGAAGCTCCTGTGACTGTCCTTCTCAGCCATCCCCGCCTGCGAGTCCTCCCCAGATGGTGTTTTCTGTTTTCTGTTACGAATCTTTTATGTCTCTATATACATGGCTGCTTCTGTCATTAACATGTGCCGCTCTTCTGTCGTAGGAATTAACTTCCTGGCTGTTGCAACCCATGAACTTGGCCATTCTCTGGGCCTGAGACATTCGTCTGATCCCGACTCTGTCATGTACCCCACCTACGGAGCCAGGGACTCTGAGAATTTCAAGCTCTCGCCGGGCGATATCAGAGAAATCCAGGAATTGTATGGTAATATTTATGATCTCCCATAAGGGGGCTTTCACATTGTCTGCTCGGGGAGGACTTGAACAGGAAACCCTGGGAAACAGAAAAACACCCTGCACCTCACATCTCAAGCCTACTGAGGAAAGAAATTGAAGAACTTAGACACTCCGAGGGTAACCAGGCTATTTCATACGATGAGATCATTGATTTCAAGTTTTCAGTAACATGGTATCGTTTAGTAAAATCCTGAAAATGACACTACTAAGGTGTTTTCCCCCCCCTCCAAGCTGCCACTCGCTGTTCTTTCTAGCTCAGTTCAGATACTTTCATAGAGTGTCCCCCTGAGGGGACACCCTGAGGAATAGAGCATCTTCCTCCCTAGCTGCCTAAGGGTCTGAAAGATCAGAGAAGCCATAAAAATGCTTCCATCAGATGGGGTGATGTCCTCAGGAGAAAATTACCCCTAGAATAAAGTGCATTTAAGCTCTCAGTGGCACCTACAACGTACTATCAATCGGCATTTCCTAAACTGTGTTCCCAGAACACTAAGTAGTCCTACAAGACAATTCCCTATGGAAAAACCAGTTCAGGAAACACAACCTACTGTATTTCAGGTGCACAGGATATTCAGGAGTCCCTCCTGTGCTTGTTAAACTCAGCACTTCCTAAGGGAGAATCCTTTTAACGCAATGCTCGAGTGAGCCCTCACAGAACAGTGCTGCAGAGAGCACATTTTGGAAAATACCATGTAACTGTACCTTAAAGTTCTGGCTCACATTGCTGCTGCTGTCAGAAAAATTCATAAACCACTGACAACTGTCGATAAAGTTATCACCAACAAAACAGAAAATGGTGCCTCCCCTTATACACCTGTGAGATTCATGGAGCACTCAATGGCATGGGTTATTGTGTTAGAACCTTAAGAAAAGTAGAAAGGGAACAAAAAAGGGACAGATTAGATTTCAGAAGAAGACAGACCAAGGCATTAAATTCTTACATGTTAGACACTGAGGTGTCCCTGAGTCAAAATTGGAAAGAGGTCACTTTTGGACAAATGAAAGCAAGACTTAATTATACAGGTTTTAAATGGAGTGAGTTCATTAATCCAAGAAGTCATACGCACAGAAAATATAAACTCAAAAGAATATGATTAACCTCATGGATGTGAAATTCTCGATGTTCTTTTCAGAATAATAAAAATAAATCTAGCATTTAGCATACCCAGCATTTCACGAGCATTAGTTCATTTGAGGCAACAATCTGATGAGCGGCTGGGGTCCTCCTCGTGCACTTGATCTAGCACTGAGAGAGATTAAGTGGAATCATATCCAAGACCACACGGTGGTGACACCAGCAGAGACAGGGAGGGGACACATCGGCCCCCAAGGCCTGCCCCTCAGCCCAGCACCACCTTCTTAGCCTTCTGAGATTGTTCTTCAGAACCTTTGTTGCAGACACAGAAAACCAGCCACATGAATGATACGCTGTACTTTCTGCAACACATCTTCTGTTCTTAGGGTCCTAGGATGGGTTTTATGTGTTTTATACCAGGTGAGATGTTCCTATTTTCTCTCTGAACAGGAAAGAGAAGTAAATCAAGAAAGAAGTAGGAACTTCGGGGAGAGCACACGTTCATTCATGGGATTCCTTGTAGCTCTTCTCCAACCAGAACTAATGCACACAGTCCTTGAATGTCTCTGAGCACTGACTTGGCTCTTGCCTGTATCGTGGTTGGTTTTCACGTGTCTCTCTCTCTCTCCCTCTCTCTCCTTCTGGGGATGAGCCCCCTTGTGGCCTGAGTGTCTCATTCATTGATGACTTTCCTCGAGCAACTTGCACTTGGTAGATATTAATAAATGTTAAATACACAGATAAATAAAGTTTGTATTCCATGGTAAAAGATTTCTCCCAGGAAGTACTCTGTACAGCGAGATCAAAGACTGAAACAAGCAAACAGACCAACAGCAATCCCACCACATCATTCTGGGTCTTCAGCTGCACTCACCCCATCACTGTGTGGGCAAGGAGGGAGGTCCAGCCCCTCTCATTCGCTCGTGTGGCCCCGAAGGCGCACTAAGTTTCCCTTATTGTCTTGGCCTACTCTCACTCTGAGTCTTCTGGTGAGCCCAGGTCTTCCCGCAAAATGTGTGAATTCCCAAGGATTTCCACTCCCATAGTCACTTGTGGCTGAATTCCTACCCCCAACCCAATTTCCCTGCATCTCTCCTGATACAACTGCTCCTCAGGGCCCACCCGACATCAGTCCCATCCTCTTCTCTTAACCTGACTCCCAGCGGCACCTCCGTGAGTCTCCAGAGATGCTGAAGATGCATCAACAGTGGGGTTCACTCCCCACCAGGACCGCGACATCAAACACACCCAAAATTGGACGTGATCCCCCTCCCTCAATCCTTCACCTGCCCCAGCATCAGTAGCTTCTCACCGGCCGCCCACCTCCCCAGACCCCAACTTCTTATCCTCAGGTCTATACCCCCGTCCCTTCCGACGTCTCCCAGAAACTCATTTTCCCGATGTCCACACAGCCCACTCTGCAGCACAGAGACCGCGAAACAGTCTCACGCAGAAATGTGTTTCTGTGGGAGAAGCACTCTCCGAGAAGAAAGGATCAGTAAACTTGGTAATAGGGCAATGGAAATGATCAAATCTGAGGAAGAAAAGGAAAAAGGGTCAAAGAAAAGTGAGAGTAGCTTAACATACCCATGGGGCACCATCGAGTCCCCACGACGGGGTTGCTGATAACGGGGTTGCTCTCCGCATGTGAGAGAAGGGGGGTGGTCTGTGGAAAATGGCCGTACCTTCCACTTGATTTTGGTGTGAATTTAAAACTGTCCTAAAAAAGAAAGTCTTCAGTTTAGAAAAACAATTCTAGATTAAAATTTAATCTTATAGATTAAAAATTAAATTACAATCTGGATTTTTTTTTAAATCAACAAAATTCACAAACTTTTACCTGGATAGACTGAGGAAAAAAAGAGAGGAGGCTCAAATTACTAAACATCGGCTATGAACGTGGGGACATTGCTACTGATTTTACAGAAATAAAATTTAAAAATAAGAGAACACTGTAAGCAATTAGATGCCAAGAAATTGGATAACGTAGACTAAATGGACAAATTCTTAGAAACACAAAACCTACCAAGATTAAATCATGAAGAAATAGAAAACCTAAATAGACCTATAATTAGTAAGGAGATTAAATCAGTAATCAAAAGTCTCCTGACAAAGGAAAGCCCAGGACTGAAGGCTTCACCAGTGAATCCAACAAACATTTAAAGGAGAACTGAAGTCACCTCTTCTCAAACTTTTCCAAAAGTTTAAAGAGAAAGGAACACTCCTTTACTCATTCTATAAAGCCAACATTACCCTTGTATCAAAGCTAGACAAAAACAGGACAAGAAAACTACAGACCAATAGTCCTTATGAAATGGATGCAGAAATCCTCAACCAAATTCAACCAAATTAGCAACCCAAATTCGGCAGCATAGGAAAAAGATTATACGCCAAGCAGGTAGGACTTATTCCTGGGATGCAAACATGATACAGTGATATGCAAATCGATCAGTGTCATACACCACATTAACGGAACAAGGGGGAAAAGCCCATAATCGTCTCAATTGATGTGGACAGGCATTTGACAAAACTCAAACCCTTTTATCTTAAAAACACTCAACACACTAGGAATCGAAGGAAGCGCCTACAACATGATAAAAATATGAAAAACCCACAATAAACATCATACTCGGCGGTGAAAGACTTAAGTCTTTCCCCCTAAGATCAGGAACGTGACAGGGATGCCTTCTTTTGCCGCTGCTACCCAACATTGCCCCGGAAGTCCTAAGCACAGCAGGTAGACAACAGACAGAAATAGAAGACATCCAGAATGAAAAGAAAGAAGTAAAACTATCTCTGTTCACAGATGATAAGATCTTACACGTAAAAAACCCTAAAGATTACACGTGTGCACGTGCACACACACACACTCGATAATTAATAATAATGAACTAATAAATCCAGCAAGGTAGCAGGATACAAAGTCTACAAGCAAAAGTCGGTTGCATTTCTGCACATGAACAATAAGCAACCCGAAAAGGAAATTAAGACAACAATTCCGTTAACAATTCGATCAAAAAGAAAAACATACTTGGGAATTAACAAAGGAGGCGAAAGACTTGTACGCTAAAAACCATAAAACATTTCTGAAAGACGTCAAAGAAGACAAATTAGTGGGGAGATCCCATGTTCATGGACTGGAGGACTTAAGATTGTCCACCCAAAGTGATCTACAGATTTAATGCAGAAAGAGGAAAGCTTATGCTAAAATTCATATGGAATTTCAAGGGACCCTGAATAGCCAAAACAATCCTGAGAAAGAAGAACAGAGCTGGAAAATTCCTGATTTCAAAATCACTACAAAGCTACAGTAATCAAAACCGGATGCTACTGGCATAAGGAGAGACATAGAGACTAGTGGAATAGAAGAGAGAGTCCAGAATGAGCCCTCACATACATAGTCAAAGGATTATGACTACATAATCCTTTCTGTGACTACACCGAAAACATACTTTGATCAGTAGTCTCAGCCATTCAACAAACATTCACTGAGTCAGGAACTTAGGGATGAAGAAGCCTACAAAGGTGAAAGACACACACACATACCGTCCAGAATCTCCACGTCTGGTGAACACAGCAGACATTCAGGAAATTATTATAACACACCATGTTAATTGCCATCATAAAGGGCTGTGTGATGTGTAATGTGTTTCTGAGCTACATCTACAAACTCTAGCGTACCACAACTCACATGCAAGTCCAAAACTCCAGTGTGATTGTAAAATAGTCTGGACAAGTAGGACGTCTCTAACAGGCTTGGGAGTCCCCATCAGCCCGGTCAAGACTGTCTCACAACGATGATGTAACCAAGACTTCACAGACTCCAGACCCGCATCCTAGTCTGAAGACTCCCCACCTCCTCCACCCCCACCACTCTGCTGTGTCCCCTTTATCCCTCCTAGATGCAGGAAGGATACCCAGCGATAAATCTTGCATGTCTAATGTCGTCCTGGCATCTGCTCTTTGGAGGACCTCAACTAACACAAGGGGTATCTCAGTAACCTATCACTGCACTAAAATACTACCCTAAACAGTCACTTTATTACATTTCATGATCTTGTGGATCAGGAATTTGGGTGAGTCTCCACAGGGTAATTCTTTGGTCTCATGGGGCAGATGGGCTGTTTGTGAGGGTCCGAGATGGCTTCACTCACACGTCTGCCACCTTGTTGCAGGTGGCTGGAGATCAGGGCTCAGCAGAGATGGTCAGCCCTATTGCATACACGTGGTCTCTCCACCATGAGATGGGAAGGTGATAGGACTTCACACACTGTGGTTCAGGGCTCGAAGGGCAGGTGTTCCCACAAGCAAGGAGCTGGATAGCCTCGGAAGTCACGGGTGCTGGAGTCCGCTGGTCAAAGCAACCACAAGCCCGCCCAGGGTAAAGACAGGGGACACGCATGCCACCTTGATACACCAAGCGCCAAAAAAAATTGAGGTTATGCTTTAAAACTGCCACATGGGGTCATCCTTCCTCTTATGAAACCATCTACCACTCACACTGGAGATTTCATTCTAACACAAGTGCGCTTGCTGCAATTAAATGTTGTAAGGATCGGCAAAGGTAAGTCCTAGTTTGTACCCTTTTTGCCACCACAGCCCAGTCATCAATGCCCCAACCAACAAACACCTCTCTTTCAGTGTTGGTGCTTTACTGTTCTGGAGACAGATGAATCTATAGACTGTGGTGACCATGGCTGTGTCTTTGGGGACAGATGTTATATTTTCTTCAGGTATGGAAGGCTGTCGTGCAACATGACCCTGGACACTTATTCACTGATCTTTCTACGTGTGTGAAAGAGTAACTCTGAATACCAGCACGCGGGAAGAGGACGGTGAACCGCACTTTGGCCCGAGCTCCAGCTAAGGGACAGCTGTGATCTGTGGCAATGTCAGTGGGTGAGGAGAAACACGGTGTCATGATTACCAAAGGGTGATAGGTCCAAGTTGAGGGAACAGCACAGGGTTTTATCCCTGCTGTCTTTTGCTGAGGCATTTTCCTGAGGATTCTAGACTTTGGAACCCAGGACCAGAGACTGTCCCTGATTACAAAGTAATGGTGGACTTGCTGTCTCTGACTTGGATGATGATGACTGTTGAGTTTGTTCTGTATGCAGGTGTATGGGTTACACATTCGCCTGGAAGAGACCTTGAGAACAACCTCAGCTTATTCAGTTGCATTTGACAGGCTTCTTTCTCTTGCCTCTCAGATTAGCAAACTTGCCTAGCCCCGAATAAAAACAAGCAACTCTATAGAAAAGTTGAGAACCTTACATAATGGGTTGAAGTTCTGTTTGAACTTAACACTTACTCTACTTCCTCAGTTTACCTGTAACTAGATCACACACAGGGAAGAATCCACCTCAAAGTACCTAGACCACAACTTCTTAACCTATGGAATCATTCTAGTACAGACACCATGCTCAATCTAATACTTCTTTAAGCTTCTGTGACATTGGTAGGAACGGTGGAGTTCTGGGCAGAAAAGACAGTGTCTATGTCTGAACTGTTCAGAATTAGAAACTTAGTGATTAGCATTATCACTGGCATAGAAGTCATCTAATAAATATTTGTCGAATGGTTGAATGCATTAATGAATATTAATTTGAGTTAACTTGCTCAATTAAAATTTTCATTTTAGATATCTTTCAGGAGATGATGATATAAATTGAGAATGATAGGCAGAATACAGAGTACTTTAAATCTGAAATAGCTAAATGGTTTCCATTCAGCTTAAGTATTAATACTTAGAAAGATATTCATTATAATTTACTAGGATAAATTTCCTTTGAACGCCATTTCTTACATATCCAGATCAGACAAATATAGCCTTTTTAGCTAAACCTTATTATTCTGATTATCTAAATAACTGTCACATCGCCAACAAAGACTAAAGGGTATCGTGTTAATTACTTTCAGACAGGGAATTTATCTGTTTTGTTCAGTATCTAAAAGAGCATATGGGGCGCCTGGGTGGCGCAGTCGGTTAAGCGTCCGACTTCAGCCAGGTCACGATCTCGCGGTCCGTGAGTTCGAGCCCCGCGTCAGGCTCTGGGCTGACGGCTCAGAGCCTGGAGCCTGTTTCCGATTCTGTGTCTCCCTCTCTCTCTGCCCCTCCCCCGTTCATGCTCTGTCTCTCTCTGTCCCAAAAATAAATAAAAAACGTTGAAAAAAAAAATTAAAAAATAAAAAAAAATAAAAAAAATAAAAGAGCATATGACATAGAGTAGGCACCCATTTAACATTTGTTGAAAGAAGAAATTAATTAACTGATATATAAATGAGTGGTCTGGAAAAGCATTGAATAGAAATAGACTTTTTCCTGAATGATACCCCATTTCCTGGGCTCACTGGCAAAATTGCCACCATGTGAAAGCTTGGAATAATGATTTGGGATAGTCCATATTCCAAGCACTCTGGTGCTTAATAGTTGCTTAATTTTCCTCTTGGCTGTCCATGGCTATCTAGCAAATAAACCCCAAACCTAATGTCTTGAAACTACTACAACCATTTATTCTCACTCATAAATCTGTGGATGGACTCGATGGTCCTGGGGGCCTTGATCAGGGTCTCCTCAGGAAGTGGCTGGGCTCGAATGTCCAAGATTGCTTCATTCACAGGTCTGGTGCCTTGGCACAGATGGCTGGAGGGATAGTACCTCTTTCTCTCTCCAAATGGCCTCTTTACACCGTGGCCGATGCCCAAACCTACGGATTCCAAGAAGCAGGGTGCAGAAGCATCACTTCTGCCCTGTCGCATCATGCCAGGCAGCCCGGATTCAATGTGAGGCAAAACAAAGTCCACTTCTCAACAGGAGGGTATGACAAAGACTGTGTAACCATCTCTGTCCACCTTACCTGCTTAGGTTCCAGGAATCACAGCAACCCTGAAATGAGGGTAGTATTTCACCCATTTCATAGAAGAGGGAACCCTCACAGCTTCTCTGTGATGACACTTGGGGTTGAAGCCATGGCTGTGTGTTTCCAGTCTTTGTTATTGCCTCTCCAGTAAGATAATGGTAAGGATCTACTTTCTGTCTTGCTTGTCCCTTTCTTGGGCCTGAAAGCCATAGTATTTATAGAATTATCGGAGCCTTGGATTGCTTTTGGTTCCAAATACTGTCCCTTCAGGGTTGGCCATCATTGTTGTCCACACAAAAAGCACCCATTCCTTATGCAGCCTGGCTTTCCTTTCTTTCCACAGCCCAGTGAATGGTTTACCTCCTGTGTTCTGGTCTTTGAATAAGGCTGTGCTCACCTGAGTTAACCCCACGGATTTCAGCTCAAGGTTAACTAGCCCTAATAAAACAACCACTTTCTCTGCTGATGTGTCCGCTGAGAATGCAAAATAGTTTAATAGTGGCCTAGCAATCATAATCCTCCTGTACCCCGAAGTCCTGAAGATATTTCATATTTTCTTCTAGCAATTTTATTCTACTGTATTTAGCTTATTTTTATTTATGTACATGTGTATGTATGTATGTACATACTTATTTATTTTATTTTATTTTATTTTGTTTTATTTTGAGAGAGAGGGAGCATGAACCGGAGAGGGGCAAAGAGGGAGAAAGAACCCCAAGCAGGCTCTGTGCTGTCAGTGCTGAGGCTGACACAGGGTTCGGTCCCACAAACTGTGAGATCATGACCGGAGCTAAAATCAAGAGTCAGACACAACCGACTGAGCCACTCAGGCGCCCCACTTTGTACCTACATTTTGAGCTTATTTTTATATTTTTCCTGAAGTAGGGACCTAATTTATCTTTTTCCATATAGTGAACCAATTTTTCCTACAAAACGTTTAAGTAACCCAAACTCTCATAGGCCTGTTTCTGGGTTCTGTTCTGTTCCGTGAGCTGTTTGTATGTTTCCATACTGTTACCGCATTATTTTTCCTATGGCTGGGTGATGTGTCTGACTGGTTAGTAGGGTGAGTCTGTCTCCTCTTTTCTTTTTCAGGACTTTTTTATTTTTTTAATTTATTTTTATTTAAAAAAAATTTTTAACAATGTATTCATTTTTGAGAGACAGAGCACAAGTGGGAGAGGGCAGAGAGAGAAGGAGACACGGAATCCAAAGCAGGCTCCAGGCTCTGACCTGTCAGCACAGAGCCCAACGTGGGGTTCGAACCCATGAACCACGAGATCATGACCTGAGTTGAAGTTGGATGCTTAACCAACTGAGCCACCCAGGTACCTCTTTATGACTGTCTTAATCAGATATCAGGGAACTACAGCCCCTGGGCCAAACTCTGCCCACCAACTATTTGTCATTAAAGTTTTATTGGAACACAACCATGCCCATTTGCTTACATACTGCCAATGGCTCCTTTTGAGCCCCGTGACAGTAGAGTTGAGTAGTTGCATCCAGCCACCAAAGCTTGAAATGGTTAGTATTTGTTACAGAAAAAGTTTGCCAACTCCTGGTCTTAGTTATTCACAGACTTGAATTCTTCCACATGAAGATCAGAAATATTTTGGCAAGGTTCCCAGCTCCAGGTTCTTGATTACAAGCAACAGAAACTGGTTCTATCTGATGTAATGTAGAAATGAATTTACTGCAGAAGACATCGGAGTTCACCGGAGATCTTGGGAAAAGGCCCAGAGAAACAGGCTCAAAATCTGGGTGTGAACCAAGGAAGAGCAGGTGGCAGCAGGACAGACAGATAGAAGGGAGCACCTGCTGGGATGCCAACATGGAGGCTGCCACAGTGAAAAGTCCTCTGAACCCTCCCCGCATCCCTGCACCACTCAGGATTCAGAACCCTGAGAAAGAGAATTTCATGTCTGAGCTCGGATCACGTACTCATATGCTAGTTTCCAAAGAGCAAGAAGGGGTGTCTGGCCCTTCTTCCACTTCCACAGAGGGGTTCCTGCCTTCTACCAAGACTCACTCAGTGGAGGACTCATTCCAAATATGAGCAGGGCAGGATCTCCCCAAAGGTGACCGTGACTTTGCTTGAAACAGCATTAAATTAGGGAAAAATTGTTACCTTTAAATATTGAAGACGATTCATCTCACTATTAATTCAACTCTTTCTTTATGCCCTTTGCTGGAGTTTTAAATTTTCTTCTGTAATGAGCCTGTGAATTTTTGTCTCTTAAGTCCTTGATATTTTGCGGTTTGGTTGTTGTTGTTTTGGTATTTTATTGTCTACTATCTTCTGGACTTTATTATGGCTGATATTGAGGGGTGCTACTGATTTTTGTGCATTGGGCTTATAATATTGAACTTTCTTATTATTTCTCAAAGTCTGTTGGTTTTTAGTCTTCGTGTAAATGATCACAATACTTAACGATTGTGATGATCTCATCTCTTTCCATCCAATCCTTGTATTTCTTAGTATTCTTTCCTGTCTTATTACATTGGCCTGAACCTCCAGTGTTATGTAGAACATTACGATAGCATGCGTCTTGCATTGTTCCAGATCTTAAAGGGAATGCTTTTCAAGTGTTTCCAGGTAAAAGGATAAACACTTTTCTATCCCATTGAGGAAGTTTCTTTTTGTTTCTAGTTTTCTACTTACATAGTAAATAAGATGCTTTTTGTGCATCTGTTGAAATGTTCCTAAGTATTTCCTTCTTTAGCTTGTTAGTATATGAAATGACATTAATAGTTTTTTTCTAATGTAGTATTTTTCTCCTTACGTTCCTAAACGTTAACCATAATTTATCACAATACAGTATATTCTTTTAATCATTGAATTCAGTGAGCTAGTACACATTAGGATCTTTGCATCGGAATTCACCAGTGAGACTGGACTGTAACCTACTTTTAGTGTACTGTCTTTCATCAAGTTTTCATACGAGAGGTAAATTGGCTTCATGAAAGGAAATGGCAATCGTATCCTTCCTAAAGAAAAGAAATAATAAAACTAAGTTTACAAATCAGTAAGATGGAGAATTTTCAAAAGTAAAAACGATTACCCAAATTATAATTTGTTCTTTTAAAAAGAGACAGATAACCAGTTGCCCACACTCCCCAGTCTGCCCTGGAGGGCTCCACGTGACACTCGCTGTCCTGGTAGTTAGTAACAGCAGCCCCTGTCACCCACAATACCTTACCCACGGGGTGGACCTGCCACGACGGACGTGGGTTTGATGCTGTGCATGAGCCGAATCACAGGGTAAACTTACCTGGTCTGTCTGGGTTGTAGGCTTCTCACTGGCAGTGTAGAAATCGTAACATTCACCTCACTGGGAAGCTGGAAGTGCACCCTAAATAAAGCAAGTAAACTGTCAACATCTACACAAAAGTAAGTTGACTCCAGCACCAGTGACTGCCGTCCCTGCGACCCACCAAGTGGAGCCAGGATCCCAGCGCCCAGACTCAACAGAAGAATCCCAAAGCCATTTTGACCAGAGGCAGGGGACTCCGTGTGAGGCCACACCACCACGAAGTGACAGAAAAGACACGTGTTGCTCTCCTTCCCCCAATTCCTGGCACAGGCCTCCTGATACCCTGGTAATGTCCTGGCTGATCGGAGTGTCTTTTTCTTGTATGAGGTGACCCCAGGGGGTGTCCTTTCACCACAAAGACCAAGCCAGGATTAGGAGCTTGAAATTTCAGCACCCTCACCTTCCATTCTCTCGGGAAAGGAGAGGGGCTGAAAATGGACTGATCATGCCTAAAGCAAGGGGCTCAGAGGGCTCCCATGTCGGTGAACACATCCACATTCAGGGAGGGTGACACCCCAACTCCAGAAGCTCCTGTTCTGGGGCCTCCCAGAACTCACCCCACGCGACTCTTCGTCTGGCTGTTCATCTGCACCTTTGTCGTGTCCTTCAATAAGCGGGTAAACGTGTTTCCCTGAGTTCTGAGAGCTGCCCTAGCAAATGCTTTACTCTGACGAGGGCGAGCGTGCGATCGCGAGATGTCCAGCCAAGGTGGACAGAAGTCGCGAGGACCCTGGGGACCCACCCCTCATGACCCACAACTGAAATGGGGGTTGAGGAACAGAGTCCCGGGACTGAGCCCCGACCGGGTGGGATCTGAGGCCTCCTCAGGGACACAGCGTGGGGCTGAGCGAAAACGTGGGACACGTAGCTGGACGTTGGGGAGAACCGGTGTCAGAAACGCGCGTGGGCATGCGCACCGGCGGGCGGGGAGCTGACGGCGGCAGGCGGGCAGGGAGAGGTGCGCATGCGCACGGGCCGGCGGGACCCAGGACGCTGCAGGCCTCCAGACGCAACGCGAGGGGTTCCCCCGGGAGCACCTCCTTCAGCGCCGGGGTTTCAGAGCTTGGGCCAATATTCCAGAGTCCAAAATGTGTCAGGGAAACTGCCAGAAGCGGCGGAGCCGACAGCACGGTGCCGACGAGGACCACAGGCAGGTGAGGCCACGTGGGCCCGAGCGGCCCCAGGGCGTGACTGGAGGGGGTGCGAGCTGCTGGGGCGGCGGACGCTGGCCCTCTTTGGCCCGAGGTGCCGCCAGTTTGGAGGCCACGTGACGCTGCCCCACGGGTGAGGGCCACGAAGAGAGGTCATGATTCTCGCGTCCCCAGGTTTGCGGTCTTAGCTGCAAACCTGCAGCGGATCCGGGCTCGGGGCTCAGGCTTGTATCTGCGGGTCTCTCGGTGGCCCTTCCGCACCGGTCTTCCCCGCCCTTCCACCCGCCGCGGGCCCCGACCCCGCACCGCTCACCGGTGACCCGGCCGGCCGGGAGGTGCCTTCTCTCCCATCTCGTCTTGGTGCGCTTTATCTCGGGAAGGAGACCCGTGCGGGACGGAAGGGAGTCCCCTCTTCCGTCTTACTCTCCAGGGGTGCCGGTGGGACGGGGACGGCATTGCTCACGCGTGTGCGAGGACCTCGGGGTCACAGCAGGGCCACCAGCCAGGCCGCGGTACCTGTGTCCCTGCCCCGGCCCCGCGAGGGTTAGCACCGGCTCGCTGGGGACAGGTCTGGTATTCCCCGCCCCCCGCCCTCCGGACAGGCTGACCCCGCCGCCTCCCTCCGGGATTCGCCCTCCTTCAGTCCTTCCTCCACTTCAAGGCTCAACCCCAAGGTCAGCTCCGCTGTGAACTTTGCCTCCGCTCTCCCCTGTCATCTCCCATCTTCCCTCCCCACTTAGTATCTGAGGTTGCCAGTCTCAACGTCCTTATCCAAATGTCTGTCACAACACCCGTGACACTTTATTCTCTCTAGCTGATTGTGGCTGTGTCCCTCCAATGGACTGGAGCCTCCTTGAGGACAAGGACTTGGTCAAAGTTCTTCTGTAACCCAGTCAACATAATAAAGTAGCCAGCACATAATCGGTCACACTTGGTTTCTTTTATCCCCTCTGCAGCCAAATGTAGAGGAAAGTCAAAACCTTTATTCAGAACAATTAGAAATCCCGCCGTTTCCACCGTATTTACCACTTCCTCTCTTCACCAGATGTCTCAGGAAAGAATAAACAAAGTCAGGCAGAAAGTCAATTTTTTGGGTACAGACATGTGTATGTTTCAAAAGGATAAGCAATTACATCTTCCTTACAAAAGGAATTGTGTCTTAAGGCCACAGAATAAAATAGGTAAAAAGGGGATTGTGAGAGTTACTTTGCATTTTGTTCAACATCTACTTGTGAATAAGTCAGTTTGCAGATAATCCAGTTGAATCGCTGGTTTTCAAACCCATTTTCCTAAAATGGATCTGCTTTTTTGTAACTGGGAACTTCCTGGAATGTGGACCATAAGCACATAACTTATTTTCACGTTAATGACAAGCTTATCTGTCAACCATCTGCACCCATTACTTTGGACAGAATCTTCCTTTGTGAACATGCCCCTCAGAGAGTGGTAATTTAAACCAGGAACAGGCACAGTGCAGCCCAGGGTCAGAACCACACCAGAGTATTTCCAGAAAGCCCTAGACCTTATCCTGGGAACACGGCTAACTACAATAGGTCTTTCCTTCCTGTAAACATCCCCACCTTTGAAATCCTTCACCAACCTCACTGGTTTTCCGAGTATGGCCTGGCCCTGGCATCATCAGCAACGCCTGGGCCTGGTGACTGGTTAGAAATGCAGACTCTTGAGTTCCAGCCCAGGCCTGCGGGGGCACAAACCCTGCATGTGAGCGACTCCCCACATCCGGTTCCTTTACCTTCAAATGTTTTTAACCTTTTACAGTGTGTCCCACGTGTCCCCTCACAGCCGTGGGAGAGAGAAAGTCACCCTGCCTCTGGCCCGGCCCTCACCACTAGTGAGTGCACAAACAGTTTCGCAGAACATCCTGAGACCGGGCGGCTCCGTGAGCTTGTCTGAACACAGACAAAAACAGGAACACGTCCAAGCCACAAAAATAACCAAAATGTTTTCCATCCTAGCGGAAATGACTGCCGTTGTCTCTGGGCCAGTGAAAGCTTTGGATTCTGTTCATCCCTGTCCTCGTCCTGTACCCACTCATAGAATTGCCCCTGCTTGAGGACAGCATCCAACCATGTCTCAGTATGACCTAACAGAAGCCGAGATCCTCCCCAAAAAGTCCTTTTCAGTCACTTCTTGCTAACGTGTTGCAGGGTGCGCTGTCTCCCTGGATACACTGAGCAACAACCCTGCTTGCTCAGGAGCAGGTGCGTGCCTGCTGGTCTTTGACGGTGCCGACACGGGCGTTAATGCACAACCTTGCTGCTAGTTCCCCTCCCTGAGAAGGTGATTCCCAGTCCAACCCAAGGCAGGGAAGAAACGGAGATACTCTTTAGAAACATTTACAGTAATGTGAGAGAGTGATTTTATTGAATCTAAAAGTAGGGCATCGGGCTGCGTTTTGTATACCAGTTTTATTTTCCTGCTCCTCATAATAGTGTCTTAGAAGTGATCAGCATTCAGTTTTTAAAAGAGAAAAGCAATTGGTTCTTCATCACCAGTTGTTTGAGAAGCACGGTCCCAAAACGTTCTCTGATACTTTTCTTTTTCAGCACTGCTCTCATATTAATCTTCTTAAAATTCTTTTTTTTTTTTTTAATTTTTTTTTTTCAACGTTTATTTATTTTTGGAACAGAGAGAGACAGAGCATGAACGGGGGAGGGGCAGAGAGAGAGGGAGACACAGAATCGGAAACAGGCTCCAGGCTCTGAGCCATCAGCCCAGAGCCCGACGCGGGGCTCGAACTCACGGACCGCGAGATCGTGACCTGGCTGAAGTCGGACGCTTAACCGACTGCGCCACCCAGGCGCCCCAGTCTTCTTAAAATTCTTTTTTTTTTTTTTTTTTTTTTAAATTTTTTTTAACGTTTATTTACTTTTGAGACAGAGAGAGACGGAGCATGAACGGGGGAGGGGCAGAGAGAGAGGGAGACACAGAATCGGAAACAGGCTCCAGGCTCTGAGCCATCAGCCCAGAGCCTGACGCGGGGCTCGAACTCCCGGACCGCGAGATCGTGACCTGGCTGAAGTCGGACGCTTAACCGACTGCGCCACCCAGGCGCCCCCTTCTTAAAATTCTTAAGTCACCTTAAAGTTATACCCTTTCTCAGTCATCTTTAGCATTACAATCTCCTCTGTTTTCCAGTTGGAGAGGAAACTAACGTAGCTTGAATATCTATCATATGTTACTAATTATACAAATTTAAATACACTCAATACCCAGGAAAGAATTTTTATTTTATTCTATTGTTTTTAATTTTTATTTATTTTTAAGTAATCTCTACACCCAACGTGGGGCTTGAAGTCACAACCCCAAGATTAAGAGTCGCATGCTTTACCGATTGAGCCAGCCAGGCGCCCCCCCTGGCCAGGAAAGAATTTTAAATAAGTATCAGCATCCTTTTCCAAAACCTAGTTCCCAATGTTTTTATGGGTGAATTTTTTTTTTAAACATCAAGGAACATATATATCGAATGTTATTTAGACAAGAATAAAGCAGGACAGGCTTCCTAATTAATTTTTTAGAGCCTGTCTAGTAGAACAAAGCTCATCAATACAGCATTTGAATATTAGAAGATGGTACCATTAGTATTGACGTAAAGGTGCTGTGCCAGACCCTTATTGGGATTGCTGCTTCTTTTTTGGCCGATGTCATCAGGTACCTACTGAGTGTTGGCACTGTTCTCAGCATGCAGCGGCTGCATTGGGGCCACCACCCCTTCTTTCCATTATAAGCATCGTCATCCTTGGCTACAGAAGTAGGGGGACACAGGTAGAGGCGATCAGAACTCCTCACCCCTCTGGAGTCAAGGGCGGCTCCAGAGGTGTGCTTATGGTACACGTAGAATAAATCCACTTTCCCCAGAATTGTTCTAACTGTAGGTAGCAGGGAAGTAGCCTTTTTTCCTTTGTCGTGAGTCATTAGGATGCGGGACAGACTGCCGGTAAGCTGCACCCCCCCACCTCCCCGTGCCTGGAGAGAATCTGTCTGACATAGTAGGTAACAGGTCAGTCCAAACTATGGGGATGCAAAAGGTACAAGAGCAAGGGAGAGACTCTCAACACTGTCCGTAGGGTTCCCTGAGGCCGGGTCTCCCCTGGCGCCCGCACCCTCCCTTCCCCTTCCTAGGGCTTGGTTTCATTCCTAATTCCCAAATTCCCGTTTTAGTTTAAGGTAGTTCGATTTCCTTTTCTGTCATTTTCCACCCAAAAGCCTTCGCCTGCACAGATCCTCAGTGAGCGGCGGGTGTGGTAGAAGGAGCGAGGGCCAGAGAAGGGACAGGTGCAGCCTTAATCCTGTGACCACTCTTCCCTTGGCCTCTCCGAGCTTCACGCGCTTTGTTTGCAAGCTGGGGTTAGAAACAGCCCACTCCTGAGAGTTCCACTCAAGTTCTGGAAGGGCAGGGAATACGTCTCACTTCCCTTCCTATGTCCCCAGCACTTAACCAATTGTCACAGACTGGGCCCTTCATAAATATTTATCGAATGAAACAACAAATGAAAGCTTAAATTGGGAGGTAAATGCCAGAGCGCTAACGCTCCTACCAAGGATGGCGAGCGCATGGGAGACTCACTTTTCTCTTCCGTGGGAAGACAGAAAAGAATCTGTCTCTACTCGGATCTGCTTGTCACTCGTCCCTAGTAGAAACTTCTGACTCACCATTTCCCCCCAGGCACAGTGCCTGGGAAAGGGCAGCTGGGAGAGTCGAGGCTGCAGAGGCAGCTAGAGGGAGGGAGGTCCCAGGCCGCCAGGAGACTCCTGCGACTACACTTCCTACCCACTGAGGAAGAGGCATGGCTGAAAGACGAGGGCCAGGAATGATGACTGGTATGTGACCAGCTTCCAGAAGGAAAGAGAGAGGAAGAAAACTAAGAGGACACTGGAATCTCCAGGCCTTTGCTCTTTGCTCTCCCAGGCCCTGGCCCCTGTGTCCCTCAAGGGCTCCTGCAGGGGAGGAAAAAGTTTTCCATCCCTCTCAGGGTCCCTGGTTGGATCCGGAAAGTAAACCGACAAGGACAGATTAATAGGAGCAAACAGTACAAATTTGTTTAATAGAAGTTTTACGTGACCTGAGAACTTTCATAGGGAAATGACCAGCGTTTTTACACCAGGTTTGATGGTGAGGGGACAGGATAGACAAATGGGATAGGACAAAGGGGATGAGGGGGTGAGCTGGAGGAGGCCTAGCCAGGCCTGCCTGTTGGGATTCTTCTCCCTCACCCCGGAGGTGAGGCTGCTCCCTTCTCTCCTCGTATAGGGAGGACCCCTCTCACTGGAGGGTCTCATGACCTGCACTGGGGAGAAGGATCAGGGGAGGCCAGAGAGACCGCCCGCTTCTGCCCTCTTCTAATGCTGTCCCTCATCTTTCAGGGTAGTGTGTCCTGAACCCCGTCACTTGAAAACCAGAGGTTGGTTTAGCAAAGGTCCTCATGGAGAAAGCCAGCTCTTCGGCCTGTTTGTATTTTTGCTTTTCTCACTTCCCGTTTAGCCTTTGAAGATTCCTAACTTCATCAATTTGTTGAAGTCTAGTTTTCTAAATGTCCCTTTATCCTTTATCCAGCATTTGTATGCGTTTTCACTGTGAAAGTCAACTGAGGTGTCTAGGATGTTGTATTGCCAGTGACCGTGGTAATTCTACTTGACCATTCTCACAGAGTTTCACTGATTTCATTTCAAAAAGGTTCCCTTTATTTAGTGTTTTCTCTCTTTATTATCACAGAAAATCTTAATGTTTTAGTCTACCTGGTCTTTCCTCTCATATTTCATCATTAATTCTAGGGTTTCCCAGACTTCTTAAAACTTTCTGATGTTTAAAGCAAATACGTGCTCAGGAGTGTATACAGTTTTTATGAAACAGTCAGCAAAGTAGGGGCACCTGCGTGGCTCAGTCAGTCGAGCATCCAACTTCAGCTCAGGTCACCAAGTCACGGTTAGTGAATTTGAGCCTCATGTCAGGCTCACTGCTGTCAGCACAGAGCCCACTTCAGATCTTCTGTCCTCCCTCTCTCTCTGCCCCTCCCCGATTCACGTGTGCACTCTTTCTCTTTCTCTCAAAAATAAATAAACATTAAAAAAAACTAATAATTTTAAAAATAAAATAATCAGTCAAACAAAGTAGTTAAGAGCATGAGTTCTGGACGCAAACGTCCTGGCTTTAAATACCCTTTGCCACTTAGCTGTGTGGCCTGTCCCTTGGACTTCCTCGTGTATAAAAAGGGGATGATAATAATAGTACCCCTCCTTGTTGGGGACTGAGTTAGTTAATATATGTAATGTTCTTAGAACATGGCCTGCCGCTCATAAGAGCTATATTGTGTTGATTTCATTCAAATTATAATTCTGACCAAATTATTAAAATTATTACTGCTATCCAGCACCTGTCAGTGACAATATTTATAAATCAGTAACATTTTTGCATAATCCTAGAGGCTTGAGCCTTACTGGCTGGAGAAACTGTATGAAACCATGCTCCTAGGAAGCATAGGGAAGCTAGACCTAAGTATTTTAGACGAAGACAGAAGTAACATTGACCACATGCTGAGCCAGATGCTACAGTAGGGGTTTTCTATGAATTGTCTCATGTCTTCTTTCTAACATCACTTTGACAGAGGTGCTCTTATTATTCTCATATCCCAGCTGAAGAAATGGAAGTTCTGAGAAACTAAGGGGCTTCCCTGATGCTTGCAGATGAGGCAAGGACGGATGGAGAATCGGGTTTTGGACGCCACAGTGAGTATGTTTAGCGGGGCAGATGCCCAGCCTCACATCTCTGGAGTCAGCACATGCTCATGTCCTCTGAATTCATGGGTACGGTTCCACATTGCTGTTGGATGGGACATAAGACACTCCTTTGTCAAATAAGTCCTCCTGGGGCTCCTGCATGGCTCATTCGATTAAGTGTCCGACTCTTGATTTTTGGCTCAGGTGATGATCTCACGGTTCGTGAGTTTGAGCCCCACGTCGGACCTCGCACTGACAATGCAGAGCCTGCTTGGTATTCTCTCTCTCCCTCCCTGTCTGCCCTTCCCCTCCTCGTTCTCTCTCAAAATAAATAACTAAACTTAAAAAAAATAAGCTGTTTCCAAAACGTGTGTGTGTATGTGTGTGTGTGTGTGTGTGTGTGTGTGTGTGTGTATACACACATATTTATCAGTACTCCTCATTCTCATTTCACCAAAGAGGAAACTAGAGCTATACGTCTGTGGCTTGGGCTCCACAATTAGAAGTGGCAGAAATGAGGCCAGAAGTTCAGTCTTCTAACACTTAACGGCAGTGTCATTCACTATGCCTGTCTTAACCCTGAAGTCAGGCTTTTTTCATTGGTGTTTTATAAATACAGTATCTGATTTATTTGATATGGGGAAAATACAAATTGTTTTGTTAATACAGAAACCCAGGGAGTTGAAAATTAGATACTTTATTATTGTTAAACTTACCTTTTACAACAAGCAACAAGACAATTCAAAACCAGACAATCTGAACATAAGTATCTTCGAAGAAGTAACCGGTGTCTAACTATGTTAGATTATAATGCCACTGTCCTTACAGCCATAGCACCTTTCTAATATGCTAGAGGGTCACCTAAGCCATCTGGTTAATAAGAAATAATATTTTAAGCCTCAGTACAACTTCCTTCTTCCACTGAAGCCTACTCACCTGTGAACAGATAGAATACAAAATACAGTATAAATTAAGACCAAGGCCACCCTGAATGAGACCGTGGGTCACCACCTCCTCAGGAGCTCACGTCACCAGTCCCTGAGCTCCAGGCACCCAGCGAGGCCAGCGCTCGGTAACAAGAGTGCACAAGACCCGGAGGCCCTCAAGCAACTCAGATTCCGACGTGTTATCTCTGACACTTGGAGACTGGAGTGTCGCAGCTAGCTGAGCAGCTAAGCCTTCCCTTACCCCAGCCTGTGGGGGTCCTCGTGTTCCACAAGGAAGGGAACTTGACGTTCTCATCTTCGTGTCCCCAGGACCGGGCACAGAGCCCTAATGCAGAGTGGGCAGGGATACCTGTCTTTGGAATGTTGTAACAGATGAACGAAGGAATCAGTGAGTTCATGGATGTTGCTGTGACTGTGTGACTGTGTCAGGGACAGGATGGTTCAGACGTGGCATCTTCTTCCTGTGGTCACAGACAAGGTCCATGTGCAAACACCAGAAGATTTCTGTTCACCTCAAACTCAATATGAACCAGTCATATGAGATGTGGCTGATAAAAAATTATGAAATAACTTGCAGTTGAGTTAACTGGAGTATGGTGCTCAAAAGGGAGAAAGTTAATAGGGCATTCTTCCCTCTACAGTCACTTCCAAATGTTCCAAATGCCGTGCTCAATTCAAAGGGGAGTGATCTTTCTTTCCCAGATAGACACTCTCCCCGTTGTTCTGTCTTCTTTTCTTCCACTGGCTTGCAGCTTTGTTTGGTCCTCTCTTTCTAGCTCCTTTAGGTGTAAGGTTATGGTGTTTATTTGAGACTTTTCTTATTTCTTGAGCAGGCCTGCATTATTATAAACTTCCCTCCTGGAACCACTCTTGCTGCATTTCAGAGATTTTGGACTGTTGTATTTTCATTTTCATTTGTTTACATGTATTTTTTAATTTCTTCTTTGATTTCTTGGTTGACCCATTCATTCTTAGTAGCATGCTGTTTGCTCTGCCTGTATTTGTGTATTTCCAGAGTTTTTCTTGTGGTTGACTTCAAATTTCATAGCATTGTGGTCAGAAAAGGTGCATGGTATGACTTCAGTCTTTTTGAATTATTGAGACTTCTTTTGTAGCCTAAAATGCAGTCTCTTCTGGAGAATGTCCCACGTGCACTTGAAAAAAATGTGTATTCTGTTGTTTGGGGACGGGCATGTTCTGGATATATCTGTTAGGTCCATCTGGCCCAGTGTGTCATTCAAAGCCACTATTTCCACACTGATTTTCTGTCTGGATGATGTATCTATTGATGTAAGTGGGGCATGAAAGGATCCTACTATTACTGTATTACTGTCAATTTCTTCCTTTATGTCTGTTAATATTTGCTTTATGTATTTAGATGCTTTCATGTTGGGTGCATACGTATTTACTATTGCTACATCCTCTTGTTGGATTGTTCCCTTTATCATCATGTAGTGACTTTCTTTGTTTCTTGTTACGGTCTTTGTTTTAAGGTCTATTTTGACCAACATAAGTATTGCTAACCCAATTTTTTAAAAAAAGTATAATATACTGGGGCACCTGGGTGGCGCAGTCGGTTAAGCGTCCGACTTCAGCCAGGTCACGGTCTCGCGGTCCGTGAGTTCGAGCCCCGTGTCGGGCTCTGGGCTGATGGCTCGGAGCCTGGAGCCTGTTTCCGATTCTGTGTCTCCCTCTCTCTCTGCCCCTCCCCCGTTCATGCTCTGTCTCTCTCTGTCCCAAAAATAAATAAACGTTGAAAAAAAAAAGTATAATATAACCTCAAGATTGAGTTAACGGTAGCATGGTGCTCAAAGGAAGAAAAGTTGGTAGAGGATTCTTCACTGCTGTGGCCACTTCCCAGACATTCCAAATGCGATGCTCAATTCAGAGGGCAATGATCTTTCTTTCCCAGATAGACCCTCACCCTCTTGTTCTGTCTCTTCTACCCACAAAAATCCTTCTCATCCTATCTTCCATCTCTCCATTGTCCTCAGAATTCTCTCCTGTTCCACAATACCACTCCCCGCAGTACCAATTTATTTCTCTTTCCCCTAAAGCCCTGTTACGTTACGGTGCTTATCTTTTTTACCTAATTTTTTCATTATTTATTTACACCTTATTTATCAAAAGAACACAAACTGCAGAGCACTGATCAAAGGCAATTGATTTTTATTATTTTTGTTGTACTTGCTCCCATGTGCATTTCATAGCATTCAATGACGATCTTCTAAAGGCCAGTGAGAGACCTTTGTCATTTCTTTCTTTTTAAATTACACACCACACCAAGCTAGTTGTTCTGGGAGAAGAACAGAAGTTACTTATCTTACCGTTGATTCAGACATCTACAAGCCACGACAAGAGGAAGCTGATACACTGGCCGGGAACAAGAGCAAACATTCTCACCGAGCCAGGAGCTGGGTTTTGCAACATCTCTTAGTTTATAGGTCTGTAGATATATTTTCATGTACATAAATAAGAGTTAAGCAACTAAGGATGTAAACACGTCGTTCCCAGAAGAGGAAATGCAAATGCCTAATAAAATAACCAAAGGTGTGCTGTCTCAGTTAATAAAAAGAGAAATGCAAATTGAACAAAATGAGACTCCATCACTTGCCTATCACGTTGGCAAAAGACAAAGCGGTAATGTTCAGTGTCAGCAAGAGTGGGAATATAAATTTGAAAGTACATTTCACAATGCTGATCAGAATTTTTAAAACACACATGCTCTGACTGAATAAT
The DNA here is from genome assembly GCF_028749965.1 of Puma concolor. NCBI lineage: Eukaryota > Metazoa > Chordata > Mammalia > Carnivora > Felidae > Puma > Puma concolor. The sequence goes on from NC_141676.1 coordinate 115,812,662, forward strand.
CTCCTTGCTAAGAATACACTCCTCAAAATCACTTTTTCCGTGTCGCCAGGATATTGGCTGAGGGATGCGTGCAGTGCCGTAAATTTAAATTAGGAGAAATCAGAGGTAACCTAAATATCTGTCAAAATAATTAATTTTAAATAAACTATACCCATGCACTGATGCCACGCTGTCATCGCAAAGGAGGAAGCATATCTCTCTGTGTAGCTATGGAAACATGATCACAATATATTGTCCAATTAAAAAAGCAAGTTGTGAAACAATAACTACAGTGTAATTCTTTTTTGTGGAAAAAAAAGACCTGTTGTATGTTTCCATGTTCATATAATTGCACGTACAAATCTCTGCATAACTGTATGTGCAAAAACACACATACAAACAAAAACAGAGGTCTGGAGAGATAAAAACCTAACACCTGTGGTTACCCCTAGGGAGGTCAAACAGGAAGGACTTTTTTTCTTACAGACTTCTGTGTATTGTTTAAATTGTCTTTCAACTTTCATGTGATACTTATGACTTCTTTTGAAATAGGAAATAAACCTAGTAAAAGTAGAGGCTTTTAAACGTTGTTATAAAATGTTTGAATATTCAAGGAAGCAGTGATCAAACTTCAGAGACTTCATGCATGAAAAATCTATTTTAAGCATTCTTTAGAACTCTGTGCTCACAAAATTATTCACATATATTTGTGTCCGTTACAGAAAACTGAAACCCTGTGTGGCAGCCCAGAACAGTCCCTTCCGTGTGGTAGATGAGGTGAAAGGAACTAAATTAAGAAAAAGAAATTTCTCTGACACTTTGCTTTTAAAGCATTGACAACCCAAGTGTAGGGCTCTCAGAAACAATTCACCCAATCATTGGTTGATGTGAGGGGCCCCAAATTCAAATGCCACAGGACAGGCAAGTCAGGTAGCAACATCAGTGAGGCCAGCTGGGAGTAAGTAAAGAGGGAGGGATGTTTGGGGCGAGCACTGTCTCTAGCTAGTTGGGACTGCATCTTTCAATATTTTAAGAGGAATTAGACATGAGAATTTTTTATCGCAATACCCCTGGGTTTTACATTTTAGCAACAAATTATTTAAAATCTTAAGTGCTATGTTGGTAAACTGCAAAAGCCAAACAAAACACCTCTCCCCACTGGACTTGGCCCACAGTCTCCCACTTGCCATACTTGGGCTCCACTGTCCTCGCGGAGTCTAGGGGACTAGTTACAACACATCCTTCATGGCCCACATAGGCTTGCTCTTTCATGAGCCCTTCGGCCATGGTGTTCTAGAACATGGGTTCAAAGATAGTTTAGATATTTCTAAATCACTAACTGCAATCACATAGTATTTGTCTTCTACATCTGGCATATTTCACTTAGCATGTTTCCAGAGCCCATCCACGTTTCAGAACTTTGTTCCCTTTTGTGGCTGAAGAATATTCCATGGTATGGTGTATAGTGGGATTGTTTTTTGAAGCAGGCTCCACGCCCAACCCAAAATCAAGAGCGCACACTCTACGGACTGAGCCAGCCAGGTGCCCCGTCTTTTATAAGAAATGCATACTGGTCCTCATTTCCCTTTCCAGCAGGACAGCATCTAAATAAAACTCGTGGAATTTCCGAAGTCTGAGAAAGTTCAAGGTGTCTTTTGTTGTGTTAATGAGGTGGTTTTTGGAAAGTCCCTCAGACACTAAAGCAAGATAACTCGTAGCCAGGGGGACCAGCCAGGTGACTCACAGAAGGGGAGACCTCCAGGGAGGGGAGAGGGGCTGTAGGTAAAAATTCGGCCCACAGGTGATGATTACATCACCGTACCTATGTAATGAAGCCTCCATTAATACCCAGAAAGGACAGGGTTCAGAGAGCATCCCGGTTGGTAAACACTGTGGAGATCTGGCGGCCAGTGGCTCCCTGGAGCAGGCGAAGCCCCGTGCCCTATCCCCATTCCTTGCTCTGTCCTTTTATAGTAAGCCTGTCTGGTGGTTCCTGAGTTCTGTCCTTTTATAGTAAGCCAGTATTCCAGTGACTAAAGGGGTTTTCTGAGTTCAGTGAGCCACTCCAGTAAATCGAACCCAAGGACAGGCCCTTGGAACCTCTGATTTATGGCCAGTCGGTCAGAAGCATGACTAACAACCGGGGTGACTGGCAGCTGGCCACCGAAGTGTGTGTGTATTGGGCGTGGGAGAATTGAACCCTTCACCTGTGCCATCTGAAGCTCTCTCCAGGTAGGTAGTGTCAGAGGTGAATTAAACTGTAGCGCATACAGCTGGTGCCTGAGCATTGCTTGTTGGTGTAGGGAACTGAGTGTCGAACATTTTCCATGCGTTTACCACATTCGGTTTATCTCTTCCTTTGCTGATGGACGCTCGTTTCCCTTTGTCAATATTGTGAAAAATGCTGTAAATACTGGATTTACAATGTCTGAGTCCATTTTTCATTCCTTTGAGTAGATACCTGGGAGTAAAATTGTTGGGTAATAGGATGATTCTGTATTGGACTCTGGGGAACTGCCAATCTGTTTTCCACGCCATCTGCAGCATTTTACATTACCACCAGCAACGCATGTAAATCCCTTATTTTTACGATGAAGAAGTCAAGAGTAAAACTGGTTAGATAGCTTGACCTCATACACGGTAAGTCAGCTGCAGGGCTGAAATCAGAAACAAATACTGAGGTCCCAGGACAATCTTCTTTCCGAGGTTAACCTCACCAAGATACGAGTCATATGATCAGGCAAATGGCAGCGATGTCTGCACAAAGACTGGACCATTGGAAAGAGTCTCCTTAATATATCTGGGGGAAAGAATTTGAATAAGTTCTGGATTTTGCTCTCCATCATAGAATTTTGTTTTATTCTTTTCTTCCTCGGGTCTAAACTCAAGAGAAGATTAAATCATGCTTATCTTTCATCTAGTGCCCAACTAGGTGCCCAACACATTTTTTATCATTATTACACTTACAGTTCTAAAATTAAGGCTTAAAAGTATTACGTTATATGTAAAAATTTTAACTTTAGAAAAATGGGAAAATTAACAAAAGTGGAAAGGAGAAAAAAAAAAAAAAAGATTATCTGGAGAACTATCACCCCTGAGTGCTTTTTCCCCATGCTTTTTTTTTTTTTTTTCTAAGAATGGTGTTTTTTGTTTGGTATATATGGTGGAATTGTAGAATCTTCAAGTTTAAAAAAATTATTACAGTTTGGGAGAGGCAAACTTAAAAAATAGAACAGGAAAAATAGCTATTCATACCCAGCAAACCACAGGCAAACCCTCCTACCAACTCAGCAGCCCTCATAGTCTTATGACATCCCTTTTGGTGGTATGTTATTACTTATGTGTCCTATGGAAAACTTTGATTTATCCAAATATAAGAGCCTCAAGAGTTTGGCCACAGCTTATACCAATCTGTTCCTTCCTCCATGATGTCATTACAGTAGGTGCCCCTCAGAGAACTTGTGGATGATTTCTACTGACTTCACATCACCTTCGAGGTTAATACTCCCCTGAGTCTCAGATAAGGGGTGACCCAACCCAGTCCCTGAAGGGCTTCCCGTTCTGTGTAAGAAATTAGTTCAGTAATCACAGGCCGTTTAAACGTCATCCGAATCTTTGCCTAACTTGAAGAATACTGAGTGTAATTCCACATGTAACGTAATAGCGCTTCGTCCACTTGGCCCCATCCATCTCTCTCGGAGTCTTCAGCCCACAGGTGACTCAAAGCCCCGGTCTCAAAAGCATCACCGAAAACTCCCTCTAAATGTCATCCCTGTGTTTCTTTGTTTTGTTTTGCTTTTCTTTCCCCTTCCTTGGATTTCTTTTGCTTCTTCCGACCAATAAATTATAGCCCTTTGCATCATCTTGGCATCCGTTCTTGCTTCTTTGGCTCAGCCCGTCTCTCCTGGGCCACTGATTCTGCTTAACAAAGGTTCAGGATGGGGCTGGCACACTCCCCCCTCTCCTGGAAGGGGGACTTAGGAGTTAGGACTGGGGGAAAGGCCTGGGAGAAATCACAAATGCCTATAATGTATTACCTTGCTTTTATTACATGATGAAATTCTCATATATCATGTATTATTTATTTGGGGTGGGCTACATAAAAGGTCTTGGGAAAAATTACATGGCCACTTGAAAAGGTACAGTGATGAGTTTTCTTTGACGATGGAGGCCACTGCCTCCCTACCGTCCCCTCTTTAGGATGTCACCTTGAGGACACAGCAGACCTGGTAAAAGTGGCCTGAGCTTGTGATCTCACAAAGCAAAGTCTTGGGCCTCCTGTCCCCTGAAAGTGTAAACACTTACTGAGTCAGCTCACAGTCTCCCTCGGGTATGATGAGACCATCACAGGGTCTATCCTCTCGTCTCTCCTGCCTCTCCCCCACTTTCTGTATAAATTTACGTGAAAATCTCTCCAGACTCTGTAGTCACTTGTAGCTTACACCCATGCTATCGCTGATCATGCTTACCCAGCATTGAAATCATGTTCTCTTTCTCTTCTATGTTGTTACAGAGGGGGCTTTTGTTGGAATCTTTCTGTTCTATTTCCCCAGCATTGCAATGATCCTCCAACAACCAGTTTCGTCTCTTCAGCTATGGTTCTTACTTCCCGTCTGCTGTCACTGCAGGTGATAACCCCACGTGCACCTCTCCTGGGTGACAGTGGACTTCGGTAACGCCCAGCACTGCCCAGACGGAGCACCGCTGACCACGGAGACACCAACACACGATCATGGAAACTTGGTTCTACCGTGGCTCGCTCTGCCCGCGTTCTGGAGAGAGGCTGTCTTGCGGGACTCAGAGATGACAGAGGGACATTGAGGCCAAGTTCTGAGAGTGGCCCATTCCAAGGAATGGGACGTGGAACTATCGTCCACCCAGGTGCTCAAGCCACAAACCGAGGGGTCAGCCTTAATCTCTCTTTCTGTCACCCGCCACGTGCAACCGACTCCACACCCAGTCCACATCCCAAACCCATCTGCGGCTTCCGTTGTCGCCACTTCTATGGTGGTTGGAGACACCACACAGTAGGCCTCGGACAAGATTCCCCGTTTCTACTCTTGTTCCTTTAGAGAGCTGGTGTAGTCTTTTTTATTTTTGTATTTTTTAAATTTTTAAAAATGTTTATTTATTTTTGCAAGAAAGAGAGCCAGGGAGGGGCAGAGAGAGAGGGAGACACAGAATCTGAAGCAGGCTCCAGGCCCTCAGCTGTCAGCCCAGAGCCTGACACGGGACTCGAACTCCTGGCCGGTGAGATCACGACCTGTGCTGAAGTGGGCAATTAACCGACTGAGCCACCCGGGAGCCCGTGGCATAGTCTGTTTTAAAAATATAAATCATAACATATCACTTTGCCAATTCTCGAATGGCTCTCCATCATATGTAAATTAAAATCCACACTTCTCGCCTGAATAACCCCAACCCTCATCTTGTGCCTCTCTGCCCTTACTCACCAAGCTCTGGCCACAGTGGCTTCCTCTCTGCTCTCCCAACACCCCAGGCTTGGTTGAAATGTACTTCCCCTGGTTTTTTCACAGGCCTCCTTTTAAGGACTCAGCTTGACAGTTACCTTCTTAGAGAAAACTCCCCTGAGTACCTGTCCTGAAGTAACCACCCAGTTCCATCACACTGCTGTTTCCTCAGCACAGCGCTTACCTCTGGCGGGTCCTTGTGTGTATGTGTGTGCCTTCAGTCTCAAACTTTTGTGGAGTGGATGAAAGCTAAGGCCTATTCTTCCATCTCCCCGGTGGGAGACAGGAACTACTGAGCAGGGGTCAAGACTGTCAGAACTTTGTGGGGTGCACGGTGGCTCAGTCGGTGAGGCATCTGACTCCGGATTTTGGCTCAGGTCATGATCTCATGGTTGTGGGCTCTGGCCCCACATTGTGCCCTGTGCTGACAGCTCGGAGTCTGCTTGGGATTCTCTCTCTCCCCGTCTCCCTCTCTCTCGCTCCCTCCCTCTCTCCCTCCCTCTCTCTCTCAAAATAAATAAACATTAAATAAAAAACTGTAATAACTTTATTTCAGATTTTTTTTAACTTCCTCATCATAGCTATTTTATCTTTTGTCAATTTCTTCATCATGATTAGCCCTGAAACTCTGGCCATAGAAAGTGCTTATGATCTGTGCAGCTGGCAGCAGTGGCCTGGGGACTCGCGACCATGTCCGTATGCAGGCTCGAGGAAGGAAGGGCACCGAAGAGCCAGGGTGGTCATCTGTGACTTGAACGAGGAAAGGAAAGTGAGCCGAATCCCTGTGGCCTCCTCCAGAGAAGGTCTGACAAACAAGCAGGGACTAACCGTGAAAGAGCTCAGGGGGCTTCCCCGCGTCCACCGCCAGAAACCTCTGATCTCGGATCTCCTCTTCCTCCCATCCTCACGACATGATCCTGCCCAGATCGCACACCGAAAACTCCCACCCCCTCCTCTCCCCCAGACAAGTGCTGTGGTTTCAGACAGAGCTCCCCCCTCCCTTTTGGAGAAGTCATTCCTTCTAAACTGTCGTCTGCCCGGAACTTTCTTCTCTGACCTCCTGGTTTGGAGAGCAAAACCCAGTTGTGTAGGAGTGTATGGTCTCTGCCATTGGATCTTCACCTTTACTTGGTTTTTGCTTCTTCTGTTCTTTCTTTTGCTCTTAACGCACGAATCCTGCAGAGCATTGAATACAAAATAGACACCCAGTAGATCCTTTTGAATTAATTGTACTCTGGGGGAAGAAGCATGAAGGAAGAACGAAAAGCAGAGGGAGGAAGAAGGTGTGAGTAGAGCAGGGGCTCCAGAACACAGGGGAAGGCAGCAGAGTACAGGAGAGGGAGGAGGCCCAGAGAATCCGCACGCCCTGTGAAGACTTAATCACAGTGGATGCTCACGTGCTGTCGATCTGCTAACATGGAAGTTGACAGGAAATTGGCAGCGGCAGGGAGATGGCCACAGACCAACCCACACTCTTTTGTTCAGTCCTCCCACTGCCTTGTCTTATTAGCTGCTCCCTCACGGTCTCAAAGTCTGGAAAACTCGGGCTCATTCCTCATGCAAATACTGATTTATCAACAGATTGGCTTATATGCAGTTAGAAGGTAATTACCTGTGCACACCTAACCGGACGAGCCTTCCTTTATTACCTCTTTTTCTTTGAATGAATAAAAATTGACCGTGGGATGTAAGGAATTGCAGTGATGGAAAATGAAATCCCCGTGTCTTTTGTGCAGACTTAACAAGCAGCTTCTGTCATTCCTATCTGGAGACCATTGCCCTTTCCAACCACTCATGGGGTCTGTCATTTTAGGAGGCAGGTAGATCTGTGCTATTTGCTGCTGTTTCCCAGCACCCAGCACCGTGCTTGGTATATGACATGAGTTCAGTAAATTTTTGCATATTGACTGATTGAATGAATGAATGAACGAATGATGGTCCCAGTCTCTACTTCATCCTCAGGTGACCTTAAGTCTAAGACACAGATGTATGGGAAATACAGAATGGGTGGGGGAAAACATGACTGAGGGAGAAAAGTACCGTAGTTTGCTCTCTTTATGTCCAGCCCACGTTCGTTGCACAAATACACACACACTGAATGCCTTCTCTATGACAGAAAGTGTGTTACACTCCCAGGTACAAATGCCGAGACACAGACCCTCATTCCAGTGCGTGCTGGTCCAGTATCACATCATGGCATCCACCACCCTCTGTGTCAGTGACTAGACTCTGCCCGTGCGTCTGTCCTCCCACGAGACTGCCAAGTCCATCAGGACACTGTCCATCATACTGTAAGCACGCAGCATTGACAAAGCATCTAATGGAGATTATAGCCATCTGGGGGTGGGGGGAAAGGCGTGTACAACTGGATAGAGCCAGCGTCCTTAGACGGGAGAAGGAAAGCTGCCCCTGCTGACCTGGCAGGAAAGGAGGACATTGAAGATGCTGGGTGGCTCTCAGGATTGGTGGATGGTGTAGAGAATCATGACGGAGGCTAAGCCTCCAGGAATAATGCCCCAAACCCTGCAGAACTGGTCCCATGAGAAACTTTCCCCTGCAGCTCCCCACCAGTACCACATCTGCATCAGACACTGCGTCTTATGTCCCCGTCCCCCGGGGAAGGGATGTTGCTGTGAGTGCTGGCCTCACAGCCCCCTGCGTCTGCTGCTGTTGGAATCCGCAGAGCTGGGCGCTCCAGGCCGGCCTGGTGCCTCTGCCTGCTCACACGGGGACTGAAGCTTCACGTGCACGAGTCGGATTGGCACAGCCTCTGACACATTCTGGAGCCCAGCTGCAAAGGAGGCTGAGGATTTGAGATAGAAAAGCAGACAAGCTATTCAAATGATGATGAGTGGCCATAAGTACGACCAGTGTCCACTGTGTTACAGCAATACGGGATAGGAGCCGAACCAGAAACCTGCATCCAGAGACACTCTTCGGTTCTCATGGGACCTGCATCCCTGGAGGAGAGACAAACACTGAGCATATACGTGAGCGTAACGATGGAAAATGGTAGGTGCCACCAAGACACATAAAACTGTGAGGTGCAGTCTCCAAGAAAAGCTTTTCTGAGATGAGCAGAGAGCTAAATGACATGAGGGGGTGGTAAGCAGAAAGGCTCTGGGGTGGGAACTGATGCGGCATTTCTAAAAAACTAAAAGGAGGCTGGGGCTGAGGAAGTGAAGGGGGAGAGGGCAGGAAATGGGGCTCGAAGAGCAGCCAAGGACCATGTTGCGCAGGGCCATGATTTTGGACTCTGGAAAGTGGCAGGCAGGGGAACAGCATCATCTGACTTACATTCTAGAAGGATCACTCTGGCTGCTGTGGGAAGAGGGTAGAAGTAGGCTGACCAAGCTGGTCAAAGTATGAGTGGGGAGATGTGAGCACCAAAACCTGCCTGGGTGACTGAGGAGAAGAAGAGGTAGGAAGGGAATCTCGAAAGGTGACTGAAAACTGACCAGGAGAGGACGTCAGAAGGCATCCTGGCAAGAGGAAGAGCAAGAGCAAACACGCAGGGCACAGAAGGCCCCGGAACATTTGGAGAACTTCGAGGAGTCCAGTGAGGTTGCAGAGAGGGAGGCTGGACGTGAGGCTGGGAAGGTGGGGGACAGCTAGATCGCCAAGGGCTCCTGTGCTGTTTGAACTTTTCACATCAGCAGGGTCTAATGGTGCAGTGGTGGGAGCAGAAGCAGATCTCCCCGGGGAGGGCAGACCTCCCCTAGGACTTTGCAGGAGGACAGGAAGGACATGGTCCCTTCCTTCCGCAGCCCCCTCACACTGGAGGAAACTGTGGGTCCACCCACAGTTCTGTGCCGTGACTACCAAAGCAAAGCTGGTGGTGCGGAAATCAGACAACAGGATGGAGGTCATTCAGGTCAAGGTCAGTTCCAGAAGAAACTGTCATATTCACATTTTGTCTTCCAGACTTTCTCATTTCTCTTCTGGGGGCATCTTCCATTCTACCCCAGATTCCCAGGCACATGTACACCGAGCCTGAGAGGAAGACTCACATATAGGATGGTCGAGAGAACAGAGGGGGGCATTTCAGAAGGAGAAAACAATGTGTCCCAATGCCAAGGAACTGGAAACCTCCCGTGTCCGTGGGTGGCCAAACCAAGGCTGGAGAGGCACGTTGAACCTGGGCTGTGAAATGCTTGGTCAGTGGGCTAAGCAGTTGCCAGAACAATTTATTCCTAACCCAGACTCCCCAGTGGAGCTTGCTGCAGGGTGGAGGCCAGGGAGTGCTTGCTGGGATAGATTGCCCTCTTCAGTCTCTGATCAGTCAAGTCCATATTGATGGACTTTGTGAGATCAGTAAGTATATCCCTCCTAACATAGTTTTGGGAACTTAACATTTCAAGGCAACGATGTGGCCTTTATGACATGAAATCTGGGTCAGATATCAAAGATCTGCAGCGTGTAGAGAGTGGTAGCTTGGGGATTGATAGGGATTTTAAGTGTCCTGGATCCTGCTGTTTTCCATCTCAGCTGAGGGGTCCTACTCAATCTTTGTCGTTGTCCTGCATCAGCTACCAGCGCCTACAGGTCCCTTCAGGGCTCTTAGCAGGAACAAAAAGCTGACTTTAGAGTCACTGCAAGTCAAGACAAGTGAGTGGAATCGGCTCCGTCGGCTTAAGAGGGACTCGGCCCCAAACTATTCTGAACAGGTTATTCCATGAGAACTGGGCAGCAGCCCCGAGGGAAAGAAGGGAGGAGCAGGGCCTGGGTGGCTCCACTCCCCGGCTTTGGCTTCGTTCCCCTCTCCACTGGGCTCTGCAGGCACAGAGCTGGAGGGCACGGGCGGCCAAGGATGAGGTACAGCGTGGGGTACAGGACCCCCATGGAAAGTGCATCGTTCCTACAAGACCGAAATGCCGAAATGGTGTCGGGGAAGAGCGGCCCAGAACATAATGGCTTCTGTCCTAAAAGCAAGCTCCTCCTGGGATTTGTTACAACGGGTACTGATGCAGATCCTTCCCGAAAGCCCAGTGGTGTAAAGGGGGGTGCACCTGTCCAGAGATCGTGGCTGTTTTATGTGTGGACTTAAACTAGGAATTTGTAGAGCCCCCACCACAGCTGAGACTAGGTCCCCCGAAGAGAAAGTCCAGCGGGTCACGACCCCAACAAGAGGCCTCCCCCGGGGCGCGCAGCTCAGCCAGTCTGCAGCTTCCCCGGTGCCGCTGGGCCACGTGGCCCGGGCCCCACCGACCACCACCCGACAACTCCTTCCGGGCCCGAGAGGCCCAGCGCCCGCTCCGGTCCCCGACAACAACACCGCCACTTCCGAGAAGAAAGGAAACCGCTGAAGCTTCTGGGGCTCGCCCGCGAGGCAGGGGGGCCCGGCGCCTCAGCGTCCGGGTGTCCGGGCCGCGCCCCCGACAAGCCCCGCCCCAGCAGAGCTCCACCTCCTACTCGGCCTGGGCCCGCTCCTCCGCCTCCTCCAGGTCCCGCCCCGCGCTCTGCTTTGCCTCGCAGGCCCCGCCCTCGACCCCGCCCCGCCCCGTCCCTGCGCGCCCTGCTGGGCCCGCTGCCCGAGCCAAGCCCCGCCCCCGCGCCCCTGCCCCTTCCCGCCTCCCCTCCCGGCCCCGCCCCACCTCGAGCCCCAGCCCCTCTCTCGCGCGCCGGCCCTGCCCCGCCCCTCCTCCAAACCCCGCCCTCGCCGACCCCCGCCCCGCCTCCCCACCAGGCCCTGCCCCTCCCTCCGCCAAGCCCCGCCCCTGCGCGCCCGTCCCGCCCCCAGCCGGCTCCCGCGCCCTATTTGGGCATCTGGGGGGCCGGCGCCCGTGCGCAGCGGGGCGGCTGTGCGGCGCGGCGGACGCTCGGTCGGGAGCCGCGGGGCCGGCGCGTCCCGCCCTCGGAACAATGGGAGCGGGCGCGCGCGGCGGCTGGGCCGCGCTGGTCCTATGCGCGCTGCTGGTGCTGGCGCTGCTGAAGGCCGCCGTGGACAGCGCGGGCCTGGACGGTAGGTGGCGGCGCGGGCTCCCCGGGAAGGTTGTGCGCGCGGGGGGCCCCCCGGACGTGGCCGGGGAAACTGAGGCTCGGGCCGGCCGCCGTAGCAGGCCCGGAGGGGCGCGTAACCTGTTGAGTGACCCAGGCGCGGGCTCGCGGTTTCCTGTCCCCCTCCCGCGCCCCGAAGTTGGTGTGTCCCGGGGGGGGGGGATAAGTGCCCCTGGGCCCCCCCCCTTCTGGAAGCTGGGTCGGGTTCCTGCGCACACGTGCCCGGCGGGTATGGGGAGTCCTTTAGCGCCGGGCTGCGCGGCCGCGGACTGAGGCCCCCAGACGCGAGGGGGGACGTCGCGGGGGGGGCGCGCTGCCCCCCGGGCGCCCCCGCGGATGCGCCCAGCCCCGCGCGGTGGGCACCTGCCCCGGCGCGCACCTGCCGCGCAGCCCTCGTGCCACCGCCAGCTGTGCGCGCCCCCGGCGCAGGGCCCTCGTCGTTCTCGGGGTGGGGGTGGTGAGGGGGTCCTTTTGGGGAAGGGCCGGGAAGCTGGGGTTCGCCGCGTGCTTTCCGTGTTCCCTTTGTCAGCCACTGTCGCGGTCCGGTCACCGGGCAGTGGTCGGGAAGCTAGGGTAAGTTCTTTTCAGTGACCCAAGTCCTCCGTAGTTTTAAATTCCGTCCACCTGCTGTGTGTTTAGCGAGGGATGAAGGCTGCAGTTCAGGCGCAACACCTGCTTTGGCTAGAATTATCTGGGTGAAGTTAAGACAATAATACTTTGTTTGGCTGGTTGTTTTGTTGGTTTGCTGTGCTGAATTGTGCATGTCCCGAGCCGGCTTTGCAGCCCTGAGTTTGATGATCAGTAAATCACGTCCATCCTATTTTCCATATTAATGAGATGTTTCACTGTAAGGTGAACAATCTGGAATGAAACAGTCTGTTTTGGTGCTAATTTTATACCAATATCAATAAGGGCAGATCTCCATTTTTTTTATTTGTTATTTTGTGAAAGTAAACTTTATTGTTTCTGCGGTGAATTTCTGGTCAGAGAAACTGGTTAGAGTGTCCTTGCTTTTTTTTTTTTTTTTTTTTTGCCCTAATAACAGATGGCCTTGTTTTATTTTTTTTTTAATTTTTTTTTAACGTTTATTTATTTTTTTTTTTCCAACGTTTATTCATTTTTGGGACAGAGAGAGACAGAGCATGAATGGGGGAGGGGCAGAGAGAGAGGGAGACAGAATCGGAAACAGGCTCCAGGCTTAGAGCCATCAGCCCAGAGCCCGACGCGGGGCTCGAACTCACGGACCGCGAGATCGTGACCTGGCTGAAGTCGGACGCTTAACCGACTGCGCCACCCAGGTGCCCCGACGTTTATTTATTTTTGAGACAGAGAGAGATAGAGCATGAACGGGGGAGGGGCAGAGAGAGAGGGAGACACAGAACTGGAAGCAGGCTCCAGGCTCTGAGCCATCAGCCCAGAGCCCGACGCGGAGCTCGAACTCCCGGAGTGTGAGATCGTGACCTGAGCTGAAGTCGGACGCTTAACCGACTGAGCCACCCAGGCGCCCCAGATTGCCTTGTTTTAATACTCACTGTTGGACTGTTCTGTTTATTACTTAACGTCTCACTAGAGGTGAGCGCTGTTTGGAAATCTGGGAACGAATCTCTGCTGCAGGAGAGCCTTCATTTCATGAACCAGTACAGCAAACAGGAGCTGGAATCCACGTCTACAGAGGCTAATGTCGCTGTGAAATTAGACTAAAAGACGGTTCTGTAGAGAACTTCTCAAAACAAGGAAATGTTTCCTGGCCTTCCTGTGGAGTGTGTAATGTGTATGAAGTATCTTTGTGAAGTACGGTAATTTTTAACAATCATACTAGGGCACGGGGCGCCTGGGTGGCTTAGTCAGTTAGGTGTCTGACTTTGGCCCTGTCACACAGTTCGTGAGTTCAAGCCCCACGTCGAGCTCTGTGCTGACAGCTCGGAGCCTGGAGCCTGCTTCAGATTCTGTCTCCCTCTCTCTTTGCCCTCCCCTAGCTCATGCTTGCACTCTGTCTCTGTCAAAAATAAATAAACTTAAAAAAACAACAACCATACTAGGGCTTTTACAGTGTTTTCAGTTGGCAGTTTCCTGTGTACGTCCTATTATGCTAATAGGATAATCCTCATCCTGATGAATCTTCACAGTATTCTTCCCATTTTATAGATGAAAAAAACGGAGGCTTAGACCTTACTTAATATATTCAAAGTAAAACAGCTCAAACATGTTTGATTTCAGAGATTAAAATCCAAACTCTTAATTAACCATTTTGCCATTAGGTCACTTTAGGTGGTGTTGGCTGTGCTGGTAAATAATGCTTCAGTCTCCAATGTGCTATTACCTGGAATATTGCAGGAGAAGATCAAAACATTGAAATTCTTGTTTAAAATCTCCTTCAGTGTGCCGTGTAGTTTCGTAAATATCTTCAGTTGGAGGTGTGGGGAAGGCTGTGAACATGCTAGTGAAGCGGCAAGCAGGATAGTTGGGGGCGGCGTCCATCAGGACCCTTGGTGGTAAGTCACAGAAACCCATTTTGAACAGCCTTAGTGCAAAGAAGGGACTTTGTTGAGTCTTGGACAGAAAAGTCCAAGAACACAGGTGGCTCCAGAAATGCGGGAGTCAAGAGTTCAAACAGGTTGCCCGGAGATGGCCACTTGCGGCTCTCTTGCTGACATGTGTCCACTCTCAGGAAAGCCATAGTTCACATGTTCTCAGCCCAGGCGAGTCTCAGGGAGGGACTCCTAGTAACTGGGAGTTTCTAAAGTGAGTCCCAGGCACCAAACACCACCCTACTGGGCAGCCAGTTAGGGGATTAAATTAATCCCCAGTGAGTCTGAACCACTTGATGAATGTAACTTTCTACCATTCAGCACATTATTGTATGTTAATGTTTGGTTTCCGTCACAGAAAGCATCAGCCTCTTTGTAGTTAGGTGCTCGGTATCTTTGTCTCCTAGGATACAAAACCTGCCTACCCACGGTACCTGCTTCATAAGTAATTGACTGCAAAAAGGAGGAAGGTCCTCGAGCTGCAAAGATCATCTGCTTTTGTCTCTTTTTCAAGCAAAAAAGGTCGCCAGGAAATGATGCCTCCTAAGAGTGACAATGGCAGGGACACAGAAACAGTAGCCTAGGAGAAAGACAGTGGCGTGTTGGGAGTGTAGACAGTGCGTGTGTTGCTTATCTGTTTGGGGGTGGAACTGAAACGCCTTGCTAACGGAGGACTGGGTGAGGGAGTGGGGAAGAGGTGTCGTCCAGGCGTGACCTCTTGGTCTGGGTTTGAACAACTGGAAACACAACAGCCGAGAAGCCTGGGAAGGAAGCAGGTTTATAGCAGAAAATCAACCGTTGGTTTTCGGCGCTCCCACGCAGGGGCTTTGCGGTCCAGCAGCCTGGTCCCCATCCACGCTCTGCCCCTTTCTAGCAGGGTGGCCTTCTCTGGACCTCCCTTCCTGGCCCTGACGACGGTATTCCTGTCTAGGACCTGTCGGCAGGGCTGGGTGAGCCAGTGCCAGTCACGTGCTCCCCCGCAGTCCTGGCGTGCAGAAGGTTCTTCCCAATATCGGCCAGCATTCGATACCAGCTGCCGGATACGTGAGGACGGTACAGTGAGGCGAACACGCGCCTCTGGGACACTGCCTCGTTTTCACCAGGAGTCACTCGTCCGTGAATGCTAGCGCCCCCCTCAAGGCTGCTCTTAGCAGACCGGGAGAAGGACGGTCTGCAGGCCTTGATCATCCGATTTACCTTCACACCAAATGGGATAGTTCATTAAGAGAAAGAAATGTGTGCACACAGTGACAATAGATCCTTCAGACTCATTACTGCGTACCTTGTGCTGTGAGGGGTGTTTGGGTCGGGGAGGGCTATCTTCGTGGGTAATATACTTGCTCTCTTCCTATGTGATGTACATATTTTATACTCCATGATACCAAGAGCCCGGTTGAATAAACCGCTCTGAAAAGTTGCTTAACTGGGGCATAGAATTCTTCTAAACTTTTTCCAAATCTCAGAGTACTAGTTAGAAATTAAAAGAATCCTACTTCTGTGAGAAGGCTTGCAATTAAAAATGAAAATCCTAAGGGGCTAATATCCAAAATAGATGAAGACCTTAAGTTAACTCAATACCAAAACAATACAATTAAAAAATGGGCAGAGGACCTGAATATATATTTCCCCAAAGAAGACATCCAGATGGCCAGCAGACACACGAAAAGATGCTCAACGTCACTCGTCAGATGCAAATCAAAACCACAAGTAAAAACCACATCACACCTGTCAGCATGGCTAGCAAAAGGTAAAAAAGCACAGGTGCCGGTGAGGATGTGGAGAGAAAGGAACCCTCATGCACTGTTGATGGGAAGGCAAACTGGAACAGCCACTGTGGAAAAAAACAGTATGGCGGCTCCTCAAAAAGTTAAAAATAGAACTACCCCATGGCCAGCAATTCCACTTCTGAATGTCTATCAGAAGAAAATGACACTTACTTGAAAAGGTGCATGCACCCCTATGTTTACTGCAGCATTATTTGCAGTAGCCCAAATACGGAAGCAGCCCAAGTGTCCCTCGGCAGGTGACAGAGAAGATGTGCGCACGCGTGTGTGATGAAATGTTCCTCAGCTGTAAAAGAGTGAAATCTTGCCTTTGGCAACCACGTAGATGGGCCTAGAGAGTATGACGTTAAGTGAAGGAAGTCAGAAAAGTATATGATTTCACTCACGTGTGGAGTTTAAGAAACAAATGAACAAAGCAAAAAACGACAAAGTCTAAAACACAGAGAACAGACTGCTGTTTGCCAGAGGTGAGATGGGGGAAAAAAGGAAAATCCTACCCAGGTCGTCTGCTCTCTGCTGTCCAAAGTTGGGGGTCTTGGTGGTGCAGGACCTCCCGGGCGGGCGGTCCACGGCGCTCGGCCGAGCAGAGGGGTCAGTAGCAAAGATTGGTTTCTGTCTCACGCCTCACCGTGTCCACGGGCAGGTGGACGGATTTTTCGGTACTGGCCCATAGCAAGTACCGTATGAGTGTTGGTTACGTAAGCTGCGTGTTTTCTGTCTTGAAGGACTCCAGTCACACGGCCCCGCATTTACTGACACTTATTTGAAAGGTACGTTTCAGAGCAACAGTGGCAAAAGTGGACCCTGCTGTGGACATCCGCCTTCCCCCCGCAGCACCACCACCCGATGCCAGGGGCCTCAGATAAATATCAGATGGTTTTTCATCACAGGACATGTTTTTACTTTTACAGGACCTCCAGACGCAAGGAAGTTGGTGTCTCCAGGAAACGGCAGTGCTGACTCAACAGGTGAGTTGAGACAGGTTGGAAAGCATTGGTTTTCATCTGTCTCGGGGACGGAAAGTGAGATCGGCAGGGGAGCACGAGGACCTGGGACGGTGACCTGTTTGGGCCACGAGTCCCTGATTCATAGGTCCCCGCACCCTCCTCCCAGGGCTGCGCTTAGTGGGCAGCAATAACGGACAGCCCGCCAGGTCATATTCTTTCTCGGGCCGGCAAGGACCTGAATGAATGCTGACACTTTGTGTCTTACTGGAATTTCGTACTGAGCTTCGAAGCCCATTTTGAGACGTGAAGGTCTGGCACCGTGCTGTTGATGGGAAACCTGAGTACTTGAGTCTGCCCGTGTCGCCGGTGCGACGAGCCGCTCCGGGCCCGTCCGCCGTGGGTGACTCCAGGGAGACCCTGCTTACGTTTCCAGCGCCGGTCAGGTCGCAGCCCCCCGACTTGCTTCCCGTTGACACACGGGTGTCTTGGTTGGCACTGAGAGCCCACCGGCGTGGAGGGATCTGGGAACCACGCTGATGTCCTGGGCGTCAGCAGTAAACCATCACGGCACATTGCTTGCACTGAGGTCGAAACCAGAACAGGTACGAAGGTCCTCTTACCAGACCCGTGGTCTCCACTTTTCATCCACCGAGTATTTACAGAGGGTCTGGAATGTGCGGAGGCATTCTGGGTGCCCAGGACACAAGGTTGTCCAAGCCCTGACTTCTTGGAGTTCTTGTGGTTGTTTTATTTTATCTCGTTGTGGAAAAATACACATCATGTGAAACCCGGAATGTCAACCATTTCTAAGTGAACGGTTGAGCAGCTTTACGTACGTTCGCATTGTTGCGTGGCTTTGTGGAGTGCCGACTGCCGTCAGCGTCTCCGTGCTTTGCGTATGTCGTGTTCTCAGTTACCTCTGTGCTTCTCATCGTGTCTCCTCCCCGACTGGCTTCTGGCTGAATAGAGAGCACTCTTCTATGTTAGCTTTAGTAATTCTGTAGGCAATTCTTCGTCTGGGGAAAAAGACTAGATAGATTACCCCCAGATGTCATAACGATTATTGCCGGACAGTTATATGAGGGTTTTTTTTAGAATATCTTAACTAGATTATTAGGTGACTTTTCCTGTTGGCCTTTACTGAATCTAATTGAGTACCGCTGAGCATCGACTTTGCACAAACCCAGGAGGTAGAGGAAAGATAGCAGTAACAACCGTGTTAATTGCCAGCATTTACAGAATGCCTGCAATGCCTAAGAAACTTGTCACACGTTTGCTGATCTAAGTGCAGATGGGGGGGGGGGGGGGTTGTGGTTCTCTGTCACACAGGAGGAAACTGAGGCCCAGGGTGGTTTAGAAGCTTGCCCGAGGTCCCATGGCACAGCCCAGATTTGAAACTCACTTCCTGGGATTTGAAACCTGGGCGCCCTTACGGCATTTCCTGAAACCATGGTGTGGTCTTACCTTTAAAAACCCTGTTCAGTGAAGAAATACCACCGCTGACACTTGTGGACAAGTTGTTAAAGATCAGTGCCTCTAGTCAGTGGGATGATTTCACACACCCTCAACTCTGGCACCAGGAAATTTGTGGAGTGAAAAAGAGGCATGGCCTCAAAAGGTTTTTCTTAAGACATCGGATAATACAGCTGCTGTAAAAATTTTTTGGTTGTTCATTGTGTAACCCTTTCCGTAACTGTTAACTTGTTCTTATTACAGCCTCTTTGGATCTTGAAACACATAACGTGTTGCAGTTGTGTATTTTTATAGGACGTCATGCTTACTATTTTGTCTTCTGTAGTAAGGCAAACCCTTCTATATTGGAAACATTGTTTTTAAACATCACCAATTTACTTGATGCTATTTGTCCAGCATGGTTTATCTGGCATCGATTCCAAAAGGAAAAGAACACTTTTCTCTAGCACACTGCTGTCTTTTGTGAACTGCAGGATGGTGTTCTTGGAAAAAGTGCAAAGTGCCAGCAACACTCCCGGAGACATTGGTGCCTGTCCGTTTTTTAAAAAGGACTCCACACATTAGATTCAGCAAATCTTTTTTCTCTGTTTGGTTTGTTTTTAGTCTCCATCTAAGTTCGTTGAGAGTGGTGTCTATGACTTAATCATCCCAGCTCTGTGCCCAGTGCATAGGAGGTAACACGCGGGTTGAACTGAATTGTGGAACCAAATATGTGTTTTGTCACTGCTGACTGACCTCATCAAAGAACCACTGTATGTGTTTTGCAGACGTGACTGGTCCGTGCTCCAGTGTTCTCTATTATTATAGCTGCTTTGTTGTTGTTCGTAGAATAATGTCCGTGCCTGAGGTCAGAGAATCAGAAGTTGAGGTCCCTTTGGGGTTGTGCCACTCAGTTATATGTAAGCGTTGTATTTTCATACGCCCCCATCGTCGTCTGATGAGTACTAGCTATATTTTTGACACTCTTTTCTAGAGGGTCTTACTTCGTTTTAGTGATTCTACAGAAATTTTTAATTGGAGGGGGAAAGATACATTACCTAAAATGTAATAATGATTATTGTTGGGCAATTATGAGAGCGCTTTTTAAAAAAATGTATTTTATCAGATCTTGGGACACGTTTTCAGCCTGTAGAGAAAACCGTTCTTCTCATTTTACATACGGTCAGAGGGCTTCTATTTTAGAGTCTGGATGAATTTATTGTTGACGGTGCAGGGATGCCACATGCCCAGGTTACCTGTTAGCAACAGGTTTGGGCAGAGATACAAGGGAGCTGGACATGGTTCAGAAGGGACAGCATTTCTCACCGGTGACCCCTTATCACTGATGCTTCCCCAGGACAGGGGATTACCATCTAGGCTGAAGCTCTTTCCTTGGGCCTCATTTGCTTCGAGTTCGTCTCCCTTCACGTGCGGTGCACACAGACTTGCCTGGGGCCTGGTGCCACATCCCGGGTCCGGCCCTTCCCACGTCTGTAGTTGGCGTGGTTTTGTCCACAGATGTGGCAGGACCAGAGCAATTCCGAGCACACGGACCTGGCTCGGGCTCCGATTTCTGCACACGAGGGCGGCAGAGTTTCCCAAACTGCCCCGAGGAGCTCGCTTGCTCTTACAGAACCGTGTCCGTTTCTGAGACTTTTTGTCGTGTTCAACTCCTGTTTTCAAGATTGCATTTCAAAACCGATGGTGATTTTTAACATCATCAGATGCTGTCTTCGGGAATGTAGGGCGGGAACGTCACGCGTACTGTGTCCACTCGTGCTCAGTGAACAGGTGTTCGTCTCGTGTGCCAGCCGCCCGTGGCCGGCTCCGGCATGGGGTTGTCAACAGGACAGCCCTGCCCGCACGAAGGATCTCACAGCGGGTGTAGACGCCATGGAGATAAAAGGCTGAGGAAGGTGTTTTCGGGTGGTGATTTAAAGAGTAAACAGGATGGAATGAACATACACAGAAGTGAACCAGAAAATGAGGTGGGGGAGCCCCGGAAGGGCTGCTTCAGATTAGGCGGTCAGGGAGGACTTCCCAGAGGTGGTGTGGTCTGGGAGACCTGCCTGTTGGAGGGGGGCAGCCCCGTAAGTCTGGGGGAGGGGCGCTCTGGCCAGAGGGACTTGTTGGCACAGGGGCCTGGAACGGGACTGAGCCTCTTATGTGGCAGGGGCACAGGCGGGTCCTGGCTGGCACGGTGAGGCGACGACACTGTGGTCACATCGCCGCATGTAGGAGATCAGGGCATGGAAATAGTATTTAAGAAGTGAGGTTTTATTTGGAGACCTCAAAAAAGAGCAGGCTTGTAAGAAGAAGAGACCAGAAATGTGGATTGAGGCAACTGTGCTAACTTCTCTGGGCCTTTCCTGGGCGGGGGAAGTCAGCCGTCCAGGGGTTTCGAGCTGCGGCGTTTCTGAGCTGCTGTGGGCCCCGCGATGGCAGGCGTCACGGTGGAACTGGCTTGGTGTTCTGTTTCCCGAAGCACCTGCTAGAAGCATGCATCGGGCTGGAGTCAGGGCCCCGGTTCACGGAGCGAGCTGCTGCCACAGATGTTGTCCTGTGAGCCACGGGGAGGTGGCCGCAGCCTCAGGCCTCTGCCACCGTTTCCAGGCTCGCGGCTGCAGGGCTGGGGGACCCACCAGTCCGCAAGGTGGGGGAGAACCCGGGAGCAGTGCCTGTCGGCTGCGGTTCCGGGGGCCGGGCGGGGGGCTTGGCGGGAGAAACCGCGTGAGGGACATGGACGAAGAAGGCGTGCAGGGATCCAGCAGGGCTGACAAGAACTCCACAGAAAAGGAAATGAGAAAAGTCCAAGTGGGGGAGTTGTTACACACTCTTGCCTTTCAGAGACAGGCACAGCCAAACACGGTGGGGGTGAAATTGGGCACCAAGGGAAGACCCGGGGCAGAAGAGCCAGCACCCAGACCTCTGGGTGGGGTTGGGCGATGCATGCCAAGGGCTGGGGTCCGGCACACACGGGGTGCAGGAGCGCGCCCCCCCCCCCCCGAATCTGAAGGCCAGTGCGAGTCGGAGCTGGGACTCAGCTGGGACCAAATCCACAGCACTTCTTGCTTTATGTCTGTTTTTTGGCAAATACTCCTTTTCCATAGAAAGCTGGCGGGCTTGCTCTGGACTCGTGACCCACCCCAGTGTGCAGCAGTGCATGCTACAGCGGCCAGAGTTGCGCACTGATGGGCTTCAGGTGCTCAGGGTTGGGGTCCTCTGTATCTTTTTTCTTACCGTGTAACTTATTTACAACTAATTTCAACACACAAGGCACGTGCACGATAAGAAATTTCAGCAGTGCTTGGAAGTATGCCGAACGTGGCTCCAGTCTCCTTCCTGCACCGAGCCCCGCCACGTCCTTTCCCAAATGGACTGGACCGGCTCAGAGCTAGACTCCTTGCCCACCCAGACATCTTCTCCTGGTGTATCCCAGTTAGGGAATAGCCATTCGTGTAGGGTCTGGAGCCGGAAAGGTCTACATTTCCGCAGGTATCCTTGCAAAAAATCGCATACGCGTGATCTGTCTGTGGTGTACACGTTTGCCATCAACATGGGTGGGTGACGCCAGGCACGCTGTTGGCCGCCCAGCTGGTCTCACTTAAACCTCGTCCTTCCTCACGGCCGCGTGCTGGCCCACAGGACAGACGCAGCCCAACTCACTCACGCGCCCCCTGGTGATGCACATGTAGGTCATCTGCAGTTCGGTTTTAAGCAGGGCTGTGGCGAGCGCCTCTCCTGGCCTATCTTGGTGCACGCCCGTGCGAGGGCACCCGTGGGTTCTTTCCTGCCGGCGGAGCCACCGAGGCAAATGGTGTATTACTTTAATTGGTGACTTTTGCTAAATTTTCTTCCAAGAATGTCACGTTTGTTTCCTCCCACTGGCAGTAAAAGGGGCCTGCTTCCTACAGACTCCAGGTAGTAGACATTCTGCTGCTTGCTAATCTGAGATGTGATTCATAGAGTCTGTTAGGAGCTAAATTCCTTCAACTGAGTGGGGACTATTTTCATACTGGTTTCGGGGGCTTTTTATCGTTCTTTTTTATTTATTTTTTTTAATGTATTTTTTTTTTTTTAACATTTATTTATTTTTGAGACAGAGAGAGACAGAGCGTGAACGGGGGAGGGTCAGAGAGAGAGGGAGACACAGAATCGGAAACAGGCTCCAGGCTTCGAGCCGTCAGCCCAGAGCCCGACGCGGGGCTCGAACTCACGGACCGCGAGATCGTGACCTGAGCCGAAGTCGGCCGCTTAACCGACTGAGCCACCCAGGCGCCCCGATTTATGATTCTTTTTTAAAAACCCCTCTCTTGACGTAAATTTTGCATGCCATACAGTGGAGTGGTTCTCCGTGTACTCACGGATACGTACAACCGTCCCCGCGGTCCGTTGTAGACCATTTTCATCATCTCAGGAAAAAAAAAACACTTTGCCTTTGAGCTGTTACCCACTGTGTCCATCCTGCCCACCTGCCCCCAGCCCCAGGCAGGCACCCATGCACTTTGTCTCTGTGGATGTCCTTCCAGACTTTGATAGGAGTGGAGTCGTGAAGTACGTGCTCTCTGGAGACTGGCGTCTTGGCGTTAGCAGTGTTTATAGGTTCATGCGAGTGGTGGTGTGGCCAGCGGTTCGTTCCCTTTTATGGCTGAGTACTGTTCCCCTGGATGCATAGACGACAGTCTGCTCCTCCGTCCATTTGTTGATGGACGCTTAGGCCGTTTCTACCTTTTGGCTGTTGGGAATCACGCGGCTGTGAACATTCGCGTACACGTTTTTGTGTGGATGTGTGTGCTTGGCTGTACTACCGAGGAGAATCTCTGGGTCCTGTGGAAACGCCGTGCTCAGTGACCTGCCAGCCTGCTTCCCGCATCATCTGCACCCTTTACATTCCGACGGGCGGTACATGAGGATGCTGTCACGTTCGGATTCTACCTTTCCCCAGGGGTACGTGCGGTCCTGAGATTTGTAAGAAATACATACGCGTCATTCGGATTACCCAAGTATATTCCTCCTGTGCTTTCCGTCTTCCTCCATGGTTCGGGCTCACAGCTAAACTCTAGGAATTTCCCAAGTGTTAAGAGTGCTAAAGGTGTCTTTTGTTACCGTAATGAGGTGACTCTGAGACCCCACCCAGAGGTGGGGCCGGCCCTACCCTGTGGTTGGTTGGTTGGTTGGTTGGTTAGAACTTTCAGTCTCCAATTCTGGGAGGGGAGGTTGGGAGCAGGAGGCTCAGTTGGCCTAGGCCAATGACTTAGACATGACCAAGTATGAAGCCTCCTGGGAAACCCAGAAGAGGGCGTTTGGAGAGCTTCCTGGTGGTGAACAGGGAGAGATACCGGGAGAGTGTCACCTGGCAAGGGCATCAGAGCTCCGTGCCTCTTGCCAGACCTCGTCCCCTGTCTCTGTGCGTCTGGATGCTGCCTTGTGTCCTTTATTCCCCAGGTTCTGTGAGCCGCTCTGGCAAATTAAAAGAGCCTAAGGGGTCATTGGAACCTCCAAACCGTAGCGGGTGGTTAGAAGCACAGCCAGCGGCCTGGGGGTGGTCTTGTGGGACCCAGCCCTCGCCTGTAGGATCCCACGCTGTGTCCAGGTGGGTAAGTCAGAACTCAGTTTCCGGATACCCTGCTAGGGTCCCAAGAACTGCGTGGTGGTCCAGGGGGGTGGGGGGAATCCCTCTCACATTGAAATGGGGTTGGGGAGCCCCAGTCTAGCATGAGACAGTGTCTCATTTCTTTGTTGACTCACGAAGGCACGAATCTGTTCTGTGTTTATTGGCCATTGGTTCATGTTGGAGAAATGTCTCAAGTCCTTTGCCCATTTGTTGATTAGGTTGTCATTGTATTAGCTTGTTTCTGCCTTATTTTTTTTTCTACCTATAAAAATAGTGTATTCCTGTGGGAATTTGGGAAAAGTTTTTTTTTTTTTAACCATTATTCAAATGACTTCCACTAAGTATTTTTAGTTCTTTTCAACTTGAACTTAACTACATGGGCACCGATTCTTAAAAAGGGAATTAATCGTCTCCTGCAAAACATTGCACTGTGGTTACAGTCTTACAGCATGAAAACACCTAGTTGGAAAGTGATGGTTTTAGTCTCTCAACTGACTGTAGTGAGAACTGGCTTGACTACTTTCACTCCACAGTGAATTTGATTCACGAGTTTTTCGTGTCTCCCCCCCTCCCCCAGCCAGTATGCATGCCCTTGTTTCAGGGAAGATAAAAAGAAGAAATAATTGCTTTGCTTTGAAGTGAGCTTGGGTTAGTTAGGTACTGTCCTGGTGCCTCAGTGCTTTCTGTCAAGTTCAGGTGCAATCATGGGTTAGGTGAGGTAACATGTGAATCAGCTGCCTTTAAAATGGCACCTGGGGGGGCGCCTGGGTGGCTCAGTCGGTTAAGCGTCCGACTTCGGCTCAGGTCATGATCTCGCGGTCCATGAGTTCAAGCCCCGCATCAGGCTCTGTGCTGACAGCTCAGAGCCTGGAGCTTGTTTCAAATTTTGTGTCTCCCTCTCTCTCTGACCCTCCCCTGTTCATGCTGTCTCTCCCTGTCTCAAAAATAAATAAACGTTAAAAAAAATTTTTTTAAATAAAATAAAATGGCACCTGGCACAGATGAAAAACTAAATGTGTTCCTGGTTGCTATTTGGCCATAGTGACCCTTTTTTGGTCCCTCCTGTGTTCGCCTTCTCTGCCACCGTGCCTTTGCATGTACTGTTCTCACTCCCTGAAGAACTCTTCCCTCCTGCCTTTGCCTGGTTAACACCCATTCAGCTTTCCAATCTCAGCTGAAACTTCCCTTCCTCAGGGGAACAGTCTCTGACCGACTGCATCTGGTTGAGGGTTTAAGTCGGCCTCGCCAGCCCACAAGTCCGTTCTGTCACTCACCACTTCTTCCTCAGTGCTCAGCACAACACCTCTTGTACGTTTCCGTTGAAACAGGAGAAGCCGGTTTTAATGCTTGCTACCCCAGTCTTACTTGTGAGATGAGCTGGGAGCTCCTTTGTCAACGCGAACCCTTCCCTGTCTGGCATTCCTTGAACTGGATACAGGGCCTTTCACTTTACGGTTGTGAAGAGCGGCCTTAAATGTTAGCGGGAGGGTTGGCGGTCGTGTTGGGGGGGGGGGGCAGGGCTGTGTGTGTTCTTAGGTTCAGGTGAAGTCTCCAAAGAGGGCGGGGATTTGAGAATCCAGGAGGTCAGTGGGGATGTGCCCCGGCTCACCAGGGTTGTGCCCCAGGCCGTCTTCCTGCTGAGTCAGGTGCCCACCCCCCCCCCAACAGCGGTCAGGCCAGTGACCTTGTGGCCAGGCAGGAACATCTGAGCTCTGCCCTGATCTGAAGGAGCTTCCTGCGGGTGAAGGCGGGGCTGGGAGGAGAGGGGTGGGGTCGCCGAAGCCCCTCAGGGAGTTCGGATTTGCCGGCCATGAGGTGGGAGGCACTGCAGGATTTTAAACAAATCAGCCCAAACGGATACCCTGCCTGGATGGCCGTGGTGGAGCTGGAGACAGGTGGTGCTGGATCGTGGCGAGGGGACGGCCAGCCGCGGGCTCAGGGTGTGAGCTCAGGGGGCTTATTGGCCCGGTCCGGTCCCCACAGCTGGGCCCGCGGATCTCGGGGGTTGTCACGGGTCACGGCTGAGAACAGCTGCGGGCTGGCGGGCTGAGGGGCGGGTCCCAGGAGCGGCGGCCTCGGCCCGCGGGAAGGGGTCAGGACCAGGCGCTGCCGGGAGATGCTGTGGGGGGGGGGGGGTGAAGCGGCCCCTGGTCTTGGAGAAAGACGGGGGGACGGTGTGGGAAGTACGCAGTGTGAACTGGGTGGGTGACCTCACATTGAAGCGGTTTCTTGCGGGGTAAACCTCAGAGACGTCCTCTGTCGTTATGTTATCCCCTCGGCATGTCGGAAACCTGCAAAGCCTTAGAGCAGGCTCCTCGCGTGTCAGCACATTAGAATTGCCTGCAACGTTACAAATACTGGTCTGGGGGCACCCGCGAGCCGTGAGACCTGAGTGGGGAGCGGAGCACGTGGCCAGGGCTGCGGCGCGGAGTGAGGGTGACGGTCACAACGGGACGTGGGCAGGTGGGCGCCAGCCTTTCCAGGGAGCCCCTGCTGAGTCGGCGTTGTTTGCCACAGGGGTGCCCTTTTAAAACTGACCGCCTTGGGAAAGAACGATAAGATCTTACGTGGGGAGAAAGGCAGGCAATCCAGGGGTCCTCCTCTTGGGCTCACCCCCATGAGGTCGGGGAGGGGGACACGGGGTGCTCTTAGTACTACCGTGATTTTGTTATTTTTTTGTCCAGTTTACTTACTTTGAGAGAGCGAGAGAGCGCGGGGGGAGGTGCAGAGAGAATCCCAAGCAGGCTCCTCACCGTCTGCGCAGAGCCCGATGCAGGGCTTGAGCTCACGACTGCGAGGTCGTGACCTGAGCTGAAACCAAGAGCCGGGCGTTTAACTGACTGAGCCACCCAGGCGCCCCTGATTTCGTTATTTTTATTCCCATTGTTTTGATTGGATAGGAGCCCAGTAGTTATCAAGGAAGGGTAGGGACAAATGCCTTGAGAGAAGTCTCATAACCGAAAGACTTATTTACCTGAAAAGCTGCACAGAATAGTTGCAGCCCATTCATAAGACTTTTTTGCTTGTCACCCTTAACACACCTGTTCTTCACAATCGTGCCTGGTGAAAATTCCCGAAGGTGTTAAAGCAAACTGTCCTCCTGAGTTACTTAGTCCCATCAAGTCTGTTTAGTGTGATGAGAAAACGGAAGGAGCAAACAGCAGCTAACTTTACAGATAATGAAAACATGAATCATTTGTGATTTTCTCCACAGGAAACTGGCTGAAAACCCCCTAAGGAGTAGTTTGGCATTTATCATGAAGGTGTGTGTATTGAGATGGCTTGTTTCACCTATAAACAAGAGGACGCTCTTTTTTTAAACCATCGTAATGCCACCGTTAGACTTAACATTTTTTACGGTTTCAATGAGGATAGTTGACATACAGCATTGTATAAGTTTAAGGTATAACTGTAATGATTTGATTTAGATTGTGAAGACCATAGTAAGTTAACATCCATCATCTCATAGGTAGAAACACCCAGAAAACAAGACAAACGAAAAAAGGGTTTTTTGGTTCTTGTGATGTATGTGGCCTTTGAGGATTTACTCCTAGTTTTCCTGTATATCATACTGCAGTGTTAACCATGGTACTGTTCCACATCACAGCCCTAGTACTTATCCTACAGCTGGAAACTTGTTCCTTTTGACCACCTTCATTCGCTTCCCCTCCCCAACCCCTGCCTCCGGTGACCACACCTCTGATTTCTTTTCCTGTGAGCTTGGTTTGTTTCTTTATTTTAAATCCCGGAGGTAAGTGAGATCATGGAGTATTTGCCTGTGTCTGATTTACTTTGCTTAACGCGATGCCCTCGGGGGTCACTCATGGTGTTGAAAGTGGTGGGGTTTCGTCCTTTTTTGTAGTTGAATAATATCCGTTGTGTATGTATCACGTATCAGAACTTCCTAACCCACCCGTCCCCTCATGGACCCATAGGTTTCCATGCTTGTCTGGCTGTTGTAGATAAGCTGCTGTTAACGTGGGGGTGCAGGGATCTCTTCGACACAGTTTCCTTGTTTCCTTTGGGCAAATGCCCAGAAGTAGAATTGTTGAATCATAGGGTATTGCTGTTGATTTTCGGAGGGACCTCCATGCTGGTGTCTCCAATGGCTGTGCCACTTGACAGTTCTACCAACGGCCCTCGAGGTTTCCCTTTCATCCACATCCTCGCCAGCATTTATCAGTGGTCTTGATCTTACCCGTGCTAACAAGCATGAGTTGATGCGTCAGCACAGCTTTGGTTTGCATTTTACTGGTACCGAGCGACAGTGAGCATCTTTTAATGTACTCGTTGACCACTTGCGTATCTTCTCTGGAAAAATGTCTGTTGAGGTCCTTTGCCCATATTAATTGGATTAGTGATGTGTTGCCGTGGAGTTGGAGGACTCCTTTTCGTTGTCTTTTTGGAACTGTAGTGGACATACAGGTTTAGTTTCGGCTGTACGACGTTGTGATTCAACATGTGCGTACATTACAAATTGCTCAGCACAGTAAGTCTAGCTACTGTCCGTCATCAGAGGTATTACAGAACGGACTATACTCCCCATGTTGTACTTTAAATCCCTGTGACTCGTTTCTAACTGGAAATTGGTGTCTTTAATCCCCTTTTCCTGTTTTACCCATCTTCCCATCGTCCACCCTGCTCACAGCCACAAGTTCTTGTATTTGAGTCTCTTTGTGTTTGTTCATTTGTTTTCTTTAGATTTCACGTGTGAGTGAGATCATGTGGTACTTCATTTCTCTTTCCTTGCATTTCATTTAGCATAATACCACCAAGTCCATCTGTGATGTTGCAAATGGCAAGATCTCATTCTTTACGGTGAAGTCATATTCCGTTGTACGATGCACACACATTATGTGTTCTTTATCCATTGATCTATTCATGGGCACTAGGGTTCCTTCCATATCTTGGCTGTTGTAAAACTGTGGTAAACATAGAGATGTGTGTGTTTGTTTGTTTTTTAATTAGTGTTTGCATTTTCTTCAGTTAAGTACCTGTGAGTGGAATTGCCGGATCATATGGTAGTTTAATTTTAATTTTTTTTATTTTTTAAATGTTTATTTACTTTTTGAGAAAGAGAGAGAGGGCAAGCAGGGGAAGGACAGAGAGAGAGGGAGACAGAGAATCTGAAACAGGCTCCAGGCTCTGAGCTGTCAGCACAGAGCCTGACGTGGGGCCGGAACTCCAGAATGGTAAGATTGTGACTGGAGCGAAGTTGGGCACTTAACTGAGTGAGCCACCCAGGTGCCCCGTATGGTAGTTTTATTTTTAGTGTTTTGAGAAACCTCTGTACTGTTTTCCATAGTGGCTGTATCCATTTACATTCCCACACACTTTTTATTTCTTTTTGATGATAGCCATCCTGACAAGTGTGAGACGATAGCTCATTGTGGTTTTGATTTGCATTTCCGTGGTGATTGGTGATGTTGAGCATCTTTTCATGTGTGTGTTGGCCATTTGTATGTCCTCCTTGGGGAAGAAAGTATACTCAGGTCTTCTGCCCATTTTTTAATCAGATTTTTTTTGTGTTGAGTTGTATATGTTCTTTGTATATGTTGGACATGAACCCCTTATGAGATACATCATTTGCAAATGTCTTCTCCCATTCTGTAGGTTTCTTTTTGTTTTGTTGATGAGTTTCTTTGCTGTGCAAAAGCTTTTTAGTGTGAGGTAGTCGCATTTGTTTATTTTTGCTTGTTTTGTCTTTGCCTGAGGATAAAACTACTATGACTGCTATCCACAAGTTTATGCCTCTGTTTTCTCTTGGGAGTTTTATGATCTCAGGTCTTACGTTTAGGTCTTTAATCCAGTTTGAGTTTATTTTTGTGTGTTTAAGAACGTGGTCCAGTTTGATTTTTCTGCATGGAGCTGTCCAGTTTCCCCAGGACCATTTACTGAAGAGATGTCTTTTCTCCACTGATGAGATGTCTTTTCTCCACTGAAGAGATGTCTTTTCTCCATTGTATACTTTTCCCTGCTTTATCTTAGATTAATTGACCATTTGAACATGGGTTTTTTTTTTCTGGGCTCTCTGTTGGGTTCCACTGATCTATATGTATGTCTACTTTTGTATAGGGCCATACTATTTTGATTACTATAGCTTTGTAGTGTAGATCGACACCTGAATGTGCTACCTCTAGATTTGCTCTTCTTAGGATTGCTTTCACTTTTCTGTGTCTTTTGTGGTTCCCTATGAGTTGTCGGATTGTTCGTTCTGTGGAAAATGCTACTGGCATTTGATAGGGATTGCGTTGAATCTGCTCCAGGTAGTACGGATGCCCTAACAATGCAGGCACACATCAAAAAAATAACAGGCTTGGTTCCAGACCACTGCAATAAAGTGAGTCAAATGACTCTCATGGGTTCCCAGTGCATGTGAAGTTATGTTTACACTATAGTCTGCTAAGTGTGCAATAGGATTATGTCACTAAAAATGTATATACCTGAACTTAAAAATACTTTATTACAAAAAAATGCTAACCATTATCTGAGCTTTCAGGAGTTTTAATCACTGATCGTAGCTCACCGTAACAAATAAA
Organism: Puma concolor; assembly: GCF_028749965.1. Taxonomy (NCBI): domain Eukaryota; kingdom Metazoa; phylum Chordata; class Mammalia; order Carnivora; family Felidae; genus Puma; species Puma concolor. The sequence goes on from NC_141676.1 coordinate 115,842,973, forward strand.
ATGAGAGTATTTTAACTACCTTGAGAATAACCAAAATGTGACAGACACGAGGTGAGCAAATGCTGTTGGAAAAATGGCACCAGTGAAATTGCTTGATGTAGTACTGCTACAACCTTGACTCTGTAAAAAAAAAAAAAAAAAAAAAACCACACACACACAAAACAAACACCTCATTATCTGTGAAGCACAGTAAAGCAAAGTACAACAAAACGAGGTCAGCCTGTATAAATTCCATGAACATGGCGTCTCTTTCCATTTATTTCTGTCATCTTCAGTTTCTTTCATCATTGCCTTACTGTTTTCAGAGTATAGTGACTTGGTTAAAGTGATGTTTTATCCTTTTTTATAAATAGGATTGTTTTATTTGCTTTTGTGTTTGTTACTCGTGGATGGAAATGCAACCAGTTGATGAATATAAATTTTGTGTCCTGAAACTTTGTTGAATTCATTTATTCTACTAGTTCTTGGATAGATTGTTGAGGATTTTGTATATACAGTTTGGCTATAGGACCAACTTGTGTTGACTGTACTGTGTTGAATAAATGTGGTGAGAGTGGATGTCTTTATCTTTTTCCAGATCTTCAGCTTTTTACCATTGAGTATGATGTTAACTGTGGATTTGTCATATATGGCCAATATTATGTTGAGGTATGTTCCCACATGGCACTTCATTGGGAGTTTTTATCGTGAATGGATGTTGATTTTTGTCCATTGCTTTTCCTGCGTCTATGGAGATGATATTTTTATTCATCATTTTGTTAATATTGTATAGCACGTTGATTTGTAGATAGGAAAACATTCTTGTATCCCTGGAATATATCCCATTTTGTTGTGGTGAATGATCCTTTTAATGTAGTGTTGAATGCAGTTTGCTAATATTTTGTTGAGGATTGTTGCATCCTTGTTCATCAGAGATATCGGTCTATAATTTTCTTTTTAGTGTCTCTGTCTGGTTTTGGTTTCAGGGTAATGCTGGCCTCATGGAATGAATTTACAAACATTCCTTCCTCTTCAGTTTTTGGAATAGTTTGACTAGGATAGGTATTAACTCTTTTTCAAACGTTTGGGGGAATTTGTGAATCCATCTGGTCCTGGACTTTTGTTAGGAGTTTTTTCATTACCAATTCAACTTCTTTTCTAGTAATTGGTCTGTTCAAATTTTTCATTTTTTCCTGATTCACTTTTGGAAGGTCGTATGTTTCTAGGAATTCATTTCTTCCAGGTTGTCCAGATTGTTGGTGTAATTATGCATAGCAGTTACTCTTACCCCTTGTGTTTTTGTGCTGTCGGTTGTAATTTGTCCTGAGTTTCTGATTCCGACTTCTCCCTTTTCCTTGATGAATCTGGCTAAGGGTTTGTCAATTTTATGTCTTTAAAGAATCAGCTCTTGGTTTTATTGATTTTTTTTTTATTAGTCTGTTTCATTTTTCAGTTTCTTTAAGTATCAGTGTTGATGGGCAATTTTCTTGTTTCTTGAGGTAGGCCTGATCACTATAAGCTTCCCTCTTAGAATGGTTTTTGCTGTGCCACAGATGGGGGGAACTCAGGAACCATGAGATCATGACCTCAGCCGAAGTGGGACATTTAACAGACTGATCCATCCAGGCGCCCCAAGGCATTTTTTCATTGCCTCTTGGTTGTCTTCCTTGACCCACTGGTTGTAGTAACATATTGCTGAACATCCACCTGTGTCTGTTCCAGTTTGTTTCTTGTAATTGACTTTTGGTTTTAATACTTGTGGTTGGAAAAGATGCTCGATATGATTTCAGTCTTAAATTTTTTAGACTCGTTTTATGGCCCATCATGTCCTCTTTTCTGCACAGTGTTCTGTGTACACCCAGAAGACAATGTGTATCCTGGTTTTGGATGGAATGTTGTATATATATATCTCTTAGGTCCATCTGGTCTAATGTGTCGTTTAAAGCCACTATTTCCTTACGGTGATCTGTCTGGATGATTAATATAAATGAGGTTTGAACGTCCCCTGTTGAAGCATAGATGCTTTCAACTTTCTTACACCATACACAAAAATAAATTCAAAATGGATGAAAGACCTAAGTGGGAGACACGAAACCATCAAAATCCTAGAGGAGAACACAGGCAGTAACCTCTTGGATCTTGGCCAGAGCAACTTCTTACCAGAGACGTTGCCGGAGGCAAGGGAAACAAAAGCAAAAATGAACTATTGGGACCTCATCAAGATAAGAAGTTTCTGCACAGAGAAGGAAATAGTCAACAAACCTAAAAGGCAGCCTAGGAACCAAGAGTGTACTGTGTGTTAACTAGAATTTAAATTAAAAAAAAAAAGTCCCGGGGCGCCTGGGTGGCGCAGTCGGTTAAGCGTCCGACTTCAGCCAGGTCACGATCTCGCGCTCCGTGAGTTCGAGCCCCGCGTCGGGCTCTGGGCTGATGGCTCAGAGCCTGGAGCCTGTTTCCGATTCTGTGTCTCCCTCTCTCTCTGCCCCTCCCCCATTCACGCTCTGTCTCTCTCTGTCCCCAAAATAAATAAACATTGAAAAAAAAAAAAAAAAATTTAAAAAAAAAAAAAAAGTCCCTGGCTGTTACTGCCATTTTCTCCTATATTTGGGTGCTCCTGTCTCAAGTACGTAGCCATTAGAATTGTGGTGTCCCCTTGTTGAATAGCTGCCTTTATCATTATATAACACCTTTCTCTTGTCACATTTATCTTGCACAGTCTATTTTGTCTGGTGTGAGTATTGCTTCCCCAGGTTTCTTTTGACTTGCTTTCCAATGCAGGGAATGTCTGTTTCCGTTTCCTTGCTTTCACTCTGTGTGTGTCTTTAAACCTGAATGAGGCTCTTAAATGCAGCCTGTGGATGGGTCTCTTTTAATTTTTTTTTTTTTAATGTTTATTCATTTTTGAGAGACAGAGACAGAGCATGAGCGAGGAAGGGGCAGAGAGAGAGGGAGACGCAGAATCCGAAGCAGGTTCCGAGCTATCAGCACAGAGCCCGATGCGGGGCTCGAACTCACAAACTGTGAGATCATGACCTGCGCCGAAGTCGGGCGCTCAACTGACTGAGCCACCCAGGTGCCTCTGGGTCTCTTTTAATCCCTTTAATCCCTGTCTTGGAATTAGAGCATTTACATTTAACATAATTATTAATACATTTGCACTTATTGCCATTGTGTTGATTCCTGGTTTTGTAGTTCTTTATTTCTTCTCATTCTTCACTTGTGATGTGATAAAAATTTCTTCAATGTTTGGATTTCTTTTTGTTTAGTTTTTGTGCACAGGCACAGCTTGAAGATACAGTGGTTTCAGTTCCAGACCACCACAGTAAAGAGAGTTAAATGAATTTTTTGGTTTCCCAGTGCATTTAAAACTTAGGTTCACACTATAGCGTATTAAATGTGCAATAGCATTCTATCTAAAAAAGTACATATCTTAATTTTTAAAAGTTTATTGCTTACAAAATGCTCATCGTCACCTCAGCTTGAAGTGAGTCCTAATATTTCTCCTGGTGGAAGGTCTTGCCTCTGTTGTTGGCTGTTGACTGATCAGGGTGTGGTTGCTGAAGGCTGTGGATTTATTAAAATAAGAAAACAAATCTTGCCACATTGTGTGACCTTTTTTTCCCATGAACGATTCCTTCTGTGTCACGCGATGCCATGAGATAACATTTTACCCAGAGTAGAACTTCTTTCAAAACTGGAGTCCATCGTCTGAAACCCTCTGCTGCTTTATGAACTAAGTTCGTGTCCTGTTCTGAATCCTGTGTTGTCATCTCAACAGTCTTCACAGCATCTCCACCAGGAGTAGATTCCATCTCAAGAAACCACTTCCTTTGCTCATCCGTAACAACCATCTCTTCATCCGTGTACGTTTGATCACGAGATTGTAGATGGATCCGGTCTGTCTTCAGGCTCCACTTCTGACTTGAGCCCTCTGGCTGTTTCCTCCACATCTGCAGCAACTTCCTCCACTTTGCTTTTGAACCCCCCCCACAGTCCTCCCTGAGGGCTGGAATCAACTGTTATGAAGCCCTGCCCCCCCCCTTTTTTTTTTTTAACATTTATTTATATTTGAGAGAAAGAGACAGAGCATGAGCAGGGCAGGGGCAGAGAGAGACAAAGGATCGGAAGCAGGCTCCAGGTTTCTAGCTGTCAGCACAGAGTTGGACATGAGGCTCGAACCTGAACCACGAGATCATGACCTGAGCTGAGGTCAGATGCTTAACTGACTGAGTCACTCTGGCGCCCCCAGCCCCACCGTGAAACCCTTTTTAATGTTGATGTTTTGACCACTTCCCATGAATCGCTCATGTTCTTAATGGCATCTCAAATGGGGAATCCTTTCCACAAGGTTTTTCATTGACTCTGCTCCCATCCATCAGAGGAATCACTGTCTGTGGCAGCTACAGCCTTAGGAAATATATTTCTTTCCTTTTTTAATTCCACTGTAGTTACTGCACGGTGTTATATTAGTTTCAGGTGTACAACATAGTGATTCAGCATGTCCATATATGACTCAGTGCGCAACATGAGCATACTCTTGATCCCCTTGACGTAATGAAAGGTATTGCTTAAATAACACTTGAACGTAGAAATTACTCCTTGGTGTGTGGGTTGCAGGGTGGGTATAGTGTTGGCAGACATGAGAACATTGACCTCCTTGGACATGTGCATCACAGCTCTCAGATGACCAGATATCTTGTCAGTGAGCCCTGATGTTTTTATTTTATTTTTTTTTTAAGATGCCATTTTTAAGTAGTCTTTATACCCAGCGTGGGGCTTGAACTCACAACCCCAAGTTCAAGAGTCACACGCCCTACCCACTGAGCCAGTCAGGTGCCCTAGCACTGATATTTTTAAAGGAAACTATCCTTCTGAGCACAAGCTCTCAACCTCAGGCTTAAAATAATACAGCGTGGCCTTTGGGCCAGTAATTCACCAAAATGACCAACACAGAGGGAAAGAAGAGAGGAGCCCACTGCGTGTTCTCTGGCCTCCTACAAAACGTGGCCGTGTCCCTGTAGCCACATATCTGTGAACCCAGGGGACGCTGTCGACGCGGAGGGAACGGGCTCCAGTGAAAGGAGCGCCCCCTGCAGGTGCCGCGGTGGCCACACCGGAAGTGTCTGCAGAGGCTCCCAGCATGCTCTTGGTACCGTGGCAAGCAGGCCGGTGAAGGGCAGGATTCGGCCGAGAACTAGGGCACGTGGCGAGCCGCCGGCTTCCCGAAGCGCGGGAAGGAACGTGACTGGGAAGGAAGGAAGCCACGCAGCGAGGTGCTGGGGCTCAGCGGGGGCGCCGGCCTGGCCGGGGACCCCGTGGGAGGGCCTGAGCTGCTGGGGCCCGGGCCCTGGGAGTCCCCGCGCGGGCGGTGTGAAAAAAACAAAAACCTCTGGACTGTTAAAATATTAAAAATGAAAAGCTCGAGCGCTGCCGTAAATAACAGTGCGGTCATCGGGCTTTGTTGTTCCAACCGGGGCCCGGGTGGGGTAGCCGGGGCGGCACCTGCAGAGTGGCCCCTGGGCCCCGGGCCCCCCGCGCGGTCGTCGCCACCCTGGCCCTAGCGGGAGGGTCAGCCTGTCCTGGGAAGCCAGGCGCTGACCCGTCTCCAGCTAGGACATCCTGGGCGGGCCCTTCAGCGGGGGCCGTCTTGTCCATGCTGAAAATCTGTCATTTAGTGTAGCTCCCTCAGGTGGGCCATCCAAGTGAGTCGGCGGCCTCTCCACCGGGTGGCTGCGCTGGGGCGTTGTGGAGACGGCCTCTTTCCCGAGGCCTCACGCACCCACCTGGCCAGTCTTGAGCTCTGCGGCTTCCTCACGAGTGCCCTGGGTGACACTTTGGCATAAGGGAGCGTCGTGGCTGGTCTGATCCTGTATTGGGACCTTTAGATCGTTGTCCACACTGGCAGTAAGGCCGCCTCACTCGCTCTCTTACTCGTGTGCTCACCGGAGCCGCGCCTTCCACGTCTGTGTGGAACTTCTCTGCTCACAGCTCGCCGTTAGGCCGCAAGTGAGGCTTTCCTCACTAGGCCCAGTCACTTGTAGCGTTCGAGGCGAGTGGAGGCCTGAGACCCTTCTTTGCACTTGAGCGCTTAGCGGCTGTTACGAGCAAGAATATCCTGTCCCCTTGAGGTCGTTCCAGCCGGACTGAGAGTCAAGTGGACATGAAACGTGAGCAGAAGATCACATTTAATAACATATGTATGAGGAAGCCACACAAACATACAGATTCCAGCAACACACACAGTGAGGTGTGTCCGTCATCCTGAACCAAGGGGGTGGGGGTCTGAGTCTTGAAGGAATGAGTCCTCAGGGAGAAGGAGGCGTTTGCCGGGCCACCCACACGATGGGCCTTGCGAGGCTCCTCCCTGTCCTCCATCCCTCATTCGTACTGGCGGCTCTCTGTGGTGACCGCTGGCTTCCTGGGGCAGGCCCGGCCCCTCATGGAGGTTGTTTGAGGTAGTTGAGGGCTGGTGGGGGTGGAAGAGCCTCTGCTAAATCTGCTGGTTCCTGATGGCTTTTAGCTCAAAATGGTCTTCATGCCGAAGTGGTCCCCCGTGGTGCAGCCTGCCCTGGGCCCCTGCAAGGCTGTCGGTCTGCTTCCCATACCGTTGTGTCTCCGGGAAGAGGGAGAGACCACAACGGCGGGTCAGGGCGGCAGTCAGAACACACACACAGGTGTGGTTTGTGGCGCCCCAAAAGAATTAAAATAGGAACACCAAAGATGACTGGTCGCCATAACAAGTGTGATAACGTAAAAGCAGGACACGTTGCCACAATCACCAAAATGTGGCACAGACACGAAGTGAGCAAATGGTGTGGGGGAAACGGTGCTCGTTCGATGCAGGATTGCCATAAACCTTGAATTTGTTTTAAAAAAAATAAAGCAGTTGTAAGGTACAATAAAGGGAAGCACGAGAAGAGGTCAGCCTGCATCCCTTACAGGTTTTGGGAGTTCGTATAGAACACCATGTATCTTAACAGTCTCTTCGGTTGGTGGTCCCTGAGGTTAGAACACATCCTAAAAGCACTACGTTTTTACTCTCCCCTCCACGTTTTATATATTTGACATCATATTGTATGTCTTTTTATTTCGTCTGCCTTCTAACTATTACAGATACGGTTTATTTTTACCCCTTTTGTTTTCTAACTTTCATGCCAGCTTTATTTTTTTTTAAATATTTATTTATTTTTTAGAGACAGAGCGTGAGTGGGGGAGGGGCAGAGAGAGGGGGACACAGACTCCGAAGCAGGCTCCAGGCTCCGAGCTGTCAGCATGGAGCCTAACGCGGGGCTCGAACCCACGGACCGTGAGACCATGACCTGAGCCGAAGTGGGACGCTTAATTGACTGAGCCACCCAGGCGCCCCTCATGCCAGCTTTAGAAGTGGGTCATTCGCTGCCTTTATTATATGTGTGCTTTTGCCAGTGAGGTGTTTTTTCTTAATTTTCCTCTAGTTATGGCCTTTTCATTTCTCCTTTAAAAGGTCCCTTTAACAGAGGGACCTTTAACTCCTTTAAGTTTTCCTTGTATGGGAAACTCCTGATCTTTCCCTCAGTGCTAAGCGATAATATTGCTGGGTGGAGTGTTCTTGGTTGTAGGTTTTGTTCTTTTTACTTTTTTTTTTTTTATATTAGCCTTTTTTTAAAGCTACTTATTTTTGACAGAGAAAGAGAGAAAGAGTGCACAAGCAGGGGAGGGGCAGAGAGAGAGGGAGATAGAGATCCAGAGCAGGCTCCGCACTGAGAGTGGAGAGCCCTATACGGGGCTCGAACTCATGAACTGCAAGATGATGGCCTGAGCCGAAGTCAGACACTAAACTACTGAGCCACCCAGGTGCTCCTGTAGGTTTTTTTTCCTTAAGGCACTTTGAATAGATGCCTCTCCCTTGTGACCTGAAAAGGTTGTGCTGAAAAATCAGCTGGTGGTCTTTGAAGGCTTCCCTTTTATGTGACTGGTTGCTTTACTGTTGCTACTTTGCAGCTCTGTCTGTCTTTGTGGACCTCTTTGGGTTTTTCTTGTTTGGGACTCTCTGTGCTTCCTGGGCCTGGACATCTCTGTCCTTCCCCAGGATAGAAAACATTATCCCTTCACGTACCTTTTCAGCCCTTCCTCTCTTCTCCTCCTGGTTCCCCTGTAATGTGAATGTTAGTATGCTTCGTGTCATTCCAGATACCACGTCAGCTTTCTGTATTTTAAAAATTCCTTTTTGTCGGGGCACCTGGGGGCTCAGTCGGTTAAGCGTCCTAAGCGTCCGCCTTCAGCTCAGGTCATGATCTCACGGCTCATGGGTTTGAGCCCCGCGTCAGGCTCTGTGCTGACACCTCAGCGCCTGGAGCCTGCTTTCAATTGTGTTTCCCTCTCTCTCTGCCCCTCACCCGCTCATTCTCTCTTTCTCCCTCTCAAAAATAAATAATAAACATTGAAAAAAAATTTAATTCCTTTTTGCTACAAATTAGATAAAATTCCTTTCTGCTGCTGAGCTTGGGTGATTCCCACCACCCAGTTTTCCAGATCTCGGATCATTTCTCTGCTGCCTCTGCTTTGCTGTTGATTCCTCTAGTGTATTTCTTGTTTCAGTTATTGTAGTTTTTAGTTCTGATTGGTTCTTATAGTTTCTAATTCTTTGAAGTTCTCCATATGTTCATCCATTCTCCTAATTTGGGGGATTACCTTTTGACTCTCACTTTGAACCCTTTCTCAAATTGTTCATCTGTTTCATTTAGTTATTTTTCTTGAGGCTTTGCCTCATTCTTTTGCTTAGAACGTATTCCTGTGTGTCCTAATTTTGCCTTTGCATTCATCTCTTCTGTTAGGTAGATCAGGTATGTCTCCTGATCTCGAGGGAGTGGCCTTCTACAGAAGGCGTCCTGCAGGGCTCTGAGGCACAGTCTCCCCGGGCCACCACAACTGGGCACTCCAGGGATGTCCCCTGTGGGCCTTATGCACTGCCCCTCTTGTGGCTGAGTCATGACTGCTGCTGGTGAACTGGTGGGGCGGGACTTCCCCATCCCCCCGGCCGGAGCTGCTTTGGAGGGGGGCGGGGGCTGGTCCTGTCTGAGGCGGCCCACTGAGTATGGCAGGGGGGTGCTTTGGAGGGGCCCCGGTCCCAGCTGAAGCTGCACCCCGGGTGTGGTGTGGGTGCCTGCCAGGGTGGGCAGTTTGGGCAAGGGGGCTCTGCGGGAACACTGGGGTTACAGGAGTGACGCTCACACGGTGGGTGGGGGGTGTCGGAAGTGTCAGCAACTGGTGTTGGGTCAGCTAGGCAGAAGGAGAGTGAGAAAAGGTCCTCTGCTGGCCCTTCTGTTCCCGGAGAAACTCCCACGAAGATGCCCGTGCTTGGACTTGGTACGACTTGTCTTGCGGCCTGTGGAACATACGGTCTATGCTAGAACACGTTCCCCGTGCTCTTGAGAAGAATGTGTATTTTGTTGTCAGACTGATTTGCGTATGTCTCTTGGGTCCATCTGCTGTGGGACATTCAAACCTGCTGCTACCTTAGTAATTACTGTTTCTCCTTTTGCCCCTTAGTTTTTGCTTTACATATTCTGCAGCGTTTGGGTACATAAATAATTATAATTGTTACTGCTTTTGAGAGAGCAAGAGCAGAGGAGAGGCGCAGAAGGAGAGAGAGAGAATCCCACGCAGGCTCCATGCTCTCAGCAAGTAGCTCGACTTGGGGCTCGATCCCATGGCCTGAGCCGAAATCAAGAGTCAGGCGCTGAACCGCTGAGCCACCCAGGCACCCCAACGATTGTGACATCTTTTTGAGGGATTGGCTCCTTTATGATTACATCATGGCCTTGTCTGTGTATTCTTGGCACTTTCAGTTTAAAGTGTATTTTTGTGTCACCTAAGTGTAGCTACTACGAATTCTTCTGTTTACCATTGGCTTGAAATCTCTCCCATTCGTTCACTTTCAGTCGGTGTGTGTCTTCAGGGCTATAGTGAGTCTCTTGTAGGCGGCATGTCCTAGATCTTGTTTTTTTGTGTGTTTGTTTTTAATCTATTTGGCCATTCTATGTCTTCTGATTGGAGAATTTAATGCATTTATATCAAAAGTAATTGTTCGTAGGTAAGGATTTACTTTCGCATTTTTGTTGATTTCTGACTGTTTTGTAGATCCGTTGTTACTTTTTTCATATCCTGCTTTTCTGTTTGATGTTTTTTGGTGTTTGAATGCTTTGACTTCTTCATCATGTTCTTTTGTGTAATTGTAGATTTTATCTCGTGGTTATTATGAAGCTTACATAAAATATTTTAAAATTTAACACCCTGTTTTAAGCTAATAACAACTTCAATAGAATTCCTAAGGTTGACACTTCTACCTCTGGTCCCCCTTACACTTTAGATAATTAATGGTAGTTTATGGTTTTTTTATGTCGTGTAACTTGTAACACATATTTGAACATATGGGTATTTTCTTATCGAACTTGTAGAGTTCTAAATGAATTCTGTACCACCGTTACCACAACAGTATCAGTGAGTTTTACACTACCTTTGTATGTTTTTGTGATAACTTTTGTTTTTATTTTTTTTTAAACGTTTATTTTTGAGAGAGAGAGAGAGGATGAGCAGGGGAGGGGCAGAGAGAGAGGGAGACGGGGATCCAAAGCAGGCTCTGCATGACAGCAGAACGTACCGTGGGGCTTGAACTCACAAACCACGAGATCATGACCTGAGCCTGTCAGATGCTCAAGCGGCTGAGCCACCCAGGTGCCCCGACAACTTTTTTCCCCATCAGTATTTGAGTGTATCCTCCCCTTCCTTCCCTGCCTGGAATACTCTTGTTGAGAAGCCTGCCTGTAACCCCATGGGCATTCCCTCATATCTGATTTTCTTTTATCTTACTGCTTTAATGACATCGTTTTGTTTTGTTTTGTTTTTTAAGAAAAAAAAAGAAAAATCGTTCTTTGTCTTAGACTTTGGCAACTTAGTCATAGGGTGTCTTGGCACAGCCCTATTCGTGTTTGACCTTTCAGGGCTCCTTGTGGCCTCATGAACCTGGACGTCTGTCTCCTGGGGTTTGGGAAGTTGGAAGCTAGTAATTTGTTCCTTTGGTGTGACGCTCACTCAGTTGTTCATGAGTCTGCGTGTGTAAGCAAGCAGTTGTCTTCTTCTAGAGAGTCAGGTCTTCACCCGATGTGTCTGGGTTTGTGGACGCGGGCAGGTGGGCTTGCTCTTGGGGTCTGTGCGGTCGGCCGCAGAGAGATGGGCGGGACTGGTGGCTGGGTTCCCTGCCTGGGCGAGGCGGCATGGTGGGCACTGTGGCTGCCTGGACTTGGGTGGGGCTGGCCGTCCGGGCTGTCCACACTGTCGGGGCCATCCGCACCAGCTCCTGAGCAGCCGGGGGCTGGGCTCTGAGCCAGTGTCTCTGCCGTGGGGGGCTGCCAGCTTTTCTGCAGGTCCGTTGACCCACCCGCCGTGCGCCGTGAGCAGCCCTGAGGACGGCCCGTGATGCGTGCCGTGTGCGGTTTGTCTCCACTGCTGAGCGGGCTGCAGGGGGAACAGCGCTGGAAGGGGTTGCGAGGGCGCGTGAGCAGAACGAGCTCTGGGGCCCACAGGGCTCGTGTCTGGATTCGGGGTGACTCTCTGGCTGAAGTGGGCCACCGGCTCTGTCCTGCGGGCTGACCCCCGTGTGTGCTGCTCTGCATGCTCCAAGCGTTTTGCGGGCCTCCCTGGTGGGGCGGGGCGGGGCTGTGGCTCTGCTTTCCCACCGGGACAGGGCCGGGGCGAGCTTCCCGGCAGGCTGTCTGGGCAGGAAGGGGCCCGAGGCTGCACCCCACGGTTGACCGGCCTGGGCGGGGGCAGGCCAGGCTGCAGGGCCAGCAAGTGTCTTCATTTGAGGACCCGCAGAAGGCAGGGCTGCGGGGCACACACTCCCTCGGCTCACCCCTGCCTGGGCGCTGCAGATGAGCAGGGTTGCTGCTGGGCCGGCCGGCTGGGCCCTGCGAGGGGGACATCTGTTTGCTAAGATCCCCGTTGGGCACAACCTGAGTGGGGGCTCCCAAAGAGGCACCTGCAGGATGGGGGAGCTGGATATGTGTCCCGGGTCCTCTCCTGCCTGGAGGGACCACAGGTACAGGGGCATCTGCCCGGTGCAGCGCTGGCCTGGGGGAGGGGCACTGCGATCACCCGTGGCCGTCTCCTACCTCCTGATGTGCTCTGTCTTCGGCCTCTGCCTCACGGTCTGGGACTCTGTCGCCGCTGTCTCGGGTGTGAGTAGTTGTTGAGCGTGTGAATAGTGGTGGTTCTCGGGGTGGGGGGCACAGAAGCGTCCTGTGTCGCCGTCCGGTGCCCTCACTCTCGAGGATTTCTTACCAAATGCCGACGTGCAGTCCCTGCTGTTGGAATTTTTCCTCATCAACATGTACTGCTACGTAGTTTAGGAAAAGGACTCGTACAAGTATTTTTTAAGTAAAACTGTGGATTTCTAATGTGTTTAAAATGTGGACCTTGTTGACCTACCTCCTTTTATCGATGAGAATCTCCTTTTTCACTGAGTAAAAGAACACGCGACTCCTGTGTCCAAGGAATCGGATGGGCTCGTGATACAGCTGCCAGACGGGATCCTTGACCTTTCCACAGTCATACCCTGTGGTCATGAGAAACTCAGGAAGGACTGGCCAGTACCATGTGATGTGTGGTCTCCAGGGTCAGTGAGACCCCAGAATAAGGCACTACCTTTGCCAGACCGGAACAGCCCCTCCAGCGGATGACACAGGGCGGGGTGGAAACTGAAGAACACTGTGGAATCTGCACCCTCAACCCCCGGGAAAGTAAACACTTACACCCTGCTACTTAGAGACAGATGGTATAGACTTAATCTGGACAGTGCCCATCAAGTGTCCTAACAGGCAAAATGCAAGGGACTCCTCGGGGTATCGTTCTGGGGAGACCACAAGATTTAGGAAAAGATGTCGGCAGGAAACGTCACTTTGCCTTATTCGTAGGATTTATCTTTCCATGTGTTAAGCCCTCTCCTGATGCTCAGCTGTGTGATAGTCACTGTGTAAGCTCACGAGCACCCTACAGCTCTTGCCTGAACCCTCAGACTGAACGAGGAGAAAGTGTTGAGTGGTGCTTGTTGGCAGTTAAATGGACTATTCTACGCATTTGCTTTCCTTGGAAGTGTCGCTGTGTGATCCAAATTTGGCGTGACTTCGTTCTTTCCGTCCACAGAGCTCCTGTTTCAGGGTCGAACAGTCTGGAGTGATTCTGTACCCAGGACACTGTGTAAGCGTCATCATGTTGGTGAGACTTGGCACCACACATGTGGTCCGTGTGTCACTGTCTCTGCAAAGAGCGTAGCCTCCCTTCCTGCTGGGTCTCCCGGAGTTGCTGCTCCTAATCGAGGCTCCAGGTTAAACTTCTTAGGCTAAGTGCTTCAGGTGCTAAATCCCTGTGAATTCAGGGATTCTGGCCGCGTCCGAAACCTATGCCGGCTTACCACCGAAACGTGCTGTAAGATGTAAAACTTGTGCTTAGTGCAGTGCTCTGATGGCAGCAGTCGGCTTGGCTTAAGTATGGTGACATGTGGCAAACAGGACAGGAGTTTCTGTTTCTGTGTTTGTTCGTTTTAGGAAATGTTTTTCTCAAGGCTGGAGTGGAAGATTCAGAGAGGGGTGCTGAAGACCATCTCCAAGAGAAAAGTCTAATTGTAGAAGCTTCCACTTGATTCTCCAGAACTTACCGTGTAACAGAACACTTCCTGTAACTGTCCCACAGGCACAAACTGAAAAGTGCATTCTGGGGGTGCCCGGGTCGGTTAAGGGTCCAGCTTCGGCTCAGGTCATGATCTCATGGTTCATGGGTTTGAGCCCCACATGGGGCTCTGTGCTGACAGCTCAGAACCTGTTTGGGATTCTCTCTCTTTTCTCTCTCTCTCTCTCTCTTTCTCTCTCTCTCTCTCTCTCTCTCCCCCTCCCCCCCTCAGACCCTCTGTCAAAAATCAACATTAAAAAAAAAGTGCATTCTTGTAGAAAGACAATTTTTGAAAAGGATAAACCATAAACACTATTATGAAGAACCAGAATAAAACCAAGAAGGAAGTGGCCTCACCTGAGTTATTACTACTTTAGGGCTGGAATGAACAGAAGATCTCTTACAGTGTTGCCACCAGGGTGTCTGTGTGGATTGTGTTCCATCCGGGGAGAGGGACAGGCTGGTCTGGTCACTTGTCCGTCCGCCGTCCCTCAGCCCCACAGGGGGAGCCGGTGGCCCCTGTCGCGGATGGTCGTGGACGGTGCTGGCCTTCGGTCCCTCCAGGACCCTCCATCGGCTCTGTGCTCACCCGTGAGCTGCGGCAAATGCGCTGTGTCCCTTGGAGTCGGTGAGTGGTCACACCTGTGACCCGCGCGGTGTCGGTCCTGCTCAGTAGGAGCATCTCCAGGGTGTCAGTTACCCTGGAGAGGCTTCCCCGTGAGCTCTTCCTGCGGCTTCTCGCAGGTGCAGCTGTGCGCCTTCTCCAGTCTTCGCAGATAGGACGTCCCGTCCTCTCGGCAGGATGTTTCCTGAAAACCGATGCCCTCCCTGCCCCTCCCCTGCGGCAGCCACCCTGTCCCCTCGCTCCCGGGCCATGGGGGCCTGGGCCCGCCTGACGCTCGCCCTAATCGGCAGAGGCCAGGGAACAACAGCTGAAGTGTGTGCAGTGAGCACGGCCACACTGGACACCAGACGTTGTCCTGCCCCGCGCCGCCCACGGGCACGGTGACCAAGAAAGTGGGGGAGCGGACATGCCTACTCTGTCACCGGTGTCCCCAAGCGCAGGACGGTCCCAGAGGTGCACGCCATGCGCGCCCCGGGGAGCCGCCAAGGTCTCCAGGGACAGGTGTGCACCCAAGTTCACCGGGAAGAAGTGGGAACACACATCCTGCCCCGAGGAAGAGGGGGAGCGGGCAGCGAGCTGCACAGGGAGAGCAGGGAGCCGTGTCATCGGTGGAGAGGATGGAAGGATGCCCCTGTGTTCCCACCGCAGCCCGGAGGCCTCAAGGGGACCAGGACACAACCTTTTCTGGGGCTCCCTCCCCCGCGCACGGGCTGGTGTGGCATCAGACCGCAGATGCACGGCCCCTGACACACGCCTGCTGGTCCACAGTTGGCTACTCCCGTGGTGAAACCCGATGTCTTGGCCCAGGCTGGAGCCACCTGCCACCGCGTGATGGACGGGGTGTCCCCAGACCGATAGAAGTTTTCTCCCCGTGTCCATCTTCAGAGGTGAAGGACGCCCATCGAGACATGGGGATCAAACGGCCTTTGACACACGATGCCGCAAGCTCATTGGGTCTCATTTCTCACGCTGCAGGAAATTGGCCCTTGCTGTTACACAGCAGTGACAGAAGGGATCCCAGATCGTGGCGTGCATTATTTGTTGTGAACCTGCTGCTTTTTTCCATTCCTATGAAGTTAAAGACCATCTCGGTAACTTCCTGGAGACAGCTAAGACTCCTGAAGTCACCCCTTCAGGGAAAAAGTGGAAAGAACTTGATCCTGGGGAAACTTGCACCCAAGATGATGGTTTCACTTAGATAGGTTTTCCTGTTTGTAAAAAATCTGACTGTTTGCCCTTTGTTAATGTGGTTCCCTGCAGAGCAGCTGACGGCAGGCGGGCAACCAACCAACTCAGCAGATCGGTGGGAATAGATTATAGCTGGTAGAAACTTCTGCCTTGGTGGGGGGGAGGGCATAAGTGTTAGTAGCCCTTAAGATAAGAATGGGAGAATGGGAAATAAAACAGGCATCTGATTTTAACCTGCAGGGGTTCTGTGAAAATTGACGGAGGCAAACTGTCAAGAGTGTAGTGATGCTTGGGAAACTCTTGTGTTCACGAATGCATTTGTACTTAATTTTTTAAATGTTTAACCATTTTTTGAGCGAGAGAGCACAAGTGGGGGAGGGGCAGAGAGCTAGGGGGACAGAGGGTCCCAGGCAGGCTCGGTGCTGTCATTAGAGCCCGATGCAGAGCCCAAACTCGCCAACTGTGAGATCGTGACCTGAGCCAAAATCAGAGCTTCACCCCCAGGTGCCCCCACAATAGCATTTTTGAACTGTTGCCTCCTGTTGACTGATCCATTGGCCTTGCTTTTTCTCACCTTAGTTCAAAGCAGAAGAATTACGATGTGACCTGACGCATCTGTGTGCCTCAGTTTCCCTCTACTTAATGGGGTTGTAGTGCGGATTACGTGGGTGACTGTTCGTGTAAGTGCTGGCTCTTGTTCTGACACACACACGGCAGTCGGGGGCCGGGGTGGGGGTGGGGGGGCGGGTCCGAGCTCTCAGAGGTCACTGCGGATCCTCAGACTCTGCCTCGCGAACCCGGCTGGTCTTGGATCCGAGCCACCCGACGGTTCTGCGGCCCCTGATAGGCCCATGACGTTCCCTCACCGTGTCCTCCGTGCGCCGGGCAGGGTGCGAGATACGGCGGGAGCCCAGTACCTGATGCAGGCAGTGCCCTTACCCTGCTTGAAATGTAAATGAAAAGGCAGGAAAGAAATCGCCCTACCGAAAGGTGAGTGGGCGAAGTGCAGCCCCACAGGGAGTGCTCGGAACAGGAGAGGTGGCTTCCAGGTAGAGGGTCTGGAAGGTGGTCGCCCCTGAACTGGCGAGCGGACGTGCCCGTCAGAGACGCCTCCCGTGGGAAGAGGTGAGCACGGCGGTCGGGAGGAAGCGGGTCTGTGCCGCGGCCGTGTCTGTGTGCGCGTACCCTGTGGGGATGGAGGCCGTAACCATGGCAGCAGCTGGGCTCTCAGGCCGGGCTTGGTACAGGTATCTCCCCTGTCCCCGAATTCTGCACGGTAACCGGGTGAGATGAGGAGCGTGGCCCTGCTTTAGAGGCGGGGTACACGGGTTGGAAAGTGTGTGGCCGTTTGAGCGCCGGAGGCGTTAAGCGCACGAGCCTGTGACGCTCGGCTGCCTCCGCAACGTCTCGAGTGCTCGATGGACAGAGGGTCAGATGCGTCACAATTGTCCTTCTTCCCACTGCTGCGTTTCCAACACGCAGGTTCTCTGCCACCTCCGGCGTTTGCCGGAAGCCCGTTCTGAGACGTGCCTGCCCGTGAAGGTGAACGCGGGTCGGAGCAGAGCTGCACGGTCAGGAGGGAGCCCCGCGAGCGGCCCCCTCGCCCTTTTCTGTATCACATCGGGGACCCGGGTGACCCAGTGAGCGTCATTAGTGTGGGATTCAGGGTGCTGTGGGTCCCGGCTCCACTCCCTGGCGTCTCCCCGTCTGTGAGATGGCGGGAACAAATACTTAGGGAATACTTAAACCGCTCACTGTTTTTGTAGTCACGTCCTCAGGGCTTCTAGATACACGGGGTCTTTGTTTGTGCCCTCGAGTGGTTCACATGCCTGTTTCAGCCTCTGCCTTGTGCAGAGACCCGACCGTCAGCCTTGCCTTGGTGTCGGCCGCCTTCCCGGGGCCCACGCCTCTCTCTGTCTGTGGCTTTGAATCAGCAGTTGGCCAGAAAAGCACGTAACAGAAACTTGTTAGCAGGGTCTAAAATTAAAGCAGTTTTCTTTTCTTTTATAGGGACTGAGAGTCTTTTTAATATCAACTGATGCAAGTTTTTTTATTTTTATTTTGTCACTATGGGCTTTGAAAAAAACCGTTCAAGTTAATGTGGGTGCGCTTACTTAGACCATCTAAAAGAGGATCTGCCCCCCCCCATCTTCCCCTCCCAGTAATTCCCTAGAAATATTTCTGGTGTGAATGCACCAAATGGGTATATACGTGCTGTTCTGCAGCTTGCTGGGAAACACTGATGTTTCTGCGTCGGCACAGTGTTGCATCTGCCGTGTGACCGAGCCCCGGAACGTGATGACGGGAGGCTCGTCTCCGGGCTCCGTGGGTTAGGAGCTGGGCACTAGCACAGCCGGTGCTGACGAGTTAGCTTCAGGAGGCTGGGGGCCGGGCTCAAGGGCCCACTTCCCAGGTGACTCCTCCGCTGGCCTCCAGGCCTCTGTTTCTCCTGGTGTAGCTCCAGCGCCCTCACAAGAGGGGGTGCCTGCTTCCCCGAAGCGAGCAGTCCCAGCGGTCACTAAATCCTGGAGCACCAGGCAGGAGCTGACCTTCCTAAGACCTAGCCCGAGAAGTCACAGAGCGCCGCTCACTCTGCCCTCTGCTTGCTTAGAAGGAGGTCAGTGTCAGGCCTCCATGGGGGGAGGATGGGTTAGGGTTCACCTTGCAAAGGGATCAGAGAACCCACGGATGTGCATTAATCACATCACTGTGTGTGGCTCCGTCCCCTCCTTGGTTACGTTTCACGGAACGGACGCACCGTGATTTTCTTAGCCCTTCCCTCATCGGTGCGTATCGTCTTGTAACAAGTGCCGCGCACACACACCCCTTTCCCCCGTGCGCCTTTCCTGGACGTGGGATGTTGGTCGGTGCTGGCTTCCCCGCGAAGGCCCAGGAGGATGGATCTCCTAACACCCACGGGCCGGAACGCGTCCGAACACATTTCACCTGTGAGCCTTGGAGTCAGCCGTTACAGGTCATCGCAGCATGGAAGCAGCATCGTGAAACAGCTCTCACAATAACGTAGTTAAATGTTGTGAGAAGGGAGGTGGAGGGGCAGATGGCAGCGTGACGAAATTGATGAACATAACGTTAGATACAGAAAACAGGAACGGAAAACACCTCCCGTGCCGAGTTACTCGCATAAAATTTGAGCGTGTGATACTACTGTATCACTTAGAAGTAAAATTACAAAGAAATCGGGTGAATTCAGGATTGTGTTTACTCTGGGGACCACAGCTTCCAGGAGTTTCTTAATCAGCAAATTTTTATTAATCAGGATAGTGAGAACACAGTGGTCATATAATTCTTTGTACCTTTTTGTACGTCTTTCAGTTTTAGTTACTTAGGGTTTTTTTTTTTTTTGGCTTAAAAAAATTGAGAGTTTCAATATTTAAATTTTTAAAAATCTATGATCTTTTTTTTTTTTTTTAGATGTATTTATTTTGAGATAGAACAACTAGGGGGGAGGGACAAAGAGAAAGGGGAGAGAGTGAATTCCAATCAGGCTCCAAGCTGTTAGCACAGAACCCGACACGGGGCTCGAACCCATGAACCTGAGATCATGACCTGAGCCAAAGTGAAGAGTTGGCCACTTAACCAGCTGAGCCCCCCAGGCACTCCAGCGATCCTCTTATTTTAGCTACAACTTTTGGTGTTAACTACCAATATTTGTTTTGTTTTGTTTTGTTTTGTTTTGTTTTGAGAGAGAGACAGAGACAGTGCAAGCAGGAAAGGGGCAGAGAGAGAGGGAGACACAGAATCCAAAGCAGGCCCCAGGCTCCCAGCAGCCAGCACCGAGCCTGACACAGGCTCTGACCCACAAACTCTGAGATCACGACCTGAGCCAAAGTTGGACGCTAAACCGACCGAGCCACCCAGGCGCCCCCAAGTATTTGTTCATTGATAGTGGTTTAGTGCAGTGAAGGTGGTGAGTGATAAAACAACTAAGGTATATCCAGCGAACCTTCACCGGGAGACAGCAAGCAAACACGTGAAAAGGTCCCCAGGCTTGGAGTCTGGTGACGCGGTGAGATTTGCTCACCACCTCCTGCAGTGACGTGGGGCATTTCTCTGGCGTTGGGTTCTGTGTTCTCGCCTGTGGGTGGCAGGGGACAGCCCTGACTTGGAGAGGCACCTATGCACAGTGACTGGTGTGGGCTCCCACGGGCACCTGCCCCCCTGGTTCCGATACCACTCCCAGCACTTAAACAGACACGGGTCTTTCGCAACTGCAAAGTTGATGTTTTTCTTTAGTCTTACAAGAAAAAAAACGCTCAGTATCAAATACCTTCTAACGCCTTCATACAGTGAAATACCGTTTGCTAACGGATACTGGACTAATATGGTTGTCATCTCTGAAGATTTTGCTGACATTTGAGCAGGTTTTTTGCTGAGCGACCACCTCTCTGTGGTGACGCTCCGAGCGAGCGTCTTTGGTGGCACTCTGAGCCCTTTAATGACCGAATTCTCCTGTGGTAGCTGCTCCTCACACTTGCTTCTTGTCCGTGTTTAGACCAACAATCTTCGTAACTGAACGACAGCACCACCTGCACAGGCTTTTGACATTGCAAATAACAGCCCTAATCGGACACCTAATGGTGGTGTTGCAGAACAGTCGGGACGTGTTTCCTCACACGTTTTAGCCCTGCTGGGACAACGAGACAATACAAGGGAGTGAGCGTTTGGGACTGTCGTGTGTGTATTTCTCAACGGAGACGCGCTGGTGTGTGTCCTGCGTGTAGGCTTGTAGGACGTGTGGGAGAGCAGGACTGTTTGGTACACACCCAGCTCGGGTTTATTACACACGCAGAGCAGTTCCGAGAGCTGTTGTCTCTGTCTAGAATCTGGTGACTGGCACCTTCTCAGCCAGCTGCTTGTTGAAGGCAGCAGTGAGGCGACGACGCAGTCACTGTCCCTGAACGAAGCTTCGCCACTTGCTTGTACTACTTTTCGTGACTGGCGGCCAAACACGGTGCCTGAGAACGGGGTCTTGAGTCGCCTGCCCAAGTTCAAACCCTGGTTTCTCTTACTAGTTAGAGCTCACGTTGAACCCCTGCCTGCCTCAGTCGTACCTGCAAAGTGGGGATGACCGTAGGATCTGCCTCCAGAGGTGGTTATGAAAATTGCTAACGTTTATGGAATATTTTGAACAGGGTCTAGCTTGCAGTGAATACCGTTTACTTATCCAGTATGTGTGTGAGGGGTAGACAGATTTCTGTAGAGCCTGTCCACTGAGCTCATTCCGGGTCAGGTCCATCCCGACCATCCCCCGGTAGTAAAGGCCATGTCCTTCCGGTCGTGTGAGTCGCACAGGCTAATAACGGTAAGGAGGACTAACACTTATTGGCAAATGGCACTTGTGTCCCTCGGACCAGACCAGAGCCACGGAGCAAGGGGCCTCAGTGCAGCTCCCAAGAGTCCCTGTCAGGGCAGAGAGCAGGCAGGACAGGGTGGGGAGGGGTTTGCAGGGACACACAGGTGCTAAGCCAGTGTCTTTGTGCACATTTATGTCCGGTGCACGTGTAATACGTATTCGTGCGCCTATTTCTACACCCAAATTATCCTTTTCCATTCTCTTCCAATACATTTTCTAAGTTACTACAGAGAACGGTGTAGTTTCAGCATTTAATTGGGAGGAAAGATAGAAATGA
This sequence comes from Puma concolor, assembly GCF_028749965.1. Lineage (NCBI taxonomy): Eukaryota > Metazoa > Chordata > Mammalia > Carnivora > Felidae > Puma > Puma concolor. The sequence goes on from NC_141676.1 coordinate 115,864,117, forward strand.
TCAAAGCCACTTAAAATGTACTTCCAGCATCACTCTTTCTGGACTTAAAACAAGGGAGAAACCATTGATGTTCTAGCTAATCCAGAAAAGCTACTCCAGGCCCGGGAGGAGCAGACAGAGCCAATGGCGGAGGTGAGAACCCTACTTCTAAAGTGGGAGTACCAGCAAAGCGGCCTGTCTTTATACCAAATGCTTCTACTCTGTGCCGCTAACTTCTGTTCGTAAATAAGTCGAATTCTGTTTTTTGATGAACGGCTCTACCCCTGAATCTGTCCCCTCCTCTACTAATGGAGTCCTGTCGAGCCCCTCTGCTGACGTGCGGGGATGGAATGGACAGAAAGGGGAGGTGAGCGGCCACTCTCTGGGGACTGGACACAACGGTCGTCGGGGGAGGGGGAGGTGGGTCGAGGCTGCGATGGCGGATGGCACTGTCCAGTCGTGTGGGTGGGTGACTGGACCGTGTCCAGCCCCAGCCCCACCCCAGCCTCCGGCCGGGGGCTGTCCTGCTTACACCCTTGCATTAATCCCGCGCCCAAGCGCACGAGGGGCGGGGTCTCCTGGTTTCACGCTAAGCTGCTGGCAGCCAGTAAGTGGCTGCTCTCGACGTGAGGAAGCACGTTCTTCCTCCGTTGCAGGCCTTCCGGAAGACGTCTAGTGCCCAGCGTGGGCGGGGGCTCCGTCGGCCTGACCGCTGTGCGCTGCGTTCAGGGAGAGTCTGTGGATGCCGTGCCGTGTCGCCTCCGACAACCGGGGTGTCGTCCCGCCAGACGAAGCGAGATCGCCTTTCTCGGAACCCGGTGGTGGACACAGTTGTAGATGATCCCCAGGGCCGCTCACACCGTGTAATTCCTTCTCTTCGGGGACGGTGAGCCCTCATTCCCATGGAAAAAAGGATCTTGCAGATGCGATTAGTTACCAATCCGTTGACCTTTCGGCCCCTGGTCAGGTGGGCCTGACCTAAAGCCACCAGGTGTCTGTGGCCGGCGGCAGGGGGGTGGGGAGATGGCAGGCGCGTGGCGGACCTGCTGATGCTGGCTTTGAAGGCAGAGGGGCTGCAGGAACGTGGGCGGCCCCTGGAGCGAGAGGGGGCTCGGAGCCACAGGCTCGGGGACCTGGCTTCCTCCAGCAGCCTGCGGAGAAGAGCTCGGCTCGGAAACCTGGCTGAGCCCTTCCGCTGGAACTTGCTGGAACATCCACAGCCAGGGGCTAATCCAGGGTGGTGTGGACGCTTCTGAACACGTGGACGTGTTCACCCGGCAGCGCAGGACGGTCGTGTCTGGGTCCCGGGCTCTTTCATGAGGCGCTGGATGTCAAACCTCGTCTTCGTAGGGAACTCCTGTGTGTCCCGCTCACAACTGCGGAGGGGGGCGCGGCTGCCTTGTCTCTTGGTGGGTGTGGCTGGTCTTGGATCACTGTGCACCCCGGCTTTTAAAAGAGCAACACTTCTCTAAATTATAGACCTTTACTTTCACGAAGTAGAGTCCATCTAAAGTGTGTGCCCGTGTCGGGGCGCCTGCGTGGCTCAGTCAAGAATCCGCCTTCGGCTCAGCTCATGATCTCACGGTTTGTGAGTTCGAGCCCCACATCGGACTCTGTGCTGACAGCTCAGCCTGGAGCCTGATTCAAAGCCTGTGTCTCTCTGTCTGGCCCTCGGCCCCAAAATAAACAAACATTTAAAAAGATGGCGATAAAATGTGGGCCCATTTCTTAGAGGCCTTTCCCACGAAGGTTTTCGCCCACGAGGAGACAGACCTCAAGCACTGTTCCTCCTCGACCGTGGTCATCACCCGTGACGGGAACCGTGCGGACCGCTGACAGATCGTATGACGTTGGCGAGGAGGGACGCTCCGGGCTGAAGCACCCGAGGTGCTGGCTTAGTCTGTGCACTAACGCGGGAGGCAGACTCGGAGGCCGTCTCCTGGCTCCCACCAGAGCGTGCCGTTGAGGGAAACAGGCCTGCCTCTTGCCCGTCCCCACCTCTGGTCTCCGTTTAACTTGTTTCTTCCTCATCTGGGCTCGTGGGAGGACTGGAGGCGCCCTTCCTGTTAGGGGAAGCAGGTGAGGGCGGCTTGTAGGCGGCCGGCGTCCTTTTGGCCTTCCGCGGCGGTTCTGCCCCGGTGAGCACCTGCCTGTGAGCCGTCGTGAGAGCAGAGCCATCGCTTCTGCGTGCGCCCCGTGTACCAGCTGATGTGCCCGCGTGTCCCGGGCTCCTCCCTGGGCAGGTGGGCCCCAGGGGACCCCCGGCCGGACGAACAGCCCCTGCCGTGCACGAAGTCTCCACGTCGAGGGGCCCAGATGTACGCCGTGCGAGCAGCTCGTCCCGGGCGGTTCTGGGGTTCCGCTCCCGTAAGCCGTGTGCGCCTGGTGCCTGAGGGACAGCGTGGTGACCCTGAACTCCTCTGTTAGTCTTTACAGACTAACACCCGACAGACCGCCAGAGTTTCTGTCACGAAGAGCCACGTGGCCTCTCTCCCAGCCCCGCTCCGCCCCCACGTGGCAGCGGCGTGGACCGCAGGTAAACAAGTGGCCACGTTCCAAAAACACTTGACTCACGAAGGCCCGCGAGTCGGGCCTTGCCGATCCTCGCGCCTGGGGTCTTTGACGGGGAATTCAAGTCGTCTAAATCGCGGCGAGCGGCAGGGCGCCACGTCGGGGAGCGCTGGCGGCCGGGGGGGCTGCAGCCACTCCTCCCGAGCCCTCGTCGCCCAGCCCCTCACTCCAGGCGTCGTCACTGCCTCGCGTAGCTCAGGTCCCTGCGGTGGGTCCTGGCCTCCCGCTCCTCCTGGCCTGTGTGTCTCCCCCCCCCACCCCCCAGTCCCCCTGCAAGCTGGAAGGGGGGGGCCGCGGGAAGAGCTCGTCGCGGAGGCACGTGTGCTACCGCCGGGGAGTCCTCGTGAGTCCACGCGCACCCGCTGTCTTCTCACGCCGCCCCGCACGCGGGTGACCCTGTGCCGCGTCGCCCCCGGCGGCACCCCTCCTCGCCACGCTCCTCCTGCCTTCACGCTTGAGCTTCCTTCCGTCCTCACCGCGTCCGCCCTCTGTGGCATGAGTCGCCCGTGCCACACTTGAATACTAGGCCGTGCACGTCCCCTGCGCCACAGCAGCTTGGATGCCCTTGGAGTGCTTTCTCCTCACATCATTGGTAACAGCGCGTCGTCTGTAAACGGGCAGCGAGTGTGTGTATTTACTCCAGGATAAGTTACGCCAGATTTGTAGACTCAAACAATTGGTGGGTTTAAGTGAATTCGGCCTCACCCGGCACTTTGCTCATCCGTGTTTAGGGCTCGCCGTGCAAGGCTGATCTGTCGCTGCTTTCCTCCCCCTAGACCGGTACTTGAGGGCTGGGAGGTGTATTCGGTACCGAATCTCAGAGCCTGGCACACAGGGTGCTCAATGTTGAGTGAATCCGGGGGTGGTTCGAATCATGTAGCAATGAATGGATGATCAGTGGGTTTTTTAGTGAGATGTGTACTTTAATTTTTAAGAACGGTGAGCGTGAACGCTGAAGAAGTCCCAGAATGCATGAACTTAGAATGGAACCCGTACATGGAAGAGCCACCTCGAGATGCCGGTTTCAGCAGAGCTGGGGCCAAGCCCGGTGCTCCTGGGCTCGTTCTCCATGTGCACGAGCTGTCCCTTGAAGGGAGCCTCTGAAAGTAGAGTTTGGGGCGCCTGGGTGGCTCAGTCGGTTGAGCGTCCGACTTCGCTCAGGTCATGATCTCGAGGTCTGTGAGTTCGAGCCCCGCGTCGGGCTCTGTGCCAACAGCCCAGAGCCTGGAGCCTGCTTCGGATTCTGTGTCTCCCTCTCTCTCTGCCCCTCCCCTGCTTACGCTCTGACTGTCTCTGTCTTTCAATAATAAATAAACGTTAAAAAAAAAAAAGAAAGTAGACTTTGGACTCTGGCCTTCAGGAGTTCTTACCTTTCCTCCCAGGGAAACCTCTGTCTGCATCCCAGGAAGGGGTGGTGTGTGTTTGCCGGGCTGACCACGTCAGAAGTCTGTGCGAACCTAGATTCCTTTCTGGTAGATGGATTTAAGCGGCACATTCCTCTCTCTCTCTCTCTCTTTTTTTTTTTTTTTTTTTTAGTTTTTTTTTAATGTTTTTATTTTTTGAGACGGAGACAGAGCATGAGCAAGGGAGGGGCACAGAGAGAGGGAGACACAGAATCGGAAGGATGCTCCAGGCTCTGACCTGTCAGCACAGAGCCCGACGCGGGGCTCGAACTCACAGACTGTGAGATCATGACCTGAGCCGAGGTCGGATGCTCAACTGACTGAGCCACCCAAGGCGCCCCTCTCTCTCTCTTTTTAAATGTTTATTTGTTTTGAGAGAGAGACAGCGTGAGCAGGGGAGGGGCAGAGAGAGAGAAAATCCCGGGCAGGCTCCACACTCAGTAAAAAGCCCAGCATGAGCTCGAACCCACAAACCACGAGATCATGACCTGAGCCGAAGTCGAGAGCCGAACACTTAACCAGCTGAGCCACCCGGGCGCCCTGTGAAATGTCCTTTCTTAAAACGTTTCTGGTTATGACTTTTGTCTTAAACACCATTGCATATGATTATTTATAGTTTCAGCACTGTTTTTTGAGTATAATCGGTGAACATTTAATTACAGATGTACAACATATAATGACTCGATATTTGCATGGCGAAATGATCGCAGTGAGTCTGGTTAACCTTTGCCACCATACATAGTTAGAAGCTGGCATCATGGGGCGCCTGGGTGGCGCACTCGGTTAAGCGTCCGACTTCAACCAGGTCACGATCTCGCGGTCCGTGAGTTCGAGCCCCGCGTCAGGCTCTGGGCTGATGGCTCGGAGCCTGGAGCCTGTTTCCGATTCTGTGTCTCCCTCTCTCTCTGCCCCTCCCCCGTTCATGCTCTGTCTCTCTCTGTCCCAGAAATAAATAAACTTTGAAAAAAAAAAATTTAAAAAAAAAAAAAAAAAAAGAAGCTGGCATCATAAGAAGAAACTTTCTTAAGACGTACTCTTAGCATGTCTCAAGTATGCAATTTGGTATTATTAAGTATGGTCGCCCTGCTGTGCTTCACATTCCCTTGACTGACTGACTTTATAACTGGAAGTTTGTACCTTTGACCCTCTAGATTCATTTTGCTCCCCTTCCCTCCCCAACCCCAGCCCACCTCTTAGAACCACCAATGTATCGTGTCTATGAGCTTAGTGTTTTTAATTTCACATATAAGTGAAAATCATACAGTATTTGTCTTTCTCTGAATTATTTCATATGGCAAAGTACCCTTAAGGTCCATCCGCATCGTCCCAAATGGCAAGATTTTTTTTTTAATCACTGAATAGTATTCCATTGTATACGTACACCACGTCGTATTTATCTTTTTACTTGTCAACACACACTCAGGTTGCCTCCATATCCTGACTATTGCAGGTAATGCTGCAATAAATATGGGAGTGTATATACATTTTTACATTAGTGTTTTTGTTATCTTAGAGTAATCAGAAATGGAATTTCTGGATCATATGGTATTTCTATTTTTATTTTTTTATGTTTGTTGATTTTTGAGAGAGAGAGGGGGGGGGGGGGAGAGGGAGAGAGGATCCGAAGCAGGCTCTGTGCTCTCAGCAGAGAACCTGATGTGGGGCTCGAACTCGTGAACCGTGAGATCGTGACCTGAGCCAAAGTCGGATGCTCAACTGACTGAGCCACCCAGGTGCCCCTGGTATTTCTATTGTTAATATTTTGAGGAACCTCCATATCGTTTTCCAGAACAACTACGCCAGTTTGCGTTCCCCTTCAGCCACATCCTCGCTAACACCTGTTGTTTCTTATGTTGTTAACGTGAGCCATTCTGACAGGGGCGAGGGGGTATCTCATTTTGGTTTTGATTTGTATTTCCCTGACGAGTGACGTTGAGCATTTTTTTTTTCATGTCTGGTGGCCATCTTCATGTCTGTGGAAAAATTTCTCTTCAGATCCTCTACCTGTTTTTTTTTAATTGGATTGTTTTTCTTTTGCTGTTGAGTTGAATGACTTCTTTATGTATTTTGAATATTAACCCCTTATGCAATGATTTGCAAATATCTTCTCTCATTCCATAGGTTGCCTTTTCATTTTGTTGACGGTTTGCTTTGCTGCGCAGAACCTTTTTAGTTCGGTGTCCCATTTGTTTATTTTTTGCTTTTTTGTCGCCTTTGCTTTTGGTATCCGATCAAAAAAAAAAAACAATAGCTATGGCGGACGTCAAGGAGTGTACTGCCTATGTTTTCTGCTAGGAGTTTGTGGCTTAAGTCTTAACATTTAAGTCCTTAATCCGTTTCACGTTAATTTGTATGTGTGGTGTAAGCTGGTGTTTCCGCTCACCCAGCGTCATTTGGGGAAGACGCTGTTTTCCCCATGGTATATTTTTTTATCTTTTGTTAGAAATTGACCACAGGTGTATGGGTTTACTGGGGCTCTTCTGTTCTCTTGATCTAGATGTCTGTTTTTATGCCAATACACGCTGCCTGGATCAGTACAGATTTGTAGTACAGTTTGAAATTGATGTCTCCAGCTTTGTTCTTTTTTGTCAAGATTACTTGGGCTACTTGAGGTCTTTTGTTGATTCCATACAAACTTATGGATTTCCTCTTTGTGTGAAACATGGCATTGGAATTTTGATTGGGACTGCGTTGGGTTATAGACAGCTTTGGGCAGAATGGATTTTTTAGCGATAGTAATTCTAACAATACATGAGCATGGAATAGTTTCCCATTTATTGGCGTCACCTTCAGTTTCTTTTATCAGTGTTTTACAGTTTACTGTCATTCACCTTCCCGGTTACATTTATTCCCGGGTATTTTATTTTCTTGATGCAGTTGTAACTACGATTGTTTTTTTAACTTGCCTTTTTGCAGGTTCTTGGTCAGTGTTTAGAAATGCTGCCGATTTTGCATAGTGATGTCTGTATCCTGCAACTTAACTGAATTTGTTTATTCGTTCCAACACTTGTTTTGGTGGTGTCTTTAGGGTTTTCTGTATGTAATGTGCCATCTGTAGATGGCGACAGTTTTACTTTTTCTTTGCCAATTTGCCTTTTATTTTTCTGCCTAATGGCTCTGGCTAGTTGAATAAAAGTGGCAAGAGGGGCATCCTTGTCTTGTTCCTGAGCTTATAGAAGTTTTCATTGAGTATGAAGTTTGCTCTGGGTTTGTTACATATGGCCTTTATTGTGTGAGTTATGTTCCCTCTATACCCACTTTTTTGAGAGTTTTTATCATTAACAGATGTTGTATTTTATCAAGTACATTTGCTGCATTTGTTGAGATGATCATAAGATTTCTAACCTTTATTTTGTTCATGTGGTGTATAATTGATTCAGAGATGCTGAAGCATCCCTTGCATCCTTGGAAAAAATCCCACTCGATCATGGTGTAGGATCCTTTTAATATATTGATGAATATGGGTCGCTAATACTTTGTTGGAGATCTTTGCATTTATTTTCATCAGAGATAATGGTATTACATTTCCTTGCTTGTGGCATCCTGATCTGGTCTGGGGATCTGGGTAATGCCGGCCTGGTAAAATGTGTTGAGAAGTATCGCCTTCTCTTATATTTCCGAAAGTGTTTGAGAAGGAGTGTTGTTATTTCTTTGAATGTTGAGCAGAACTCAGCCTGTGAAGCCGTCTGGCCCTGGACTGTGGTTTGTTGGGAGGTTTTCTTTACTGATTCGATCTCCTTAGTAGTGATAGGTCTGGTCTGGTCTGTTCGGATTCTCTTAGAAAGTTGTGTGTTTTTAGGAACTTATCCGTTTATTGTAGGTTGACCGATTTTTTGGCAGATAATTGCTCCTGGCAGTCTCTTACGGTTCTTGCTGATTTTGTGGTATCCGTGTATCTCTTTGATTTCTGATTTTATTTCAGTCCTTTCTGTCTAGGTGATTGTAGCTAAAAGTTTGTTAATCGTGTTCATCCTTTCAAAGAATCAGTTCTTTGTTTCACTGGGCTTTTCATTCTCTCCCATTTTTATTTCCGCTGTGATTTTCGTTGCTTCCTTTCTTCACCTAACCTTGGCCTTTGTTCTTTCTCTGGTTCCTTGAGCTATAATGGTAGGTTGTTGCTTTTGGAACTTTGTCTCTTGAGTAGACGTTCATCTCTGTAAATTTTCCTCGTAGAGCCGTTGTTGCTGTATCCCATTCGTTTTGGTGTGTCGTACTTGCATTTTCATTTGTCTTCAGGTATACTTTGATTTCCCTTTTGATTTCTTCTTTGAAGCGTTGTTAAGTAGCATGTCGCTTAAACTTCACGTAGTCGTGAATTTTCAGGTTTTCTCCTAATTGATTTCTAGTTGCATACTGTTGTGGCTGATAATGCTTGGTATGTTTTTTTGTTTTTGTTTTTGTTTTTAATAAGACTTGTTTTATGGCCTAACATAGTATCTATTCTGGGGAATGTCCCACGTGCGCTTGAGAAGAGTGTGTCTATCTGTGAAGTCCACCTGGTCTAACATTGTTTAAGGTCAGTATTTTTCTTATTTCCCTGCCTAGTTGATCTGACTATAGGGTTGCTCTTATTGGTTTTCTTACTCCCTTTTGGTCTATTAATGGCCGCTTTATACATTTCACTTCTCTATGTTGGGTACATTAAATACACACAAATATCTTATTCTCTTGTTGAACTGACATCTTTATTCAGTGCCCTTTTTTGTCTTATTACATTGTTTGTTTTAAAGTCCATTTTGGGGGCACCCGAGTGGCTTAGTGTGTAGGGCATGTGACTCTTAATCTCAGAGTTGTAAATTCAAGCCCCACATTGGATAGGGAGGCTACTTAAAATTAAAAAAAAATAATAATAATAAAGTCTGTTTTATCTGATTTAAGTGTGCTTACCCCAGCTTTCTTCTAGTTTCCATTTGCACGGAATACCTTTTCCCGTCCCTTCGCCTTCAGTCCTTGTCTTTGGGTGAGCTCCACTCAGAGACACGAAGTGAAAAGGCACTAGTGTCCCATTTAAAACTAAATGTGATTGTAAAGTCTTCATGTGTATTTTCCACTGCACTTTAAGTGTGTATTTGATGCCCTGATGAAAACACATGGTCACCCTCAACCTTGAAATTGTTAGGTTAAAGGGAAAACATGGCACCTAGCTATACCCTTGGACCCAAGGCTGCAGGAGTGAGGGAAGTGGCTTGAGCAGAGCCGTAAGGAGACAGCCAAGTAAATCCAGACGGTGGACGCGGTGTCCCTGTTGTCAGTGGTCCTGGACACTGGCCTGGTTTCACATTATTGTCCTGGGCAATTGTCTCGATGAACTGAAGAACCCCGGCACCCTCTTTGATAGGATGACGTTCAGATGGCGTTGGTGGCGACCCTGGGGACAGGGGATGTGACGGTGCAGCTCGGTGCAGGAAATACATACAGCTCATGAAGCTCATGCTCAAAAAAGGGTAAAAGTTGGTGCAACTGGGGGAGGGGGAGCTCAGTCAAGCGTCTGACTCTTGATTTCGGCTCAGGTCATGATCTAGTTGTGAGTTCAAGCCCCGCGTGGAACTTTGTGCTGTCAGCGAGGAGCCTGCTTGGGATTCTCTGTCTTCCTCTCCCTCTGCCCCTCCCTCCCCTGCTCTCTCTCTCTCAAAATGAAAATAAAAGGAATAATGACTCACAGATGTTCCCTCTGTCACAGGCACTGTGCTACTTGCTCAACCTAAATATCTCTGTTGCCTCTCGTAGACCCTTGTGTGGCACCGTGTTTTCTAGAGGCAAGAGGGTGAATCTCCTTTTATGAGATCCCTCCCAGTGACCTCATTGTGATTCGATCCCACATAAGGATCCTGTGTGCCAGTGTGTGGGACATCCTGCGGTCCTGGGGTGAGGGTGTCCCTTTGAGTTGGGCACGCCCCACGGAGCAGCAGCTGGCATGAGTCGAACACGCCCTTCCCCCGAGCTGTATCCACTGAGCGCTGACTTGGACCTCGGGTGCCTCTGCCTTCCAGAATAATCCTAAGATGATGAAGCCGTGGGCATCCGAACCTAGGGCTTAACCCCCTCTGCCAGGCTGGGCCACGGCAGCATCGGGGCTGGCGGTGGGGAGGGGACATCGACGGCTGCTGTGCTCTGGTCGTCCTCACATCGCAGGACTGGACGCGGGTGGGCTAGGAGGCCGGGATGCCTGCCTCGGGCCGAGGTGGACTCCTGGGCCTCCCCCGGCTGGGGCCCGACTCCTCCCGACTCGGACTCCACACACCCGTGGCCCAGGTCCTGTGTCCTCCCTGCCGGTCACCCTCCTCCCTCTGCGGAGTGTTGCCACAAGGCAGTCACGTGGGACAGGTGCAGCCGGGTGCGGGGGGAGCGAGCTGTGCGCACTATGCAGGGTCTGGGGGCTGCATGGGGCAGGGGTGGGGGCCAGACCAGGGTCGTGGGAAATACCGCCTTTGCTGTCAGTGTGAACAGTATACACCCAGCTCCGCTCTCTAAGCTTTACCGCCGGGACCGGGCCCTCGTCAGGCCAGAGTCACTCAATCTCTGTGTCCTCACAAGTCCAGGGGCTGCTCCCCCGAAGGCTCTCCTGCTTGGTCTGAAGCTGGGGTGGCGTTCTCGTCTGCTCCTTCCTGAGCAGAGGGAAGAGCGGACGGACACACGCACCCTCCCGTGACGACCGTTTGTGCCTCGACGGCGTCTTGTTTCGGCACTTTTATTGAGATCCGGTCCCGGCTGTGCACCAACAGCTGTGCGTTTTTGCAGCGCCATCCCCACAGGAAGTCCGAGCTCTGGCACCGAGCGCAGTCACGGGGTTTTGCCTTGTGATGACGACCTCGAAGATTTGTTTTCGGCAACTTGGAAACGCAGTAAGAGTGCGTGCTCCGTGCAGTGTGCCGCGTCCCGGGACTTGCTCCGTGCCCGGAGCCCTGGACCTTGCGAGCCCCTGTCCTGCCCCGGGTGCCACCCACACCCGCACAGCTTCTGTCCCTCGGGGGCCGGAAGACCCGCGAGTGCACATGGGCGCACGAGGGCGTAGTGTCACTGGACGGGAGCTCCTCGCCGGCCTCCTGGGATCACGGTGACGCTCGTGGGCATCAGGACAGTTAAAAAGCCTAGGCGCCTGTCGTGTCCATTTGTAGAAATGTTCAGCTGCTCGTTTCTTGAACACGGTTGGATTTTCTCGCTTGGAAAGACTAAGCCGTCGCGGCTCCGTCTTTGCTTGGGTGACCTGGCGCAGCGAGGGGCCAGGTTTCGGGGCAGGGGCGGGGCAGGAGCCCGGGTCGCACCGCGCCTCCTGGTGGACTGCGCACAGATCGTGCTGGGCTGAAAATGCGATAGAAACGCGAGCTCTTCCCCGTGTCGAATCCACCGCGATAGCACGCACCGGGTTAGAACAAAAGGGAGCGTGTCCGTCCTGAAGCGTGTCGTCTGAGCACAGAGCACCCACAGTAGCTCAGGTTCTTGCCACTTGTGTCCTCCGCTCGGAATCATGAGAATTTACTGGTTCACCGGTCTACATAGCACAGCAGTGTTCCTTGGGCCTTGTTAAAAAAAATGGGGTCACACGGCGCGGACGAGAGCGCACAGTAGGGACCCGCGCCCCGGGGGAGGAACCGGGAAGCCGGTAGACACGCGAGCCTGGCGTGTCCGGAAGTCTGCGAAGAAAAAGTCCAGCGGACTGGAGGCAAGGGTGTTCCTGTCGGCGGCAGTCCCCTCCGGCAGTGACGGAGCGCGACACCCCCGGCCTGAGTCGCTCTCCCCGGGGAGGAGCGTGCGAGTGCCGGCTGAGAGGTGGAGACAGGCCCCGTGGGACGGCAGCGCCGCGGGTGAGCCCGAGGACAGGGAACAGGCGGAGATCAGCACGGGCGTGCGAAGGGGCGGAGAGAGGACGGAATGTCTCTGTCCCCGGCAGCGTGCGCGTGGGGTGAGCTGGCGCTGCCGGGGCGGGGACCCGGGGTACGTGCTCGGTGCGCACGGGTCCGAATCGTCCCCGTGAAGGCCTCCACCCCAGGCGCGAACGGGGGCCTCCAGGATTGAGGGGTGTCTGGAGCCTCCAGCCGTGGGAGGTTGTCCCGACGGCCACGCCCCGGGGGCGGGGGGAGGGGGGGCGTCACCCCTGACAGGCTCACCGGCCGGCCACGTGGCATGGGGTGCACACTGCCGGCCACCCACCACCCGCGCCGTCTCCGTCCTCCCGTCAACTCCCTTCCCAGAGATGAGGGTCCTGTGTCATGTTCATGTGTCTCATTCTCGCAGGTAACGCCACCACGGTGACCTCCAGCCACACGGGTGCACCCCCCAACACGACGAAAGCCCTCACGCCCGCCCTGTCCCAAGTCCTCAGGACACACGCTGTCAGCACCTCGACGCCCACAGCAGCACCCGGATTCACAACACAGGGGGCCTCCCCGAATACGACCTCCGCCACGCACGTCTCCCACAGCGCGTCCCAGACGCCGTCCACCGCGAGCACGGCCCACAACCGTTCGGCCACCTCTGTGCCTTCACCCGTGACAAGTACGTATGGGAGCTGAGCCCCTTCCGTGCTCAAAGCCGGTGTCAGATGCCGCACTCGCGTGGCTCCGTTCTGGCGGGAGTGCGGACGACCGTGTCGTGTACAGAAATCACCGGTGCGGGTGCCGCCAACCTTGTCCCTGTAGGAAGCGGGTTTCCCCTGAACCAGGCCATGTGACTGGAGGAGGAAGTCCTACCCGGATGGTCCTTCGCGTGGTTGTCCGGGCCCCTCGTGCACGCCTGGGTGGGGCCTCCACCCCCACAGCGTGCTCATGGTGGTGTTGGCTCCCGGGTGTCACGGGCGCGGCCACACATATGGCGTCCGCCAGCACGCTTCGTGCTTGGTCTTAAGATGGAACGTGAAACCACGAGCTCAGAACCTTGGCATCGTCCCTTCAAGGTTTTCCAAGTTCAGGTCCGCTTGAAGGCCAGCACAAACGGCAGGCTTCATCGTGTCCGCCGCAGATTTCTGTATTTTCTACCCTAAAGCCTTATTCCTGCAGTTTGTGTTCTGAAATCCTCTGTAATGTCACCAGGGCCCTCGATGGGATACAACAGTCTATTTATCGAACGGAGAACTTCCGTTAGACGCCCTCGTTCAGACGGGCGGTCCAGACACCCTGGTTAAGGCACCGATTCTTCCCGGGACAAGGGAATAAGGAAACAGTCCCAGAGGGTGCTGTCCGAGGCTGCGGTCCCCCAGCACAAACACCCTCAGGTGGGGGAGGGGCGGGGGGAAGCGCTGCGACTGCTGGAGGGGCCCTGGGGCCACCAGGCAGGAGGCGGGCTGGGGAGCTCCTCCCCCGGCTCTGCTTCCTTGGATAGAAATTCGAGTGGCAGCTTTTTGTAATGTTTTCTAAAAACCACTAAAGCTTACTTTTCTTTTCTCCTAGTCACAGCAACTATCAATTCTAAAGAAAACCCAGGATCGAAATTTGATATTGGCAGCTTTCTCGGTGGCATCGTATTAACCCTGGGAGTTCTGTCGATTCTGTACTTCGGATGCAAAACGTACTATTCACGAAGAGGCATTCGGTACAGAACCATGTGAGTTTTGATAGGATTTCTGTATTTCTTTCACGATCGTGACAAAACACCGAAAGGGGGCCACAGATTTATGAATTGTACTTGCAAACAAAAAATGGATGCACGTGCCGGTACAAATGTCCCGCTTCCTGACGTTCTCCCTCTTCACTCACCCCTGTAACCGCACTAGGAGGGTGTGGCTGGTGCTCGTCAGTAGCACTAAGGAAACATCCTTGGTAGAAACCTGGTTTTAAAGAAATTCTTCACGGTCTCATTTTCTAAGTCATTGCATCAAGTGAGTTAAGAGCTCTTACCACGTTCACCCTTTCCATAACTGTGTGGGTCTTACATTGTTTGGAGGGTTTAAGTCCCTTTTGGGGTTTTTTGGCTCTTACTAGAATACAAGAGCCAATTCGTTCTTTTGATTCTTAATGTACTGTAAATACCACGGAAGGGCTACTTTTCCCAATTTTTTAACTCGTCATACACGTGTGTCCCACACCAACTTTCACGTCGGGAGCTGATTTAACCAGTTCAAACTGGTTTAGCAAACCTGCTTTCAGAGCATCGAGGTGTTTTGCCAGATTCTGTGTTTCTAGAAATATTTATCATGTGTGCTTGATAAATTTCACCAGTTAAACAGAAGGTACGTCTTGATCATTGGACATGAAATGCCACTCCGTTATAGCATCAGTGTTTATTGATGTAAATGAGGCTACAAGTAGTGAAGCAAACCGTGTTTTCGTTTTAAATTGCCTTAAGCACACAGCATGTGGCTGTAGCTAGTAGGAGCCAGTCTTTACATACACAGCCGTGCACCGCTGCCTGGGAGGGGCTGTGCCTGGAGTCTGTTGACAGAGCCCCAGAGAAAGTACCTCACGGACTCGAGTGAAAGTCCGCGCTGCTTTCGTTTTGTTCCCCCTCTACGGCACGTCTCCGAAGTTAGGGTGCACCTTACCGTCCACGGACCACAGCGCCTTTTTCTTAGTGCTACGTGACGGCACATTTAGAAGCCAAGAGCTGCTCTGAAGTTCGAGTTCTTACAGAACGCTGGATTTGTCTGTCCCGCTCAAAACTGGAGACGTTCCCCACGTAGCAGTTGTAGCAGTGAGCATGAAAAGGTTACCCGCGGTGACAGAAGCGTGCAGGGGTGGGGTTTGGTGCAGGAGCGGCACTTCTGGGCACCTTCCCACGTGCTTGCTTGGCTTCAGGTCCTCTGCAAAAACGAATAAAGGAAGTCAGTACGTAAATAGGGTTTCCGGGAGGATGAAAATGAGGTATGTGACACCCGACACACGGGATGGTCAAGGAAGGAGGGTGCCTGTTTTAGATTTCTGTGGCTATCGGCCGAGAAGCCACAAGGGGCAGAGCAGACATTCGAGGGTCACTATGGGAACCCTTATGCCCCATGGTACACTGGACACTTGAACAAATTTCACGTAAATGACAATTTTCATTCTGCATCTTTGAAGTTATGTAAAAATATGAACCGGAACAGCTTTGGCACGAATACAAAACAATTTTACCTTTTGATTACAGCGATGAACACGATGCCATCATTTAAGGGACTCCGGGCACCAATGGGAAGATCAATACAGCCCTATCGATGAATTTGGATGATTCTCCTTGGAAACAGTATACGCAGATCATGTTTATATAGTACATTGTACGTTATACGCATGTAAAGATGCCTCAGGATTACTGAAGATAAGAGTTTGGTTTTGGTTTTTAAATGAGCATTTGCAGTGGTTACAGTCACTTCTAAAAACACACAGACCAGTGCCGTTCTCCTTCTTGTGGTCTTGGTCACGCCGGGGGAGTAACTCACTGTGACGGCACGTACTGATGACGACACAGACCTTCACTGCTCCCCAGAGCCGGCTCTGCTCTAAAGCCACACTGCAGAAATTCCGAGTAAATCAGGTCTCCGACATAACTTTAGTTTTAAAGCTTCATGCTTGGGTGAGAAACAAAATGCACCACCCCGCCCCCAGCACGAGAACGTGTGGCTGAGCCCTGTTAGAGCTGTGTCATCGTTACAGCTTCTGTGGCACGTAGTCTGTCTTTTCCCTCTCTCATTTCTGCACGTTGTAGCAGCGTGTTCACGATCTCGTCCGCTTACCTTCCTACTGTGAGTGTTGCCACTGCTGGAAACTGCGCTGTTTCATACGCACCAGTTAACTGTAGGTTGAGTTGTAGGATGGTTTAATGTAGTGTAAACATACTAACATAAGCCCCTGTGGGATTTCTCTAGAGTTCTAGAAGGCTGTGTGGATCGATCCAGGGATAGGAGGGCACCCCTCAGGCTACTGACCTACAGGAAGATGCTGTATTTTTGTGCACTGTTGCTTTTATCTGATTTGGGGATATACTAAAAAACCTTTATTCCAAATACAAATCCTTAAGCAATTTTTAAGACCAGAAACTTCTCTTATTCTTTAGGCTGTATTAGGTTAACAGAAAAAGCACAGTATTGTCGGGACACCAGTATTAGTCAACTTAAGTTTGGGTGTTCAGTTTTCGAGTTTACGTTACAGCAGTCAAAACTCACGGTCAAGTTTTGACAAGAAAAAAAAGCTGTTTCAGTCATACTAAATGACTACGCAAAGTAAAGTACCACCACTTTCTGCCAACAAGCTAAGCTGTCCTGATGACCGTGCGTCTACGCTGAAGAGGATGGCCCTTCTGGGACCAGCTTTTGGCCTTCAGAGAATGTCAAGAATTTTGATACAGGACAGTCCTTCCTAGTCACTGTGCAGCCAACTGAGGTGGTGACCATGGGTAGTGTGGTGAGGACAGAGAGGTGGGCTGACTGTGTAACTTGCCTACCTGGTCTTTAAACCACTTTGATGGATACAGTGATGGGGGCCTTTTACCTTTTCCTCCTTTTGTCTTCTGCATTCTTCAGTACTTGAGGTCGAACTTTGTCTTCCCTGATACTTCTCTAGCACTTTGAAGATGTGAAACCACTTTTTTTAAGTACTACAGGTCATTATATGCCTTTAAAGATACAAATAATGTAGTTAATGTTTTCTCTCTGCTACCTTCAAATACCAGTACTTGGGTGCAGTCGCTTTTTTTGGTTATCTGCAAACATAGAGGGAAGTGGTAACATGAACCACTGTTTCCCTGAGCATAAATTTATATCCCAATTATGTTTAAATATTTGATTGCATTCTCAGAGAATGTATTTACTTGAAGATACATTAGAATCCAATCTGTGACTTTAAATGTCTTTGGATAAAGTTAATTTGCGTACAGATAAATGAGAGTTCGCAATATAGTACAGTGAGAATTTTGTATTTTTGAGGAGGAAAATTTAAAGCGAATTTTTTACCTCTTTTTTTTCTTTTTCTTATAATGACCAGCTTTTGGTATTTCATTGTTACTGAGATCTATTTTTAGAATAAAACTTTGTCTTCATCTAAGAGGTTTGTGTGTGTGGTTTTCTTTCATTTCCACAAACTTAAGAGAAATGAAAGCCCCAAATAAAGACACTATTTAAGTGTGTTTGGCTGAGAAGGCTGTTACAAGCGCAAATTCTTACCCACACCCAGACATCCTGATTCAATGTGTTAACGGTCCCACCTGGGGAACTCGTAGGACCACCAACCACCAAACTCTGCAAAGGACTGCTCCGGATTCTCCTTTCATGCCCCTGCTTTATGCAGTTGGGTAGAATTATAAAAACAGGTATATTTGTGTTAGAAATAAAAAAATGACTGCCCCCAATATACAGTCCAGCAATACACTGAGGGGTCTCCCCTGCACCTACGAGACCCCCATTGTGGTCTCGACCACTTGGAACCTGTCACAGGAGAGCTTGGGGGGGCCTGCGTGGTTCAGTCACTTGAGCATCCGACTCTTGATTTTCAGTTTGGGTCACGATCTCACGGTTTGTGAGATTGAGCCCCGTGTTGGGCTCTTGGTGCAGAGCCTGCTTGGGATTCTCTCTCAAAAATAAACACTAAAGAAAAAAAGAAGGGAGGTCTTGTGGCGGGTAGCACTTCGGTCTGTAGAGGTCGGACGGCATCCTACCTGCAATGCCCAAGTTCACAGGCATCCCTGCTCGCGTGCAGAAGCAGCAGACTGGTGCAGTTCTGCCCGACTCGGATCCTCAACAGAAGACCGTCAGCAGTCCGGGAAGCCTGGTCTGTCCCTGCCCAGACAGAGGAGCTGAGCTCTAAAAGCAAGAAAAACATAAGAAACATACATCCTACCAAGACTGAATCACCAGGCAAAAATCTCCCCATGAACAACAGCTGGGACCAGGTGGCTTCACTGGTAAATTTTACCAAAGAAGAAATAATGCTAATCCTTCCCAAACTCTTCCAAAAAAATAGAGGAGGGAACACTCACAAACTCGTTTTTTTTTTATTTTTTTTACCTTTATTTTTGAGAAAGCATGCAAGGGGGAGGGGCAGAGAGGGAAACAGAATCCCAAGCAGGCTCCAGGCTCTGATCTGTCAGCACAGAGCCCGACGCGGGGCTCGAACCCACAAACCGTGAGATCATGACCTGAGCCGAAGTCGGATGCTTCACCGACTGAGCCACCCAGGCCCCCACAAACTCATTTTTTAAAGTAATCTCCATGCCCAACATGGGGCGTGAACTCACAACCCCAAGATCAAGGGTCACGTGTTCTGCCTGAGCAAGCCGGGTACCCCCCACAAACACATTTTAAAAAGCCAGCATTACCCTGATCCCAAAGGCAGAGTCCCTGATGAATATAGATGCGAAAATCTTTAAAACTAGCAAAGAGAATTCGGCCCATTTAAAGGATCATTTGCTGGGACACCTGTGATTTATCCCTGGGATGCAAGGCTTTTCTGACACATGCACGTAACCAACATGATACACCACAATGGACTGCGATCATACAGGTTTGGTTTTCTTAGACAAAAGCATCTGACAAAATTCAACATCTGTTCACGATGAAACCTTAAATTAGATCTGGAAGGAATGTCCTTCCGCTATCATACGTGGACAGCGTACAGGCTATTATCAGGGTCACAAGGAAGACGGGGGTGGGGCACCTGGGCGGCTTAGCCAGTTAAGCGTCCGACTTCAGCTCAGGTCATGATCTCGCAGTTCATGAGGTCGAGCCCCCTTTCAGACTCTGTGCTGACAGCTCAGAGCCTGGAGCCTGTTTTGGAATCTGTGTCTCCCTCTCTCCCTGCCCTTTCCCTGCTCACCCTCTCTCTCAAAAATAAGTAAACAAAGAAGAAAAAGAAGACGGGGTAATCACTATTTGCACACAAGATGAGAAGTTTGAGCCAGAGCAGTTAAAAAGCAAGAAAAGGCATCAGAATTGGAAAAGAGTAAGTACAATAGTCTTTATTTGCACACAATGTTCTCATAAACAGAAAACCCTAAAGATCCACCAAAACCGGTTAGGGCTAACGGACACAGTTGCGAGATAAGAAACCAATGCTCAAAAAGCAGTACTTCTACATACTGACAACAAAGCGTCTGAAAAATAAAGATGATCCCATATTTATAACACCAAAAACAAAGTACCTGCGATTAAATTTAATCAAAAAACACAAAGATTTCTACACTGAAGACTACAAGACACTGGGGAAAGACACGGAAAACATAAACAGAAAGGTATCCTGTGTTCATGGATTGGCAGAATTAATGCTGGCAAAACCCATAATCTGTAGTCCTGTTAAACCTGGTACCCATCCTGCCTGTCCAGCCTTGTTTCTCGTCTCCGTATTCACTTTCTCTTTCCAAAAATGCCTCATCCATTTTTGTCTTTCTTCATATTTCTCCCTCTGCCTGGAAAATACCTCTGTTCTCCAATTCAGCATACTCTAATCCTACTTAATCCTTGATAGCCAACAGTAGACAAAAATCAATGACATTGACAGACTACAAAACCCAGAAATGGACCCACACCTATATGGTCAGCTCATCTTCGGCAAAGCAGAAAAGAATACACAATGGAAAAAAGTCTCTTCAACAAAAAGTGACGGGAAAACTGGATGGTTGACATGCAGGAGAATGAAACCGTACCACCTCTTTTTTTTTAATGTTTGTTTCTGAGAGACAGAACGCGAGTGGGGGAGGGGCAGAGAGAGGAAGACACAGAATTCGAAGCAGGCTCCAGGCTGGAACCAACGAGCTGTGAGAACATGACATTAACCAAAGGCGGACACTTAACTGAGCCACCCAGGCACCCCCTGTACCACTTCCTTACACCATATACAAAAATAAATTCAAAATGGTTGAAAGGCCTAAATGTGAGACAAGAAACCACCAAAATCCTAGAGAACACAGGCAGCAACCTCTTTGACATCAGCTGTAGCAACTTCTTAGTAGACGTGTCTCCAAAGGCAGGGAAACAAAAGCAAACGTGAACTATTGGGACCTCATCAAGACAAAGACCTTCTGCCTAGTGAAGGAAACAATCAACAAAACTAAAAGACGACCTACTAAATGTTAGAAGATGTTTGCAAAAGACAGACCCAATAAAGGGATAGTATCCTAACTCTATAAAGAACTAATCAAACGGGCAGAAGACATGAATAGACCTTTTTCCAAAGAAGATATCCAGATGGCTAACAGATGTCACACATCTCAAAAAAAGTGTCCTATATATATATACTTACATATTTTATATATATATACACTTACATATATATATATTTTTTTTAAGTGTATTTATCTTGAGGGAGACAGAGAATCCCAAGCAGGAGCCACGCTGTCAGCACAGATCCTGACATGTGGGGCCTGAGTCCATGAACTGTGAGATCATGACCTGAGCTGAAATCAAGAGTCCGACGCTCAACCAACAACCTCCCAGGCACCCCTCAAGTGACTTACTTTAAAAATCTGCATAGGGGCCCCTGGGTGGCTCACGTGCTTAAGCATCAGACTTCGGCTCAGGTCTTGATTTCACAGTTAGTTCATGAGTTAGAGCCCAGCATCAGGCTCTGTGCTGACAGCCTGGAGCCTGCTTCAGATTCTGTGTCTCCCTCTCTCTCTGCCCCTCCCCAACTCGCGTGCACTCAAACATCAACATAAAAAAAAAAAAAAAATCCGCATATACTGGTCTCACACAGTATGTGTGTGCTGTTCAAGGCTCATCCGTACCATGTGTAGACCGCCACCCAGGCCTCCAACAATCTACACTTCACTGAGCCTAAATTTGCACCGTTTACAAGTCTCCTAGGGTTTTAAGCATTAATTAAAGCAATTAACAAAGCATCTGACATTTGCCTCTTGGTTCAAGTACACCTGTTATGATTATCATTGTTAGGAGAGCAAAAAGGAAGCGACTAAAACCGACTCACCCTGATCTAGGCGGACAGGACTCAGCAAGTAGATAAAATGTGAATCACGTTACCACTTAATATTTTTACCGAACACAAGACGTTCTTACACATTACAATGGGCTAGCTGAACAAAGCCAAGACAGATAAACTTTCAAATACACAGAATTCAAATTTAAACACTTGGTTCTTATGCTGGATCACAGTCCGTGCAATTTTTAAAAATATTAACGCAACTTACTAGAATAATTTGTCCAAAAAGCACAGGCTAAGGAGCCAGGCAGACCCATGTTCAAATTTTCCTTTATGGCTGTTGACAGGATTCGGGCTAACGTGCTTCTCGCACATTGCTTTGTCTTCGAGGGCCACCGTAACAGAGCGCCAGACTGAGTGACTTAAACAGAAACTTACTTTCTCACCGTTTCTGGAGTCAACAGGCTACAAGATCTGGTTTCTTCGGAGGCTTCTCACCGAGACTGCTGATGGCCACGTTCCTCTGCTATCTCTGGGTGTGTCTGCATTCAGATCTCTTGTGAAGACACCAATCCTCCTACACTTGGGCTCACCGGACCTCACTTTGCCATCATTACCTCTTTAAAGGCCCCACCTAGAAATACACTTCCATTCCCAGGTACTAGGGAGAGAAGGATGGGGAGCATAACAGCCCGGGACCGCATCCTAATTGTTTAAAGAATACAGCACTGAGCCTGGCACACAGTGGATCCTCAACATATACAGCAGCGATCAAGCAAAAGAAACAGAACAGTTTCTAAAATGATTTAATGTGCTCTCAACTCCTTCTGGAAGGGCAGGGACCGACTTACCTGCAGACACACGCACGCGGACCTACCAACTCCATCAGCACCTCCTGCTGGAAACAAAGGTGGGAAGAGACTGGAGGATGGAGAAATCTGGACTCTTCCCAGTCTCTAAGGGCTCTAAGGAGTTACAGGGTAAGAAGAAATACGGAGCATCTAAAGTATCTGAGCTTTCCATGGGACCTCAGCCATCGACCAGATCTGGGACAGTAAGCCGGGCCCAAGGAGGAGTCCCCCACCACTGCCTGCATTCCCACCTCCTCAGCTCACCAACACCCACGCAGCAAAGCCATCACAGTCGTTTTTAAATCCCAATGCAGATTTACCAAATTTGTTTTAATATGCATTTTAATAATTTCTATAATATAAGGGCACCTGGGTGGCTCAGGTGGTTAAGCGTCCAACTTTGGCTCAGGTCATGACCTCACGGTTTGTGGGTTCGAGCCCGTCAGGATCTGTGCTGACAGCTCGGAGCCTGGAGCCTGCTTTGAATTCTGTGCCTCCCTCTCCCTCTGCCCCTCCCCTGCTTACACTCTCTCTCTCTCTCCCTCTCAAAAATAAACATTAAAAGAAAAAAATAGTATCTATAATATAAAAGCAACTAGATACTGTCATCTAAAAGAATTTCATAGATCACATTAAACACTTCTTAGTAATCTGTTTTATGAATTCAATTTTTTATTTAACAGCTAACATCTGAGTGCTTACAGGGTGACAGACACTACAGTTATGTACATTATTAACTCATTTAAATCTCATAAGGCATATAGAAAATAATTTTTAAGAGAAAAAAATGATGGTGCAATCTTTTTAAAGAACTTTATTAAGATGTTTCTCACAAATTAAGAAAAAGCTTATGTACCAGTAAGAAAAACACACTTATTTCAAAACACAAATGAAAAAACACCAGAGAGAATTTGGCACCAGGATTTGGGGAAAGTCCAGAGCTCCTGGTGTCCGTTTCTTTTACACTACATGCTAATGCAGCACTCAAAGCCTCCAGAAAGAATTCCAACACCAGGCACTGCTGCAGTGACTCCCCAGCGCTGAGGCTACGCCTGTGCTCACACACGTATGGCACTAGGGCCCGTCAAACGGAAACCTCCCCTTTTGTAGCAATAAAGACTAGCATTAAATAGGATAAATGATACTATTTTTTGAAACAAGACCACTAGTACCAAAGCAGATTACAAGTGTCATAATTAAAGAACAATCATTCTTTCTATACTCCGGATGGCTTCAAATGTTCAACAATGTTTTCGACACTTTTCTACATAAGCAAACATACGGTTTTTCTTTTATGAGAGAAAGGTCCGGACGGTGCCCTTGATTATACCCCTGCAAATGGGGCATTTTCTGAGGGAAGGGGCGCAGTCTTGGCACACCACCAGGTGGCCGCAGGGAATGAACACTATGGACACTTCTCGGTCCAGGCACACTTTGCAGGTTCTTTCCTCCTGCAGCCTCCTCAGCTGCTCTTCCAGCGACAGACCTGAGACGAACAGAACACTTGAGTGAAATTCAGTTCCTACTTAATTCCCGTTAGAAATTTTAACCACGGTAGTATTTCAGGTTGGTCTTGGGTCTGAATTTTGTTTTACCTGAAACATCTTCTGTTGGAATATACTTCATATTCTTGTCCACTAAGGAAAGAAAAACAACAAAAAGCATTATTCTACCAAACAGAAGGTGGCTTCACCTGCTCGTTCTGCCCCACCCGCTGTCTAGTGAACACAGGTTCTACCTACAGACTGTCAAGAAGCACGTAGCCCTACTACGTCCGTGATGAAATCTTCCTTTTCTTAGAGCGAGTTACATTTATCGACTACAGTTTGTGAATTACATTTATCTTGTTTGTCAAACTTAAAAGTGAACATCATCTGAAAGGTTTCTAAAATAATTTTACCAAAAACTCACCAAATAAGTTCTTATATAATGTAGGGTCAATTTCTTTTAAGCAGCTTTTGAAGATGTTGGCAGCAGCATTTCCTTTGACCAAAACGGTATCAATCAGTTCTCTTGCTTGCAAAGGTATCTGTGTTTTTTGCTTAATAATTTCATGTTCCTGTTTATTAATGACATTGGCCTTTAAAAGATTATCCAGGATAGGAAGCACACACGTCAACTGTTGAAAAAGAGCCATTCTGTTCCTCCGAATTAATGACAGATCATCTTCATTTAAAAAAGAAAAAAGGAAAAAAATCCGTTAGATTTTAAAACGTTCCAACCGTGTGCACACACACAGTCACTAACAACCAAGCCTACAAACAGTTCAGGCAGTAAATACACAGGAGCTTGAAAAAGAAGCACAAAATTACCTGTTTGCGATTTAATGCCTATCATCTAGAAAACTTCTGGAAGATACAGCTAGGGCATATTGTGTAGCGCACACAACACACAGTGTCTGTTCCTGTCACTTCTAAAAGTCTACATACTTACATGTCTCATGACCCTGCTACCTAAGAGAATTTTAAAGGACAGTAGAAACTTCCCACCTCTACTTCTCCACCCCTCAGCGAAACTGATAATACTGACTTAAGTTTTTTTAACGTTTATTTTTGAGAGATCGCACACACGCAAGTGGAGGAAGGGCACAGAGGGAGGGAGACACAGAATCCGAAGCAGGTTCCAAGCTCCGAGCTGTCAGCACACAGCCTGAAGTGGGACTCGAACCCAAGAACTGTGGGACCATGACCTGAGCTGAAGTTGGACACTTTACCGACTGAGCCACGCAGGCGCCCCTAATAATACTGACTTCTATTTGCATTATATCACTTTAATTTCATTAGCACTTTCATATCAACTGCCTTATTTGATAAAAAGATCCCGTCAGGTAAACAAGGCAGGTATGACGGTTCTCACTTTCAAATACGGACACCACCGCCTCAGCAACGACTGCCATCCCTGCGGTCAGAGAAAGCACCGGTAGCAGAGCCAGCATCCCAGCAGAGTGCTCCTCCCTCCGAGTCCATGGCTACCGCGGAGCCTCCCCCCCCCCCCCAGGCCCCCTGGCTGCCTGCCCTGAGCGCAACCCCTTCCGGGTCAATCAAGTGAACACAAGGCGTCTTCAGGTGCTTGCAGCTTCTCCCTTCATCCTAGAGCGACCCACACAGCGTGTGCCACTGTCCTCTCCACTCCACAGGGGACACGGCCGACGTCTGGTTACGGAAACTGCAGCGTGCTGACAGAGCCCAGATTTAAACACAAATCTGTACCAACTGAGAAACCAGACCTGAAATACTTTCCTACGTGACAGAGTAAGGTCCTCAAATCCTCCTGTGGTTCCTCGAAAGCTCCAGCCCAAACCCCAGTGGACACTACAGACATCACCTCCCTCCCCTCTGCCGGCTCAACTCGGGGCCTCCCCTAGACCCCACACCGAGTCTGGGAGCCCCGAGCAAGCACCACAGTCGGCACAGTACTTGACACAGGTGCTCGCGCTCAGTTAACACTGCAGAAGGAGCGATCACTCGGGGGGCTTAGCCTGACCTGGACGGACACCAAGATAGTGCCCTTGCACCGGGGCTGCTCACCAAGTCCTAGGACTTCATCACTAGCTCTATTTTCTGTATAAGGACCACTCAGCAAGGATCAGAGAGTTAAAATACTGCTTTAAGGGGCGCCTGGGTGGCGCAGTCGGTTAAGCGTCCGACTTCAGCCAGGTCACGATCTCGCGGTCCGTGAGTTCGAGCCCCGCGTCAGGCTCTGGGCTGATGGCTCGGAGCCTGGAGCCTGTTTCCGATGCTGTGTCTCCCTCTCTCTCTGCCCCTCCCCCGTTCATGCTCTGTTTCTCTCTGTCCCAAAAATAAATAAAAAACGTTGAAAAAAAAATTAAAAAAAAAAAATACTGCTTTAAGAATACGATTTGAAGATGGTGATCTTAAAAAAAAACAAAAACACAACCTGCACTCAACTTTAAAATCTTCCTTTCTCAATTTAAAATTGTTCTATATCAAGAAGAAAAGCAATACGGCTCAAGAAAAGTGATGCTAAGATCCTCTGATTAGCATAAGTCTCAGGTGTTACTGAAAGATAAACATATTTTAGAAAGCCTAGAAAGCCACAGTCAATGATCGTCAGCACAGCCCACAGGGCAGAAGGAGACGACGCGCGGCCGCCAGCAGTGAGCAGAGGCGGGTAGGCCTGCATCGGGTCACCCAGTCCCAGGATCCTCATGGCAATAAGGCAGGTGACTAACACTCCCCAATACCTGATGCCAACTCTTCAGTTTGTCTTTCCTTCTCTTCTTCTCTGGTCTCATCTTCAGCATCAAGAAGTGCCAACACAATATCACTGACTGTTTTGTAATTCTCCCCGCTCGTCAGGATCTTGCTCTGAACGGTCTGCTTCACCAGGTTTCTACTGAAGCCCATCTCCAAGGCCGCTTTCACCACGGGTGTGTTCATCATGACGGCATCTTCGGAGGAATTTTCTCCAGGCCCAAAATGAACAACTATTTGAAAAGACAGGTTACCAATCGTAAGTTCCACAAACATAAAAATACGGAGAAAAACAGTATGTCCCTTACCAGGCATATATCCTGGTACGGGATATGAGCTATATGCACCAATTACCTATAATTCCAACAAAAGTATCAACTCAAGAAGGTTCAAGTGAGACTGTAATAACAAGTGAGACTATAACAAGTGTAATACACTTTTCCAAAATATCACTTCCTGGGCTGTGTCCTGGAACCTACTTGATGAGAGACTCGCTAAGGACAGCACTCAGGAATTCATGTCTTTTTTAAATCCCCGAAATGATTCTGAGGCACGGCCATTTTAGGGAACAATACACTATACAAACGTAGGTACAGTCCAGGAAAGCGGGGGGGATCAACAAAGACTTCATTAAAGATGGCATCAGAGTTTGGACTTGAAGGATAAACAGCATCTACAGAGGTGAACAGACGAATCAGAACAATATGGGAAGGAGAGTGACATGGGAGACCAGTTTGTGCAAAATATGTCTCAAGATGTAAAATGTGGGTGAAGAAGTAATGTGATATCAGACAGTGACAGGTGTGGAAAACAAGAAAACGAGTAAGATAAACTAGGAGGCAGGTAGACAATGGAAATGATGGGGGGGGGGGGGGTGGCCAGGAAAGCATTACAGGGACACTTGCGTGAAAATTACAAAGAAACCTGACTGCCACCTACTGGAGAACTGGCATAATAACAACTCCCTTGTTCAAACATCTGGGGAAAAGCTGTCTGAAGGTAACACCAGAACACACATGGGAACCAGAAGAAGGAGCTCCAGGAGTATTGGAAAAAAATCTCTAGGCAAACAGAAAAGCAACCGTAAAAGCCCTAAACAAGACAAAAATCATCTCAATGTATACAAGAAGTGTATAAGTGACAAGTAGTCAAGAGATACAATGATCCCCAGATCATGTAGAGCCTTGCACATTTGTATTTTACTATGTGCTAGAATGTTATGCAAACACTTTAAGCAGAAGAAAGATGAAATTTGATTTGTTTTTCCCAAAGGTGACTCTGGCAGCTCTGTGATCAACTCTCATGAGGTAGGATGGGATGAGGAGACCAATCAGGACACTATGACAGACAATGATGACAGGTCTCCATCAGGTGGACGGGGGCACTGAGATCTGGGTGGGGCACAGGCAATGAAGGCACGTGGACGGTCGTGCTGGGCAGGGGCGCCGAGCTCTGCGGCACAGTATGAAGGCAGGAGATGGAAAGACCTCCATGGATTAAATATACAAAGTAAAGAGAAAAACTGGGATGATGCCTACCCAGAGTCAACTTTTTGACCTTAACAGGTGGGGGCCGTTAACAGAGCTAGGGAAGACCAGACAAGGAACAAATCCAAGGGATGATGGACAAGAGAAAAGATTTACTTTGGTCATATTAACCCTGAAATACCCACTATAGTCAAGTAGAGATTCAAACATGTAGGTGGACATGCCAGCCTGAAGCTCATAAAATGAAGAAATAAATTTGGGCCAAGTGTTGAGGGATACTCTATCATTTGTGGTTTGAAAAAGGAGCCACAAAGGAGACTGTTCATGATTAAACAGAGAAATAGCGGAAAACCAAGAATGTGGTGTCCAGGAAGCCAAGCAGAGAAGATGTCTTAAGAAGGATGCAGAACAATCATGTCAGCAACAGTTCTGAGTAAGATGTCCCCCCACATGTATCTTGACTCAACAGCAACTTGGAATCCACCTGTCAACAACAGCACTTCTGAGCAAGCTTTGAGATGCAGGCAGATTTTGAAACCCCAGTGGAGTACAAAACCAAGAACTGTTTTCACAAGACGGGCGGGCACCCACAGGGCTGACAGTCCTGGCTACAGACCCACGCACAACTCCATACCCTTCAGGACGTGGATACAGGCCATCTGGCTTGGTCCTGCACCAGCACCCCCCACGTCTTGGTCCTACACCAGCACCCCACACAGCCTGACCATGAACCAGTATCCCACATGACCTGACCCTGCACCAGCACCCCCCACGTCTTGGTCCTACACCAGCACCCCCCCCCCGTCTTGGTCCTACTCCAGCACCCCACACGGCCTGACCCTGCACCAGCACCCCCCACGTCTTGGTCCTACACCACCACCCCACACGGCCTGACCATGAACCAGCATCCCACATGACCTGACCCTGCACCAGCACCCCCCACGTCTTGGTCCTACACCAGCACCCCCCACGTCTTGGTCCTACTCCAGCACCCCACATGGCCTGACCCTGCACCAGCATCCCACACGGCCTGACCCTGCACCAGCACCCCCCACGTCTTGGTCCTACACCAGCACCCCACACGGCCTGACCATGAACCAGCATCCCACATGACCTGACCCTGCACCAGCACCCCCCACGTCTTGGTCCTACACCAGCACCCCCCACGTCTTGGTCCTACTCCAGCACCCCACATGGCCTGACCCTGCACCAGCATCCCACACGGCCTGACCCTGCACCAGCACCCCCCACGTCTTGGTCCTACACCAGCACCCCACACGGCCTGACCATGAACCAGCATCCCACATGACCTGACCCTGCACCAGCACCCCCCACGTCTTGGTCCTACTCCAGCACCCCACACGGTCTGACCCTGCACCAGCATCCCACACGGCCTGACCCTGCACCAGCACCCCCCACGTCCTGGTCCTACACCAGCACCCCACACGGCCTGACCCTGCACCAGCACCCCCCACGTCTTGGTCCTGCACCAGCACCCCACACGGCCTGACCCTGCACCAGCATCCCACCACACACAGAATGAGGAGGAGCTAGGCCTACCCACGCTGTGGCATAGAGACAGGTCTGTAGACACTGAAACTGCCTGTGAACTGGATCTGGCATAGTGTGGGAGCCACGAGAGATAAACACACCAAATTCAGTCAAAATGCAGACTATGAAAGGACCTCGTAAAGAGGCTCCAACCTATCCCAGCTGCAATCTGCAGACAGGCCTGCTAGCCCCGGGACCCAGCAAGAGACATCCCCAGTACACACCTAGAGTGCCTGAGGGACCCCTGTACTTGGCTCCAGCTCCCCTAGTCTCGGTCCACAGCAATACAACTGGCATAGGACACTCCTGTCTCCACCTCAGAAGATCCTGAAACGGCTCCAGCCTCCAAATGCCATCAGGAAACAGTCCTGCCCCCCAAGCCATCTAGCGGGAGACAAGGCCACCCGTGTCTCCACAGCCAGGTCTACAGACCTCAATCTTGGCTGTAGGACCTGAAACAGCCCTGGGACTCAGTTCCAACCCCTCTCAGCCATTGTCCAGGGCCAGTCCCGCCAACCCAGGAACCCATCAGTGACCAAACAGGAGCCCTCCCGAGGACCCAGAGGGAGCCACGCCCATCTGTGTATATGGTAACGGTCGTGCTGTCTGAGGACCCAACTGTGGACACTGAAGCAGACCCTTATCCCAACATCCTACAGAAGAATGTACTGGCACTGGAGGCAGTACCGCCCAACAAGGGATGGACCAGACAGGATCCATGCCAACCCCAGCCGCTGGAAACAAGACCAACCACGGATTCCACCACAGACCTAGCAACAGCTTTGAAACTGGCTCCAACCAAGCATCGGCCAAGGGAAAAGACAGGAAAAGGTCTTTATCTGCCAAAAACCAGTGTAAAGACCAGAAAAGATGGTTCTTCCTTCAAATGCGGACACCACCGAAATGCTACTCGGATCATGCAAAACAGGCAAAAGGACAACACCAAAGAAAACCAATAAAGGTCCAGGAATTTACCCCAAAGAAATGAATAGAGATCTACAATTTGTTATCATCTTACACTTAATGAAATTTAAGAGAACAAAGGAAGGCAACTAAATGAAATAATACGTGAACAAAATTAGAAATTTAATAAACAGAAACCACACACAAAAAAAAATCCTAGGGCTGAAAAATACACTGAAAAATTCAGCACAGGTCTTTAAGTAACTGCCTTGACCACAGAGAAGAAAGAATCTGAGAGTGAAGGGAGATTATCTGAAATTAGCCGGTTATAGGAACAAAAAAGTGAAGAGAGCCTATGTGAATTACAGGACACCACCGAACAAGTGAATATCCCATCACAGGGGTTCCAGAAGAGAAAAAGCAGGAGAAAACTTATTTAAAGAAATAAGAACTAAAAAGTCCCAAATCAGGAGACAGATATGGATACCCAGCAACAGTAAAATCCGAGAACCCTAAACATGATCAACCCAAACATTCCTCTAGATAGGCAATAATCAAAATGTTGAGAGTCAAAGATAAAGAGGGAACTTTGAAAACTGAGGGAAAAAAAGATTCCTTGTATACAAGGGGCACCCTCAGGCTACCTGCAGACTCTGGAGAAACCCTGCAGGCCAGGTGAGACTGACAGGATACATTAAAGAATGAAAAGACAAGAACCACACTAGGAATAACTGCAAAACTGTCCTTCAGAAAATAAGAAAAGGTAAAAACATTCCAGACAAAAGTTGAAGGAGTTCTTCACCCTAGACCTGCCCCACAAGTAATGCTAAAGGGAGTTGGGCAAGCTGAAGGGACACTCAGTAACATGAAAACATAGACAAGCACACAATTTACTGGTGAAGGTAGACAGTCAGCCAAATTCAGGATTCCCTACCATGTAACCATTCCTCTGGTATAAAAGCTAAAGGACAGTAGTAATAATAAGTACAGCTAGGAGCACCTGAGTGGCTCAGTCGGTTAAGCACCCGACTCTTGACCTCAGCTCTGGTCTTAATCTCAGGGTTGTGAGTTCAAGTTCCATGATGAGTGTGGAGCCTACTTAAAAAATAACTAAGTAAATAATACCTATAGCTAAAATAACTTGAATAGATACAAAATAGGAAAAGATATAAAGTATGGCATCAACAGTGTAAAATGTACCGTAAAGATAATAAAAGTGGAAGTTGTTACCAGCTTAAAACAGACTTACATCTATACTTTGTTTTAGGTTAAACCTCATGTGAACACAAAGAAAAAACCTAGAATAGATACACAAAATGTAAAGAAAAATTAATTAAAACCATACCACTACAAAAAATAAATTAAAAAGAACTGCAGCCAGAGAGGAAGAAATGAACAAAGGAATTCAAATGTCTTTACATTACCAGTAATGACTTTAAAACGTAAATGAACTAAGTTCTCTAATTAAAAGACACAGAACACTTGAATATTTTTTAAAAAACAAAAAACAAAAAAGAATGCAAAAAAAGAATGAACTAAGCCCATGGTGGGCAGAAAGAAGATAATATTAAAGATTAGAGCAGAAGTAAGTGACACAGAAACTGTAAAGACCATAGGAAAAAACAGTGACACTAACAGTTGGGTTTTTTTGAAAAGATATACAAAAACATGACAAACCTCTAGCAAGACTAACCTAGAAAAAAAGACTCATACAAAATTATAAATGAAAGAGAACACATTAAAACACATCCAAAAATGCAGAAGATCCTAAGAGACTACTGTGAACATTACAAACTAAACAATCTATATGAAATGGACAAATCCCTAAAAACCTACAACGTAACCACGACTGAAATCAGGAAAACATAAAATATCTGAACCGACCAATAACAACTAAGATGACTGAAGCAGTAATAAAAACCTCACAACAAAGAAAAGCCAAATATTAGATGACTGAATTCATGAATTCTACCAAATATTTTAAAAAGGATTAACACCAATCCTTCTCAAACTCTTTCAAAAAGATGAAGCGAGGGAACAATCCTAGACTCATTTCATGAGGCAGCAAGACACTAAAGACAGATGAGGACACTACATGAATAGGAACCACAGGCCAATATCCTTAATGAACACAGACACTAAAATTCTTGGGGACGGTGAGGGCTAAAATGGCAGTGGAGTAGGAGGACCCCAGGCTCATCTCATCCCTCCAACACAACTCGGTAACTATCAAATTATCCTCCATATCCAGAAATCAACCTGAAGACTAACAGAACAAACTCCACAACTCAAGGGAGAGAAGAAATCACCACTGAGGAAGGTAACAAGTGTACAGACGTGGTTTGGGGGGGAAATGGATCACAGGTGCTGTGGATGGGGGGGGGGGGGTTGGGCATGGTCGCAGAGAAGGGAGAGAGAGAGAGGAACACACAGGTGAATGCACAAGGAGAATGTTTCCCCAAAGCCATTGGCTTGGAAAATGAGAGGGGCTGATTTTCATGAATTCTTACCACCAGGAGGGCTTAAAGCCTGGAGTTTCAAAGGTCAGAGGGCTTGACTGAGATGGAGCCCCTAAGAGTTACCTGGGGAAAAGGCAGGCAAACAACCTGGAGGCAGACAGCATGGAAACAGGATCTGAAAAATGCCTGGGGCACACGTGGCTTGCCTGTGAGGCAGCATTCTGGGAGACAGGGGAAAAAGCAGCCAGCTCCCTCCCAGGGGAAAAAGCAGCCAGCTGCTGCCATTTCCCTCCCCTGCCTCTCAGCGTCAACAGAGAGCCACCTGCAGTAAACAGCACAGCGCCCACACTGGCTGCCTAACCTGCTTACACCAGATCCCACGCCCCTGCGCTCTACCAGTACTACCCTTCTCAGTCAGGTTTGCCTCAATCCCAGTGTGGGCGACTCCTTCCTCAGAAGACAGACAGAAACACCTGCCCACACCACATAGAAAACACCCACCCACACCACATCTCCGAACCAGAGAGCTCTGCAGAGCTTTAGTTCCAATGGAGGTGGTGACAGGTCTCACTTCACAAGCAGACCAGAGTAAACATCGTTAAAACTCGCTACACTCAGGCCAGGGACCAAACACTGCCCACAGCCCTGCAAGAAATATTAAAGGGGACTCTGAGTGGAAAGGAGAGACCAAAAGTGACAAAGATAACAAAGGAATAGAGAAAACCTCCAGAAACAAAGTAATAAAAAAGCACTGAATTCCTATCTATTGACAATTATTCTGAATGTAAATGTACTAAAGTCTCCAGTAAAAAAAAAAAAAAAAGGTATCAGAATGGATTAAAAAACAACAACAACAACACACAAGATTTATCTATATGCTGACTATAAGACTTTTGGACCTAAAGACACCTGCAGATTCAAAGCAGGATAGAGGGGCGACTGGGTGGCTCAGTTGGTTACTTGGCTGAGATCATGATCTCATGGTTCATGAGTTCAAGTCCCACGGACAGGCTCTGTGCTGACAGCTCGGAGCCTGGCGCCTGCTTTGGACTGTGTGTCTCCCCCCCTCTCTGCCCCTCTCCTGCTTGTGCTCGCTCTCACTCTCGTTGACTCTCAAAAATAAACAAAAAAACATTTAAAATTTTTTTTGAAAAAGTGGGGATAGAGAAACATTTATCATGCAAATGGCGTCTAAAGAAAACGGTCTAAACGTCTAAAGAAATGGTAGCACTACTTATATAAAACTAGATTTTTAACAGAAGACTGTAACAACAGATGAAGAAAGGCATTATATCACAACAAAGGAGACAATCAACAAGATAACAACTATATATTTATGTCCCCAACACGGGAGCACCCAAATATATAAAACTCTTAATAACAGAAAGGGACTCATTGATTATAGTTCTA
Source organism: Puma concolor (assembly GCF_028749965.1). Classification (NCBI taxonomy): domain Eukaryota; kingdom Metazoa; phylum Chordata; class Mammalia; order Carnivora; family Felidae; genus Puma; species Puma concolor. Next base: position 115,897,714 of record NC_141676.1, read on the forward strand.
TAATAGTAGAGGACTTTAACACCCCACTTACATCAATGGACACATCACCTAAACAGAATTATATGTTAAATATTATTTAATGTCAAACTGGTTTCCATACAACACCCAGACCTCATCCCAACAGGTGCCCTCCTCAATGCCCATCACCACTTTCCCCTCTTCCCCACCCCCCGTCAACCCTCAGTTTGTTCTCAGTATTTAAGAGTCTCTTAAAACACACATACTTTTCAAGTGCACATGGGACATTCTCCAGAAGAGATGAGATATTAGGTCACAAATCAACAAGCACAAAAAAGTGAGATCATCATGCATGTGTTCTGACAACACTGCTATGAAATTAGAAGTCAACCGCAAGAAAAAACTAAAAGACCACAAATACACGGAGGTTAAAGAACATGCTACCAGGGGTACCTGGGTGGGCTCAGTCAGTTAAGCACCCAACTTTGATTTCAGCTCAGGTCATGAGCTCACAATTCTTGAGATGGAGGCCTGTGCCTGCTTGGGATTCTCAGTCTCCCCTGTCTCTGCCCCTCCCCTCTGCTCATGCTCGTGCACTCTTCCTCTCTATAAAATTAAATAAACGTTAAAAAAAAAAAAAAAAGAACATGCTCAAGAAGCAAGAAAAATCTCCAATACACAACCAAACATTACACCTAAAGGAGCTAGAAAAAGAACGACAAAGTCTAAAGGCAGCACAAAAAGGGAAATAAAGACCAGAGCAGAAATAAATGATATAGAAACTAAAAAAATTGAACAGATCAATGAAACCAGGAGCTGGTTCTTTGAAAAACTTAGTTAAAAGTGATAACCCCCCAGCCAGACTTATCAAAAAAAGAAAAGAAAGAGGACCTAAAAATAAATAAAATCACAAATGAGAGAGGAAAAAGAACCAACACCACAGAAATACAAACAAGTGTAACAGAATATGATGAACAACTATATGCAACAAATTGGACAACCCTGAAAGAAATGGATAAATTCCTAGGAACATATAAACTACCTAAACTGAAACAGGAAGAATAGAATACTTGAAGAGACCAATAACCAGCAAAGGAATTCAATCAGTAATCAGAAAACTCCCCACAAACACAAGTCCAGGGCCGGATGGCTTCCCAGGTGAGTTCTTACCAACATTTGAAGATGAGTGAATACTATTCTTCTCAAACTATTCCAAAAAATAAAAGGGGAAGGAAAATTTCCAAATTCCTTTTATTAGTCCAGCTTTACCCTGATACCAAAATCAGACAAAAATATCCACTAAAGACAATTACAAGCCAATACGCCTGATGAACATGGTTGCAAAATTCTCCACAAAATATGAGCAAATCAAATCCAACAATACATTAAAACAATCATTCACCATGATCAAGTGAGATTTATTCCTGGGTTGCAACGATAGTTCAATATTCACAAATCACTCAATTTGATACACCACATTAATAAAAGGTAAGAACAATATGATCTTTTCAACAGACACAGAAAAAGCATCTGACAAATTATAACATCCATTCATGAAAAAAGCCTCAATAAAGTACGTTTGGAAGCAATACAACTCAACATCATCAAGGCCATATATGCAAATCCCACAGCTACTATCATAATCAAGGAAGAAAAACTGAGAGCTTTCCCTCTATTGTCAGGAAGACAGGGATGTCCACTCTCACCTTGTTATTTAATACAGTACTAGAAGTCCTAGCCACAGCAATTAATCAACAAAAAGAAATAAGTCATCCAGATCAGCAATGAAGAGGTCAAATTTTCACTATGTGCAGATACCATGACACTCTAGATAGAAAACCCAAAAGACTCCAGCAAACAACTGCTAGAACTGATACACAAGTTCAGTGAAGTCACAGGATACAAAATCAATGTACAGAAATCTGTTGCATTTCTATACATCAATAATTAAAAAGAAAGAAAAATTCAGGAATCAATCCCATTTAAAATTGCATCAAGAATAAGTTACCTAAGAATAAACCTAACCAAAGAGATGAACTATCTGTACTCTGAAAACTATAAAATACTGATGAAACAAACCGAAGATGAGACAAAAAAAATGGGAAAACATTCCATACTCAAGGATCATAAAAACAAATATTGTGAAAACGTCAATACTACCCAAAGCAATCTGAACATTTGCAATCTCTAACCACAAGAGACCCCCAATAGCAAAAGCAACCTTAGAAAACAAAACAAACAAACAAACAAACAAAAAAACACAAAAAAACAATGCTGGAAACATCACAATTCCGGACTTCAAGTTCTATAACACAGCTGTAGTAATGGAAACACTATGGAACTGGCACGAAAGTAGACACATCGCACAATGAAACAAATCGAAAACCCAGAAATGGACCCACCACGATATGGTCAATTAATCTGTGTCAAAGCAGGAAAGAATATCCAATGGGACGAAGAATGTCCCTTCAACAAATGGTGTTGGGAAAACTGGATGGCAACATGCAAAAGAATGAAACTGGACCACTTTTCGGCCAAACTAAATTCAAAATGGATGAAAGACTAAAGTGAGACAGGAAACCATGAAAATTCTAGAGAACACACGCAACAACCTCTGACATCTGCTATACCAACTTGTTAGATATGTCTCCTGAGGCAAGGAAAATAAAAGCAAAAATAATCTATGGGGACATCATCAAAAGGCTTCTGCAAAGGAAGCAATCAAAAAAACTAATAGGCAACCTAAAGAGAAAATATTTGCAAATGACGTTATCTAATAAAGCTTTAGTGTCCAAAACATATAAAAAAAACTTGTAAAAAAAAAAAAAAAAGGGCAGAAGACACCTGGGTGGCTCAGTTGGTGAAGCGTCCGACTTTGGCTCAGGTCATGATCTGGTGGCTTGGGGGTTCGAGCCCCAAATCAGGCTCTGTGCTGACAGCTCAGAGCCTGGAGCCTGCTTCAGATTCTGTGTCTCCTTCTCTCTCTGTCCCTCCCCTGCTCACACTCTGTCTCTCAAAAATAAACATTAAAAAAAATTTTTTTAATGGGCAGAAGACATGAATAGACACTTCTCCAAAGAAGACATCCAGACGGCTAACAGACACATGAAAAGATGCTCAACAGCACTCATCATCACAGAAATACAAATCAAAACCACAATGAGGTATCACCTCACACTGGTCAGAATGGCTAAAATTAACACAGAAAACAACAGATGTTGCACTGATGATGGTGCAAAAGCAAACTGGTGCAGCCACTCTGGAAAACAGTATGGAGGTCCCTCAAAAAGTTATAAATAGAACTTATTCTACCATCCAGCAATTGTGCTACTAGGTATTTACCCAAAGGATACAGATACACTAATTCCAAGGGACAGATGCACCCCAATGTTTACAGCAGCACTATCAACAACAGCTGAATTATGGAAACAGCCCAAGTGTCCACCAACTGATGAATGAAGAAATAAGATGTGGTATGTATACGTAACAGAGTATTACTCAGCCATCAAAAAGAATGAGATCTTGCCATGTGCAACAACATGGATAGACCTAGAGTGTATTATGCTAAGCAAAGTAAGTCAGAAGGACAAATATCGTATGCTTTTACTCATGTGAAATTTAAGCAACAAACAAGAAAATGGAAGAAAATAGACAGCCAACCAAGAAATAGACTCTTAACTACAGAGAACAGACTGATGGTCACCAGAGTAAGGGTGGGTGGGGGGATGGGGAAAACAGGTAATGGGGATAAGCGGAGGGACACTTGCTATGATGAGCACCGGGTGATGTGTGGAAGTGTCGAATCACTATACTGTACACCTGAAACTAGTGTATGATAATACACTATACATATGTTAATGGGAATTTAAATAAAAACTTAAAAAAAAATTATCAACAAAATACTACCAAACTGAATTCAACAGCCTATTAAAAAGATCACATAGGGGTGCCTGGGTGGCTCAGTCGGTTGGGCGTCCGACTTCGGCTCAGGTCACGATCTCGCGGTCTGTGAGTTCGAGCCCCACATCGGGCTCTGTGCTGACCGCTCAGAGCCTGGAGCCTGTTTCAGATTCTGTGTCTCCCTCTCTCTCTGACCCTCCCCCATTCACGCTCTCTGTCTCTCCCTGTCTCAAAAATAAATAAACATTAAAAAAAAATTTTTTTTTAAAAAAAGATCACATATATGATGAAGTGGGATTCATCCCAGGGATGCAAGGATAGTTCAACATATGCAAATCAGTAAGCACGATAAACAACATTAATAGAAAAAAGGATAAAAAGCGCATGATCGTTTCAATACTCAATAGATGCAAAATTTGAGAAATCTGCATGTGAAAGGCAACACCCTTTCACAACAAAAGTTCTCAACAAATTGCATATAGAAAGGACAAACATGGACATGGAAGGACACAACATGAAAGCCATATATAACAAACCTGCAGCTAACATGCTAAATGGTGAAAAGCTAGAAGCTTTTCCTCTAAAATCAGGAATAAAACAAGGGTATCCACTCTCCCCACTTTTATTAGTACTGGAAGTCCTAGCCATAGCAATTAGACAAGAGAAATAAAAATGAAGTTTTAATTGTGTATGTTTGAAGATGACATGATCTTATATATTCAAAATCCTAAAGACTCCAACAAAAAAGTTACAATAAGCAAATTCACAAAGCCGTAGAACTAAAAAGTCACATTTCTATACACTAACAACATAGTAACTGAAAGAAAAAAATCCCATTTATAATAGCATTAAAGCAACTGTATCTCAATAAAACAATAAAATACTTAAGAAAAATATTTAGCCCGGGGGGTTAAAGATCTGTACACTGACACGGATTTAAAAAAACAAACAAAAAACTGGAAGACAAAATAAGTGGAAAGATATGCCATGTTCACGAACTGGAAAAATACTGTTAAAATATCCATACTACCCAAAGCCATCTATAGAGTCCATGCAATCCCTATCAAAATCCCAATGTTACTTTTTCACAGAAATAGAAAAGAAAAATTCTCAAATTCATCCCAAACAGCCAAAGCAATCATCACGGAGGAAAAAAACAAAAACAAAAAAAAAACAACCAAGCCTGGAGGCATCACACTTCCTGATTTCAAACTTAATCACAAAGCTACAGGAATCAGAACAGTATGGTATTGGATGAAAGAGAGACATATAAGGTCCATAGAACAGAGAGCTCAGAAAAAAAATAAATTCGTGCATATAGTTAACTAATATTTCACAAGGGAGCCAAAAATATTCAACAGGGAAAAGCGAGTCTTCAACAAAGTGCTGGGAAAACGAGAGACTCATATGCAAAAGAATGAAATTGGACCCAAACCTTCTACCACCACAAAAATTAACTCAAAATGGATTAAAGAGTTAAATATAAGTTCTGACACCATACAACTCCTAGGAGGAAATACAGATAAAAAGTTCCCAGACACTGGCCGTGACCAGAATTTTTTGGATAGGATGCTAAAGAGCCCAAGAAACAAAAGCAAAAACCAGTCAAGGGCACTGTATCAAAAAGTATCTGCAAGAAAGTATCTGGAAGTATGTGAAAGAAAGTATCTGCAAACATGTATGAGAGAAGTGGTTAATATCGAAAAGTATATGAACTCCCAGAACTCCAAGGGAAAAAAAAAAAATTTAAACATGGGCAGAGGAGCTGAAGGTATTTTTCCAAAGACATACAGATGGCCAAGAGACATATGAAAAGATGCTCAACATCACCAATCAATGGGAAATGCAAATCAAAACCACAATGAGGTATCACCTCACACCCGGTGAAATGTCTAGAATCAAAAAGACAAGAAATAACAAGTCCTAGCAAGAATGTAGAAAAGGGAACCCTGGTGCACGGTTGGTGGACATGTAAATTGATGCAGCCACTGTGGATAACATCATGGAAGATTCCTGAAAACATTACAAACAGAACTTCCCAATGATCCAGAAATCCCACTTCGGCATATGTATCTGAAGGAAATGGAATCACTCTCTCAAACATTTATCTGCGCTCCCGTGTGTACTGCAGCAGGATTCACAATAGCCAGTTCATGACGACCTCTAAGTGTCCATCAACAGATATGAATACAGAAAATGGAGGCGGAGGCACACGCACACAGTGGAGTATTATTAACCCATAAAAAAGAAGGAAACCCTACCATTTGCAACACGGGTGGACTTTATCAGAGGAGTATGCTGTGAGGATCTGATGTACGGTGTACTGGCGACAGCTGACAACACTGTATTACACACTCTGAAGTCACTAAAAAAGTAACCCTTAAATGCTCTTATCTCACAAAAAAACTAAAATTACGTGAGGAGACCAATGTGTTCATCTTAATGTGGCTCAACTGTGCACTTCACACCGTAGACTTACATGGTGCTGCATGTCAGTTACATCCCAATAAAGCTGGGACGAAAGGGATGAAGCACTGAACTGTTTCTAAGGCTGAGGACAGAGCAGTACATTTACTGACCTGGCGGTTCTTGGTGACCCTGACAAGAACAGCCTACAGTCGAGTAAGCTGAAGAAAAAATGACAAAGAAGAGCGTAAGCTCAGATTAAATTCTTCCTTTGTTGTAAAAGGAAGCCAAGAAGTGAGACAACAGCTAGAAGACAACACAGGTGCAAGAAAAGGTCCTGTTAGGGTGGCGATGGCACAGGAAGTTTGCACGATGAAGTAAGTAACTTGGAGACAGAAAGGGAAGGTCACTGCCCCAGCCAAGATCTTAACACTGGCAGCAGGTCTGAGATACGAGGACAAAGGCCAAGTGCAAGAGCTGGCCTCAGTTCTTTCAAGAGGGAATGGACAGGAGACGTTAGGATGGCCTGCGGACGCTGACTCTGCTAGGGGAGACGGAGCAGTTCTCTCTGCACCCGTGAAGCAAGGCTATGAGCTGCGAGGAAGTCAGGGAAGAGGGTGTCGAAACTTAGGGAGAGAGGCAATGTCATTTTCTGAGGGAATCATGGCAGGGCGGCCCAAGACCACTCGGCCCCGGTAGCTTTTCCAGTTCTAACATACAGGAAGGAGTTATGTCAAACACCAATTCCAAACCCTCAACAACCCTCCCATGTCATGGTTCCCAAGACCCATATGCATCATGGTCACCTCGTTCTGGTCCTGCTGCAATTCTGACAATATTCCTTTCAGTGGCGTGCCACCAAAAGAACACCCCTTTCTCAGTGCAGGGCAGAAACCATGGACTGTCACCTTCACTATTTTGGACACACTAACGTATGTAACTTACATATGTTAACTAAATGCCTATCCTTGCACTAGAATACTACATACCTCATAAATAACTAACGTGTAGCGTAAGTCTTCCATCATGTCAACTGACCCTTTTCAAAAACACCAGCTCGTGGCAAGCTTCCCCTCTACGGGGGGCGTATTGCTCACACCTCTAATCTGGTACCTGTGAGCTACCTGTGATGCTCAGGTCTCTTCTGCAGGCGTCTGGTCTCCCCAGTTGCAACGTCAGCACTTTAAGAACAAAGATTAGTATACCTGCCAGAATCCTCTAAAAGGGTCATGAATCTTAGTAAATACGTCGTATTTGTTAACTTCCCTACACTTTTTCCTATGTCCTCATAAATCAAATTCTCTTTACATCCTTTCATGTTTAACATTCTTATAAAAATGTCCATTCTATATTTGGAATATTTTCATACGTACTTGGTGGATCAGTATTTTCATCTCCAGGAGTATCTGAAGTTGACAAAAGCTATGAAACAAAAGAAAAATTAATAGGTAAAATCGGAACTCTCAAACAACCTTGAACAGCGCACCATTAAGATCAGTGTACCTTAAGTAATGTACATAATCATCCGACAACTAGATAATTTATAAACTTACTTTGCTTTGTTTCACCTTAACCGCCATAAAAATCCCCATAAACTTCACCTACTTCCAAATTAAAGTTCAAGTATTTCTGTAGTTTCAGGAAAGGAGGAACAAATATGAATGGCTTCTCATTCCACTGAAAAGGTGTATTTCAACTAGGTCACTGTCAGTGATTCCAAACTCCTAACAAGTTGCTTGGTTTGTTTTTTCTTGAAAAGATAGAGGAAACACTACAGATCCTCCTCCAATTGCACCACAAATCTGTACAGGGGCAGAATGATTTTTCAAAAGACTAAAAGCAAAAAACCTTTTCTAAAAAGCCTTGAACAACGTAGTTACAAAAAGTAAAACTACAGATCTCACTAACTGGACATAAATTAACCATAATTTACAGGAAAACAGATGTAAATATTATTCATAATAATTTTTGGTTATTATTATTTAAGAGAATTCAGTGTTGCCAAATATAACTTACTCACCTGCTCAAGAAGGTGAGGGTATCGAGCTTGAATCTCATCAACAAAATCCTGCCCCTTCATGCGAATCAAGAACTCACACCTAAAAAAAAGGAGAAAAATTACTTTTAACAAGTATTATATACCAAAAATATAACCTGATCATTCTAGAAAAGTGGCTTTCAAACTGTGCCCCCGAGTATAAATATTTTACATCACAACACAAATATGTATGCATTTGTACATATCAAACAGAAAAAAAAAATCCTCGTATAACACTACTAACTCTTACTACGTATTGATGCATTCTGGTATTTTCTATTTAACCACATTAACACACAACAACAATGGAAGGGTTTGAAACTCAAAGGGAGCACAAGGTAAACCTTGAAAAATGCTGTTCTGGTCAGTTCACTTTTGGGGTTTCACATAGTTTCAGAAACTGTAATTTGGTATTTCTAAGATATAGTCTTTCACAACAAAGTAACTAATGATCTTTCTCCAGGGTCCACTCTTCCATTATATGTGATTACAGGTGAAGCACAAACCCTCCCTCCAAAAAATACGCAAGTATTTCTAGCTACATACAGTGCCTCCCAAATTCTTGCTTACAAACCACAACTTGTTAAAGACGGTCCCAGTAACCTGCATTCCGTTCCTTTTGTTTTTCAATAAATTGGTTCTAAACAACTCAATACCCATGTGCAAAAAAAAAAAAAAAACCTCCACCTTTGTTTGCCATACTACAGGCAAAAGTCAACTAACAAAGAAACACAGAACTAAGCTTTAACCCTAAGGCAATGTAACTTCTAGAAGAAAAACAGTAGAAAATTCTCTTGTCCCTAGGTCAATTAAGACTTCTTAGCAAAGAGATCAAAAGCATAATCCAGATAAAACTGAAAAACTACCATCCTTAAAACCCACTGTTAAAACAATGAAAAGACCAGCCACAAGCCGAAAGCTGGCAAAACACTCTTGATAAAGAACGTGTACCCAGAATTTAAGAACTTTTCAAAGCTTAACAATTAAAACTAAAATGGGCAAGAAGATTTGGACATTTCACCAAAAAACATATGTAGATGACAAATAAGAAGCTCACCATCATTAACCATTAAGGAAATGCTCGCTGAAATCGCAGCGAAATACCACGACATACCTCCGAGAATGGCTAAAATAAAACCACCTGCTGATCCCAATCGCAGGGAAGAACATGAGCGCCTGGGGATCTCCCACACCGCGGGCGGGCTTCCGAAAACAATAGAGGGGTTCTCAGGAATGTAAAACTTGCCTTACAACTCACCAATCTCACGCCCAACTATCCACCCAAGCAAAAGGAAAACGTATGTTCCCAATTGTTTACAGTGGCTTTATTCAGTATCACTCGACAGTGAGAAAAACCCAAATGCCCTTCACCTGGTGACTGGGTAAAATCAACAGACATCATCCAAGGCTTGCTCAAAACTTAAGTTTATTGTCAACGAGATAAAACAGCTGGTTGTCACTATGTTCTCGGTCTTCACACGGTTTTAATTTATTTTTATTCTGGGACCAATCAATTTATATTCCTGATGATTAGAGCAGGAAGTAAAATGAACCCTGGTTAATATATCTCCCCTCCTCTAATAAATCTGATAAAGGGGCGCCTGGGTGGCGCAGTCGGTTAAGCGCCCGACTTCAGCCAGGTCACGATCTCGCGGTCCGTGAGTTCGAGCCCCGCGTCTGGCTCTGGGCTGATGGCTCAGAGCCTGGAGCCTGTTTCCGATTCTGTGTCTCCCTCTCTCTCTGCCCCTCCCCCGTTCATGCTCTGTCTCTCTCTGTCCCAAAAAAATAAATAAACGTTAAAAAAAAAAAAAATTTTTAAAAAAATCTGATAAAGACAGATTTGTCTTAGTCACTGCTATGTCTCCGGTATCTACAATAGCATCCAGCAGGCACTCAAATATTTGACGAATGAACTGTTACAATACAGTGATTAGCAATTAATCCATTTTGGTTTCTCATTTACTGAGATTAAAGGTTATCCCCAATTGAAATTTGCTGTTTTCAGACGGTTTACTAAAAGCACCCTTTTCCCTTATTTAGCCATCTAAAAACACAAATGACAGAAATAAACCAAGGTTTGGTTTGGTTTTACTTTATAAAGGACAAAATGCAGTAATTCAAACACTGGAACAGGAAAGCTGTTTTTGTTTTTTTCATACAGTATTAAATTTCAACTTACGTGTACACAACCCCCTGGAGCTAGGCATAATCAAATCATTTAAAATTCTGACAATATGCTTTTTCCTAAATAATAACCAAGATATAGGTCACTTTGAGAGTTAAAAAGTCAAATGTTCTATTATGAATTTAAAGATAAAATTTTAAAACATAACTTTTAACAATGTACTGATCCATAATAAAATATTTCTTACTTCAGGTTTCTTTTTTACTGTATCACACAAAAATGACAAAAGGATGTTTCAATTTCTTCAAGGGGTTCAAGAGACGACTCATTACTGTGAAAGGCACTCACAGGTCACAACACTGTGCTGTGCAATCCCACCTACATGAGGTAACTAGCTCAGTCAGATTCAGAGACAGGAAGGAGAGTCCTGGTGGGAGCAATGGGTACAGGTGACAGCTTGGGAAGGTGAGAAAATCTGGAAATGGAGGGTGATAATGACGAGGAACGATGTGAACGCACTTAATGCCACAGAACTACAGACTTAAAAATGGCAAAAATGGTAAAAGTGATAAATTTTGTTATCTGTTCTTAACCACAATGTAAAAAAATTGTCTAATCCAACGCCCCCATTATAGAGATGAGGACAGAGTTTCAAATGGGTCACACGCCGTCCATCCAAGTTCACACAGCTCCTCAAAAACGAAAAATTTCTAGTTCTATTTCCACTAACAACAGGGCCTCTCAATTCTTTGTAGGCGACAGTATAAAACAAGAGACACCACTAGAGACACCGTGACTAACAGGAGATGAGCAACAGATCACAGATAACCCGTAAAGGGGGCACCCGGGGGGCTCAGTCAGTAAAGCATCCAATGTCAGTTCAGGTCATGCTCCCACGGTTCCGGAGTTCGAGGTCCCACACTGGGCTCTCTGCTGTCAGCACAAAGCCTGCTTCAGATCCTCTATCCCCATCCCTCTCTGCCCCTGACCAGCATATTCTCTAAAAATAAATAAATACAGTTAAAAAAAAAAAAGAAGATAAACCGTAGAGAAAAAAATAATTTACAATCATAACCAAACTTAATCAGCTTTTATTCTATGTATTTGTAGGTCTTCTCTAAATCATTTTATGTCCCTTCTTATTCTTTTTCCTTTTTTCCTATGTATGTTCTTTCGTGCTATTTTACATGTCCTTGTAATCCTTAAGATTTCTTTAAAGCAAAATGGGAACCTCATAAATAAAACGCAGGGCCAAAATGGTAAACCAATCATCAAGAGTAAGTTAAACTACATCCTGAATACATGGCTTACAAAAGAAGAGAACATTCTGAAACACTTTTCATCAAAATAATTAACGCTAACATTCGGGGTTTTAAAATGTTCCCCAATGGCATAAAAGCAGCTTTGATATACTGAAACGTAAACATAAACCACTCAAGGACGTCTACCCCTTGTAAGCCCAGGGTTTTGTGCAGAAATACCTTTCAGAAGAATTACCTTGGAAACCACTTGGCGTGCTCCACCCACGGGTCGTCTCCAGATTCCCAACACCTTAAGCCACCATCACAACAAAAGCATTTGACGTCATCATTGCGACCTAAAGAAAACAGACCGAAGTTCAACATGCAGGTTCTAATACGTAAACAGAAGTGAACGGGAGAAAACACACAGCTGTGCTAGGCTCTCACCCACGTAATAGAAGCCGGCACTGGCGAGCTGCTCGGGTTGGACCGGGACGCTCAACGGCCAGCACACGAACGTTCTCAGCCGAGCTGCGTGCGTCTGCATGCTCAGGTTTGAAATGCTAAACCTCAACGTCTCCAGAGAATTTTCCAGAAACGGGCAGTTGGGAAAATGTCTCCGATGCTCTGACAGAGCGTCATCCTTCGGCTCCCAGTTACTGAGAGTGCCACCGCAAGCAAAGCAGGCCACCTTGTCCCCAGGCCCTATGTAATAGAAGCCGGCTCTCGCCAACTCTGAGGGTGACAAGAAGGTTAATGGCCACATGTGGTAAGTCAGAAATCGAGCTTCCTCAGTACTCATCGCGTAACTGTAGGGGTTAGTCCTCAATGGGGAGAAGTCTTCGAGTGCTCTAGAATTCACAGGGTTTGGTGAAAGGTTGGAATGAGAACCACTGAATGTGCCACCGTGTTCCAAAGTGGGAGACAGCAAATGTGGAAAACTGTTTCTCATTGGAGAAGCATTCTTAGAGGTGGATTCCAGACTAGTAAGAGAAACCAGACTGTGAATAAAACTACAGCTGGGATACAGCTGTTTATGCTTTTCAATAGGACTGTCTCCATGCTTCCAGTTGTCCAGCATCAGGCCACAGCAGAAGCATCTAACCTTGTCCTTCACACCAGTGTAGTAAAACCCAGCACGCGCGAGACTCCTTTCCGAGACAGGAACACCGGCGGGAAACGTCGAATACGTGGACATCCTATACAGTTCACATGAAAGGTCATACTGTATTCTTTGCTTGCTGCCGACTGTCCGATTTGCGAAGATCGTGCTATCTTCCATTGTACTCTTAATTCTCTGACAAGAAGAACCTGGCACGAGTCTCTGGGAAGTAGTTTTGTGCATGAGTGATTTCACTTTTTGATGGCTAAAAACCTTCACATGAAATTTCTCAACTCTTCGCCCTATATTAGGTTTTTTTTTTTGGTTTTTTTGTTTTTTTTTACCGTAAAAAAGAATCAAGTAAGGTCCTACTTATGTGAAGTTCACCACACCCTCTTTACAGGATTTATACCTGAGTTTACACTCAGGTGGGATGAATATCTTTCCTTAAGTATCAAGGTACTATTTAGTACTGTTTAAGATTATAACATCATTTGGTGTTATACTAACATAAAGGCCTCAAAGAAGCTGATACACGAATGAAAGTATGTTAAAACTGCTGGATTCTGCAAGGAGGCTGATATTCCCAAAATTCTAAATTAACAACGTACCTTAATTATGCCTTTAATTTACTCTTAGTTATAAGGGACAAAGCCTGTTTATCAAGACAATTACTGATTATGCCTCAAGAGGGAAAACCTATACTCAGATTTCTTTCAAGCACTTTAACATTTTTTTTTAAAAACTTGTTTTATTCTAATAAACAAGAATTAAAGTCTTCATAGAGTCATATTATCTAAAAGCTAATTTCACATAGGTTATCACAATATTCATTTAAGTGGGTTACATTAACTTCAGTACCTACTTCTGGGGATATCAACACCCACAAGCTTTATTGAACCTATAGCCTGTTTAGCGTGTATGATGTCAAACGAAACGAAATCTCCCTAAAGCGAACTCTTCCACCTTGGTTAAATATTGTCTATATCTGTTTCTACTTCCTGCAGCATCCTTATGTTGTCTTTCTTCCTAACTCTGCCTACCAATTTATTATACTTGACCAGTTGAAGGTATTTTCTTCATCAACTACTTAACCATAAAATTCCCACAAGAGAAACTTCTACACTGCATTTAAAAAGCCAATAAACTATCTTTCATTTAGAAATCATGTATATATTCATTTTGTAGAGATAAATCAACTTACGAAGATAACAGCTTATTGTTTCTAGTGTTACCACAAATGCTTAACAAAACATCATAAACAGAATTACTATTTGTGCACATGTACCAGTAACTGACCCTACTAGGCTATTGTCTGAAAACGCTTAATGTTTTAAAACTGTAATTCACACACAAAATTACACTCTATAGAATTCAAACTATATCCCTTTATAAAGTTCCTCCCTAATGGGAGTCTCCATAACGGGATTACTGCAGGGGAAAGAAATGGGGGGGGGGGGGGGGGAGGAGTCGACTCTTCAAGGCTGAAAATCTGGAAAGAAGAAAAAAGCTATTTTAGAAAACTGTACTTTCATGGTAAACAACTAATAGGCTGTTCAGGGCATTCACTAAGTCTAAAAACGATTTACACTTCAGATAACTCCAGAAACAGTCACCAAAATTTTCCAACTAGAAAAACTCTTAATTAAAAAAAATGCAACATACCCCATGAGCACTGATTATACCTTTTTTAAAAATAATTTTAGTATTTATTTCTCTGTTCCTTTTTTAAAAATGTTTATTTTGAGAGGGAGACACAGACGAGCAGGGGAGGGGCGGAGAGAAGGCCAGAATCTCCAGCAGGCTCCACCCCAGCAGAGCCCGAGGCAGGGCTGGATGCCACGACCCCGGGAGCACCACCTGAGCAATCAAGAGTCCCGCGCCTAACCGACGGAGCCACCCAGGCGCCCCAGCACTAGGATGATTTGTAAACCACAAACAGTGATGAGGACAGACATTAGCACCTCGAAAGCTACGCTGCTGTTGGTCCCCCCACTTCTGGTGACCACTTCTAACAGCTTCAGGACACGTCTGGCAGTTTGCTGGACGCAAAAGACGGCAGCGGAGGAGGGAGCCTGCGGTCCCTAAGAGGCACACGAACAGCAGTAACCTCACAGTCACGCTGTGCTAACCTGCAGGGCCAGGCGACTGGCAGTTAAGAAGAGAGGCAGCGAGAGCGCGCCCCTCTCAACACCTCACCCGCGCGCACAGAGCAGCCAGAAAACCCGCACACACCGCAGCCCGCGAGAGGCTTCCCTCACCTCGGACCCCGCCCTCCCGAGGCCGCGGGCGAAGGACCCCCCCCCCCCCGCCGCGCCGCCCTCCGGAGGCCGCGGCCGAGGGACCCCGCGCGCCCCAGACCCCGCCCTCCCGAGGCCGCAGCCGAGAGACGCCCTGCGGCCCGCCCCCGCCCTCCCGAGGCCGCGACCGAGGGACCCCGCACGCCCCGGACCCCGCTCTCCTGAGGCCGCAGCCGAGGGACCCCGCCCTCCGCAGGCCGCAGCCGAGGGACCCGGCGGCCCGCCCCCAGCGCCCCGGACCCCGCCCTCCCGAGGCCGCAGCCGAGGGACCCGGCGGCCCGGCCCCCCGCACCCCAGATCCCGCGACCCGGACCCCGCCCTCCGGAGACCGCAACCGAAGGACCCCGCACCTCAGGTCTCGCGCCCGGAACCCCGCCCTCCAGAGGCTGCAGCCGACCAGCCCCCGCGGGGACGCTGAGCGCGCGGCTCTGCCGGAGTCCGACCGACGATGCGGGGGCGGCGGCCGGAGCGCACCTCCCGGCAGCTCGGCTCTGACTCCCCCCGCCCGCGAGCCTCGGGGCCGGGCTCTCGAGCCGCACGGGAGCGTCGGCGACCGAGAGCACAGAGCCCAGGCGCCTGGCCGAGGGACCCGCAGCCTTCCCCTCCCCCCACCCAGCCTGCGCGCCCCGACCGCCCCGAACCCGCCCCGCACCCAGACCGGGGCCGCCCTCACCGCGGACACGGCGCGCCGGCCTCCAGAGGGCCCGAGCGGCGGCGTCCACCGGAGATGCGGCCGGCCGGCACCGCTCCGGCGTCCCGAGCCCCCGCCCAGGCGGGGCACGCGCTGACGCACGCTGACGTCAGCGCGACGCCGGGGTTCGCGTGAGAGGGCGGGGCCTCACGCCAGCTGGCGCCCCGGACTCACTTCCTCCCGAGGGGCGGGGCACGCCCCGCGGAATTCCTCCGGAGCTGCGTCGGCGCCTGCGTCTGCGCCTGCGCTTGCGCTTGCGCTGTGGGAGCCCGCGCCTTAGGATGGTCGCGGGCTGCGGGGACTTTTGCTCGGCCGGGCTGGGCGGACGGGGCAGTCCCAGCGGTACGCGGACGAGTGTCAGGCCACTAATCTTGCAGTCGGGACTTTGTACTCTCTCGGGAATCCCGTCTATTCATAATCGCTCAGTGTGTCCTTTTGTTCTTAAACTGTTGGTGTTGCGGTCTGGGAGCACGTATGTCAGGACAGCGTCCTCGTCCCGACAGCGCTCAACCCTGCCGTGAGCGCAGTACGGGGCCGGGCTTGGCGGCCGGTCCGCTGTGGACCGGGGACCGGGGCCTGCGTGCACGGCGGGCGGATAGGACGCCCAGGGCGTCCCCGCACGGTGATGAGCCGCGAGTGACTGCGTTTCATACGCGGCCTGTCTAATCGCGGGGACCCCGAGGGCGACCTTTCCAGACTCCCAGCTTGCGAGCCACGTGGTCAGGCGGCCGGGGAATTCCAGGACTTGAGCGGTCTCCGTTTCCTGCCCGTGTCCCTTCTGCCGGGTCACCGAACAGGACGCAGGGCTCCCGGTGACTAAACACTTCCAAATACGCGCACATGCCTCCCTACTGTGTCGGAGTGCAGCTCAGTCCCTGTTTCTCGGAAAGTTGCAGAACCTTCCAAATATAGGTGGGAAAATACATGTAGCAACACTGTGCGTTCTCAAGTCAAGATTATTTCTCTTTTTCAGTTCTTGTCCTGACCAAAAAAAGTAAGATAATGAATATACTTCCGTCTAGGGAACATTTCACATTTGCAGCACTCAAAAGCCTTAAATACTCTTCCCAAAAAGTATGTAATAACATTCAGGTATAATAAATACTGCTTTTTAACCTTAATCTTGTGGAACCTGGTGGTTTACTGTTAAATTTACTCAGTTACCCACTTCTTCATATTTCCAGTGTGGAGTTGGTGGTAATTTTTAAAAATAGGATATATATTTTTGCTGAGGTTGCCATTCTAACACTTTTCACATTCATGTAGGAAAAACACAGAATCTGAGACAATTCTGCGAAAAAATAGGACTGAAGGGACTTGTCCTCCAGACACCCAAGTTATATGATGAAGCTGTAGTAATTGAAAGGGTATGGTATTAGCCCATGGGTGGACAAATACAGGAACAAGATGAGCCCAGAAAAAAAGACGTACTCATGTATATATGAATTCGATGTGATGTTGGTATTACACATTAGGGAGAAAAGGATTAACTGGTCAATAAGTAGGGCTAAACGAATGGTTATTCCAGAGGAAAATGAAATTAGAACGTGACCTAAGCTATTCAATTCCTGGTGGATAAAAACCCTGAAAGTGAACAGCTATCATTATGAATTCGGGGATTAAACCTATTTCATGACTTGTACTGCATTCAGTTCTTGTCATTATTGGTGGGCGGGGGAGATAACTTTTTCCTCCATCCTTCTAGGTTCTTGGCTGAGACGCCCCTGTGGCACAAAGATGAACAAGAGAAAAACAAACACAAGTTTAATAACATGTATACCTCCTGTATACCATGGGAGACACGGGAAAACAAAAACTCTGTGAAATGGGGGAAGTCATCACCTTAAACACCACCTTCAGCTGAAGACCAGACGTTGGGGTGGGGAGTCAGTTAAGGGAAGTTACAAGAAAAGCACAGTTGACAAGGGTAAAAGCTTCTATGCAGATATAAGTCCTTGCCTTCTCCATTGATAAGAATTTCTAGAGATGTGATCATCCCCCTCTTCCTGGTAATGCCAAGAAGACACCCTTACAAATGGGGATTTCCCTTGTACACAGAAACGTCTCTTACAAAGGGCAATTTCTACTTGGTTTTCAGAGTTTATCCTGTGTCTGCTGTTTCTTAAAAATAACCAGCTCAAAAAAATTCTTATGTCAAACACATTTTGGGATGGCAAAATTCTACTCCGCCTCAGGGCTCAGGTTTTATCTTATTCACCTTGGTTCCTGAGTCCTTTTTAACCTGGCCCTAGTAGTCTTTGCTCCCTGGGCTGGTTTTCTACATTTCTTACCCATACCTGTAATAAGCATTTATTCAAAGTGTCCCGGTTCATTGAGTGGTAGTTTTCAAGTATCATAAATCTGAATGGTTGTGGTGCTGATTCTTCTCGAGTTGTACTGTTTTTATAACCTGTTTCATGAAGAGAGCCAGGTAATATGGTCTTGTGTTTTGGGGGGGTGGGGGTGGGGGTGCATATTTTTATAATAAAATGCATCATGAATCTTACTTTGAATTCCAGCTCGTTGATCGTACATCCTTCCCTTCCTTCACGCTGAGAAATCCTGTCTCCATTCTACTCCCTTCCTAACCCATAGGTAATGATTTAAACATTTTTTTTTTTTTTTTTTTTTTAAGTTTTTTTTTTCAACGTTTATTTATTTTTGGGACAAAGAGAGACAGAGCATGAACGGGGGAGGGGCAGAGAGAGAGGGAGACACAGAATCGGAAACAGGCTCCAGGCTCTGAGCCATCAGCCCAGAGCCCGACGCGGGGCTCGAACTCACGGACCGCGAGATCGTGACCTGGCTGAAGTCGGACGCTTAACCGACTGCGCCACCCAGGCGCCCCGATTTAAACATTTTTTATGGTTCATTTTTTTTTCAAGTTGTAGTTAATCATATATTTATCCATATCTCCCCTTTTCTTAGATAGATGGCAGCATACATTCTTGTCCCTTTTTTCACTTAATAATACATTCTGGAGATCACTCAATACGGGTGTATATGTAGAGAGAGATTCCCCACTTGTGCACAGTAGTCCGTTGTATAGATGTACCATAATATATTCAACTAGTATCATAATTATTCAAATACTTCCCTCTTGATGAACATCTTGGTGGTTTCCAATGTTTTGCTTTTACAAATAGTACTATAATGAATAATCACAAACATACACCTTATTTTAAGATATATTCCCAGAAGTTGGACTTAAGGTCAAATGGTAAATTCATATGTAATTTTGCTAGACATGGCCAAACACCCCTCCCCTTCCATAGGAGTGCTAGTGTTTTACAATCCAGCCAGCAATATATGTGAGTTCCTTTCTCTGCACAGCTTCAGCAGGGGAGTACATTGTCAAACCTGCAGATTTTTGCCAGTCTGTTAGATTAATAGTATTTCAGTATAGTTTTAATTTAATTGCTCTATTTTGAATGAGATTGAACAGCTCTTCATGTGTACCAATTGCATATGTAACATCTTATGTATTTTTAAAAATTAAGTATAAAAAAATGTTAGGATTGATTATGTGGTACTGCTAAAGAAAACCTTATTCCGACACTTGTTGAAATGTCAACAGGTGAGAACAGGTAAGGGAGCCTTTATTCAGGACGGTTGCAATAAGAGCATTGCAACAGGGAGACACAGCACACTCGAGTCTGAATCCCACCAAGGCAGCTAAGGATTTACAGCCAACCATCAGAACGAGGGGGTTCGTGGAGTCATCAAGGGCAGGGGGATTCTGGTTGAAGACAGGCTAAGGGCTTATACATCAAAGGTAGAGGGTAAGAAATTTGTTCAGATATCAAGGGTGGGGACATTCTCACTAAGCAGAAGTAGCGGGATTCTTGCTACGACTGGGAAAAGGGAAGGCAGACAGAAGATGCGGGGCTTGACCTGCGGAGAAGGCGCAGACTTAAATCTGCAGGACAAACCTCACCCTTCTTTCCTGAACTTTTCCTGCTAGCCTCCCAGAACCGGCCTCCTTGTACCTTTATTTTCTTTGGTCTTTAGCTGAAGAAGGTATTTAAGCCTGTACTTAGGCCAATTCAAGGAGTTACTAATTTTTCCCATGTATGTGTAAGGTGTACATGTTGAACTGCTGTTTCTTCTTCTCTTGTTAATCTCATAGTCATGAACTCAGAAGGGTAGAGGGAAAATTATTTAAAAAGAATTTACCTTTATTTTGAGAGAGTGAGAGCACAAGCAGGAGAGGGGCAGAGAGAGACGGAGAGAGAGAGAGAGAGAGAGAGAGAGAGAGAGAGAGAGAGATTCCCAAGCAGGCTCTGCACTGTCAGCCCAGAGCCCAACATGGGGCTCGAACTCACGAACCATGAGATCATGACCTAGGCCGAAACCAAGAGCCGAATGCTTAACTGACTGAGCCACCCCAGACACACTGAGAAAATTATTTTATAGTACATAGTCATATACTGCAGGGAAGGTTCTCCAGCTGGGGTCCTGTAAACTAGACTGGACCAAGATATAGTAACAAGAGAAAAACAGTTTACTAAAATGTGCATCACACATGTACATATGAGAACCCTCAGTAATGAGTAACCCGAAGAGGTAGTTAGAACTTGGGTTTAAACACCAACAAAGGAAAAGAGGTTTGGGGATTCTGGGTGAGAGAGGAAAGTCATAGGAAAATGACCAGGAAAAATATGGTAAGAGTTTCTTATTAAGATGTGTTTTGGCGGATTTAAGACCATGCCCTCTGCATTGGTAAGAGTCAAGAGTCCTTCTCTTCCTGATACTTCAGAGGGAGACATGTCTACAAATGGAAATTTACTTTGTAAATATAAATTTCTGTTTGGGAAAGGAAAACTTGTGCCATTTTTAGAGTTTTTCCGGCATGTGATGGTTCTCAATGGCCTTCAGCTCAAAAGAATCCACATAGCAAAGAGACACATTTTGGGGTGGCATTTTCTGGTACCACTGAGTACACAGATGAAATGTATACTTTCCTGAATTTTTGAAATACTTCAGTAAAAGGAATGAACAGAACCCAGAACATTAAGCACTGGAACATTTCGGCCCCATTGCGGTTCTTTGGTCCAACTTTTAGTTACAAGCATTCCAAGCACTACATTTCCACCTGTTTTTTTTTTTAAATTGCTTTGTATTTCTGTCTTAAGACTTTGTTTTGTGTTTTCAATATATAAAACCTTTTCATTAGGGTTTTGAGGGGAACTAGAAAGAATCTGAACTCACTTGCTTTAATCAGCATATTTTACATATGAAGACTTGACCAAGATGACTGCAGAAAAGTTTGTAGAGCTCTCTCCTGGAGAAGCTGAATGTTCATGGCAGCTTTAAAACTGTGTTGTCTATCAAAGTCAAATTTTCTACATTTCAGAAATATTTAAAAGCTTAATAAGTAAACTTTAATCATTTAATATGAATTAAAATCTCAGCAGCTCTAATTTAAAAAAAAAAATCAATGAATTAAAAGTTAGGATGATAAGGGTGTTGTACATATGGGTTAAATGTGGTCCCTATATACGGGCCTCATACTATTTACTTCTCTTTTTTTTTTTTAATGTTTATTTATTTATTTTGTGAGAGAGAGAAGAAGCAGGGGAGGGGCAGAGAGAGAGGGAGAGAGAAAATGCCAAGCAGTCTCCATACTGTCAGGACAGAGCTCATCTCCTGGCTCGATCTCACGAACCATGAGATTATGACCTGAGCTGAGATCAAGAGTCGGACACTTAACCCAGTGAGTCACCTGGCGCCCCTCAGGCCATTTACTTCTTCACAGCAGGCTGGGATCAGTCGCTCAAAAGCTTGCCTGCGCCAAACTCAAAATTTCACACATCTCATTGCTTTAAAATAACGCTATTTTGCCTGCCTGCTTTGCCTGCCTAGCTAAAGACAAGCCCTCAGGCTACAAAAGCCCCCAGGCCACCGCTGCCCTCTTGGCCTCCTGACTCCGAGCTTCCCCGTCCAGCTGTTGTGCAACTTCACCTGTGAGCCTCCCTGCTAGCGGTGGCCCCACCTCTTGGTTTCTGGAAGGTCTGCTCTGAGGGTCTTCTGCTTGCACACTGTCAAGGCACCACCAAAACAGCGCTCACGTTATACGCTGCTGCCACCTGTTGCCGTGTCTTTAATCAGCCTCCGCATCCTCCTTGAAGTTATCACAAAAGGAATCACAATCCCAAGCAAAAGGCTTACGAGTGCAGAAAAATAGTCACAAGAAGTCACGCGGGCAAATACAAGGCAGAGGGGAGCCGTTTCTTTCTGTATGTCCTGACAAAGGAGGCAAAGATAAAAGATTTCTAGGACCCACAAAGCTGATGCAGGTCTGGGGTTTCCCAGACGGCAATCATGCGGGTGACTCTGGACAGCTGAGGCCATAGTTAATATTGTTAGAAAGCCTTGAAAAAGTGCAATAAATAAATATACAGAACTGTTAGGTGACTTAGAAAGTCGCATTCTCCCCATGCCCACTTATGTAAACGAGATTACATAAATATGGAAAACATATTTTTAAAAATGACAGCATGAAATGATTCTCATCTTTGCAATATATCCAACACGTCACAATGTATTAAACTTAAGCATGAAAATGAAACAGCCTTTACTTTAATCTCTGGGGCTTTTCCTTGGGTTATATGGCCTTGAGCAAATTCTTTAACTCTTTCATTCTTTTAAGAAGTATTTATGGAGTGTATACCTTGGACATAAGTTCTAAAAGTGCCATGCCTAGGAGCTCACAGGTGACACAGAGTAGCTTCCTAGAGAGAATAATATTTTATAGTGCACATTACCTGTGTATACACTCTGATGAGTCTCTAATGTCTTGGAAGTGAGAAAATTAAGAGCAACTCTATTTACCTAGACCTGGCTGTCCAATAGAAATGTAATGTCATCTACATAAGTAATTTTAAATTTCTAGTAACCATATTAAGTAAAAAGGAACAAGTGAGTTTATTTGTAATAAGATATTTATACAACCCAATGTATCTGAAATATGAGTCAACATGTAATAAATATAAATTATTGGAATATTTTCTATTCTTCTGTACTAGAACTTTGAAATTCATTGCACATTTTATACTTCCCACGCATCTCAATTTAGACTAAGGTACCTTTTAAGTGCTCAGTAGCCTGGCTAAGGACCTACTGTGTCAGAGCACACAAATCTATTTTCCACCAATATTTTCAAGTTTGAAGACCTCCTTCTCAAAATATTTTGAGAATAACCACATTATAGTTCGACACTTTTAATATCCACTGATTGATAAATCATTGAAAATGTTCTTATGAATAAATTTCACATTGCTTTTCTGTGTGTATTTATTTTGCGTGTGTCTACTGTTAAGAAACAAAATTGGGGGTGCCTGGGTGGCTCAGTCGGTTAAGTGTCTGACTCTCGATTTCAGCTCAGGTCACAATCTCACGGTTCATGGGACTGAGCCCCAAGTCGGGCTCTGTGCTGACAGCGGAGCCTGCTTGGGATCCTCTCTCTCTCTCTCTCTCTTTCTCTCTCTCTGCTCCTCCCCCCACTTGCGTTAAGCACTCCCTCCCTCTCTCTCAAAATAAACTGAAAAAGTCAACCGAATGAAGATGTACTGGGATGGGTGAAATGGGCACCGTCCCTTCTTGCTCGTGGAGGGGAGTTCCGAGGGTTGACTAGCTGGAGGAAATGAAAGGTTTTATAGGAAGGAGGATGGGGCAAGAAAGTTGTTAGCAAGAGGATTGTTCCCAGGAGGGGGAAGTGGGGGGTCTTATGCAGATGACCTCATCTTCCCCTGGGGGATGGAGAGGCTTCCGTGGCTGACTCACTGTTGCTAACAGAAAATTCCTGAATGACCGGTGAAGGCTATTTCCTGGGGAGCTTGAAACCGCAATTCCATTAGGTATTAAGCCCTGGTTTGGGGACACCATTTTTGGGCCTGTGGCCTTCTTTCTAACGCCATGTATGTTTGGAAAATAGTACAATAGGGCATGGTATTATATCACATTGTAACACGCTATGGATGCTAAGCTACTCTGAACCGAATTTTGGTCTGACAAAGTACGTGGATGGCTCTTTCTAGGCATGACCTAAGTTGTGCCGTAAGCACACCTATCCAGTAAGATGATTTGAGCTGACCTGATGACCCCTTTGTGACAGGCTCTTTACAGAGGTGACTCATACATCCTGCCGGCAGAATGACCACCAAACAAAAGGATTCCTACAACCCCCCAATTTTTGGCAGCAAGTAACCCTACTCTCCTCCCCGGCCTTCACGCACCTGCCTGGAGACCCCAGGTGATGACTGGGTTGTTTGCATGTTTAAAGAACAGGAGCAGTTTCTAATTAAGAACATTTGTGAAGCGTTCTAGGCACCCCCTTAAGCGTGTGAACTCATGAAATCCTCACCACAATTCCTTGAGATGCCGCTGTAGGATCCCCATTCCACACAGGTTCATCCAAAGGTACAGATGTTCGGGGCGCCTGGGTGGCTCAGTCGGTTAAGCGTCCGACTTCAGCCAGGTCACCATCTCGCGGTCTGTGAGTTCGAGCCCCGCGTCGGGCTCTGGGCTGATGGCCCAGAGCCTGGAGCCTGTTTCCGATTCTGTGTCTCCCTCTCTCTCTGCCCCTCCCCCGCTCATGCTCTCTCTCTGTCCCAAAAATAAATAAACGTTGAAAAAAAAAAAAAATCAAAGGTACAGATGTTCAATAATTAGCCCAAGGGGACTCAGCTGTGACTTGACCCCCAAAGCCTGTATGGTTCATCCCTGTGCTATGCTGCCTATCTTTTCTTTAAAAAAAAATTTTTTTGTGGGGGGGACACCTGGGTGGCTCAGTCGGTTGAGCGTCCGACTTCGGCTCAGGTCACGATCTCGCGGTCCGTGAGTTCTAGCCCCGCGTCGGGCTCTGTGCTGACAGCTTGGAGCCTGGAGCCTGCCTCAGATTCTGTGTCTCCCTCTCTCTCTGCCCCTCCCCCGTTCATGATCTGTCTCTCTCTGTCTCAAAAATAAATAAATGTTAAAAAATTTTTTTTAATTTTTTTAATGTTCATTTATTTTTTTTTAATTTTTTTAATGTTCATTTATTTTGAAAAAAATTTTTTTAACGTTTTATTTATTTTTGAGACAGAGAGAGACAGAGCATGAACGGGGGAGGGGCAGAGAGAGAGGGAGACACAGAATCCGAAGTAGGCTCCAGGCTCCAAGCTGTCAGCACAGAGCCCGACGCGGGGCTAGAACTCACGGACCGCGAGATCGTGACCTGAGCCGAAGTCGGACGCTCAACCGACTGAGCCACCCAGGTGCCCCATGTTCATTTATTTTTGAGAGAGAGAAAGAGAGAGAGCGAGTGTGGGAGGGGCAGAGGGAGAGAGCCGAGAGAGACAGACGGACAGAATCTGAAACAGGCTCCGGGCTCTGAGCTGTCAGCACAGAGCCGGACACAGGGCTCAAACTCACGAACCGCAATATCATGACCTGAGCTCCCTTTCTTAAAGAGCAGCACACCTCAGATAAGACTCTGTGTGGACACCTAGCACGTGCAAGTTCCGCAAACGTCTGCCATTATCAGGATTCTAATGCCTGTGTTTGTGCCTTTTTAAAAATGCTCTCTCCTGAAACACTGCGCTCCATCATTCAGGACACGGCTCCACACCCCACTTTGTTCGTGACTCTGTTTTGAATTGGATTGAGCTTTCCTTTCTAAAACGGCCCTTTGCTACCTAAAGGAGTGCAGAATTTGGCCCCCGGTTCTCGGTCGGTGATGATGCCATAACACTTTATCGATGGCAGGAACTCAGCAAGAAGAAACCCCACCCCCACTCACAGAAAGTGGCTCACTCACTCATTTGTTCAGTGAGGGCCTTTTCCAGGCCAGGCTGTGTGCTGGCCACATGCCGGTGAACAAAACACATGGCCCCCGTTCCCATGGAAATGTTCACGATGGAGTATGACGTTAAACAAATAAATCTATAACTACAAACTGCGTTGCACAGTAAGCATTGTAATGAAAAAGTACAACAGTCTGCGAGATAGAAGTCAGGCGGGGGAAGTCAGAAAACACCTCTCTGAGGAGGTAACATACAGGGACAAGTAAGACCTGAAGTATGAATAGGATTTGTCAGGTAAACGGTGAATGAAAGAACATTCCAGGCAAAGACTTGAAGCAAAAGAGCGTGTCACATTTAGAAAGCGCAGAAAGGCCACGTAGCTGGGATGCGGTGAGCCTAAGGGGAGAGGGGCCAAAAGTGAGGCAGAAACCTAGGCAGGCCGTGTGGGAATCTGATAAGGCGCAGGTAGATTGTGCAATGTGAAAAAGATCCCTATTATTTGCACAGTACAAACTGAAAATTCGCGTAGCTCCTCTTGACCACATGAGTGGGGGTGGGCACAGTCTTAAAAAGAATACTAGTGTCTTTCAAGGGTATCAGTGTTGTTTCTAAAACAGTGAGTCTCTTAAGCGTTCCATCTGATAGTTTGGCCTGGAATATACTCGGTCAACACCATGAGGCCCACTGTGGTGTGTAAGGTGTCAGGAGGATGTGAAGATGGTTAAGTGACGGTGACCAAAAAGGGACCTAATGGCTAACAGCATCAGGTACACATGGGGAAGTGGGAGAGGTTAAACTCAGGGCAAAGGTCTGAATTACAACGCTTTTTATATGTTGTATACTGAGCCCTGTTTCCGGGACTGGAGGCCAGGTTGGACAGGGGCACAGGGGTCAAGGCTGGGGACAATCAAGTGAATTAATGCGCATCCAGTGCTCCCAAACGGGGCCTGACATATTGTCAGCACACCAAGCTGCCCTTACTATCCATAGTGATTTATTTTTTCCAAAACACAATTTCACATTAAGTAACACATAGGGCGATAACAAAACATTTGAATGAATAAGTTGGCTATGTTAGCAACGTATTACCAAAATGAGCAATGAACAGGCGTCTCCCAGTGAAGATGGCAAATTTAAAATATTGTGTGTAGTATGCGGTTAAGAACCAGATTTAAAAAAAAAAAAAAGGGAACCACACTCTGTAAACATTTGTCCTGTAACAATGTTAGGTTACAAACGACCTAAGCAAGAAGGCAATGTTACAATTAATTTGGCAGAGTGACTCGGGAGGATGCTGTTAGTATGTGGCCAGACAACTGAGCCTTTTTACACAGAGGCGAAATCAACTGCACCTGAGGATTCCCTGCGTGGAGACACCCCCTCCTCCTTGCTGGGTTCCAGACCTTTCCAGGTTGCTGGGTTTCCAGACACCTAGAGCTGCTTTCGATGGTTGTCCCTTGTTTGTCCCCCACAGTATTCCCATTTCTGTGTCACTTCTGGTTTTGAAGCCCTAATAAGTCTACAGGAAATGAAGGATAGAGAATTATGAATTGGGTGTGCTGAACACCAAAAAGTAACGCCGAGGAAACTGTGCTGCCCCGAGAGTACAGAATAAATTTATTCAGACAACCGGGCGCTGGTTCCAAAGGCTGTTAATCCGTATACTTCCTAAATCCCAGATTTCATACCATAGTGGTAAGACCCAAACGAGGGACTTCTCCCCGTGGGCAGGCAGGCCTGAGACTTCCCGAATGAACAAGCAAGCTCGGTGAGAAGGCTGTCCCATCTCCGCTCCCACCGCCCTCAGGACCCTGCAGGTGCAGCCCTGCAGGTGCGAGCCAGGCTGGGCGAGCCCGGTGCCCTCCCGGTGTAAACGCAGAAGCATCTTACAGAAGGGGGTCTCAGTACAGCTCAACACTCCAGAGGTCTTCAGGAGGATGAAGGCAGCCACGGAGGGGCCAAACCATACACAAAGATTTTCGGAACACGTGGAATGTTGGTGACTTTATTAAAACGTTCCTCACAGCATTCTTTACAAAACCACCAAGGCCCTAAAAAAAATCGCTCAACAAATATCAAGACCTTCTACATACAGGACACTGGTCCAAAGTGCTCCCGGTTCTTTTTTTTTTTTTTATTTAATTTTTTTTTTATTAATGTTTATTTTTGAGACAGAGAGAGACAGAGCATGAACGGGGGAGGGTCAGAGAGAGGGAGACACAGAATCCGAAGCAGGCTCCAGGCTCTGAGCCGTCAGCACGGAGCCCGACGCGGGGCTCGAACTCACGGACCGCGAGATCGTGACCTGAGCCGAAGTCGGACGCCCAACCGCCTGAGCCACCCAGGCGCCCCCAAAGTGCTCCCGATTCTTCATACAACTCCAACGTGTTTAAAATTCTGAAAGCTTATTTCAAAATTTTAAGTTTTACTTCACTTACGATTTTCAGTAAGTATTGAGCGTGGAGTGCTCTCTCTACTCCTGTTCACAGGAACGAAAGCCCACCGTTCTCCTGCTAATATATGTATGCTTCATATGTGTTAGGTGTATGTTTATATAGAACGGTTTTCAGCTGCAAATAGATAAAAAAAAAAAATCCTCAGGAAACCAAATCAGTATAGAAGTAAAAAATAGAATACGTTTAATCCGTTAGTTATAAAGTTTAAACAGTTTTGGATCCTCTTCACGACAGAAAGGTCCGGACGGTGCCCTTGATTGGGCCCCTGCAAATGGGGCATTTTCTGAGGGGAGGGGCGCAGTCTTGGCACACCACCAGGTGGCCGCAGGGAATGAACACTATGGACACTTCTCGGTCTAGGCACACTTTGCAGGTTCTTTCCTCCTGCAGCCTCCTCAGCTGCTCTTCCACTGGCAAACCTAACAAGAGAAAAGGATTTTCTTAATGTTTTTTAATTTTATTTTTTGTGAGAGCAAGAGCATACGCACGCGTGGGGAGGGGCAGTGGGGGGAGGGAGAGAGAGAGAGAGAGAGGGAGGGAGGGAGAAAGAGAGAGAATGCCAAGCAGGCAGGGCCCTGTTGGGGGGGCTCGATCCCACAAACTGCAAGCCCATGACCTGAACTGAAATCAAGAGTCCGATGCTTAACCACCTGAGCCCCCCAGGCGCCCCGAGAAAAGAATTTTTAATGACAGGAAACTTGCTGCTTCTGCTCCCATGAAAAGCCAAGAAAATAAAACCAATGTTTTCTATTGGTTAAATTAATACTATTTTACCTGAAACATCTCCTGTGGGAACATACTTTAGGTCCTGTTGCACTAAGGGAGAAAAGCAAAAAGCAGTAAACAAAATGGCACTATAACAAACAACGTTAATATTTATTCACGGAATACACATTTTTAAACTAAGAGCTTAGACTCTGGCCAAATGCTATACATAACTGTCATAACATCAAGGCAATAAAAATCTTTTATCTTTTTGTGCAATTAATAGTTTATAAATTAGACTGAATTATTTTCAATGATCCCAAAGTATTAAGATGAAAGCATACTTTCTTTTTTAAAAACCTGAATTGAATTGAATTTTAGATTCCAGTGCGTTAACAATGCAATATTCGTTTCGCGTGTACGATATAGCGACTCAACACTGATTGATGTACGACACCCAGTGCTTGTCACACAAAGAGCGTATTTTCAATTGGCTTAGAAAGATCCCCCAAATAACCGTGCAGCACTCACCGAAGAAACGCTCGTATAACACGGGGTCCATTTCTAGGAGACAGTTTTTAAATACGGTGACTGCAAAACTTCCCTTCACTAACACAGCATCAATCAGCAATCTTGCTTGCAGAGATGTTTGTGCTTTCTGTGTAATAACGCTGTGTTCTTGCTCAGTAATCACTCTGGCAGTTCGGAGACCATCCAGGATGGGGAGTACGGAAGTCAGATGTTGAAAGAGCGCCATTCTGTTCTTCCGGATTAATGACACATCATCTTTGTAAAAAAGAAAACAAACATGTTCCCACTGTGCTCACACACTTCCTTCCACGCCTACACATAACTGCATGAAAAAGCAACATAATTCGTGACTAGCCAGGCAGCGCAGGTGGCTGGGGTTGGGGCCACCTGCTGCCTGGGCCATCCTGACGATCACTGTGTTAAGCACTTTGCATCACATATTAATTCCTTCCACCTCCATAACAGCTGTCCCAGGGAGGCGCCCTGCCCCCACTCAGCAGCCGAGGAACCGGAGGCACCGGGAGGCGAACAAACTATAAACAACACACAACTCGCCAAAGTCAAGTGCAGGCGGAGGCAGTCTGGAGCCGTGATCGGTGTTCCGGGACGTTCTGAACAACTGCTGAGCCTTTAACCAAGTAACCTTTAGAACCTGATAAAACTGAAATTCCAATTCAGTCTAGTCAACTTGGGGAAAGATAAAATCAGGAGATGAAAACAACAGAACGTTTATTTCTCAAATGATCATTCACCCGTAAAATTTCTTCAAAATTCCATTTTAAGATGAATTTTAATCTTAATTTTAATTTAACGATGTTGCAATTACTCAAATCTTTTCTAGGAAGTGGGGAAAGGCATTAACAGCGTGTTAAAAATTAAATCCTACTGGCCAGGGATACCCTCCTGTCTACAGGATCACCATATTCCCCTTGAAGATCTAGGTTTTGTACCTCTTGGCAAAATACTTTGCATTTCAAAATTCTGCAATTTTATTATCTCCTGGCAATATGATTTATGAACCTAAGTTTAATCGTTATTATACAATTTTGCCATGACCCATAAGGCTCTTTCTATAAAATAACTAATGACAGAAGTGGGGCTATCTAAAAAACTTATGTGGGGGAAATGACTGTTGGATTTTAGAAATGCTAACTCTGTCAAGTAACAGGACACAAAAATAGAATCATTTAATAAAGGATAAAAAATAGTGCTTAGGCAAAAAGTCAAGGCCAGAGATACCCTATTTGAAGACAGCTGGAGCTCTGGGAAAAAACTGAGAAATGGCCAGGACCGAGATTAGTGTGTGGCACAAAGAGAAGGCTCCACAAGTACGCGTTGAACAGAGGCACAGGCAAGCCTTCGTATGTAAAGAGCAGAAGGAACAAAGAAGTAATGGCCAGAGGGCTATGACTTTGCACCTAATGCACTGGGGTAAATCCTCTGGTAGAGAAGTAGTGATATAATTTGCACCTGGTGTTGAAGTATGTTAGTTTTTCCATCTAACATTTATGTTTCTAATTACATTTTACTTAGACAAATGTAACAAGTTCTCTGAAATTCTCAAGGCTTCTAAAATTAGATTGCTAGTGGTTGAGGAGAAAAGGACTCATCTGAAACTCACAGACTGCATTCTGGCACGTAAGAGGGAAAGACGTGAATAGACCTTTGAAGCATATTATTCTTTGGTTCTGGAAAAATTATCCTAAGTTTACTTACACACCTGTCAAGAAATTACTTACCTACTGCTCTTGGAAAACTATAAAATCATCAGTAACCTGAACGGAGATATTTTCGTTCACTCATTGGGGCACAAACTATGTGCACAGTGTGCTTACCAGTGTGGACATTAGGGTGTGTGGAGACACTAAGACATCTTTCTGACGATGTCAATTACTGTATATTGTTGACTGGGGTCATCTGTGCAGACTGTGGATTTTCTTTGAAAGAAACATAAGTGCTTTATAGCTGGATGCCCTCAGACTTTGAGAAGTGCTCGCTGGTGACTAGCAGCTGAGTCGGAGCAGACCAGCACCAGGTCAAGCAGCCGTATCTCCACTTCACGGTGAAACAGGAACCCTGACGAGGCCAGGCAAAGATGAGCTTGGGCTCTGTCACTGCTGTCCCAGGGGTCTGCAGACTGAATAATGCCTGCTTTGGTAAAGCTAGGATGCCGTCCTGCTAGGATTGGGTACGTCTGTCTAGGTTGGCCCCGAAGACAAAGCCACCGGAGCGGTAGGCTTGTCCAAGCACAGAGCGGATGATCTTACAGTCAATCATCCTGGGAGGAAACAGATCCCAGATGGCACTACACAAGACAAGGGGTGAACTTTTCTCATTCTGGGCTTTGGGGATACCAGGGGACCTGGGCTTTCGCAAGGGACGTCCCTAGTCATGTGTCTAAAACGGCCACAACTTTGGAGAGATGAACCAGAACAGAAGCTAAGCAGATAGACGCGGGAAGAAGGCCTCAGAGGCACCGAGAGGCCCAAACACTTACAGCCGTCAATGGCCATCTGTGACACAATGCTCTTCTGTTATCCCTACATCTCCAGGAAGAGCTTGTTAAAAGTTGCAGTCTGTTTTCAACCGTGTTGAAAACACTTACGGATCTGGTCCATGCTTAGCAAAGGGTGGCAACGGAGAGATTTCTCTTGGTCTAGGCCAGAGGGATGGCAGGGTCCAGAGTCGCCAGATGGGAATGCACATGCTTGGGGGAGGAGAGTTTTGCAAAGGAAGGCTGAGCAGAGATGATACAGTGGCAGACAAGGCTGGCAAGATAACCTGTCCCGGGAGAATGGGAACAGCATCCTAGACCTCCCCCAAACAAAAGACACCCCAAAGGGGAACTAGGTTCCTGTGTGGGCAGGTAGGAAACTTAATCATAACCCATACATTAATGTATGTTATTAATGTTATCATAATGTCATTAGGCTGAGACACACTGTGATGGTAATTTTAAAATACATAATTGCCCCTGATTCTACCCTAATTTATAGCAAAGGGGAATGAACCTAGGATCAAAAACAAGCCATGTATGATTACATATACAGTTAACGACCCAGAGTAAAAATATAAGTTAAGAAAATCCTTAACACTCAGGGCGCCTGGGAGGCTCCGTCAGTTAAGTGTCCGACTCTGGATTTCAGCTCAGGTCACGATCTCAAAGATGATGGTCAAAGATGAGCTTGGGCTCTGTTGCTGCCAGCCTGGGGGTGTGCAGGCCTGAATAATTCATGCTGAGCACTGAGGTAGAACCTGCTTCAGATTCTTTGTCTCTCCCTCTCTCTGCCCCTCCCCTGCTTGCATGCACACACACTCTCTCTCAAAATAAATAAACATTCAAAAAGAAAAGAAAATGCTTTCATTCAATATATACATTTTCAATTTACTAATGAGCAATTCAAAAATATTAAAAAAAATTTTTTTTAATGTGTATTTATCTTTGAGAGAAAGAGAGAGAGAGCGAAGCGAGCAAGCATGAGCAGGGGAGAGGCCGAGACAGAGGAAGACACAGAATCCCAAGCAGGCTCCAGGCTCCGAGCTGTCAGCACAGAGCCCGACGCGGGGCCCGAACTCATGAACCACAAGATCATGACCTGAGTCGAAGTCGGATGCTCAGCTGACTGAGCCATCCAGGCACCTCTCAAATATATTTTAATGTAAAAATTTCCAGAATTCAAATTCAGAACATTGAACATAAAATCTGATTGGACTATGAGCATACTTTCAGTAACTCAGAGACATCAACTCCATACAGAAAGAGACACTGATTACTAAATGCATGTACCTGATTCTTTTTCCTCAGTGGCTCTTTCTTGCTCCTCTTCCCTGATTTCATCTTCTGCATTAAGTAAATCTGATACAATATCACTGACTGTTTTGTAATTCTCCCCGCTCGTCAGGATCTTGCTCTGAACGGTCTGTTTCACCAGGTTTCTACCGAAGCCCATCTCCAAGGCCGCTTTCACCACGGGTGTGTTCATCATGACGGCATCTTCAGAGGAATTTTCTCCAGGCCCAAAACGAACAACTACATAAAATCGAGAATTTGGCACATGTTGGGATAGTCTATATATTTTTGGAATTGAAAGTTATTAGTTTCAAAAACATAAAGTCCAGTAAAATGTAGAGCCATTATTTTGTCTTAACTTTGTTAAACTTAAAATAATGATATACGCGTTCAGTCACGAAGATAAGAATATGGAATATCGTATTCCGATACAAAATATGCATTCCCCAGCATAACTGTGAGTGGGAGAAAGAAACAGAATGTCGAGGATCACCGGCCACCAAACATTCTTTTCTCCCCGTGATGAAGGAACAAAGGAGCTTTCTAAATCCAGTATGTTTCATGTATTTTTCAAAGAGGCCACTGTCCTCACTCACTCCATCGCCGCAGGGCCTCCTACTGAACCTCTCCCGTCTACTTCCTTCCCGGCCCTATAACCAGAGTGACTGTCACACACAGATCCGACTGTGTCGTACTCCTTCTGAAACTCCATCAACAACTGCTTCGTTCTCACAGACACTCAACTGGGGCTTACAAGACGGCACCCAATCTGGGCCCTGCTCACCTCGTGAGCCTCATCTCTTGCCACTTTCTCATTCACGCTCTACACTCAAGACCAGAAGTCACAGACTGGTGGCTCTTGGGTCCAAGCCCGCCCGCAGTGCTGACCACTCTTAGCGCTGGCCGGCTTCCTTCATGTAACTGTTCGCGATCCTACTTTTTTCTGGCCATACAGAATTTTGCTCATTTCTTCAAATGTGCCTGCTCTTTTGTGTGGCTTAAGACTTTCATGTGTTCTCTCTGCCTACAATATTCTTGTGCTCCCTTGGTCATCTGGTTAACTCCTACCCTTGCCTTCAGTTCTGTGCTAAGACAAGTACTTCCTCTGGAAAGCCTTTTCTGATCTCGCCAGTTTGGGTGACCCGCCCCTCGTGCACCCCCCAGAGCCCAGCACGCTTCACTTTTCCCAACATATCCCTCCCCATGTCCTTGTCTGTATCTCTTGCACTATTAGCTCACGAGAATAGGACGTATGTTTACCCTGTTCTCTATTTTTTCCTCAGAATAGCAGAATCACAATAAATATTTACTGAAGTGAATTAAACACTAGATGACGGAGTAGAACAGCTTGTTCAAACAGTGACTCTATCATCTTTTAGGTTTAACCTGTCTGAGCCTCAGGTCCCTACAGAAGAATGGGAATAATAATTTCTACCCTCTTCATGTTACAGGAAGAATATGTGAGCAAGCTAATGTCGTGGTGCCCGCGCTCCCACAAGGTCTGAGAACAAGGGTGAGGCTAGATGTAAGCAGTGTGTTAAAACTACAGATAGTCAAGTCCCACCCTTAGATACCATGACTCAATACAGTAGGTTTAATGTGGAGACCAGAAATCTGCAATATTTTTTTAAAAAATTTTTAATGTTTCTTTACTTTGAGAGAAAGAGACAGAGCACAAGCGGGGGAGGGGCAGAGAGCTAGAGACAGAGACCCAGGATCTGAAGCAGGCTCCAGGCTCTGAGCTATCAGCACAGACCCCAACGCGGGGCTTGAACTCACCAGCCGAGAGATCATGACCTGAGGCAAAGTCACATGCTCAACGGACCGAGCCACCCAGGTGCTCCATAATCTGCAGTATTTTTTAATGTTCTTCAGGCAAATATGATACACACTGAAGTTTGACAAATACCGACTTAATGAATTTGAGAATGCAGTGCACGGTCCAGATCATACAATGTACATTATTACTATTATCACATTTCAATCACCATAGTACCAAAAGGTTCTATTTAAATACAGTAATTAGGGGCACCTGGGTGGCTCAGTCAGCGAAGCGTCTGACTTTGGCTCAGGTCACAATCTCATGGTTTGAGGGTTTGAGCCCCACGTGGGGCTCTGTGCTGACAGCTCAGAACCTGGAGCCTGCTTCGGATTCTGAGTTTCCCTTTCTCTCTGTCCCTCCCCTGCTCACACTCTGTCTCTCAAAAATAAATAAACATTAAAAAAATAATTTAAGTGCAGTAATTATCATCATTATACATACTTGGTGACTCAGCATTTTCATCTTCTGTGTTGTCTGAAGTAGATAACAACTGCAGGAAAAAAAAGTATATAAATTAGGATAGATGTAAGTCTTACCCTGTCCATTATAATATCAATGAGTCAAGAGATCTATTTTATTCAATTTATTGGAAACTGACTAGCTTATAGGCAAGTGATTTTTTTACCTCAAAAGCAATACTGCATCTACATTCAAAAGTAATTCTCTGTGCCATCAACTATTCTTGATGAAGCCGATATTCATTCATGAAGGCAAGAAAAGGGCTACACCTTCTCAGTGATAGGAGACAATCATTGTTTGCCTTTCATCCCAAACACCTGACATTTCCTGGGTCATCCTTTGGGATAAGTTGGACCCTAGATCAGTTCTACTGACTGTGGCTACAAAGTAACCCTCAAACTATTATATAAATTCTTATCTGCTTTTCTAGGAAGATTATTTTCCTCCAGCACTTTGAATATTTCTTGCCATTCCCTCTAGCCTGCCAAGTTTTCGCTGAAAAATCCCCTGCTAGCTTTATGGGGTTTCCCTTTATATGCAAATATCTTTTTTTTTATTGCTTTTAAGATTCTCTTTATCACCACTTTTTTTTTTTTTAATTTTTTTTCAACGTTTATTTATCTTTGGGACAGAGAGAGACAGAGCATGAACGGGGGAGGGGCAGAGAGAGAGGGAGACACAGAATCGGAAGCAGGCTCCAGGCTCCGAGCCACCAGCCCAGAGCCCGACGCGGGGCTCGGACTCACGGACCGCGAGATCGTGACCTGGCTGACGTCGGCCGCTCAACCGACTGCGCCGCCCAGGCGCCCCTATCACCACTTTTTAATTACTATGTGTCTTGGTGTAGACCTCCTTGGGTTGCTTTTATTGGTGGCTCCCCGTGCCTCCTACATCCGGATTTCTGTTTTTCCTCCCCAGAGCAGGGATGCTGTCAGCTGTTATTGCCTCACATAAATCTTCTGCCCCCTTTCCTCTCTCTTCTTCTTCGGGGATCCATATAATACAAATATTGTCATGCTTGATGGAGTCTATTCTCCTTTTGCATAGCTTTTTTCTCTTTCCTGCTCAGCTTGATAACTTTCCATTCCTCTGCCTTCTAGGTCACTAATTCATTCCTCTGCTTCTGTCCTGCTGTTCATTCCATCACCCATGTTTTTTTTTATTTCATTTAGTGAGCCTTTATCTCTGCTATGTTATTCCTTATCTCCACGTAAGGATCTCACTCATACTTTCCACTACTTTCTCAAGTCCAGTGAGTATCTTTATGATAATTGCTTTAAATTCTCCATCAGACTTATTACTTATCTCTGTTTTGCTTGGGTCTCATACTGTGAATTTTCCCTGCTCTTCCACTTAGAACATATTCCTCTGTCTCCTCATCTTGTCTGTGTGTCTGTTTCTGTGTGTTAGGAAAGTCAGCTCCATCTCCTGCTCTTGAAAGTAGTGTCCTTATGAAGGAGAGAACTTTCCATGTCCTGCCGTGCTGTCCCCTGTTCCCCAGAACCTGGCCCTTCAGGGGCATGCCCTGTATGTGATGTGCGCCCTCCTGTGGTGGCTGAGCCCCCTCTGCCTTAAGTCCAGTCGTCCGCACAGGGTGTCTTTGCCTATTGTGGGCAGGGTTTTGTCCCTGGGCTGTTTGTGGGCCAGTCTGGGGCCACCTTGGGTTTGAGTTGAGTCAGAGCAGGGGTTCGCCAGAGATGCAGTAGCACCGGCCTTGTGCTTGTTGCTCCCTGAGAAGTTCATTGGTGAGCAGGGCCTGCCGTCAGACCAGATGTCTGCCCCCCCACCCCCACCCACTACCGCAGCCGGTTAGGACCGGTGTGTGTGGCTGTCTTCCCCTCCCCCTGGGGCGGGACTCATTTCGGAGTGGCACTGGCCCTCGTTGGGGCTGCTTGCGCCCCGCCAGGCTTGCAGCCCCGGTTTGGATGAGCTGGATCCACAAAGCGCAAAACGTGGTGTTAGCAAGGTTCATGCCAATCTTCTGGTTGCAGGGGACCCACAGCACGGGGACTGGGGTGGGCCCAGCAGAGGGGGTGGTGTGATTTAAGTCAGGTAGCAAGTGTAGGCGCTGCCCTGGTTCCCACAGGTGGCCACGTGCTTATGCTGAGGGACAGAGTAAGGAAATGGTGCCTGCCAGCTCCTTGGTTCCTAGAGAAGTCCCTCAGTGAAGTCTGAAAGGAGTAAACACTTCTGCCTCCCACAGGCCCCAAACTGCTGCTTAGTACTCTCTAACTCCGCGGGCTGTTTGTTGTGCTGTCTAATGGTGGGGACTCAGTTTCCCCTTACCTATTGGCCGTTCCAGAGCTGGGCGTGCCAATTTTTAAAATTCCAGGTTTTTAGTCCTGATGGTTGTAAGAATTCACAAAATTCAGCCCTTCTGGTTTTCAAAGCCAGATGTCACGGGGATTCTCTTGCCCACGTGGGATCCCTGCTGTGAGGGTCTCTTTCTCTCCCCCCTCCCTGCACCTGTGGCTCCCTCTCTCCCGCAGATGGCCTGCAGTCCACTGAGCTGCCCACTGCGTCCCTGCCCTTCCTGCCATCTTCCATGTGGCCTTTTCTCTATATTTAGTTGTAGCGTCTGTGTGGCCAGTCTTCAGGCCACTTTCGGGTTATTTACTGATGTGGCTGTTCTCTAGCTGTATCCGGCGTGGACGAGGTGAGCTGAGGGTCCTCCTGCTCTGCCCTCTTCCCAGCAATCTCATTCCAGGAAGAGGAGAAGGACCAGTACAATTCTCATTCTCACATCTTTTCAAGAAAAAACTGTATAGTAAAACTATTACATGCCAATTTTTTCCCTCAAATAATTTAACTTACTGAAACCTTGTTACAGAAATACTCAGAGCCATACCTTAAATATTACTTTTCGGTAGGTCTCTAATTCGGCGTCTGTATGCAAAGACTAGCTCTAAGATCATGTTGGGTATTATAAAAACATGAAACGTATTTTTAAAGCAACTCTTTGTCTGTTCGCTAAGTACTCCTCTCTGTGATTAGCAGAAGATAATTTATCTGTTGTTGACCAATGATTTGTAAAAGCCACCCATACCTGTTCAAGGAGACAGGGGTGACTGGCTTGAATCTGACTGATGAACTCGTGTCCTTTGATTCGTATCAAATACTCACACCTGAAACACGAACAAAGTTAAGTCTGGGGGGTTGTTTTAACCCCATTATTTGTAGGCAGCTAAGTATTTCCAGTGAACATAAACGTACATATCAGCACTTAACATTCATTTCACACACGGGAAGAGGCAAGATGCCGTAAGTGAGAGACTGCACACAGTGCCTCACCAACGCTGAAGCTACAAGGCTCACGGGGCTCTCAGTCTCCACTGGGAGCTCCCGGCTGTGCTCTTCAAAATTTCGCAGATTGCCAAATACACTCTGAACACTGAGAACAGAGTCAAGAGACAGGGAGAAAGTTCTCTAATAAATAATGCTGCTCTCTCATAAACCCTGCACGTTTAAAAGTTAAAAATACACGAAGCAGGACAAGAGAGGAATAATGAGGAAGGTGAACACATTTTCTAACAAGACAGATGGTCCCAAGTCAGCAGTTCCTAGATCATACACACCCACTGTCACCCAAGTGTAAAAGGAACCCAGATTCACCCTTGCCTTTATACATTCTCAAAGTTTCCGCAACGGAAAGCTAGGAGCACTTCTTAGAGACACTAGAAGTTTTGACCATGAACAATACCATCAGAAGCCTCTTGACTTCAATTTCAAAACAAGAGCACAAATAAGCATGGAATAATCAAAAGTAAGTGTAGGAACTGACAAGGAAATGTTCTGTAGTGACTAAAGGAGGAGAGATGTGTCTATATTGACCCGGATCACCCTATTTAATACCCCAACCTGCTTGGTGCTTCTGATTTTTCTCACCGTCCTGTTTTCTCTCGTTGTCTGTAGCACTTGCTATCTTCCGACGTGCTACATAATTTATTAAGTTTTTATGAACTGTCTGCTTCTCTGGCTATTAAGTTAATGTGTGAGACCAAGGATCTTGGGTTTGTTCAACTGAGTATTTTAACCCCCTGGAACACTGCCTGGCAACAGATGATCAATTAACATGAAATGCTGAATAAATGGAAATATGTCCAAGACATGAGGCTAACTGAAAAAAGGTTTCAAAACGGTATACAGAATATCTAATTCACTTAATACTGTATACGTTCATCTACCGATGTATGTATGTTTCAAGAGGTGTCTGGAGGGATATTCACTAAAATGCTCACTGTGGTCCTCTTTAGATAATGAGGTTTCTGGACTTTTACATTTTCTTCTCTGTACTTCTCTACGAGGTGTGTACACAGGAAACCATAAACCTGTATCTTCCGTCAAAACGGTTAAGTTATTTTTCTAAGCAACTCATCCTAAATTTATTCACGAGTGCATTTTTGAAAGAAAGACTAAAGCAACAGCCGACTGTCAGGTAAACACAAATAACCCGTCCCATAACGATGACAAACGTTCGCACGGAGGGTTTCAAAACAATCACCTTGGAAACCACTTGGCGTGCTCCACCCACGGGTCGTCTCCTGATTCCCAGCAGCGCAGTCCACCGTCGCAGCAAAAGCATTTGACGTCATCACTGTGCCCTGAAACGAATTTTGGACCAAGACTCGTGAATACACACAAGGTGCCCACTACGACGAGCTAAGGCACGACACGCGGGCCGTTCTCCCGCGACCGCACGAGGCCCCTCACCCATGTAGTAGAAGCCAGCCAGGGCCAGCTGCTCGGGGAGAACAGGCACGCTGGGGGGCCAGCTGCAGAAGCTTCGGGAGCGGGCCGCGTGCGTCTGCATGCTCCGGTTGGACACGGCGCACCGCAAGGTGTCCTGAAGCCGGCTTTCTGCGAACGGGCAGGAGGGGAAGTGTCTCAGGTGCTCTGACAGGGCGTCGTCGTCCGGCTCCCAGTTACTCAGTCTCCCGCCGCAGGCGAAGCAGGCCACCTTGTCCCCAGGGCCCAGGTAGTAAAATCCAGCTCTGGCCAGCTGCTCCGGCAGCGGGAAGGTCAAGGGCCAGCCCTGGAACGAGTGCAATCTGGCTTCCTCGGCCTCCATCGCACGGTGGTGGGGACTCGTCCTCCGGGGACAGAGACCTTGGTTTGCTCTGAAGGTCACAGGGTTCTGCGGGAAGGTGGCGCAGGAGCGGCTAGGACAGCCCCCGTTTTCCACGCTGGGAGGCGGCAAGAGCCTGGAGCTCGTCCCTGAGGAAGGACAGGTGGGCTGAGAGGGGGCGCCCGAAGCGCTCACCGGATTTAGACTCTGGATGAAGCTGCAGCTGGGGTACAGCCTCCGATGCTTCTCCAGGGGACTGTCCCCCTGCTTCCAGTTGTCCAGCGTCAGGCCGCAGCAGAAGCACCGGACCCTGTCCTTCCGGCCCGTGTAGTAGAACCCGGCCCGGGCCAGGCTCCGCTCCGAGACAGGGGCGCCGGCGGGGAAGGCCGAGAACGTGGACATTCGGTACAGCTCACACGAGTGGTCGTATTTCAGCCCCGACACGGTGCCGCCTTTCAGCAGCTTTGATGACAATGTGCTGTTTGCTCCGATGTTCATGACGAAACGGACGGGGTGGCAAAGGGAGCAGCCTTTCTCTGGGGAGGTAGCTTTGTGCATGGCTCTGGACGGTGGTTACTTTTATCACTAGGCGGACACCCAGAACAGGAAGTCTCTTGTCCTTCTTTCCCTCTGTGTATTCAGGGCTTCCGCATGGTGAGATTCTAAGCTCGACGCTGACACGCGGTAGGGGGAGAGTGTGTGCAACTGCACTTTTCCATAATCTTTACACACACACCGCGAGCACGATGGCACACGGCACCTCGTCGTGGAAATCAAAACCCTGCGCACAAGCGGGGAGCGCTTCAGGTCACCAAGATGCCACTCGGCGTCGGGCACCCCTGTAGGCAGCACAGCGCCTCGGCGGGGGGGGGGCTTCACGGTGCCCGGCTGGCCTGGAGACCAGGCGTGGGGCTCACACTGCCAGCCTGTTTTCGGGGAGGAAACCTATGCCCTGTACGTGCTCCACAGAAAAAAATCCAAACTATGTTTATTTTGCTTTTTTTTAATTATGAAATTTGGTAGCCAGAAGAAAAGCGTAAGACCTGCCTGAACAGAAGAAACAAGTACATTGGGGTCATTTCACCGATTGTAGGATGTATCTTTTTAACACCTCTGTTACCAAGAGGTATCTTTCAGCTAACAAATACCGTATTTTAATTAGCAGGGCTTTTATCTCTTGGAGCTATATAAAATAATGGTGTGTTTTCCAATTAGTGACATCTTAGATGCGATGGAATACAATCTATCCCAAATCGTGCTCAAATTAAGTAATTTTTCTTCCTAGAATATTTGTAATAGGAACAACAAAACGATCTAGAATTTTCCTACAAATGAAGAGCTGAAGTGGGAACAGAATTGGCTGATGCATCTTAAGTCCTGTTTCAAAATTACCTGAACGACAATTACTTCCCATAGTCAGCAGCTTGGTTACTTAGTCCTAGTGATTCCAGTAGAACTTAGCAAACTGAATACTGTATTTCAAATAAATCCTCAAAGAAGAATGTGTTTGTTCAACTGGTCTTTTTAGGCTCAGCTTCACGCCGTTGAAAGACACTACCAAATCTATTCTGACAATGGATTTGTTTCTTAAAACAGTCAAAAGTCAGAGGGCTGAGTCTGTATACTAAGATGAATAATCGAAGTGTACAAATGTGGCTTTGGTCAGAAATCCCAAAGACAGCATACCTTGAGCCAGAATTCATCGCAACAAGAAAATGATGAATTTACGTTGTCACAATCCCCTCCTTTTGCCAAACAGAGACCTTGTGAAAGTTCAGAGTTTCTCAATTAAGACCAGCTATCAGTTAAAAGTTTCTGTGTCAGTAACATGAACAACAATCTGCAAACGGGTCTTCGTGGCTTCTCTAGCCGTGATTTCTGCGCAGTTTCCTGGGTCCCACAGGTGTTGGGGTTTCCGCTGCGACTTTGGCTCTTTACTTCCAGGTGATATGAGAAACGTAGCTCTGTTCCAGGGATCAGTTATTGTGTCTAACATCAGCAGTGGACAAAAATTTTACACATTACTGCAGAAACCCTTCCGGGGCTAGTCACTGTGTCTGCGTAAGTCTGTTGTTTTCCCAAAATGGACCATCCAGCCATCATTCTCACCGTCATCCTTCTCAGAGATAACAGCCCATTCAAACAAGCCGAACTTGAGACTTTTAACACATGCACATTCAGATAAGTGCTTAGATCATTCTTTTACCAATCATCCATGCTAGTGTGCCATACTCGACACTAGGGGCACCGCAAAGTCTTGTTCTGGACATTTCTTTGTCACCATGGAAGTCTCTTGACCTGTCAGAGGCCTCACCTGCGTGCTTCTCTAACTTAGTAGAGGGGTGAATATTGTTCTAGATAACTGTCGCTCATTTTCAGGTCTGTACCAAACACAAGTTCCTTCTCTCTGTTCTGTTCTGGCTACAATCACTTCCCTTTATATCCACCAGTCAAATTCAAAGACGAGATCATCATGACTTTATAGTTACACCTCATGCCAATAGACTGTATTGTTTAAAATTAACATCCTTTGGGATAATAAAAACTCCAGTTCACACTTAATTTGTTTCTTCATGCACAAAACTACCTCCCGGAGATCAGACTAAGTCCCTTTTAAGGGTGTTAGGCCTCCATTTTGAGATGTTTTGATGTATGGGGAAAAAAATGGAAAAAATCTAGAGGTAGAACACTTTGCCTCTTTTGTAAAACCTGTTTAAAACGAGAAAAAGACAGTTTTAAAAGTCAAATACCTCACAGATACAACACAACGATCTCCCTGTAAACATGTTTTTCAAGCCAGAGCACTAGTGTCGGCTGATTGGCGACCTTGCCCAACACACGGTGCTGTGTGATGCACTGCAGAGGCCACGAAATCCCAAGTGAAAACCAGAGGGCTCCAGTGGGTGGCCAGCAAGGGCATTATTATGTTCAGCTTTCACAGAATTGGGTCTCGGTATTTTATTCATTTTTTTAACTTTGGATTTTGAAATGAATTCATACATACAGAAAAGTTACAGAAACGGGAGGGTTCCCACATACCCTATGCTCAACTTCTCCAAAGCTACTATCTTACGTGATCGTGGGACAACTGTAGAGGCCAGGAAATTAACACGGATACAGTGCTGTTACTTAATGTACTTGCCCTGCTTCATTACTAACACTGTTAAAAGTAAGAGATTTCCCATGACCCTAGATCCCACGTCCTTGTGAAAACCAGACTGCCAACAGTGGGTGACAAGCGGCCGGCGGGCACACAGCAGCTTCATCTCTCACACAGGGCACACGCCCCGGCCCTCTGATACGGATACATTTGTCCCTGAACTGGAACTGTGGTTTTTCTCACAGTACGGTCAGCATGGGAGTGAGACTGCTCTAATACCTGTGTCTGTCAAAAGTACCAAAAATGCAAGGTGGACAAAGAGAGACAAGTTTGGAGAAAAATGAGAGTCCTGTATTTGTGGAGAAGAAGAATATTCCTACGTGTTAAATGCATAAATAGAGTGGGGTTTCGTTTAAAAGAGACACCCCCAGATCTGTTCGCTCTGTCACCTGCCTGGCCTCTATACATCTGAGACTGTGAACTGCTTACAGAGGCCTTACGCTGAAGAAGCCTGGGGGTGGACACAGGCACATGCATGCCTGCGGAAATACAGGCAACAGTTGTATGATAAAGTACAAAAAAATGCCCACCCCAGATGGATTCAAACCCTCTTACCCTCTTCCAGCACGCAGACCCCAAATATGATGGGGACCCCTGAGGCCTCCCTGCAAGCTTGAGGACCTCCACAGCCCTCCTCCCAGACTGGGGATCCCAATGGCCTCCTCCCAGGCTGGGGACCCTCACGCCTCCTGCCCCAGGCTGGGGGCCCACAGTCTCCTCCCAGGCTGGGGACCCCAGTGGCCCTCCCCCCAGGATGGGGCCCTCCCCTGCGGCCCTCCCCCCAGGCTGGGGACCCTCACGCCTCCCGCCCCAGGCTGGGGACCCCAGTGGCCCTCCCCCCAGGATGGGGCCCTCCCCTGCGGCCCTCCCCCCAGGCTGGGGACCCTCACGCCTCCTGCCCCAGGCTGGGGGCCCACAGTCTCCTCCCAGGCTGGGGACCCCAGTAGCCCTCCCCCCAGGATGGGGCCCTCCCCTGCGGCCCTCCCCCCAGGCTGGGGACCCTCACGCCTCCCGCCCCAGGCTGGGGGCCCACAGTCTCCTCCCAGACTGGGGATCCCAATGGCCTCCTCCCAGGCTGGGGACGCTCACGCCTCCTGCCCCAGGCTGGGGACCCCAGTGGCCCTTCTCCCAGAATGGGCCCCCCCCCTGCAGCCCTCCCCCCAGGCTGGGGACCCTCACGCCTCCCGCCCCAGGCTGGGGACCCCAGTGGCCCTCCCCCAGGATGAGGCCCTCCCCTGCGGCCCTCCCCCCAGGCTGGGGACTCTCATGCCTCCCGCCCTAGGCTGGGGACTAGCACAGCCACAGCTCTGGTGAGCTAGGCAGCTCCTTGGCCCCTGCAAGTCTGCAAACCTGCAGGGCCCTCCTCAAATTTCTCCTCCACTGGCCCGCATCCTGTTTGCTA
Source organism: Puma concolor (assembly GCF_028749965.1). Classification (NCBI taxonomy): domain Eukaryota; kingdom Metazoa; phylum Chordata; class Mammalia; order Carnivora; family Felidae; genus Puma; species Puma concolor. The sequence continues at coordinate 115,942,650 of NC_141676.1, forward strand.
GACTGCTGTGCCTTCTGTTAGAGACCTTCACTTCCACAAACCCATGCCTTTCTGCCTCACAACCTACCCACTGCCTCAGAAATCCTGCTCTCCGCCCCAGTCCCTCACCCCTTCCTCTCTGTGGACCCTTCCCTCGATGTAGCAAGCAAGCTTAAGTCTGTCTCAGTTTCAAAATGAAAACACCAACAAAAATCCTCTCTCGATCCCACTTTCCATTCTGGCGACTACCGCGGACCCCTGGACAATGCAAGGTCAGGGGCACCCGCCCCTCTCCCCAGGCTGTTGAAAATCTGAGCGTAACTGCTGACTCCCGAAGACCTTAGTAACACACTACAGTTGACAGGAGCCTTACAGATGGCACTTGACTAATGCATATTTACATGTTATATGTACTATGCACTGTATTTTTATAATAAAGCCAGCTAGAGAAAAGAAAATGTTAAGAAAACCAAAGGAAAATACATTTACAACGCTGTGCCGTACTCAGGGGAACCACAGGCACATAAGGGGACCTGCGCGGTTCAAACCCTGCTGTCAAGGCCCAGGTGGTGCCTGCGTCTCACCTTGTCTTCACCGCCAAGGGCCTCGGGTGAGACCCCCTGTTCAATTACATTCAGCCAGCACCACTTAAAAGTGCTGTCGATATTGTTAACGCCAACGCCTTCTTCCCCACAACCAGGGGAAATTACATTTGGCCCTGGCGCCTCTTAGATATGTCCCAGTCCCCTGGCTACTGTGATGCCACCCTCTGGGGACTCCTGTCTCCTTTCTAGCGGTTCCTTCACAGAATCAGCCTCTTCTTACCCTTAGCGTGACGTGGGCAACCTTCCTGATCCCAGGGCTGGTGGCCGTCTCTACCGACTTGGGCGCTTGACAAATGCACAGCTGTGACCCTGGCCCCTTTCTGCCTCCCTGGACTGTGAGCTCCTCCGGATCAGAACCAGGTTTCAGCCCTGGATGGCCCACCCACTGCCGGCATCCGCCGGGGCACCATGCGGAAGGCAGACACGAAGTTCAGAGTGAATGTTAGCAAAGTTGACTGAGTGCCCGGTGATGACAACGCCCTCACGGTCACCGGCACAGCATTAAGAACATCAATTTTACAGTAGTGACTCCCAAGTCTGCTCCCCGACGGTTTCATACGAGGGTCTGAAGTCAGGCTTCCTACGTTTCCACTCAGGTGACCGAGACCGGAGGGGTGCCCTTGGGCAAGAAAACGTCCCTGAGCCTGAGTTCCCTCATTGTCCACGGAGATAATAACGGTACCCCTTTCTGGAGACCGTGAGATTTGAACCCGAAACCACTCACTCAAGGTGTCTACAGGGTCCCGGCACCGACCACCGGGGAAACGACCAGAAATCTACTCTCTGTGCCACCACGTGCGAACATTCCAACAGTCGTTCCTCCGCGGGTTTGAGCAGGACTCGACTGGGGCCTCCCTACCAAGTTGTGGGGCGCCCTGTCCCGCAGCTCACTGGGCATCCACCGAGGCGCGGGGACACCTCCTGGCCCTGGGGTCACCCCGGCCGCCAGGGCCTCCCACCGCACTGGCCCTCCACTGGCTGGCGCGGGGGTGCACACGGCAGGGGCTGGGGGGCGGGGGGCATCGACCCTCGCGCTCCACCGCACGCCCCGTGAACCCCCCGCCCGCGCGAGGGGAGGTCCGCGCACCCGCTGCCCCGTGGGCCCCTCGCCCGAGGAGAGGCCCGCACGCGCGCGCCCGGCGACCCGTTACCTCCTGCCGCCCCGGGGGAGGTCCGCGACCGCGCACACACGCCCCCGCGCCCTCGCGGCCAGTCGCGCACCTGCCGCCCCGAGGCCCCGCGCGTGCCGGCCGCGTCGTCGATGGCCGCCGTCGCCCGGCTCCGGTGCGCGCCGCAGGGCGTCGCCGCCTTTTAGCGTCTGGCGCCGACCCCCCCGCCCCCCGCCCGTCCGTGCGCCCGCGTCCGGCGCAGCGGCCGGTGCTTTCCTCGCGGGACGAGGGGGAACTCCGGGGCGGTAACCACACACACTTCCCCTGACCGCGGCCTGGCCAGCCCTCCCCGCCTCCACCCCGGGGGATTTCCGCGACCCCGGGCACCCCCCCCCCCCCCCGCCCCCCGCCCCCCGCCCCGGGCGGCCTTTCAGAGGGCCGGCGCCGCGCGCTCGCGCCCGGGCAGCGGCCGCGTGCTCGGGGTCGGCCCGGTCGCGCGTCCCCGCCGGCGGTCGCAGGAGCGAGGGCGCGGGCGGAAGCGCGGGTTCCCCGTGGGCATAGCTGCAGTGCCTGGGACGGCGGCGTGGCCTTCTTCGTTTCCGGTAGCGAGGTGTGTGTGTGCGTGTTTGTTTTCGCCTGGTTGGTTGTTTTTGTAACTAGGGTGGGCCTGGCTAATTAAAAAAAAAAAAAAAAAGTCCCTTCCTTTAGGCTCTTGTCCCGCACCGGACAGCTCTCAGTGCCGGCGGTCCTCTCCGGGACACCGGGGTCTGTGCACCCGCCGTCCCTCCAGCTGCCCGGCGCACGCGGGGGGACCGCCTGCCGGGTAGCGGATGGATGGGGGCGCTCAACCGACTGCCCCGCCTTCCAGCACAGCTAAGATGGTCAGGAGCCAAAGGAAATCCTGTAACGTTATTCGGGAATTCTTCCTCCCGTGGAAACAAAACGGACGCCCGTTCCATTCGGCACAGTCGGCACGGGCTGGGGCGTCTTCAGGATGCGGTGGCTCCGGCCGCCCAGGGCAGTCGGGGCTCCAGCTGGAAGGGGCCAACGTGACTGAGTTCATGTCACGGGGAAATCGCAGTCCACTTCCGACCCTGCCCCGTTCAAAACCTGGCAAGACGTTTTCAACTCACCTTGGAGGTGACTGAAAACCTTTTTTGTGGGCGTTATATGCTTTTGATCTTGTAGCCACCAAGAGGATTTTTGAAACACGAAACTCCTCTGGACATTTTTAACTTTAAAGCATAAAAGTTGTCACGGTTGCGAAGCACCTGCAGAATGCAGACATAGGTATTTTGGAACACTGGATCCGGCCCTCTTTTCAACCGATTCGTGGAATACAAATACCACAGCCAGCCGTTCGACACCCACCATCGTCCATTAAACATCAGCTCGGCTTCAATAACTGTAAATATTATAGCGTTGCGTTTTGTCCTTGAACATTTTACTGCCCCCACAGATTTTTATTTAATTTTATTTGTTATTCCAATATAGGTAACATACAGTGTTATATTAGTTTCTGGTGCCTCCACAGTATTTCCATATATGTTTGCAAGGGGCAGCTTTATGATCACTCTGGCACATATTTCTGAAACAAAATGTGTATAAATTGAAATTCGTTTTTTTCCAAGCAAGGCACCTGGGGGGCTCAGTTGGTTAAGTGTCTGACTTTTGGTTTCGGCTCAGGTTATGATCTCACAGTTCATGGGTTCCAACCCCCAGCCTCCGGCTCTGTGTTGACAGCACAGAGCCTGCTTGGGATCCTCTCTCTCTCTCTCTCTCTCTCTCTCTCTCAATAAATAAATAACACTTGAAATTATTTTTTCCTGTGATCAAAAGGCTCTAAGTGTTAAAAATTTCTCTTTGATTGCATTACTGATACTAGTTTCAATACTTATTATACAGTTGGTCAAAACAACACGGATCAGGGGCATCTGGGTGGCTCAGTCAGTTCAGCGAATGACCCTTGATTTCAGCTCAGGTCATAATCTTCATGGTTCGTGGGATTGAGCCCTGCATCGGGCTCTGCACTGACAGCACAGAGCCTGCTTGGGATTTTCTCTCTCCCTCTCTCTGTGTCCCTCACCTGTTCGCTCTCTCTCTCTCTCTCTCTCTCTCTCAATAAACAAACTTTAAAATAGTTTTAAAGATTTAAAAATTAAAAAATGTAGATCACAAATGTTGATAATTACTAAATATAAAAAGTAAAACTCTATTATAAATGCAATCTCAGTGGGGGTGTCAGCTTATATTTGAACAATGTTCAACTGTGTGTTCATCAGTATTAACTATTACTAACTATAATAGGGCTCAGCATAGATTCTGCTCCTTTTATTGCTAAAGATTCTAAGTGTTGAAAACCTTCTTTACATAAGTAAGTATAGATAGGACCAGAAAAATGTCATTTGTCAATTTTTCACAATATTTTGACCTTCTGTTTCATACCTCCAAAATCCTTTAATGATCTTTAATTAAAAAATTTAATTAGTTACTAGCAGACAACTCAATTTTGTTGAAATCAGTGACTTGGAAACCACAGGCCCTTTGTTCCCAGAGAGAGTTGCCAGAGTTAGCAAATGAAAATACAGGACACCTCATTAAATTTAAATCTGAGATAAAACAACAAATAAGTTGGTGGTATAAGTTTGTCTCATACAATACATATTCATTGATTATCTTATATTCAAATTGAACTGGCTGTCCTAGATTTCATCCGGCAGCTCTATACCCAGATTTGAGAGTCATTCATGTTCTCAGCACTAATGCCAATTATCTCCAATTGTTCAGGAAGACTTTACACCTGGGGTGAGACACTATTTTACAAGCCAAGATGGGTGAGCACGAAGCCTTCTCTTCAAGAAGAGAGCCCCACGGTGAACAGGTTGGTGACAAGGCGGGACAGCCTGGCCCCCTTCGCAGCTCTTGTTTTCAGGCTGATCGGGTTTAGGAAGAGCCCCATGTGGACTTGACGCACCAGGCCGTCAATTCCTTTAACACTTGCCTGGGGCTAATCTTTGTGAAGACGTGGTGAGCCTGCCCAAGGGAGTACCTGTCCCAACTGAACGACCAGCGGCCTGAGGAATCCCGGTGGGACTGGCTTTCCCAGGTGCTTTGGGCACAATGAGAGTGGAGAGGAGACCTACCTGCCAGGCCCCGGAGTGCACCGCCACGTCTCCTCCGCGACATTTCACGCAACTTTAACGATGGATTTTTTAAAAATGTTTACTTACTTATTTTAGGAGAGACAGCGAGAGAGAGAAAATGGGCAGGGGAGGGGCAGAGAGAGAGAGGAAGAGAGAGAGAATCCCAAACAGGCTCCGCACTGTCAGCACGGATGTGGGGCTCGAGCCCACAAACCATGAGATCATGACCTGAGCTGAAAGAAAGAATCAGATGCTTAACTGCCTGAGCCACCCAGGCTCCCCAGTGATTGGAGTTTTAAAAATAATTGTTTTCCTATAGTAATGCTGAGGTGCACAGGAGCAAGGCTGCATGTATTTTGTTCAGCACACTATTCTAGTACAAGCAGGGTACCTGTAAATAGGGAGTGTTCAATAAACCTCTGTTGACTGAATGACAAAAACGGACTCAGTGTATCCACTTGGACCCTCTCTCTCCTAAACCTGCACCCATTTTTTAAATAGTGAAACATAACTTACCTTTTCCCTCCCAACTCTGTGAATATCCCAACTATTTTATATGAAAACTCCACTCTTCCTTGCAACACCCAAACATCACCTAAATATGTTTTCTCTCCAATACTCTTGTACACACAGAAGGAAGCGAGGAAATGCTTCAGGACAATGACAAGATAGACACACGAGGCCATTAGTATCTGGTTTACAACAGCTTTCTTCTGCTGTCCCTGTCTAAGCAGGGTATGAGAAGCGTGTTCACCCCATTCCTGGTTTGGAACTTCTAGGACTCTCAACTGTGGTGTGTTCTCATTGTCCTATTGTATTTAAATCAAGTTTAAAATATCTGTTTCCCTTGAGGGCGATCATGATTCTCTGGAAGGAATTTCACGTGGTCGTAAGTGCTCTAACAACTTCAGTGCCAGTCCAAGGGTATTTCACTCTAAGTTAGTGCATTTTTAGTTAAGGAGATACATAGAAATTCTGCCCCGGAGTCTAGAACCGAAAGTAAAAGTGAAATCTAACAGAGGGGACAGGGAGTTCCTGATTCCAAAGCAAATACGAGAGTCACTGTGAACGTTGGGGATTTCCTGGTCTGTTGGCAACTCGTAACTTGCAAATAAAACACAGATCAGCCTTGAACAAGTGCTAATGAAGAAGTTTACCTGGAAGTGTCTGTTAGTGTAGACAAAGTGATGACGCTGGGCCTCATACATGGTGGCTTACTTTTGATTTCTTTGTCCTGACAGCACTTTACCCGTATAATTTACATTGCACAGTCAAAGTGCACACATCTTACGTGCACAGCTCATGAATCTTAACAAATGTGTATACTTGGGGGACCACCAACCAGACCGATACCAAGAACACTTTCCCCACCACCCCAGGAAATTCCTTCATGCCTGTTTTCGGTCAATACTTATCTGTATAGCCCGGCCCCCCGCCTCAGGCACTGTTCTGGTATCTTCTACCTCAGCTTTGGTCTGTCTGTTCTCACACTTCACAGAAGTGGAATTGTGTGGCGTGCACTCATAAAGGCTTCTTTCACTAACTATTTGTAGTTTCATCCACACTGTACCACATCTTGGCAGTTTGCTCATTTTGCTGACAAATGGTATCTATTACCATAATTTGTGCATTCATTCTCCTGCTCATGGACGTTTGGGTTATTTCCTGGTTTGACCCCTTATGCAGAGCGAAGTTACGAACATTTTGGTCTGAGTCTTTGTGCGACTCTACGGATTCGTTTCTGTTTTATAAACGCCTGGACACGGAATCGCGTGGGGTAGGTGCGTGTTTGTTTTCACAAGGAACTGCCAAGAGCTTTTACAAAACGTTTGCAGCACGTTACACCCTGCCAGCAATGTGTAACAACTCTACGTGCTGAACATCCCTCCTAGGCTTAGAATTGTTAACTTTCTAAATCTGACCTCTTCCTGGGAGAATGTCCTGGTATCTCATTATGCTTCTAATTTTTATTTCCCTGGTAATTGATGATGAATATATTTTCATATGCGCCTTCATGACTTCGATCCCATCTTCTGTGAAGCGACTGTTCAAATCTTCTATTTTTAAACTAAATCGGTGGGGCGCCTGGGTGGCTCAGTTGGTTGAGCGTCCAACTTCGGCTCAGACTGTGATCTCACGGTTCATGAGTTCAAACCCCACTTCGGGCTCTGTGCTGACAGTTCAGAGCCTGGAGCTTGCTTTGGATTCTGTGTGTGTGTCTCTCTCTCTCTCTGCCCCTACCCGGCTCACACACTGTTTCTCTCCCTCAAAAATAAGTAAACATTAAAAAACATTTTAAACTAAATCGATTGACTTTTTATTATTGACTGAAGGGAATTCTTTACATATTCTGCATATGAGTCCTCTGTTGTGTGCATTGTGAATATTTTCTACAAGTTGGTGGCTTGCCTCTTGCCTTTACTCACAGTTTCTTTTAATAAGTAGAATATTTTAATTCTGATGGAGCCTAAGTTAATGTTTTCTTTTATGTAGAGTACAATTTATATCCCATTTAAGAAGTCATTACCTACCTCAAGATCATAAAGATTTTCTTCTATGTTTTTTTTCCAGAAGCTGTGATATTAACCCTTACACTTAGGACTATGATTCATCTCAGATTAATTTTTGCACGTGGTGTGAGTTGAGGGCCTAGGTTCATTTTATTTATATATATATATGTGTGTGTGTGTGTGTGTGTGTGTGTGTGCTATAGATAGATATGTAGATATGTAGGTTTCACACCCAGCATAGACCCCAACACAGGGCTTGAACTCGTGGCCATGACACCAAGACCTGAGCTGAGATCAAGAGTTGGACACTTAACAAACTGAGCCACCCAGGTGTCCCTCTTTTTTTTTTTTTTTTTTCTGAATATTGTTCCAACACTGTTTATTGAAAAGACTCTTTTCCTCATTGAATTGCTTTGGTGTCTTTGTCAAAAATCGATTGAACTTACATGTGGAGGGGTTTTTTTGGACACTGTATTGTGTTCTGTTTCTCTATTTGTCTATCTTTATGCCAAAAGCATACTGTATAAGTCACTGTATGTTTAAAATAAGCAGTGATACCAAATACCATTAGTCAAACTTTGTTTTTTTTTCAAAATTATCTTGGTTGAGTCCTTTCAATTTTTGTATAATTCTTAGAATTGTGAATATCTTTTTAATTTTTTTTTCTTAATTTTTTAAATTTATTTTTGAGACAGAGAGAGACAGAGCATGAGCAGGGAAGGGGCAGAGAGAGAGGGAGACACAGAATCGGAAGCAGGCTCCAGACTCTGAGCTGTCAGCACAGAGCCCAACGCAGGGCTTGAACTCACAGACTGTGAGATCATGAGCTGAGCCGAAGTCGGATGCTCAACCGACTGAGCCATCCAGGAGCCCGTGAATATCTTTTTAAAAGTTACCAGGAATTTGATTAGCATTATGTTCAATCTATAGGTCAATTTTAGAAGTACTGATGTCAACGTTATTGAGTCTTCTTTTTTTAATGTTTATTATTTTGAGAGAGAGAGTGGGGAGGAGGGGCAGAGAGAGAAAAGAGCAAGAATCTCAAGCAGGCTCCATGCTGTCAGTGCGGAGCTTGGTGCAGGGCTTGAACGCATGAACCATAAGATCATGACCTGAACTGAAACCGAGGGTTAGATGCTTACCTGACTAAGCCACCCAGGTGCCCTGTTACTGAGTCTTCTAATCCATGAACATGGAATCCATCCACTGCCTTATTTAATTTCCTTGTGTTCAGTACAAAGATCTTACCTTTTGTTACATTTATTCCTAAATATATTTTTATGCTATAGTATTTTTTTAAATTTAGATTTCCAGTTGGTAATAATTTTTTTAAATTTTTTTCAATGTTTATTTATTTTTGAGAGACACAGAGAGACAGAGTGTGAGTAGGGAAAGGCAGAGAGAGAGGGAGACACAGAATTCAAAGCAGGCTCCAGGCTCTGAGCTGTCAGCACAGAGCCTGTTGTGGGGCTCGAACCCACGCACTGTGAGATCATGACCTGAGCCGAAGTTGGACGCCCAACCGACGGAACCACCCAGGCGCTCCGGTAATATTATTTTTAAACTGAGTGTTCAGTTATTTGTTGTTAGAAAGTGAAAATAAAATCAATTTTAGTATAAGGATCTTTTGTCCTGCTACCTTGCTAAATTCACTTATTGTAGCCAATCCTTAGATTCTTCCGGATTTTCTTTAGCAAACTACCATGTCATCAATATATAAAAACAGGGGCATCTGGGTGGCTCAGTCGGTTAAGCATCCAACTCTTGGTTTTGGCTCAAGTCTTAATCTCACAGTTTATGGGTCTGAACCCCTGTTGGGCTCTGCACTAACAACACGGAGTCTGCTTGGGATTTTTCTCCCTCTGTCCATTCTCTCTCTGCACCTCCCCCACTTGCACTTTCTATCTCAAAATAAATAAATAAAGTTACAAAAAAAAAAAAAAAGAATTTCCAGGGGTGCCTGAGTGGCTCAGTCAGTTAAGCATCTGACTTCAGCTCACATAATGATCTCAGGGTTCATAAGTTTGAGACCCACATCAGGTTCTGTGCTGTCATCTGGAGCCTGCTTTGTATCCTCTGCCCCCCCCCCGCCCCTCCCTCTTTCTCACTCTCTCTCTTTCAAAAATAAAAATAAACATGTTTAAAAAAATGTCCAAATATTTTTTAAAATAGATAAAAACAATTGTATTTCTTTCTTTCATTTATTTTTTCTTGCTTGATTGCCCAAGTCAGGACCTCTAATACAATGGTGATGAGACTTGATTAGGGTCAACCTCCTTGCCTTATTCCTCACTCAGGGAAAAAGTGATGTTAACCGTAGATTTCTCATAGATATTCTTTATCTGATTGAGGAGGTTTCTTTTTTTTTTTTTTTTTTAATTTAAATTCAACTTCATTTACTAACTTTTTTTTCTTTTTTCTTTTTTTTTTTTTTAAAGACTTTTTATTTATTTTTGGGACAGAGAGAGACAGAGCATGAACGGGGGAGGGGCGGAGAGAGAGGGAGACACAGAATCGGAAACAGGCTCCAGGCTCCGAGCCACCAGCCCAGAGCCCGACGCGGGGCTCGAACTCACAGACCGCGAGATTGTGACCTGGCTGAAGTCGGACGCTTAACCGACTGCGCCACCCAGGCGCCCCTCTAACGGTTTTTTTTTAAATCATACCCGGGAGCTATATTTATACAGATGATCACCTGGTTTTTCTGTTTATTCTGTCAATATGGAGAATTGCTTTGATTTATTTATGAGTATTAAACCAACCCTGCATTTCTAGGATAAACTCCACTTGCTCAGGATCTCATAGCCTTATTATGTATTGCTGGATTTCATTTCCTAATATTATGTTCAGGATTTTTTAGTTGAGGGTAGAAAAGGAGAGAAACAAGAGGAAAATGGAAGTGGAATAATTAAGATACCAGGAAAACATAGAGCACCGCTAGCACAAACTAAATTCGGTAGAGGAGGTAAGAGCTGATTAAAAGTCAACAGTTTATATTAAACACACTTGCTGTGTCGGTGACCGGAGAGAAGGATGTGATGAAATACACTTACCCTGTTCGATCCCACGAAGTCAGTGTCACTGGCAGAATTTCACAGCCAGGAGGCCTCGGGCAGTGGCCGCAGACTCGCATCAGCCACAGACAATTCCTGAAGTGGGTCGGGGCGGAAGCAGTTAGTGGCTCTCAAGGATTTGGGTTCCGTGCAAAGGGAGATAAAGCAGGCGGATTCACAACAGAAGGCAAAAGAACACTAGGCGTGTGCCCCCGGACTGGACCAATTCTTACAGGGGCTAAACCAGCCGAACACGTGATCCATTTGCGGGAGAGAATGCTGGGAATGACAGTCTCCTCTGCTGGCTAGGAGATAAGGCTCTCGGACCCGGGGAAGCTTGTTTAGGGCAGAGGAACTGGGCGAAGAAGACTGGATGACGTTGTGGGAGAGAGAGTGCATCCAAACACTGTATGTTGGGAGCGCGCTGGGCTGACTGGTCTCCCCACTCGCAAAGCTCCCCAGGCTCCCTGAATCTGTGCCTAGGAAGGTTTGAGGACGTGTCTAAGGGGCAGCAACTTTAAAAGCTGAAGCGATCCATTCCAGAGGCCTGCCTCCCTCCTCCTACCATTTTCTCCGGGGATGAGGTGGACGAAGGGGAGCCTCTGGAAATACCAGGATCCTCAGGGCCACGCCTGCTCTGCTGTCCAGAGAGAGGGGGTCGGATCACAGCCCCTGTCTCAGGGGTACCGGGAGGGCAAGAGAGACACGTGCGGTACAAAAGCCCAGGAGGCGCTGGCCGGCTGGGTCGCGCACCTTGGTCCTGGCCTCGGGCAGATGCAAAGTGTGCCCTGAGGCGCCTTCCCAGACCGGGAGCAGGAGAACCAAGCTTTGTTGTTGAAACGGTCCTGCAACCTCTGAACTGAGGGGCATAAAATCTTCTCGAAACGAAACACCCTAAACCGTCTAGGGAGCCGGAGGCCTACTTGGCTTGGTGAGTCCGGGGCTTGAGGCACGCGGAGGGAGCTGTGGCAGAGGCGACGGCAGGCCCCGGAAGTCTGCAGCTGGCTGTCCGGCTTTGGACTCCGCTCTCCCCGCCGTGGCCACGCGGCACCACGTGGTGCAGACGTCACCGGCGCTCAGCCCAGATCCCCTCCACCACCCTGTGCACCTGAATCCCAGAGGCACCAAAGCTGCTAACGGGGGACAGCTGTGACCCACCTGGAGCATTACGCCCGGTCGGTGTGAGTCTGAGACCACGACCACAGCTGCTGCCACTGCCTCCCCGCTCTTCCCCTGTGGACCCGAGGAGGCCAGACCCTGTCTTTGCTCTGCTCACTCTCCCTGCTGGATCCTCTCCCCTCCCTTGCTACAGGCTTCCCTGAAGAGCAGGACACTTGACAGATCCCGTGGCCCTGAATCCCCGTGCCAGCCTCTGTTGCTAGAGAGCCTAACGGAGTGGTGCCTGGAGTGAGTCACCCGCCAGGCGCCCACCTGCCCTCAGCTACGGGGGCACACAACCCTCCAGAGTGTTGTCAGGAAAAAATGGGCTGATGTTGTGAGGCACTTAGAAGAGTGTCTGGCCCACAGAAAGGGCTCGGCCACTTTAGCTCTCATTGTGACAGGTTGGTGCCGTCGGATATAAAGATAGGGTGGTTCTTCATGATGATTTTCAGAATGCCGGATCAGTACAGTTGTTTTACGACGGCTGCTTCTCAGGCCAAGTTCGTGTCTGACTTTTACCATGAGTCACAAGGAACACGGTACGTGGCCTCTGTGGTTCAGAACCCACCACCCCACCTGCGAAAAACAAACCCAACGTGCATCCATACTAAGAAGAGGAAAATACACAGCACGTGTATGTCCCTCCCCCAAGTCTGTCAGTAGAGCAGTAATTAAATAAATGGTGTTTGGACCATGGAACATCGTACGACTGTAGAAAAAAAGTAAGTTGCCTCACAGAAGCAAACTGAAGTTCTTTCTGGAGGAATGCATCCTCAGAATGGGTCTCAAAAACCCACTGATAGAGCTGCAGTGAATATGAGCTTCCATGTAAGGGTCGTAAGATGTCCAGAGTCATCAGATGCAAAAAAAAAGTACACCCAATATGTTTATAGAAATACAAGAGGGGGGCCACTGAGTGCTCCGTTGGTTAAGCGTCCGACTCTTGGTTTCGGCTCAGGTCATGAGTTCGAGTCCTGCATTAGGCTCTGTGCTGACAGTGCAGAGGCCTGCTTAGGATTCTCTCTCTCCCTCTCTCTCTGCCCCTCCCCTGCTCGCTCACTCTCTTTCTCTCAAAATAGATAAATTAATTAAATAAATATTTTTTAAAAAAGAAATGAAAGAGGGAATTGAAAACATGGGTAAGGAGCAGCAGATTATAAAAAATAAGCAGGCAGATTGGTAAAAGGACAGGACAGCACCTCCAGAAACTGAAAAATAATCACTGCATCAAGAACCATAATGAAATCATTAAACTGCTGACAAAGAGATAATGAACGAACTTGATACACAACCTGTGGAGACTGCAGCACAGAGAGACGAAGACACCAAAGGTTTGCCTAATTCCAGAAAGAGAGAGAGAGAGCAAAGAGACAGGGAAAATCCAGGCTAAAGATGCAGCTGGCCGAGACTTCCCCAGAAATTTTCAAAGACTCATAGCCCCAGATTCAGTGATTTCAGGTGGCAATTGCTTCATTAAGCCACAGCCAAACAGAAACTACCAGTGAGTATTCAGGAACGGAGGACTTCCAGACATATTTGAAAAGTCCTTTCCAAATGCCAATAAGAACCTTGGTTTTTTAGGAATGTTCTCAGAGAGAACTTCTGGACTTACCCTGTCGGTCCATGTTATCTCTTTTAAGGCAGAGGTGATGTAACAAACTCCTTGTAATCAACGTGAAAGAACGGGCTGATGAAGTAAAACACAAAAGGATGTTGAGAGAAAAGAGCAATGTTCTTGTTTTAAAAAAATTTTTTGAATGTTTATTCTTGAGAGAGAGAGAGAGAGAGAGAGGGGGAGACAGAGCATGAGTGGGGGAGGGGCAGAGAGGGAGACAGACAATTTGAATTGTGCTGACAGCTCAGAGCCCGACGTGGGGCTTGAACCCACAAACTGTGAGATCATGACCTGAGCCAAAGTTGGATGCTTAACCGACTGAGCCACCCAGGCGCCCTTTGATTTTTTTTTTTAAGTAGACTTCACACCCAGTGCAGAGCCCAACGTGGGGCTTGAACTCACAACCCTGAGATCAAGACCTGAGTTGAGATCAAGAGTTGGTCACTTAACCCACTGAGCCACCTTGACTCCCCTATTTTTTTTTAATATAGCTATTGTAGATTGCATTCTTTGGCAAGGAGACCTTCAGATGGAGACCGTGTGCAGGTGGGTTATGGGATGTCATCCTCAGAGATGACACCTTTCAGCTCTTCACTGTCCCCTCAGAGGTCTTCCCCTGAGCACTGCCAGCAGGTGGCACCCCCAGAGCTGGGGCAGTGAGGGACTCAGCGCTGGAGGCAGATCTGGACACCACAACACATTCACCACAATGGCCAAGGAGGAGAAGGCTTGCTGTAGTCACACATCTCCCCTCGACTTGAGGAACATACATTCCAGAAAGGTTAAAGGTTCGAGAAAAAACTAACCACAGGAGATGGGTAGCCAGCAGAGCATGCATTCATTTGACAAATATTTAAAGTAGACCCGCGGTTGTTGAACTTTGCGCAACAGACCGCAGAAGCAATGAATGGTGATGGATGGTCCTGACCCGTGTGCTGAAGCCAGGGGCTGCCTGCTGGTGAGGGCCGGTCAGAAGCACCTCTTCCCAACTCCCAGTGATGTCCAGTTGGTAGCAGGAAATGGACCACAGTGGAAGAGAGCCAACTGTTAAACACGTACCAGCAGGATAACGCGCCTCACTTCTGAGCTGATCATTCGACAGAATGTAAAGGTTTAAAACTGTCCGCTCTGCCACTTGGGGTGCCTGGGTGGCTCCGTTGGTTCAACATCCAGCTTCAGTTCAGGATGTGAGCTCATGGTTTGTGAGTTCAAGCCCCACATCAGTGCAGAGCCCGCTTCTGATCCTCTGTCCCCCTCTCTCTCTGCTCCTCCCCCGCTCATGCTCGCTCTCCCTCTCAAAAATAAATAAAACGTTACCAAAAAATAAATAAAATTGTCCACTCTGCCTCTGGTTGCGCACACCACGTACGTATAAAAGGTAGGTTATCAACCAGAGCCTTAGACTCACGCTGTCCAGTGGAAATACGTGAGCCACATACATAATTTAAAATTTTCTACTAACCATATTTTTTAAAAAGTAAAAAGAGTGAAATTGTCATTATATATCTTATTTAACTCAATATATCCCGATTGTCATCGCAACATGTAATCAATACAAAAATATTTCACGTATTTTACGTATTTTACGTATTTACGTATTACCACGTATTTTATAGTACATTTTCAAGATCTATATGCTTACAGCACATCTTAATTCAGATGCTAAATTTAGGAGTTGGGAGGACGGGGGAGCAGAAGTACCCTAGGCTCAGCTTGAGAAGAAAAGCGAGTAAAAGCAAGATAAAAGGGGCCAGCCAGATGTGCAAGGCTGGACACTCCCCTTGCAGACTTTCGGCTTCTGCAGTCTTGCTTACCTCCTGGCTCCACCGACTGCCTGGGCAGCACCACTGATAAGGGCCCCCTGCCCTCTTTCTTTGTCCCTCAACCCCCTACCATCCCAGCCACAAGAGGAGGCCGACGCCAAGGTTCGGGGCTCAGCGTTTGGTGCGCAAAAAACAATCTTTTCTGATTCCCTGAGTGCGTGTGGCTTGTCTCTCCCTGGGCGCCGAGTATTTGCTATAACAGCCTTGCCCCAGGAACACAACTAGGTAACTATCAAATCATCCTAAATATCCCAGATCTCAACCTGAAGACCAACAAAACAAACTCCACAACTAAAGGGAGAGAAGAGCCCACAGTGGAGGTAAGAAGCACAAAGACGTGGTTTGGGGAGAAACATCATAGGAGCCGCTGAGGGGAGGGAGCCGTGGTGGAGAAGGGTGAGAGACAGAGGAACACACGGGAGAGTGTACGGGGAAAACAGATGCCCAGAGCAACTGGCTTGGAAAGTGAGAGGGGCTGAATTTCATGAGTTCTTGCCCCCAGTGGGGCTTAAAGCCTGGAGTTCTAAAGTCAACAGGCTTGACGGGAATGGAGCCCGGCATGCACTGTGCTGCTCCTGGAGAGAAGGCAGAATAGAGGGCCCACAGACATAACGAATGGAAACAGCCCCCTGAAGAATGCCTGGGACCCACAGCAGCGAGGTTACTTGCTCATCTCAGAGCACGTCCCACAGAGGCAGCTCCACAGAGAGACCCCTCCAGCAACAAAGGAACTGACCAGCACCATTTCCCTCCCCCACCCCTTAGCATAAGCACCGACACCGGGCGGGAACCAGTGCAGCCACACCAGCTACCTAACTTGCATATACCAAGCCCCTCCCCACCCACCCTCTGGTGGAACTGACCTTCCCAGTCACACCTGCCTCAGTCCCAGGCCCCCTCCTCCAGAAGACTGGCCCAAACCCCTGCCCACACCGCGTCTCCCAACCCAGGACTTTTGCAGGGATTCTGTTCCAGAGGCAGTGGTGACAGGTCTCATTTTACAAGCAGACCAGCAATCGCTAGTTAAAATGCATCACACTCGGGCCAGGGACTAAACACTGCCCAGAGCAGGCAATGAGAGCCTCTGCAGACAACTGGCCTGAAGGATAAAACGGCCAGGACACAACAGCAGAGC
This sequence comes from Puma concolor, assembly GCF_028749965.1. Lineage (NCBI taxonomy): Eukaryota > Metazoa > Chordata > Mammalia > Carnivora > Felidae > Puma > Puma concolor. Next base: position 115,958,783 of record NC_141676.1, read on the forward strand.
ACGTGCAGCACACACTGGAGGGCACTACAGGACCTCCTCTTCCTAAGGTCATCACCCTCAAGTGTAAAAGACGAGGGTGACTTTCTTAACACACAGAAATAGAGAGAGGCAGACAAAATGAGGAAACAGAGAAAATTATGAAATGAAAGAACAGGACAAAATCATAGCAAGAGACCCAAGCAAAACAGACATAAGTAACCAGCCTGAGAGAGAATTTAGTGTAATGATCATAGGGGTACCTGGGTGGCTCAGTAGGTTAAGCGTCTAACTTTGGCTCAGGTCGTGATCTCGCAGTTCATGAGTTTGAGCCCCACGCTGTGCTCTGCGCTGACGGCTCGGAGCCTGGGGCCTGCTTCAGATTCTGTGTCTCGGTCTCTCCCTGCCCCTACCCTGCTTGTGCTCTGTCTCTCTCTGTCTCAAAAATAAATAAACATTAAAAAACAAAAATAACTAAAGTAACGATCATAAAGATACTTGCTGGGCTGAGAAAAGAGTGGAAAACACGTGAGAACACAAAGGTAAGGAATAACAGCAGACATAAAGGGCTCAATAAAAAAAATGAGGAACACGCTCGATGGAACGAACAGCAGGCTGGAAGAAGCAGAGAAATGAATTCATGACTGAGAAGAAAGAGTAATGGAAAGTTATCAAGCTGAACAAAAGAGAGAAAAAAGAATTATGCAAAATGAGAACAGAGTTAGGGAGCTCAGTGACTCCATCAAACATGATAACATTCATATTACAGGAGTCCCAGAAGAAAAGAAAAGAAGGCAGAAAATTTAATTGAAGAAATAATGGCTGAAATTTTCCCTAATATGGGGAACGAAACAGAAATCCAGATCCAGGAGGGACAGAGAATGCACCCCTCCACCAAATCAACAAAGGCAGATCCACACAAAGACATATTGTAATTAAAATGGAAAAAGTAATGATACAGAAAAAAAAATTTTTTAAAGCAACGAAAGAAGACAGTTACACACATGGGAAACCCCATAAGGCTAGTAGGGGATTTTTCGGCAGAAACTTGGCAGGCCACAGGGAGTGGCAGGATATGTTCAACGTGCTGAATGGGAAAAACCTGCATCCAAGAGTGCTCTCTCCAGAAAGGCTGTTACTCAGAACAGAAGGAGAGATAGAGAGTTTCCCAGATGCTAAATTTACATCAAAATACTTGAACTGTATTAGATTTCAAAAAATTCACGGTTGCAAAAGATTCACATACCCAAGTTGTTTCATACATACTTAAAATTTTCAAATAACTAAACCAAATACACTTATTTTCTTTTAATATTTGTATTCACATTGACAAAACCATTCATCTTTTCTAAAAATTGATTTGACTTTGAAGCAAAAGCATATCGAGTGGCCACAATGCTTTGTAGTTCAGTCTGGGAGGGTATAGGGCCAACACCAAACAAGGAATTGTATTCTTCCCAATCATGGACCCTATAAGATTTGGATATGTCTTTCATGTTTGACTGAATCTACACAGGGTTCTACAATATGCTACAGTTTTTAGGATTATATAAGAAAACTAGCAAATTGATATTTCTTAGGTTGGCTAATCTGAGAAAAGCCACATTGCCACATAAGCTAAAAGATGGCAGACTTGTGGGGCACCTGGGTGGCTCAGTCAGTTGAGCATCTGACTCCAGCTCAAGTCATGATCTCACGGTATTTGAGTTCAAGCCCAACATCAGGCTCTGCACTGTCCGAGTGGAGCCTGCTTGGGATTTTCTCTCTCTATCTTTCCCTCTCTATCTCTCCAAATAAATAAATAAACTTCAAAAAAGTAAGCTTTTCTTTTGCTTGATGTTTCAAGGTTTGCTCGCCCATATGCAGTGTGATCTGAGTGAGAACACACAAATCATGCTGCCTGGTTCTGTCTTTGATTATTGACAACTCAGCAAACATCCATGGGAATAAAAGGCACAATATAGGAAACAGTCAGTGATATTGTAATAGCGTAGTATGGCAGCCACACGTGTGAGTACAGCATGAAATATAAACTTGTCCAATCACTATGCTGTGCACCTGAAAGTAATGCAACATTGTGTGTCAACTATACTCAAATAAAAAAATATATTAAAAAAATAAAATCTTGAATTGGAATTAACAACAATGTAAATCTTTGTAAAATTCCTTTACAAGTCAACCAATGAGCATTGGTAAACAACACAAGACCATCAGATTCAGTTTCTTCTACTTCCCGCAACAGTCCCATCGAGTGGTGCTGAATCACAGCATTTGCATGTATAGATTGAACAATTTTAATAACTGTATCCTTGACACTTCCCATGAGTCTGATTCAGAAAACTAAGCAAAAATATTTTCACTATGTATCACATGGTAAAACAAAGCAATGAGGGAAACATCAGTCCCTTGTTTTAAAATCCCAATAAATCTGCCTTTTTTTTTATGTCATAGCTAGAGCTGTTAGAAGAAACTAATATTTTCCCCTATTTATCTGAAATTCCTTGATAGTCAGAAAAGGTTCAAATATATCTATGTCAGAGTTTGACGTTTTTGTCTACGAGTTAACGACACTTCTTCACAGATTTGGAAGTCCTTCAAGATGAAATGTATCCAGAATACTAACTGCACATGATTCATCTAAAACTTAAAAAAAAGCACTTGCAATCTTTCAAATTTTGAATCAACCGATTTTTGAAATTCTTTTTTTATTAAAGCTTATTATTATTATTATTATTTTTTTTTTTTTTTGAGAAAGAGAAAGAGAAAGAGAGAGAACAAGCAGGGCAGGTGCAGAGAGAGAGAGGGACAGAGGTTCCAAAGCAGGCTCTGCACTGAGGCAGAGAGGCCAACACAGAGCTCAAATCATGAATCGGGAGATCATGACCTGAGCAGAAGCCAGACACTTAACCAACTGAGCCACCCAGGCACCCCTTGAAATTCTTTAAAAAGGCTTGTGTTGTATGGACGATTGTTTGGTGACTCCACCAAAAATATTTTACCTTTTATAAAATATGATTTTTACTCTTCTAATAATTTATAACGATGTTTCCATAACTGTAATGATTTCTTTTACCATGTCACCATCTAAAAATTATTTTCTTGGGGCACCTGGCTGGCTCAGTCAGAAGGGCATGAGACTCTTGAATTTGGTCAGGGTCATGAGTTCAAGCCCCACATTGGGTGTACAGATTACCTAAATAAATAAAGTTTAAAAACGCTTTTCTTTTCTGTGCAAGAATCTAAGCCATTTAATATCCGGCTACATTGCAAGCTCAGATCCTGTTAAACATGATTTTTAAATATTTCATTGGATATTTATTTCTGATTTCAGGGAACTAATTTATTCTTTTCAAACCTTTTGTGACTGTTAAGTGCAAACATCAAATTCACTACATATTTGCAGAAAAGGTCCCTACTATTGTCTACTTTATTAGAGAAAATTGTACACCAAGCAAAGAGCTTTTTCATTTTGCTCTGGCACAACAGACTACAATTGTCATTCATTGTGAAATTGGAGGCATCTCTTCTTCCAGTCTTTTTTTTTTTAATTTTTTTTAATGTTTTTATTTATTTTTGAGACAGGGAGAGACAGAGCATGAGCAGGGGAAGGGCAGAGAGAGAGGGAGACACAGAATCCGAAGCAGGCTCCAGGCTCTGAGCTGTCAGCACAAAGCCCGACATGGGGCTCGAACTCACAGACTATGAGATCATGACCTGAGCCAAAATCAGACGCTCAACCGACTGAGCCACCCAGGTGCGCCCCTCCCCCCTTTTTGTTTTTCTGCTCTGGTTGTGGGACTGACTTCTGAACTTCAGTTTGATTCTGCATCATTAGGATGCCCTAGTTTTAAACTTAAATTTTTGCCCATACTTAAATGTAAGATTAGAACAATAATATAATTATAATTAAACAGTGAGTATATCCATCTAATTACCAAGTACAGCTTGTATAGGTATCACTATACCTTGCGCCATCTGCATAAGCATTCAGATAATCACCTCATGATGTTACATTGGTGCATAGGAAACAACACTTAGATCATTTCGTTGACACCGGCTGGATTGGAGACGTGTGCATGTGTAATCCTAGAAAAGACACCTGCACACAAGGCGTACTACCACATCAAGTAACATTCGCCACGACTCATCACTTACAGTGAAATGCGGTCCTATCAAACAGTAGGGTTCTATTTAATAGAAAAAACTGTTTTACATTGGTTCAATTTGAAATTTTCAACGTATTGGGGCATCTGGGTGGCTCAGTCAGTTAAGCATTTGACTACCGATTTCAGATCAGGTCATAATCTCATGGTTCGTGAGATTGAGCCCCGAAATGGGCTCTGTGCTGACAGTGTGGAGCCTGCTTGGGATTCTGTCTCACCCTCTCTCTCTGCCCCTCTCCTGCTCACACACTCTCTCTCAAAATAAATAAATCAACTTAAAAAAAAAAAACAAAACACAGCACAGGGACGCCTGGGTGGCTCAGTTGGTTAAGCATCTGACTCTTGATTTTGGCTCAGGTGATGATCTCACAGTTTGTGAGTTGGAGCCCCATGTCGGCCTCTCTGTTGTCAGCAAGAAGTCAGCTTGAGATTCTCTCTCTCCCTCTCTCTGCCCCTCCCCTGGTGTGCTCTCTCTCTCAAAGCGAATAAACTTTAAAATTTTCAATGTAAATTAATTGAAAATTCAGTTCCTCAGCGTGCTAGCCACATGTCAAGTGCTCAGGAGCCCACGCATCCAGGGGCCACCAAATCTGACACCATGGCCTTATGCCACGCTTGCCGGTCCTGACTTGCTTTCCAGCCCCCATTTTCTCCTGTTTGCTATGCATTCAATTCTTTATGCCTCCGGTGGACACTAGCTTGGACCCATCTCGCGTCCCTCTCTGCTCGCAACTAAGACTATGAAACTCGGCCCCTCCTCCAGCAGCAGCTACTTGGCTAGCGCGTCTCCAGTCCAGCCTGGCCCCCGCCGGGTCTTGATGGGAACAGAATGGGGCAAAGGTTAGTAAGAAGAAAACAGAGGTGAAGATACAAAAGGAGGCTGGAAAAAGCAAGTACCAACTCTAAAAGAGTTTTATTCCTTGTCTTGAACAAATGACTTAGAAAAAAACATGCAGAAGATATTTTGTCGACAAAATTATTTTTAAAAAATCACGCAAACTAAGAGAACTGAAAATAAACCATCATTCTCATGTTTAAAAAACGAAAGAAAGGAAATTCTGCAGACAATTCAGAGTAAATCACCATCTGAAGCAAGAGTCTATGATGAATTAGCAGAGGGCAGGACGCACGCTTTCAGAAAAGGAAGAAGAGGTCAGCAATCCTAACCAACCGTCTAGGCCTGACCCACCCACTTCCTGTTATGCTAACTTTCGTAACGCTGTCAGCTTGGTGATGCCGCCCAAGTCTGAATCTCATCGAAGCACCTGGCGATGCCTCACGACGTCTTTGTGGCCAAATGGACAGAAACTGGCTGCGTGTTGGCCTAAGAGGCACTGATTCTTTTTGTAAGTAAAGTCTCCTCTGCCTCCAACATGGGGCTCACACAACCTGAGATCGAGAATCACATGCTCCATCGCCTGAGCTGGCTGGGAGCCCCGACAGGCACTGGTTTTTAACTGATGTGCAATCCAACCTAATGTTTGACGAAGAGATTCTTTTCTCCCTGCAGCTTTTAATGACGCCTCTAGAGACGTCTTAGCTACTAGCAGCCTACCGTTGACCAGGAGCCATGACATAAATGGTCGATTGATTCCTATTTCTTGTGTGTGTTATATACTGGACTCTTACAGTAAAAGTCGGCTAGAGAAAGAAAATGTGACTCAGAACGTCGTTAAGAGGGAATATGTTTACAGCACTTACTGTACTGCAGTGAGAAAAACCCACGTAGAGGTGGACTCATACAGTTCACACCCGTGTTGTTGGAGGGTCTGCTGTATCTGCCTTGCCAGTGTCCCCACATCGTCCCCCTGTTAACACCAGTGCCTGAGGGGTCTAGCCCTTGCCACTCCCGCTCATCGGTAGACAGTTAGGAGCTGAGAGCTCGCTAACTTGGGTCTCCCGTCCATACAGGGGATACTTAGTATTGCCAGGATTCTACCCGGCACAGATTACATCTTTCATTCCCCTGGTCTCTGCACTGCAAGGTAAATCTGATCCAAGTGAGGACCTCCTACCCCCAGAGCCTGGGACACAGCAGACACGTAAGAAATACTTGTTAGGTGAATGCACGAAAATTTTGGTTCAAAGAACTTCCTAACCACAGAAGTTTTCAAAACTGGAAAGGACTTCCCCCTAAGGCACCACGTTTCCCGTGAGTGGGGATATCTGCTTACCAGGGGCATTGGGCAGTGCACTCAACCACTAATGGGAAGCAGGGAGGGGAAGCAGGGAGGGAACCGGAGAGACTTTACATTTGCAGGAAGTGTGACTACTCCAGCTTCGGGTAAGCGGCCTGAGGCAATCTCTGAACGTGGGTCACGATTTACTTGACCCAGCAAAGCCTACAAAATCATGCAAACCAAGAGGATCAGATCTTGGTGTTCACTTTAAGAACACACGTGAAACTGTCCAGACCGTCGGGGTGCGCGCACCCAAAAAACCAGCAAGACTCCGAAGGATGTGACTTTGCGGAAGCAGCACGTGCATTCCGGTGCCACGATGGTGGGGTTGGGGGTGCGCCCAGGCCACACAGTGGGGCTGGCCACAGCGTCGGGGGCCCAAAAAGAGTGCGCAAGTTTTACTGCACGTGTTTACAAACGCAGAGAGTGATGCTGGCCTTGAGGGTTGGGACGTAGGCTCTCTGGTCACTGAGTACATCAGGGTGAACAAAGCCCCCAGGTGCAGGGCAGAACTTACGGGTCTCACGATCAGATTAACCCACCCAGGAGCTCTCCCTGCCCCACGGAGATGATCCTGATGGGAGAAGAGCAGACCGTTCCTAAACCAGAAGAGGAAGTTGCACAGAAGAAAAGATATCCCACAGGAAACGGAAGAAACAAAGACTTATGACCCAGGAGTCAATTCTGCATAAAATAAATGCACATAAAAGTAAAAAAATAAAGTGACTATTAATAACGTTAAAAGATAAAGATATAAATGTGGTTGGATTTTTCATAAGCACAACTGATTTCTGTCTCCACTCTCCAGTTCTCTTCACACATGTGCATTTGTCCCTCTCGCGCCCCATCTTTATGTAATCTGGATGTGGCTAGCCGGAGCACCCCACCTCGGCCCTGTCCCTTGAGATCTGGGTCATCCTGAGCTTACGTTTCACGGCCTGGGGGTGTCCAAGATGTCTATGAATTTCTGGAAAGGTGTGTGGTCTCCTCATCTCCATACCTCAACTACCTTCTGCATCTCAACATGCTATCTCTGTTCAACCAGCACCCACAAAACGTGAAATCCAGCCTTTTCGTCATCTTCCGCCAACCTGAGCACACAGACCTCACAGAATTGCGGGGTCCATCCAATCACATACCGCCCACAGTGACAGGGACACCTCCCTGCCGACCTGTGTGGACTCCACTCCTTTCCTCTGTGGAGCACTGACCCCGAGTACGCCCAGGCTCCGGTGCCCACCACACACCCAAACACTGACCTGGCTGAGGGTCTTTGTTCCAAACAAAAGTAATGGCTTTCCCACGCAGGGCTGTGGCGCAAAGCTCCCTATGATTTTAATTGCCTCTTTTTACTCCTACAACGTATTTTGAGCTCGTACTATATGACATGCCTTAACTGCATTTCGTTTTTACCCTTTAGCCTGAATTGACACTAACGAACCTAATGCTGGAAAGAATCCATATATGGTAACTGATTTCTTCGTTTAGAATAGCCAGAAAATAAGACACTAAAAGAAAGGTATGACCGCTTCGCTTTCTGGGTAAATAAGAATTGACTTACTATTTTTATAGATGGTAACAACTCCTCCCCGGTGAGCTATCTAAAACACAACAACAACAAAAGTTTATTATCTTTTCTGATAATACACACATACACACTCATGAAATCAGAAAATACAATTTGGGTAATGTAGGACAGTGAATACTTTTTATTTTTTTAATGTTTATTTATTTTTGACAGAGAGAGAGAGAGAGACAGAGCATGAGCGGGGGAGGGGCAGAGAGAGAGGGAGACACAGAATCTGAAACAGGCTCCGGGGTCTGAGTTGTCAGCACAGAGCCCGACGTGGGGCTCAAACTCATGGACCGCTAGATCATGACCTGAACCGAAGTCGGACGCTTAACCGACTAAGCCACCCAGGCACCCCGACAGCGAATACTTTTTGAGTACTTGTTATGTGCCGGGCACTGTTCTAAGTCTTCACCTGTTGTTAATGAAGTGTCCCTGCCTCCACTAGCTGTTGTGGAAACTGAATGGTACAGAGAGGTCACATTTCTTTCTCAAGACCACACAACCAGAAAATAATGATAACACATAATGACCTTATCTAGAGACCAACTTCATTTGGGTGAGTATTTACCATGATAAAGTCTTACACGGTATTTTAAATGACACCGAGGCGAACACATTATCCATTCATTTTTTGCTCACTTGTGGGATATTTTACCTCAGTATACATTTTAAGAAGCATTGTCACTGAGTTCAAGAATGTGCCTCAGGGGCGCCTGGGTGGATCAGTCGGTTAAGCGTCCGACTCTTGATTTTGGCTCAGGTCACGATCTCAGGGTTCATGGGTTCGAGTCCCCATCCGGGCTCTGTGCTGACAGCGCGGAGCCTACTTGAGATTCTCCCTCTCTCAACCTCTCTCAAAATAAATAAATAAACTTAAAAAAAAAAAAAAAGAAAAAATGCGCCTTAGGTTATTTTAATACATTTGAGAGACTAAGAGATCATTTTTAAAGTGTATTCCTTCTTTGCGTTACTGTTCTGGATTGAACATCAATAGCAAAATTTATGACTAGGTGTCGTCCCATTAGAGCAAAAACAGACTTGTACCTGTTGTCTTTTCAAATCAAACTACTATCCATCGATTTTCCAAAATAAACATATGTTTCCAAAAATAAACATATAAATGTATTTCCCCGCGGGCGCCTGGGCTTCTTCATATGGTTTGTCACATTTGAAACTACATTAAACGGTAAGCTTTCATTTCACAGGGCTGTTGGCACCTTCTAGTGGTAAGAAAGCAAAACCTGCCCGTGATGGTTCAGGTTTCTTGGTTTTTTTGTTTGTTTCTTTTGTTTTTTTTTTTTTAAGTAAAAAGACAAACATAATCTACAGCTTCCTGGTATTTTTACTTTTCTTTCCTTTTGTTAACAAAGCCACAAAGGCCATGAAATTCCAAAAAAGAGACTAAAATATTTTGAAGTCAATTCAGAGCACCATTCCATCGTAAATGTGAAACTACGTATCGTATTGGTTATAAAAGGTCAAGATAGTTCAGGGAATTTTAGGTGTTTTTGGGTTTTTTTGAATGGTGACTTTTCTCAACGCCTCTGATTGCTAACCAGTACTGGATCTGTCATTGCGTTTGTTTGTGGTTAATGGTTTCACAGCCTCTAGCTCAGCATTACACGGTCGGGCGTTTGGACAGACGGGCTGTTGGGAGAGTATTGGGTAAAGCAGAAGAGAAGATGTGCCAGTGCTCACTTAGTCCCAAAAGGAAGGAGACATGGCCCCACCGAGTCAGGCGAGCGCTGAAGAGGGGACCACCCTCCTATTTCTTCCAAAACCATCTCCTATACCTGCGTTATGCTGAGACACTTTCACTTCTTGTTGAAGTTTTTTTTTTTCTTTTTTTTTTTAATTCATTTAAGTCATCTCCACACCCCAGGTGGAGCTCGAACTCACACCCCTGAGGTCAAGAGTGGCCTGCTCCACCGACCGAGCCAGCCAGGCCGCCCAGTAAGACACTTTGGAACGCCATTTTGAAGGTTTTCTTTTTGACATTGTTCCAAACTCTGGACATAGTTTCCCTCGTGTGGGAGGTCTTGGTACGTTTTTTTTTTTGGTTGCTGAGGGCAGTAAACATTTGGTGAGAGGGCTTCATTGTTCTGAGAGGTGGATCTAAGTCTATGGTCGGGGCCACGAGCACTAGCTACGTCCTTTCCATGCCCAGGGGCTCTCTCTCACTGCTCCTGACATCACGCTCGTCTGTGAAGAACGAGGGACGGTGCAGGGAGGCGGTGGGAGGCACCGTGGGACACGTGGGAGGTTCCCCGAAGGCCGCTTGAAACACACTTTTGGCCGCAGAGAACACGGGAGCCGTGCTTACGGGAGGAGACTTGTCTTCTGGAAGGCCCAGCACAGCTGTTGCCGTGCCCAGACTGTCATCGCTGGTATCATGTCCCAGGATGCAGCTCTTCCCCCATTCACTCTAGTCCAGGGACAGGGGTGCAGCCATGAATGAGAGAAGTCCTGCCTTCGGAGAGCTGACCTCGTAGTCGGGGGACCGAGGCAGACACACAGACAGCGGGCATGCTCAGGAGGAAGAGGAGAGGCAGGTGCAGAAGGCAGGGGCCCTTCTGGACGCAGGGTCAGGGAAGCCCCTCTGAGGCCTGGGCACCGGGCAGCGAGTGGCGAGGCCCGGAGGGGGAGCCCAGTGCCCAGGGCAGCCGGGGCTGAGTCAGCGAGCCCAAGCCGGGAGGAGGAGGGCGAGTGGGAGCGAGAAAGGTCACCGAAAGACGGTAACATTTACAGCTGACGCCTGAGCGGAGCAGGGTTAGAGGCGCCAACCCCGGGGGCGGTCCAAACTCGACAGCTGACGCCCCCAAACTTAACCACTGACAGCCTCCTGTTGACCAGAAGCCTTACCAGTAACAAAAACAGCTGACTGACCACATTTCTGTTGTGCGTATTGTACGCTCCATTCTTAGGACAGAGTCAGCCAGAGAGAAGAAAATGCTGCTAAGAAAATCACGAGGAAATCAGCTCTTCCTGCCCATGGGTCCTGTCCCCATGCTGTAATAAAATGACCTTTTTGCACCAAAAAAAAAAAAAAAAGAAAAGAAAAAAAGAAAAAGAAAAGAAAACCACGAGGAAGATGACTACATCCACGGCACATACTGTAGTTACTTAACAAAACCCTCAGGTAAGTGGACCCACACGCTTAACGCCTGTGTTGTTCAAGGGCCGACCGTATCTTACGTCACTTATGATGCACCTTTTAAAATGAGATATTCTACGTGGTAAAACAAATATTATAAGACAGCCTCAAAAAAGCACTGATGACTAAACATTTGGGCATCAATAATGAACTAAATGACAAATGTCACACTGTCCCTGAACTGTGATTACATTCGTCCTCTGAACGCGTCTGGGATTTAGCCCCTCCAAACCAAGGCATCTTCTGGATAACGTCACTAATGCGCTCAACGAGACGTCTGAGCGCACACAAAATGCTGGGCACTTTGCCAGTTGATGGGAAGATAGCGTTTGGAGTTCCCGGTACGGGGAGGGAGAAAGACAGTCAACAAATAAAGCTGGACTTACACCTTGTGGTGAGCACCCTGGAGAGACATGGCAGGGACAGAGGCCGGAGGGAGGCAGACAAGCCGCTGGAGGGGGGCCGTGAGCATGCCTGGCGCGAGCGCAGACGTGTGGCCGGAGTGTGGCGGAGGAGGGCGGGGCAGCCCTAGAAGGGGCAGGGGCAGGGCTTCCCACTCTGTGCTGGGGGCCAGCTTGGGCCCAGGGGGTGTTCAGCCGCCTCCCCGGCCTCCACCTAGCGGACACCAGCAACACTCTCCCTGTCACCCCAGCTGGGACAAACGCACAGTGTCTCCAGGCTGTGCCAGATGTCCCCAGGTGACAAGCACTGTGCCAGAGGCCCCGGCAGGGCCTGCACTGTGTCCTGAGTCCGTGGGAAGCCGTCCAAACGGCCGCTGTCACCACCGCTTTGACTAGAGCCTGCCAGTTGCAAGTGTCTTCCCGGCGTGGGCTCCTCAGCATCCACACGTCCCCCGAGGCCGGCTCCCTGGGGTCCCTTCTGGAGCCCCCGCCTGCACGGCTCTGAGCAGGGCAGCTTGGGAGAGCGGGGTGGAAACACACTTTGCTCACCCGCAAGGTGGGCATGTCGTCCATCTCCGAGGGCCGCCAAGCCTGGCGCGGGGCCTGGGCAGAGGAGCACTCACTCTGTGAGTCTGGGAGGAAGCAGAGCAAAGCACGTCTTGTGATGGCACAGACATGTGCTTCGCTTAGGACCTGCCCTTCGGAATAGTTCTGCCGCCCCTCGGCCACACCGGCTGCTAGTGCCGGCCTCCGGTGGCCACGCCGCCCGTATCTGCGCAGTCCTCCCTGGAGGGGGGCACCAGGGCCCGGGCGTCTCCAGGCCGGCCCATCTCACCGGCAACCCCGGGGTCAGTGCCCCTGTCCAGCAAGCAGAGACCTGTCCCCTGCGCAAGGAGGTCCGAGGCTCCGCGGCCAGCAATGCTTCCTGCTCCCTTCTGTTTTTCATTGACATGACTTCCCAGCAAGCCCCCTGGACTCCTAACTCTGCCTCAGCGTCTGCTCCCAGAGGCCCCGAAGGACACACTTCCCACGTATGTGGTCTGCACTCTGCTTGGAACTAACTTATAGTCAGCTGCTCCTACCTCCGTGTCCCTACGACACTTGGCTTGTACCCCTACTCCAGAGACGGCAATGAGAGCTGGTATTTACTGAGCACCTGCTGTGTGCTGGGAACTGCACTAAATCACAGATGTAGATACAGATACAGATCCTGATATATAGAGAGATACAGATACAGATATAGATTATATTAGATACTAGATATAGATATTAGATACAGATGGATACAGATACAGATATAGATATATCTCCACCCTGAATTTCATATTACCTGAGGACGGAGGCACCAGCATTCCTATTTTGTAGACAAAGGCTCAGTGCTACAGCGATCTGTATTTCAGAATAATTTTTCAATTTTTCTGACCAAAAATCCTGCGATTTAGTTTCACTATACTGTACTACAATACATTTCGTGTGTTTTATTGATTTCTTGAACTTGATGTGATTGCATTTCAAATATTTGAGGGTTAGAAATACCCTATCTTTATAGATAACTAAGAAGCCTGGTGCTATGCAATAAACACATAGTAAATCCTTAAGGAACAAATGAATGGATGAATGATGGCTAGAGTCCGCTTAGTCCACTTCTACGCGAAAAGGTGCTTTTTCAGTAATTGCTAAAATGCACGGGGTGTAACCAACACGGGCCTGGATACAGCAGAGCTGAGAAGGCCTCCAGGACTGTTCAAGGCTAGGATTCCATCAACTAGAAACGTCTGGGCTCCACAGAGGCCTCTATAATGGGATTTGCAGCTGGGCCTTTCAGATTAAAAAATACTGCCACTTACAGTAAGAAGAAAAGCCAGGTAAACTGGGCCTGAGGCCAAGAGGAGAAGGAAATCAAAATGGCAGACCTATGGATTTGCAGAAAACTCCTCCAGGAGTGAAGAGTAAATGCACCTGCAGGACGGGCTTGCCAGGTCAGCAGTACAGTCTGGGAAATGGGTGAGTGCAGTGGGGCACGTGTGAAATCTCTGCTAGGGGAAATTGTTTTTTTTTTTTTTTTTTAATGAACAAGTAGCTCGGTGTCTTATCTTTATTTTTGGCTCCCAAGTTTGAGACATCTGAACTAAATCAGCTGCTGAGGACTGAGCCACCACTGTGGGGCTTAAGGTTTGGCAGTCCCCCACTTAGTTGGACTGAAAAATTTGGGAATTGGAAGAGAAAAGATAATATCTAAGAGTACTTACAAAGGGAAAAATCTCATGATTCGCTAACCCCTAGCATTTTGGAGGGTTGGTGAGCATGAAGGGGCAGACATGAGAGGCTAGATCACAGAGGTTTGGGCATGTGTGGTTGATGTGATCCTCCCGTAGAGCCACCTTGCGAGGACAGTTTTGGGGCTGTAAAGAGGTCATCACAGAACCAAAACATTGCCACCTAGTGGCAACTCATGTGAACTTACCATCTACCCACCCCTTATCTCCATCCACCACCCATCCATCCACCCATCCAACAACCCATCCATCCGTCCACCTACTCATCCACCCACCCACCATCTCCATGCATCCACCAAGCGATACATCCATCCACCTACCCATCCATCCATCCACCCATCCATCCACTCACCATCCACCCACCCATCCATCTACCCACCCATCCACCCATCCTTCCATCCATCCATCCATCCACCCATCCATCCACTCACCATCCACCCACCCATCCATCTACCCACCCATCCACCCATCCTTCCATCCATCCATCCACTCACCATCTATCCATCCACCCATCCATCCATCCATCCATCCATGCATCCATGCATCCATCCACCCATCCACCCATCCATCCACTCACCATCCACCCACCCATCCATCTACCCACCCATCCACCCATCCTTCCATCCATCCATCCATCCACCCATCCATCCATCCACCCATCCATCCACTCACCATCCACCCACCCATCCATCTACCCACCCATCCATCCATCCATCCATCCACCCATCCTTCCATCCATCCACTCACCATCTATCCATCCACCCATCCTTCCATCCATTCATCCATCCACCCACCCATCCATCTACCCACCCATCCACCCATCCACCCATCCTTCCATCCATCCATTCATCCATCCACTCACAGTCTATCCATCCATCCACCCATCCACCCATCCACCCATCCTTCCATCCATCCATCCACCCATCCTTCCATCCATCCATCCATGCATCCATCCACTCACCATCCACCCACCCATCCATCTACCCACCCATCCACCCATCCACCCATCCTTCCATCCATCCATTCATCCATCCACTCACCGTCTATCCATCCATCCACCCATCCACCCATCCACCCATCCTTCCATCCATCCATCCATGGATCCATCCACCCACCCATCCATCCACCCATCCATCCACTCACCACCCATCCATCCATCCATCCACCCATCCATTCACTGCCTATCCCTCCACCCATTCACCCATCTATGCACCCACCCATCCTCCAATATTTATGTGTCTTCTATGTGTCAGGTACTGTATGACAGCAAACAGTGAAGGGTTAAAGTAGTCCTGGCCCTGGAGAGACTTATATTCTAATGGGGGACAGACAGGCCCCAAATCCCACTGTGGTGGTACAGCCCTCTGCAACTGATTTAGTTCAGAAGTCTCAAACTTGGAAGCCCAAAATAAAGATAATACACTGAGCTACTTGTTCACATTTTTTTAAGTAAAAATTAGGGGCGTCTGGTTGGCCCAGTTGGAAGAGCATGTGACTGACTCTTGATCTCGGGGTTGTGGGTTTGAGTCCCACGTGTGGAGTAGATATTACTTAAATAAATAAAAATTTAAAAGAAAACAGAGAAGTGAAAATTATCTTTTAATGGAGAAAAAATGGACACATTATATGTGTGTAAAGCAGCTTCTGAATGAACCAGCTTGACCTTTTCCCAGGTATTTTTTAGCTACTTAGTACTACATCAATCACCTGCAGGGGAAGGGCAGAGAGTGAGAGCGACACAGAATCCGAATCAGGTTCTAGGCTCTGAGCTGTCAGCACAGAGCCCAACGTGGGGCTTGAACCCACGAACCGTGAGATCATGACCTGAGCCGAAGTCAGACGCTTAACAACTGAGCCACCTGGGTGCCCCCAGAATAAGCCTTTTCACACCCTCTCCGTGTGGACATGCCATCGCCTGTCTATGGAACCAAGTGTGGGGGAGGGAAAGGTCCATCCGACCTCCCACCTCTGTGTAGTGGCCACGACAATTCTATTTTTTGAAACAAATAAGAAAATGTGTTATACATGGTTACAATTAAATACTAATCTGAGTATGATTACCCATTCCATTTTTTTAAGCTTATTTTTTTTTTTTTTGAGAGGCAGTGGGGGAGGTACAGAGAGAGAATCCTAAGCAGGCTCCGTGCTGTCCGTGGAGAACCCAACTGGGGACTCGAAGTCACAAATCATGAGATCGTGATCTGAGCTGAAACCAAGAGTTGGATACTTAACTGACTGAGACACCCAGGAGCCCCCCAAAAACTTTTTTAATGTGTATTTATTTTGAGAGAGAGAATGCAAATGGGGGAGAAGTAGAGGGAAGGAGAGACAGAGAGTCTCGAGCAGGCTCTGCACTGTCAACAAAGAGTCCAACACCAGGGGCTCGAACCCATGAACCATGAGATCATGACCTGAACTGAAATCAAAAGTCGGACGCTCAACCAACTGAGCCCCCCAGGTGCCCCTGGATTCTATTTTTCAATCCGTATAAATACACTCACTGGCATTCAGGTAGGAAGACACAATGCTTAGAAAGGTTGGACAATGCTTGTGACACAATCGCACCTTTAGACTCAGCGCGTAGAGAACATTTAAGAAACATAAACACGGGGGGGGGGCGCCTGGGTGGCTCAGTCTGTTGAGCGTCCGACTTCGGCTCAGGTCATGATCTCGCAGTCCGTGAGTTTGAGCCCTGCGTCCTGTGCTGACAGCTCGGAGCCTGGAGCCTGTTTCAGATTCTGTGTCCCCCTCTCTGCCCCTCCCCCACTCATGCTCTGTCTCTCTCTGTCAAAAATAAATAAAAACATTAAAAAAAAAAAGAAGGAGAAGAAACATAAACACAGGCCTGGGAAGAAAGCACTGTTCAACAGACCAGGCAGCCGTGACCACCACAAAAAGCTGAGAAGTGTCCCCCAGTACAAGCACCCTCAGGGACGCCAGCGAGGTAAGATAAACCCCGTTCCACATCCCCCCTTCCCCAGGACTTTCTCGGCCTCTCACAAGCTCCCCTCCTCAGTTTCACAGATGCAGGGAGGAAATACATCACCAAAGCAAAGATGGCCCTCTTTTCTATTTTACTAAAAATACCACCCACAAACACCATTACATTCAGTGACTAAAATAGGTCAAAACACAGCAACAAATAGGTTTAATTAACATGTCAGGAAAGAAAACAGTTGTGAGGAGGGCACACGTTATGATGAGCACCGGCTGTCATACAGAATGGGAACCACTACGTCCTACACCTGAAGCCACTGGGATTTAAATAGAAAGTAAAAAAAGAGGGGGGAAAAAAAAACAACGAAAAAATAAAATGCCTGTGTGGCTTTTCTTCTATAATTTCACGATTCCAAATACAGAAAGTGTGAAATCTTTGGTGTGGATTTTCACTGAAAACTCTGGTCTCTGTTGCATCCACTCTATTTTGGTCTTTCTTAGGTTTAGGGCCACAGATTTCCAAGCCACGTAACAGAAAGTAGTAAGAGGAACGTGCAGAATCGCGTAGAAATGCCAGCATTGCGTCTGCACCTGCCCTGGGCCCTTAGATCCACCCTCCCAGAGCTGAGAGCCAAAGTCCGGGTTCTCACAGTGGGTCCACTGGCGCTTTTGGTTTTTTAATGTTTATTTATTTTTGAGACGGAGAGAGACAGAGCATGAACAGGGGAGGGTCAGAGAGAGAGGGAGACACAGAATCCGAAGCAGGCTCCAGATTCCGAGCTGTCAGCACAGAGCCCGACGCGGGGCTCCAACCCACAGACTGCGAGATCACGAGTCGGACCCTTAGACTGAGCTACCCAGGAGCCCCGGGTCCACCGGCACATTTTAGCATGCTGAAGTTTACCCATAAAACGCAGACTGCTTTAAAATCAGTTTTGTGTTCCTCGTCAACGATTTCAGGATCAGAAAGCTTCAGATGTGGTCATGTCAGTGGACGGCGTGTGAGAGGAGATGTGATCTGTAACGAGCACACTGCCCCCCGTCGGGTTTAATCTGCAAACACCGCAGCATCGTGCCAGGCTCCTCGGGCTGCGGAAAGTGAGCTGCGTTGGCACAGGCGAACGAGAGGATGTGGGTTTGCCCTGGGAGCCGGCGGGAAACAGGACCAGAGGCATGAACACGGCTCAGCCCCGCAAGCCCCTCTCGGCATCGGGGGTTCAAAATTCCACGTTTCTTAAACGGCATCAACAGCGGGACGGGTCGGTCCTCCGAGCAGCACAGCCCCGGTGCGAGGGCTTCTGGAAAGGGCAGGATGGTTCTGAGTGGAGCAGCATCCTGCCCGGAAGGCCCCCGCCTGCTGCACGCCCCTCCACAGGTTTCCTGCCTTTCTGTCACGGGACACAGAGGGAGGACGGCTGTCGCGTCCGACAGCTCCCTTCCCGTCCCGAGGACGAGCGCGTGCGTGCCTCTGCGTGTAGTCGAGCTGCTCCCTGTTCACACCGTACCCCCAGCAGGAGTCTGATGACGCGCCTGGAGTTTCACGCTCACCTCTCAGCGGAAAGTTCCAGTTTCCGGACGGGACAGGCCAGCACCTGCGCCCACAGGACTCAGCAGTCCTGGTGATTCTGCATCCGGCACTGAAACCACCCCCCCCCCCGCCACCCCAGAAAAGTTGTGTCCAGCTGGAGCCTCGGAACGTGGCCTCCTGTGGAACCAGGGTCTTTGCAGATGTCACTGAGGTGGGGACTGAAATGCCATCGCCCTGGGCTGGTGTGGGCCAGGCATCCACTGACAGTGTCGTTACCAGACACAGAGTGAGGACACGTCCCGAAGCATGGAGAACAGGAGGCCGATCGGGGCATCGGGCCTACAAGCGGGGGCTCGCCTGCGGCCAGGGACACATCTACATGTGGCACCTAATTACTTGAAGGAGGCTGAGCCAACAGCACAAGCAGGACAGTCACCAGGACCCTTGTCCCCTGAAGCAGATCACAACACCGCCCCCCCCCCCCCACCGTGAGAGGCGCCCACACACCCCTGTCTCCGAACACAAAGGGCCGGCAAGAATCCAAACCCACAGGCTGTGCCAGCATCCCCCCGGACGACACGGCCCGTGTCACTTCCCCCTTCGTCACACCCACGGGAGACACTCAAGACAGCATTTCCTCACGGAGGCTCGCGCGTCACATGATGCACGCTTGACAGGTCTGCCGGCCTGTCCCCGATTAGTCGGCTTTGCGTTCGGATCCAGCCCGGGCCACGCGGGCAGGGGAAACCCTGTGGGCCCTGTAGCAGCCACGCGCGGACCCCGGGACGGAAGCCCCGGCACGCTTTCTCCCCCCCCGGAGTGTCCCCAGGAGAGGAGCCCGCCCCGCTGACCCCCGATTTCGGACTGGCGGCCTCCTGGAGGCCGGAGAATACACTCGTGTGGTTCTGAGCCACTCGCTCGGGGACGCTTCCCTGTGACAAGGCTGGGGAGTCGGCGTCCACAAGTGGCTTGTCCAGAGTTCCTCAGCTGCTCTTTCGGACGCTGCGGGTCATCCAGCTGGAAGGCAGGCTCCCTTTGCCAACAGAGAACAGGCGTCTTTGGGCGGGCGACACGCCCGTCCTCAATCCTACGTTTCCCAGCCAGGGATGGACGAGGACAGAGGGGCGGAGGGCACCGAGAAGGCTCTGCAGGGGAGAATGGATGGCGTCCCCCACGGCGGCCAGCGGCACGGGTGTCACGACTGGGGAACCTGGGGCTGGGACCCGAGCTCCAGGGAGGTGGAGTAAGGGGAGCGAGGGGCCCCGGTGGCTGCAGAGTGGCCATACCAGCCCCGGACCCCCGAACACAATAGAGGAATAACAACCAACCAACACTTCGTCTCCACCACCGGGCTCCAGGGGAAACCTGGTCCCCACCCAACCTCTGCTGAGAACCAGGAGCAGGATCTGAATGGAAACGCACACGACGCTAAGATCTGACATTCACTCTATGACCTCACGGCCGGGAGCGCAGGTGTGGGCACCAGCCCGGCTCTGCCTCCGACGCTGTGTGCCGTGAACACTGTGCACGACCGGTGTAACGTTCCAGGCGCCGTGACAAACGCCACACACAAAAGTCCCTGGGAGCGGAGTGCCCCAGTGAGGGGGACGTACGGTGTTTAAAAAATATATGGGCGTAGAGCACGCGAGCCGGTGTTGAGTGCTGTGGAAATAGCCCAGCAAAGGCGGCCCAGAGTGCCGGCGAGGAAGGCTCGAGCCTCTGTTGGGGGTCAGGGTAGGCACCCCCCCACCCAGGAAGGTGACATTTGGGCCACCGCCTGCAGGAGGCAAAAGCAGACAGAAGGGCAACCAGAGGCAGCGCCTTCCAACCCCAGCCCCCAACCTGCGACACGAGACGACCTGACAGGATAGTCTCGAACATTCCTTAGACATGTAATGAGTGCTGCACATGTCTGGTCCAAGGACTGGCTGGAACCTTGCTTGAAAACACCCCCCATCCACGAGGAGGTCCCAAATGGAAGCTTCTATGCTAGAGTTTCTCTGAGTCGGATGGCTGTTTACGGGGGGAATGGACGTGGAGACTGTTCCCAGGTCAAGTAAGCTTGGGAAGCTGGCTTAAAAAAGTGAAATAGGATTTACTCACTGCAGGACTTCTCAGGTCCTTTAAAATGCCAGTGTAGACAACGATTGTCCGAAAGCGACTCGTGGCCCGCAGACTCAGACACACTTATCCAACCGCGGGAGCCGTTTCACACGCAGGGTACCAGACTATTATTCCATGGAACACGCTTTGGGAACAAACGCTGTACTCGAGAGTCTGGCAAACACCTTCTGTAAGGGACAAAACAATCAACATTTTAGGCTCCGGGGGCCCAACGTTCTGTTGCAGCTAGTTGACTTGCCATTGCAGCCTGAAAGCTGTCACGGACGGCACGCGGATGCAAACGAATGGCTAAGATCCTACAATTTCGCCTCAGTAGAACTCTTGCCTGTTACGTTACTCGTTTTGATTTTTTTAAACCATCTAAAAATGTCAACCGTCCTTAACTCGCTGGCCCTACAAGCACAGACTGGACTGCACTGGGCTTGTAGGCCGCATTCTGCCAAGTCGGGCTCTAAACAAACGTGCTTTTATCCTGTGTTTTCCGTAACTGGTACATTTTTTAACGCATCGCTTCAAGTCGCATCAAGTCATCCTGGTCAGCAGAAAACGCGGTTGTAAATCACATTCCCAAGTGTATTTGAGGCAGAAAATGGTTCAGAAGAAAAATCACATGTTTAGACATGGATCCTTTATGATTTCTTCTTGACAGAAAAATAGAGTCTAACTCTGCACTTAGATTTTAAGCCTACTCTGATTATTAGGAAAAAAACTGGCATATATTTTTCTAGTACTGATTTTTATTTTCCTCTGCCTAATTTTTGAAAATCTACTTATCACTCTTTCTCTAGAAGAAATTCCAAATGCTTGTTGAAGGAACGCATCATCCTTCTGCTGAAAGGAAACGTTCGCATTCAGCCTGGTCTTAGCCAGAATTGAACTTAAAGTTGTCTCCAACTTGCTCGCCTGCCTTTTTCCCCTCCACGTGGTACATCTACTTACTTATTGCTGCTTTTAAACGAGCATTTCCCCTTTCCCTCTCTTGCCAAAATCTAAATACCTTCATGCTCTTTCCTCTTCCACGTTTTGTTTAAATCTGTGCTCAGGATAAAGAAGAGCCTGGCTCTCCCTATGGTGCAAATGACTTATACAAGCAAACAGTTCTACTATTCTGCTGGGCATGTTTGCATTTTAGCGGAAGGAATGGAGCTTTATGTCTGGCACTCAGATCCCGACGGAGCTGGCAGGTGAGAGGACCGTGTCTTCCGGGACCTCAGGGAAGTTTCCACTCCTGAAATCACCTCCCTGGCCCTCGAGGGGAGACACTCCCCTTCGAGCGGGTGGTGGAGTCACACGTGGTCCCAGGCCGAGGCCCTAGTCAAGGCTAGCCTCCCGGAGACCGGGCTGACTGGGGCCAACAGTGCCCTCCGAGAGGAGCCAGAGAAGATCCGGTGTCACCCTCCCTGGGAGGACGACAACTAGCTTTCCTTCAACTCCTCTGAACTGGCGGCTGACACCCCCCGTAACGAGGGGGAAACACGAAGAGGTCCGCAGACGCGTCCCCCCCACACCGGTGGGCAAACTCCCTGAGGCGACCTGAGCTACCAGTGGAAACTCCAGCAGCAGCTACAGACAAAGAGAGGTGTGTGGGTGGGGACAGGCCACCGAGAGAGGCCACGAGGCCGGCACAGGGATGGCTCCCTGCAGACGACACCGTCTCACGGCCGGGTCGCCCTCCTCCCGCACGCAGACAAGGGTCCCTCACGAAAGGCTGACTTCTCTGTTTGCAGGACGTCTTCTGCAGCCACTGTCCCCCAAAACGACCAGCTCGGAAACATCCTTCTGCCAAGCAGTGGGATGTGCTGGCCGTGGCACCGACACCCCAGGCCCGAACGGGATGTAGCCGCCGCCCCCCGCCCCCGCCCCCCCCCCCCCCCCCGCCACCGCGGCCCGAGGCAGTGCTTATTCCTTAAGTTCTTCCCAGCTTCTCGCTGAACTCGGGAGGATGGTTGGGGAGGGGGTCAGGGCTCCCCCCGGTGCAGGGACCCCCGGCCGGCAGGACCGCGGTCAGCTCAACCTTTGCTGCCCACCAGCGTGAACCCCCCGGCTCTGACCCACACTTTCCTCAACTAAACCTGGACACCTGCTTAGGACTTTGGGGACAGTCTCCGAGCCGCTGGTGGACTGCCTCCCCGGCATCGGCCTCACTGAAACACGTTCCTTTCCTGGGATTTTGTCCGAACCTGGCCTGTCCGGGGCCCCGAGCCGGGTGCCCCAGTGACAAACCCTGTCAAAAAACATTTCAAACCAGGGGCCTCTCCCCACTGAGACAGTTAAGCCCCAACACAGAAGGGGGATGGATTGGGGTGCTTGGCCAGCGGGTGACAACGTGGGGCTTCAAGGTTTGTGTCACCGACACTTAGGTCTTCCTTGAGTAAGGTGCAGAAAATACACAAATGCGCATCCAGCCCACCGAGAAGCGCTCTCTGCGCGGCCTGTCCCGGGCTTCGGACCGTTGCCCCCATGATTCGGAGCAGAGGGACTCTGGGATGCACCCGGGAATGTGAAGTTCACCCCGGGGACAGCGCAGCTCGGTCCGCGGGTATGACAGAGTTCACGCCACGCACTGCACTTCCTTCCCCCTTCTGTTCAGTCGCTCTCCACCAGGGGATGCGATTTCTGCAAACCCCTGCGCTTTATGCGGACGTTTTGCAGGGAGCCGCAGAGAGTAAGGCTGGAAGAGAAACAGGACCTTCGTGTTCTCACGTTACATTGTACTTTCCAGCCGTTTGAAGTCCGCGTAACCTTCCCCAAGTACTTGGCAAACTTTAAACCCTACATCTGTGAAGCTGGGTTTTTTTTTTTCCTTCCCGTCACCTTTCACCTACTTTGAAATAAACCACTCATTGTTCTCAAGAGGGAAAACTCAAACTTGTTTTCTTTCTCTTTTTTTTTTTTAAGTAACCTACAATGGAGTAAAACATTGCTGGAAGGTTTGCAATTAACTAATTTACTGTGCAATAAATCTGTAAGAAATTGAAGTGAACGACGTCAGGGCCTCTACCTGCTGTTTTTAATTAACAAAGCATAAACTCTCCTTTAAATTAGAAAGGTACATGAACCCCATGCTCCAAATGTTTAAATTACACAGAAACTTATATAATCAAAGGGGAAGAGGACAAGCCCACTTTCTTGTGTATCCTGATTTGCTTTAACATTAAAATAATGACAGCGAATGCATGGAAATGAGAAGTGTGTTTGCAAATTTTATTAGATTTAACTTTTAGTTTTACCTATATTTTCCCAGGTTTTATCACTAAGAGACGATAAAAACTATTTTTTAAATCATCAAGACATTACATACAGGGTGCCGCAGAGAAGAATAAGGCAGGACGCAGGGCTCTAGGATAGACGTGTATGGGATGAAAGGGACACCTCCTATTTTGCCTGCTAAGGCCTTTCGTGATCTGACCGCCTGGTTTACGCCGCTCCGTGGACCTGCCTTGCCCTGGAACCACGGGAAGCTGTTTGCAATTCTCCAAACACCCTCACCCCTCTCAGCCTTTATGTCTTTGCAAACACCGACCGCTAAGCCCTCTCCCCTGGGATCGCTTCGCGAACGTCTAGGAGCCCTTCAAGTAGCAGCTCAAATACCATGTAATCTTAGTGACTTCCAGGCCCCCAGTTACTCCTTGGACCCTGAAAGGATAGCATCCAGACACAGTTACATCCCGTATGATCATCGAGTTGTTTCTGTCCAGAGAGCTTCTTGAGAGGAAGAGTCGGGGGGGGGGGGGGATGTCTCATCTTTATGCTCCCAACAATTATCCACCCGGCCCAACGCAGGTGGGCGATAATGCCAGTGGTGGAAACACCAGGGACCGAGCGACTCTGTCTCTGGCTGCAGGGAGGCAGGCCTGTGCTGAACTGTGGCCACGAGTTCCCCGCAAAGCCAAGAAAACGGCAGGCGCAGAAGCAGGCAGACGAGGCTCACCGAGTGGTGGTGATGAGCCAGAGACCCCACCCGACACCTGCCAGGTGCGGGTTGGGGCAGAGGCAATGCGGCCAGACCGGGGGACCACGGCTCTGCAGCGGGGACGAGAAAGACTGTCTGGGGGCAGAACTGACGCTTGACATCCTGGGGGGGCTGGGGGTCAAGGGAGGGTGTCGAGCCTGCGGCGGACGAGGACAAGGTGCTGGAGAAAGAGCACCGTGTGGGGGCAGGTGGGATCTGGGCACCGCAGGGGCGAAGGCCACGAGGAGCAGAATCGCGGCCGGCCATCAGCCACGTTGCACGTTCAGGGGATGCTGGGGGCCCGCCTGTCGACTCCGCCTTCAGGTGCTACCTGTTTGCAACGGAAAAGCGATCTGGATCCTAAGGTGAGTTGCAAACACTTCCTCGGAAGGCAGCCCACACGGGGTTGGGACTGCTGTTCGGAGGCAGCGGGTATGCGCAGCGGGGGCCAGGCCAAGCGAACTGCACGGTCCGGATGCACCCGCGACGTGGGCATCTGGGGAAGGTACCACCTGGCTGCATCAAACGTGTGTGCTTTTCTACTGCTAGCAACTGACGCCTGCCAACTCTTACCAAGCTTCCTGGGCCTGGAAGTCCAGGGGTCCGGGGCCGCGCATTCCTGGTGAGTAAGGTCAAGGGTGTGGTGACGGGAAGTGACAGCAGCTGCGAAAACGACGCTCCGGTAAAACGAGGTTACAACTTGAAGGCAACGCCTCCCACTGACTTCAGGACAAAAAAGAGTATTTGTCATCACTGCACAAAACAGCATCGTGAGAAGGCACTCTAGCTACAGACGCCGTTTACGGCCTGCCCTGCGGGCTCCCGGCTGCCAGCAGCGATTTGTGCTCACGGGGTTTATGCACAAGGCACAGGCTCCGGGATGCTTATTCAGCTGCCGGGGACGTGGGCGGCGGGTGGTGCTCTGGATGGGGACAGGAGTGACCGGGTTCCCGGGACGGTTTCTGGAATCCAGAGCTTCTTCTGCACCTTCCAGGCCCTTCCTCTCACAGCCTAGTGGCTGAGGCAGGCAGGGGCCGCCAGGGCGTCGGTCTGACGGTTGTGCGCAGGAGTTTCGGAGCTGAGGGCCGGAAAGCACCACACAGACAACGTCTAGAAGGTAAAGTGCAAGTGTCTACCAAAAGGGGGAAATGGAGACGTGCAGAGAAGGCTGTGTTCAAGCCACAGGAGGAGACCTGGACCGTGCACATGGACAGGCCCCGGGCGGGTCACAGCTGCTGTCACGATGGGCCCCGGGCAGGTCACAGGTGCCATCATGGTGGCCCCAGGCAGGTCACAGCTGCTGTCATGATGGCCCTGGGCAGGTCACAGGTGCCATCAGAGTGGCCCCAGCCAGGTCACAGCCGCTGTCATCATGGCCCCAGGTAGGTCACAGGTGCCATCAGGGTGGCCCCAGGCAGGTCACAGCTGCTATCACGATGGCCCCAGGCAGGTCACAGCTGATGTCGCGATGGGCCCCGGGCAGGTCACAGGTGCCATCATGGTAGCCCAGGCAGGTCACAGCTGCTGTCATGATGGCCCTGGGCAGGTCACAGGTGCCATCAGAGTGGCCCCAGCCAGGTCACAGCCGCTGTCATCATGACCCCAGGCAGGTCACAGGTGCCATCAGGGTGGCCCCAGGCAGGTCACAGCTGCTGTCACAATGGCCCCAGGCAGGTCACAGCTGCTGTCACCATGGGCCCCGGGCAGGTCACAGGTGCCATCAGGGTGGCCCCCAGTCAGGTCACAGCCATGTCACGATGCCCCAGGCAGTCCAGGAGAAACCAGCTGCTAGAGAGGCTCCATCACACCTGAGGGGCCGGGCTGGCAGCTTTCAGGCCTCAGGGCCCTGGGACGTTAAGGCAGAGAAGGCGGATTTACAGGGAGACAGGCACGAACAGTGGCAGAAAAGAGCTCACAGGCACTTCTTGTTCCCCAGTCCCCGGACAAAACCGCGGAAATGCAGACCTGATGACCGTGTGCACCTGATGGAGGGCTCAGTGGCCAGCCGCCGGAGCACTGTGGCCCCACACAGCCTGCCTGAGTGATGAGGGCCATGCTGCCTTCCCAGAGAAGCCACCTCGGTCGCTGACCAGGTTGGGCCCTGCGCCCACACCCCTACTCAGGATGATCCCGGAGACCCTCCTGACTTTAGGGACCCTGCTTTGCTGCTCAACGTCTCCCTCAACCCAAACGTCCTTCCTGCCCTCCTCCCCTCCCCTCTATAGGAAGTGACCCCAAGAGCCTGCACCGGTTACCTACTCTGTACTGACCGTCGGCTCAGAGTGGGCGTCCTGGGGACCCCAGCCCACACTGCGTGGTACCAGAAGGACCAACAAAACTGGGATGGGGTAGGGGCTGGACCGGCCACCACCCACTCAGAAACGGGGAGCCCATCCATGGAAGTTGAGGGTACACACACAGTCCAGCACAGGCAGTAAGTGGAACTAGTAAAAACTGGCACCAATAACAAAACGGGATGGGTTTTTATAGATGGATGTGCACTAGGTGTGACATAGCAGGTGTTCAAGAAATACGGAGGAAATAGTCACTTATGGGCAGTTCTTATGAAGCAGAAGTCGGGCTTTGGAAAAAGAAAACAAATGGCCAAGAGTAACCAAATGCTTACTGTGAAAACCAGAGGGCCTCGTTGGCAGCATAGAAAGAGGCTCGCGCTGCCCGCAGGGGGACCGGGGACAGAGCCAAGGACCAGACTAGGACCTGATCACAAGAGGAAAAGGCAAGTGGCAAGATGAGAGGGGAGGCCAGGGAAGCGTGACGCACTGAGAGTTACGGAAAACTCAGAGGTAACAGAACACAGCCTCCTAACGGGCAAAATAGATGCGTAGCCAGAAAGTCTCTATACAGGACAGACTACTCTTATCTGTACAGTCAAAAGAAATCAAGGATGGATAAAAAGGAAGTTAAAGCCAGCCGCTCAATAAAAAGTCACAAATTCTTTGCCAATATCTCAGTCTGAACCAGTTTTCCAACTTGGAACCCAATGACCAAAAGAGAAGCCCGATCCCCAAGAGGAAGCTCCGGGAAACACCACATCTACATGGTAAAGATCCCCCAGCCCCAGAGACCAGCGGCCGTGGACTTACCTAGCTGCGTGCTGGGGAAACGGAATGACCAGATACTTGAAGAATCCTCAAACACTGGGTCTGACATGAATAATGGAGACCTGAGGTGACAGCACAGGTCCCCTTACAGAGGGCCGCAGAGGGCGGAGTACCAGTGGAGGCCAGCTCACAGGGGCCCACCCGCTCTGCAGGCCACCGCAGCACGCACGTCCCTCATCCCCAAAGGGGGACCTCACGGTGGGGGCTTGGCCTGGGGGGTAAGGACCACTTTCGTGGGGAAGTCGGAATATGAGCCCTTTAAGCTCCCTCCCTCCGCTCCCAGCCGAGACACCGAGTCAACGCCAGCACGTCGGCCCCGGGAAAGCGGGAGAATGAATCAGGGCAGGAAAGGAGTCAATGGGAAGGTGACCTCGAGCCAAGACTTGAAGCATGTGAGGGTTGGATGGGAAAGAGAGTAACAACTCCAGGTTCTGGTTTGGTTTGAGCGTCTGGACAGCGTCGTCGTCTATGAAGATGCAGACGCGAGAAAGCGGGTTTGGAGACCAACTGGACCCCTGAGCGTGGACTTGTGGAGGGACCCGGGCTGGACACAGACGGCGTGAGGGCTGAGCGCTGACAGCAAGAGCCTGAGTGCACTGCACACAAGGGAACCAAACCCCGATCTTTGGGATGGAAGTAAAGCAAGGGAAGAGGGAGAGAGAAGCCCAGGAGACAGGAGGGAAACGAAGAACCTTGCGGCCTCTGGAAACAAAGTCGGGAGAGTCTGTCCACCGTGTGGGGCCGACGACAGCCCTCCGGACCCACAGGGCGGGTGTCACTGGGGACCTCCACAGAAGCGCTGCTGGGGTCCAAGGCCTGACTGGGACGGAGTCAGGAAAGAAGGGGAGAAGAGTGTGCAGGACGGGCTGTAACCAGGGGAAGAAGGGGAACTCAGGGTTTACGAAGAAGGGATTTCAGTGGTGCACATGGGGGAGGGAAGACGCGGAGGGAGGGTGTCGCATCCCCGCGGGGATGGGGGACGGGGACACAGTAGGGGGTGAGGGCAGGAAGGGCGGAGCACATGGGCAACGAGCAGGTGCATGTATGGTGGGGCAGGAGCTGTGACACTTGTGTGCGGCCACAGAGGAGGACGCGGCCAGGCCAGCTGGTCCACTGGGACGCGAGTATGACACGAAGAGGTACAGAACCAATGATCCAGGGTCTGGACGACGGAAAGGAAATGACATGGCGCAGAGATGCTGCGGGGAGACAGGTACGGTCAGGTTTCCTTAAAGCCCCCCCATTTCCTAGCCCGTGTGCACGTTTCTGCAGGGTACAGATTGTCACCTGACCGTATAATTTCCTCTTGTTTGTAGATGGTGTGCCTGACTGGACAACAAAGAGCGGGAGTGATGTCAGGACAAAGACTCGGTCTTGGTGTCTGTTCCGGCTCCACCCCTGGTGAGTGCTGCCCGGGACCGATCGCCTGGCCCTGGTCCCGCACCTGCCAGCGGCGGCCGGTAGTGGTCGCCTGGCCCTGGTCCCGCACCTGCCAGCGGCGGCCGGGACCGATCGCCGGTCCCTGGTCCCGCACCTGCCAGCGCTGGCCGGGACCGATCGCCTGTCCCTGGTCCCGCACCTGCCAGCGGCGGCCGGGACCGATCGCCGGTCCCTGGTCCCGCACGTGCCAGCGCCGGCCGGGACCGATCGCCTGTCCCTGGTCCCGCACCTGCCAGCGGCGGCCGGGACCGATCGCCGGTCCCTGGTCCCGCACCTGCCAGCGCCGGCCGGGACCGATCGCCTGTCCCTGGTCCCGCACCTGCCAGCGGCAGCCGGGACCGATCGCCGGTCCCTGGTCCCGCACCTGCCAGCGCCGGCCGGGACCGATCGCCTGTCCCTGGTCCCGCACCTGCCAGCGGCGGCCGGGACCGATCGCTGGTCCCTGGTCCCGCACCTGCCAGCGCCGGCCGGGACCGATCGCCTGTCCCTGGTCCCGCACCTGCCAGCGCCGGCCGGGACCGATCGCCTGTCCCTGGTCCCGCACCTGCCAGCGGCGGCCGGGACTGATCACCAGTCCCTGGTCCCGCACCTGCCAGCGGCGGCCGGGACTGATCGCCGGTCCCTGGTCCCGCACCTGCCGGCATGCCCGGGACTGATGGCAGCTGTAATAAACACCAGCTGAACGAAGGAGGGACGTGAGGTACAAGGTACAGGAAAGGGTCTGGGATCAGCTCAGAGCCCGGCCTTGGTGCCTGGGGAAGTGGCGGTGTGCAGACGGTGACAAATTCTGCAAGTCCATTCGACCTTGAAATGAGAAGGAAGTGAACTTGGAGCGGCTGGGCGGCCTCGCAGCTCGGATGCGCACAGCCAGCTTCTGTCTGTCTGTGCTGCCTGATCCCCCGGGAACCTGGCTGAACCACAGTGCCGCATGGGAGATGACACTCCGCTCCAGCTGAGACGTGACCCGGGGCTGCCGTGCGGAGAACGCTCCCTGTGTCCCAGGCGCGTCTCTCGTTAGTTTGCACGTATTACCTCGCTGGATCCCACAAGGAGAAGGCAGAATGAGACACGACAAATATTTCCTGTGGCTGCTGCTGGGAGGGTGTGGGCAGGTGTGGGCAGCCCGGCCACTCTTCCTCCAGGGCCCCCTGCGAAGCTCCGAGGCCCCTGCACTCATGTGGTTCCCGTTGGCGCGTCTCCCGTGGCAACGCCACGGTAACGGCTTTCGTGTGTAGGTCATGTGCCCTTGAGGGAAAGGAATACTTTTTGTTTTTCTTTTCATCCTCGATACCGCTGTTGAAAGGGAGAAGCCACCGAACGAAAAGCCGAGCTGACGGCTTGTTAAGCAAGAGAGCGTGCAGTCTCTTCGAAACAAAGCGTAAAGCTCATTTGTTTTCTTTATTGAGGTCTACGTGACAAAAATCATTTCCATACATGAAGGCACACAACTCGGTGTTGTGATATGCGTCTACACTGCAAAATGATCACATCAAGCTAGTCGACACCCCACGTGGTTCCTTCCCCCCCACAACTTACTCTTCTCTAGAAGCTGGGGAAATATGAACTTCAGGGACATGTGCAGCGATTGCCTGACCTCCAGCTGTACAGGTGTGCTCGTGGGAGGGACACCAGTGGCTTGCCGGCCTCACAGGTGCGATGCTGTGACCAGCCTCTGGTTTGCAGAGCTCTGGTCCCTGACGCTGTCGTGGATTAGCTGGGGCCAGTCTCACACCGGTCTGGCATTACTTGCGCGACGAGCAGAGAACAGGTGGGCCTGTCCTGGGAGTCTTTTACTCTCAGTGCCTAACACGGCATCTTCTTCAGTTAGTGCTCGTTTAGAATGGGTAATAAAATCACTTTTTTCTCCCACTTCATAATAAACAATACTCCTTAAAAGCCCATAAAATCAGTATCTTAAGGGGCGCCTGGGTGACTCAGTCGGTTAAGCGTCCGACTTTAACTCAGGTCACCATCTCACGGTTTGTGGGTTTGAGCCCTGCCCGCGTCAGGCTCTGTGCTGACAGCTCGGAGCCTGGAGGCCGCTTCACATTCTGTGTCTCCCTCTCTCTCTGGCCCTCCCCCGCTCACTCTCTCCTTCTCTCTCAAAAATAAATAAACATTAAGAAGAAAAATTTTAAACAGAATAATACCTTAAAGAGACAGAACCAAAAAATCCAAGCCATCTAAATGTCTACTAATAACATAAGGAAACTATGATTTTTTTCAGCCATGACATTATGAGCCCTCTGACCATATTGCAACATGAAAGTATGTTTTTGATAGAATAAGTGAAAGAAAAAGATACAAAATTTTAAAAAGAAGCAAAAGGCATACAAAAAAAAAAAAAAAAGAAAATACACCAAGATGATAACATGGATTGTAGTTTAGGGAAGGTGGAATTAATGATTTTTTTAAATGTTTATTTTTGAGAGAGAGAGAAGAGAGAGACAGAGACAGAGAGAGAGAGAGATAGAGACAGAGGCAGAGACAGAGAACAAGCTGGGAGGGGCAGAGAGAGAGGGAGACACAGAATCCAAAGCAGGCTCCAGGCTCCGAGCTGTCAGCACATAGCCCGATGCAGGACTCAAACTCACGAACCACGAGATCATGATCTAGCCGAAGTCGGATGTTCAACCAACTGGAGCCACCCAGGTGCCCGAGGGAAGGTGGAATTATTAGGTGATTTTCGTTTTATTCTTTCTATTCTCTAAGTGATCTTACAGTTGTCAATATTACTTAAAAATAAAGTAATCTCTACATCCAACGCAGGGCTCGAATGCACAACCCCAAGATCAAGGGTCCCGCACTCCACTGACTGAGCCGGCCAGGGGCCCCTAACTAAACATTTTAAACTGTACTTACTGTCTTCTCACCGTGGCTCCTGGAAACAGAGCAGTGGTGTGAACGATTTCACACTTGGTCTGGCCCTACTAATCAACCTGTCATCATCACCACCATGCACGATACCGCCCAGCTCACTGATGTAAGAAGAGAGAAAGCAGATCTGGACAGAAGAGAAAGATGAAGGAAAACAACTTTGCATAAATTCATACGTTCAGTCTCCCCTGAGAATGTGAAGGGAGACAAAAAATAAGCATTAGTTGTTACTCCTCACCTTCTGTTCCCCATCTATTTAAATATGACACGTTTCCCAGTGAGCCTGGGGGGCTCATCGGTTGAGCGTCCAGCTTCGGCTCCAGTCATGATCTCGCAGTCTGTGAGTTCGAGCCCCGCATCAGGCTCTGTGCTGACAGCTCAGAGCCCGGAGCCTGTTTCAGATTCTGTGTCTCCCTCTCTCTCTGCCCCTACCCCACTCGCACTCTCTCTCTCAAAAATAATAAACATTAAAAATAAAATAAAATAAAATAAAGTACAGCATGTTTCCCATAGTCCCTCTTCCCTTCCCTGTTCTCACCAAAACTCTGGCCTGAATGGACTCCCAAACCAGGGAACGTAAATTCAGAATGTGCTCCCTAGATCTGCAAAGACTGAGACTTATTACTCGGTAGGTCAGTCACTCCTCCTGGAGTCTCCCCCTCCTCACAGCTTGGCTCCCATGTCTTGACCAATCCCTGGATACCCACCCATCCCGGAAGCCCTTCCCTTCCCCAGCCTCCATGCCTCTGTGCCCAATGTGGGACTTGCACTCACAACCCTGAGAATAAGAGTCACATGCTCCACAGACTGAGCCAGCCAGGTGCCCCCACACCTCGACTTTTAGCTATGATCATAGCAACTATGTGTAGTGCTAATCAGATGTGAGTATATAAAACTGTTAAATACACCCATATTTATATATAAAAAACACATAAAATTGTCACGTCCATGACTGATAGCCGTATATATAACACGTACAAAATTTATACATATAATTTAAATATATAATTTCTAAAATAAATTATATATATACATATATATATATACACACACACACTGTCTTATTTAATGTGGGAAATTTACCAATTAAAAATGCAAATGAGTAGGCAAAATAGATTTTAAAGATGAGGATCATGAGAGAGGTATTAGGAAATGGATCCCTTTGGTGGGAAAGAACTTAAAATATATTGATAATCAATGAAGAATGTTAGATATCTTAGATTCTTTTTGAAATAAGATGGAAAAGGGGCACCCGGGTGGCTCAGTCGGTTGAGCGCCCATCTTCAGCTCAGGTCATGACCTCACGGCTCATGAGTTCGAGCCCCGTGTCAGGCTCTGTGCTGACAGCTCAGAGCCTGGAGCCTGCTTCGGATTCTGTGTCTCCCTCTCTCTCTGCCCCTCCCCTGCTCACGCTTTCTCTCTCTTGTGTGCACAAAAATAAACAAACATTAAAAAATTTAAAAAAATGAAGTAACATGGAAAATTAGCAAATACAGGAGATACTGATATCCAAAAGCAGCCATCTAAAATGAACTCTAACAGGAAACCAAATTTCACAGAAAAATAAGTATTTTTGCATGTTATTTTGAAAAACACAGTGAAATAAAAATAAGTACTTGTCTCTTAGTTTAGAATTCCAAAGAGTCAAGAATTTACTGTATTATTGGCATCACTCTCTGAAAACCTTCATCATATTTGCCCTTCCCAACATCATCACAGAGAGGATCGTTTGTATAAAAACAAGGCTCCTTGAAATTTTCCCCAAGGTCTGCATGAAATCTGTTGCTAATTAAAGCACTTACCTCATCACCACCCTGCTGATTTTGCCTTGTTTTCAGGTATTTTCATCCAGCTCAGTTCTCGTTCGACAAACACTTTGCCATGTCCAACATTACCATGGTCAACTTGATGTAATCCTGTCAATTTGACAAGATTTAAAATTTCACTTAGAAATCAATTTCCAATGACAAGAAAGCCTGACAGGCAAGTATGTAGATATAAACAGGTGTTTGAGGAGGAGGGGTCATTGGTTTAGTTTCATGCTCTGCCCTCAAGTGCAGGGATGTGACAATGACCGCTCCGATGACCCGCACTGCCTAGATCAGGAAGGAAAACTTCCAGCATTTGGTCAAACTCGCATTTTAATTTTTTAATGTTTATTTTTGAGGGAGAGAGAGAGAGAGAGAGAGAGAGAAAGAGCATGAGCGGGGGAGGAGCAGAGAGAGAGACCCAGAATCCAAAGCAGGTTCCGGGATCTGAGCTGTCAGCACAGAGCCTGACCTAGGGCTTGAACTCGTGAACCACAAGATCATGACCTGAGCTGAAGTTGGACGCTCAACCGACTGAGCCACCCAGGCGCCCCTCAAACTCTCATTTTATAATTCAGCCTTAGGAAACTGAACGAGTAACCCCAGATCATGCAACAAATGAGGAATAGCTCAGGGTAAATTCCAGATCTGCACTGTGTCCTATGTAATCAACCAGGTGGAAAGAAAACGGATTTGATGTTGACAAGACTCAATCTCTTACAACACCCTCCCCCAACCTGGAGAAACCAAATAGTTCATCCCCAAACCTGCTCAGTCACCTCCCCATGCAAGGCCAGGGCTAGGCCCACAGGGCCCAAAGCCTGTGCTGAGCAGCGTGGGATCAAATCACTGTTCACTGGGTCTAAACAAGGGCGACAGCATGGTTATTAGCTAATCCTGAAAACTGCTGTTTCAAAAGCAATATTCAGGGGCGAATCACTGAAATCAAAACAAAACCAACCAACCGACCATCCACGTATCATCTAACAGGAAACAAAGGGAGAGGAACAAGCCGGCTTACTTAGGGCTTCTAACCCACCAAGCCAGGCCTCAAATCCCAGCCCGAAGCCTCAGCCCGGCCCACCCCCACCCTGTTCGGCTTTCTCTCCAGAACATCTTTAGGGAGGGACGGGTCTTACGCAAGGCGGGTAGCACCTTTCATTGCCTCCTGGCCTCTGGAACTCAGCAGTAAGGAGCGTGGAGGAGAGTGAGAAACCAAATTTACACCGAGGCAGTTGAGCAGGTATAAAACTTTTACTTCTTTTCCCGCCTGAGTGATACCGTTCACGGTGGAACCACGGTCGGTTTGTAGAGGAGATACTATAAACCAGCTCCGTCTGGCTTGTAGAGAAAAAACTAACAAATCCTTGCTGTCACTTGTGAACTCAGGATTACAGGGCCTGACCTGAAAAATTCCAAATAGTCTTTTCAACGCTCTAGAAAAATTCTTCATTTGGCCAGGGAAGCCGCTAACGGCGAACCTGGTGTTAAACTGCACTTGCATGGACCTGATCCAGGGACTCTAAGAACCTTCCTAGAGTCCAAATCCGACTCTGCTTTAGACTATTCAGTGGTTATTCTTTGAGGGCTTCCTCAGTACAGCCTCCAGCCGCACCTTTCCAGCGGGTGTGAGCTCCTGCCAGCGCCCTGGTCCTCCTGCTCAGCCCGCCTCCGACCCACTGCAAGCCTGCCTCCCTCCACAGCCCTCTCCACTCGTCCATGGCCTTCTGTTGTTTCTTCTTGCGGGAAGCCCTCCTGACACCTTGAACCTGGCCTAGAGGCCTCTCTCACGTGGCCCGCGAGCAATTCTGCCACCACAGCTCTCCCCGCGGCCACCTACTGGTCCCTCCTCTCCCCCGCACAGGCTTCTTGAGTGTTATTTT
This sequence comes from Puma concolor, assembly GCF_028749965.1. Taxonomy (NCBI): domain Eukaryota; kingdom Metazoa; phylum Chordata; class Mammalia; order Carnivora; family Felidae; genus Puma; species Puma concolor. The sequence continues at coordinate 115,994,177 of NC_141676.1, forward strand.
ACACTGTGTCTCCAGTGCCTGGAAGCTAGTGGATGCTCAGCGGCTGGGGGTTGAATCAGATGGGGTTTGGAAAGAAATTAATGCCAATGAGAACCTACCAGTGCTAGGCACGCCAGTAATTTAGATACATCTTTCTTTTAACCCTCAAACAGCCCTAAAGTGGCTCATTCACCCCATTTCGTGGATAATGAAATCGAGTCTCCAGAGTTCACTTTGGCAAAGAACACACGGAATAGGATGGAGCGGTCAGCAGCTACAACGCCCTCTTGCGCAGCGGACCAGCCACTTTGTGCAAGCCCTGGGAGCAGGTGTCAGAGCGCAGGCCCCGCCCACTCTGCCCAGACCCCGCCCACCACCTGGATGTCCCACCCATTCCTGCCCAGGGCCCTGTCATCACCCAGATGCCCCGCCCACCACCTGTGTGCCCCGCCCACTCCTGCCTAGGGCCCCCCCCCCGCCCCCCAGGTGCCCCGCCCACCCAGCCTGAGGTCCCATCCTCCCCTGAGTGCCCGCCCACCTTGTCCAGGTCCCGCCCACCACCTGGATGCCCCGCCCACTCCTGCCTAGTGCTCTCCCCACTCACCCAGGTGCTCCGCCCACCCGCGGGGCCACCCAGGGCAGTAGTGCTTCCTCCACACCCTGGGCTGCTTCCGTGGGAAAGTGGTCGCGCGCCCTAGGTGTGCGGCCCGGTGACAGTGGGAAAGGTGGTCAGCAAAGAGGGGTCTCCCGCGACCTGCCCCGGGAACAGACGCGGGCGCGGCTGGCACCGTCCGGGACAGCAGCATCTCCACCTTGTTCGAGGGCGGTCACGCTCTGCCGGCCACATTTCCCCGACAGGGACCAACCCTCGACCAGGCGCCCTGGGTGGGGGCAGTGCAGCCGGACACTCTGCCCGGTGCGGGGGTAGTTGGGGATGCCCGGTGCAGGGCTGCGAGCAGCTGGGCGCTGTGCCCTGGCGTTGGAGGGGGAGGGCAGGTGGGTGCTGTACCCTGGAGCGGGGGGAGGGCAGGTGAGCGCTCTGTCCCGGAGGGGGAGGGGAGAGGGGAGCTGGGCGCTGTGCCCGGGGGTTGGAGGTGGGGGGGGCCGGCGCAGGGCTGTGGGCACAGTCACCCAGTCCCCGGGCGTGGCCTGGTTCGCACATCTGCACTCCTGGGCACCTGCCAGCGGTGCACTCCGATGTCCTGCTCTGAGCCCGAGACACACATCTCTGCACACGTCCCCCTGGGACACGGAGTTCGGGGGCTCAACTCACCTGTGACGCTGCCTCCCCAGAGACGGCGAGCTCCTTAGGTCAGGGCCTGCTCTGCTGTGCCTGCGTCAACAGGGTCCTGGCACTCAGAGGCAAGGCTGTAGGACGCCCGCGTCTCTCCAACGGTCACCAGGGAAATCTTCCAAGCACGTGAATTGTCCCGTGGCCCATGCAAGGCCCTGTGGGAGACACCAGAGAGGAAGATCAACCTAAAGGAAGAGGCATTGCAAGCAAGCAGGTGAACGTCTCCTTCGTGTGACCTTCTATGCATCCAAGCTACTCAGCTAGATTCTGAGGCAAACAGCTGGAAATTAAAGCATTTTACATCCACCATCCTCTCCTCCCCATTTCTAACCCACACTGACAGTACGCCTAAATTACTGTGGGAATTCAGAAACAGTCATATCACTTACATTCATGGAAGAGATTTTTATCTCGATCGACCCCATCCTCCTCCACCTGTTCCTATGCAGAAGGAGCCCTGGGCAGCACGGGAACTGGGTGCTATTAGTTTCAATGACCGCAGAGGCCCAGGTATGATTTTTCACTTTTCAAAGGAAGGAATTCGTGCTCAACCTCATCTACAACACTCATTCGGTTACAGATGTTTAAATTTTAACTTAAATATTCAAATAAGTGCTGCCTTCTTGGGAGGAGGCTATATGTTCATTTAACAATGCTGTCATTTCTCAAAACATTTTCTGACATGTTTAAAGGTCATGAGAAAAGCAGCCTTGTTTCGTTGGGGTAATACCTCAAATACCTGGGATTCTGAGTGCAGGACGAGCAGGCTAGAAACCTTTCTGGTCCCCACTCCCCTCCTAGTTTCTTAAATTCACAGTTAGTGTTCTTTCAACACAAACAGACGAAAATGCCTTTTCTGAAGCAAAAAGGAGCATGACTGACTGACCTTATTTCACCAGAGGAAACGCATGGGGTCATGGCTCCAAATCCCTGAGGATACGCGTTCACTTTCCCTACTTTCCTTTTCCTTGAAATTATTTCGGGGAAGTTGCAGATTCTCTACCCTAACCTGTCGATCTCACTCAGAGCTCAATAAATGACCTTCAGGAGAGCTGGGTAACTGTGACCTTGGCTGTGTTGGTCTTCATCATTCTAGTTCTCCCCACCCCACCTCCCACCCTGTCCTGTCCCATCCTACCAATGTGTGTCCTTCTGTCCCCATGTTGTCCTTCTGTCCCGTGTGTCCTTTGCTCTAGGAGTGTCCTTCTGTCCCCATGTGTGTCCTGCCCCATGTCCTTCTGTCTCCTCTGTGTCCTGTCCCCTGTGTGTCCCTCTGTCCCCATGTGTCTTTCTGTCCCCATGTGTCCGTCTATTTGTCTATGTGTGTCCTTCTGTCCCTTCTGTCCCCATGTGTGTCCTTCTGTCCTTAATGTGTGTCCTTCAGTCCCCTATGTATGTTAACAAGAGGCTCATCTAAAGCTCACAGTAACTTTTAAAGGGTGCCTCTTTTCTTAGGCGCCCTTGAGGACTAAAACTGTGCCAAACTGTTAAGAATTCTCTTTCTTTTCTTTCTTAAAAATGTGTCTATAAATACCTAAGTATTGTGGGTGACGCTCATGGTTTCAGATCATGCTGGCTGTCTCGTATTGGGTGTGCCTTTCCTGACACTGTCAGTTCTCACACAGCCACACTAGTCTGTCCCAGTTAGCACCCCTGCCCTGACCCTGTTTACACAGCCCTGCGCTCTCCGCACTGCTGGTCACCCCTCCATCTCCTTTCTGCGGTCGCCCAGCTGCCTTGCCCTCTTTCCTGTGGAGACAAGAGCTGAGAGCCTGAGCTGATCTCTGCTGCAGTCTGCTAGGCAACTGCTGTGTTTCCCCCCTTGGCTAGGGGTGAACACGGCTCACGACGTCCCTTCATATCATCGTTAAGCCCTCCTCCTCCAGTTTTTGCACAAAGCTTGAGAAAATCTCAAGGGGAAACTTTCTAAAACCTAAAACTAGGACCACGTTCTAAAAATACTTGGAATATGAATAGAGATGATGGTCTGAAGGGTGGATATAGTTGACCCTTAAATAATGTGGGGGTTGGGGAGGCATCAGCCCCCACCCAGTCGAAAACCCACGTCTAACTCTGGACTCCCCCCGGAACTTAACCACGAATAGCCTACTGCTAACCAGAAGCCTTAACAATAACATATACGATCAATTAACCCATATTTTATATGTTACATGTATCATACACCATATTCTTAATCCAAACTCGACTAGAGAAAAGAAAATGTTATTAAGAATCACAAGGGAGGGGCGCCTGGGTGGCTCAGTCGGTTAAGTGGCCGACTTCGGCTCAGGTCATGATCTCACAGTCTGTGAGTTCGAGCCCCGCATCGGGCTCTGTGCTGACCGCTCAGAGCCTGGAGCCTATTTCGGATTCTGTGTCTCCCTCTCTCTGACCCTCCCCCGTTCATGCTCTGTCTCTCTCTGTCTCAAAAATAAATAAACGTTAAAAAAAAAAAAAAAAAAGAATCACAAGGGAAATACATTTATGGTACCGTATGTATCAAAAAATCTGCATGTAACTGGATTAACACAGTGTGAACTGTGTGGCTCAAGGATCAACTCTACTGTTAAAAGCTAACAACCACTCCCACAGCCCCCAGCATGAGACCAGGTGGGGCCGGAAGGACTGGTCACCAAACTCTGTATGCTCTATTCTAGGGAATCAAGACCCTAGGGAATCAAAAGGCAGCATCCAGGAAGAGAGCAGATAGGCCCAAGTAGAACCATCTCTGGGCAGATGTATGGTTCCCGCGTCCACCGAATACATCGTTTACAAGGAACAGGCAGTCAGGCCGGTGGAAAGCGCAGAGAATGCAGGACCGGGGACCGGACTCTGAGCCTCATCAGTAACAATGGCCCAAGCCACGTTTCCTGTCCGAATGCACAGTAACTTAATGCTGGGTCTTGTAGGCATGCAATGAAGTCATACCAGCACCGGGCAAAAGTTTGAACTTAAACACACGTGATGCATATTAATGGCCTAATGTGACATCAAAGCAGCGGTTTGAGGTTATTTTCTTTCTTTGCCCAAATGGGCTTCGATCTGGCTCCTTCTCTCACATCGTCAGGCTTGGTGTGATGTCTAGAGGTTCAGTGTTAGAAACAGACTGTTACTTAAGGACTCGCCATGTGGCTGTGACTGCCACTCGCTAAGTCCAATTTCCTGCGCAGAGATGGGACCACGGTCAGCTCTACCTAAAATAAAACAAAGCAAAATGAACTCAGGAAGGCTTAGGATATTGTACCAACAACTATCAAGAGTAAACCTTTCTTTAAAGAGTCTGTTTCTATCACTTTATTTTATAACTGCTGTTTTTCAAACATTTTAACAGATAAGAAATAAAAAACATTTTGAATTAATCTGTGTAAAATCTAATACTTGAAAACGGGATACGTTCTGTAGATCAGTAAAGTACAAAGACAGAATAAAATTTAATAATTTGATATTTAGAATCTTCCTAACCCCTACTGTCATATTTGGGGAAGATACAGAAAGATAAGCAAAAATGCACTGTAGACCAGTAAATAAAATGGAGACTTTATAAAATGTTTTTAATGTGTATTTATGTTTAAGAGAGAGGGCGTGTGAGTGGGGGAGGGGCAGAGAGAGAGGGAGACGCAGAATCCAAAGCAGGCTGCAGGCCCTGAGCTGTCAGCACAGAGCCCGACATGGGGCTCGAACCCACAACCTGCGAGATCATGACCTGAGCCAAGGTAGGATGCTCAACCTATTGAGCCACCCAGGCGCCCCTAAAGTGGAGACTTTAAATGCCCCTTTTTTAACATTGAGGAGCTTGAAAGAGAAATTTCTTCTTTTTGTAAATGTCAATCGATCTCATAAGCCGAGCTGGACATACACTATTCCTTTTGGCTTTCCAGCCTCTGAGCAGCAGGTGCTGTATTCGCAGAAGCCCCGTGTGCACCACGGAAGCTGGAGTGCTGGATATCTGCTTTCCGGGTCTACTGTGTGTCCGGAGAGGAGGCGTGTGGCCAAAGTGTCACCAGTAGAAGTCCTCTCCAGGACTCTGAGTTGGAAACCAGTGACACACAAAAAAAGAGACCACTCTGACTCCGTTCTGGCAAAAGTGGCCACGGAGGTGGCTGCTGTGGCCACTTCACAGGGGCAGCAGTGACAGACACTTTGTGTCCTGGTCCAAGCTGGGTGAGCCATGGAGGTGGCAGTGTGTGCCCAGCACACCCCCTCTAGGGCACATTTGGGCATAATTCCCAGCTCAGCGGCAGCCTCTAACTCTGGTGGTCTGGCTCCTGCAGTCTGTGACCTACTCGATGTATATTTTATATTATATATATATTTTTTTATTTAAAAAGTATCTATGTTTTAATCTGTTTTCTGCAGAAAGTAGCTTCAATTTGTTTTTGCTGCCGATAACAAGAAACCAAGGACAGGAGCAGCTACAGGCAGCAGGCTTTCAGGAAATCACTCGACTCTGGGAGTCCTCGTTTGGACTCTGGGGACAGCAGGAAATGTCCAACTAGTATAAAGGACAGAACTCTGGGCACACAGTGGCGAGCTATGAACCAGAAACGCATCTCGAGTGCTCATGAAAGGCAACACTATGGAGAAAGCGGCGGTGACCCACACGGAACAGTATGAAAGCCACAAGGAATTCATCTATGGGAGTGGGTAGTGGCTGCTGGAGTCCTAAATTGTTGGCCACGGGCCAGCTGAGAACAAGAGCCTTTCTATGATGGCCCTGAAAGGGAAATATGTGTCTTCCAGCGACTGGGCTGAGGTGGATGAAGCCAGACTCGAAGCTGATCTTGCTGGTTGCTGCATTAGTCGAATTCAGATTCCCCAGTTCCAAGAAGTGAAAGTCAGAGCTCCGGGCAAGCATGTTGCCAAAGAACTGAAACGTGTCTCCAACGTATCGTGAGCCTCCCTTGCTAGAGGACGTTGCCCGGCCTCCCTTCTCACGAGCTGTCTCACCTGCTGGCTTGCAGGCCGTACAACCACATCACCTGTGTGACCAGTTCTGCGTGTGCCCTGTCCCTCCGCCGCGTGACAAGCCGTCGCCAAACCCAGAGCCCAGCTCGCCCTCCGTGGTCGGCTACGGAGTCAAACCGATGGGAGATGATTTTGCCAGTTTACGATAGGAAAGAAAGAAGAGCTTAGCGGTGCTCTGATGGCGTAAAGACGGAACCTTTAGGTTAGACTAAGACAGTCAATGTGGGTGAGGTTACCGGAGATCCTGCCATCACTGGGCTGGATCCGGCAGCTGGGAGCCATTCCAAATGTGCTGTTTTTATAGTAGGCGCTGTGCTGCTGGGCCCGCTCCTGCCCAGGCCTGCTACGGTACAGTTTCTCACAGGCCCAGCAATGCAGAAAGCCTTGAAAACAGCAGGAACCATATTATATTTCTGCAGTTGACTAAGAAATTCCTTTTATGGACATAGGTGGACCCTTGAGTGCTGACCTGGGCTTTCCTTCTTTCAGCCTAAAGCGATATGAAAGGCAGCTTCCTGGGGTGCCTGGCTGGCTCAGTGGGTGGAGCAACTGACTCTTCATTTCTGCTCCGGTCGCGCTCCCAGGGTTGTGAGTTCGAGCCCCGTGTCGGGCTCTGGGTGTGGAGCCTGCTTGGGATTCTCTCTCTGTCCCTCCCTTGCTCGCTCGCTCACCAAATAAATAAATAAACTTTAAAAAAGAAAAGAAAGGTGTCTACCACGCTTCTATATTCGGACGACTTGACGAATTCGTTGACTGTGTGAACACTGCTGAGGGTACCGAACTTAGGCTTCACCTCTGTGATTAACGGGGAGGGGGGAGGTAGGCTGAGGCGTTTGTCTACGCGCACCAGCTTGTACCCTGAATGAACTGTGTACGTTCTGAAGCAATTGTAAAGTCAAGTCTTAGTAAAGTCTCAGCTGCCAGCCCCGGGGCTGCAAAGACACGGACCTGCCCATGGGGTCTGGCCCAGCTGACCCGGGCTCATTTGCCCTTGATATGCTAGCGATTCCCTGGTGTAACGGGAAGGAAACGAGTCAAAGACCTGGGGGGGGGGGGGGCGGGGGGGAGGGCTGGTGAACTGCTCACTCTTCTCCCAGCTATGTCCCTTGAAAGGCAGGAAGACACCATTCAACAAAACCCTGAGAAGTAGCAGTAAGCCAAGGACCGGAGCCTCGCGTAGGGCCAGAGTGGCTCTCCGGAATGACCACACTTGAAGTGAGCGCCCTGATTCCCACAGGGAGGACGATCCCAGGGCAGAGGCGAGAAGTGTCAGATGCACAGCGAGTGTCACGACAGAAGTTGGCAGCAGGGTCGGCCTCATCGTCAGAACCGTCCAACCTACAGGAGCAGCCAGAGACTAAGTGAGTTCCCTGCGGCCAAATGATACGGCAGCCCAGGCAGGTCCTGCCTGATCCACGTAACAACAAACAACAAAACAAAACACCAAATCTCTAGGTCTGGTGAACAGAGGCGTGGCGTGAATCACTCTTCCGGGGAGTTACAGATTCACAGCTGGTAGGACCTGGTGAGGAGGACCCAGACACCTCAGTGAGATGCCTCCGTCCCCAAAGGGTGGGTAAATCCCATATGAGCCCAGGGGCTGACGTGACGTTCCAAAGGGTCTACAGGTCTAGAGCACATTGGCATATTCTCTCCTAAGTAAAGGTTAAGGGATTAATAAATACACCTGTAAAAACAGATATTCACATGTTAACATAGCATCTTATGCAAAGTCAGAAGACTAGTGATAAATGGGGGAAATTTTCTGTGACTTTTGTCGGAGACAGAGGGCTAATTTTCCATAAAGAATTCCTTTGTATTCATGGGGGAAAAAAAAAAAACCCAGAGCAAGAAACCACTGACTCAACAGAATGGGAAACGACCCAGAGGACAATTCAGCGTAAAACAAACACAAATGGGTCTTAAATATCTGGAAGATGCTCAGCCTGATTCATAACAAGTGACATGCAAATTAGGATCACAGAGATACCATTTCTTACCGAACGAGGTGCCGAAATGCCGCGAGGAAGACGTGAGGCTCTGTTGGTAAGGTGGGTGCAAAACCGACACTCTCACCTATTACTGGCAGGAGCATAAAAGTGGAACTTCCGTGCTCTGAAACGTGTCTGTACTGATCACACTACAAGGGCACATGCCCAGTGATTTGGCATTCTCACCTGGAGGACTCTGTCCGACAGACGCACCTGCACACCGACAGGGTCCTGCACGGACCAGTGCGTTTGCTGCAACATCACCAGGAAATGGCCCGAGACTGGGAAGGGCACACGTCCACCGATCGGGGCTGTTGCACCAACGACGGGGTGTGCATACAACACAACATCGTGCAGCTGTGACAACACTCGCAGCCTTCAGTGCCGATAGAGGAAGTACGTAGGTTACACTGATCAGTGAGAAAGCAAGGGACAGAACAGCGTTCGCGATGCGCTACTGTCTGTGTAAGAAAGGGGGTGGGGACAGGACTGTGTGCTGCTGCTGCTGCTTCCAGACTCAGCTGACGGCAAGGAAGCACGTGTGCACACTGCCCCATGTATGGACCCACGTCTGCACAAGTGTGCCATCAGCTGTGTCCACATGGAACCAAACCCGAGTTCGTGCCGATGTCCCCGGTCTAGACCGGTACCACACACACCCTCGTCTTGCATATACAAGCCCGTACTCCAGCAGCAGGAAACCCGGCCCTGGTCACGGTCATCCATCTGGTTAATCGCTCAGTTCCAGGGCACAGGAGCAGGAGCATCGGAAGGGAGCAACATTATCGAGTAGACCGCAGGGCTGTGCACAGACTTCCATTCACTTCTGAGGCTACTTAGGTCAGCAACGTTTCCCCCACCCCCTTCAGAGAGGTAGTTTCAAGACTTCTGGATCCCATCCCGGGACCCCCTTAAACTCGTAAATTTAAACTTGTAAACTTAAATTTGTAAATGGTCTTTTACAAATGTGCAGACATTATGGACAAGTCTTCGTGATTCACAGCTCTGTGGGTTTTGACAAGTGCGCCATGTCACGTATCCACCACTGTAGTATCACGCAGACTTCGTCATCCTTGGAAATCCAGACCTAACATTTGAAAAACAGCTTGAGAAGCTATAAATCACGTGTAATGACCGTACTTACTTAAAGCAAGTGACGGACAAGGTTTCAGACTGGAGATGCATCCTGTAGGAAGATAAATTCTCTCCTGCAGGAATAGTGTCTACTGAGACGTTCAGATTGTAGAGATTTATAAATCACAAGTCTGACACTTTTTCACTGATATAGCTAGGCCAAATAAGGATTTTAAAATAAAGATATATATTTTATACCCACTTCCTTCAGCAGCTTGGATTAATGCCTTGGATATATACTCTGTATTATATAGACTCGATCTCCACGGCTGGGTTATATTCTAAGAACTCTCTGCCAGTTGCTTGTTTGGGACCAGAATGAGATTAGCCATCAAAAGCAAGGTAATGAATACTTCTCAATCCCTAATTCAGCACATCAAATCTGTTTGATTTGTGATGCAGCTGCAATATTAATGAGGAGTTCTGTGTTCAAGACCCCAACGCTCACCCTAAAAATTATGCTGGGTTATGGAGAGTTATGCCAAGAAGCGGGGCTCGTCAAGCCAGCCAGACCCTGTCTTCCTGATAGCCACTCCTGATCAGCCCCTCCTGGAGACACGGGCTTCGCTGCTGACCACGGATCCAGGCAGAGAACAGACACCTCCTGTTGGGTATGAAAACCTTCGTACCTGGTGCCTGGCCCCTTACCCTCAGGAGAGCCAGTCTGACCCTAACTGGCTCGGGCAGGACCAACCAGCAGCTGTGAATCAAAGCAGCACGATGGGAAGGGAGACTCCCCTTGAACACACTTGCTTAGGGAGAGGCCTCAAGTGGCCCTCTCTCACGGTTACTTCCTCTGACACTTTCTGACCCACAGTATCTGGGTCAGGTGTCCCCACTATGGTTTTCCTTGGCCCACGGGGATGACCCAGACCATGGCGCACTGAGCCACCCCTACCACTTTCCATGTCTGCCTCCTCATGTAGCCCAGGGGTTCTCAACCCTGGCTGCACATTAGAGTTGATGCCCAGGCTCTATACCTGTCCAATTAAGGCAAAATCTCTGTGGGGAGAACCCACACATGAAGGTTTTTCAAAGCTCACGAAGGTTAAGAAAATCATCCTATTAGGAGGTGCACCAAGAAGAATGAAATACCCAGAAACAAACTTAATCAAGGAGGTGAAAGACCTGTACTCTGAAAACTGTAAGACACGAGGAAGGAAACCGGAGGCGATATAAGCAAATGTACAGATACACCAGGCCCATGGATTGGAGAACTGATACTGCTAAAAATGTCCATGCTACCTGAAGCCATCTACAGATTCAACACAATCCCCATCAAAATACCAACAAAATTTTTCACAGAACTGGAATAAATAATCACAAGCTTTATACGGAATCAGAGAATACCCTGAATGCCAAAGTCATCTTGAGAAGGAAGAACAAAGTGGGAGATATCATGCTCCCTGGTTGCAAACCATATTACCAAGCTGTAGTGATCATGACAGTATGGTACTGGCACAAACACAGACACAGAGATCAGTGGAACAGGATAGAGAGTCCAGAAATAGACCCAGGACCATATGGTCAATCAATCTTCCACAAAGCAGGAAAGAATATACATTGGGAAAAAGGCAGTCTCTTCAACAAATGGTGATGGGAAATTTGGACAGCCACATGCAAAACAATGAAACTTTCTTGCACATAAAAAAAAACCTCAAAAGGATTAAAGACCTAACTGGGAGACCTGAAACCATAAAACTCCTATAGGAAAACACAGGCAGTAATCTCTTTGGCACTGGCCATCGCAACATTTTTCTAGATATGTGCCCTCAGGTAAGGGAAACAAAAGTTAAAGAATTGTTGGGACTGCACCAAAACAAAAGACTGTGCACATCAAAGGATACCTTCAACAATACGAAAAGGCAACCCAACAGAATGGGAGAAGATATTTGCAAGTGATATAACTGAAAAGGGGTTAATATCCAAAATAAAGAACTTCTAAAAGTCAATGCCAAAAAAATGAATAATCCAATTAAAAAATGGGCAGAGGACCTGAATAGACACTTTTTCAAAGAAGACATCCAGATGACCAGCAGACAGAGATGCTCATTATCACGGAAATACAAATCTCAACCTCAATGAGGTGTTACCTGATACTTGTCAGAATCACTGGAATCAACAAGACAGGAAACAGTGAGTGTTGGTGAGGATGTGGAGAAAAAGGAGCCCTCTTGTACTGTTGATGGGAATGTAAATTGGAGCAGCCACTGTGGAAACAGTATGGAGGTTCCTCAAAAAATTAAAAGTAGAACTACTCTATGATCCAACAATCCTACTAGTGGGTATTTACCCCCCAAAGCCCCAAAATTTGAAAAGATACATGCACCTCTACGTTTATTGGAACATTATTTATAGTCACCAAGCTAGGGAACCAACCGAAGTGTCTACCGACAGATGAATGGATAAAGAAGACATGATGTGTATATATGTGCAATGGAATATTACTCAGCCATCAAAAAGGATGAGATCTTGCCATTTACAACATCATGGATGGAGCTAGAGGGCATTATGCTAACTGAAATAAGTCAGACAAACATCATATGATTGCACTCACGTGTGGAATCCAAAAAGCAAAAGACACAAAGAAACGAACCAAAAACCAGACTCTTACATAGAGAACATACTGGTAATGGCCAGGAGAAAGGTGGGTGGGGAGAAAGGGAAAAAATAGATAAAGGGGAGTAAAATGTACAAGCTTCCAGCTATAAAATAAATAAGTCTCAGAGAAAAAAAGCACAGCAGAGGGAATAGTCAATAATATGATAACAACATATGGGGACAGATGGAGACCACCCTGATCATGGTGGGCACCGAGTGGAACTGTTGGATGGAATTGTTGAATCAATATGTTGTACATCTGAAACTAACATAACATTGTATGTTAATTACACTTCAATTTAAAAAAATACATACAGTGAAGATTTTTAAAAAGCGGGCACCTGTGGGTGGCTCAGTCGGTTAACCGTCCAACTTCTGCTCAGGTCATGATCTCACGGTTCATGGGTTTGAGCCCCGCATCAGGTTCAGTGCTGACAGCTCAGAGCCTGGAGCCTGCTTCAGATTCTGTGTCTCCCTCTCTCTCTGCCCCTGCCCTGCTCATGCTCTCTCACAAACATTAAAAAAAAAAAAATCTTACAAAAGTGGGGTGCCTGGGTGGCTCTGTTGGTTAAATGTCTGACTCTTGATCTTGGCTCAGGTCAGGATCCAAGGGTTGAAATGGAGCCCCACGTGGTCTCTGCATGGAGCCTCCTTGGGATTCTTTCTTCCTCTGCCCCTCTCCCACTCACTCACGCCCTCTCACTCCAGCGACTCTAATATTCAGACAGTATTTGAAACTACTTCTCTAAACAATGAACTGGTTGGAAGCAGAGTGCGGGCTTGTTCATCATTGGTATTAGATGAGTCCTAACACTGTCAGACCAGCGCCCGGTGTGCCCAGCTGCGTGGGTGGCAGCAGCAGTTACCCGCCAAGGCCCTCTGACGGGCATCTTCCCACAGCCTGAATTTGCATGAATCAAGCTACGTGCGCTGAAGACAGAGGAGAGGGAACGAGAGGTTTCCGAGGCTGGGCGGCCGCACGGACCCTCCCCTCCGTGAGCACAGGTCCCAGAGGGATGCGGGTCTGCTGTTCCTCCATCAGGCTGCATGCTGGGTGTCTGCCAAGGTGTGAGCCCTTGCTGTACTATATACACACAATTTGAGTTTTTGAGATTGATTTTGACTCTGATTTTTACCTATGTGGTTACAGGATACATTCACGGGGAGCCAAAAGTCTCAGGTTCTACTCCTGGCTCGACTGCTCTATCAGCTGTGTGGCTCTGAGCAAGGGTCCCTGCCTCCCTGGGCCCCGTTCTTCTCTGGAGACTTCTATTCTGAGTTTGGAAGCTGGACGCACCCTGTCTTAACCCCTCTCGTCTCGCTCTGTGGCCTGGTGGATCTGACTCCCCAGTCATGACTGCGTGGGCCTCGCCCCTGGCAACCCTGCCCGGGTGCCTCTCAAGACCCCAGGAGGCCTCTCGGCTCCAGGGTTTGGTGAGGGGGTTGTCGGTACCGGCCCGAAGGCCCAGCAGCCGTGGGGCTGAGTAGCTGGTGTGGAGACCAGTGGTCATTTACATTGTAACCCAAGGGACAAACACTCTGCCGTACGGAGGGGAGGGCAGACCACAGGTCTCTTTCCCGGGTGCCGTCCTGGGAACAGAGCGCTCCAGCAGGTCCGGCCCAGGCTGCTCTCTGGGGTTTCACTGGGCCTGACCAAGGGGTCTCTCGGCCCGGCAGCTCATCAGGAACAGGGCCCGCCCCCCACAGTGTCATCAGACACACAGGTGGTTCTGGTCCACTTTAAGACGCAGAGAGTGAACTGGAGAAACGAGGTCTATTTCTGTTTGGGATGAAGTAACAGGATTGCCAACCTTCCCTCGTCACGTGCGTTGCCTTAAATGAGAATCTTGGTGGCACCAGGTCTTAACCGTATGCAGATATGTGCTAACGGGGTTTAAAATAGTGGAGTGACAAGTGTTTGAATCCACGTTGTGCATCTTGGAGGGCTCTGTGCTGGTTTTGGTTTCTTCGGGTGGTTTTGCTCCGGATTCTAAAGGCACTGCGGACTGGTCTTGTCGTCTGTGGGGTTTCCTGGGTGTCGAGTTCAAGTTGAACGGGGTCAGACACACCAGAGAGCCACCTTAGGTTAAGGTGGTGAGGTCACTTGCGCCTCGTGACGACCCAGGATTAACACAGAGCGAGCTGCACTTGGCGAATGCTCTCTCTGCACCTGCCCGTCCTTCGGTCACTTGTCCGGCCGCATCCACCTCGGGCTCCCCACACGGCGCTCCGTTTGCGCCGTCCTGGGGGCTGACTCCAGCTCACCGCTGCCTCAAGGTTGTGGGGGACACACCGGTCCACTTGCCCTGGCCCGCACCCGTGCTCTGGGTCCCCGTGTGCGGCCTCCCTCACTCCCTGAACAGATGAGGGCCCTCGGGCTCTGACTCTTTAGGGGTTGAGTGACCACGGCCGCAGGTGGCCGCCACGCTTCAGGGAGGGAGGCTGCCCTTCGCTACCCTGCCCACACGCCCTGGAGGAGTGAGGTGTGAAGGGTGCCACCAGCACCGGGCACTGGGGTTCCTGCTCCCTTTGTGGCTCCTCTGCAGGCACCCGCTGGAGAGCTTCTGAGCCACGACTCTCCCCTCCCGGCCCAGCTGCCGGCTTCCTGTCGCCACAGGGGTCCACGAAAGCCGGGTGAAACCGAGGTGCACTTGTACACTAGGCCTGCCTGGCCTCAGCTCACACTGGCCTGCATGATATGCCCGTCTGGACATAGGGAGGAGCCAGGACCGTCCCCATGCGCCCAGGAGTTGGGCTTTGCTGCCAAGGACCCTCCCCTGACACGGGCTTGTGGTGGCCTCGTTTTTCTTCACTTGAGGTAAGTTTCACGAGTTAAGAACGTGCTCAGACAGTACCGGCTCGTGTCCGTCCGATGAACAGACTCTCTTCTATGGTAACTCTCAAAGCAGACAGCCTTCAAGGTCCCCTCCCGTTCCTGTCCCTCATTTCCCAGGTGAGGAGAACAGACTCAGGACGCGGGGGGAGCGATTCCACCCCACCCACGGTTTACATCTGGGGAGGTGCGTCCGGAAATCCGTAACTTCACTTGTGTGTCAGCCTCTTTCTGTTGCCCTTTGGATGAGTTCGATCATGACTTGCTTCAGATTCAGTTTGAGAGCCTGCACTTCCAGTAACTTTTGGGAGCAGTATCCTGCAGCGCAGAGGACCTTCCAAGGCCTCCGCCGCTCCTCAGGTGCACACCTCTCACTGTGGGATCCGACTCGGAAGCGGCGGGCGGCAGAAGTCAGGTCAGAGGTCAGGTCCAGAGCAGCCAGCCCGAAGCGGCACTGGGGTGAGCGAGCACTAAGCCAGTTTCACCTGCCAAACTAGGGAGACCTTCCGTCACTGGCCTGCTGCCAGGATTCACTAGGCCAGTACGTGGGAAGAGCCTGGCAGAGCGAGCGCACAGTACCCGGTCCTGGCCCGTCCAGCATCCTAAGATTTAATGCCCTGCACACATCACTCAATTCTATGACCCACCGTCTGCAGCCGGAACTGAAACAGCCCCACCCCACACGTCCCTAGTTCTCCCTCCGCGCTATGTCCTCTGCCCACACCTGCGCTTCAGGCGGCTCCATCACAGCCCCTCGACGCCAGGTTCGGTCCTACAGGCATGGAGCTTGAGCTCGTCGTCTCGGGAGGAGGGCAACTTCCCAAAGACTCTGCTCTCGCGGCACATCGTGCGGACCGTGCCGGTCGGCACTTAACCTTCTCGTCTCTTCGGTCTCTTAGGCGACGTGAGGAAGGTACTCGAGTATTACCCAATGGCGTGTTTGCTGAACCGACGTACAGGACTTCAGAGAAACGGGACAGATTTAATGACCTACAGGACGGAGCATGGTCAGTGTCGCGCGGTCCCTTTAGGACTGTGTCTGCACGGAGAGCAAGTCACAGCTGCAGTGGAGCAGGGAAGCCCAGAACCAAGAAGTAAGGACAGTCGTAAGCCCCAGGGAGTATGACCTCGCGCACACACATTTCCGTTACAGGCTTCCCGCTCCACTGGTAGCCCCTGTAGAACGACACCGTGGGGTCTGGATCCAGGTTCAAGCCACTCAGTTAGCATGGCAAAAACGCCTGCATCTTTAAGGATTTGGTATGACCAACGAAGGTAACAGGTGCAAATGTTCCCGTAAGTTATGATTAAAATAGTTACTGAAAACAGCATACTTCTGTAAAACTGGGGAGGGGAAGGGACTCGGTGTGTATACTGATGACAGGGCAGACCTACTCAGATTTGAAGGATTCTGAACGGACCAGTATGCCTCTATTGAAGGGTATACTGAGAAAGACCATGGTTATGTTAAACAATTTTGCTTTTAAGGGTTATCAGTGTGCCAGTCATCCTAACGTTTTGTTTTGGTCCTCATGCCCAGTGTTGGGAGACTGCACAGATTATTCCCGCAGTAAATGACGACAGGAGTGCATAAACTTGATTAATTTGCTTTTGAAATTTGCCACGTTTAGCAGAACACAATGGAAACTCTTGTAAACGTTCAGGCCTTGAGATCTGTGCTGTAATGACTTTGGAAGACTGAGAGATTCGGTCAATAGTTAATTTTTAGTTCAAGTTACTATAAAATTCCCTCAGCAATATTCCAGATTTGGCCAGGGCTTGCCACCTGTTCCAGATGAACCATGTGTCCTCCCAGGGGAGTTCTGAGCTGGTTAACACACACGTGCCCCGTGAGGCACCGGCCAGGCCCATGCTGTTCTGCAGATCCCCTTGCGGAATCCCACAGAAATTCCTCCCGCCTAGAATGTAGCAAGAGGTACATCGTTGTTCCTGGTGTGGATTATAGAAGACAACCGAGTGTCAAGGCCGCGTTCCCCCCACCCCGTACAATCCCATTGTTACTATTTTAGAAGGGCGCCCAGAGAAAAACATTGGAGCAAATGTGGGAGCTTTTACAGTAGGACTTCAACCTCCTCAACAAATAGGATTCTTTGCACCCTTCATAAAACCTAAGGTCTTGATTCATGGTCACCCTAGTGATCTGAGTGCCGTAGGTTGTGATCCTCTCTCATTTAGATCCTGCTGAATCACAGCCGAGACCCCTGCACCGAACCCCAGTTGGACACACGCTTCTCTCCATCGGCAGGGAGAGGTGCTTAAATACAACTTGCTTCGAGGCTCCCTCGGGGAGAAACGATCTCCAGCCACTTGTCACGATGTTGGCTTGGAGCAGCAGCCTTCGGTAGCTTGTAGGGGTGTTCCTGAGATGACCTTTCCTCAGATCCTGCCACTTGATCCACGGCTTTGAGTAACTTTCAGTCAGCTGGAGCATCTTGTTCAGCCCGTGCAAATCCCTATAACCCAAGAACTTGCTCTGTAACTGGACCAAGGGCCTTAAAAGGGACTCAGACGTGGTTTCTAATATCCCACAACGAAAACTACATCCAAGAGGTGCTGTTTAACTCGTAGACTCTGTGGAGGTCACAGGAACTAGTTTCATCATAAAATACACATGGGGACGAGGCAGGAAGAAGTATGCGGGTAAAGGTGTATCCTACCCTAAGAAGCCAGCAGGCTTCAATATCATGCTAACTAAGGGTGTCCTCCTGCTTTAGATCCTATTTTCTTTTTTTTCTTAAAGAAGTTCCTTTTACTAAGAATCAAGACCTATCCACTCATCCACTGGGAGTACTAACTAATCACAAAGTTAGAGAAACTAGTTTTTAATAGTTTCCCCCCTTTTGGGAAAGGCATTCTAAGCACCAGATTAGCTGTTTAGGGATTTTGCAAAGCAGGCTCTTGGCTCGGGTATCTCCAAATACTGCTTTGAATAGCAGGCGGATAATCAATTTTTTCCCTTTTTTTCTGGTTGTTGTTTTCTAAACTTCTAACAGGTTCCTAGCAGCTTGGAGGTCAGGTATCCTGGTCCAGAAGTTTGTTTTCTGCTAAAATATGGCAGATTTTAAAATTCATAATCTCTTCTTAATACCATCTTGTTTTGGGGGCGGGCGCCTGGGTGGCTCAGATGGTTAAATGTCCGACTTCCGTTCAGGTCATGGTCTCACAGGGCATTGGGCTCTGTACTGACAGCTTGGAGCCTAGAGCCTGCTTGGGATTCTGTGTCTTCCTCCCTCCCTCCCTCCCTCTCTCTCCCTCTTTCACTGCTCTTCCCCTGCTCATGCTCTCTCTCTCCTACAGAAATAAATGTTAAAAAAAAGTGAAAAAAAAAAAAAATGCCACCTTGTTTCGCCCATGCCTCTATTCTGCACCTGTTTTCAACAGTGACCGTATTATGTTGGCTGTGTTTACGCTCAGGAAGTTATCAATTTTACATAGTTTTTTGTATCCAGATAATATGGCCAAAAACACTCCATGTGTGATGCGGAAAAACTGCAGTAAGAGATATCATGGAATTCAATTTCAATTTCATTTCTAATTAATTAGATTTTTAATTGAAAAAGACAAACCTTTACGAAGTTTCTTGTGATCAGGGACACAGAGCAACTCCGTGTCCAAAGAGTGAAGCGAGACGACACGCGGCCGGTTCCCCACAGCACACAAATTTACCTGGCAAGCCAGACTTACAAAACTGAATATAAAGCTAACATAACCTGTGGTTCCCAGGTCAGGGATGGCTGGCTGTTCTCGCAGAAGGTAAGGAGACGTGATGGGGTCCTCGGGGAGGACCTCAGCTGACAGGATGGCGGCCGCGGGCACTGAACAGGACTCACAGGTCTACTGACCACTCCCGTGGTCATCACGTAGGCTTACTAGTTACTGTTCTTTCTTTCTCTGGAAAACCATTTTTCTGTTCACCAGCTAAGCAATTCGCTTACTGGCATATTTTACTGTAGTTCTGGGTCTATCTTAAAAAAAAAAAAGTAAATTACTGCACATCAGGTTCTCAGTAAGACACCGAACCCTTCCCCAAACACTTAGAAGGCACACCCTTGCTCTCCCCCTAGAGGCTCTTCTTCCCACATCCAAATTAATATATTCCTGAGTATTGTGCCACACACACTCACTAAACCAACTATTTAAAGATTGTACAATTAGGACCCAGAGGACGCAGAGTGAGGGCAGCACTTCTATCACTGGGCTTCCAGCTGTCCGGCAAGTGCATGCCCTCTCAGAGCAGCCCCCGGGGGTCAGGCCATGCTACACACACGAGGCTCAGTTCTGAACTGAGAGGCACAACCACGACACGTTGGACAAGATAAGGGGGATGCTAAGGTTCCAGGGCCACAAAATTAGGATTCCTCCACTGTAAAGAAATTACACATAACAAAAGATGAAGTTTTCGGATTTCCCTCCGCAAGACTGATGTGTGACAGTTTAACTGAAAGATATTACTACATACACAAGCACAGAAAATAAATCATTTTCAAGGACAATCACATCTACTTCTTATTCAAAGTTCAGGACCTACCACCTAAATTTGTGAATGTTATTATTTATAAAACAATAACTAATAATTTTCATTAACCTAAGTGTTAAATTTTGGAGACCATGAGAAAATACCGTGGAGAAAGAAAAACCAAAGGCTATTCTGAAAGACTACATAAAGCTCCTTTCAGTTTCTTCTGAACACCACCAACAATGGCCATGGTCCATGAGAAGAGCACACAACATAAAATTCAAAGAATTACGTCCAGGGGCGCCTGGGTGGCTCAGACTTCGGCTCAGGTCATGATCTCGCAGTTTGTGAGTTCGAGCCCCGTGTCGGGCTCTGTGCTGACAGCTCAGAGCCTGGAGCCTGCTTCGGATTCTGTGTCTCCCTCTCTCTCTGCCCCTCCCCTGCTCATGCTCTGTCTCTCTTGCTCTCAAAAATAAATGAAGCATTAAAAAAAATTAAACAAACAAAAACCCAAAGAATGACATCCACGCTTCAAAAGGTCCAAAAGCCAAACCAGCCTTAAGTTTAACGTGTCTACTGGTCACAAGTATAATCACTTTATATTTCCTTGTCGTTAGGACTTGCTCTATTGGAAGACCAGTAAGAAGCCAAAAGGTCTTAAATATATTAATTGTTAAAAACACCAAAGAAGAGTTTAAGGAAAGAATATATTTGAACCACATAAACAAAAAAGTATTACATAAGAAAAAAAATGTAACAATTTATGTAAGTACCTAACATTTGAGCATGCTCTTACATCTAAAACAGATAACAAAAAGGTAATGGGTACTATATATGTACATTTCACAAGTGTGCGTTAAAGAATTCTCTAATATAAAACATTTAAATTGTGGAGAATACTTTTCATGATACAGAAGACAACTGTCAAGATAGGCACACCCACAACCCTTACAAAAACATGCTTGCCGGAGATAAAATACATCTGAGTACTCACTTCTCAGATGTGAACACTCCGCACCTGTCAGTCATTGGACACCGCTTCTCGCTTTTGCACTGTGAGTGTCAACACTGGTGTGGGTTATGAATTACAATCAATTACCGTTATTTTTCAATGTTTCTGCCAAACTCCCAATAAAATGCACCTATTTAATATGAATACTTGAAACAATATTATTTGTATATAAAGTCACTTCCTTAATGCTTTTTTTTCTTTTTTAAAAAAGACACTATATTTATTAGAAAATAGTTATGACCACACATAGTGCTTTGGAAAATCTGAAACCCCAAATCAACACGTTCCATCAAGTGTGAGTAGCTCTAAGAAGCCCTAACTGAAAAGAACACAGAATGTAAAAAGCTGATAAATTTAAAGATTATAAAATTGGTTTATTGTGAAAGCAATTCAAGAATACCCAGTTAAAATCTTATCCCGACGCTACCCGATACAACCAGGAAGCACTTAAACACTTTTACGTTAGGAACGAGGACATACAACAAGAAAGGCCACGTCAACGCTGTGATCAGAGGAAGGACTCCTAGGTCTCTGTCAGGTCATCAGTACAGAGGGCATGACAAGGTCAAATATGGCGGCCGTCAGGTGCCTCAGCACCAAGGTGTAACCGGCGAGCTAAAGTCGAGGCGACAAGAACTCCTATTCCTGTTTTGTGGCTGTACTGAAGTGACTGAAACTTTAGGAACAACAACCTTTAATGACAGCGAGTTGCAAGACCAGTCTTTACGGAAGAAAAAGAAATTCATCAAGTCCTCTACCAAGGTCCCACTGAGTCCTCGAGACCCCTGCCATGCCCCCCCCCCCCGCCCCCCGCCCCCGGGCCTAAGCCTACTCTGTGGCTGTTTCAGATGCAGCTTACTGGCAAGCTGGGAGTGCCTTCCGAGTAGCTCTGACCTTCAGCACAAGAGAAAAAACAACATGCTGGATCGTCCATTTACTCAATTATGCATTCCAGGTACAATTTCATTATTGCTCTTAAAAAAAAAAAATCAGTGAATCTGCACAGTGGCCATTTCCCCTCAGGTAAGTCAAGATTTACTCTTTCTGTTGTTTTCTTAATAAAACCCTTAGATCCAGTAATTGCAAATGATCAACCTAAGGATCATTATGTACAGCACAGCGACTGCATGTTTGAGCACTGGAGGTACTTAAGCTAAAATGTCTCACTCCTGACTTCTGCTCTCCTCTAAACTGAAGGGTCAAAATACTCTGATTTTGTAATTAAAAAAAAAAATCTATCTTCCCAAGCATATCTTCCATTAACAGTTTTAGCCAGGAAAATAGATTTTTATGTCTGTCATGAGCCCTTGAAAATAAGGGCTTATTCTAGAAACAATGAAAGACCCTTAATCACAGAGGCGCTAGCTGGTGCCACTATAATTCACAACCAACTATTACCTTCATAGCTTATACTGAAGAGTTGATTCATGCTCATTTTGTTCCTTTAAAAAATACTCTTTGGAAACCATTATGACTCCTGTAGACACATACTCTAGTTATATCTCTTCCTGTAAAAATAAAAGTATAATCAGGATCATCTCTATTTCTTTGCTAAACTCAACTACCGATATACATTTCTTAAATCTGATCACTTTACCAGCTAACTCACAACCTCGACAGAATTCTATGTACTGTCCAGGGTCAGTTCTCAGCATACAGAAGTAGGAGCAAGTCTTTTAAGAACTATCTTGTAGGCAATATTTCCATGTAGTCTTTAATGTGTTTGTTACAAATGAGAACTAAGGTACTAGGATTTACTCCCAAAACTAGGGCGAAGGTAAATTTCCAAAGCTAAAGGAAGGAAAACCACTATGTAAAGCTTACCTCTGTCACGTATATTATGAACCTATTCAGTGATTTCCCATCAAAGCTTAAAATTAGTCCCAGGGATTATCAAGGGGAAAATAAAGCCCTATCTTGTTTTCTTCTTTCAAATTCATCAGACAATACTGTGTGCCAGAGGGCAGACTGTGCTCCTCTCAACACTCTGCGTAAAAACAGCCCTTTCTAGAATACTAAACTACCCAAATGTCTGCAGACTGCCCCAACCAGGTTTAAACTACCTCTGAAATATAAACTACTAGTCATGTATTCTAAATGCATACATTCAAAACTACCATTTTAAAATAAATTGGAAAGTAGGGAAACCTTA
Organism: Puma concolor; assembly: GCF_028749965.1. NCBI lineage: Eukaryota > Metazoa > Chordata > Mammalia > Carnivora > Felidae > Puma > Puma concolor. Next base: position 116,016,615 of record NC_141676.1, read on the forward strand.
AAAAAAAAAGATACATTCTGCTATCACACTATTACAAAGATTATAAGTGTGTGTGTGTGGGTATATATAGAGAGAGCAGATAATCATGATTTAAATAAGATGTTAAAAAAATCAGGAAATGTAGATTTTTACCAAAGGCACTACAATAGCCGCCCCGAGATACAACTATAAACAGATTCTTCGCTACTATGGTAATTTGTCTAGGTTGGGGGGTGGGGGTGGGGGTGGGGGCAAAAACAAAAACAAAACAAAACAAAACAAAAACACAACCCAACCAATCAAAACGGAAACAAACAAACAAGAAGCAAACCCACAATAAACCCACCCAAACCTATACTAGAGTATGTGGCAATAATTAATATATTTCTATGGAAAAAACTCTCTCATGCCTTATAAGCTCCTAAAATAAAATCAAGGTCACTATGTGACTAACGAGAACACTAGGAGGGGAAAAAAAAACACTGAAAGTAAAACAGTCTTCAGCCTCGGTTTCAGCTAGCTCATCAAATCCGCGCGAAGTACGTAACATCAGACCCGACATTCCTGGCCTGGCAGACGAGCCAGTTGTGGTTTTCCACTGGCCACACCACACGCAGCTGAAGAAACAACTGCCTGACAGAGTAAATGCTGTGACACGAAGCATCCGAGTTCCAAGTCTGAGTATTCAGTTAGGGTGATGGGCGAGTGTCTAACTGGGCAAAAGGAAAGGCGTCCATCGTCCGAACAGGCTCACTTCCCCCAGCCCCCAAAACGAACAGTAGTTATAGTAGCAAAAGAAACAACAAAAGTCTCGAGTCTTTAGGGCCAACTAGGATAGAGGTCAGCAATATATTAACAGCAGCAACGGACAAGGAAGAGCGAGACAGTGGGTGAGAGAATCTTGCTGGACGTCTGTTCATCGTTCTCTGTATCAGCCACAGGACTGCGACCGGCTATGCCTGGAAATTTCGGGCACATCTCCTCAGATCCTTCACAGATTTGGAATTCGGTCTACCTGAGGGCTCTATAGCCATGTGAGAAAGCTTTCTTTGTCGAGCTTGGTGGCGGCCAGCACGGACTCCATGTCGTTGAGGATGTCTGAGCTCAGGGCTTCCTGCAGACTAGGCATCAGCTCTTCCCCCTCTATGTTCATCCCGTCCCCCTCCAGCGTCCCGAGGTCCACGTTCGTCCCAGGAATGGCTTCTAGGTAGTCTGGGAAGCGGTTCTGCTGAGAGGGGAGGGTGCTTTGGTTGATAGTGTCGCCTAATTGGGACGGAGAGGAGAGAGTCGGGTTTGAAAAAGCGGACATCAGAGCTGTGCGACGTGAGCCTTCAGACACGCCAGACTCACCCCCGAACCGATGCCCAGAGTTTATTTCAGGCTGAACAACTCACCGAAGACAAAATAATGCCAAGTTTACTTTTGCTTCAACATGGGTTCAGATACTAAAGCCGCAGCTTGACTGCTTGTTACTATGTACTGAGCACTGAAAGGGGTCACGGGAAAAACCGAAATCCCTTGAAAAACTATCTCCAGTAAGAGAAAGAACACGTACATCACACACGTGCATCGCTACTGGATGCTCTTCTAGAGAGAAACCACTAAGTGAGATAAATGTAAAAGTCACGGTGTGGAGTGAATTCAAGCACACTTTATGGCAGGTCGAAATTGACGTTTTCCTGGTTTTAAAACAGCACGGACAGCTTAAGCGCTCTTTGACCAAAACTGGTAACGTGACTTATTTCAGCACTTAAAATACTGAGTTAGCTGGCCAGGCACTTGAGGGCCCTCTCCAATGACTCGCAATCTTAAACCTGGAGAGAGACTTCTCTCTGTGATCCTCCTGTTGTACGGGATTCAGTGTTACACCCTGGGGAGCACTAGTGTAAAAGGGATGGATGAAAACTCTATTCCGGCCTTGGAGATTCCCGTTCCTCACGGCAAAACAAGCGTCCCAGAAGCCCGTGAATAAATAACCCTCCCTTGCCTTCCCTCTAAGGGTTCCCTGATTTACCTGGCCAGGAAACCTTTTTTTGAGCATGACCACATTCGCATTCCTTAGAGCTCCCGGGCACATACCTCCCGGGAAAGCAGCACAGAGCATGGAGGGCACAGGGGTTTGGAGAAGAGCAAAGGGGAGGGGGGAGGGGGAAGCGTGCTGGGCGTGAGATGGGTCTCAAGTGTGGGCACGGGAAGGGGGACCAGAGTCTGAGGGAAGCAAAGAAGGTGGCAGGGTGCACTCTCAGGAGCACTGAAGCCGTGAGCTGGATGAGCGACCCGCCAGCAAGGGAACCCGCTGCTGGAGCCGCCGGGGGGCTGCTCCGTCTCTCGGCCAGTGCGTGCCCTGCGCTCGCTGCCAACTCCAGGGCCATCGGTGCTCGCCAGTTCCTTGATCGGCTCCTGCAAGATGCCCCGCAGCTATTCTGACAGTAAGCAGGTGAGCCCCACAGCCTCGTCTTTCCACCTGGTCTTCTGAGCCCCTGACACCTAAGTTGGAGCAGAACCCTCAGGGAAGGGGCAGGCGCACACCGAATCGCATTCGGTAGAGGGCGAGCGGATCGCAGACAGAAGTCTCTCTCCAAGATTAAGAACATGAGCCATCAGGACGCCAGGGGGCTCAGTCGGTTGAGCGACCGACTTCAGCTCAGCTCATGATCTCACAGTTCGTGGGTTTGAGACCTGCTTCCGATTCTGTGTCTCCCTCTCTGCCCCTCCTCCCTTGCTCATGCTCTGTGTCTCAAAAATGAATAAATGTTTAAAAAAAAAAAAGTTTTTTAAAGGAAGGGAGGGGAGGGAAGGAAAAAAAAAGACAAGAAAAGGAAAGAAAGAAACTGAGTCATCAGAGAGGATCCTCAAAGGCCTTGCCAGCTAACTCAATATGTAAGTGCTAAAATAGGTCACATCACCAGTCGTCATCAGAGCTAAGTCGTCCAGGATATTTGAAAACTGGGAAACAGATTACAAAGTGCCATGGAGAAACAAAGCAGGCTTGATCTGAATCAAGTTTTCAGGATTTTAGCTGGTTTTATTTTTTTAAGGGTATTTACTTATTTTGAGAGAGAGAGAGAGAGAGAGAGAGAGAGAGAGACAGAAAGAGAGAGAACATGAGCTATGGAGGGACAGAGAGAGTGGGAGAGAGAATCCCAAGCAGGCTCCATGCTGTTGGCACACAGCCCGATGCGGGGCTTGAACCGTGAACCTCGAAACCACGGCCTGAGCTGAAGTGAGAGGTTACCTGACTGAGCCCCGCAGGTGCCCCTTAACCGGTTTTCTTCCGAGCTGCCTTTGCTCACAGCAGCTTGACAGACCTGCCATGTCTTGCCGATGGACCGCTAAGAATGAAGCACACCCACCTGTGTCCATCTCATCAACACTGTTCAAGAAGTCGTCAGGGGTTCGAGGGACGCTGTAGCTGCTCATGCTCAGTCCGCTGTCTGTACTCTCATCACGGGAGTGGTAGGTGCCACTACAAAACAGGACAGTTACAGAGCAACACGAGGGCTTCCAATGATTTCCAGGTAAACATGGAAACACGGTTCTCCAAGATGACGAGTAACCATTCCTGCAGCGTAAGAAAAGAGCCCCTCCTCCTTTGGGATCTTACACAGCCCTGGAGGGAAGGGAGGCAGACAAGTTCATCCTTTTCTTTCAAAGTCTGTTTGTTTCTTTATTTGAGAGAGAGCGAGAGAGACATTTCATGTGTGAGCACAAGTAGGGGAGGGACAGAGAGAATCCCAAGCATGCTGCACTACCATCAGCACACAGCCTGACATGGGGCTCAAACTCATGAACGGTGACATCATGACCTGAGCCTAAAGCAACAGTTGGATGCTTAACTGAGCCACCCAGGTGCCCCAGACAAGCTAACCCTGACTGAAGCTGGCAGCTTTAAGGAACCCAAACCACTCTGAAGGTCCTGGGTCAGGTGGCAAGAAAAGAAAATAAGAGGGTGCCTGGTTGGTTCAGTCGGTTGAACATCCGACTTCAGTTCAGGCCATGATCCCACGGTTCGTGGGTTTGAGTCCTGCGTCAGGCTCTGTGCTGAAAGTGCCAAGTCTGCTTGGGATTCTCTCTTCCTCTCTCTCTGCCCCTCCTCTGCTCTCTTTCTCTATCTCAAAATGAAATAAGCATTAAGGAAAAGAAAAGAAAAAAACATACAGCCACAGTTTCCTGGATGACAGAAATTCTCTGTGTAGGTATGCTCTCTGCAACACCATCTCTGTCTGGGGGGGTGGGGGGGGGGGAGGGGGGCGGAGCGGGTGCACACAGTCTGCTTATTTCAAGGTCTCCATCTCCCAGGTGGGACAGCACAGGCATCGAATCAAAATGCAACTCCAGGTACTGGCGAGACAGGTTGGCACTACACTCAGATCCCCAGCTCGTGCAGAGTTCAAGCGAAGGAAACACCAACCCAAGACAAAGAACCAGAACTCCTTTTGGACCGGGCCAAAACAGACGGAGTCACCGCCGACAAGGTGAGAATTTCCTTAACCAAATCTCCTTGCTTCTGTGTAGGGGAAAAAACCCCAAACACCTCAGCTTAAGACAGGAACCCTTATCGTTCCAGCTAAAGGACACATTTAAGAAAACAACTACCGGGCACACACCCTGGGGAAAAACAGAAAAACACGAATCAAGATTTTAACTTTAGGCTAATGAAGTTAAACACAGTCAGTCTTCATTGCCTACATGAACACACAATCTCCCCTCACTGCCCGTATGAGCACAGGGTCTAGCCTAAATATCCTCACTGCCTGTGTGAGCACCCAGTAGGAGATCTCACTGCCTGCTCGAGCACACAGTACTGTAGATCTCCTCACTGGCTGCGTGAACAGAACATCGCCCTGAGCTCGTGGCACTCCCAGCAGCTGGCATGGACAGCAAAATCTGGGTACTACTAATTTTTAAAAATCTATGGTAAAGTGGGGTTCCTGATGGTCTCTGTCAGGGATGTGAACCGTAACTTTTCTCAATGCCTGGACACTTGGGCAGCTCTTTAGCTCACACAAAAGTGCACCAAAAAACCCACCTAAAGCTATGAAAACCAGCTTTCACAGTCACTTGGGGTTGAACACCCAATCCCCCCACATTTCCTCCCTTATTACCTGATGCAGGTGCTCTGTCCTCCCCCCAACCCCGCACCCCGAAACTGCTGGATTACTCCGATGCTTCTGCCAGATTCTGGCAAGACGCAAAAGCCTCACAAAGACACAAGAAATCACAGATGAGCATCTGAGACCGTCTGTGTAAGATACAGCTGCCTTGGAGCAGGCCTCCCTCAGGATACGCTCGGTTTCCCTTCCACCAAAAGCGCACGCACGCACCACGCACAGGGCACTCGGGGGCAAAGGGCTGACTCATGGGGCCATGCACAACTCTTCCCGAGGAGCCCGCACTCCTGGGGCCTGCAGCCCGCCACCTCACACATGCTCCCTGGGCACCTGCTCCCACGGGATGGGCCTGAGCCCAGGCCCCTGAAGACAGAGAGGGAACAATAAAAACCTACGAATGATGCTTTCTGAGAGGCTCATGACGTCAAGGAGGGAGGTGAACAAACACGGTGACGAATCACACTCCGGCGTTAAGTGAGCAAAGTGTTTTAAAATAGAGCGAAGAGAGGGGTGTGGAAAAGTCTATGGAGAGGACACGAACCTGACCTCCGAGGGTGTCAGGGCAGAGGGGACACGGGATGCCACACGAGGGACAAGAGTCAGCATGGTGGCAAGGTGGGGTCCCAAGTGTTTGGAGCTAAGATACGTTTGAATTGAACACTAGACAACAGGGAAGCCATCCAGTTTCTGTAAGAGAAATGCTACAGTCAGACGGGTTTTAGAAGCTGGGGTACTTCACCGAGTGGAGAAAGGACTGCCCCCACAACAGCAGCATGGACGATCGGACACCCCGTGACCTTTACCAGGAAAGTCTCAAACTACAGCCCAGCCTTCAGTGAAGTTCTAAGAGAATCTTCACGAACAGCTGCCAGAAGGACATGCCGTCCACCTGCATCCCTACAGTCCAACTGCACCCCGGGGCCAACACAGGTCTCCAAATGGGCCCTGGATTCTACTGATCTGAATTTTCCTTGTGGGGAAAAAACAAAGTTCTGGCTTCAACCTTTCCAAATTAACCTCGTTTAAGTTCACGACTGCAATCTTGTGTAAATACACTCAACTTCTGGCCCAACTTTAAACTGGATGTGTCAAAGGAGCCAATACAAACTTGAAATACATTCTCGATGGCCTTCGAAATCAAGCCTGGGAAGCAGGGCACCAGTGCCAGTCTTACCACCAAGCAAACTATGGGATTTCTACGGTACTAAGTATTTTGGTCACATGAGAGAAATGTTGTTTTTCTAAGATCACGAAGTTTTCAGCTTAGCTGGTGTTGACCGAAAGCACGGTACGATAGCTTTCCTAAACCAAACATTTTTTAAATGGTTTAAAAAGTGCATTGCTTAGAACTGGTTAAACACACACACACACACACACACACACACACACACAAAACCAAAAGTAAAAGTACACAGACAAGACAGCATTTGTTCCTTATTTTTAAAAACCGAAATTCCATAAATATCTTGCAACCCAGAAGAATGAACCGTAGTCAAGCCTTAGTTGTAAATGGTTTTCCTGGCGCAGAGTGTGACCTGCTTCCATACACGGCACCGACATTTCTGCCGGAAACCCATCTGGGTGAACTCACTGAAAAGGACCTGTGGGCTGCGTGAGTTTGAAGCAGTGTCTTTGATAGTGTCTTTGTGTGTTTTTACAAAAGGCACAACCTTACGTTTCATGTCCCTGAACTTCCTTTAGCGAAAGCGCAGGGCCCACACTCATGTGGGAAACTCCTGCCCAGGATCCTTCAAACGCAGGCCTGAGGACGTTTAGGACCACGTTCGTCTGCTTTCGTGGAAGGGCACGCACGTGCCCGCCGACTCTGTGGTGTTAAGTCACCGTCAGTCAACAGACAGAAGCCAACACGTGACTGGGAAAGTGTGCCCAGGTCCCCGCGGCCCATGTCCTCCCACGGGAGCCGGCTCTGAACCTGGAGTTCCACTGTCCTCGCCATTTACAGCAATGCCGCCTGGCGTCCCCCCCGACGCTCCTGAAGCTGCTCCCCTTCTCAGTGGCCGGGAACAGCCCTCACCCACCTGTTAAGAAAGGGATCGGAGCTAGTGGTCGTCATTGTCCTCAGCTCCTGAGACATCCCAGGCGAAGGCACTGGGTTCTGAGTCCCACCTTCCTGGTCCAGTGTCGGTAACTGGCTACGAAGAGCTAATTCCTAGAGAAAAAAAACACGGACAGAATCAGTCTACTGACAACAAATGTACCGTTCGAATGAAAGAAATAAAACGCACACTAGGGGGCCAAGTACATACAAAGTTCAAGTGTTAAAGTGTCTACTTCAAAGCTAACAGTTTTCCTGGTCAGAAAGACCAAGTTCTCACATGCATTTCCAATGACTGAAAATTAAGCTGCATAAATTCAAAGTTGATCTAGTCTTATTATCCCCCAAACGTACACACTTTCCTACCTAACTTCATTTTGTTATTTTTTCTTACTCTGGCAGACACTCCCAAGCCCGCCCTACCGGGCACGACGGCAATTCTGGTCTCGCGAAAAAGAATTCTTCAAGTTTACTTCTACGCGCCAACTGTCCTCTGAGTCTGCACCAGGAATAAAGTCAGAAACACGCCATCGGAGGGTTTCCGAGCAGCTGCCATTGTCTCTCTGCTGGACTTGGGGTTGCACCCGCGCACCCAGACAAGCCCGGCCGAGGCCACGCGCCTCTCTCTGCTGCTCTGTCCTTTCTCCTCTACTCCCCTTGGGTCCCCGCCCTGCCTCTCAAGCTCTCCTAAAGCTCAGGTGTGCAGCTTCCTCTCTCTTGGCTTTCTGGTTTGACTTGAAATGTGGCTTTTGACTCCAAAGGACGCCGCCCCCACAGAGCGCACCCTCCTCCCTCCTCTGCAGTCTGAGCCTGCACCACCTCCCACTGAACCACGTCTACGCCTGCTGAATACAACAGCCTACGAACGGGGGTTTCTTAACCGGAAGATCATGACAGAATGCAGAGGGTCTGTGAACTTGGGTGAAGAAAAGAAAATGCCACCTTCATTTTTCACCAACTCCAACTGCAATTTAGCATTTTCTTCAGTTACAAATACAGGCAACTAAACAGCAGTGTTTGTTATACCCTCTGACTTTCCATCAATGGAAAACATGTTCATATCATAATGTAGTTGCAAATATCTTAAATTACCACTCATGCTCATCACTACTTCAGTGCTACTTAGTTATAAGACACGCTGTTATGTCTGGTTACTTACACATCAATTACCGAATGAATGATTCGCTCAACAGGACTGCTCCTCAGTCTTCCAGATTCCAATGACCCACACCCACCTCCGTCACCCACTTGTACAGCTGAGACTGTGTGGTTTAAGACCAAACCTACCTCTAAAACCTCGAGTCACGTTTGGGACAGTGATCACTGTGTCACTTCAGTGCACTGGCTCACCCTGGGTCACGCCTGTGCACAACGCCTACCTAATCATCTGTCACCAAACTCTTGGATCTCTGAATTGCAGTAAAAGTGACCACCATTGTACTTGAACCCCTAAACCCCTCTGCATCACCCCGGAGCAGGCACGGACAGTCCTCCCCCAGAAATCTCACACACACTCCTCCTGCCTTCTGGGACCACAAGTGCTCTGCCCACCAGCTTCCTGTGTGACCTCCACCCACCTCCCCTCCCCTCCTGTTCCAGTTGAGTGGCTTCCCCTTTTTTTTCCCATTAAAAAAAACCCTCAGGTGTAAGTAACACACGACATTAATCTCCAGTGTGTAACACAAAGACTCAACATTAGTACACATTGTGAAGTGACCCCCACAATCACCTGAGTAGATACCATCCCTACACAGCTATGTTTTTTTTTTCCTTGTGATGAGGACGTCTAATATTTATTCTTTTAGCAACTTTTAAATATGCGATTATTATCCCGTTAATTATTAACTGTGGTCACCGTGACCTATTTTATACCTGGAAGTTTGCACCTTTTGGTCCCCATCCCCCAACCCCCAATGTGTTCTCTTTATCTACAAACTTGGCTTTTGTTTTGCTTTTTAGATTCCACTTCGTAAGGGAGACCATGCGGTATTTGTCTCTCTGACTGACTTCTCTCACTTAGCGTAACACTTTGCAGGTCCATCCGTGTTGTCACAAATGGCAGGATTTACACACACACACACCCCTTCATCCATTCAACTGTCAAAGGACACTCAGGTTGGTAAGCAGTGGGCAGCTAAATGGACACTTCGACAGATCTCAGGTCTTGGCCACCGTGAGTAATGACGCAGGGATACAAGCCTGAGCTCTGAGCTGATCGTCTGAAATACACAAGAGGCCACCTCACAGCAAACTGCCACCACGAGTCAGTACCACACACGTGCTTCCTCCATTTCTACAACAGGATTGCTAAGAAATGCCAGAGAAAAACACAGCTGTCCAGACTAGTCTAAATCGATGGTCTCTGGCCTTGAATGGCCACAGTCCCACTCTGTGATGTTCTGTTTTCTCACGTCCCCACCGTCACTGTCCCACACCCGGCACACGCTCTCAAGGCCGACGCAGTCAAGGTCGTCCAAACGTCTGTCCCGCGTCAGTAGGAACGCACAGGCTGTCCAGGCGTCTGGCTTTCTGCCTCCTCCTCTCGCAAAGCTCTCCCCAGTCGCACTCCTCTTCCTAACTCGTCCCCGAGTCTCCCCTGTCCCTGCCGAAGGCCAAGCCACTCTCCCGGCAGCCTCTGGGGACTCGCTGCATCTGTCCCCCCCGTCCATGCTCTCCACCCTCGCCAACCCCTCCCGCTGAGTGACCAGAACTTCAGAACTGCGAGGGTCTGTGGCTCGGCCCTGCTGTCCACACCTGCCTTTCGACTAGAGCGCTTTGCTCTCTTCTCTGTTATCTCAGACTCTGTTCCCTTCCCTGGGGAAGGGAGCTCTCTGCCATGATCCCATCTCCATCTTCGGAGAGACTGGACAGAGAGAGGTTACATCTGTAATAGTTTGAGCACAGGTATAACATGATCTTAACACTTATCACACAATATTGTAGTTCCTTCCTTCCTTCCTTCCTTCCTTCCTTCCTCCCTCCCTCCCTCCCTCCCTCCCTCCTTCCTTTCTTTCTCCTCTGTTCCTTGAGGGCACACTGAATGAATGAACAAATGGATGGTTTTGGAGCATAATACCTTAACTTCTGAGGCTCTGAAGAATTTATGCTGCCATTAAAACATGAGGATGTAAATAGGAAGAAATTTGAAAACGACGAGTGTTGTAAGCTCTGGACGAAGCTGATGCTTAGAGTTCTGTGAGGGAGGGAGCCGGAGATCTGTCAGAACACGGCAGTACCTCGCAAATATCGTAAAGAGAGCCTCATTTGCTTTCTACTTCCTATCAAAGAAGGCAGGCACCGGTTTCTGCAGAGCAAACACAGGACCTGACACTACTCCGACTCGTTACTAAAATAACCAATAAATTGGCTATGATTTTTATGTTAACCAATTTCTATTTTACTTTTGCTTATGAAGTTCCCACTTTTTCGACATCGTTTTATGAAGCTAAAGCTAACTGTCAGGCGCAGATTCTCCATGTTTTTGCTACTCTGGATTTTACCACTTTGCCGAATCTCGTCGGCCGCGGTCTCTGACAGCTGAACTGCTGTTGTCAGCGGCCGCCACAGACCCGCCGCCAACACTCGCAAAGAAGTTCATCTGGAGATGTGCCTGAAGCCGCCTGAGGGCTACAAGGGCCCACGGAGACGCGCTTCTCATCCGATCTGTGCGGGGGCCGTGACAGGGGCCGTGTCGGGTTCATGTGAAGTGAGTCCGAGAGGCTCAGGAGAAAATGCCATTTTACTGCACTGGTGTCGGTGGGGTGGGGGCGTCAGCATTGCCAGCGGCATGAAAACAAACATAACGTGCTAAGGCCAGTGACACATATACACACAGATCACAGAAACCAAAGCAAGGTAGGAATATTCAGCCCAGTTTTGAAACTTCTAGACATAGCAAAAAGAACAGAGTTGATTAAACGCCCTATGTAATTTCTGAACAGTTTTACTGAGGATAAATGATGTATGAGTACTTATACACATATTACCCAAAAATGGATATTCTTAACACAGCCTAGTATTTGCTGAAGACAAAACTGCTTTAAGTGATTAAAGTCAACTTGGTAGCCCCCTCCCCAAGTCATTAATTCTCAATGTTTGTATTTCCATCTGCTGTTAATATAATTTATTCCACTGGGTTCAATAAGGAAGATAGAAAAATTTTGTTGATATTTGAAACAAACTGTCAAAAACAGGGGAAGGAAACCAAACGCATTTACGCATTTACGCAGGGTAACAGACCAACTTATTTCCCCCTTAACTTATGAATGGGGCTCAACTGAGCGCAAAGAGAACAACCTATGTGCTTCCCGCGCAAACACACGTGCACGCACCACACACCCACACAGAGAGTCCTGTGAAGGCAGGCCTCAGAGGTGACACGGAAATTCGGGGAAGTGCTTGACTCCATACTCTGCCTCGTCAGATTCTGGAGGAAAGGTCCTGTGGAGTCAGCAGGGACTGATAAATCCCGGCTTTTCACTGAAAGCAAGCTTACAACTGCTTGTACCCTTGGCCAAGAAATGGAAATGTGAAAGTGAACCAACTTACGTAAAATCAAGAATTTTAGCGGTACAATACTGAACTGTGTTTCAGAGCCATATAGACCTTTTGCAAGTGACTTTAGAGAAAAATAATTATAACTGGATAGGTATGAAAAAAGCTACATAAGCTGAATGTTTTAGTCACAAAATATATTCCATAGAAACCTTTTGTCCATTATACGGCATGCATCGATACGAACCTGTATAGAATAAGCCTGCTCTAGTGCAATAAAGTAGTTTTTGCAGAACTCACTCTGGACAAATATGGACAGTGAATCTGGCACAGACGTTTCAAAACAAGTTTGGGGACATAACTGGATCATCTATAAAAACTGATTTCAGTTGAGACACTTCATGTTGAAAGTTATGTCTATCTCTAAGGAGTCTTTTACTGTGAACAAATGCCTAAAATTAGAATACTAAGCTAAAAATACAAGTTTGTTAAGCTTCTCTTTTTCCCAAAGGTAGTTAGAATAAACAGTTTGACAGACTTTCAAAAACGGAGAAACAAGTTATAGGAAATTTGGCCAAAATTTAATCATGCTTCTGTATTTCAAAGGTCAAAAAGTTCTTTTAGAGCATTTGACTTTTTCTAAATGAAGCAAGTATTTTTAGCTCTTTTTCTTCTGTAATAATAAAAAAATGCGGCAGCTTTTCCCAGCGAGCTTCTAAATCTTAGCTAATGTGGCACAGACACATTGGGAGTCACAGCTATCTGCACTGTGAGTAACACGGATGGTCCCAGCTTGGTCCAAAGGGAACTTTCCGGGGTGGCTTGTGAGGGCAAACTCAAGTTGGCCCTCGTTACGTCGTGGACTTTTATGGACTTGGGGTCTCGCCAGAAGCCACTGGCCCTTTTTACGTTTCCCTCCAGTCGCTTAAATAGCAGTATCCTTCCCCACAGGGTGAAAAAGACACTTTAAGATAATATATATCTGGTAGTTAAAATATTTTTCCCCCATAAAAAATGAGTACTTTGCTTCACATCATTTAGAAAAATAAGGAGAAAGGCAGCAGAAGCAGTCATCAGTCTGGAAACATTTAGAACATTTCTGGGTTACTGAATTCTTAGGGTATCCAAGAAAAACGAAAGCACATGTCTACACAAAGTCGAAATTTGGAACAACCCAAATGTCTGTCAAAAAGTGAAAAGAGAAACAATCATAGGATAGCCCTACCATGGAATACTAGTTAGCAATAAAAAGAAAGAAGAGAGAGGTGCCTGGGTGGCTCAGTTAGTTAAGCATCCGACTCTTGGTTTTTGGCTCAGGTCATGACCTCACAGTTCATGGGAGGGAGTCCTGTGTAAGGCTCTTCGCTGACATCGCGGAACCTGTTTGGGATTCTCTCCCTCCCTCTCTCTCTGCCCCTTCCCCACTCACTCCCTCTCAAAATAAATACGTACACTTAAAAAAAAAAGTACGGACACAACATGAGTGGATCTCAAAATAATCACAGGTGAAAAGTTATGATTCCACTTAGAGAAAATTCTATAAAATATAACGTCAACTTCAATTACTTTTTTAAATCAAGTGTGTCTTTAAGCAAGCAAGCACTGAGCTGTGTTAACAGTGCATCCACTTTAGGGTAATACATGGTGCGTGATTGAAGGCGTGTTTTTTTCAGGGTAATCAACTTGTTTAAGGAAGGTTAGTTTAGTGAACCAGAAATCCAAACTTAGAAATGGAGAGTAACTCTAAAAATATACATCTTATAATAGTTTGTCTTAGTGATAGCAGGTTACGTCCATAATTTTAAAAACAGAGGGTAAAAAAAGGCCATTTCTTCCACTGTTCCAGAGACCTTGCCAGACCCCGCTTCCCAACCCAGCTATAAACACAGAATATTTCCTTACATTTTAAGTGACGAAAACATTCAGTCAATGATTAGAATGCTTTTGGTGTTTTAGTATGTGTGCCATTCACCAAATTATCTTTAGCTGCAGAACATTTTTTACTAAAAAACTGTACACATGGATCTGGGGCAGTTTTGAGAACTACAGTATGATAACAAAATCTGAAAGGGGTTGTCCAAAAGAGATTTGTAGTCTGGTGTTCCCAGCATTCTCCTGAGATTCAACACTTTTTCTGAAAGATCTCCAGAATTAGGTCTTCAGTAATTTGTTAATTATGGTGTCAATTCAAGTAATACACATTATTTTAACATTCTTCAAATAACAGAAACCTCAGGGCGCCTGGGTGGCTCAGTCACTGAAGAAGCATCCAACTTCAGCTCAGGTCATGATCTCACGGGTCACGGGTTTGAGCCCCGAGTTGGGCCTTGTGCTGACAGCTCAGAGCCTGGAGCTTGTTTCAGATTCTGTGTCTACCGCTCCCTCCGACCCTCCCCTGCTCGCACTCTGTCTCTTTCTCTCTCTCGACAATAAATAAACGTTAAAAAAAAATTAAAAAAAATTATAGAGACCTTAATGAGTAACACAAATGAGAGAACATGTTAGAATACGCGGGTGTGAAGTATATCAGAATTTTCAACACGCTTATTAAAAATACAATCTAAAAATTGATGAGGAAACACCTAAATGAATTTATGGTTTATTCAGCACTAGGACTTCAAAAAGAGGAGAGATAATCTTGGGCAAAGTCAACTCTGAAACAGCTTTAACAAGAAAGACAACTTGGAGAAACAAAAAGCCAAATTCTTTACCGTTCTTAAATTCTAGGAAAAAAAGACGGCCATTGTTTTCATGTGACCCTGAGCAGTGGTATTACGTTGCTCCATGTGGCTGAAACTAGGGACATCCAACCCTCTTCACCACTGCAGGCGACCAGTGTGGCGTCACGTCCTCCACACAGACACCGTGGGTCTCACCCTCGGGTGCATCCAGCACTACCCGCAAGAAATGGCAAGTACGCCAAGTCATTAGCGGCAAACCACTTACAGCTATCATCTCTATGAAGGCTGAAGCAGCTATTTGCTCAGAAATAAAGCTAAGATACCTACGCACAGCTGTCTTGTTTCTATTTCCTGAACGGTCTCGAGGACTCTGACAAGGCCACGTAGAACGGGTTTTGACGTCCAGGCCTCGAAGAGGAACCGGACAGTCTCACTGGGCAAGAGGGAAGGGGGATCGCTCACGAGTGGGATCAGGGCCACCGGACGCAAGAGTGCACGCAGCCAGCGGGGCGGGAGTCGACAGGAGAAGGCAAAAGCGTCCACACTCGGGGCACAATCTTTCTCAAAATATGTCTTTCAAAAGACCCCGAAACAGAAATGGAACTGAAAACCACAGACAGCGCACACGGCACCGACCCTCTCGGAAGGTCTCCAACTGATGGACGAGAAAGAGACGCGGCCAGAAACGTGAGCGTTACAGGCTCAGCCTCAGGAGCGGACGTGACGTTTGTAGTTGCAAAAAGTGTTTTCTGAGGATACAAATAGCTTTTCCAACATAAAAACAGTGAATAATCCAAATGAAATTAAAATTTTTAAGTGCTCTGAAGACAACTTTTTCCAAAATTCTGCAATCAAATCCTAATAAATTAAGGTGGTTATTTCCCATCTTTAACTAAGATCTACCAATCCTTTTAAAGTTATCTTACTTTTTCAGAATTCTGCATTAACCTCACGCATACTGTCATCAGTTTACACGACCAGAGAACCCTGCTGTCCAGATCTGTTTAGTTAATCCTATTTGGAAAAAATGAAAGACAGCAACACTGTGAAGTTTGGTACCTTCCCACATCCCACAGCGTCTGAACGTAGTATATGATCGTATGTAAAATTATAAAATAATGACACTCACTTCCTGTTGCTTGGGAACTCATCTGCCCTTAATTTCTATTAGAAAAGTAAAAGAAAACTTTGAACAGTGACTGGCACTGAACTACTGAATAACCCGTCGCCTTTCCTCCACTATTCCTTTACAGGTCCGGTTCCTCCAGACTGGAAAGGTCTTCCTGGCTTTCTTGATCATCCTGGAAACCCTGCAGGAAGCCATCCGCACTTAAGACAAGGCTCCTCTTTGTGAGCTTGTTCCTTGGCTCTATCAGGTCAACTAGAAAACACGCAAGAACACACACGCCTGCTTGACACAAACACTACCATGTTCTGTGTGTTCTGAGCTATTTCAAATTTAACCCCGTGCCAAATTTCCTAACATTTATTGACATTTCCACAACTGTCAGGGAAACACAGTGACCAAAACTCCTGTAACAAATCCTATTTCATCCTCCAGCGTATCTGAGGTTGATTTTAAAACACCTCTTCCAGGTTTCTTGTTCTGGCTTAAATAAATCTCAGGCATCAGCTGGCCTTCTTTCATAAACACTCCGGAGAAAAAGCAAGGGCACGGATCTTCTCCTTTTAAAGGTCCACAACCGTGGCCTCCAGGCGCACGCGCGAGCAGTGGCTCTCGGGGCAGGATCGTGCTCCGCTGTCGAAGCAAATGTCCTGACTTACCCGCCTCACACAATCTCCTGATTCAAGAAAACATTTGTGGGATAAGGAACCGCTTTCCCTCTCACATAGTTACCTAGTCTCTGGGAGGGTGGTATCCCACGGTCAAGGTGACAACATCCAAACCAAGAGGGGCCCTGCCAAAGCCCGCTTCCGCCGCTAACGCTGACGCAGTGGCCACACGGCGCCTCCTGGTTGCTTCTGCCCACCCGAGACACAAGCCGCGTCCCCTAGGCTTCAGTCCTTCCAATCTTGTGAACCCTGAGCACAGAGGTCTATCTTCCCATGAACCAAACAAGTGCTTGCAGTGAAAGGGACACAGGGCCACAGTCCTGCCGTCCCCGTAAGATGCCTTCTCAACCAGTGCTCTCTGGGGTTCATCAGGGAGAAATGTGGATAACGTCAACAAAGAAACCCAAAACACTACCCCAGCAGACCCTCCTCTCTTCTGAGAATCGTGATCTTCTTCCTATGAAATGCCCTGCAAAAACTGTTTCTGCTAAGAGCACCATTATGACTCTTGAGATTTCTTCCAGTGGCCTAACCAGGGAAATAATCTGTGTCACCCTGTTGCTGTTCTAATGATTAATTCCTATAAATCCTAAATCATCATAAATACTATTTTAAGCTATGCGAATGAAAATCAGGCACACCTGAAGGCTGATGGGATGTGCAACTGAGACATAATACGCTTCAAACGTGGAATAAAACAAGAGTTCCATGGAATCAAAATGAGAACTAGCAGCCTCCTGGGAGGAGTGAGCGGGAAGCAGGCAGCACAGACTTTCCGGGAGCGGCAATATGAACCTAAGTTATTTTGGGAGAAAGATGGCTCAAAAGTTATACCTGAGCTAACGTTCAGTGTGGACAGGCCCCTTGAGCACAAGGATCTCACTTTCCTAATTTAATATCTTTTTTTTCTTTTTTTCAATGCTAAAACATCAGTAAGAGCCTACCTGACATTTTGGAGAATTTGCTGAGCTGGGATTGATATTCCGCATTGCCTAAGAGTAAAAAATAAGATGGATAAAAATTACTTTGAGCCGCATGGTTTGGCTGTGTAGGCTGACTTACAAATTTCATCCAGACACATGACCACAGCACAGGATTCCCAAGCCAGCCCAGGAAGCAGCAGACCGAGGAAGACGGGAGCCGACGGAGTCACAAGAAACCAAAACCTCCCCGAGGACTCAACAGCAAGGACAGGACAGCAAGGCTTGAGGTGTCAGGACCCAAATAAAATGCGAATTGGTCAGGTAGATTGTTTGCTTCTGAGAATCAGAAGCAGGAAAAAAAATATAATTTAATGTTTCAGTGATAAGAGAAACTAACAAATTCACAGGAAGCCAAAAGACTTAAGACATAATGAATTTATACTGATTGCCAAAAAACAAAACCAAAAAATCCTAACAAACAGACTATTAGTATAAGAATAGAGGAGATCTGTCACTTCCACATTAAGAAAAGACAACAACACAGTCAGTAGTAAAGAAGAAACAAAGAAATTACCCATAAAGGAAGCTATGTTGGCCAGGACCCATCACCCACAGGAAGAGAGAGAGAGAGAGAGACTTGGAAAAACTCTTTGGGAGGAAGAGTTTTATAAACAGCAGCATCGCCCATCACAAAAAAAAAAAAAAAAAGACAATACAACAGACAAACAAAAAGCCCAGGCTGATCTACGGAATGCAACATAATGATGGACGGCCCATTTCTAGACTTTAAAAAACTCAGGACACTTTAAAATAGTTAAGATTTTGACACTGGCAATTAACTAATTGTTCTTAGTGAGATTTCTCAGTTTTGATGGTTTTCACCCCGTGTGTGAAACTGAGCCTTGTCCTTCCTTAGACCACCTAGGACCGATCAGTGATGGAGTGAAATGCTGTGTTCTTTCTTCTAACAGAGACATAATTACATCCTTGGTATTCCCTTGTTCCGAGGATAAAGTTTAATTTAAAGGAAAATTATTTTCCCTTTCGAGTAATTTGTTGGAAAGAGACACAGTGAACTGCGTCGGCTTCCTTTCTGCACCCTCTCTAGGGCAGGTAAGCACTCCGTCCGTCACGACGGCTCCCTGACACCAGCCCTGGCACAGCCCTTGCCATCAGGACCCGCTGTGGGCGCCAAGCACGCTCGAGTTACACGACAGGTCGCGGGCAGCACGGCCTCAAGCTGAGTCTGTCTGGGACTTCCCCGGCTTAGGTTCCTTCCCCAGGGCTCCAGTTTCTCAAATCACGGTTTCCAGGAACACTGTGAGCGCACGGCCCTCAGAAGCGCCCGCACCCGGGTCGATGCGGTCACTTCCACACGTGGCACACTGCAATTGCAAGACAAGTAGCGGATGCACGTGTTTCACGTCTGTGAACACAGAGGATGTGTCTGGAAACACAGAATGAGAAACTGGTGGTGACTGACGCCCGAGAAGAGAACTCAGGACACGGAGGAGGAGGAGGCTTTGTCTTCGCGGACCCTCGCCTCCCGCACTTTCAGAATCGCACTCCCTGTCGTGTGGACTGTCACAACAGTTGACGTAAAACTTCAACAGTAAGTGACTCTAAGACCGCATCCCCAGTGTCTGAACCCTGTGGCCTCAGCTCGCCTTCCGGAACAAGGCGGGGCCCAGCGCATCCTGAGGGGACGGACCGTCTGCCCTGGTGGAACACGAAGACCAGCGGCACTTTCTGAAGGGAAACTCCGGGGACAGGTCCTGACAGGTTCCCAGCCATCCAGGGGTAGGCCGTACCCGGGCCTACCAGCGCAGGGACCTTCTCAACTGGGTCCCTGCGCAGGGACCTTCTCAACTGGGGGCAACGTGTATTATGTTTTAAGTCAAACACCCTGGATTCAGCCACGCCGAATCCCACGTGTCCTCAGAGAAACGCCTTAGTGACCTATCACCCCTGACGGACTTCTATCTCCGGGAAAAGGGGTCTTCCGAGGGACGCGCCAGGGTCCCGAGGGCAAAACGGTCCGAGCCGCGCCGTCTACGGCTCCGCAGCCCAGGGGGGACAGGCGCCCACCCGCGATGGGGGCCGGGTCGGGGAAGCAGGACGAGAACGGAGCCGGCGCGTCGTCTGCGTCACCCCAGCCGTGACAGAGCGCCGAGCCCCCCGACCCACGCGCGGGAAGCGAAGCCCGAAAAGCAAAGGCTGGCCTCTAACCTGGGGCCTCACCTGCCGGAGCAGCTCCTGCTGCTTCAGACGCAGCCTCTCCTTCTCCATCTGCAGCTGCTGCAGCCGCATCTGCTGGTTGGAGCCGCCGCTGCCAAGGACGCCCCCCGGTGGGCTCTGCGGGGCCAGGGGCGGGGGCTGCTTCGCCGGGGCGCTCTGCCCGACCCTCTGGTTCACGGCTAAAATGAAACAAAACATCGGTCCTAAAAATCTAATCGTAAATGCAAAGGACAGGTTTTCAAAAGCATCTGGGCACAGTCAGTGTAGCAGGAAAGCCACCGACAGGATGACGGTTAGGTTAATTTACTGTTCTCGCTGTCACCCCTGCTGCCGTTACGAGATGCCAGCCAGGTGAGAGCCCGAAACAAGAAGACGCTCTCACCTGCAGCGACAGGGGCAGAAGACATGCCACGTAAAAGCAAAGCATGTCACAGGAAGCACAGGACGCGTTACACGCACATCCAGAGAGGATCGAGCGCAGGCTGGGGACCTGTCTTGTCCGCTGCCTCTAGAGCTGGGAGGCTGACAAAGGACTGAGCGGCAGGGACGTCTGCGGTGACTTCTGGAGTGTGAATGACGTGAGCACAGGGTTTATGACAAATATAAAGACGCAAGTCCCACAAAATGACACTCAGCATTCAGAGCAGCAAAGCCCATTAAAATGATCAACCCTTAACACACAAGCAGATTTCCACGACGGGAGGCTCGCTCATGATCGAACAAGCCCACGAGATCTGGACAGCAGAGGCTCATCTCCAGCAACACCGCTGTGTCCCCTCACACAGCCCAGGGAGACTCAGGAGCTGGTTCCTAGTTGAACCTGTAACCATGTGACAATCAGAAACGGGCGGATCCTTATTCTACTGGATTTCCCGAGGAGGGAAGTTTTATTATGTGAAAATGGGAAGGACACATCACCTTTTCGGACACGTGTAGAACTGTTCAAGGTGAGATTTTGGGTCCCTGCTTCCACTAAATCGCTAATACACACTGACCAACAAAACCTCAGGCCCAAACAACTTCACAAATGTTGAATGAGAACACCAATCTCACACCACCTTCTCCAGACAACAGCAAACAAGACACACTTCACACAGCATTCACGAGGCCAACACAATCCTGACACAAGGGCATTCGAAGAAAGGAACATTACACACCAACCTCTCTCGTGACCCTCACCATCAAAATCCGACCTAACGTACGTGGACAGCTCCTGCGACCCACTGCTGCCCCAGGCAGGTACCCAACTCCTCACGACAATTTCTCATGCATCCTCGGCTGTGCCACAGAGGCCGCCTGGTAAGTGCCAACTCTGGGAGATCTGAGTGAACTGCCCGGCATTTCGCAGCATCCACGATGCGCTAAGACCCTCGTCCCTCCAGGCGCCAGCACAGGAATGGCCTACGTATCCTCGGGGCTCTGCAGCATCTAGAACAAGGTCGGTGCTAAAAAAACTCGAGTTGAGGCAGAAATGTAAGTAGTGAAGACAGACAATGTATAACTCGAGCAAATTCCACCGAAGACTGGCCACCCGTGCTGTGGCACCATGTGTGTTGATACGGAGCTGAGGACATCGCAGGAAAGACCGTTACAGGCCAAACTCATGCACAACGGCCTCGTTCAGTCCGGCCTACTGGGTGGGCAGTGTGCAGTGGGTGATGAGGCTCCCGCCTTTTCTCTCCAGGCTTTCTCCAGTTCTTTTTCTAACTTCCTCACTTGAAGTCGTTTAGTTTAAATCTTTTCTTGGAGGATTTAAGTCAATAAATGTACCCTTGAGTCGTGCTTTTCCTGAGTGTCCTACATCTTCAAATAGTGTAACTCATGACTGTTCCATTCCCAATACTTGTAGTTTCTACTGAGATTTCCATCCGACTCATGAGCTATTTACTACACTGTAATGCTTCCAAACAGGTTTCAAAGTTTCCAAATAATTTCCACAGAGAGACAAGTAGAAAAAACATAGGTGACAGATCTTCACGTGCTCATCAGGCAGCTCATCAGAAGATAGTCCCTTCTATCCTGCTGTCTCCCCGATTATTCTGAAGCAAACATCATAGCCTTGCATCCAGACGTAATCTCAGTACCTACCATTCGGGGTGTTTACTTGGATTCTTTGATCTTATAAGCATTTTCTCTTATGCTGAAAAACCTGGTTCTAACAACATCAATAGGTATTGCCCTCCCCAGACTGTTAAACTTATGCCCAACAAAATGATTATTACAAGTTTCTAATTTGTCACTGTTGACTCAAAACATTCATTAGGTACATACAGTCACATCACTGTGGGTTAGTTACCTAAGAGTCCCTCTCCCTGTCACATGGCCACCGACTCAATTTACAGATTCACTTGTGACACTGTGCTCTCGAACTGGAGAAACCTGCCTTACTTCCCCCACCCTGACCAGCTCACAGCCAACAGTCACCAGTGTTTGCAAAATCGACGCAACCACACGCACACTTCTTAGACACAGGGCAGCATGTACGCTGAGGCTACTTTTCTACTGGTCTCCACTTTGCCTTTTTTGTTATTTCCTCACCAACAACATATCCTTGGGACCACTCCAAAGCAGGATATAGGGGTTTTCTCTCACTTTCTTTTTAAAATAGCTTATTAGTATCCCGTTCAACCAATTTCCTGTTAAGTTTTCACTATCCGAGAATAAGCTCATACACACATTATTTTGTCTCTTTGTTACTGTATCTTGGGGTGGAGCCCTAGTTGGGAGAGGTGGCTGACTTCATGTTAAAAATGAGTACTTTTGCCAAGTCTCCCTGCTTCTTCCCTCCCACACCGGGGTTGTACCTGGCTATATCCCTACCAGTGATGTAGGACAGTCCTTTTTCCCCATGAAATCCTTGCAAACTTTTGGACTTCTGCCAATCTGAAAAGTGAGAAATGGTTGGTCAATGTCATTTTACTTTGCTACGTTTTATGTCAAAAGTTTGATCCATCTCCCTATTTTAAAGGGCCATTTGCATTTTTCATGCCAATTGTGTCTGTACCTTTTCCAAGAGACTTGCTAGTCTTTCTTTACGTTCTCTATTTTAGATAATCTTTATATACGAGGGGGAGACAGCTGTGGTCACATATATGTTACAAATAATCTCCCTCAGTTTACCAGCTCTCTTTTTAGTTTGCTTTTTCCATATAATTGTATTTTTTAAGCAGTCAAATTTATCAGTCTTTTTGAAATTTGGGCTATGTTTTCCCCACTCCCTGATGACAAAGCAATTCATCAACTTTTTAATCCAAAAGCTATTCACTTTCTTTTTATGTATTTATTTGGCAATTCAATCCACTCGACTTGGAATTTATCCTGGAATATGGAGTGAATAAATCTGATTTTATATTTTCATGCCTATTTGCCCAACACCACCCACATAAAGTATATCCTTCCCCCAAAGACGTCTTTTATCAGACTAAATTGCCACATTATGTTGCTTCTGGACTTTCTATTCATTAATCTTATCCCAGATGCCACAATTTTAATCCCAACATTAATGATATGTGTTAATAATGGCTGGTAGGGCAAACCATATACATTTTTCGAAGCTGACTTTTTTTATTGGGACTATTTTTTTTTTTTTAACACATTCATTTATTTTTGAGAAGGGGGGTAGGGGAAGAGAGCGAGGGAGACACAGAATCTGACGCAGGCTCCAGGCTCTGAGCTGTCAGCACAGAGCCTGAGGCGGGGCTTGAACTCACAAGCGCCGAGATCATGACCTGAGCTGAAGTCGGACGCTAAACCTAGTGGACGCTAAACCTAGTGCGCTGAACCTAGTGAGCCTAGGCGCCCCATGGGAATCTAATTTAACTGCACTGTAGTTAAAAGAACAGGGTCTGTGTACGGATTGCTGAGATTTGTACTTGATGCGTGGTGAGTCCTCGCTCTTGGACTAGGCCAGGCCCTCAGCTGTCCTGTCTCCCTTGTCCATAACACTCTGCGCTCCTGACATCCTCAGGACCCGAGGCCCCTAAACCTGCCTGCCCTTGCTCACTGTATTATGTGGGTTTTACCTTCTGACCCACAGAGATTATTTTCCGCAATTTATGACCCTAGTCATGTCTTTCTGGTGATCTCTTTTTAGTATTTTGTCTGGCAGAGCAGAGACGGGACGTCAAAACAGGACCTGCCGCTCCATGCTGTTCAAAGCCGGATTAGTTGTCTTACACTGCCCAACAAAAATCATATTTATTTATGATCTGTCTTTAGAAAGAATAAATGGCTTCAAGTTTCATAATCACGGTTGTAGTTTAGTATTTTGTAGGGGAATGGATACAAAAAAATAAGCCCGAAATTTTAAGTGCTAAGATCTGCCACAATCTGTATTGTGATTTCCATTTAAATCATAGGCTATTCAAGACACCGTTATGCTTCCAAACACGTTTAAGTCTGGAATCAACAATCTCATTTAATACAACTGCTTACATCTACTTGTCACCAACAGGTATTGTCACAATACCAAACACATTGCCTTTGTAGTCAAACCAACCCCACAACTCAGTCATTCCTCTAATCCTCAGCTTCTTCAACTGTGTCTGGGGATACTGTATGTCCCTTTCGGAGACACTGTGGAGATTAATCTATGCAGAGCACACACTCTGGCCCTGGGGACAAGAGGTGCTCCAGAAATGCTACCTTGTTCCTTCCCTGGGGCACTTCTTCCTAAACTTTAAGATTCCTAGTCCTACAGATAATTGTGCTGCCCTCTGCCTTCTCCCACTTTACCAGGCCACTCCCGGGGTTTGTCAATACACTACAATTCAGAGATACGAATATTTATCTTTCCAGTAAGATCTAAACGGAAAAAAATGGGCAGTGGAGTCTTAACTCAACCCTGAGACATCCTTCTCCTTTAGTGAAACACACCCCTGGCATTCCAGCACGATACTCAGTACTCGATATATTTCCCCTCAGAAATGTTCTATACATTTGCTATTTCAGTGTGGAGGAGTTGAGGGGATGATCTGAGAACCTATCACATGCAGTGAACACCTCATAAAGTGCAACTTAGAACAAACAGCTATTGGGGAAAATATGTTTTTGGTTCCAAGCAATTAAATAATTTAAACAAGAAACTTCTACGAAATAGCCCATTAATAACTTGACTGATTGCAAAACTGACTCTCGAGCTATACACTTACATATTTCATCTAGTAAGAAGCATCTGAAAATTCAGCTTTCGCCACTGGATTTTTTATTAAGAAATACATTTAACAAATTAATAAAAATATGTACTGTTGTGAAAATGGACAATAACAAATTGCTTGAAAATAAAGAGGGAAGGATCCTGTGCTTCCCTTCAGTTTCCCAGAATTAAATACTGTTAGCGGTGATCATCAAGGACAGTGAGGGCTGCTGAAGGCTCCTGAATTGGTTGGTAGGCTCTTTTTCAGATCTAAGCTTATTTAACTATTCAAAACCCACAAAAAGGGAGAAACAGGAGAGCAAAAGATGAAGGAAAAAACAACTCTGCAGAACCGAACAGAAGTTTGCACAAAACTAGCAACAGATATGGTCTCTCTGGCTGACAGTGGTGAGGACTTAATTGTGTCTGCCCAAACGCTGTTACCTGTGGATACAAGCAGTGCTACAAGCTTTCCCTATGAAGAGCGTATTTCAGTGACCAACTCAAACAACCCCGTGATCTACGGAAGCTGCAATGATTCCCTCCAGAAGCATCCTGCTCTTTACCTTCTCAGTATCTCACACATTTCAACAAAGCAGGGCAGCGCACCCACAGGGGCCTGGCAGAGACCTCACAAGCAGGGGAGAAACAAAACAGGCTTTGTTTCCCAGGAAAAGGGGGCAGGGCGGCTAAAAAAAAAAAACAAAAAAAAAAAAAACAAAAAAACAGAACAGCAGTGCGAAGTTCTTCTCTCCGTGATCAACTACTGAAATCCCAAGGTCTCCTCCACTTTTAATAACATTTCTAGAAGGTAAAGAGAAAAAAAAAGTCCTTAAAAAATATGACAGGATTTTAAAAAAATATTCTGTATTTTAAAATTCAGAGTCTGTGCAGCTTGGACTATGAAATAGTAACTGTTTCAAGTTTCACTTAACAAATCAGTCCTGTCAGCTTTATGATAGCAAGCTATGGTCTCAGCAATTACTGAAAAGACACCACCTTCTCAACACACAGGAGGCCATGCCCCCGGCGGGTCTCTTCCCAGACTTCATCTTCAGGACCTGCATTTTCAAATTTCAGAATGTTTTTAAGACTTCATAATTGCTAACCTCAATCTTGAAATATTACAAAGTATTACAGAACGGACAATCAACCATAAACTTTGGGAAAATACATTCAGTCCTAGTGATGCCTTCATTAAGCATAAATTTAAAATTGGAACCAGTGTCTGAACTTTTAAAACGTTAACTTACACCCAGTCCCTCATGACTCAAGAAGGCACGTGTTACTTTGTCTAATATTTTACCAAGTCTCAGACACTGCATGCCTACATATTAGTTTGCTCTTAACATTTAAAAACAAATTTTAGGTTTTGCACATATCTACAAGGACACTCAAGACTATAAAATAATAGACTTGTTAAAAGAAATGAATGCTCTTGATTAAGCTATGTACTGAAATGGCAGTGCTGTGCCAGGAATGATTTCTTAAAAAGTAAGCTTTACTGGGGTGCCTGGATGCCTCAGTCGGTAGAGCGACCAACTCTTGACCTTGGGATTATGGGTTCCAGCCCCATGTTGGGTGTAGAGATTACTTAAAAATAAAATCTTGGGGGCCTGGGTGGCTCAGTCGGTTAAGTGTCTGACTTGGTTTTGGCTCAAGTCAGGATCTCAGAGTTCCCGAGCTTGAGCCTCGTGTAGGGCTCTGGGCCGACAGCTCCAAGCCGGCTTGGGAATGACCCTCTCCCTCTCTCTCTGCCCCTCCCCTGCTCATGCTGTCTCTCTCTCAAAAATAAGTAGACTTAAAAAAAAATAAAATCTTAAAAAATAAGTTTTACTGACCTATGTCACCCTTTTAACGGTTTGTATAGATCCACAGAATTGTGTGGCCATCACCAATTTCAGAACGTTTTCATCCCCTGAAAGAGACTGGGTATCCTCAGCACTACACTTCCTGTGCCCCCAACTCCGGGAGACGGTGACAGATTTCCGTCTGCAGATGTGCCGATCCTGGACAGAACGGAGTAAAACAGTACGTGGCCTCTGGGACTGGCGGGTTCCACCGTGCACGTGTTCAAGGTTCAACCATCTTTGCAGCGTGTACCAGCGTGTAGCAGCATCTCCTGTCTTTTGGCTGCCGAGTAACATTCCACCATGCGGATGTAGCACCCTTTTCATCCGTTCATCAACTGACGGGCACCTGTGTCATTTCCACTTCTCGGCTGCTGTGAAGGACACTGCTGAGTACTCGTGTTCAGGTGTCTGTGCAGATGCACGGTTTCCACTCCTTCTGCATAAACACCTAGGAAAGGACCTGCGAGGCCCTAGTGCGACTGTGTGTCCAACTCAAGGATCTGCCAACACCGTTTTCCAAAACGGCTATATCAGTTTTCAGTCCCCTCAGCACCCAGTGAGGGTTCCAACTTCTCCATATTCCGGTCAACTCTTGCACAGTCTGTCCTTGATTTTAGCAGTCTGACCGGCTACCAGCCGGCATCTCACTGTGGTTTTTTTAGGTGACAGCAGCTCACCTCCTCCAGACCCCGGCTCTAGGCCCCAGCTCAGGGCTTGGCTGCAGGCTCTGAGCCCCAGGGCCCAGGTCTCATCACAGGCAGGGGGTGGGGAGTCCCTCATCCCTCAGTCCCTCCCTCTCACACTCTGTACTTTGCTCCTTTCCCAAACATCAACCCACGGGCCTCCAAAACTGGGTTTAAGACTTTAAATCTCTAAACTGTTTAAAAAATACTGACAACAAACCATTATTTAGGTCAATTCAACTTCTTTCAAACATCTATCAAGAGACTGGCATGAAAGGGGCTCCTGGGTGGCTCAGTCGGTTAAACGTCTGACTTCAGCTTGCGTCGTGATCTCACGGTTCGTGAGTTGAGCCTTGCACTGGGCTCTGTGCCGACAGCTCGAAGCCTGGAGCCTGCTTCGGATTCTGCATCTGCCCCTCTCACTCTCTGCCCCTCCCCCGCTGAAGCTCTCTCTCTAGCTCTCAAAAAATGAGTAAACATTAAAAGGAAAACATTTTTTTATAAAGATTTTAAGTTTTAAAAATTCCACATGGATAACTCCTGTAAAAAAAAAGATGTTTCTTCACTATGTGATTGCATACGTAAACCACCATCAAATACAAACTACATGCAAACTCACTAACACACGTGTGCTCACCGTTGGTGAGACTGCTTTTATCATCATGGATCAAGTTTTTGGGCACCATCCTCCTGAATGTAACATTAAAAAGCAAAAACCAAACATGATAAAACAGACCACACGTACACAAATAAACAGCAAAACTGCGGTACTGAAATTATTTTGATATTCTATAATCTTCGGCGTTAAAACACTCATTTCAAAAAACAGATATTCATTTCACTAAGTGCTTACTTAAGTTAAGAAAAAGCATAAAATAAGGGTAATAATTGCTAACAATCTCGAATTGTGTTTTAAGTCAGGCTTCACTATGTACACAGCCTGGGATATTACTTCACATCAGCTTCCATCAGGCTTTTGCCTTTTCTATCAGAGCAGCTTTACAGGAGTTCTCCATTTTAGAAACAAAGCATACCAAAGATGCACCATCTTTAAGGCAGCCAAGCTGAACCCTGCTAATGTAAGCATTTTTAAACTCCTCTGCATCCAGAGACTGAGTGAGGACCAAACTGTTTGACGCAGAATGCCCCCCCCCCCCCAATCAGGTCTGTTTCCTGGGCATACGCACCACGGGATCAGGCTCGTCTTTAGGTTAAGGGCTAAAGATTTCTCTGTCTCCTCTTCAAAAGTACTTCCCAGCTGTGACCGGAGGGCCAAGCGCTAAACTGAGATGATGCAATAAAAAGTCCAGAAGTGTCTCTGAAACCTCATGGGCTCGAGTCTGTAAGGCTGCTGGGGAGTAGCCTTAAGCAAGGGTCCAAAGCAGTCACTGAAGAACCCACAATCTAGCGTCCTTTATTAAATTTTAATTAAGCGCCAGAAATAATTCTCAAAAAGCATCCAGTATAATCTCATCACATGTAAGTCAAGAGAAGTCAGGCACTCTTCCGAGTGAGTTGGGTTATTCTGTGGTACCAGAAAAGCGCAGATCTCGATTCCCAATTGAGCAGGTAACATCTTCTGCATCAGAGCTCACCTGAACTCAGCACATTACGGAATAACCACTACACAGTAAGCGGGAGGCTAGCTACCTTCTGTCCTTCTGTGGATGTGAAAACAGGATGTTTGGAAGGCATACAAAAGTTGAGACACACCCTAATTATCTTTCTCAGTGGAACACGCACACATAAAAAAAGACTACCTTGCGTGTTACATTTAAAGAGTCAGTAGTAAAACGGTGTCCAGAGAAGGGGAGCGACCTGGCTGAGATCCCAGAACTCTTGGTGCACGAAAGAAAGAAAAAAAAATGGACAAGCCACAGTAGGACAGAGAATGCTTCTGGGATTGAACTGTATTCACAAATCTGACGGGAAGTAAATTTCTAGGTAATAGAGGGACACATACTTCCTGGTCATTAGAACTTTCCTTAACTAGAACCAACTGCTAAGCTCCTACGCTAGGGAAAGGTCGACACTGAGGCTGGAAGACAGGCTCTTAAGGACATGATAGAGGTGGCATGATCATCCATCCGGACGGCTTCACACTCCGCTGCCATCGGGCCATCTCTTCTGTAACTGCACGCCTCCGAGTAATTTCCTCAAGGTGAGTCACAATAGAAATGCATTAACCATTGTCACCTTCTTCCCTCTGAAATGTCCACGTATCAGTGTTGATGAATTAGGGCTGTTCCTAAAGCAGTAACTGCATGAAATCTAAATTTCAAAACACTTCTAGGTCTGAAAAGATCAAGTTCAGATTCCAGTTCTGTCACAGAACTATAGAACCTTGGACAGGTCACAGTTTCCCTACGTCTCAGAGGAACACCTATTTTCTTTTTTTTTTTTTTTTTTTTTTAATTTTTTTTTTAACGTTTATTTATTTTTGAGACAGAGAGAGACAGAGCATGAACGGGGGAGGAGGGTCAGAGAGAGGGAGACACAGAATTGGAAGCAGGCTCCAGGCTCTGAGCTGTCAGCACAGAGCCCGACGCGGGGCTCGAACTCACGGACCGCGAGATCATGACCTGAGCCGAAGTCGGCCGCTTAACCGACTGAGCCACCCAGGCGCCCCATCAGAGGAACATCTATTTTGAGCAATTCTTCGTATGTCTTCCCCCGTTATTTTTTTTTAAGCACGTATGTGTTGGTGTGGGGAGTCAACAGCGACTGAGTGGCACTGGTGAGTGAGGGCCAGGGATGCTGAGCGCCCCCAGCCCCAGAATACCACTTTTCACCGCCCAGCTACATCTTGACAAATGCGGGTTAGAGGCATTATAAATTTCTTTCCAGGGCCAGATTTTGGGAGGTTTATCCCTTAAACTTTTTTCATTAGCAACAGTTCTTCTTACCTAAAATACAATGAATTATCTTTTTCACTCTCTCCTAAGGTGTGAATAATGCAGTCTACAACCCAGTAGGTACAATTTGGGATCACCAGGAAAGATTTAAAAGAGTGTAAGGAAAAAAAATACTTTAACGCATGATTATCCAGACACTTGTTTTAGTAAAATTCAAATGGTTAGATGTTGACATTCTATCCACCCAAGACTCCATTCACGGAGATACAGTTCAGTGTCCACGGCCTTCAGTGCATTTTCCTGTGTCCACTAGAGCAGACTTAGGTATTCAGTTGGTCATTAGGTACATTTTCATCAAAAGTAAAGTACCACTTCACTTATTACAACAGCTATCGAGAATATTTGGTGTTAAAAAGAAAAGGTTAATGTATATCTAAAAAGTTAAAATTTTTAATAAACCCCTCATTATTGATGCAAAGATTTAACCTTGATTAAGAGCCTGGAGCCTGCTTCAGATTCTCTGTCTCCCTCTCTCTCTGCCCCTTCCCTGCTCATGCTCTGTGTCTCTCGGTCTCAAAAATAAATAAAACATTAAAATAAAATAAAATAAATAAAAAAGAAATACGTGCTTAACTTTGGCTATGAGTCTTAAATAAATTATCTATTCTTCCTTTTTTCATTTTAGTTATCTTTATTTTAGGAAATTCCCTCTCTCTCTCTCTCTCTCTCTCTCTCTCACACACACACACACACACACACACACACACACACACACACGCACACCAAGTTTTGGGAAACTGAAACAAAGAACCAAAATCAACATCTGGGTTTTAATTACCTTTGACATTCCTGTGCACGGAATTTCTACGCACAGAACGGTTAGGAATTAAAGACTATTCTGTTTTTGCCACACCAGATTGTTCATTACATCGTTTAAGACTCAAAAGATGTATTTTTTAGCCCAAATCTCTAGTTCCAATGTTCCATTTACACCAAACATGTTTTTTTCCAGTGGTACCATCAGCACCTATTTCCAGAAACACAAATTGCTAACATTATTTAATATGTCCTTTTATATAAACAGTAAGGACAGTAACATTACACAAAAGATGAGTCCCCTGATTATTAGTGTTTTGGAGATCTTTCATTCTAAAAAGAAATGGTATTTTTGTGTGTTTTCATTAGGGCTTTTACCAGACACTATTCATAGGACTATTACATAACAAGGAAATGTTTAAAACTTGAGACTCTTCATGTTTACAATACATTTACATATTTAAAATCTCCAGGAAAGAGTCATTATATGAAGTAATGTAACAGCCTACATAATATTCAGGCACCAATTCCTAATTGGATTAATTCAAAATTCCTGACAGGAATCCTTAAAAACAAACAAAACCCCTTCTTTTCTCAAAGCCAATAAGTATCAGGGAATCCTTATTGTCAGTGATGTCACTTCATGATTTGTTACAAATTACTAGTAAATTCTCTAAAATAACGTAAATGTCAAAAATGTATAGTTTTTAAATGTTAAAGAAAATCGGATGAAAGAAAAGCAATCCACAAATTACTCTTTAATTTCCTAAAGTCATATGGATAATTTATTAACTTTCTGCAGGAAGGAGGACGGACACAGGATTCTAAAATGTAAGAGGCTGGTGTCTGAAGAAGGGAAGGGATGTCAAGCTCACACAGCTTACACAGAGGTGGATCCTTCTATTCCACAACGTCACAAGAGAAGATTAACTTGACCCAAGCTAAACACAGGTAAATAATACAGATTTGGGGAGTACAGGAAAGCAACCTCACAACCACGAAAACAAGAACCCACCGTTTGTACGTGCACAGCTCAAAGGGTCAGAAAGCGGACAATCTGTATTTTTCTGGCAGAGATAAAACCCACTCCTGTCTCGAACCTCAGACTTCATGAGCACCCCTGCACTCAGCAGCCTGGCTCTGACCGCCAGAGCCCCAGCCTGGAGAAGCCCCCGCCCCCCTGTTACACTAGGGCTCTGATTGAAAAGGTCTGGAACAGATTAAAAGTCAGGCCACAAAATAAAAAGCTCTGGCAGGCTATCAAGCCTGTCTGGAAGACACACACACAGTGGGCCCAAACAGGGAAACTACGGGCAGTAAGAGAATTTTATGGAACTTTTCTTTGGAATATGCAATTGAATGTGCGTATGCATGTGCTGAAGGCAGGGTGGGAGAATTGTTTTCAGGACTCTTCCTTACTCAAAACAAAAAACCAAGCTCTGTGCATAATTAATGGATCTACCTAGGGTCACGGTCAAGTTGCTTTATTTCACTATTTTAACTGAAAGCACTTACAGAAAAAAACAAAGCAAAAACAACAACAACAACAACTTTGTCCCAATTCCTGATTT
The DNA here is from genome assembly GCF_028749965.1 of Puma concolor. Lineage (NCBI taxonomy): Eukaryota > Metazoa > Chordata > Mammalia > Carnivora > Felidae > Puma > Puma concolor. The sequence continues at coordinate 116,048,803 of NC_141676.1, forward strand.
CTGGAGTTAGCCAAGAGTTAATTATCATCTTTCATAACCCTATGTTGGGGGGGTGGGGGGGAACCACAGACCACTTAAAAAAAAAAATCTCCAAAATGTGGACAAGCTGAATCCATTTCATTAAATATGACTTAAGGAAACATGGCTGTTATTGCTCCAATCCATACAAATGGCAACATTTATTAAAATTCTCTACCTTACTTGGTTTCCTATTTCAACCACAAGGCTTACTGGAGTATCAAATAAAATCTGAAGTTGCAAATTATTAACATGCCACATTACTTTTTTAACACCCAAACAGACTCTGAAGCTCAAAAGTCTAACATTGAAGCCAAGCGGCTATCTGTCAAAAGGACAGTCTGTTCTCTGATCCACCTTGGCTTCGTGTGAACAGGGGGTCCCAACTAGCCCACCAATGACCAGTCAGCTTGGGGGGAACCCAGATGTTGGAGGTTTCTGAAGGTATACATACAGACATAGCCAAACCGTTCACAATGTTTCTGAGAGGGAAGTAATTTTACCCAAGAAGCTCTGGGCAGAGTTTCTTTTCCCCCCAGGATTGTGTTTTGAAGGCATTCACAGAGTTAATTCCTCCTTCCCGTAAGAGTCTCCACAGTTGTTGTTAGGTCAACCCCGCAGAGCTTCAAAAGCCCCACACTCCTCAGTCTGACCTACTCGATGATCTGCACGTTGTTTTCATTTAGCTGTATCCAGTCCAAAATGCAAACTTCAAAACCACAATGCTTTGCTCCTTTTTAGATTCAGTTTTCCGTGGCTTTGGAAGAGTGTCTCAGAAACCCCACTGAAATAATAGAACAGCGGAAAAACACGGGATAAAAAGGCACTAAAGAGGTTGTATATGATTATCAGAATGTGAATGTGTGCATTTGGGAGGGGAGTGTTCCTTTGTGCAGAGGGTGATTTAGAAGGGAATACGGCTTTGCTTTTTTGTTTCCTGAATAAAAAACTAAGGAACCTTCCTTAAAAAAAAAGAAAGCCAGTCAGAGGGAGAAGAACAGAGAAAATGCCTTCACTGGCGCCTCCCCAGGGTGACAGCTCCAGCCCAGTGGAGGACAGAAAACCAGACAGCCTCCGGCACAGGCCACTCCTCGCTGCAGGTGCACAGAAGCAGACACTGGGTCAGGACCAAAGCCGGCATCCCAGGCCTTAGAGCAGTGTGGCAGCCTGACTAGCACTGCAGTTAGAAAGACCATTCTACGCACATTCACCGCGTCGCTCAAAGGGTGAAAGGAGCAGGACTCTGATCAGTAAGCTGCCACAAGCCGTCCCACCCCACCCCCAGCCCAGGCGCCCAGGCTGCAGAGCAGACTCACACCTGCATGTGTCAGGTGCAGAGTGAACATATGTAAGGAGGTATAAAAGCAGGACTGGAAAAGCTGGCTGGGCAGTCCTCCTGTTCAATACTAGAAAGCAACGCAATTTTATTTCAGGGGATGTTCCCAAATTCACACACACACACACACACACACACACACACACACAGTTATCAAAAATATCTAAAAAAGGTTTTGAGTTGAACCTTTACCAAAACGAGGGTCAAGCCTCGGGTCTAGCCAAGAGGTGGTCTTGTTCTTATGGTTTATATAGTAGATTTCTCCATCCTGAGTCATGGCTTGTTCCCATCCGTCAGGCAGAGGACCTATAAATACAGAAAGAAAAAAAAAAAATCACCGTTGGTTTTTACTTGGTAGAAACAAAAAAACAAGGGGGGGGGTGGGTGGGTGGGGGGAGTGCATATTTAAAAACAAAACGTCACAGAATTGAGCATACGTTCAGAGGAGAAAAGGAAACCTGTATCCCGATTCCTGACCCGTCTCCACTTCTTTATACAAACTACTAATTAATAAATAACTACAAGGCTCTTCGGCGAGGGGCACTGCAGTCCACAAGTGTCAGGAAAAGGTGCCGTTTCAGCAACCCAGAAGTGGCTGGGGGAGGTGGGCGAAGAAGGGGGCAGGGTCCCCCATCTGAAAGCTATGGAGAGAGGGAGCAGCTCCCGGGAAGGGAGCTGGGAGATTCCTGCACCTTCCTGGGGGGAGGCAGCTACAGGACGGCTGGGCTGTGAGGGCTGCAGCAGGAAGAGGGGGCCCAGGGCAGACGTGTGAGTTCCGGGTACCCCTGGGCCCACCTGCGCGCCTACCCCAGGATCCGGGGAGGTGAGTCAGGTGGAGACGGGAGTCGGAGCGCTGGCTGGAATTCCACGAGGTACAGGTGCGGATGGGCGGAACCGAGGGCCATTCCAAGTGGATGGTGCGTGTGCGCTCCCCGAACCCCCGCAGCAGCGGCGCGGACCCCACTCCAGCGGCAACACCGAACCACGACAGGGCTCCGCGTGCTACCACATCGCACAGCTCACTCCACCCCGCACGGCCTGAGTCCTCTTTTCCTCCACGTACCAGCCCTGGCAGGTGCCGGCCAGCCCTACGAGTGACCCTGGGGGGCTCTGTGCATCCCCCCCCCCCCCCCGCCACAGCCACAGGCCAGTCGGCTTCGTGCCCCGCCCGCCGGCTTGGGGCACCCAGTGCCAGCCGCGTCCAGGGCTGCAGCTTGCTGGCAGGGCCGGTGTCTACCAGCAGGGTGGCGAGTGGGAAGTAACCTCGGTGAACACGACAGACCCAACCGCTTTTCTCAGCGGCAGTCACTGTCGGGTGGGCTCGACGCCACTACTGGGAAGGCAGAACCTCCACAAATGAACCCCGATGGCTGGGCTCCACCTTTTCTTGGCAAGAGGGCCCGGTGGCAAATCGCTTTTGACATTCCAAGTTCCTGAGCAGCCGAGAGAGGAACAAGTCAGCAGCAGTCGCAGGATGGTTCCGGACACCTCCCCCAACGGGCCCTGCCACCATCCCCGAGCCTGCCCCCGTGCAGGTACCTCTGCCTTTTCTACCGGTTATGGCTCTCCACCAAGAGCACCATCCTGGACACACACCTGCCTCCCCTGTCCCCTCCACCCGGCAGGCAGGCGCCACTGCACTGTCTCCGCCTCGTCTGCACCGGGGTATCGCTAAGAACTCAGCCTCCCAGAGGCAGCAGCTCTTCCTTCTTCACCACTGGGGAGCCTCCTTCAGAGCCCAACTTCTCACCACGCCCCCTATTTCCTGGGTCTTCTATCGAACAGCCACCAGGCTTTCCTCCTTCAGATGTCACCCCTCCCATCAGCCTTCCCTGACCACACACATTAGTTTTCTCTTCGAGGCTGCGTTCCCATGTACGGGACAGAGCTGCCATGACCTGTCTGTCCTGCCAGTGACCTGCTCACCCAGCCTTTAGGGCACAGGCCGGCAGACCCTACACAGTAAATACCTGAGGAAGAATGGAGGGCCTCCCTCTGAACATTCCGAACCTTCTGTAAATGAGCTTAAAATCATGTAGTACATACGCTTCAATTAATAGGTTTATAAACAAAAATGACGTTATTAAAATCAGTACTTTGTGCTCCTTAAAGCAAACTTTTTCTTCCTAAGTGTATTTATTTTTACAACTCTTTTTTTAATGTTAACAACTACAGAAAGGCAGAATGGAAAAAGACTAAGGAACGCCTGGGTGGCTCAGTCGGTTAAGCGTCCGACTCTGGATTTTGGCCCAGGTCTTGATCTCACGATTTGTGAGTTTGAACCCGGTGTTGGGCGTCAGGCTTCACATGGACAGCATGGAGCCTGCTTGGGATTCTCTCCCCCCTCTCTCTCTACCCCTGCCCTGCTCACTCTCTCAAAAATAAGTAAATTAAACAAACAAACAAACAAACAAAAAAAAAAAAAAAAAAGGAAAGAAAAAGCCTAAGTTTTTTGTGTCCTACTCACCAGGGAAAAAACTAAACAACTTCAGTTTTCAGTTTTGTGATATGTTCTGCATTTCTCCCTCATGCATGTGTTTTGATAACACATGTATACCCACACATGTCATACTCTACCTGTCCCATACTGGCTTTACTCACTAAATATATTATTGGCATCTCTTCTTGACACAGCACATAGATCTTTTTCTTTTTAATGCTTCATATATATTTCAGAGACGTCGTGGGCTCCATTCCAGACCACTACAATAAAGTGAGCCAAGTGAATTTTTTGGTTTCTTGGTGCATGTAAAGTTACGTTTACGGTAGTGAGAAATAGCGTTATCTCTAATAAAAGTAACAATGTGCATACCTTAATTAAAAAATATTTATACCTAAAAAAATGGTAACCTGAATCAGCTGAGCTTTCAGCAAGTTGTGCCCTTTTTGCTTGTGGAGGTCCTGCCTCAGTGCAGAGGGCTGCTGACTGGTCAGGGTGCTCAGCACGGCCATGGCAAGTTCTCAAAATGTTCTCAACAATGAAGTTGGCTGTATCAACTGACTCTTCCTTTCATGAATGATTTCTCTGGAGCACAGGAGGCTGTTGGACGGCATTTTACCCACAGCAGAAGTTCTTTCGAAAGTGGAGCCCATCCTCTCAAACCCTCTGCTGCTATATTAACTAAGTTCGTGCCCTATTCTGAACCCTGTGTTGTCATCCCAACAGTCTTCGCAGCGTCTCCACCAGGAGTAGATTCCATCTCAAGAAACCACTTCCTTTGCTCGTCCGTTCGAACCAACTCTTCACCCGTGTACGTTTGATCCCGAAACTGCAGGTCAGTCCATCTCCAGGCTCCACTTGTGATTCAAGTCCTCTTGCTGTGTCCGCCACGTCGGCAGCAACTTCCTCCCCGGAAGTTCTGGGCCCCGCGAGTCATCCCTGAGGGCTGGAATCAATGTCCTCCAAACTCACGTTAATGCTGATGCTCTCTAACTTCTTCCTATGAATCACGACTGTTCTTAAGGCATCTAGAATGGTAAAAACACTTGCCAGAGATTTTCAGTTTACTTTGCCCAGATTCAATCAGAAGAACCACTGCCTTGTGAAATGTATTTCTTAAATAATAAAAGACTTGAAAGTAGAAACGACTCCTTCCCTCCTTAAACCTCACGAACCAACCTCCACTCGCTTCAGACTTTTCTTCTGAAGCTTCCTCATGTCTGTCACCCTTCACGGAATTGAAGAGAGTCAAAGCCTTGCTCTGGATTAGGCTGTGGCTCACACGAACACTGGGAATGGTCTGATCAGCGTGGAGGCCGCTTGGCTTTCCTGTTCATGTGTTCACTGGAGAAGCACTTTTCAGGTCCTTCAAGAACTTCTTTGCACTCACAACTTGGCTGACTATTTGGCACAAGAATCCCGGCTACTGGCCTGTCTCAGCTTTCATGTGCCTTCCTCACGGGGCTCGATCATCTCCAGCTTCTGACTTAATGTGACAGACGTGTGACTCTTCCTTTCACTTGCACACTGGGAGGCCACTGTAGGGGCACTAATGGACCCAATGTCCCTACTTGCTGTGTCTCAGGGAAGAGGAAGGCCGAGGGGGGAACTGCCGTCAGTGGGGCAGACACAACACAGGGTTTACTGATTATGTTCACCGTCTTACGTGTGCATGGTTCACAGCACCTAAAACGGTTCTAACAGTAACATCAAAGATCTCGGATTACCAATTGCCGTTAACAAATATAGTAATGAAAAAGTCTGAAATATTATGAGAACTGCCAAAATGTGACAGAGACATGATGTGAGCAAATGCTGCCGGGAAAACGTGTGACAGACTTGACTGATGCAGGGTGGCCACAAACATTCAGTCTGTAACAAACACAGCGTGTGAGAAGCCAGGTGAAGTACAACACGTTAAAATGAGGCATGCCTGCATCAGAATTCACTTCTCCCTTTTCACAAGTTTAGGGGCCACAGGCATTTTTCAATTTTGTCAGCATAACGCACAACCGCTGGGGGCAGCTACGGCAGCGCCAGTAAGGACATGGTCACACAGATGAAACACAGGGACATTTGGAGATGTCATCCACCCAAGGTCGACCGTAAACTTGCTCAAGGTAAAATCTGAACTCAGATCTCTGACTTGAGAGCTTCCGCTTTTAAACCATACAATATGCTCCTTCCCAAAGACATAAAACCTATTTCCCAAGACTTATGCATTTCCATACATTAAATTTGCAAAATGGAAATAGTGACTTTATCGCTTTATATCCAAGTTAAATCATGAAGTACTTACCATATTTATTATATGTAAATATTATTTGTTATATGTAAATCAATAAATGTTTAGTATTTCACTAAAAACAGCAAACTTCAAAAATTAAGTTCAGGAAACTTCTCACTGATACCATTCTTATGCACCATCATCAATCAAAACTGAACCTCTGATGGCCCTCATTTTAGACACGAAGGTACAGAGGAGAAGCAGTCCCAGTGAAACTACTGACTGCTGCCGATTCTCACACCTACTTCTACTTGAGGAAGGTGCATATGAAATACAAGTACTGGGGGCGCCTGGGCTCAGTCAGTTAAATGGCCGTCTTCAGCTCAGGTCATGATCGCGCAGTTTGTGAGTTCGAGCCCCACATCAGGCTCGGTGCTGACAGCACGGAGCCCGCTTCAGATCCTCTGTCCCCCTCTCTGCCCCCTCCCATGCAAGCGCTCTGTCTCTCAAAAATAAACATTAAAAATGTTTAAAAATTACTGTACAATTAATTTTAGAAGCATGCTAATGTGCAAAACAGAAAAGAAAGTAACGCTTTATATATTCATCTGTATTTTTCATTTAACATTCTGGGTAAATATGATGTTACATGGAAAGAGATGGTTCAAAATAGATACCGAGAAAGGTACTAATCAAAGGCAAAGGCACAGATGAGCAAAGATTACCTTCAAATAGGGTTGTACCACAACTGAATCCTTAGTAGCAGAAAAAGATAACAGACAAGAAACAGATCTTCAACCTTAAATGTGAATGAAAGAAAACAATATATCGGGGTGCTGGGTAGCCCTGTCAGTTGAACGTCCGACTCCTGGTTTTGGCTCAAGTCATGACCCCAGAGTTGTGGGATCGGGTCCCATGTTGGTCTCCATGCTGAGCATGGAGCCTGCTTGGGATTCTCTTTTTTTCTCCCTCTGTCCTTCAAATATACACAGACATATAGTCAGATCTGGGCTACACACACACACGCACACGCACACACACACACACGCACACACACACACACACACGCACGCACGCACACACAGAGATTTTTAGTTAAGTAGTCCTTAGAAGAAATCCAGTGACTTGATCCTTAATGCAGGATTCTAAGTCATTCTGCTAAACTAACAAGCTAACTGTTGAATAACCATGAAAGGGGCGCCTGGGTGGCTCAGTCGGATGAGCGTCCGACTTCGGCTCGGGTCGTGATCTTGCGGTCCGTGAGTTCGAGCCCCGCGTCGGGCTCTGTGCTGTGCTGACACCTCAGAACCTGGAGCCTGCTTCTGATTCTGTGTCTCCCTCTCTCTCTGACCCTCCCCCCATTCATGCTCTGTCTCTCTTTGTCTCAAAAATAAATAAACGTTAAAAAAAAAATTAAAAAAAAAAAAAAAAAAGAATAACCATGAAAAGCACAGAGAGCAAGAGCGACAGACTGAGTCACTGGTTACACAGGCTCCTAAAAGTTTGACTCAAACATGTGTTTGGGCTAACCTTAAGACACAGTAAAGTACTGAGTCCAAGGGGAAATCTGGGTTTCCCACAAAACTACATTCTTAAGAGAAAACCACAGGAATTGATCAAAATAAATTTAGAATGATCTTTGAGTTCAATTTATATTCTGATTTAATGTGTTATAAATTTCTTCAATATGGAGCATACGAAATGAAGCAAATGTAAGTAGCCAAATTTTATTTTATTTAAATCAGATGATCTTAAATCTGTGATCAAAATCACCAGGAAAGCCCCACCCTTAGGAGTCCAGGTTCAGAAGGTTCGCCCATAGGGCACTGATGGTGCCGGCCTGGGGACACTTACAACCTCTGAGGGCTGGTCAGGCGGCACCTCTACACCCCAAGTGCCCACTAGCAGGTACCGTGGGCGGCTCAGAGCCCCAACCATCAAGCGCTGCAGGGCTGGGAAAGGCACCACCTTTGCCGGGAGAGGGCGACGCGAGCGGCTATGTCCACCAGGACCAAACAAGTCCTGAGTGGTGCTCTTCCTGTAAACACGTGAAAAACCTGAATGGCTCCAGCAACTATTAAGGAGAAGCAGCTCACAGGTCTTCTGCCTGTGAGAACTACGTGGAACTGAAGAGCGGGGATCCTGGAGGTGAGACGAGTAGATGAGATCCCCGGATTCTCACCGGTGACTTGGCCCGACACCATGTCTGGCTGAGAAAGCTTTTCTGTCCCGGTGGAAATGAAGAGCCCTCACTCGTCATCTGGCTCTAACTGGCTGTGCGTTTCTGTCCAGGCCAGACGGGGAAGTGCCTGCACACAGCAGTGTCCGTTTCTGTGCACACAGTGCATTTTTCTATTCTATTGTCTAGCAGAGGGCCGAGGGCCCTCTACTCAGAAAGGGGAATAAATGTCTGAAACTAATCAACATGGAATTCAATTAAAATCCTTGATTTACGCTCATGAAACAGTGTTTTTTCCGTGTAAGTTCAACCTCTCCATTATCCAGCATGACTTAAACCAAGACACAGAGATAGTTACCAACGTCCTACTACATCCAGACACACTTCTGGGACTGGAGATGTACAGCTGTGAGCAGACCAATCCCTGTCTCATGGAGCTTCTGTTCTAGCCGGGAGGACAGACAGATATGGACAGAAGAGTGCTGGCTAATGAGTGCACTGAGCAAAAAGACATAAAGCAACACAGATGCAAAACCCCTGGAAAGGGTCTTTTAGACACATGGGCCAACATGGGCTGCTCGGAGGAAGCAGAGAGTCCAACAGGGTGCGAGCTGATGTCTGTCATGAGCCGGGGAGGAGCGTCCCAGTCAGTGGGACTGGGTGGAGGGCAGAGGTACGTGGGGCATGGTTTTGACGGTCAAGACTTGACCAAACAGCTTTCATCGTTCCAACCAGGAGAGGGCTGCACGCATAATACCTAACACAAATTACCAGTGCTCCAAGGTGATACCAATTCTCCAAGCTCAGGGAGAACCTCGAAACGAGTCTGAGTGGACAATAAACATTTTCATGCTAAGTCATGTTCACGTGTGCTGAAGACAGGCCCTCAGACACAGGGAAGATATGGGAGCTTTTCAACCTATCACACCTGACCACTGCACCGAAGTCTTTTGGGGAAGAAGGGGAAATAAAAAAAAATAAAGCACTAATCAAGAAGGCAGAAAGATGTCAGCATTTTAATAAGATGTAAGGAGGGTGAGAATTTTTTTTTAAGTAAGCTCTACACCCAACTCACGACCCCAAGAATCAAGAGTCGCGACTGAGCCAGCCGGGCACCCTAAAGGTGAGAAATCCAAACTGGGATAAGCAAGAGGAAGAAGAGTGTTAGGCTACTGTTAAAATAATTCATAAATCAGAGTTACTTATCCTTGGGGAAAATAAATTTTTAGGTAGGATTTACTACTGGCTGAACGATAACTTATCTGCTACAGCAATATAACTTCCTGCAATATTTTAGGAATAAAACACTCCAGGTCCTAACACGGATGGTGACTCAACATCCACTTTTGCATTAGTAATGACTGCCATTTGCAATGTCTTATCAAACAAGAAAGTCTGGATAAGCCACCCTGCAAGCTGAAGAGCAACCTGTCCTACTGGCCTGCCCCACGATTCAGGGGTAGAGTCGACACCCACGACTCAGAAAGTTCACTAAACACACCCTGATGAGTGGTTCAAAGTACAGAATTCCCAAGAAGTCATTTCCTCAGAACGTAGGAGGAGCCGCTGTAAAAGACGCCATGGCCTCTACAAGGAATCTGCTGCTGACCTCTGTGAGTTCCGGATTCTGGTCCTAAGCTGGCACTTAGGACAGCTCACAAACTCTTACTTTACGTGGGGGCATTTGACGCTCTTTGCAAGTGCGTGTTAACTCCTTTACCAGCCCCACAGTACAGGAACTATCATTTCCCCCACCTTACAGATGAGGACACAATGGCACAGACAGGCCGCCCAGGATGCGTGCCCGCCAGCACCGGTCACACGCTTTCTTCTGCAGGCGCCAGTGCCATGTGCACGACGGCTCCCACACCTTTCGCGCTTCACCCGAGGCGCCAGCCTCTCTCTCTTCTCCACCAAGTGGACACGACACACTTTACAAAACATGTTCCCATATTCTGAGTGGCTTCTGCTTAAAAAAAAAATTTTTTTTTTTAATGTTTATTTTTGAGAAAGAGAAAGAGATAAAGGGAGACAGCACACAAGTGGGGGAGGGGCATAGAGGGAGGGAGACACAGAATCCAAAGCAGGCTGCAGGCTCCGGGCTGTCTGCACAGAGCCCGATCCGGGACTCGAACTCACAAACCGTGAGATCGTGACCTGAGCCGAAGTCAGACGCTGGACCGACTGAGCCACCCAGGCGCCCCTGGATTCTACTTTAAAGTACCACCAGCTGCACTCGCCCCTGAAACCAAACTGGCACGCAGACTTTCACATCTCCGGGATGGGGTGGTACTTCAGCGGCAGCCTCCCAGCTGGCCTTCACCCGTGTGGTGGCGCAGCACGGAGCCTATTCGGGAGTCTCTGTCCCCCTCTCTCTCTGCCCCTCTGCCACTTGCACAGTCTCTGTCTCTCTCAAATAAACAAACTTAAAAAAAAAAAAAAAGAAATTGCACTCGTTTAGATTTCTTGGAGGTTTATACTGCACACTGTCTTGTATTTACTCTTTTACACTGAGTTTAGCTAGAGGCCAGTCAGTGGCATGGGAAGATACATCATTCTGCCCCAGAACACAGAAAAAGAGTTTTGTTTTGTTTCTATAAGCAAGTGTGCTCAATTCTGCAAGGTGGATAAGAAAAAACATGGCAACATTTATTAGAAACTAGCACTAGGCCTAGTGTGCAACACTCTGCTCTGCAGACTTGAGGTTTTCAGAATATGTGGGAACTGAAATATATTCACCCCTAACTCTTCAGCAGTTCTGTATCCAAAGGAGTCTTCCATAGACATAGGCGTCTGAAATCCCTATACCTGGTCTTCTAAACCCTAGACAATCCCTGATAAAATCTTGTCCACACGAGAAAGATTCTTAGGTGGACACACTCAAAAAAACTGTCATGTACAATCATTAAGTATTATTGTCACTAACTTTTTGTGTGCCTTCAATAATCTAAATGTGGGACAAGTATTTATAAATGTATTGGTTGAGGAAAACAGCTTATAAAATCAAGTTTTGGTAAAAGAAATAGGATTTCCCTTCTGGTATCTACAGCAACAGTGGACTTAAAGCACACAGCCCTAGGTCACGCGGTCAGAACTATCATTTTTGGGTACAGGCCTAGAAGCTAAAAAGACTAGAAATATACCGATTAAAATCTGTTTCACAAAAGTAAACGCAAGGGTGGTGACGAGCCGTTTCTTTTTCTCCTTCAAGTTCGGATGTGCTCCTACAGGCCGCTGGAAGATTCTCGTGCCCAACGACTACAGACACTACCAGGCCCAAAGCCAGGCTGCTCACCTGCACGCAGTGCACCACTCACTCGCCTACCCCCCCACCCCCGCCTCCCCCATCAGGCCCTGAGTCTTAAACAAACACCCTGATTTCTTCGTCTTGGTATCCCCACAGCTGAGCACAGCCACACTACACAACCAAAGTCTGTTGAGCGAAAATGATTAAAAACCTACCTGTGGAAAGAATAATTGATTGGTCTTGATCAAGTCACAATCTCTCGGATCTTTAGTCTGTGCTTTTATAAATCATAGGTTTTTTAAAAGTTGGTACCACTGGGGTGCCTGAGTGGCTCACTTGGTGAAACATCCAACTCTTGATCTCAGCTCAGGTCATGATCTCACAGTTCATGGGTTTGAGCCCCATATCAGGCTCTGTGCTGACGGTGTGGAGCCTGCTTGGAACTCCCTCTCCCTCCTCCTCACTCTGCCCCTACCCCACTCATGCACGCTCGCGCTCTCTCTCTCTAAATAAATAAGCAAACATTAAAAAAAGTTGGTACCATTTTTACAGAATTTTTATATTAAATAAGCTCTCATATGAACTGATGGATTCCTATCTATCACTTGTATAGCTTTTATTCCAACAGAAAGTAGGAATAATATGAACACCGAAGTAACAAAGTAGACCTTAATAATACTTCCGTGGTCTCAAATTCACCATTCTAGAGCCTCTGTTCTGTGCAGCCCATGAACCGGCAGCATGGACACTACTTGCAAACGTGTTAGAAACGTGGAGCCTCAGGTCCAGACCTACTGGGTCACCGTCTGATTTTAACACGCCCCCAGCCGGTCCCCCCTCCCGCCACAAATTAAGAACCACTCATTCATAACACAAAAAACTAATAAGGCTCACCTGTGTTCACTAAACTCTTATAGAACGACCTACCATTAGCTCAAACATCACCAACACAGCAACAGTGCAATTCGGTTGGTTAGTAAAAAAACAAAAACAAAACACCCTTGACGCATAAAAATGCAATTAAGTATGATTTCAGCTCTATATTAACACTCTAGAAAGACAGCCTAGTTTAGAGAGAAGCATAAAAGGGTTCGAGATTCAGATGGACCTACAGTCAACCCTGCTGGATCCTGTATTAACCTTCTAACCTTGTGCAAGTTCCTTACTCTGCTTGAAACTTCCTTTCCTTATCCACAGAGTGGGAGATGAACACTCCATTCAACGGGAGAGGTTTACAAGAAGAACTTGACCTAAAGTAGGGTAGGTACTTTTTAAAAAAGTCAGTTCCCTACTCTTTCCTGGAACAGTTGTACGATTTTGTTCCAGTAATATATTTACTTTACTAAAATTCATACACAATGCAAAGAGTCAGGTTGATCAGGAAATAAACCTGGGTCTCAAAGATGCAATGAAGGGCGCCTGGGTGGCTCAGCTGGTGAAGCATCTAACTCTTGATCTCAGCTCAACTCACAATCTCAGGGTTAGGAGTTCAAGCCACACCCAGTGTGGAGTCTACATTAAAAAAAAAAAAAAAAAGTTGAAAAAAAACCCCCAACTTTAACCTAATTGAAGTTTTGCCACCTCCTTATCTTACTGATTAAAAGAATAAATATTTTGGAAAACTCTTTATTGTTGCAGGATTCTTTTTATTTCACTGATGCTGCCTATATATGGTAGTTTATGGATATCATTTTTAAAGAATTAGCATTTTAATCTTTCACACAAATATTCCTCTTATGAGTCATAAAATTACTGTGGCAAAAGAGTAACCAGAAGTATTTAGAAATCAGTGGGAAAGACAAAAATAATATTCCAACACTTGTCAGGAGAAGAAATAAAACAGGCATTTATTTTTTTGTTAAATGTAAATAACTGAATCTCTTTCTCAGTCTCTCTACTCCAAAGCCAAGCAACGTTTCCAAAATTCTACAAATAATCACTGAAAACAAAGTTGAACATGGCCGCTTCTATCTGTAAGCACCAATATCCAACAACTCATGTCACAGAGAAGCTGGCAGCAAAGACACTCACATGCCAACTTTTTCCTGTATGTTCTTTAACAAACAATATCCTCTTACTCTACAAGTTAGTCTGTTGGGTAAAATAACAGAACATTAGGCTCAGTATTTACACTAAAATCTTAGTAACTTCCAGAATTCAAATGAGCTTCACTTTCCCAAACGATTACTTCAAAAACTCCTAGTAGAATTTTAAAAATATCTGTTATTTGTGCCCTAAGACCAGGTCAAGGGAACTCAACAGCCTTGAGTTTCTGTATATTCTCTAATCACTGCACAAAGAGAACCTCTAACATGAAGCAAAGAAGACAGGAAGGAATTCCTTTATCTAAAACAGAGGCATTATAAAAACTTCTGATCCTCAAGCTATTGAAAAATGAAGAAACTCTATAGATCTACCTTTCAACATGATTAGCTGGGTTGTCTCCAATAAAGGAATGAAGAAATGGATACTTTGAAAATGCTACAGATTGTATAGGGCAGCACATTAATATATAAACACATACCTCAATTCCAGAACAAGCGACCTCACAGTTTTGCTTCTGTATTTGGGGACTGGGAGATTCCTACACAGGGTGCTTATTTGAGACTCAACATAAAGAAAGACGATTTATCAGCCAATATCTATTGTTCCATTTGCCAAATGTTGCTGCCTTGTCCAGGTTAATTCTGAGTTTTAACATTATTTAGAAAATAGTTTAGCTTTCCCCATCAGAGCACGACAGAGGCCATTAGCTGACTCGACACCAGTGGCACACTCCATTGAGAGCAAAGTCCCAAAGCCACCAAGATTGAGAAGTGCCCTATGTAGTACGTCACTGGGTCTAACAAGACTTCAGAAGGACAAACTACAAGACACGTGATAACTGCAAGCTATTGTCACTTGCAACCTGGTTGGACGTTCACACTGAATTAACTATTCTTGTTTTTTTTTAACGTTTATTTATTTGAGAGAGAGCACACGTGTGCCTAAGCAGGGGAAAGGCAGAGACGGGAGAAGAGACAGAATCCCAAGCAGGCTCCGTGCTGTCAGCGCAGAGCCCGATGTGGGGCTCGAACCCACTAACCATGAGATCATGACCTCAGCCAAAATCAAGAGTCAGGCGCTCAAGCGACTGAGTCACCCAGCCGCCCCGAGTTAGTTTTTCTATTTCACAAATACTTTTATCTTCATAGTTCCCATATATTGTTTACTTGCGACTTTGAATAATATGAACTAGACAGGCCCATATTTTTAAAGCAAAAAAATGGCTGCTTCCATATTACCATTTTCTAGGAACTTCATTATCAAATCAATCAAGACATAAACTATGTACAGAAAAAAACCCCAAGTTTCCAGAGAATTAGTTATATTGGTCTTGGATTATTATGTTTTTTTGCTTTTTACTATTCTCTTATCCTGTGGCCATCTTTCCCTAATTTACCTACATTTCCAAATGGAAAAAAAAAAGCAATTTTGGTTTAAATAATGATAATCTGGGATAGGAGGTTGAGAGTAATGAGTGAAACACAGTCTCTGTCATTTACGCCATCCACTGCTCTGTCTTTGGGCTTTGTTGCTGTTTAATTGTTTGATATATTTTAGTATACTCTCAGTCCATATATAATCACTTCAGGTTAACAAATAATTTCCATCTTATAACCGTCAAGACCTTTCAGAAGAATCAAAAAAAATTTCACTCTGTAAAAGAAGAAAACCTTATTTAACAGTCTACCATCTATACTAGAGAAATGTGTAAGAATCTAAAAGCCAGAAAATAACGCATGACTGGGATGAGAGCCAATGACCTGTATTTGAGCATAAAAAATTATTTTAAGGGTGCCTGAGTGACTCAGTCAGTTAAACATCTGACTTCAGCTCAGGTCATGATCTCAAGGTTTGTGGGTTAGAGCCCCACGTCGGGTTCTGTGCTGACAGCTCAGAGGCTGCTTGGACTTCTCTCTCCTCCTCCCTCTGCCCATCCCCGCTTGTGCATGTGTGCGCTCTCTCTCTCTCTCTCACTCTCACTCTCTCTAATAAACTTACAAATATATATATATATTTGTGTGTATATATATATATATTTGTGTGTGTGTGTATATATTATTTTAAAGGGAGAGTGGCTACCTGTTACTATCAACTGCTTAAGATGTAAAATATCAGATCAGATCACACTTACTTACCTGTTATACACCTGACAGATACCAAGCGCGATGTATCCTGAGTAATTTTTAACGATGCACAACCACGTTACGTGGACTGTGTTAATCTTCACAGCAAGCCTACTGTGAGTTCAATGTTAACTGCTATTCCCATTTTCCAGGTGAAGACACTGGTCGCTCCTGCAGCCCATCCAAGATGGCGCAAGCAGTAAGTGACAGCGCCGGGATGCAAATCCACGTCCGCTGGACTTTAGCCCTTATTCTCCATCCCTCCGTTCACTCAGAAGGTGAAAAGCAGGATTCAAAGCTGATGAGCTACAGTCAGGAAGCGGGAAGCAGGAAGCAGGAAGCAGGAATTAGTGGCTCCTAAAGCTCCGGTCAGCTCTGCCACTTGGCTCCACGCCTTTTGCTTTTTGAAGTTAAAAACCTTACACCGATCTACGCTTTACTGGTCCTTTTACCTCATCACATCCACTCTCTGCCTGTCATTTTTCTTGGTAACCCTCTTTTCCCCACGGGTTAGGAGGCCCCGACAGAGACTGCATGAGGCCAGCAAACGTGATGGCAGCTCCATGTGCCTCTCTCCGCCTGCTTCCAAACAGTCTCCCCCACTGCCAAGAAGGGGGTCAGCACATTCCTCTAACACGTATCATCTCTGGTGATCAGGAGGCCATTTTCTCCACCCACCTCGAGGCATTTCCTAGGAGTTCCATGCAGGTTTTCATAGCAGGGAAATCTCAAAGAGCTGCACTGGTAGATCTGGACATTAGTCAAATAAATGCCTCACTTTAAAACATACAGACAATGAATTCTTTAAAATGTACCTGTAAAATAGGACATCTGGCTCTGCATGGGTACCAAAGGTACATTTTTAAAAAGCAGATAACTGGATTATTGCTTAATTTAAATCAAGGCTGATGATTTTTAATGATTCTAAACAGTCACCAGCCTCTGGCATTCAGTTATCTGTGGATCGTCACACGGTATACTTGTCCTTGACTTTACCATTACTTTAAGATTCCACAATCTTACCGGTTATAGTTAACGAGCTACTACTCAACATTTAATATCTTCACATAAATAAAGCTGGTTAAGGAAGTATCACGTTGTCTATCATAAAAGTCACTAACGTCCCACAAACTCTCCATATGGAGACCAATTTTACACAGATCACAAGCATGCACAAAAGGCTGTTTGCATGCTATAAACTTGACAGAATTTCTCAAGGGCAATCATCTCAAGTAATGTTTTTAAAGTAATCTCTATGCCCAAAGTGGGGCTCAAACTCCTGACCCCGAGACCAAGAGTCACCTGCTTCACTGTCTGAGCCGCTGGGCGCCCATCATCTAGAGTAATGTAAGAGAGTAGGGCTTCTACATACTTTTATATAGGTACACGTTATTATAGATTTTTACGTAAAATGAAATAGGAATATTATCTTACTGAATGGCTCCAATCTCCTTTTAGTCTTCTTTTCCTCACTTATCAAATTCCTTTTACAAAGTTCACTGTCATTTATATGCCAATTAGGTGGACACTTAAAGGGTATGAATTAATCTACTTCATAAAATCTAGTTAAGTTGGGGAACCTGGGTGGCTCAGTTGGTCCGACTCTTGGTTTCAGCTCAGGTCATGATCTCACAGTTCACGAGTTGGAGCCCCATGTCAGGCTCTGCGCTGTCACTGTGGAGCCTCCTTGGGGTTCTCTGTCTCCCTCTGTTCTCTCTCTCTCTCTCTCTCTTTCTCAAAAATAAACAAACATTTAAAAATAAAAAAGAATCTAGTATATCAGGTCTCTAGAACCCTCTCCCGGTGTACCATTTAACTGGCAAATCAGTGATTTCTCAATGATACATATTAAGAAATTTGGCCAATTACAAACCACGGGTATCCAGTGTAGCAATGGAATCCCCATCACTTCAACCTCATATTTTGAAAAAGAACTTATGAAAACAGAAGTAAACTGATCATTTTGCTAAACTAAATTAGACTGAATGCAAAAAATAGGATTTCATCCAATCTCAGACTTGGAGAGAATTTTAAAAGATCAGTCAGTTCAGTGAACCACTGAAAAGTGATACAGAAAACGGGTCTGGAGAGTCTAAAGAAAATGAGAGTTTTAAGGAGGTGGTCTGATTAGAAACAGACCAGAACACAAAGCTAGACTCGAATATTTGAAGGAGGAGAATTCTTTTTTAAAAAGCAAAAACGAAAAAGTTCTTGCTTAAATGATTAAGGACAAAAATGTAAGTCAAGTTGCATTTAGCATGACCGACCCAGGAAAGTGCTTCAGGAGAGACATGCAGTGACCACTGTGTGCGCCCTGCTGAGCTGGAAGCCCCTTGCTGTTCTGTTACAGTGAACATTCTCGAATGTATTTAAATACCTACCCTCACAATTCTTCTTGCTCACCGTCTCCAGGCTCAAAACTCTCCTGAAGAGATGACCTTGGTAGCACAGGGGGGCAGATCCGGCCAATCTCTCTCGTGGTGATCTGCGGAACCGGCACGCACCCCCCCCACTCCGGAAAGCACAGCCACCAAGCACCGTGCGTGCGTCCCAACAGAGAAAGGGGAGCCCCTCGCTTAAGACCTGACTGAGGTGACATGAGAGCTGTCATTTCACAGGAAGGGAGGATGTGACATTCGTTCCAAAGCATTTCAATACCGTGTACAAATCCCCTATTCTTAAATGTCCACTAGCTTGGAAAAAATGAAAGCCAACCACGGAGTCGTGTGAATTCACGCCATACACATGCCATCTACAGCCTCAGCACTTGACGCGGCACTTACGCCATTTGTGTTTGTGACCAAATTCACAAGAATCTAGATTTAAATTTGTGCCATTGTAAGAATTTTCATATCACCTTAACATCTTGCTCTCATTCTGAAACTCTGTGTGACTCCTTTTCTTTTTTAGGATGTTTTTGTCTTTGAGTTAAAACAAAGCAAAACAAAACGCTTTTTGGTTTTACCCTGTCTCTTCCTTTCTTAAAGCACCGTTCTGCGCCACCAGCCCACTGAAGACAATGACCTTGCATGCCCTCCATAAATGTTCTCTCTTCTTAAGGTGCACTATGTACTCGGCGGCGTGCGGTGCGGAGCCTTGTTCGGCGAGCCCCCCACACCCACCACCTTCTGGAGAAGAACCGTCCCGAGCGCCGGGCGCACTGACAGACCGCCTCCGGCTGCGTGGAGGCTTTCCTCGGACACTGACTCTAAGCCTGGCTCACATGTAGATTAAGAGGATGGGCTCTGGGCCTCCACCGGCAAACCCTGAATCCTGGCTTCTACCGCGTATCAACTGTGTGATGTGGGGACAATTATGTAAGTTTCCTCATACGGGAAGGGAGTCTAGTGAAAGCACCTAACTTAAGTGGCCACTGTGAGAATTAAGGGAGATGGTACAAAAGGACCCCAGAACCCTTCACATGTCTTCCTACCATTCTCTCCGACCACCCCTGACACATGCCCACATCTCTCTCGGGGGCCTGTCCCATCTCAGGTCAACTCTGTTCCCCCCACTCCTAACCCAGCACGCCACTTGGCTGGACGCCACTTGGCTCCAACAGTCCCTGTCAGAGTCACTCTGTTCACCAAACAAAGCTACGGGCAAGCGTGCCTACTGGTTTATGTGCAGTATATAAAACATACTTTACAACCAAAACACGGAGCTAAAAAAATACATGCAAATATTCTAAAACCCACTATAACCAATTTGATATATACTTTTGAATTTAAACACAAATTTGAATACAAATTCTCCCTACTTGCTCAGGCCGTTATCATTAGAAAATGTAATAGGAAAAAATTAAACCCATGTTCTAAAGAATCACAATCAAACTTGTTACATGCAAAATGCCTAAATCTTCCAAAATAAACTTTAAATTAATAACCTACTTATTACTGGCTTCCAGGGCATGGTTTTAGGTGGAACATGACAAAATGAATAATGTGAGTCATCTTCTTTGGACTATAAATACAAGGCAGCTTTCACAACTTTTATTTGGAAATTTGATAAAAGAGAACTAGATGTCAAGTAAAAATATTAGTCAAATACATACATAATATTTTGCCTTAAGACTTAAATATCACACATAAGTTTCTGCAGAATAAGTAAATGTATTCACATTAAAACAAGCTAAATGGAAGATTAAGGGAATGAATTTTTCAACAGTTTATATAAACAAAGTTTATGACAAGAAAAGCTTCGTCATGAATCTTTCTTCATGTTTGTTTTCAGCACGTAACTCTTCAGAATTCAAGTGTCTGGCCCAGCAAGGGCAAGGACAGACCAGAGACCCCACACGCCAGCCCCGCCTTCCGGGGCAGAAGGACGATTCCAGTCCTGGGCTCTCCTGGGCCTGGAGCCGGTTGGCTGGCCTGTTGTCCCCACAGGCCAGAAGTCCTTTCCAAAGCCTGCTGCCGAAGACAGTCTACACTGCAGCCACCCACATGGGCTGGTCAGTCTGCCGGGTGAGCAAGAGGAATGGGCCGTGACAGACACACCGTCACGGCCCTGAAGGTGGCCCATTACGGCTGCTGCCTTCTGTGCTCCGAACTGGGGCCGAGGCAGAAACCCAACCCGAAGGCTCCAATCCCAGATGCAAACACGGAGCCGTGTCTTTCCGGGGCACCCCTTCCCCATCTGCACAAAGAAGCCCAAGGGGGTAGCTATGGCCTGGGGCCCACACAGCAGAGGTACCTGACTGACCAGGAAGTCACTAAACCTTCACTCAGTACCTATTCTGCACTAGAACTGTAAATAAAAGCTTTATTTGTATTATTTCCTTTAATATCTCCCCCTCTGTAGTAATGGGCAACAGAATCCCCATTATGTAGATGAGAAAACCAGCATGTTTCAACACACTGCCAACGAAGAGAAAAGAGCCATCCTCAGGTCTATCATCAGTGAAAAGGGCAGATTGCGTTCAGTAACACATACTAGTGGTTTCTACACTGCGACCTTCCGGTTACTTTCAAGGTAGAACAAATATGCTCGTTAAAAGGTAGTTAAGAACACCACAGCTTGGCTTCCCACGCAAACCACTAAGAGAAAAAAGAAACCTCCAACTTTAAGACCTCAGACAGAAAAAAGCAGTGGGTCAAAGTCGACTCAAACACAAGTGTGTCAAAATTAACCAAACTAAGAATCGGGAGACACTGACTTCAGAACTGAAACTGTAAGAACGGTGCCTTCTCGTTGCAGCCCTTCTATATATTAGTAACTGAACAAGGCTTGGGTAAAACATGCGATTTTGAAATAAAGGACGAAGTCTCCCACAAAAAACCAGGTAGAAACGGGGCGCCTGGGTGGCTCAGTCAGTTGAGCGTCTGACTTCAGCTCAGGTCATGATCTCGCGGTCTGTGATTTCGAGCCCCACATTGGGTGCTGTGCTGACAGCTCAGAGACTGGAGCCTGCTGCGGATTCTGTGTCTCCCTCTCTCTCTGCCCCTATCCCCCTTCTCAAAAATAAATGAACGGGTTAAAAAAACAAAAACAAAAACAAAAAACGGGTAGAAATTAACGGTCGCCCATGCTCCAGTTTTCTTACAAGGATAATGACTATTTTCCATGGAAGGTCCTTGTGGTGCACAAGCCTTTCCTCCATGTGCTCTAACGACAGGGTCTCACTCACCTGAGGCCGAGTTCATCATGTTCTGCTGCACCGGTGGGCTGGTGGGTGCCGTGACGCTCATCTGGGAGAGCATGGCCTTCCTGGGGTCCTGCCATGTTGTTGTCTGATCGATGTGACTGGGATGAAACAAACCACCGCGTTAGACAACGAACACCAGGTCCTCAAAGCAACAACCCCACCTCCCAAAGCAGAGGAGATCTATGTGCACCCACGGAAGGCCTCTCACACGGTCACCTGCCCGCCCGTCCTCTGTGAGAACCTTCCTCGGCCTGTGCCCACTGCACTTTCACCACCCAGATCCTACAGGAACAAGATGTGAAAAACCATGCCTGGAATTTAAGGGAAGGGAACACCATTTTCACCTAGGAGACTATTACTGGCTGCTTCTAATTTACACATAAAAGGCGATTTGTAAATTAATCACCTATGATGTAGTCACATGACCAGAACCCAAAATTCACAAGAGAACCACCCACTTTTTCCTCTGGGAGCTAAGAATGCCAGTTAACATATACTTTTTTAGACCTTCAGGTAAAAATACAAAGAGGGGAAAATATATATATTTTAATGTATATTAAAATATATATTATATATTAAAATATATATTAAATATTTAAATTAAATATTATATTAAAATATATATTAAATATTTAAATATTAAATATATCGAAATATATATTAAATAAAACTTATATATTATAAATATATATTCCAAAGCCAAAACAGAAGTAAAACCTAGATCTATTAAGTTTTCAGTGTCTCGTGACCATCAAAGGCCTTTGTTGCTAAAGAAAACATTTAAACGTTTTCTGCATACTGTTAACTTACTGCAAAATATCTTATTACATATGCACGTGGATATTTTTAATCTGTAACACTGAGGGTGCAAAGGGTCGAAGATTCTGCGAACTAGAAGACTCCAACGTGTCTAGCACAGTATCCGACGTAGGATGGTTCAAGTTTTCTTCTTCCAGCAAAGTCTGTTTCAGTGAAACAGTAACCAGAATCACTATGAATATAAAACTACCTAAGAAATTATGTTTAAGGAATACCCAGAGAAGTATTCAAACATGTATGCAAAGTTCTCTCTGTAAAATTTATAAAAGCAAAAATTTGAAAGCCAGCTAACATCTCATCAAAGGGACTGGCTAACTAAATATTTTATCGTACAGTAGACTACTACAGGTATTGAAAATATTTTAGAAGAACATTTAATAACGAAAATGTTTGTAGTACTGCTTTTTAAAGGAGGTTGTAAAACAGTATGCACAGTGTGAGGCTAACTTTAAATGTGCTGAAAACATGAGAAGGACAGACATCAACAAGTTTTAGTGTTTATTTCTGGATGGCAAAATTACAGAACTCTGCTTCACTAATGCTAGGTTTTCCTACCATCAAACAATCATTTACAAACATTGTTTTTGAATGGGAGGTGGCCAAAAATAAGGGCTATTTTTAAAAGGTACCCCCTCAATCATTTTTTGTGCAGCTGTTTAAATTTCATATCTGAGTCGTCTCTTCTTCAATCGTCTCAAGATGAGCTGCCGTGTCAACGGTAAGGAAATGATACGCGGTCGTTAACTTCCCTGAAATGGAGCTAGAACAGATCTCCTCAATAACGTGATCTTGCCGGGGTGCCCGGGTGGTTCAGTCGGTGAAGCATCCAACTTCGGCTCAGGTCATGATCTCACGGCTCGTGAGTTCGAGTCCTACGTCAGGCTCTGTGCTAACAGCTCAGAGCCTGGAGAGCCTGCTTCGGATCCTGTGTCTCCCTCTCTCTCTCTGCCTCTCCCCTGTTCAAGCTATGTCTCCCTCCCCCTCTCTCTCTCTCTTAAAAATGAATAAACATTAAAAAAGACAAAACCAAAATCTTACTGACAAGACAGGAAAAAAGGATCATTACACTCTGGCTAGACTGAACCTTAGGTATTACCTACCGGCAATGGGAGGAGGGGATGAAGCACACGGAGTCTGCACAGTTCAGAGTGACAGTGGCACCTGTCAAGTGGAGGCCACTGCAGGCCAACCATCAACACAGGGAGTATTTGTCTCTCTGGTGGAGCACACGGTTTCTCAAACCCCAACCTCCCACCCAGCACTCCTTTCTCCAGCAGTTGTAGGCTGTTCAGCAGCAGCACTAGCACTTGCTCAGGTGCAGACAACACAGGCACAGCCTGCTCTCTGTCTCGCCAGGGAAGCACCCCATTCCAGAAGACCAAGTCCTTAGCAAACCCAGTAAAAGCTTACTCCTCCTCCTCTTCAAGCCTCCCTAGGAGCCACGCAACAAATCAAAGTGTAAAATGTCTAGATGTGCAGTGCTCCTCACACTTCCAGATCTCACACACGGTAATGCATGTAGTCATACTGGAAACAAGCTTAACATCCACAAGAACAAAATGGAGAGAAATGTTTCTCACCGCCTGTTTAATGTTAAGAAAGCAGGAAAGGAAATGGCCAAGTGATTACTACGGGCCGTTAAATTTCAACGTATGTGTCACTGCATACTCCTGGTCTCCAGGCTTCCTAAAGGCCCTCCACTTGCGAGGACCAAGGAGAAGAGTGGGGTGCACTGGAAGCAGGCTCAGGATGCGGACTGCTCCACGTTTCTGAATACTCAGCAGTTGGGTTTCTCTCAAAACTAATCAATGACACAAACCATCTTAACCGACTTATAACTAAATTGGCCTCTGTGTGAGAGCTGAGAAGACCCTGTTCTGATGACCAACCATAACCACCACATGAACATTCTGGAATGTGGGCACCAATGTGTAAATATGCTCTCAATGCATCTTTCTCCTTGAAATAAATTATGGTTTTGAATATAATACAGAGAATGTATACTTTTACTGCTGTCAAGAGATCAATTATTTTGCTGAAACATTATGTAAGCACACAAATGCTAAAATTTCTCTTCCTGAAAAAGCTCTTAAACCCCAGTCAGTTAATTCAGAGCCCTATCAAGCTGTACTATGTTACCTCAGCTAATGTCCCATTTGCTTAAAAAGTATCTACATCTTCGGGGCGCCTGGGTGGCTCAGTCAGTTAAGCATCTGACTCTTGGTTTCTGCTCAGGTCATGATCTCATGGTTCATGGGATTGAGCCCCTTCCTTCCCCGCCCCGTCGGGCTCTGTGCTGACAGTGCAGAGCCTGCTTGCTATTCACTCTCTCCCTCTCTCTCTGCTCATCCTCCACTCTCTCTCAAAATAAATAAATTAAAAAAAAAAAGACCATCTAAATCTCCTTAAGAAATAAAGATGTCATTATCTAAACTGCCCGACCATAAAAGCATGTAATCATTTAGATGCCAAAGAAAATATAAAATAAAATTTACCTTAGAATTTGCTTTCGCTTAGTCTGTAAGATTAAATCATGAAAAATACTGTTTTATCCTAATAAGTCAATTTGAAACAGTATACCCCAAAATATCCAGCCTTCCTTTTTATCATAAGAATAAGAATCTTTACCAAAACATTTCATACCACACAGAAGTATTCTTGAAAACTCCAAGCAAACAGTTTGCAAGCCTCCTATCCCCCCGGACACGCACGCGGCACCCCCCCTCACCTCCGCCGGTCCCTGGGCCAGAGCCGTGTTCTCTGAGGCCCTCCCTGTCCACGCCACCTAAAACGTGTCCTGTCCAAATCCAGTCTGCTCCCTCTTCTTTGTTCTATTTTTTTCCTGATAATCTGACATATGTTACTTATTTTGTTTGCCTGTCCCCTCCAACGAACAAAAAGCTCCAGGGAAATAGGGACTTTTATCCGTTTTATCAACTACAATTATCTTCGGTGATTAGAAGCGTGACAGATATTTGTCAGTGAATTAATGAAAAGAAAGCTTTTTTTCTTTTCTGCCCCAAGAACATCAAACTTTCTCTCAAGGTCACCCACCCACCTCCTCCAGAAAAGAAACCACTCGGGAGGAGAGATCCAGCAGAACGAGCAGCAAGGAGGGCCCGGGGCGGCAGGAGGAGGGCACGGTAAACGGGGGTGAGGCGGCCGAGCGAGCTGTGCCCAGGGAGGCCAGAGGAGCCACGACCAGATGCGGAAGAGGTCTGGTGTTTAAGAGGAAAACAGACACATTTAAACGTGGACAGAAAGAGGGGCGCCTGGGTGGCGCAGTCGGTTAAGCGTCCGACTTCAGCCAGGTCACGATCTCGCGGTCCGTGAGTTCGAGCCCCGCGTCGGGCTCTGGGCTGATGGCTCGGAGCCTGGAGCCTGTTTCACATTCTGTGTCTCCCTCTCTCTCTGCCCCTCCCCCGTTCATGCTCTGTCTCTCTCTGTCCCAAAAATAAATAAACGTTGAAACAAAGGTTCAGTTCATCGTGTTTCTACAAAGTCTGGATGCTGAACTTATTACAGGAAACAAGAAGTGTGAAATCTTATAGCACCTTAAAAATCTGTAAATAAACCTTTGCTATTATTTTGGAACAGAAAAGCAACTGGATTTATATGACCAAGATAAACCCTATGATCTCATTCTGGAGCAGCAAAAGCCGGCAGACAATGAACTTGTCAACTTTGGGACTGATGAAATGTAAGTGGCTGTACTTGACGGAGGTCCACGCCTGACAATGGTCTCTCCCGCATAGACAGTGGCTTGTCGGTCTCACTTTACATGACACAGTCTGGTCTCACGTACCAGATGACTTAGCAAAATGTATACACAACCAAAAAAGGGGCAGAAATACTGAAGTAAATAAACCACTAGAAAACGGACGTTCTGCGTAGTCCCACAAGTTCATCACAGCTATGGTATTTACAAATATTTATGGAGCTCAGGGCGCCTGGGTGGCTCAGTTGGTTAAGCATCTGACTCTTGGTTTCTGCTCAGTTCATGATCTTGCAGCTCGTGAGATCGAGCCCCACGTCGGGGCTTGGGATTCTCTCTCTCTCCCTCTCTGCCCCACTCCTGCTTGCACTCACTCAATCTCAAAATAAAATAAACTTAAAAAAAAAAAAAAATCTGTAAGGAGCTTTGTATTTACACTCTCCCGTCCGGAGTACATCTTAAGAAGCTCAAACCTGGGCCTTGAAGATGCAGGGACTCTGACCTTAAAAAGAATAACACTATCATTGCCACACCTCCAAAGTACTGGGGAAACCTTAAGAACAGGAAGCTACGACGGGAGGGCCCAAGCCCTCATTCCCCCAGGACCGCTGTTCAGCAAGGAGGATGACAGCATGCCAGTGTGTTTGGACTCTCTCGGAAAGGTTGGAAAAAACACTAACAATAACAACAACAAAACAATAAAGACAACAACCTACAGTTTATTAAGATTAAGAGATTGTCCAAGGGCAGATGAGCTGGGATGTACCCAGAACTGGTATGAAATCTCCAGTCTCTGTACTACCGACGCTTCCTCTTATGACGTGAGAGCATCTGGGGTGCTGTTTAGATGCCTTAAGACAACCTCGCCATCACCACCTCCGTCCTCCAGTCCTCGCAGAATTAAGCGCGAGTAGACAGAAATATCTGCAACGACACCCAGCACAGAAACCCAGGATCACATTCTTCTGAATCTCTCCCGCTCACATACAACAGGACTGTGGTAGATGAGAGCAGTTGCCAGGATTTCGGAGGATGGGATCAGTGACACACAAACATGACCTCTCCCAGACCCCTTGGATACTACGGGAAGAGGGGGGGAGAAACCCTCCATATAGGTTCTGAATGTCAAATGTCCCACA
Organism: Puma concolor; assembly: GCF_028749965.1. NCBI lineage: Eukaryota > Metazoa > Chordata > Mammalia > Carnivora > Felidae > Puma > Puma concolor. The sequence continues at coordinate 116,075,739 of NC_141676.1, forward strand.
GGAGTGCCCAGCTGCCTCAGTCAGAGCAGCAAAATCTCGGGGTTGTGAGTTTGAGCTCCACGCCGGGCATAGAGATTACTTAAAATGAGTAAAATGTGAAAGAAGAGAAGAGGAGAGAAGAGACGAGACGAGACGAGACGACACGAGACGAGACCCACCGACACTTTCCCACATGTCAGATACCATGCTGGCTCCCCACAGAAGCCCTAGGATTTACTGTGCAGAGGAAAGTTGCCAACCTCTGCTGACTTCTCCCAGGACGCTGTAGCTCTTCCGTGGAGACAGTGACCACAGTGACAGGGACCGCGGAGACAGAAGAGACAGCAGAGACAGGGACTGCAGAGACAGGGACCGCACGGGAGGGGCTGGTGCTGAGAAGCAGGCAGCGGGCCCAATCAGGACTTCCCTAGCTGAGAACGGAACCCCCCACATCTGCCCTCGTCCACTGCTCAAGAACAGTCCTTCCTTAACAAAGAGGACAGCAGAGCTGGCCCTCGGTCACACTGCTGGCAAGCAGCAGAGCCAGGATTAAAACGTCTTCTACCTTCTGGCTCAGTGCTCTTTCCACCTCATCTTACTGGTCTCTAAGCAGAAAAGGGTTTTCTAAAAGGCTAAACTGCCACTCTAGCACAAGAGAATTTCTTCAAGGAATGTAATTAAAAGAGAGACTCGGGCGCCTGGGTGGCTCAGGTGACTGAGCATCCAACTCTTGGTTTTGGCTCAGGTTACAATGTCCCAGTCATGGGATTGAGCCCCACAGCGGGCTCCGACCTGCCAGTGCAGAGACTGCCTGGGAGTCTCTCTCTCTCCTTCTGTCCCTCCCCCACTAGCACTCTGCCTCAAAATAAATAAAACTTAAAAAGAGGGAGAGAGAGAGACTCAGAATCCTTTTATTTGTTTTTTAATATTTAATTAAAAAAATTTTTTTAGAGAGACTGAGTGTGGGGGGGGGGGCACAGAGAGAGAGAGAGAGAGGGAGACACAGAATCTGAAGCAGGCTCCAGGCTCTCAGCACACAGCCTGGTGTGGGGCTCGAACCCACCCTGAGATCATGACCTGAGCCAAAGTCGGACGTTTAACCGACTGAGCCACCCAGGTGCCTCTCAGAATCCTTTTAAATGCTTTCTTTTCACGGCCCGCCTTTGGTTCCGTTAAGTGACCAACTCTTGGTATTGGCTCAGATCACAATCTCATGGTTCATGAGTTTGAGCCTCGCATCCAGCTCTGTGTTGACAGCGCAGAGCCCATTTAAGATTCCCTCTCTCTCTCTGCTCCTACCCTGCTGGCTCTCTCTTTCGAAATAAATAAATAAAAACTTAAAAACAAAAAAAAACCCTTAAATGCTTTCTTTTCCAATTCATCAACTATGAAGACTAAAAATTCAGGACTAGCAAATGAGTTCTGCCATCAGAAGAGAAGGTGACCTTTATTACAGAGAATGTACGATCATCATTAAAGAATGTTAATGATCAGTTAATTGGTAAAGACATAAATTGGTTTTGGGGTACTATGTGTTTCTATTCCTTTAAATTGGTGGTTTGTACTCTAAAAATTTATGCTGGTTTTGTTTTCCCTGCTGTGTTTCTTACTTTAAAACAAGCTTTCTGGCACTGGTATAACCTGAGATACATGCTAACACACACGGTGCTTCCGTCTCTAGGCACGGTCTTCTTGTTACATGACAGTGTCCGAGCGCCAGTAAAAACACTGGCGTCAAAGACTCCGGATAAATCGTCCTCAGGATCTACCAAAAGTAACTCTTCCTACTGTTTACCTCAACGACACAAACGCGTTCCATGATGAGCAGTGAGCCACACACAATGGCTTAGACGACACATATTTCTTTAAAAACCCCTCATGCAAACCAGGTGCTGTCAGCACCATATAATCAGCAGCCATCTAGCCTAACAGGAATCTCTTACTCTTTTGAAACATCTGGGGGCAGGGCCTGGGTGGCTCAGTCGGTTGAGTGTCGACTTCGGCTCAGGTCATGACCTCACCACTTGAGAGTTGGAGCACCGAGTCAGGCTCTGTGCTGACAGCTCAGAGCCGGGAGCCTGCTTCCGATTCTGTGTCCCCCTCTCTCTCTGCCCCTCCCTCGCTCATGCTCTCTCTCAAGAAAAAATAAAACATTAAAAAAAAAAAAAAAAAAAAGAAAAGAAACATCTGCTACATTTCTCCAGACTACTTCAGGCCATCTTTTCCTCAACTGGACTATAAAACACCTAACTTCCATCTACCCTTTCAGAGACCCAAATCCCTCCTTCTAGAAACCTCTCTGTGGAACAGCAAGAAAAGTTAAAACAGACATGGATTGAAATCCCAGGTCCAACAATGATAATCTGGGTTGTACAGGCAGGTCACTTTTTTTTTTTTTTAAGTTTATTCATTTATTTTGAGAGAGAGAGAGAAAAAAAAAAATCCCAAGCAGGCTCCGTGCTCTCAGTGAAGAGCCCGAAGTGGGGCTTGAACTCATGAACTGCAAGATCATGACCTGGGCCGAAGTCAGAAGCTTAACTGACTGAGCCCACCAGGTCCACAAAGGCATGTCATTTTATCAAAATGTTTCATCTTCACTAAAATGGGAATGATTTATTTACTTACTGCCTAGGGCTGCAAGGATTAAATTCAGTTATATAAAAGCAGTAGTAATGTGGCCTCTCGAACACAAAGGCATCAAATATCTTTCTTGGCTTTGTTCCTGTGCTAGCCCACTATTTAAAATAGGAAAAACTCGGGGAACCGGGGTGGCTCAGTTGGTCAAGCGTCCATCTGACTCTTGATTTCAGATCGAGGTCATCGAGTCGGGACTTTGGACCCCAGGTCAGGCTCTGCAGTAATAGTGCTTGAGTTCTCTCTCTTTCTCTCTCTGTCCCTCCCCTACTCACACTCTCTCTGTTTAAAATAAATTGAAAAGAAAAACAAAAGATGCTTTTCTAAAAATAATAATAATAAAATAAAATAGGAAAAACTTTATAATGGATGGGCCAAGTCAAGAACGTTTAAGCACCTGGGAAAAAGTCTGGTTTTCACCTGATGGCGACAAAGAGACACAGCAGGGAGACAGGACAACTTTCAGGGAAGGAAACAGAAATGACAGAAATGTTTCTGGACCAATTTGCACACACCCCCAGCTATGAATAGGAAGGAACCAGAACTGTAACGACCCAGGTGTAGACAGACTCCTGGGACAAGAGCAACAACGGAATTTGGGGATAAAGGAGAAATCTCAGTCCTGTAACCAAACGTCTCAGAATGTTCATTGTTGAAAATCTCTTCATACAATCATTTTTTCACATAGGCTGTAAGAGGCTCAACTCTGTTAATCTAAATTCCAAGACAAAAGGGGGAGAAGGCAACATTTCTTAAGTAACCAGCAAAGCCCACCCCAACAAATTCTAAAATGCTCTTCCAATTCGTGCTCGTATGCTGTTATCAAACACCGAACACCTAATCCTGTAAGGGATAACTGAGCCAACATCATGGGAAACGGGTTTTACAGTAACAAAAACACTGAGGAGTTCCTTACATCTATTCCCAACGCTTGGGATGAACTTGATGCTGCTCACGAATAAAAGTACTGGAAAAGTAAGCTAGTGAGGCTCCATGCAGCAACTTCAGCAGAAGACACAGATGCTGATGCGGGGGTCCCGGTCAGAAGCCGCACCCCCACAAAGGGTGGCCTCAGGCCAGCTCTGGTGGGGGGTGGGGGGGAGCGGGGGACAGAGCTGCTGCTGCAGTAAATCCAAAGCTTCCCAAGCTGCCTGGAGAGCAGCCTGCACAGTCAAGGGTGAGACCCCAACCCCATCACCATCACCTCCGCTGAGGGGCTCACGCCTGCAGGGTTAACTCTTCCGTGTCCGTGAAGAACTACACGGTTCAGATGCCAGACTTCAGGAAAGCAAAATTCAACAACCTGCAGGGAAAACTCGAAGTTTTCCCCCCGTCCTGCAAAAGGGCACGGCGAACTCCGTGAGTCCCGCCCACCTCCCGCTGGCTGGCTGGCCACTCTGCACTGAGTCCCACTGTCCCATCGTGCCTGCCAGTGACGGGGACCAAAGCTAGATCCACTGCAGTCTTTCTACCTCCCGTCTGACTCTGCGCCAGCATTTTACTGGGGGCGGCGGGGGTGGTGGCGGGTGGCATTCTTGGCTATCGCATTCCTGCAAACGTTTGATTTAGGGAGGGGGTGCCGGACGCCAGGTTTCCCGCAACGCCCGCCGTCTCCAACAACTGTAGCGTCTGACGAGACATCCATGAGGTAAATCCGCACCTACTAGAAAGCTCCACTTTATACTTCAAGAGCACATTTTGCACAATTTTAATTATATGCCGAAATTGTCTGGAAGGCAATCAACCACACCTACTTTTGTTTGGAACACTGTTAATGATATATCCTTTTTGGATGATCACATTATTGAGAGTAATGCCCCCTTGGTACTTGTAGTTACTAACTCATCACACTTGGTCCTTATTCAGAACTGTCATGTTCATGGTGCCTATAGGTACAGACACAAGCACGAGACTCCTGATACACTCATGCCCAAGCATTTATATGTTAACACATATATTATTTTATCCTAAGTTACTTTATTTCTCCTCCGTATTATATAGATGCTGATTTTTTAAATTATGTATATAGTTAATTCCATATGAATTTGACTATCACCTATGAATTTTATTTTAAAATAATACACCCTCTCCAGAACATCTCCTGCTACAAGAGGCTGACGTGGATTGGCAGCAAGAAGAACCACCAGCTACAAACAAGAGAACAAGTGTCTCTACACCACCAGGTTATAACTGATCTCTCCTTTGAGATCATGAACTTCTCTGCAGGGTAAACCGCCTCACACTCCATTTCTATTTCAGATGTGAACACGGCGCTCAATAAGCATGTGAGGAACAGAAATCTTATTCCATTGGCTTATTGTTTGGTCCCCAAGTAATACTGTGACTTAAACCCTAAATGGGGTCAACTGTCCCAGAGGGCGTGGCCACTGTGAGCAATGAGTCAGCAAGATTTTGAGAATGAAGACAAATGAAGAGAATGAAGAGAATAAGAGTCTCTTCTGTTTTGTCCCCCTCCCTGTTTTTATATTATTTTTGCATCCCCTCCCTTATGTTCATCTGTTCTGTGTCTTAAAGTCCTCATGAGTGAAATCATACGACATTTGTCTTTCTCTAACTAATTTTGCTTAGTGTAACACCTGGTTCCATCTACGTAGTTGCAAATGGCAAGATTTCATTCTTTTTGAATGTGGCATTGTTCATTGTTTCTTTACTGTGCAAATTTGGGATCTTTATGGTCCCCAGTATTGGTGGTTTTATCAGGGCTTTTTTTGAGTCGTTTTGGAGGTTGCTTAAACTGGCAGGTTGTTTTTGTTTCACTGTCCTACCTCAACTTCCCTGCCCACGGAAGCTACCAAGGTTGCTTATTTGGACTTTGGTTATAGAAGAACAAGTCCGTTTTACCACTGATTGGGCATTTTCCCAGTCTGTGACCTGATTGTGTTGGATTAGGAAATTCTGAGATCTTGAGAGGCTCTTCTAACAAATACTGGGTCTTCTCCCTGATGTACTTGTCTGATACACCTTCTTTATCCATTCATCCATCGATGGACATTTGGGCTCATTCCATACTTTGGCTATTGTCGATAGTGCTGCTATAAACATGGGGATGCCTGTGTCCCTTTGAAACAGCACACCTGTATCCCTTGGATAAATACCTAGTAGTGCACTTGCTGGGTCGTAGGGTAGTTCTGTTTTTAATTTTTTGAGAAACCTCCAGACAGTTTTCCAGAGTGGCTGCACCAGCTTCCATTCCCACCAACAATGCAAAAGAGATCCTCTTTCTCTGCATGCTTGCCAACATCTGCTGTTTCCTGAGTTGTTAATGTTAGTCATTCTGACAGGTGTCAGGTGTTACCTCATTGTGGTTTTGATTTGTATTTCCCTGACAATGAGTGCTGTTGAGCATTTTTTCATGCCTCAGTTGCCCATCTGGATGTCTCCTTTGGAGAAGAGTCTATTCGTATCTTTTGCCCATTTGTTCACTGGATTATTTGGGTTTTGGGTGTTGAGTTTGACAAGTTCTTTACAGATCTTGGATACTAACCCTTTATCTGATATGTCATTTGCAAATATCTTCTCCCATTCCGGTAGTTGCCTTTTAGGTTTGCTGATTGTTTCCTTGGCTGTGCAGAAGCTTTTTATTTTATTTTTTTATTTTTTATTTTTTCTCAATGTTTATTTATTTTTGGGACAGAGAGAGACAGAGCATGAACGGGGGAGGGGCAGAGAGAGAGGGAGACACAGAATCGGAAACAGGCTCCAGGCTCTGAGCCATCAGCCCAGAGCCTGACGCGGGGCTCGAACTCACGGACCGCGAGATCGTGACCTGGCTGAAGTTGGACGCTTAACCGACTGCGCCACCCAGGCGCCCCAGAAGCTTTTTATTTTGATGAGGTCTCAATAGTTCATTTTTGCTTTTGTTTCCCTTCTCTCTGGAGACAGTTGAGTAAGAAGTTGCTGCGGCCAAGGTCAAAGAGATTTTTGCCTGCTTTCTCCTCCAGAATTTTGATGGCTCCCTGTCTTACATTGAGGTCTTCCATCCACTTTGAGTTTATTTTTGTGTGTGGTGTAAGAAAGTGGTCCAGGTTCATTCTTCTGCATGTCGCTGTCCAGTTTTCCCAGCACCACTTGCTGAAGAGACTGTCTTTATTCCATTGGATATTCTTTCCTGCTTTGTCAAAGATTAGTTGGCCATACATTTGTGGGTCCATTTCTGGGTTCTCTATTCTGTTCCATTGATCTGAGTATCTGTTCTTGTGCCAGTACCATACTGTCTTGATGATTACAGCTTGTAATACAGCTTGAAGTCCGGGATTGTGATGCTTCCTGCTTTGGTGTTCTTTTTCAACATTGCTTTGGCTATTCAGGGTCTTTTCTGGTTCCATACAAATTTAAGGATCGTTTGTTCTAGCTCTGTGAACAATGTTGGTGTTATTTTGATAGAGATTGCATTGAATATGTAGACTGCTTTGGGTCGTATTGACATGTTAATATTTGTTCTTCCTATTCAGGAGCATGGAATATTTTTTCATTTTTTTGTGTCTTCTTCAATTTCTTTCATAAGCTTTCTACAGTTTTCAGTGTATAGATTTTTTCACCTCTTTGGCTAGATTTCTAGGTATTTTATGGTTTTTGGTGTAATTGTAATGGGATCAATTCCTTGATTTCTCTTTCTTTTGCTTCATTGTTGGTGTATAGGAATGCAATCATTTTCTGTGCATTGATTTTATATCCTGCCACTTTGCTGAATTCATAGATCAGTTCTAGCAGTTTTTTGGTGGAATCTTTTGGGTTTTCCATATAGAGTATCATGTCATCTGCGAAGAGTGAAAGGATGACCTCCTCCTAGAGGATCTGGATGCCTTTTATTTCTTTGTGTTGTCTGATTGCTAAGGCTGAGACTTCCAATACTATGTTGAATAACGGTGGCTAGAGTGGACATCCCTGTCTTGTTCCTGACTTAAAAAAACTGAGAGCTTTCCCCCATTGAGGATGATATTAGCGTTGGGTCTTTCATATATGGCTTTTATGGTCTTGAGGTATGATCTTTCTATCCCTACTTTCTTGAGGGTTTTTATCAAGAAACGATGCTGTATTTTGTCAAATGCTTTCTCTGCATCTATTGAGAGGATCATGTGGTTCTGGTCCTTTCTTTTATTGATGTGATGAATCACATTGATTGTTTTACAGATATTCAACCAGCCCTGCATCCCAGGCATAAATCCCACTTGGTCGTGGTGAATAATTTTTTTAATGTATTGTTGGATCCAGTTGGCTAGTATCTTGTTGAGATTTTTGCATCCATGTTCATCAGGGAAATTGGTCTATACTTCTCCTTTTTAGTGGAGTCTTTGTGTGGTTTTGGAATTGAGATAATGCTGGCTTCACAGAAAGAGTTTGGAAGCTTTCCTTCCATTTCTATTTTTTGGAACAGCTTCAAGAGAATAGCTCTTCCTCAAGAGCTATTAACTCTTCCTTAAATGTTTGGTAGAATTCCCCTGGAAAGCCATCCGTCCCTGGACTCTTGTTTTTTGGGAGATTTTGATTACTAATTTGAAATGTTTTTCTTCTAAACCAGTAAAACCTACCTTTCACAAAAGCCAGTCTCATTAAACTGTACCTGGCTGACTGGTTCTTTCCAACTCAGCCAAGATTCTGTGGTGTTTGATTGATGGCACAAATCAATTTTAAGAATTTAACAACATAATAAACTATATGAACAGAAACTATCTAAAAATACATCTGACAAGTGTTTAAACTCCTCAAACACCTTTCAGACCTTCTTCATTGTGTACGGGAAAACCAAAAAATTTGGCAGGCATGTAGTGACCCTTGATAAAATGCACCTTTGTGAAATCATCTTTGCTGCATGGGCTTGTAATGCAACTATGCCACGGGCATGGTTAGAAATTCCTAATTTTCTGGGACACCTGGCTCAGTCACTAGGGTATACAACTCTCGCTCTCAGGGTTGTGAGTTCAAGCCCTACCCTGGGGTAGAGAGACTTTAATAAATAAAAGTTAAAAAAAAAAAAAAAAGGTTCAAGACAAAGAAAATACAACCAGTCTTATTAAAAAAAAATTGTTGATTTTTCCCAATAAAGGTGAACAAAAATGAAACGAAAGAACTATGCTCTGCTTTTATGTTAGAAACATCTAGGCAACCAAATCACTGTCATTCCTAAAGAAAGTAAGCCCATTTGTACATATATATGAGAAGCCAAGCGACCAAACTAAAGGATTCTTGTTACTAAGAAAAGTTGAACAACAAAATAAGATTATAACCAGAAACCCAGGAATAACACAAAATGGATACGAGGAACGTTTTAATTTTAAAAGTTGTATTGCTGCTTTCAAGCCCTCAAAGTATTACGACAGCAGGACTGGCTCTAAAATTTGGAGAAGTGGGCAGTGGGCCCAGATTTATTGCTCACTTATCAAGCCCTGTTTGTTGTGCAAGTGTTATTTATAGAGTCACATGCTGGAGGCCGTTCCCAAGCTAAACCTACACGCTTAATTGACTCAGGAACAATGATACATTCTTCAATCTAATCCTTCTCTGAGCTACGATTCCTAAGCCACAACCATTCGCTTTTTATAACTGTGCGCACCTACCATGGACTATTTTTAGAACCCTCAAAAGTTCAGAGATATGCACATATTATAATTTCTTGATAAGGATGAGAATTTGCCCTTACGATAACACAGGTTTTACATTACCAGAAATCAGAATCTTCAATTGAAACTTAAATAACTGGGCTGTCACTAAGGCATTAAAAATGGGTTAAAATATGAGCAAGTGTGGGCAGAAACACATAAAACAAACCAGACCACTGATCACACTGTATAAACTGTAATCAGACCCTATACCTTTAGGTTAAACAAAATTAACATTTGCTCCCAAGTATGAAATCAACTTATGCAGCCTCAGCACATGGCCGTGTGAGAGTAACTTGAGCGTGTCCCTTTCCAAATGGTTGTTCCTCAAGGAAGGGGGGAGAATCTGGCCAGAGCTTGAGCGTTCGCTTCCTGAAACAAGCACACCTCTCTGAACCCTCATCCCAGGCAGCTTTTCTCTGTATTCTGTTCACAACGCCACAGGGACTGAAAACATCTTCCCAAAAGTTCAAGAAGGAGTATTTCTGTGTCCCCATTTTATGACGCAGACAGTGAAGATTGTCACCGTACATGCGGAGACTCACAGATGTGGTACAAGAGCGAAGACCAGAAGTCAAGTCTCTCTAAATTATAAGGGATACCTAGTTCCTTTCTTAAGAATCACTGTAAAAAAGAGAGAGAGAGAAAAGTAAAAAAAGGGAGAAGAATGCCACAATTAAAAAAAAAAAAAAAAAAAAAAAAGCTAAGAAATTTAAAGGTCCAGAACACACACAAATATTGTTCAAAGTACAGTCCTGAAACCACTTACATGAGAATTAGTGCAAGACTTAAGGGCTCCTCAGTATTTTTAAACACAGTGAGATTGGACAATAAGTGATCTAGCCCCATACATATTCTTTCATAATCTGAGATCCTTACATAGAATAGTAATGCGGTTATTTACCCAGAAGATCCAATCTCTTTAACAGATGACTGTCCTACTCCCCTGTTTTGCTTATATTGATATTCCTGAGCAAATCCTGTTTTAAATGAAACTACCACATATATGCCAGAGGTCAAAAAAGAAGTCAACTTTCTCACCACACGTTAGAGACCCTGGCAGTGTTACCGTTTCATTCGAGAACTGTCCGTCTGGAGCTGGGAAAAGCCCCGTGCAGATCAGCAAACAAATGGTTGTGCACCAACTCTGACTTCATTTGCAGCGAGGTGACTCAGAGGCCTGCGGCCTCAACCAAAGACCGAGAAGGGAGACAGGTTTAGACATCCAACAAAGCTATAATCAGCCTTCTGTGTTTCTTCAGACACCAGTGGCTTCCAAATAAGGACCTATTCCCTCTGCTGGCTCACGTGTCTCCTGTGAGAGCCACATTCACTTGGTATCTACAGCTATGTTCAAGTTTTCAGCTATTCACACGCTTTCAGCCACCCAGAATACGAACACAGGATGAGTACAGCAGCCCCACACACATTAACCAGGTGAAAACCCGCAATAAACCCTTCTAAGCAGAGCAGGCGGATGGCCCCACCGAACAGACATACGGGGAACTTCTAAAAGACTGTTGGTCCCCCGACCCCGGATCCTAGAGTCAGCTGAAGAACCTTGCACATCTGTCTTTAATCCCCATGTGCCATGAACACTTTGACGACACTGCAGGATGTCTTTAATTGCCTGAATTAGCACCCTAACTTGGGGAGGGACCCCAAAACCTGAACATTAACTGGTACTACTCTATGCTGCACTCTCGGGATGAACAGGACGAACAGCGCAAGACGGTTTCTATGGAAAGAAGCAGTAAGCACGGTCTTACTTAGCCTTAATTGCAATCCATTACAAGTTATACAAAAAGTATTTTATTTTGATGTTTTGTTATTTAATAGATGTCACATTAGAAGCTGTTACTTGGATAACTCTGAAATCCTGTTAATCACATATGAGTGAGGTCATATGATGTCTCTTTCCCCGACTTATTTCACTTAGCAAAATATCCTCTAGCTCCATCCATGTTGTTGCAAACGGCAGGATTTCATCCTTTTTGACAGCTGAGTAATATTCCAGTGTGTGTGTGTGTGTGTGTGTGTGTGTGTGTGTGTGTGTGTGTGTGTGTATCACGTCTTCTTTATCCACTCATCAGTAGGTGGACACTTAGAAAAAATTTATCTTGAATGCAGTGATACAACCACTTAGCTAAACTACAGTTATTGGTATTAATCATAAATGAATTAATAAATTTTACATGAAGGACTATTACAGATGATAATAGGGTGGTTTGCCAGACCTGTGTATTTTGAATGTGACACAGGGAGAATAGGATTCTTATTTATGGCCAAGTAGTCCACATCCTCCCTCTATCCATAATGTTTGTGTCATCATGCCATGCTGCTATTTTTTTATTTTGATTTTTTTAAAGAAATCAAGTGCTAGACACGTGTTCAAACCAAGCTTATCTTATTACGTAGGGCTGGCTCACAGAGACTACTCGGCAATCTATCGACAATGAATTATAAATACAGATTAAATGTCTCTCTTCTGTCTCCTCTGGGCTTAACATGTTCATTAAAAAGAGAAAAATCACTCTGTAAATTCCCCAGTTCAGCAGAATCAGAATATCTGTTCACACTAGAAACTAGCAAACAAAAAAAACAACAAAACAAAACAAAACACAGCAGGGGTTGGGGCACATGGGTGGCCCAGCCCATTAGGCGTCTGACTCTGGATCTTGGCTCAGGTCATGACCTCACACTTCGTGAGATCAAGCCCTGCATCAGGCTGTGCACTGATAGCACAGAACCTGCTTGGGATTCTCTCTCTTCCTCTACCCCTCTCCCCCGCTCACACTGGTGTGCACTCGTGCTCTCTAAAAAAACACAAACAGAACACCTAGCATTCAACTTGCAAGTGAAGTATGATCCTGTCACTGAAAATAGTTTTCCTGGGGCGCCTGGGTGGCTCAGTCGGTTAAGCATCCGACTTCAGCTCAGGTCATGATCTCGCAGTCTGTGAGTTCGAGCCCCGCGTCGGGCTCTGTGCTGACAGCTCAGAGCCTGGAGACTGTTTCAGATTCTGTGTCTTCCTCTCTCTCTGACCCTCCCCCGTTCATGCTGTCTATGCCTGTCTCAAAAATAAATAAACGTTAAAAAAAAAAAAAAAAGAAAGAAAAATAGTTTTCTTCTTTGAACTTTACAAATTAAATGACTCTGGAATTCAGTTATACTATAAAATACATTAACACCTTATTGAAGGGATTTTTTTTTGCATATAGGTAGGATGTCCTAAAAAGTCACAGTCATGGTCATTAAAAGGAAACTAACAAAACGGTTATACTGTTTTGTTAACAAAGTACCAAGAGCAAGTAGGAACTGCTTCAAGCTCTGGCAGCCTGTTAATAGGAAGACACACTGCTCAAGGGACAGTTCCCAAGAGTGTGTCGTCATTAAGAGTTCTTGTGTCTGAAGAGGGCATGGCTCCAATCTCTGGATGCCTACCAATTTACTGAGAACAAATCCAAGCTCTAGGAACCTAAAACATTAACGAAGACACTACCAGATTGCGAGTTTCAATGAAATTCTCTTTAAAATTCTCTTTTGTTAACTAAAATGATTAATAACTCAAAGAGGTTCCCAAAAGCAGCAACTTTATTTGGTTACTGGTGGAATTCATTTTGTTAAAGTTGTAATTCACATATCACGTACTTACATAAAAACAATGGCTTCTTTAACATAGTGTCAGTGGGTGTCTGGGTGGCTCAGTCAGTTAAGCGTCCAAGGCCTGACCAGAATGCCCCAGTCCAAAAAGTTCAAGTCCCAAGGGGAGACAGGACCACAACACCAAAAGAAAGGCAGATTCTAAAGTTCTTAAACTATGAAAAAACACTTTAGGGGCACCTGAGTGGCTCAGTCGGTTAAGCGTTCGACTTCGGCTCAGGTTATGATCTCACGGTTCATGGGTTCGAGCCCCGCTTCAGGCTCTGTGCTGACAGCTCAGAGCCTGGAGTCTGCTTCTGATTCCGTGCCTTCTCTCTCCACCCCTCCCCTGCTCACACGGTCTCTCTCTGCTTCAAAATAAATAAACATTAAAACAAACACTTTACACCGGAAGGAAAACTTCAGCCACTGATCACTCCTTCATGTCTCCAAGCCGTCAAAAACCTGAGGCCAGCTGAAGTGCCCATACCTAGGAAGGCTCCCCCAGGCTCTCCTATCTCCTTGAAAACTTCTACAGAGGTGCCACCACAATGACCGAGGGACGTGCACGTCCAACCCCCACTGTACCGCATGCCCAGTGGAGGCTCAGGACCTTCGACACATGTGCACGAACGTCTTCAGGAACCAAGAGAACATGTGTGCAATTGCGTAGATTTGGGAAGCTCTATGGAAGTGGGAGGCACTGTGGGGGAGTAAAACCGTGCCACCATAACAAATCTAGCAGAGAAGAAATCTGAGGATCTGAGAATTTGTTTTACTAGTAAGTATTAGGCTAAACCCTGACTCTATTACACAAATCGTTTCAGATGCATGAGTTAAAGTAGAAACACATCTGTATCAAGAGAATTTTTATGTGATCAGACAAGTACATCAGGGAGAAGACCCAGTATTTGTTAGAAGAGCCTCTCAAGATCTCAGAATTTCCTAATCCAACACAATCAGGTCACAGACTGGGAAAATGCCCAATCAGTGGTAAAACGGACTTGTTCTTCTATAACCAAAGTCCAAATAAGCAACCTTGGTAGCTTCCGTGGGCAGGGAAGTTGAGGTAGGACAGTGAAACAAAAACAACCTGCCAGTTTAAGCAACCTCCAAAACGACTCAAAAAAAAGCCCTTATAAAACCACCAATACTGGGGACCATAAAGATCCCAAATTTGCACAGTAAAGAAACAATGAACAAAAAGACCAAACCTATGGATTAGGAAAAAATATTTGCTAAACTACACCTCGGCTAAGGAGCTAACAGCCAAAATATGCAGGGAATTCACACAACTTCACAGGAAAAAAACGCAATTAATCCAACTGAAAATAGAGGCCCTAAACAGGCATTTATCCAAAGATCTACATACCGCCAGCGGGTACGTGAAAAGGGGCTCAATATCACTGGTCATTAGAGAAAGCAAACCACAAGGAGTTACCACCTCGCACCCGGTAGCATGGCCATTGACAACAGACAAGACGTGACAAACACAAGCAGGGACAGAGTAAGGGACCCTCGTGTCCCACTGGTGGGACTGCAGACAGGTGCAGCCACCGTGAGGAGCCGTGTGCGGGTTCCTCAAGATATTAAAAATCAAACTACCCTACGATCCAGCAATTCCACCTCTAGGTATTTGCCCGAAGGAATCAAAAACACAAATTCAGAAGATCTGTGCATCCCCAAGCTCCCACTGGTATTGTTTACAGCAGTCAAGACAAAGAAACCACCTGAATATCCATCTACAGATCAACGGGGTGTGGTATACACATACAAGGGAATATCATTCAGCCACCAAACAACCAAGGAAATCCTGCCATTTGCAACTACAGGGATGCAACGTGAGGGCGTCATGCTAAGTGAAGTCGGTCAGGCACAGGACAAGACTACAGGAGCTCACACAGTAAGATGTGTAAGATTTTGAGATGTGGAATTTTGAAACGAAAAAAACTAAAGTCCTAGGAAAAGAAATCAGACCTGGGCCACTAGAGGTGGGGGGTGAAGGGAGGGTAAGGGGAGGAAAGTGGCCAAAAGGTATAGATGTCTGGTGATAAGATCAGGAATCCTGGGGGCATAACGCACGGCGAGAGGACAGCAGTGCATGCTGCTCTGGGACATGCGTGAAAGCTGTTGGGAGAGTAAGTTTCTAAGACTTGTTTGTTTTTTTTTAATTTCTTTTAATGTTTATTTATCTTTGAGAGGGAGAGACCGAGACAGAGCATGAGGGGAAGAGGGGAAGAGAGAGAGGGAAACACAGAATCCGAAGCAGGCTCCAGGCTCCGAGCTGTCAGCACAGAGCCTGACGCGGGGCTCAAACCCACAAACCGCAAGATCATGACCTAAGCCGAAGTCAGACGCTTAACCAACTGAGCCACCCAGGCGCCCCTCTAAGAGTTCTTATCACAAGGAAAACATTCCTTTTCTAGCCCCTGCCCCAACCCCTCTCACAGAAATTGTGTGGCTGAGGTCAAGTTGTGGTTTGGGGAAACCACACAACACCAGTGCGGCCTCGCCCTGGGAGAACCACCTTCGGGATCCAGGCATCTCTCCCGCCTGGTGGTTTTTCTTTTCCTTTCGTTTTGTGTCTACATAAGATGATGGGTGTTAACTACACTTACTATGGTGATCATCCCACAATGTACATAAGTGAAAGTATGATGCTGCACACCTTGACCTTGTACGGGGCTGTATGCGAGTTCGAGCTCAATAAAACTGGTGGGAAAGCCCCAAATCTGTGTGTTCTTTCAGTAACCTGTTTAGGTCTCGTGGAGCCGTCTTAATCACTTCAACCCTAATGATCTTTCCCAAAATCTTACAGTAGTTACAGTGTTTTACTTATCATCCAGTCCTTTACCCATTCAAGGTCCTAACACTGAGCACGGTATCAGGTACAGGGGAAACAAAGATGGACAAAAATGCTTCAGCTGTGAGAGACTTTAATTCTACAAAAGGCTTCTAAGTATCTGCTTATTATTCATAAGCAAATGTTTATTTTCCTTTTTTGTACAGACTAGGGCACAGAATAACAAATTCGAGTTACTGAATGAGAGGAAACCCTGAATATGCACGATCTATTCCAGGATGGCTGTTCAACTTACCCTCCAATCACTTCATCACGACACAACTGACTTCTACCAATTAAAGCAGATGCTAAATTATATTCAGACCATTTGCTTATGTTCCAGGCAGAACCTGAATCTTCTGAATCACTAACTGGTGATTAGATCAATACGTATAAAAGAATCACTGAAATCAAAAGGGAAACCTACACAGAATAGTACAATGTTAGACCCAGAAGGAAGCTTGCAGACCAACTGTTCCATTTTATAGATGACGAAATGGAAAGACAGAGCCATTGAGTGTTTGCAACGGGGCTGCAGCACAGACTTGAAGACTCCGAGCACTGTGGCCTCTGGAGGCAACACCAAGACTGATCTCTTAAAGCGAGAAGCTTGGTTTAGAGAAGCCAGGATGAAAGGTGTGAGCCCTGCCCACCTGTCCCAACATCTGCTGACATCAAGGTCACCGGTAGAAGCACCATCCACGACTGCTTTGATGCCAATGACTCAGAGTTTGAAAAACAACTCACGGCCAAGCCATGTCGTCAGCATCTTGAAGCTCTTCATTACCGGGTGAGCAGTGCTCAATGAAGACTGAATAGAACACTTCGCTTTCCCAGGTCATCAATACAGCAGAAAGCACACCCTAAGCTTTCCTATACTGGTAACAGGAGGGGCCTCCTTATTTGGATTCCGAGTGTTTGGTATTTCCTTACTGTTGACTACTGTTTCTAATCCCCCGCCTTAAACTACAGGGAAAATACCTGGAAGTTACACGAAGGCCTGCTCTGTTCCCTTGTGGACACACAGCTGTGTTCAATAAGGCTGCCTGGCCTCTGGCTATGTGGGTCGTGATACCATGTTTACAGGCTGAGCATGACTCTTGACCTGGGAGGTCCAATCTTCCCTCACTTCACAGAGAACAGAACGGAGATCCATGATGGACTCAACCCCCTGCCAGAGATCATGACAGAGTACCCAGCAGAGGGAGAGCTAGAATCCAAGTCCCCTTTCAATCAGAGTTTTCTTCTGCAACCCCAAAACTCTCCCATACCGAATGAGAAAACTAAACCCAAAGCCAACAGTAGTATCTGAGTTATGGTCCATTTAAAACACTTGCTGAATACGTGCCAAGTGCCGAGGACTGCTGACGTCAAAATGAAGAAGACGTGGTCCCTGATGTAGAGAAGTTTCCTACAGGAGGGGAGGAGCCACAACAAACAAATTTTCATAAACAAGATAGAGAGTGGGGGATGCCTGGGTGGCTCAGTCATTTGAGCATCCGACTTCGGCTCAGGTGACCATCTCGCAGTTCATGGGTTCTAGCCCCACATCGCGTTCTGTGCTGACAGCTCAGAGCCTGGAGCCTGCTTCCGATTCTGTGTCTGTCTGTCTGACTGTCTCTCTCTGCCCCTCCCCTGCGCATGCTGTCTCCCTCTCTCTCAAAAATAAATATAACATTAAAAAAAATGTTTTTAAAATACAGATAGGGAGATTCGCAGTGCTTGTGGAGAGGTTCTTGGCCCACCTGAGGGACACAGAGGACACGGAGAGGAGGCGACCTCTGACCTGTGCCAGGAGCTGGTCGGCGCGGGATCTTGTCCACTTCAATGAAAGAGCCCTTGTAGGTTCCCACTAACCGCCCTCCTGGCTGAAAAAGACTACCACCATTCTAGCAATCAAGCTGGTCTCCAGACATTTGCCTCCAGGGAGCAAGCGGACTAAACCGATCCTGACTAAGTCTTAACAGAGGTCACATTCGACGCCCAAGAGTCTCTGATTACAGAACTAAGGTGCTGCATTAAAACATTACCACTTAACAAATACAAGGTTAATAAAACAGGAACATTTTTAAGTGAGAACAGATCTAGGAACACAGGAATCAGCAGGATAAGGACGGCTACACGGCTGCCAAGAGTGTTCACAACAGCAACAGGCACGGATACTGTGGCGGAGACCGTCAGAAAACACTCGTCATCTCAGTCTTTACTTATTAAGAATCAAACACCACAGCTCTGATTCCAAACTTACAAGTGTCTATTATCTCTACGTGGCAGATACTTTTACTGATTATCAAAAACCCACCAAAGGCTCCTGGGCGTTTCTTACGCTCTTTCCAAGCGAGGGGTCTAGGGGCTCGTTCCTGCCAACGGGCTGGGATAAATTCTGTCTCTCTTTCAGGCAAAGCACTGAACAACAGGTGTGAATTTTCCATGTTTCTTTCCCCTTTGTGTGGTGACAATAAAGGCACCGTGTGAAATGGCAGTCACGTGAGAGAGACTATGGCACGGACGCCTGAAACACCACAGGGAAGGGAGCACCCTGCAAAGCCACCAGATCACAAAATGCATTCTGTGAATGAGAAATAGAGCGTTTAGTCACTGAGATTTCTGGGCTGTTTGTTACCCGGCAGAACCTAGCCTGTCATAATACGAAGTACAGGGAAGTGCTGCCAGTATCTGACACGTCCACTCGCACGTTTAAGACATGAGAGCACTTCCGGAGGAGTCTGCATAGGCTATGAACTCATCTCGCACACAGAAAAAATAAGGATTCAGAATTTTCAGTGTGATTACGATCTTGGATCAACAAGGTGAGCAAGGACTTAAGTGAGCGCTTCTCCGAAGAAGACGCAAAACGTCAACAGGCACACGAAACGACGCTCCACACACCCACTGTTGGGAAAGTACAAATCAAACCACAGCGAGCGACCACCTCACACCCACCAAGGACGTCTACTACCAAAACCACAAGTGTCGGCAGGGATGTGGCACGGTAGGGACCCTCCTGCCACGCTAACGCGAACGTGAGGCGGTGCCGCTATCACAGGAACAGGCCGCAGTTCCTCAAAAAATTAAACCTGCACTTACCGCATGACCTAGCAGTCCCACTTCTGGACATACACCCAACAGATACGCATACAGCAACACTCACAGCAGCATCATTCACAACAGCACAAAGGGGAAACCTGCCAAGTGCCCTCAACACTGAACAAAAGGACATACACGCGATGAGTATTGCTCGGCCGTAAGAATCAAAGTCTGACACACGAAAGGACAAATACTGTATTTTTTACTTCTATGAAGTGCAGAGAACAGCCAAGTGTATGGAGACAGAAGAACAGGTTTCCACCAGGGGCTGGGGGAAAGGAGAATGGAGTTGCTGTTTAACACGCACAGTTTGTGGGGTTACCAACAAACTGGAAATGGACACTGGTGATGGCTGCACAATCTCATGAACATACTTAATGGCTCCAAACTGTACACTTAAAAATGTATATAAAAATGGGAAATTTTAGGGGCACCTGGTTGGCTTAGTTGGTTAAGCGTCCGACTTCAGCTCAGGTCATGATCTCACGGTCTGTGAGTTCGAGCCCCGCGTCGGGCTCTGTGCTGACAGCTCAGAGCCTGGAGCCTGCTTCACATTCTGTGTCTCCCTCTCTCTCTGCCCCTTCCCTGCTCATGCTGTGTCTCTCTCTGTCTCAAAAATAAACAAACATTAAAAAAAAAAAATGGGAAATTTTACGGTATGTATCTATGTGTTTTGTACCACAAAAAAAAAAAAAAAAAAATGATTTCACAGGCAAGTAAGTTAATCATGCAGAATACTGGATGTTTCTCTTTCACAGCCGAAGACCTGGTGAAACTCCTAATACTCTCTTGAATCACATTTTCAATTCTGTCTCCCAACAACTGCAACCAACTTCATCTCAAAGAAGTTCAGCAGTGAGCCTGCAAACAAGGAAAATTCAAAGAAAAGATCTCTGCGCAACTCAGCGGACTCTCCAGATCCACAAACGCCGTGGGCAGATCCAGGCTCTGACAGCCGGCACACAAGCGTGGCAGCCAAGAAAGGGGCAGGGGCTCCTCCAGAGAAGCCACTCGTGGAGACCGGCGCTCAGCCAGGAGATAACTCCTCTCAGGGAAAGGTTCCCAGGCTCATTTCATAGCAACGGCATAATTTAGGAGGCTCTGAAAATAGCGGGTCTGGACAGAAGTCCAAGCAGAACGTCAAGGTGTGTAGGGTGAAGTGCTGGGGGCACTGGTGTAGAACCTCCCCACACAATCCTCAAAATCCCAGATACATCTCCCAAGTGAATCCCAAAGCATTAAGAGGGGCAACATAAAGACTCTACGTGGACTGAAAAATGTTTCATAATCTCATCAAGGTAGAGAAAATGAAACCTCACACTATGATCACAAGCACATGAAAGAAAATACAGTTTGGATAGATGTATTTCCGTAAGGAAATACATACAAAAAAAGATTTGCATGTCTAAGAATTTGTCACCCTTTAAAGGTTCTATCAGTAGGGAGCCCAGCCCCACAACGCGCAGAGTACGTGACTCTTGATTTCAGGGATCTGAGCTCCAGCTCCAGGGTGGGTGTAGATGTTAAAAGTAAAATCTTTCCGGGGTGCCTGCGTGGCTCAATCGGTTGGGCGACTGACTTCAGCTCAGGTCATGATCTCACGGTTCGTGGGTTCGAGCCCCACATCGGGCTCTGTGCTGACAGCTCAGAGCCTGGAGCCTGCTTCAAGTTCTGTGTCTCCCTCTCTCTCTATGCAGCTCCCTCACTCACACTCTGTCTCTCTCTCTCTCTCAAAAATAAACATTAAAAAAAAATTTTTTTTTTTTTAAAGTAAAATCTTTCTGGAATGCCTGGGTGGCTCAGATGGTTAAGCATTCGCCTTCAGCTCAAGTCATTATCTCGTGGTCCATGAGTTCAAACCCTGCGTCGGGCTCTGTGCTGACAGCTCAGAGCCTGGAACCTGCTTCACATTCTGTCTCCCTCTCTCCTGGCCCCTCCTCCACTCGCAGTCTGTCTCTCTCTCTCTCTCTTACAAAAATAAACTTAAAATTTTTTTTTAAATAAAGTAAAAATCTTTCTAAAAAAATAAATAGGGGCTCTTGGGTGGCTCAGGTGGTTAACTGTCCAACTCTGGATCTCAGCTCAAGGTCATGATCTCAGGGTCGTAAGATCAGGCCCGGCATCTGGCTCTGTGCTCACAGTGCACAGGCTGCTTGGGAATCTCTCTCTCCCTCTCTCTGCCCCTCCCCTGCTTGTTCTCTCTCAAAATAAACCTTTACAAATAAATACACACATGCACACATAAATGTTCTATCAACATTCTGAATCTGATGAAATAAAAATAGGCAAGGGAACCCCTACTCTCGGGAACGCCACCTCAAAGGAGGAAGAGAGGAGGATCAAACCGTCAATAACCAAATACATCATCTAACTCAGGCTTCGTCAGATTCTACATCCACAAAGTGCCATGCAAGATAAGTGAGCGCTGACCCATCATTTCAAAGTTGCCAAAATGCTGGTGGACAATACTTCAGTTGGCCGAAGACCAAAACACCTGAGACTTATTGACAGACACGAGACGAGGGACGCTACAGCAACACTGCCAAGCTCTGTGGAAGGACGTGGGCACACTGCTTCTCCTTCTCGGCAAGTGGCTGCAGGGGAGCCGACCCCACGCGGCGCCTCTGCCCTCACTTTCCTGCATATTTAGCCCAGAGAAGGTATGTGCAGTGAAAGCCTCAGGCCCCTGCACAGGACCATCGCGGTGTTGAACTATCCCCCAGAAAGGTGCATTCTCTCGTTCACGCAATTAGTCCAAAAGCGTCCCTTCAAGTCCCACAGGACCATGTTCTGCCCACAGTGGTCACTTGGACAACTTAAAAAAAACTCACTTCAAAATGTAATAAAAACTACATAGCAATATATGGAGACACACCAGGCAATCCACGAAAATGCCAAAAACAGCAGTGAAAATGTCCTGTTCAAACAGGTTCTATCTTCTGCCACCAGGGCAAGCCCAATAGTTGTATCTTCACTGGGCAGCCATCTGATCACGTCCAAGGACTAGACACAGTACAGAGAGTCTGAAAATACAGACAAATGTTATCAGTGGGTAGTGAGATCATAAGTAACTTACTTGAGGGTTTTTTTTTTTGCCTGTTTTTCTAATTTTCCCCACTTTATTGAACCTCCACCACTTGTGCAATAAAAAATACAACTTTTATTTGTTTTTAAAAGTGGACTGTTCTTAAGTGGGGACCTGGCAAACGCTGAATACAGACGGTGCAGGCACTGGTGAGCAGAATAGTATCCAGAGAGTAGCAAGGTAGCATTTGTTTTTAAAGTTTATTTAGACAGAGAGAGAGAGAGAGAGTGCACAGGCAGGAGAGGGGCAGAGGGAGAGTCCCAAGCAGGGTCTGCACTGTCAGCGTGGAGCCGGACACGGGGCTCAATCTCTAAAACCGTGAGATCGAAACCAAGAGCTGGACGCTTAACTGACTGAGCCACCAGGCGCCCGGGGAGAACAGTAAGATATACTGAAAAGGGCAAACCAAGTACATCTGTGACGGTTCCAGTACTGTCTGGCAACCCCAAATTTGATACCACTTAGGTCTCGTCACCCTCATGGGATCCTTAAACCTGGCAGCAATGGCATCCAGAAACCCTAACATGTGGTGCGCGGGAAGCACGCAGGACCCACGGCATCATACCGACCACCGCTGAACCAAGGAGGACTGAGTTGTAGGCCTGGTTTGTTCGGTTCTTATCTATTACACCAGATTTTCCAGACAGATAAAAGTGAATCCAAACCTGTCCGCTCTCTGCAGAAACACAGGTGGATATAAACCTACACTTAAGTTCCGCTTTCAAACCAGTGGTGCTCTTAGACTCCTAAAAAGCCACGAACCAAGTATTTACAGGTAACTCAGGATATTTCCTTGCAGTGTAGAGATCAAAGCTGCGATCTCTCTTACACGTAAACTAAGAAACAACACAGTGTCCCGAGTGCATGCACACCCCATTACTTTCTTTTGTCACAAAATGGCTAGAACTTACAACAAACTAAAAAACATTCCAAATTCTCATTTCTAATGTAGACTCTGTATTATTTATTCTTTTTTTTTTAATTTTTTTTTAACCTTTATTGATTTTTGAGACACAGAGAGAGAGCATGAATGGGGGAGGTTCAGAGAGAGAGGGAGACACAGAATCTGAATCAGGCTCCAGGCTCTGAGCTGTCAGCACAGAGCCCGACGTGGGGCTCGAACTCACGGACTGTGAGATCACGACCTGAGCCGAAGTTGGACGCTCAACCAACTGAGCCACCCAGGCGCCCCTGTATTATTTATTCTAAATAAACACTTGGAAAACTCACAAGGATGCTTTCAAAGCTTTTTAAACTTTTCTAAAGCTTTTACCCCAATTCCACAAGATATTCAAAGTAACTTCTAAAACCTAAACAGTTAATGGTTTCCTTCTCTTTTTTCATGACTATTATTCTCCTTTCTTTTACTTAAAAGATCAGGTTTTTAAAGCCCATGCTGTGACTGGCAGAGACACTAACGTTAAATATAAACACAAGGTAATAAAATTTTTAACAGCTATTGAATGATTTCTAGAGTAATTCTCTGGTAGAATAAAAGGATGGTGAGGAAAAAAGACCTCCCCAAAAGCCTAAAACTGAGAATACAATAGCACCACAAGGGACCTGCCTCCTTGAAGGTCCTTCCCAGGAGCAGAGACCCAGCACTGCCCTGGACTCTGCCTGGCTTCCTGTCCACCAGGGCCCCAGTCACTCGGTCTGGAGTCCCTCATTTGTGAACAGGGGTGCTGCTGTCTTCCTTTAGTACAGAGGGTGTAGCTCATGTCCCTGAGCACTAGATTCATTTCAGCAAGTGGGTTTAATAATTTCAAAAGGTAGGGGCACCTGGGTGGCTCAGTCCATTAACTATCGGACTTCAAGTGAGGTCATGATGTCATGGTATGTGAGCTCGAGCCCCACGTTGGGTTCTGTGCTGACAGCTCGAGCCTGGAGCTGCACCATGGAACCTCACCTGTCTGCAGTAGGTCCCAGAACACGGGGACCTTATTTCACCCAACCTAGCAGTTCGTAAACTGTAAGAAGTACCCTCATTTCAGAGGCTCACATGTGAAAACTACATTAGAATCGAAGAAATGCTATAGAGATAAAAATGAATGCAGTTAATGCTCCAGAATTTGAGAAAGGAGGTTCCAACACGGTCAGTAAAAGCTACGGAAAAAATCAGTGCCGCATCTGAGCCTTACAACAGGAAGTGGCTGAGGAGACCGCCGATGGCAGCAGAGGGATCGTGCCACGCGAAGTCACAAATGCACACGCACGCTCTCTGGTGGTGCACGCTGGGGGCAGTGAGGACAGAAAGGAGACTGGGCCAGGCCGCAGGCCCCAATCTCTAGGCAAGCGGTCGCACAGACATGTACAAGAACATCACTTACATGCGTCTTAAACTGATTTAACTAAGCAAACTAGTTCCTTGATGTAACTGACTGGACTAAGCCCACCTAACCACATTTCTATTAAGTGACCTGTCTTAACTACCTAGGGAAGTTTCTCTTCTAGATCTCTCCAGTGGACCACTGATTTTGTAACCACTTTTGTCCTGAAAGACTCCAAAATATTCGGGCATCCAAACACTGCCAATTTTAAAAAGCATAAGGAACAAAATGAATAAGCAAACCAGTAGAAAACGTAGAAAAACAGAGAAGGCAGCCTGGAGCAGAGAAGGAGAATCCTGAATTTCTGAGGTATGACTCATCTTGTCCATCAAATGCAGACCTAGGAGGCTGTCTTCACCGTCAACACTTCAAACTAACAGGTTCAAGTTTTCGGCCAGGTTTTCACGCCTCACAGACAAACCCACTTCTTGATGCTTTCCAGTAACCTTTCCGTACTGTTTTCTCAGTTCAATACTACAATTTCTAACGCTTATGTTCCCAAGCCCGGAAAGACTTAACATGGTATATACATATGACACGTTTCTTTTCAAGTGGTTACAGTTCACGTAAATACAGACACTTCTTTCCGCACCTGAAGGTGCCTTCTATGGGGCGAGGACAGGGGTCTCAGGTACGGGCTCCATTGGTCCTCTGCAACTCTTCCCGAGCTCTCTGAAGAATCCTGCACATTCTGTCCCTCCTCCTACAAAGACACAGTTGCTAGTCCACTCGAAAGACATACAAAACCAGCCAGTGTATCTGAGAATCTGACCAACTCTTGGAGGACGTCATAAGCACAGATTCGAACTCCAATCATTAGGCAGAGTACTTCTATTCTTAGGAAACAGCAGGCGTCGGATCCGCTGGCAACACTCCTGGATCAAGAGGCCACAGCCTCACATTTCACATAAGAACTCCAGTTCACACCCCGCGCTGGCCCTCCTGCAGAATAATTCAAGAAGCATTAGATGACAGTCCCATCAAAAACAAATATCCAGCAAAACGTCAAACATCAAAATACAATGGAAGCAGAATGGACATACTAATTCCTTTTTTAAATAAAAGCCCGTGTGCTTAAAAAAAATCAGAGAGACAAAGAGAAAGAGAAAGTGAGTGAGCAGTTTTCAGCCAAAGGTAGAGCCAAAGAGTAGAGCAACATGTGCAATAAAGATTTTATTGAAAGTAAGCTTCTGGTGTCTAAGTATTTCTATGAAATAATTCAGCTTCACACTAGCACAGTGGGCTAAAAATATAGGAAAAACTTCTGCAGAATCTAGGAGCTGTATCAAGAGACTTCATGGAGACCATCCACAGCACACAACTCAGACCGGGCGGCACCAAGTGATTAACAGCTCTTTACAAAAATAGATGAAATCATGTTGCAATACACACGCTCTCATGTGAAACGCTAGGCTGAATTCCTGAAAGCAGAAGCTTATTCTGTATTTTAAAAATAGGCATCCTAGTAAAATCAGTACACCTCATTTCAAAATCACACAACAGGTGTCTTCACATAAAGAATACCAGAGTTCCTAAAATGTCAATAGGTAAATTCCCTAAATAAAAGCGTTCTTTCTGTGCTTAAAATTATATAATAAAATATTGCCCTGCCATGGAAATAAATCAACCCTAAGATCATGACAAAACTATAGAACTTGAACTAATTTGGGGCAGAGCTGGGGAAAAAAAAAATCATCTGTGTGTGGGTGTGAAAAACTTTTATAATGCCATGAATTTTCAGTTTTTATTTTAAATTGACTCGTCTGGTATCATTGCTTTCAGCGTTCAAACAGCGTTAGTTACCACTCTTGATCACAGATCTGGAGCCAGAAGGTGCCCAGGAGGCCACGCAGTCTCTCAATGGGAACAGGGACCACCAGTGCTGGGGTGCCCTCCGCCACGTGCCTGCCAACCTACCCATATGCTTAGTCGTGTGCTCATCTTTACCAAGAAGGTCACTCTATCTTAACCATTCCTGCTGCTTAACATTCCCAGAAACGGGACATCCCAACGAGGACAGATCCACTGGGGAAGTCATCATAGATAGTGTAATTTGAATTTGCTACTGTTTTCAGTTATTTTGTAAGAGCAGAGCAACACAAGCCTAAATGAAATCCTTATCAAACTCTAATCCGACGTATAAGCACTGACAAGCAACTTGTTTGACAAAAACACTGATCTTCAGATAAAGCCAAGAGGTCTATGCAACCTCCTCCCCCAAGGCCTCCTACGTGACCTGCTCTTAGCGATCAACAAAGCAGGGAATAAAAGACAACTTACACGCCCCTCCACAATTTATGCAGCACTCTCACATACGCTATCACAAATACACATGAAACAATAAAAGGAACGTGTAAATCAGCAGCAGAGGTGGTGGCAAGAGAGGAGGAAGGGCTAACGTCCACGTGCATAAAATGAAAACTCACCCATTTCACAGTGTGACGTCTGTGTTTAATAACATGAAAGAATATGTAAGTACACGCTAAACCTAAATATTCTTTTCAGGGGCACCTGGTGGCTCAGTGGGTTGAGCATCTAACTCTTGGTTTCAGCTCAGGTCAAGATCCCAGGGTCGTGGGATGGAGCCCCATGTCCAGCTCGGTGCTGAGCACAGAGCCTGCTTGGGATTGGGATTCCCTCTCTCTCTCTCTCTCTCTGCCTCTACGCCTCCCCAACTCACATGCTCTCATTCTCTCTCTAAAATAAATAAATAATTTTTTCAATTCACTTAACAACTATTTGATAAGTAGATGTACACATCAGAATCACTCAGGAAGCTGTTGTATACTAATAATTCATCCTTACTGGTGTCATTTCTTTTAAGGAACATGGTAAAGAAACCGAAGCATGCTGGTGTGTACTTAAAGGGCAGATTAAACATGGGCGCCTGGGTGGCTCAGTCGGTTAAACTGACTGCGGCTCAGGTCATGAACTCATTCATGGTCCGTGGGTTCAAGCTCTGCATCGGGCTCTGGGCTGACAGCTTAGAGCCTGGAGCCTGCTTCAGATTCTGTGTCTCCCTGGCTCTCTGCCCTTCCCCCACTAGCGCTCTCTCTCAAAAATAAGTAAACATTAAAAAAAACCAGATTAAACATCTCTTTTTCTAGGGAAATATATATACATATATATACTTGTTCAACAAGTTGTTTATTAGTCCCCAAACGAGTACTCAATATTGAATGAGACTGTATGGGAAATACAGTGTAGATTTAACCCAGTCTACAAAAAAACTTGTAGGACAAAAACAAAAAAACTTTATGATCGTAAAGAGAGAGACATCGATTTAACAGAAATAGTTCATGCAATGGAATGACAGGCCGGGATGGGTGAATCTGTGTTTCCTCACCTCTTCGAGGAAGACCTCCCATCCCTAAAACCGGTAATACCTACACCTGCAAGACTACACAGAAGATTAAAGGAGTTAAGGCATGGTAAGTGTTCTTGTTGAATATTCACACAGCAAGTATTCAAGAAAGGACTACTGTAACTTTAAAGCAGTAAGAGCAGCAATATCAAAGGTAGTACATAAACCAAATTTCATACACTCGAAAAGACAATTCTCTGAATGTTTTTCTTTCAAATTCAAACTTAATACAAATCAGTATCCAACTCACAAACTATTAACATTCTTCCACACCCTGGAATGGACAAAGCCCCTAAATAACACCAGCAGTCTGTATTCCTGCCTACAATGGGCATAAAAAAAAAACAAACAAAAAAAAAACTAAGTTACACTTGACAATCAAAACAGTCCTAAATTAAAACGGACTGTGAAGAAGAGATCCCCAAAGACATGGAAAATGTCTGATACTGCTATGCTGTGGCTCTGACAACAATTAAAAGCACTTCACTCAGAAAGCTCTACAAAGCCCTTTTCTAGCTCTAAGGAATAATGACAGAACTCTCCCAGTTTGTGCTAGAAGACACACATGAAAAAGAGCTGGAAGCTTAAATCTCCAAATCCTTCTCTAGTATCTTTTTTACAGTTCAACAGATAATACACAAGTAGTGAAATGTTAGTACTTCCTCAAAGAGAACCGGGATTTCTCAAAATCAGTTTGCATTCTTACCAAAACCATACCCCAAAACTAATCACTGATTCTTTATCTAGAAAAGTCAGCCTTCTTGTGTCCAACTCCTTCATCTGCAAATATCAATTTTCCACCTTAATTTCTATTTAAATCCCTTCAAGTCAGTGTTTAAGCTTTTCTACTTTCCATTTTCCTCCCGTTAAGTCACAATAAGAAAAATCCCTTCTCTAAGTATATCCCTCTTGTTTCCCACATTACTAAGTGTTTTGCTTAGTGGTGGTGATTTATACAGTAAACTTAGTACACTTTATGCTAAATGGAAAATCACTGTAACTACATCACGTCGGAAAATACTTAACTTGATATTTATATAAAGACCTGAGAATTCACATGAATTTTCTCATTTATCTTCACAGAATGTGAAAGCTGGGCAACTTCTTACAAATCACACATTCCAATCCACTACTTGTACAGAGGAGGAAACCAAGGTTCCGGAAGTGGGTGACTCAAGCGGCCACTGGCCCATTACCGGGCCCTCTGGGTGTCTGAGACAGAGAGAGCTGAACTGACAGGCCTTTGCCTGGCAATATTGCGGGGGGGGGGGGGGGGGGGGGGTGCAGGGTGGGGGGGGGGGGGGGGGGGGGGGGGGGGGGGGGGGGGGGGGGTGGGGGGGGGGGGGGGGGGGGGGGGGAGCTGAACTGACAGGCCTTTGCCTGGCAATATTGCGGGGGGGGGGGGGGGGGGGGGGTGCAGAGTGGCAGGCAATCAGGGAACTTAAGTAAGAGGGAAAGGCTGTTAAACCAGAAGCAGGATTTTACTAAAATCACACACTGTAAAGTTACCAAACCATTCACAAATAGAGCGAAGTCAACAAAAGGATTCGGGACTTAGTACAGAATAAAAACCTGTCCGTCCTTGCAAACAACCAAAGACCACGCTGCCCCCACAAACCCCCAACACGGCAACCTCTTCTTTTCCTGGGTCCCTGGCATGGCCTAGTCGGGGCGCTCGCGCTGTCTGAGGGTCAAGGAGATACCGGCTCACGCCTTCTCTAACTGCTCCCACACGCCTGCCTGCTCACGGAGGAGAGACCACGGGGCTCGAGATTCTTTTGTTACCGGAGCTGGAGCCTCCAGAAGGCAGCCAAACAGAGGAAACGGAGTCAGTATTTCTGAAACGACTAGGAAAAACAGTTACAAGCAATTCCCAACACTGGGTGGTGAGCAGTTTGTGTGTGCTGGCGATGTGCCCGCTCAGCGGGGGACCCGATGAGGCTGTAAGTGACACCCCACTCCCTGAGCGCAAGGCCCACAGGAGGCCGAAGAGGGGACTCCACTTCACACTCGGGGCCAGGAAAAATCTGGAAGACACTCTAGGAGAATTTGTATTTCATCTAAATAGATTCTGAAAAGAGAGGTGCACAGGTGACGAAATCCAAAAAGCAGTTCCCAAAAGTCACCGTTGAGCCAAAGACAGAAATGTCTAAAATCTCAGTTTGGGCTGAAAACTAAGATATTTCTCTGAATTCTAACTGCCACAGCTCTGAAGCTCACTGCTTCACACAATCTAACTGTGAAACTCAAAAGGATTATTCAGCGATTAGGGAGCCATTTTTAACAGGCCTAATAATGTGGGGGACATCCTGCCACAACACTGTTCTTTTTCCTTTTAGTCTGTGCTGTCGACAGTCATGGGCTGTTTTGCATAAAGGGTTGGGGGAAGGGGAGACTGACAGAGACCCTAAATTAGGAAATACTTATCTCTTATTATGTCCATGATAGAAAACCATCTCAAATATCCCACATCATTATAGCTCCAAATGTCAACACTTTCAAAGAATTTGAATTCAAAGCAGACTTCAATTCTTGTAACAATAATTCTGATTTTATCAGATGATGCTTTCTTGAAATTAAAATTACAGGTATTGCAAAATTAAATAAAATAAAATTACAGGTAGGACTAAAATCCATTTTTCTCCATGATTTAAAATTTTCCTGAAACTGAATCCAGAACAGTGGGAAAATGTTTTTTATAAGGTGGAGAATACTGTGGAACAATGCCTAAATTTTTTAAGACATCGCGCTATAATACAGAAAACCTACTAAGTTTTAAAAGTTTGACACCAAAGAGCGGAAAGGATGTAAGAATCACAAATTAGAAATGCCCTGACGATAAAACCACTATTAATTTTATCCCGAGCAGAATGAAGTTCACTCGTCCTCACTTCATTACTGCTGTTATCTAATCAAATATAATTTCCAACATTCAATTAACTCAGTTTCACACAGATGACCAAAAAACACAAATGAGTCCATTTTACTTTCTATCACCATTAAAAAAAAACCCCAACACTCTAGAGAAACAAAAAGAGGTTTTCACAGGTAAGCCATGAATTTATGTAAATCCCCAAAAGGAACTCCTCTCAAACACAGACTACAGGTGTCAGGGTCATACACACTGAACCGCAGTTCCTTTGACAGACAGCTGCCAGCATCTGCTCCCTGGAGCCTGAGCAACAGGTCTGGAGTCCTGCCTCTAAGACTGACCTGATTGTGCGCAACTACAAGGGGGCGGGGACTGGGGGGAGTCACCGTATTCTTGGATGCTGAACAGTTTCCTGAAAACCCCGAAACCAGCTTCTATCGTGTATCCGGTCTTGGGTTTGCACGGACAGCAGTCCTGAACGCTCGCTGCGTGCAGGGCGGGGGCCACAGTGAGCGCTGGCCTGTCATCACCAACTCACTCAGCAACTCTGCCATGATGGCTTCAAATTGCAGGCCTGAGGAAATGCTCCAGAAATAGCTGCTCTTTTTTCTTGTAAGCCTCATCACAGACCTGATACAACTCCACTACCAAAAATGGAGGGATCACCATGGACCTTTTTCCTTTTTTTTCCAAGTCCAGAGAACAACTAGGGATATCCTGCTAACCACATTACTCATTTTGGGAGTATGAATCACAGGGCTAAGATCTGATTCACTGTTTCAATTCAACTTTTAGATAACATAGATTACAATGGATTAAACCCATTTTTATAACTACTCAATTTCACGAAGAGGAAGAAGAGCAGCTATGTTTATAGGCCTTTCAAGAAAGAGATACAGACTAGGTTCTCAAGTTAAATTGTTTGAGAACGTTTTCGTGAACTCCCAGTGAGGCAGTGCTCCCCGAGTGTTCGTTCATATGCTTCCTGGAGCCTACACAATACACTGTGGTCACAGAACATCATCAACGTTCTGACGTCGCTGTGAGGACTCGCCTCCCTCGCTGCCTTGTTTATGCACTTTTACACACACATACCCATGTTTTAACTTGATAGTTCAGACAACTCACCAGTCGGTAAATTCAACCAACAAAAACTCAACCAACAGCCAATTACTAAAGTCAGATGCATGGGCTGTAACAGTGGAGACTGCATTCGGGTAGGGAAAGGAAGAAACACTGTAATTAAGCCAAACACAAGGCAGTGCGAGGAAATCCAGGCTCCGCTTCATCTGCGGCCGTTCTCCACGTGGGTTCACGCCTAAGTTCATCTAAAGCTCAGTGACTCCGAATGAGACGGCTTTTTGATAAAATACAAGAGGCAAGTTTTAGAGGATGAGGAGTATTACACTTTAATTGGAATCCATGGTCTTGAACACAAACCCTCAAGTGGAACCAAAAAGCCCATGTTCTAACCCACTGGATGGTTTCAAAATAATGGCTGATCTGATGGAATCCCAAAAGGAAACACCTATCACCTCGTATTATTCACAAAACATGACATTTTATTGAACAGTATACACTTTTCCCATGAAATTATGTTCCACCCTCAGCTGTGGTTTTGTTGGCTGGTTGGTTGGTTGGGGTTTTTTTGGCCTCAGATGATAATTCACCCATCCTGAAGATTATTTTTTAAAACGTACGATCAAGTGTGGTAGACAGGAAGCGCCGGCGGCAATACCCCGCGGCACCTCCCAAGTAGCAGTCTCCTCCCCACACCCCCGGTCTGGGCTGACCTTGTTCAGAGCTTAGGCGCACGCAACCTGGCAACGCTATGGGCGCGACACCTTCGCCCTGCGGGTTCCCACTCCCCTGGAAGGAGAGCTCTGGGCGCCAGGAGGGCACGCGAGCCCGGCGACGGCCCTCGACCCTAGTGCACACACCTCAGCAGGAAGACCACCGTGCTGGCCCCTTGCTCCTGGACTTCAAGCCACCACGACCGCGGGAAACCCTGGATGACTGCTCCCGCTTGCACGCCGGCGGCGGCGTCTGCGTGGCCGACTGGGGGAGCTGCGCCGCGGGCCCCATTCCAGCTCCTTCCTCCCAAAGCGCGGCGAGCGCGGTTTCCGGGTGGAACTCAGAGCATTGCGCTCCAGCAGAACTGCCATTAACAACGTGAACATCGGGCAGGGCAGCCCCCTGAGCGCCCACTGCGGCTCCGCCGCGATCTCCCGGGTTGGTGGTTTCAAGCCCCGCGTCCGGCTCTGCGCGTCTGGTTCTGCGCTGACATAGGGGTGGGGGGAGGCCTGTCTGGGATTCTCTCTGCCCCTCCCCCACTCGTGCGTGCTTTCTCCCCCCCTCTCAAAATACATAAACATTTAAAAAAATAAATAAAACGCTAGAGTGTTTAAAAAAAAAAAAACTTAGTTTCCACACTAACTTAAAATGATGATAGGCAGAATATTAGATTTTATCATTTATTTTAATAAAGTTGATTGGTAAACAAGTACTCAAATGTTTATTTGGATTTGGTAACATAAAAGAGATGCAACCGTCTGATTCTGCTTGTCTAAAATGAATTCTAAAGTTTAATTTAAAAAAATTCTTGGGGCACCTGGGTGGCCTTGGGTAAGCAGCCAAATCTTAGTTCTAGCTCAGGCAGTGCTCTCATGGTTTCATGAGTTCGAGCCCCAGGCTGGGCTCTGTGCTGACAGCGTGGAGCCCTTGGGATTCTCTAGCTCTCTCTCTCTCTGCCCCTGCCCCCACTCTCTCAAAATAAATAAAATTAAAAAAAATTTTTTTAATTCTTTAAATTTCTGAAAGAACATGTTTCATTTATCAGCAGCTTCCCTATGCAACTTTATGAAGTAAAAAAATTGGGGGCGCCTGGCTGGCTCAGTCGGAAGAGCAACTCTTCATCTCAGGGTCTAAATTCAAGCCCCACATGGGGTATAAAGATTACTTAAATTTTAAAAAATTAAAAGTAAAAAATTGTAACTTCTTACACCATATTTTACTATTAATTCTATTTGTGCAGCATATAAAATAATGTACGAAAAAGGGTTTGTATTCACTTTGCATGATGCTAATAAAGTTTACTTGGTAAACAAATGAACAGGAAGCTAAATTTAAACAGTATGAGAAAAATGAAAACAAACCCTTTCAACTAGCATTTTCTCAGTGTCAAAAAAAACAAATCTTAAGATACCGTGCAACATCAAAATAAACTTTCAAAATGCATACAGAATAGAATTGTACTAGAAAACATTCACGTAATGAGCAATCCTCACTTTTAAAGCATTTTTTTTCAAGCAGTGAATAAAACCAAACCTTTTTTTTAAATTATCTTTTTAATGTTTATTTATTTGAAGGAGAGAGAGAGAGAGAGACACACACACAGCGTGAGCAGGTGAGGGGCAGAGGAGACAGAGAATCGGAAGCGGGCTTCAGGCTCTGAGCTGTGAGCACAGAGCCAGACATGGGGTTTGAACCCACGATCCTGGTGTGTGAGATCATAACCTGAGCTGAAGTCAGACCCTTAAACCGACTAAGCCACCCAGGCACCCCTAGAACGAAACCATTTAATGGTTTTTCAAGTGTTATGATAGTGGAACTGGGTTTTTTTTTTTTAATGCCCAAAGTCAGAGTACAGATTTAACCACCATCAATAGGTTCATTTTGATGAGGGGGGGGGGGGGGAGTCTTTCTTTTTTTAATGTTTACTTAGTTTTGAGAGAGAGCGAGAGTGTGTGTGTGTGTGTGTGTGTGTGAGAGAGAGAGAGAGAGAGAGAGAGAGAGAGAGAGAGCGCGCGCACGCGTGCAGGGGTGGGGCAGAGAGAGAGAGACAAAGATCAGAAGCAGGCTCCAAGCTCTGAGCTGTCAGCACAGAGCCCAACACAGGGCTCAAACCCACGATCCTGATGTGTGAGATCATGAACTGAGCTGAAGTCCGACACTGAACTGAGCCCCCCAGGCGCCCCAGGAGGGAGTCTCTTAAAGATGCAAAGGTCATTCAAGAGAAGGGCAAACCTTTTGGCTGCTCCCAGAAAACCTGTCTGCAGCTCAGTGTGGACTCCGCACGCCTACGCACGGAGTTGAAAACGCTAACTGCGTTGAGCACAACATGAGTATGCCTCTTCAGGGCCTCACTGCCTATTACCTCTCCCCTGGACCCCCCCCCCCCCAGAGCAGTCTTCCCACTGGGATCACTTTTCCAACAACGGAATTTTATTTCTTCATCACTGAATTCTAAACCAGTCAAATATTCATTGTCCATGGAACAAACTTGTAATAACCTGAAGTACAACCATTATTCATTCATATCCAGAAAACATGCAGAATTTTTTTAGGAGTCCTAGTTATTTGAGTTTAAGAAGAGCCTCAAACTTACAAAATTAACTTCAGAATATAGAAACTAAATGCTCTGCCATCTTCTTAAGATGGAGTTGAAAAGCCACTGTAATTATGCAGGGACCACAGACACTAATGAAGCTACGGAGCAGCAGACTCTGTGATCCATGAGCAGTCTAAGTGAGGCCATCTGTCAGCAAACACATCAAGAGCTATATGCATAGTGCTGACCAAAGAGACAAGGTCTACCCTCAGTGAGCCTCCGAGCAGGTAGCCTCAGCGGTTTCTCCAATGAGAGAGTTAGCAGCGAAAGGGCAAACAGGATCCCTTTCAAGAAAGGGGAGACTTGAGACCCACCCTGTCCCAACCCCAGAGCGGGACCCAGCGAACCCTCAAAAACGACGCCTGCTACATAAAACCACTCGGCGGGTGTTTATGGAATCAAGAGACCTCTGAGCGCATAAATTGAATTCAAAGACAAGAGCAGGAGAAAGAAACTATTAACTATGTGAACGCACGCGCCCCAACACACACCATCCAGAACCAAGCGGGTCTGTTCTGGGAAAAGAAGCAGAGGTAATCAGACTACTGAGAGATGACGCTGTGCAAATTCCTACCCACGGCGTGATGGACACTAACTGGAAACTTCATAGACAGGTACGCAAGAGCGGGGCTCTGTCTTCGTACACAGAAGACAGTAGTGTTAATTTTCCACATTACCGTCTAGTAACCGTGTTTATTCTGTCCCCAATAAGAAGAGATCTGTACCAGTCCTAACAGGAAAGTCTGCACACCCTCTAGCTGGGAGGGGTTAAAAGTGATCCTGTTACATCATCTGGAGCCCATCCAAACTACACGATTTCGGAAACAGAACCTGTATCAGTCTGAACATGTGTAGAGGAAAAACAGAAACATCTGCATTTTGGCCAACTCTTCCCCAGAGGTTTGTTTTTTTGTTTTGTTTTTTTTTAATTGGGGAAAAGAAAGTTATGCAAGAGAGTTCAGTCCACCAATGCTAAGGATTAGTTCCACGCAGGTCTCAGAAATCTCATTTAGCTCATTTCCCACCTTAGCGTATGGCTTAATGTACTTCCTCAGTCTACATATTTAACTAACATGTAATGATTCTGTTCCATTCTTCTGTACCATTCATTTTAAGACCTTTTACTAACCAGAACTGCCCATTTTTTTGGTATCATAACTCTCTTCTCTGATAGCTAGAGGGCTCTGGTCTGGTTTTGCATTGGTCATTTATGATTTTATGTGGTTTTATTAAAAATAAATGAAATTTGGGGCGCCTGGGTGGCGCAGTCGGTTAAGCGTCCGACTTCAGCCAGGTCACGATCTCGCGGTCCGTGAGTTCGAGCCCCGCGTCAGGCTCTGGGCTGACGGCTCAGAGCCTGGAGCCTGTTTCCGATTCTGTGTCTCCCTCTCTCTCTGCCCCTCCCCCGTTCATGCTCTGTCTCTCTCTGTCCCAAAAATAAATAAACGTTGAAAAAATAAAAAATAAAAAAAATAAATGAAATTTAAAAAGTGACACCTGGGTGGCACAGTCAGTTGAGCGTCTGACTTCTGCTCAGGTAATGACCTCACGGTTTGTGGGTTTAAGACCCACAGTGGGCTTTGTGCTGACAGCGCAGAGCTGCTTCAGCTTCTGTCTCTCCCTCTCTCTCTGCCCCTTCCCACTTGTATGCCAATGTGCTCTCTCAAAATAAACAAACATAAAAAAAAAAAAAGATTTTATGCAGTTTTTTAAAAAAGTTTGCTTCCTCTTTTTCCATTAAGGACTTCTATACGTAATCAAGGCAGAGGCTGCTGAAATTACATCAACGCCTCAGACACTACTGTGGGTGAATCCATTCAAAATTAAATCCCGTTGGGGTGCCTGGGTGGCTCAGTGGGTTGAGCGCCCAACTTCATCTCAGGTCACGATCTCACGGCTTGTGAGTTCGAGCCCCGCACCTGGCTCTGTGCTGACAGCTCAGAGCTGGGAGCCTGCTTCAGATTCTGTGTCCCTCTCTCTCTACCCCTCCCCCGCTCATGCGTGTGCACGCACACACTCACTCTCTCTCTCTCATAAACATTAAAAAAATAAAAATAAAAATAAACCCAGTTTTCATGAAATTATAACTACTTATACTCCCATGGTTATATCACAAGTAGAAAATATTCTATGTTGTTTTAGGACATATACAATGGTCTACTGAAGAATGAGCACTTAGGCAAAGCTAACACCCAAACTAACTCAAAGCCAAGTTATGTACGTCTGGGGCTAACCTACATAAGTACACCAAGAACATCTACTCAATCTAGATATGCACAAATATTCCCATTATCCTACCACTGTCTACACCAATGCAAACCAGGCGTGGCCCCACTGTCACATACAGGAATAGGAAATCAGGCCTCCAGTGCTTCTGCCCCACACATTATATCAGAATCCAAGCCTCTGAACAAAATTCACACAACGCGCAACGCCAACTCTGCTGTCCAAGTATACAGTCCCACCTTCAGGAAAATCTAACACATTAGGATGTAAACTAGCAAAACCATCATTAAACGAGACAAAGGCAATTGATCACATGCCTAGTAAAAGCATGTAATTAAGTATTCATTAAAAAGTGATCTGGGGGGCGCCTGGGTGGCACAGACGGTTAAGCGTCCGACTTCAGCCAGGTCACGATCTCGCGGTCCGTGAGTTCGAGCCCCGCGTCGGGCTCTGGGCTGATGGCTCAGAGCCTGGAGCCTGTTTCCGATTCTGTGTCTCCCTCTCTCTCTGCCCCTCGCCCGTTCATGCTCTGTCTCTCTCTGTCCCAAAAATAAATAAACGTTGAAAAAAAAAAAAAATTTAAAATGTCAATCTTTAAAAAAAAAAAAAAGTGATCTGGGATATTGAGGTCAAATCATATGAAACTGTCAGTCATCATTGTTCTGGGCTTAGAAACGTGGCACCTTTACAGAGTCGACCTAATAATTACAAATTGGATTCACAAAACTTCATTTTACATACAATTTTTTGTTTTTTCACTATTATTTTTTATTTGAGAGAGAGTGGGTATGCAAGCATGAGCAGCGGAGGGGCAGAGAGACAGAGAGAGAATTCCAAGCATGCTCCACGCTGTCAGCACAGAGCCTGACATGGGGCTCGATCCCACGAACCGTGAGATCATGACCTGAGCCGAAATCAAGAGTCTGACACTCAACCAAATGAGCCACCCAGGCGCCCCAACATAAAACTTTAAAAAAAACTACTGCACGCTCCCCTCCCTGGCCCAAGCAGGAGATGGAAAATTTATGTTACAGAGAGAGGGACCCAGAGGCTCTGGATTCAGACACTCGCAAAGCACAACCAAGAAGGGAGAAAACCCCGCAGGCCCCAAACTGTTCTGTCCTCAAATGCTGGTGGTGGGCATTCACACGCATCACCATCAACTGTCTGCTGGGGAGGGACTGGCCCATGTCTATCTGGAGAAACCAGCCACCACAGAAGAACCTAACTAGATACTGACAGGCAGGCCCAGGTGGCCCCAGCTCTCTCCCTCTACAGTGAAGCCCACTTAAGAAATAAAAGCAGATGAAAACTTAAAAAGAAACATCCACCATACTCAGACAAAAAAAGAAAAAAAAAGAAAAAACCACACCCACTATAAAATCGTCAGAGAGAGATTACTACACGCATGAAATTAAGAATGGCATGTCATTACAAACAACAAAGGAACAATGAGTGCAGCAAAAGAATCTCTGGAAATTAAGAATGATAAAGAGCTTTTTGGGAAAAGACAAGACAATGATTAAAAAATTAACAGCTAAGTGAAAAGGAATCCTCCAGAAGACATAACTAAAGGATAAGTGAAGAAATACAGAGAAAAGACAAGACAATTAAAGAGTTATTTTGATTAGCAGGAATTCCAGAAGAAGAAAACAGAACCGACTGGAAGAAGTTATCCAAGAACTAATAAGAGAAAGCTTTCCCAGGACCAGAGGGCAGTTCAGACAATTCACCACACATCTTCAAGGGGCACATTCACACTGGAGACTGACTTTCCAAGCCATGAAATATTTACAGTGAATAAAAAAAGGCACATACCAAGGCATATCTTGAAGTTCAAGATTCCCCCTCCGCCGGCAAAAAAAAAAAAAAAGAAATAAAAATACTAAAATCCCTGCGTTGGGCTCTGCACTGAGTGTGGAGCATGCTTAAGATTCTCTTTCTCCCTGTGCCCCTCTCCCCAGCTCTCATTCTCTCTAAAATAA
This sequence comes from Puma concolor, assembly GCF_028749965.1. NCBI lineage: Eukaryota > Metazoa > Chordata > Mammalia > Carnivora > Felidae > Puma > Puma concolor. The sequence continues at coordinate 116,114,792 of NC_141676.1, forward strand.
AAACTAAAAAATAAAACAAACACACACCACTGAAATCCCCAAAGGAGGCCAAATGGGTTGAACTGTTCAATAACAAAACAGGAAGCTAAACTAAAATGGAGCATGGCCTTCAAAACTCCAAGAGAAAATACCTTACCTACAACCTAACTGCCCACCAAATGTTGACAGAAATCTTTTTAGACATAAAGAATCTCAATGCAGTTACCTACCATGTACCCCTTTCCTCAGGAAACTCCTAAAGGATGAGCCAATTCTAGGAGTGAGCAAACCAAGGAAAGTGGGAAAGAGAGAACCCAACCATGAAGGGCAATATGGGAACCTCAGGAGGACAGAATGGAGCAGCCGGTCCAGAGCAGGGGCACAGAGCACTCAGGTCTGTTTCCAATGGGGCAAAACACCAACGAAAATACTAACGAAGAAACCAGGCAATGAACAATTCCAAGAAAATATCAAAGGTGTTCAGAAACTCATATACAGCGCAAAGGGTCTTAAGGAAAAACTTACACAGGGGCTCCTGGGTGGCTCAGTTGCCTAAGCATCCGACTTTGGCTCAGGCCACAATCTCACTGTCCGTGAGTTTGAGCCCCTCGTTGGGCTCTGTGCTGACAGCTCAGAGCAGCCTGGAGCCTGCTTGAGATTCTGTGTCTCTTCTCTCTCTCTGCCCCTGTCCCTCTCATGTTCTGTCTCTCGCTCCTTCTCTCAAAAATAAACATTTAAAAAAAAATTTTTTTTTAAGAAAAAGAAAAAAGTTACACAAATGACTGTGAGGATTAAGCAACGGATTTTAGGGGATGCAGAAATTTTAAGGACAGCAGTGGGGCACATTTTATAAGTAAGGAGTTTTCTTACATATGTGAGGAGGGAACAGATCTCTAAGGAGTTCCAAGTGTTTGCCTCTGGAGAATGCAAGCCTGAGATAAAGAAAAGTGGGCTAAGGCGCCTGGGTGGCTCCGTCTAAGCATCTGATTCTTGGTTTCAGCTCAAGTTCGTGGGTTTGAGACCCTCATTGGGCTCTGAGCTGACAGTGTGGAAGCCTGCTTGGGATTCTCTCTCCCTCTCTCTCTCTCTCCCCTTCTCTCTCTCTCTCTCCCTGCCCCTCCCCCACTTGAGCTCTCTCATAAATAAATAAATAAATAAATACTTAAAGAAAGAAAAGTGGGCGAGAAATGCCTTTTTTTCTTTATTAACCTTATATTACTAAGAGATTTTCTAATTCTACGTATATGTTCCTCCACTAAAAGTTAAATATCAAAATATATACTTTAGATATGAGACTCCCCGTGGAAGAATCTAGGAGTTTCCGCCCCTACTTTCCCCTTTCCTGAACTTTCCAATTCTCTCTAATGAACCCGCATTACTTTTATAATAAAACAAACACCTTACTAAAAATCCACAAAATCAGACGCACGGGGAAGAAGAGGAAGGACAGTTTTGTAAGTATAAAAGAAAACCCCACACTCCTGCTCGCACGGAGAGGGAGAGGAGTCCCCACGTCCCCTCCTCCTGGGTGGCAGGGTTTAGTTCAGCTCATCCCCAGGAGTCCACCAGCCCTTACAGGCACTTCAGCACACGTGATGAGGTAAATTCCAAACAACTCTGTGGTCCACACTCAGTTCTACGGGAGCACGTGGGAGCACCCTGAATAAAAAAAGCCATCTTTACTCCAAACCCCACACCAAAAGATCTATGCCAAAAAGCACATCTCTCTTAATGTACTTACTGGTCTCATATAGCCTTTACCTTAAAAACAAACAAAAACCCTGCTCACTGTAGGTTAAGCAAGCAACGGCAAGAGGAAAAATAGAGCTTCTAACAAAACGTACCCTCAGTGCTCCCCAATCAGAACGCCACTGAAGAATTTGCTAAGTCCAGTGATACAGCACCCGTGCCGAGGGAGACGTGCCGGCCGCGGCCGGATAAAGCTGAAAATGTCGGTATTTTCAGACATCCCTAGCTGCAGTATTTTGTTAAGTTTCCACATTATTCAGAGAAACATCTGATCAACTGATGCCATGAAAGGTTATGATTCTTCTCATGCTAAGAGCCAAACGAGGATTAAACTACTGACCACTTTTTCTGGTCTAAAACATTAAAGGGAAAAAGCAAAAGGACCATTGTGATTTAAACCAAACTTCTTTGTTTGCTCTTAGCGGGGGTCAAGCCCTCCGCAGACAGAAGTGCTCCCCCCAACCCCCACCACAGTACTTGCTCCCGGGGACACCTGGTGCCGCGGGACCAGGACGCAATTCTTCTCCCTAACAACAGCGATGTCCCTTCAGGGCCTGAAGTTCCGGTTGACCCCAGAACCCGGGGCCCCTTCTGTAAGAACCGCTGGCGAACCACACAGCTCGTCAGGCCTCTCGCCTCCCTTTAGCCAATGCCACTCAACCATTATTCAACTTTCGAGCCGTAATTAATGACTAAACTATAATATTACTGAAGGCAGCACATTAAGTATAAATAATCTTAAATCTTAAACTGATTTTTAAAAGGACTTCACTTGGTTTTGCTTTAAGTCTAAACTTCAGTTTTTGACAACTAAAAGGTCAGGCTTAAAATGTGCCTGTCTCCAAAAACCTTAAGGTAAAAAGCAATTCAGATTTATGCTAGCAATAGTATTTTACGTTACACTGTGTTCCTAACTATGAAGTGAAACTTATTACTCTACATTACTTATGGGGACTGATCTCAAGATTTCAAAAACACTTTTTCTTAAGTTTCAACTATTCAAATGCTACCTACCTTTTTTTTTCTTAAGTTAATTAATACGAGGCTTTTGGCAAGGAGTATTTTTTTGAATGTTATTTTTTATAGAAAATTAGCCTACCATCTTGCAGCCAATTGGGAGTTTGCTGTATTTCACAGCTGGTTTGTTAATGATCTTTCTTAGTTCACACAAAAACTGCTCATTATTCTCCTCAGGAAATAAACTAATCTCTATGTTCTATTTACTCTGTCACATCCGCTACCTCCAAAGTGTTTTTCTTCTGCCCCTGTACTCAACAAGGTCTCCAGTTTTTCCGCGTAAATCCCACAGCCTTTCTTCCCTGGATGGCTACCTACTGAGCAGAGGGTGGGGGCACACTCCCGTCTCCCCCCTCCACCACCAGGGAGCAGGACAGAGGGATGGGCAGACATCGGCCCTCCCCTCACAGAGAAAACACTCTGTGACTGCAATTTGAGGGCTTTGTTTTTGTTTTGTTTTTGCAGCTCAATTGACATTTAATGGCAATATTCCAAGCTCTCCATTTTTAATGGGAAATCATTGGGTCACACTTAACATATCAAGAAACCAGAAAACAGAACAGCCTTATTCTTTATGAAGCTGTTCCTTTGAAAAACATCTCAGCTTTATTATGGTAACCATATATATTATGCTTTTAGTCTTCTACTGGGCGAGGGTGCCGAGAATCGGGGAAGCAAACGTCAAATTATAGTAGGAAAGGGTTTAATTCATCTCATTTAACTGATACATTTCTGAGGTAGCTTTAAATAGGGCAGTGGAACATTCACTCCTGAAATAACACGTAGCTAAAAAAAAAAAAGGAAGAAAAAGAAAAAAAGGAACAAACCAATTACAGTTACCAATAACATCTGCAAGGCAAGTTCATTTAATCTTGGAATACTGGCTGTTTGAAGATCTCCGGAAAAATACCTTCTTAAAACTGTGGATTAAGATACTCAATATAACTTTTGGGGCACCTGGGTGGTTCAGGGCGTTGAGTGTTAGACTCTTGATTTCAGCTCAGGTGATGATCTCTTGGGTTCGTTGGTTCAAGGCCCACTTCGGGCTCTGAGCTGAGTGTGGAGCCTGCTTGGGATTCTGTCTCTACCTCTCTCTGGCCCTCCCCTCGCATGTTCGTTTTCTCTCTCTCTTTCTCACTAAATAAATAAATAAATACATACATACATAAAAAACCAGGTAATATAACTTTTAATCAAATCACAGCCACAAGAAACCTTGAACCTTCAAGGACTAAAAACACTGTCCAATTATTCAGAAAATGACAAGTAATATAAATGAAACAAAATGACCTTTAAAAATTAAAACGTTATTAAAACAATGAAACTCACAAACTTTTACGATCACTTTATCAAATTTCTAAAATCGTAATTCCACGCGGTACATTATATACAAGAAATTTTTTGTAACTATTACCATTAAGTTACACGGTATCAGATTCAATAAAATAAAATGTGAGAAGTAAAAACACTCCTTGTAACCAGACATGTTATAGAATACTAATTCAGGAAGTTATTCAGCAGCTTATAAAGAAATAGGAAGTTGTTGACCACCTACTTGAAGAACCATTTCCTGTAGGAAAACTCTAAGACAGCTGAAGAAGGCAGCAATTCTCAGAGTAACACAGACCAACGATTCCTGTACAATAAAAGCTCAATATACAATGTTGAAGAAATTAGTTTTAAAACCGTTACCTCGGCAGCACAAATATTACATAAAACATAGACTGAGCTTTCCCACCATCCTCACAATCACGCCAGAGCCCGAACGCGTGTTGCCGGTAAGAGTAGCAGCTACTGCACTGGTCGCACTTGTTGAGCGAAGATCGCTCTTCTCCGGAACAGCTCACTGCGCTATAGGAGGGTGGGGGGGTTGGGGGGCTCAAATCTGCAATGATCAATCCTTCAGTAATTATCCTGCCTTGAGACTAAAGGCCAAGTGACTTCAAAAAGTCATTCATCTATGATCACAAGGCAACAATTAGTTTCCAAAGTCAACACTTCTAAGTTTTCAATCAAATTACATCACCTTCCATGTTTGAACCATTCATAGTCAGATTTCTTCATGCCAAGTATAAATCTCAATCAGTTATGTACTTTGTAACTTGAAAACATCAAAACTAGGGTAAAAATGAACTTGGACAACAGCAACTTGGCTCCAAAAGCTTCATTTATCATCATCTTTGACTCACAGGACAGATTAATCCCTTTACCTGCACAGTACACCAAAGTAAGTTGTTTATTATGGCAACTCATCCAACCCGGGACATCATGAAAGGAGCTAACAACTGGATGTGAACTAACTTTTTATAACTTCTTCAAATTACATATTGGTGTAAAGCAGACACTCTTTAAAAGAATATAAAGTTTTATAAGCCCACAGGACCTATCTTCCACAAACCAATGCTTAGGGGCCCTTGATACAATTCCTGACAAGTACCAATTAATTCATGATTTGCCTGCTTTTACTGGGAAAGATCTACCTCTCAAAAAAAATCCTGTATTTCTGAAAGGTTCGATAGGAGAAAATTATTCCATGGAGTCCCAAACGCTCGTGTTTCGTATCGTATAATGAGCCCAAGTTCACTTCCATGGGAGAGACCCTCAAAAATCTTGAACAATCATGTTTGTTTGTTTTTTAATTTTTTTTTTCCATTCAAGAACAACCATGTTTTCTCTCTTTTTTTTCTTTTCCAGGTAAGCTTCTCTCCACTCCTACAACCATTTTTCATACGGCATACCTTTCCATATTATTTTGGACTGGTTTACCATCCCTACAGACCCATTCAATTGCGGTATTTAGGGTGGTGTGGTGTGTTTGTGTATATCCCTCCTTATCATATCTTTATCAATATCGTTAAGAGACGTATTTCTTCCCAAAGAAAAATACATTGGAAACTTTTAAGAATAAGTGTATAGAATAATTCTTTCAACTCAAAGTAACTGAAAATGTAGGCAGATGTCACCTATAAGCAATTACTACAAGATACAAAAGACTAAGATGAGCATAGATGTTGCTCTTTAAAAAAAATCTTATACTTTTAGCTACAGCATCAATTAAAGACAGGAGACAAACAGGCTATTAAGTGCTGGGAAAAAAAAAACAAAAAAAAAAACAAAAAACCAAAAAAAAACAAAAAACGACTCCCCAGGTCAGCACATGACCCAGCAGGAGAGGTTCAGAAAGTATAGCTTTTCTGTTTCCTTGTAACAACTTGGTTTGTTTCCATTCCTTTCCCCTTCAAGATGCATCCCTCCCAGCTAGGAGCTCTTTCAATCATTTACTTTGGTCGTCCATCTTGCTCATGCAGATGAGTTTGCCAGACTTGTGTGTACTTTCCAGTCTGAGGCCCTTTATTGTTCTGGTTGAAACCTGACCCTTTGAAATGGATACCAGGACACCAGAAAACGAATTTTAAAAGGAAATATGTTACAGGAAAGGGGGCAAAAAAAGAGTAGAAACTTCTCAAGATCTAACTTCTTTCTCTGCTCTTCTAAACAAGCAGGTCTCAAAACCCTATCTTACATTACCAACAACCCCACCCTGAAAGACAAACAACATAAAATACTGAGACTCACACAATAAAACAGTATCACTAATTGTATTATCTGAGCTAATAAATAAATGTTACATTTGCCTTAGGAGGAGGTCGTCAAGACAGATCTCCATCAAAACTTAAAGGATCGTTTCTCACTTTATTATGTCAATCTGATCAACAACTTTTTTAAAAACATCGATTTCAGTTTATAACATGCACCAATAAGCCAGATAAAAACAGAAAGGTTTTACCTACAAATTCAAAGCGAAAAAGGATAAAATTCTATTTTGACCTCTTCGGACTTAATGAAATATTGCCATTCTGTTAATGACAAAAGGGCTCATAAAAATAAATAGTAGCCTTGTTTTTGTTTTCCCAGAAGAGAAGGATTTTGTTTTGAGGATCTGCTACTTTGAATGAAGTTTGCCACGGAGTGACTGTGTCCAACAGGAAAAAGTGAACTTCTCTTTACATGGGGGGGGGGGGGGTGCTGGAGGAGGAGAAATAAATCACATCAAACTGCAGCTAAAGGGTCTGTCATGTCTCCATCTAAAGTGCTGTGCGATCTGACTCCCGAAGTCCTACTGCACCAGTGAGAGGTGCACTTGAAACTCGGAATCGTGCCCTCCATCTCCCTAGACTTTGCCAGCCTGTAAATCTCACTATTTGAAACTTTTCAGAGTATTGTTTCAGTTTTTAGCCAAGCTCATTAATAGGTTTGGAACAAAGACAAAATGAGAACACCCAAACTGCCGCACAAAATTATTAAAAGTCTCCAAACCAAGAATCAATCGAGTTTTCAAAATATTACCCAAGCTCAAGAATGCAATTAGATCATATCCAACTGAAAAATACACGTATATAAAACTAAGCCTGACATAAATATAAAGTAAAATAAACATAAGTGACATTTTACATCCCGGTATCACCTTACTGTGTTTTCCAAAACATGTTCTTAGAAAACTCTCCTGCCATCATTGCCACTTACTTTAAGAAGTATCTCTGACCAGAAGAGGTCTTTGCCATCTCCCAGCCCGCGGGCAGAGGGACATCGTCGGGTATCTCAAAAGAAGACTGTCGCAGGTGCTGAGCAGCAGGTGTAGCCGCGGTACCCGAGACCACTCCAGTGGGGGTCAGTGTCCCAGGAGACACGGCCCCCAGTTGCAGGGAAGCTGGGGAGGAATGAGCTCGAACGTGCTGGGGAGCCAGCGCTCCGGCACTGCCTGCATCAGTACTGGCCTACGAGGAAGATTAAAACGAAAATTTCTTAAAAATGGTTTTTAAAGGGGTCCCTTTAAATTTCCTTGACAAGATTTTCATTGCAACCAAGTATCTAAGCACCAAGGCAAAATTTAAAATTCAACACAGAGGAATGTAGGTTTATAGTTGTGTATTTTTCAATGGTTTATGTGATTTCAATGTGCACTTTTACAAACATTTGTCACTTTACTGATTAGCAGTCCATCTAACTTAATTTCCACCTAGTATACATTACATGTACCTTCTACAGATTTTAGAGGAGAATAGTACAAAATGGATGGAACATTCCTAAGATATGTTGAATTTTAAAAATCCTAAAATTTCTAAATTCTCAAATTTCTAAAAGAGCAAGGCACCATGGGTGCTCTTCTGAGTTCTAAAATGTTCCCGGTAGAGCACAACCCAAAGAGTTAACAACTATGCGTTCTTTTTTTCTTTTTCAACGGGGGTTTAAGCAATGTTTTTTTTTTCCTAATCCAAGCCCTAAACGCAGGACAACTGTCATTTTTTTCTCCCTATGGACAAAGGCCATCAGTAAAACCATCACAAACTACACAACTTTTAATGAATGTGAAAGATTCAGGATCTTTCAAACGTTCTTACAGACACCTAACGAAATGAAAACAACAGCGCAGTTGTACCCAGACGATAAAAATGTCAATAATTTAACTGCAATGTAGTAAGAATATACACACTTACATGTTTACAAGTATAGAATGGCAGGAAAAAACTTTCCAAGCGGACCCCAAAGATCTGAGTTCCAGTCCAAACTGGCCAGTGTGACAGAGATCAAATCTCAGTCTCCGCAAGCCTCAGTTTTCTCATTTGCAAACAGCTTCTCGCATACATGTATACATCTATAGATATATGTGTATATATATATATACACATACATATACACATCTGTATATCTATAGATATATATATACACAAATGAACTTACATCCAATAGTTTGTGAACAGCACTGTTTACGATCCACATTCATACTTTTCATAATCTACCATAGCTAATTCCTGATTAGAATTTGGGTTTGGTTATTAAAGTAAGAATTTCCTAGATTCATATGGGAAAGACTGGAAGCAATCAGCTGAGGCATTTATGCCTTAAAATCAGCTGGGCTGCTGAGTTCTTGATCAGCATAAACTCGAATTAGGAAATCCCTAGCAGAAATAAAAATCAAATTTGCAGATGCACAACACTTGGTTAAGAAACTTATGTAAACCAAACAAAACTATAGATTACGAATAGTATCAATCCATAAACTTGCCGACGGAAATTCTCGTAGTCATTTACTAAAAGATTTTTTTTTTTTTTTTTTTTTGCAACTTTTCCGTTGCAATTCTTAGTGGCCTACAGATGCCACAAAATGGGAAGTTCATCTTCCTGCGTGGGTTACGCTTTCCAAGCGCAGGAAGTAACTTGCATCGGAGCACACCCCTACCCACACGAGGCTCGGAGGAGGGGGCACGGCACACCTGGGCCGACCTCTCACGAAGGAAGCGGCGGTTCCCCGCTCCGGCCTAACCCGGGGCTTTGCCAGCAACTCAAGGGAGTTTCTCTGGGCCCCGAACCCCGAGCTGTGCGGCAGGAGAGCGCCAACGGGGGGACCGGAGGCCAGAACCATTCCTCCCGATCGAGTTACTGCACCAACTACGTCGCAGTATTTGGAAAACCAATTAACGTTTGGGCAAACTTCCTACGCTGAAGCTTAGCCTGCAGCAAGTTCTTTTCAAAAAAAAAAAAATAAAAGACGTGACCAAACCGGAGGACCCAGACCTTCGGAATGCGAACACTCTCCCGGCGGCGTGTCCCCGGCCTCCGGCTGGTCACCGCCGCTCCGCACAGAGCGCCCGGGGTCCCGGGCGGGGGGGGGGGGGGGTGAGAGAGAGATCCCGGCCCCGCAGGCCCCCCGCAGGCCCCCCGCGCCCCCTCCAGAGTCCCGCACGGCCCCGCTGGGTCCCCACGCCCGGCCGCCCCCGCGCTAAGCCCGCAGCGCCTTCCAGGAAAGCCTGGACGCCGCCGGGCGCTCTCGGGAGCGGGCGGGAGAAAGAGCCAGAAACCAGGCGCCCAGCTCCAACCCCCACCCCGAGCAACAGGGCAAAACAAGAGAACAATTATCCGACTCCCCCGGAGACGCGGGTGGCCCGAGGTGCCCCGCAGGACAGGGGCCCGCGCTCCACGCCGCCACCTCGGCCGCTCACCGCGGGGACGCCAGCGCCCCCCACCCCCGTTCCCTCGGGACCCCACCTCTCCCCTCTTCCGCCGGACTCCCCCGGACCCTCTTCCCCTTCCCCCTCCCCTCCTAGGCCGGACTTCCCCGGACCCTCCTGCCCCGGAACCCCCCCGCCCCCCCCCTCACGACCCCCCCCACCCAGGCCTGTACCCTCGGCCGCCTCCGCCCGCCCTGGCCCCTCTCTGCTCTCTTCTCCCCGCGGCTGTCCCGGCCGGCCCCTCCCCCCCTCCAGGGCCCGTCTCCTCTCCCCCTCCCTCCCGTCTAGGCCAGCCCCTCTCCTGTCCCCCCAGCCCGTCGCGGCCCCCTCTCCCCTCTCCTCGTACCCTGTCCTGGCCGCCTCCACCACTGACCCACTCTGCTCTCCCCCTCCCCCCATCCCGGCCCCCTCTCTCCCGCCCCCCCCCCCGTCCCGTCCTGGCCGCCCCTCCCCCCGGCCCCCTCGGTTCTCCCCTCCCCCATCCCGGCCCCATCTCCCGCCCCCCCCCCCCCCGCCCGCTCTCCTCTCTCCCTCGCGTCCAGTCCTAGCCGGCCCCCCTCCAGGTCCCCCCTCTCCTCTTCCCCTCCCCCTCTCCCGGCCCCCTCTCTCCCCCTCGCATTCCCGTCCTGACCGGCTACCCCCCCCCCCGGCACCCTCTCCTCTCTCCCTCCGCCCCCCCCCCCCGCCCGCGTCCCAGCGACCGAGGTGCGGGGCGCGGACGCGCGCGCATTGTGCGAACCCACCGCGGCCTGGCCGCCGCCGCCCCCCACCCTTTCCTTCCTCCCCCTCCCCCGCCCGTCCCGCCAACCCCCCGGGAGCCCCAGGGAGGAAGAAAAGAAGAAAGGAAGAGGGGGCGCACGGCCCCCGAGGCCGCCGCCACGCCGCGAACCTCGGAGGGACGGCAAACCTCGGCGCCGGACTCGGGGAGGGGGCCCCCCCGGTTCCCCCCGCCCCCCCCATCCCCGGTTACCTGCCGGGAGTGGGACTTGGGCTCCGGCGGCTTGAAGAAGGAGTCCGGCAGCTTCCGCAGCCTCATGGGCACCGTCTGCGGCACGTTGGCCGTCTTGGGGTTCATGACGGCGTTGAAGAGCGCCTCCAGGTCGGTCTCCGAGTCCCCCCGGACGTGCACGATTTGGTGGCCGGCGGGGGGGGGTTGTGGCCCCGGGGGTGCGGCCGGCCCGGGCGCGGGCGGTGGGCCCTGCCCCGGCGGGGGCTGCGCGGGCGGCGGGCCCGGGGGGCCGGGGGCGGCCGGGGGCTGTGCGGGCGGCGGCCCGGGGTCCATGCTCGGCGCCGGCCCGACGACGCGGCCGAGGGCTCCGCCCGGGGTGGGGGTGGAGGGGGGGGGGACGGCGGCGGCGGCCCTCTGGGCGCTCGCGGGGCCGGGGGGGACAGGCCGCGACCCCGCGCCCCCCGCCCGCGCCCCGCGGCCCCGCCGGCTGCGCTCGGGAGGGGCGGCGGGGGCTCCCCTCCCCCGCTGCCCGCTCTGCTCCCGGAGTTCCTTCCTTCCTTCCTCCCTCTCTCTCCCCCGGCGGCGGCTGCGCCCGACTGAGACAGAAACTCGCCGCCGACGCCAAAACTAAAGTTGAGAGAGCCGCCCGCCCGAGCGGCGCGTCGGCCCCGCCTCCTCGCGGCCCTTCCTTCCTCTGCGCGCCCGCCCGCCCCGGGTCCGCGGCCGGCGCGCGCAGGAACTTTCGCCCGCGAGTTGCCGCATTCCTGCAGACGCCCGGCCCGCCCCGCCGGCCCGCCGCACGTGACCCGCCCGCGCGCGCGGCCCCCGGGGAGGCGGGGCGGGCGGGCTGCGCCCAGGTGCGGGTGCGGGGGCACCCCGGGGGCCCGGGTGCGGGGGAACCCGGGGGGCGCGGGGGCGGAGGTGGGGGGAATCCGAGGGGGCGCGGGGGCCCGCGTGCCGGGGAATCCAAGGCGCAGGGGCCGGTGCGCGGACCCAGGTGCGGATGCGGGAGGGCCCAGGTGGGGGGGGGGGGCGGGCGGGGGCCCAAGGGCAGGATCGGGGGAATCCAGGGGGAGGAGGGACAGGGGCCAGGTGTGGTGGGGTCGACCCGGGGGCCCAGGCGCGGGTACTGGAGCCCGGCTACACGGGTTGGGGGGGGGGGTGCGGCGTGGGCGTAGGGGGACCCCGGGGACCTAGGTGGGGGGCGGGGAGGGAATGGCTGGGAGGGGCGGCGGCAGCCCGGGTGCGGGAAGTCGGGGGGAGGGGGACTGCGGGGGAGTGGCTGTATGCCCCCGGATGGGAGGAGTTTTGGAGACTCAGTGTTTATTTTTTTTTAAGTGAAAACTTTTTTCTTAATTTGCATTCAAACTTGGAACCTAGTCATGACATCCTGGGCCGCAGAAAAAAATCAGGGCTGAACTCAGGTTACACGCATTCTTCCCTCCGCCAGGCACAGGGGGCTCTGGATGCCTGCTTCTCCTGTGGCAGTGTCCTGTATGCGAGGAGGCCATCGAAATCACTCTAAAGCAATGAAAATCTGCTTTTAAATGCATTCAATCTGCTATTTTAAAAAACAGCTTTATTGGGATGTGATTCGCATACCATACAGACCGTCCATTTAAGCAATTCAGTATTTTTAGTGTATTCACAGGGTTGTGCAACATCACTCTGATTTTAAAGCTAGTAGCCCATGCTAGAGAAATCGAGCTTTTTTAATGATTTCTTCTGTAATGTTAGCGCAACAGATGTGTAAATAGGACTGAGCAAGAAAAAATTTCCTGAGCAGCGAGATAATGTCTTCCTCCAGCCAGGACATGCCCTGGAGAATTCTGAGCAGGGATCGCTATCACCCATCACCTGGTGTGGTCCGGGCAGGCCAGAAGGGAGGCTGCGCACTCCAGATTCCACCCCACTGCCCCGGACCCCACTTTCCTCCAGAGGGATCTGCGTCAGTAGACCCATGATCCCCTCTGGGACTTGTTCCCAGCCCCAAACGTCAAGACCATTGAAGCACAAACTTGTAGCTTCTAGAGTTAGGGAGATGTGAGTTCAGATCCCATTTCCTCCATTTAGTAGCTATGACACGTTGGGCGCATTACTCATTTCCTGTTCTTTAATTTAACATTGGGGTCAGAGTAATAACACCTACTTCAACTGTTGAAGCCTTAAATGAGCCAGTGGACATAAAGTCGGCCCTTCCCCCAGTTGAGGGCATCTGGTACATCTGAGTACAGTTCTGAGTACTCAGATGTTCTGAGGGCATCTGAGTACAGTTCTGTGTACCTGTCATTGATCACTTGCCCCATGTGTTGTGCTGTGGCCTCTCCAGGACCCTACTGTCAGTCTCTTCCCTCACATCCAATAGTCAATCTACACAAACAAAGCCTGTGGGCAGAAACTGCATTAAAAACTTAAACTTTCAAGAACCAAAGTGATAGAAAATCTAGGGCTTTAATGGAAGCTGTCCCTTAACTAGAACCTCTGTGGCTGGGGATACCAGTTACAGGGCTCAGGGTACAGCAGAGGTTGCTTTGCTCAATATTTTACATCTCCCATTAAACTGAGAACAAAATTCCTGTGATGAGTGGATTGGAAGAGGAGTGATTTTATGTTCTCTGAGTACATCTGTACACTAACCAAGATTTTGTCATTTACTATTTTTTATCTATAAAATTTCAGTCACAGGTTAATAATGGATAAAGATAACATGCATTCAGTCCTTGGTCCCCTCTCTTCCTCTCCAGCTCTGCTTTTGGAGCGATTCCCAGTTTAAGGCACTGGAGACGGGATGCTCATCACAAAAAGATCATGATCTTCAGTGTCCGTGTAGGTCACTGTCTCAAAATGCTACACCTACAACGACTTGCACTCCATCCACTCCAGTGGACCTTCCTGTCCGCTCCACCTTAGCCACCAGGTCCTGTGTCCACACGGTCATATTCAGAAATACGCCAGTTGGGAAATCAGGGTCTGTTACACTATTCTTTTAATAACCACTTGGTTCTCTGGTTTCATCACTTACGCCTCATATAGCATTGTCTCCCTCTTTTCTACCAACCTGTCACTCCCTTGTTCTCACTTCTTTCCCAATTCAGTTTAGAAATCATAACTCACTCCTTCAACCTCATAATCATCTCTGCCTTCAATTCCATTCCCCATGTATTTCACTGAACAAGATCAATATAACTGCACTAGTCCAGTCACCAGTTTACCATCATCCCAGAGATGTATGTACATGATTACAAGAAGGCACGCTTTGTACAACTCTAAGTAAACGTCCTCTTACCAAGCGATACTGGCTGCAATGGGTTATGAATTAATATTTAAGTAAATTTTGTAATTATCTGGTGTATCTGTGAATACAACTATATTGGATTGCAATCAATGCATGTTAAAATCATTAATTTCCTGGGGTACCTGGGTGGCTCTTCCAGTTGAGCATCTGACTCTTGATTTCCTCTCAGGTCATGATCTCACAGCTTGTGGGATGTCGGGCTTGGCACTGACAGCTCAGAGCCTGCTTGGGATTCTCTCTCTTTCTCTCTCTCTCTTTCTCTCTCTCCCCCCCCCCCCCCCCATGCACTCTCTCTTAAGTAAATAGACATTAGAAACAAATAAGTGTATGGACGGAGACCTCATGAGGGTCTTCCAATCCTCTTTAAAAAAAGAAAAAATCTCTCCTAGATGAAGAAACAGGCATACAAAAGTTAAATAACTTGACTAAAGTTGTACTGCTAGAACATGGATCTACATCTGAATCTACCTGTCAGATTCCAGAGCTCAAACACTCCATCAGGAATAGTGTAGTTAATTTCAGGCAGTTCAAAAGTGTTGTCAGATTTACTTATGCAGAATGATAAAGGGGTTTAGGACCCCTGTTACCTAAGGAAATTTTTATTTATTTCTATTAACCAATAAGTGGTGGTTTACAGTGATGTGGTCATAATGTTAACTGTTAAGGACAAAGCTGGGTTGATCTTTGGGAAGTCAGGTTGAAAGTATGAAGACACAGAATCTCATTCCAAATACAGAGTTGTTTAGGAAAACAAATGATGGGACAAGATATTTTTAGGGGTTTTCATACCGCAAGGGCTGTGGGTTATGCAGTTAGGGAGGGTCTGACTTGAGACTCGGCAGGGAGAGAGGGAGAGAGAACCCACCCCTGTCCGTCTGAGGGTCCCAAGGCCTCCCTTTCTACTGAACCTGGAGATCTCGCCCGACCACCCTCGGGTTTTGTGCGCTCTTGGCTTCAATAACCCCCAAGCTCGGGCTTGTTCTGTTTCTGGGTCTTGCCGCGGGTGCGAACTGTGCATCTGGCTCACAGCAGGTGAAAATTCGTGAAACATTTGTCTACCTACGTGTCGGGGACCGATTATGTGCCGGGCCGGGACAGTAATTGGTGTAATAATGCCTATTTCACAGCATAATAATGAAGAGTACATAAAATAACAAGTATGAATGAGTTTTTATTATGGCGTCATGCGGCTTAAGAATCCCGAGATCAGGGGCGCCTAGCCCGCTCAGTCGGTGGAGCAGGCCACGCCTGATCTGAGTCGTGAGTTCGCGCCCACAGTGGCTATGGGGTCTACTTAAAAATAATCATTTAATTAGATTTCTTTTATTATAAAATCTGTCTCAAGTTATCTGCATGGGAGTCCTGAGAACTAGATGGGAAAAACTTTGGAGTACGAAGCCCCACCAGCCTAGGGCAGACCCCAGTGGGACACATCCTAGAAGTTTCAAAGAGCCTTCCTGGGGCTGCGCACAGTACAGAGCATGTGCCTTCCACGTCCAGGCTTGAAAGTAAAGGCTACTAGAGCTCATCATGTACTCTACTTACTAAATTATACTGGAAATGAAAAGGTGACTTCTAAAAATACTAAGGACACCATGTTCTCTATCAGTGGTTCTCAAGGTGTGGTGCCCGAACCAGCAGCAGCCTCACTGAAAACTTAAGATATGGACATTCTCACGCCGTAACCCAGACCTACGGAAACTCCAAGGGTGAACACAACAATCGGGGTTTTAACCGATTGAGCCCCGATTAAGCCCCTCTAGGTGGTTCTGATGCGTGCTAATGTTGAGAACTTTATATTACACTTCACATTCTGTTTTTATTCTATAAATAGTAAGTAACATGCTTTGTAAATATCATCTTCACTGTTTTATAGCTAAGTATCCCCTTAATCTTATTATTTATTCTATAAATATCTGTATCTAGCACATCATATATCTTTGGTAATTAAAAAAATTATGTTGTAAAGGATCTCCAAAAGTGATGTCTTGAATCTTATCAGAAAGCTGACAATTAATCTTATTTTAAAAGATCCATTAAATACTGACTCCAAATTGTTTATATTTTAATATTATGTGAGTATTGTATTTTTTAAATTTTTATTTATTTTGAGAGAGAGAAAGAGAGAGAATGAGCAGGGGAGGGGCAGAGAGAGAGGGAGAGAGAATCTCAAGCAGGCTCTGCCCCAACAGGGCTCTATCCCATGACCCTGGGATCATGACCTGAGCCAAAATCAAGAGTTGGAGCTCAACTGACTGAGCCACCCAGGAGCCCCATGACTATTGTTTTGATATATGTGTATCTTCAACATGATATGTGGCACAAGAAATGTTTAAAAACCATTAAATTTCTTTTGAGAATTTAATATACGAAACTCTCTGAAAGCGCCTCTCGGTATCTAACTTATTTCCTCTTTAACCTATGTTTCTAGTGCTCTAATACGTGAAGGACATCTGGACACCATTTCTAATAACCCTCTGTAAATGTGAATGTAATTTTTAATAAGTCTTCCCTAAGTCTTTGTTTCTGAACAATACCAGTTCCTTAAGCTTTACCCAGTGTCTTGTTTCTTAATCAAGTCCTTCACCACCTCCTTGCAGTCTTCGGAACCCTCTGCAGGGACCCCGTGTTCTTCTCAGTAAGATAACTGTGCTGCACTAAACACAACGTCATCTATACGTGATTACCATTTGTGAACATCATTATTTACACATTTACTTTACATCACTTACATATTTAAATTATTTACATATTTTCTAGGTGTGAAGGTGTATAATTTAACGTTCTTTAAGAATAATATTTTGTTTTTTGGAGGTCAAAATTTGAACCCTTACAATGTATGCATGAATTGGTTGTATTGAACTGGAATGACAGCATTTTTTAACTAAAAGCCAAAGAGATCGCTTCGCCCAGCTCTCTCCTTTTACACAGAGGAACTCAGCGTCTTGAGAGACCTGCACTCTCCAATGTGGTGACCCCTACTCACATACTAAAGAGAAAATTCAGTTTCTTAATAACACTAGCCGTGTTTCAAGCTAGTAGTATTAGCTCAATAGCTACACACAAGGCTAGTAGCTTTGGGATTAAACAGCACAGGTCTGGAACACTCCCCTTATCTCAGAAAGCTCTGTTGGGCAGCACTGGGGTAAATGGCCCAAAACTACAGCTCCTCCGTGGCAGAGCAAGAATATCCAGTTCCTGGTCCAGAGGTATCCCACCATACTACTACCTTAAAAAAAGGAGGAAGGTGTGATAGATTACCTATCTACAAAATTTATTGAGTTTTCGTACAAAGCATTGTGCTAGCCATGGATCTTGACCCCAAGAAGGTTTTAAGAATATTCAGTAAGGGGCACATGGGTGGCTCAGTCGGTTTAGTGCCCGACTTCAGCTCAGGACATCATCTCATGGTTCATGAGTTTGAGCCTCGCATTGGGCTCAGTGCTGTCGGCTCAGAGCCTACTTCAGATCCTCTGTACCCTTCCCCCTCCCCCACCCCCCCACCCCACCCCACCCCCGCTCACACTCTCTCTCTCAAAATGAATAAACATTAAAAGAAAGAAAGAAAGAAAGAAAAGGAGAGAGAGAAAAAGAAGAAGGAAGGAAGGAAATTTGGTAAGATTGCTGACCATGTAGAAAATGGCAGGTGTTTTAGTTACATCTCCTTTCTGACTGTTTGATATATACATGTATGTTTACTAAATGTCTCCAGTCCCTTTGACCTTCCCAGAGACATCACACACTACTCGGTTTACACCTCGATTCCTACAGCCAATTCCTGGCTGGTCTCCCAGGCTCCTTCTGGCCTTTCTTGCTCCCATCAATCTTCTATGATTCTATACCCATTTCCCTCAAGTGCTGGTCCCACCCTTGCTCTCCCAGAACAACCTAGAGTAGATTCTTGTGTATCAAACACTAACAACAACTATGGTAAAGTCAACAACAATGACTTATATTTGCTTGACATTTGCACATACATTATCCATTTAATTTTTTTAACTTTTTTTAAAAGATTTTATTTTTAAGTAGTCTCTGCACCCAATATGGGCCTTGAACTCACAACCGGAGATTGAGGGTCCCATGATGTACTGACTGAGCCAGCTGGGCACCCATATCCCATTTCAGTTAATTCCCATCTTTCTTGGGGTGTCCGGCTTGCTCAGTTGGGTCCCCATTTCAGTTGTGACGACTACTTAAAAAACAAAACAAAACAAACCCCCAGAACATAAATAAAACATGTAGTTGTGATTAATAAGGCAACTCAGAAAAAAAATAATTTCCATCTTTCTTTTCCAGATTTCAAGGCCTTCAACCAGTGTTGCCCTTTTATTTCTAAGATTGTTTCTTGTCAAACATTTTGAGTACATTTGTTCTAAAAGTACTAAAACCAGGTACCTGAGAGTCATCCTTGACTTCTCTAATCTCCATTCCCCACCCCTAATTCAGTCCATCAAGTAACACTGGTTCTGGGCCTAAAACTCACGTGAAAGACATCCATTTCCTTCCAGGTCTCGTGGTGAGGCTTGCAGAGTAAAGTAGCACAGGGTGTGATGACAGAAGTGAATGTTCCCACCGTCCTGGAGGCCAGAAATCCATTCCCAAGGTGTCTCAGGGTGGGTGCTCCCAAGGTCCCCCTCAGCTTGTAGACGGCTAGTTTCTGGCGTCTCTACATGCCTTCCCTCGGGGTCTCTGTGTCCTTATCTCCTTATCAGGATACCAGTCGGGTGGGGTGAGGACCCCGCCACACGACCTCATTTTACTGTAATTTCCTCTTTGAAGGCCTTACCTCCCGACACAGGGGTTTGGGACTTCAACGTAGGAGCTTTGGGGATGACACAACTCGGCCCATGACTCCCTGTCGTTACTGACACCATCCTTGCTCAAAGTGGCTCCATTTCTCACCAAATGGTGACAGTTTCCCCATGTCCTCTCATGCCTGTTTACCGTACAACAGCCACAGTGATCTTTCCAGTTTTAAAAATGTACACCAGTCCCTTGCTTAAAGTCTTATAGTGGTGGGGTGGCCGGGGGGGGGGGGGGGCTCGGTCAGTTCAGCATCCGACTCTTGATTTTGGCTCAGGCCATGATCTCACGGTTGTGAGGCTGAGCCCCATCCTTGGGCTCTGTGCTGATAGCTGCGGAGCCTGTTTGGGATTCTCTCTCTCCCCCTCTCTCTCTGCCCCTCCCCCCCACTCTCAAATAAAAACTTTAAAAATAAAGGAAGTGTACTTCAACTCCTTTTTCAAGAAAGCCTCTCACGATGCATCATCCTTGACTCCCGACTGCTCCAGCCTCCCTCAGGATTTGGTGGTAGGTCTAACTGTAGATGTACAAAGTACTTCTAAGCAAAATAACTTTTATTCTACAATATGTTAAGGGAATACAGGGTGACAGTTGGTCAAGAATTTGGTTGAATAAAAATTAATTTCTATTGTCCACATGGTCTTGACTTTACTATTTCTCTCTGGCACCGTTCTAGTAATGAAAAAATTAAGAAACGTAATTTGCCGAGGCCTAGTGTTTGCTAAAGCCCAGCCCAGTGACCAATTTTTTCTCTTTAAAAAAAAAAAAAAAGGACAAACAGGAATGGTAAGTTTCAACCTTCCTCCAACCCAGTGGAGCCTGCCTGTGCCAGTGAACTCTGACATGTACCCCGAGTCAGGAGGCGGAAACTTACATCAGAGGCTGTCAGGTGCGCCAGCAGCCGCCGTCTGCCAGGTGGACGCGGCTAAATGTGGCCCTGAACGCCGCTTCTAGTGCTAATTAACGCAGCTTTTACTGGGAGACCGCATACTTCCCTGCCTTTTCTTCTTTCCTTTGTTCTTCCGTTTTCATCTACTCTCTCGTGCTCTCTCTCTCTCTCTCTTTTTTTTTTTTTCTCTCTCTTTCTTTTAAACTAAGGAAGTAGAGTAGAGCAGTGGTTCCCAACCCTGGGGGTGCCCACGACAATCAATCTACGTGATCAAGAAAATATATAAAATGATGCTCTACCTCATTAAAAAAAGAGCAATTAAAATAATGAATGCCATTTCACACCCATCAGATTGAAAAAAATTAAGACCTGTGAGTGTGGCATGTCTCCAACAAAAGGGCACACTTGTTGAGAGTAATTGGATAGATCTTTTTATCCCTCACCACACCTAACCCTGTTGCGGCACCAGCATATAAACTCTCGAGCACAGAAACTGTGTCTGTTTTGTTCGTTGCCGTATCTGCAAGTGTCTAGAAAGTGCCCAGCACATAGTAGGCAATCAATAAACATTTGTTAAAGAATAAGTGACACCAGTTCTTAACAAATACTTGCCGGTTGACTAGATGACTGAGAGGCCTCCGGGCAGCTGTAAGAACCGACAAGACTCCGGTTTCCAAGCCCAGGGTGGGGACCTGAGCGACAGGCAGGACGAGGGGTTTCCCCTCCTGACCACAACTTCCTACCACAGCCCCACTTCCCCATCCTGCCACCAGATACACAACACACCATAATACAGCCACTTGCTAACTGTTTGGGGCCACATTTGGTTTTTTCTGGTGAGCGTTCCACTGTCACATACTTCGTGACCCACTGAAAGGTTTCCCTTCCTACTCCGATCAGTCAGTTCTGTGCTTTGACAGCTATAATAATCTATTTGATCTTTGGATTTTGGACTTTCTTCACCCCACTTCATCACTGCCAGATTAATCTTTCCAGAATACCACTTTTACGATGCGACCAACCTGCTCAAAAGTCTTTAATGACTGCTATACATCACCTACTTAAAAGACTTAAATTATGGGGCACTGCGCTGGCTCAGTCAGCGGAACACGTGACTCTTGATCTCAGGGTTGGGAGTTCGAGATCAAGAGTTGGGGGTAGAGGTTACTTAAAAAAAATAATAAAATCTTTCAAAAAGAGAGGATTTAAATTTCCTAGTTTTGCACCCACAGCCCTCAGTGACCAAGTCCTCAGCAATCCGTCTCTATGCTATCGTCCAGAACTCCTGGACAAGATCCTCAGTTCCAACTAGCCAGCTATACTCATGTCCCCCAAACCACCGTGTGTGTGTGTGAGGTTCATTTAAGTAATCTCTACACCCAATGTGGGGCTGAAACTCATGACCTTGAGATCAACAGTTGGATGCTCTTCCAATTGAGCCAGCCAGGCGCCCCAAAAAACCACTTTGTGTTTCTATACCTCTGTATTGTTTTTGCTCGTGGGACCTCGGTGTCCCAGGTTCTCTGGTCTTCGGCCTAAGCCCCCTTTTGAAGTGTCCAAATTGTAATCCTGTCAGTCTTCTTCCCTCAAGTAACTTTCAGAATTTCTGAAGAGTTCTCTCAAGTCCCCAAAATCATTCTGTTGTCACTTGTCACCATGCAGTCTCTCACGCCTGCAGATGACAGCCTGCTTCTGCAGGCTGCGTTCTCCAGGGACCGTTCTGTCCTGGCGCACTCCCAGGCTACGTATTCGCTTCCACACAGGATGGCTGCATCCAGACTATACCAGTGTGTGGAAGGAACACGGGGCTGCGGGCAGCTGGAGGAGATGTGTGCACTTACTCAGCCACCCTTCCCCTCCCTCACTCCACACCTGCACTCACACCCTCAGGGCCAGCTTCTGTCCATCAGTCTGAGAACAGACACTGGGTGTCGATCCCGCGTCCCGCACCATGCTAGGCACTGGGGATTCAAGGGTGGACCACAGGACACAGGTCCTGTTTTCAAGACAGACATTGAATAAATTACTATAAATAGGTCAGGCGAGCAAATAAATTCTTTTTTTTTAATTTCTTAATCTTTAAGTAGGCTCCACACCCCACGTGGGGCTTGAACTCATGACCCTGAGATCAAGAGTCACACACTCCACCGACCTGAGCCAGCCAGGCACCCCAGAGGTGAGCAAATAATTCTAAGTGTGCAAAATGCTGCCAGAGAAATTCTTGGGAGTACAAGCTTATGTCCTCTACATTCTCTGGGGCCCAGAGTGGGGAAAACTAGTGTTCCCACCCTTTATATCATATCTAGTCGAGTTAATAATAATATAACCTATAAAAAAACAATTACAGGGGTGCCTGGGTGGCTCAGTCGGCTGAGCGTCAGACTTCGGCTCAGGTCATGATCTCACTGCTCGTGAGTTCAAGCCCCACGTCGGGCTCTGTGCTGACAGCTTGGAGCCTGGAGCCTGCTTTGGATTCTGTGTCTCCCTCTCTCTCTGTCCCTTCCCCGGCTTGTGCTCTGTCTCTCTGTCTCTCAAAAGTAAATAAAAATTTAAAAAAGAAAAGCAATTCTGAACTTAAGAAAGACAGCTTTTTACATTGTTATGCAGACAGTTTAGCTCCTGATTTTTTCATATTCCTCAATAGAGAATGAAAAGAGCCAAAATTCACACTCAAACTATGTGCTTGGCACTATTCTAACAATTTTCACAATAACCTATGAAGGAGTCCTATTATTTTCCCCACTTTACAGATGAGACAACTCAGGCACAGAGAAGTTTTAGTGAGCCCAAAGTCACACAGCAAGTCCGGGCAGAATTCAGAAGCCAGGCAATCTGACTGCTCAGCCCACATTCTTTAGTGGGATGCTATTATACCCCCATGGAGATGACTTGCATAATCACAGATAGATCATTAAAGTGGTTATCCCCAAACAATGAAGCAATCTTTCTTCAAAGGTATTTTGCACCCCCACCTCTACAGCAGAGAGAAGACCAGCCCATCTGTGAGTCCTGGACTTTTGTCCCAGTGCCAGGCTCCAACACCCACCACATCACGCCTCCCCACACAGGGTGGGAGTCGGGGGGAAGGCTCTTCTCTGTTGCTGAGACTCCCCCACCCCCGCCCCGGTGCTGTGGAACCCCAGACTGAGGCCCTCCCAGGCCCAGTTCACGCTGCCGTCTTCCATCTCTGGATTCAGGCCGCAATCCCCGTCTGGGGACACGCTCTGACAGACAACCTTCACGACTGGGCTCAGGGACGGCGCACCTTGCACGGAGCTGATGCACAGACAGAATCATTGACTGGCTGACCTGGTGATTGAGGGAGAGTCCCCAGGTTGTAGGGTCTGTGTGGTAGGGCAGGACGGGTGCGACACTTCAGTTCTCAATCTGACTTTTCTTACACGGTTTAAAAAATATCTGTGGATGTCATGAACATGTCTGGAAAATATTCGCCCAGTAGACGCGGAATATGCCAAGCACTGGGCTGGGCATCACAGGTGACACAACCCGTCTCCCCCCGAAGTCTCTAGCTAATTGGTGGCCGCTTTTCAGGTAAATCCACAGGCACAAATCCAAGGTCATCACTCTTGTCCTTACGACACACAAACACAGACTCCAAACTCGCCTCTCCTCAAAGTCCCAACATTTCTCGCAGGCTCTCTGTTCCTCTGGGTACAGGTTGGTCATTTTTACCATGAAGGAAACCTAAGTTATATATTCATTCTTGGAAAGTAATGAGGAAACAGGAGAATGTAGCCTAAGAGACCCGCTCTTTCCTCTCTTGCCACCTCAGTAAGACCATCGGGGCAACTCTGTTCAGAGGTGGATCCTCGGCCAGCTGTGGGGCAGCCGCAGAGGTAATTTATTATGTGCTAAAAGACTTCAGAACATGATTACTTTCAGAACATGACTTTTTTTATTGAGGATTTTAACTGGGACAAACGAAGCAAAGGAATTGTTATGCATTTTACACCCCTGGACGTGTAAATCTTTATGCAATGAAGAAATGCAATGAAATGAAACTCAAATTTGAAAAGCTAACAGTTGATAATAATGATCAGCGGAGAGATGGTCAGTTTTCTGCCACAGTTTCAAGCTACAATTAATTCGCTTCTAAAATAAAATACGTGGAAAATCGAGGCCTTACTTGAATCCTAATGCGACAAATACGGACTGGATTTTTAGTTCCTTGTATCTTTCTGTAAATTGTCCACAACCACATTGGTGTCGGCCGTGGCAGGGATGGAGTTCGGTCCCTATGCTACCACTCGAGGCAGATTTAAAGACAGGCATCTTGTACCGTGTCCTTCTGTTCCATGCGGCTTCTCCACATTTTACTGAAATTAACTGGCAAAGGAGAGGTTTACCTATAAAATGACGTCAAAATAAAAAACTGGTAAAAACAGTAAAATCGAGAATCTGAAAGAATACTGTTAAGACATTTCCCCCACACCGTAACAGTGGTATAGAACATGAACATGACGCCTGATCGGATCCACAAGAAAGTAAGAAAATGTCTGTTCATGAGACTTTGTTGAAGGGTAGCACATGCCAGCGGAATCCTGAAAAAGATAAACCTAGGTTATTTAGCCTACAATTGCATGTAAGTAATAATCAACATATTTAACTACTATATATTTCTGCTAAAATGTCATGAAACTTACATCAAATCTTTGACAATTAAATTGGTAATTATCTGATACTTTAAAATATTTACTGACAGCAGTCTACTGGGCTAACAGTACATATGTACAATACAAATGCATATAATTCTCGACCTTAAGGAACTTATAGTCTAAAAGGAAATCTTCTCTTTTGAAAAAGTGCTTTTAAAGTGCTAATATTGCAAAAAATTGTTTTGCAATTTTCTTCTATCTTTGCTTTCCTTTAGAATGTGATCTTTACATACTATGAGGGAAGCAACTTTGTTTCTTTTGTTTATCACCACAAAATGCCCAACACGGCGGGGGATACACAACCGGCACTTAATAGTATTTGTTAAGTGACTGAATAAAGATACTTAGAAACTGCTTCAAATGTGCTAACAATCTCTTATATGACACTAGAATTCAAGCATCAGATTCTGTGATATACAGACATTTACAACATCCTTACTTATCTGCCCTAGAAGCTACGGTCCGACAAGCTAGAGAATGTGTTCTGCATCTGAGTCACACATTTCGCTCTTAAATAAGGACGGACTATTATTAGACAGGGACAACAGAAAAGAGGCCAGGGGGGACATTTGTATGGCTCTCCAAATAAAAGCGTAACTTATCAACTTCTAATTTTGACAAAAACACTAAATATCATCCATCATCTTTTCTCCCAGACATAACATTGCACTAGTTGCTAACTCCCATTGTAACAACCCTGTTAATACCCAGTGATTAAATTGATTGGTTGCAAATTCCCCTTCAACACTTACGTATGCCGTAACTTTAAAGATGGAAGAGGTAATTTGTATTTTCTTGGTTTGAGGGTTCTTTCGAACACTAAAATGGGGGGGGGGGGGGAAGGGATACATTTTAAATATAACAAGCATTTACATAATACATTTATTTTTGTTTATTAACGTTTATTCATTTTTGAGAGAGCATGAGCGGGGGAGGGGCAGAGAGAGGGGGAGACACAGAACCCGAAGCAGGCTCTAGGCTCCCAGCAAGTGTTCAGCACAGAGCCCGATCCGAGGCTCAAACCCACGAACCGTGAGATCATGACCTGAGCTGAAGTCAGGCGCTTAACTGAGCCACCTAGGTACCCCTACATTTTTTTTAAATGTTTATTCAGTTTTGAGAGAAAGAGAGAGACAGAGCATGAGCAGGAGAGGGGCAGAGAGACAGAGAGGGAGACACAGAATCTGAAGCAGGCTCCAGGCTCTGAGCTGTCAGCAAAGAGCCCGACGTGGAGCTCGAACCCACAGACCGTGAGATCAAGACCTGAGCTGAAGTCAGATGCTTACCTGACTGAGCCACCCAGGCGCACCCCCCCCCCCCCCCCCGCCTATTTTTAGTGTTTGGCATAATACATTTAGAATCCTGATCCCTTTAGTATGCGGGTGTTCTTATGCATACATAATATAGAAATACACACTATCCGACTCAAATGGTTTGAAAAGGACGGACCCGCAGTTTTACCCCAGGATGGAGAACTGCAGAACAGGTAATTTTACAGTTAGAATATTTGAGGTCTGACCGAGACTCAGGATGAATGTTTCCCAAGCCAGAGACAATTATCAGAAAAATAAGAACTGATAAAAGTCCGACTGAAGTGTAGGCAGCGGTAAAGGGTAGGCAAAAGTGCAACTACAGAATTCAACAACGTAAACAACACGCCAGCTCTGGCACTGATTTGTTGGTTCATTTTGGGAAAGATAAACCTTTCTGAACACCAATTTCCTCACACGTCAACTGGGCATACTATGGTTCTTTCTGGAATTATGTGAGAATCGAGTGGGATAAGGTATGTGAAAACTATTTGTTAAATGATGTACTATTAAATGATATCATATTAAAATTATTTTCTTTCAGTACCTCTCTTTCAGTTACTCTCCCCCACAAGATTCCCTGCGGCAGCACAGAGCGGAAGCACAGAGAGGGAAGGAACAAGCTACAGAAAGCGATGCACACATGTTCCCTTCCTAATGCTTTACCATCTGCAAAATACCTTCATATGACTTCCTTCATATAAAGACCACACAGCCCCATGAGGCTGTTGGGCACGACTTTACCAGGTTTAGAGACAGCAGGGCCAGAGAAGTTAAACGAGACATTAAAGACATTCCAGCTGAAAGTGGTATTTCTGGGAATAGACTCCAGGTGACACAGCGTCCATCCAGGTCCTTTCCCTAGGTCTCAACCGCTCATCCCCTGCCTCCAATCCAGCAGATGTGCACCACAGGCAGTCCTCCTGGGTGACAGGGGGACATCACATTGAAAGGAAGCTGGCCCCTTCCTCACTTCACTAGGTGCAAGCATCTTTCTCCTTCACTACATATGAAAGAGTGAGGTGGGCCAGGAGGAGAACGAAGGGGGACTGTGTCCAGTGTGTGTGTGTGTGTGTGTGTGTGTGTGTTTGCGCACCTACTGGAATGGGCAGACCTGAGCCATGTCAGGGTTAAAAGTTCTTGGGCAGTTTTTGGTTTTTTTAGGCAGCTTTTATCTGCAGAAATCATGCAATTAATTTCCATATCCTTCTACGACATGGATTAAGGTCATTTTATTTCTCTAAACACTTAACATATACTGCTTAAAAACTGAAGACTATATTTGAAGTTCTGTGCTTATCCAAGGGGTAACCATAGTCACTCCATATAAAACATTTATACTGCACACACCTACATAACCACCCAAACCAAACTACAGAACATACCTATGGTTATATCGATTTTAAGTGTTGATCTGGAGATGGTGATACGGGTATAAATATATAAAAATTCACTAAGCTGTAGGTCCACTATAATTTGTTCACTTTACTGCATGTAAATTAGCCCAGTAAAAAACAAAAACAAAAACAACCTAGACCAACCCTTGTGAAAGTTTGTACTTACCAAATAAACTGAGGAGAAAATTTAGTGTTTGACACTTCATTGAACAATCACTTAACACATACATGTACTGTAGTGTACTACTTACCGAAGAAACTACCATTTGAACATTATTAGAAGTTGGTTCCTGGGTGGCTCAGTTGGTTAAGTGACCAACTCTTGATTTGAGCTCTGGGCATGATCTCATAGCTCTGGAGTTTGAGCCCAGCGTCGGGCTCTGTGATGACAGTGCGGAGCCTGCTTGGGATTCTCTCTCTCTCTCTGCCCCTCTCCCGCTCTCTTTCTCTCTCAAAATAAATGAATAAACTTAAAAAAAAAAAGAAATAAGAATCCCACTGCTTAATTAGCATTTGAGGGCCATAATCTAAGCCTCACAGTTTAAATAATAACATTTCACATCTCAGGCAGATACGCAGTTTGGAAAACCTCTCCAAAAACTTTGATCGGAGCCTGTGTTTAATATTGACAGCAGAAAAGACAAAGGCTTCCATTAGTAACTACAGAATTATTTCTGCGTAGACATTTTTCAAATGTAATGAAACAACTGGTCATATTTACTCTCTAATGAACCGACTCTAAAGTATTACCTATTATTTAAAAGAACCATAATCCTTGAAAAGAAGGCACTTTCCAGAACGTTTCAAAAGGGTATTTTATGGGACTTGTAATAACGGATGAGGGAAAACATATCTTCAGAATGTTCTCACCCTTTGGTTTGAGCCAGAGACCACTAAAATCAAGCTCTGTGACGTACCTCCAACACGGACACACATAAGGGATGCACGTCTTTTCTGGAGCAGATTAGTGATGACGTTTCTCTGCAAGGGCAGGTTAGATAATGTAAAGCAGCTACTGCGTGTACAATTAAAAGATAGCAGACGTTCTCCTAAAAGATGTGTAAACACCCAAAATTCAAGTAACGGGACAGGAAAAAACAATATCCTTGCCGGTTAACTTGGCTTGTACAAGTGACTTGTCTGGAAATGTGGCTGGCTCAGGATGACAAGGTACTGACAACTGCTGGAGGTCCACGGGTGCTTCCCCTACACGTGCATTCCTCCCGAGGAGCGACACCGATCCACCCTGCACCCTCACCTTGACCAAATGCCACCGCCTCTGACCCAAATCAGCACAACCAGCTAGAAAAGCCAGAGGCAGTGCGAGTGACAAGCAAACCGGCATGGCTCCGAAGGGACTCTGATCATTCAGCCCGTTCAGTTGCTTTGCACTGGCACTTCAGCCATCTTAAGCGAATATTTATTCTAATCATAATTTTCTTCTAAAGTTGTTTTGGGAAGACAATTTCACATCTCCTCCGCACTTAGCAGAGAAATTCATCAGCATGCTTCAACTTGGGTCATCATGAGAAAGAGTTAATGGTTCTCAAATAAGAGTAATGCTGTAATTGGGCTGGTTCCTTCTCAGCGTCCCCTGGAATGGCAGACCAGTGACGTGCGTGTCTCCCCTGGACAGGGGACGGGCCGCCCTCTCTGCTGGCTCTTGGGGACCGCATTCCATCAAGACTTCCCTAACACAGCCACCCTAGTAATGTCCTCTTTTCAACTTCTGGGGCATTTATTACAGTATCAGGAGCTGCAAACATTTGCCTATAAAAAATCGAACATTTGATTTCATAACAATTTTTCCTTATAAAAACCTTCTAAACTATTACTTAATATGTTAGTTTCTTATAATTTCCTTAAGGTCAAGGGCTATCTGATGCTCCTCTTGTAGTCTCTTCGGAGCCTGGCGGAGTTCTGTGCACAGTATTAACACTTGTCGGTTGCCCGCCTAAGGGATTCTGAGGGTGTGCTTCTCTTCTTTCTGTTGGATGCCGTGAATTCTGACCACTCATTTTACCAGTGGCCGTTAACCCTGGAGCCATAGTTTCACTTAGCACCCAAGCAGTGTGGAAGAGAGTCACAGATGAGAATCCAGGACAGGGGAGGTCAGGGAAGACAGTTTCTTCAGTGTTTAGGTTCTAAAGTTACTTCTGTTTCAGACACCTCCAGCGGAATCTCCTCTTGCATAGCACACGATGGTGACGAATTCCACACGTTCGTGTGGCCAGTGAAGTACAACACAATGTCGTGGCAGCGGTGCGCGCGCGCGCGTGTGTGTGAGACTAGGTGTACCACAGAGTATCTGCAGGGAGTGCTGGAAGCAGGCCTACGGGTTTTCACGAGCTGAATATAAGGACAGAATGTTTTGGATGTGAGTATGTATATGTTTTTCTCAAATTCTGTTTCTAACATTTTTTTGGACAATCTTTACGTATTGGCAGAGTAACTTTTCCACAAAAATCAGAGGCAAATTAAAGAAATAATTTTTGTTTTTAAAACCGTATCAGAGGGGCCCCTGGGTGGCTCAAGCAGTTAAGCGTCTGACTCTCGGTTTTGGCTCAGGTTATGATCTCGCGGTTCATGGGTTCCAGCCTTGCCTCCGGCTCTGAGCTGACAGCGAGGAGCCTGCTTGGGAGTCTCTCTCTCCTCTCTCTCTCCTCCTCCCCCACTCTCTCTCTCTTTCTCAAAATAAATCAACTTAAAAAAAACTATATAAGAAAAAGAATGAAGTGAAATAACTATATCACGTAGTTGTCACACAGCTGAATGACACACAGAGCAGAAGTGAGATTTGAGATGCTGAGTGCAAGTAACGATCGAGAGTTTTACGACAAGCTAATTCTGTTTTTTTCCGATTAAAGCAAAATTTTGTAACTAAACTCTGCTTTCACTTGTTCCTATCCCTTTTGCCTACAGACATGATCCAATATCTTCATCACTGAAAAGCCCAACCCAAAGTATAAATAAATGATTATAAAGTTTTTATACCAATTAGATCTTCAAAGAGAGAAAAACAGAACTAGTGGATCACCTAAGCAAACCTGGAATTTAGAATTAACTTAAAAATGTAAAGTTTATGCCTAGATAAAAATCTTTCCACCTCTTTACAAAAAAGGTAATTGTTCTACTATTAGTCAAGCAAATTTACACAACCTGAGGAATCTTGTGTTCTCCTGAAATGTGAAAAGAGACCTGGGGTAAATGTCACAGGAGACCTGGGGTAAGTATAACAGGAGTTCTGGGGTGGGTGTGACAGGAAATCTAGGAGAAGTGTGAAGAGAGACCTGGGGCCAACATGACAGGAGACCTGAGGTGAGTGTGACAAGAGACCTGGGGTGAGTGTGACAGGAGACCTGGGGTAAAGGTGACATGAGACTGGTGGTAAATGTGAAATGAGACCTGTGCTAAATGTGACATGAGACCCGGGTGAGTGGACAGGAGACCGAGGTATCTGTGACAGGAACCTGGGGTAACTGTGACAGGAGGTCTGAGGTAAATGTGAGAGGACGCCTGGGATAAGTGTGACAGGAGGCCTGGGTTAAGTGTGGCAGGAGACCTGGGGTAAGTGTGACCCAAGACCTGGGATAAGTGTGAAAGGAGACCTAGGGTAAGTGTGACAGGAACCTGGGGTAAGTGTGATAGGAGACCTGAGGTAAAAGCGACATCAGACCTGGGGAGAATGTGACAGGAGACCTGGGGTAAATATGACAAGAGACCTGTAGTAAGTGTGAGAGGAACCTGGGGTAAGTGTGACAGGAGACCTGAGGTAAATTTGAGAGGACACTTGGGGCAAATATGACAGGAAATCTGGGGTAAATGTGAAAGGAGACCTGGGGTAATTGTGACAGGAGACCTGGGGTGAGTGTGACAGGAGACCTGGGGTAAAGGTGACATGAGACTGGTGGTAAATGTGAAATGAGACCTGTGCTAAATGTGACATGAGACCTGGGTGACTGGACAGGAGACCAAGGTATCTGTGACAGGAACCTGGGGTAAGTGTGACAGGAGATCTGAGGTAAATGTGAGAGGACGCCTGGGATAAGTGTGACAGGAGGCCTGGGTTAAGTGTGGCAGGAGACCTGGGTAAGTGTGACAGGAGGCCTTAAGTAAGTGTGACAGAAGACCTGGGGTAAGTGTGACCCAAGACCTGGGATAAGTGTGAAAGGAGACCTAGGGTAAGTGTGACAGGAACCTGGGGTAAGTGTGGTAGGAGACCTGAGGTAAAAGCGACATCAGACCTGGGGTGAATGTGACAGGAGACCTGGGTAAGTGTGACGGGAAACCTGGGTAAATATGATAGGAGACCTGGGGAGAATGTGACAGGAGACCTGGGGTAAATACGACAAGAGACCTGTGGTAAATGCACAGGACATCTGGGGTAAGTGTGACAGGATTCCTGTGGTAAATGGGACAGGAGCCCTGGGTAGGTGTGATAGGAGACCTGAGGTAAAAGTGACATCAAGGCTGTGGTGAATGTGACAGGAGATCTGCGATAAGTGTGACAGGAGACATGGGGTAATATGACAGGAGACCTGAGGTAAAAGTGACATCAGACCTGGGGTGAATGTGACAGGAGACCTGGGGTAAATGTGACAGGAGACCTGCGGTAAGTATGAGAGGAACCTTGGGTAGTGTGAAGGAGCCCTGAGGTAAAAGGGTAGTACACCTGGGATGTGGTGACAGGAGACCTGAAATAAATTTGAGAGGACACCTGGGGTAAATATGACAGGAAATCTGAGGTAAATGTGAAAGGAGACCTGGGGTAATTGTGACAGGAGACCTGGGGTAAAGGTGACATGAGACTGGTGGTAAATGTGAAATGAGACCTGTGCTAAATGTGACATGAGACCTGGGTGAGTGGACAGGAGACCTAGGTATCTGTGACAGGAACCTGGGGTAAGTGTGACAGGAGATCTGGGGTAAATGTGAGAGGACGCCTGGGATAAGTGTGACAGGAGGCCTGGGTTAAGTGTGATAGGAAACTGATGTGATAGGAGGCTTGGGGTAAGTGTGACAGCAGACCTGGGGTGAGGTGACAGGGGACTCAAGGTAAGTGTGACAGGAGATCTGAGGTAAACGTGACAGGATGCCTGGGATAAGTGTGACAGAAGACCTGGGGTAAGCACGACAGGAACCTGGGGAGAATGTGATAGAAGATCTGGGGTAAGTCGGCCGCTAAGCAGGCATGGAGCGAGTAATCCGTTGGATGGGGAAGGAAGCACAGTCAGATGAGAGCCGGGAACTGGGTGCTAAAGAGAGTCAGGGAGATGTGACCATGTCCCAACCTGGAGGAGAAGGGAGAGGCCGGAAAAGGGGTTCGAAGCGGTGCTGTTCTCACACGCTTTGATGATTGGCGTCAACAGGACCCAAGAGACGCTAGGCGAGCCCAGCACAGTTAAACAATGCACTCCGTTAACCAGAGATTTACCGACTGTAATCTAGCAACATTACCTCACTAGATCTTTATAGATAAGCTTTGTTGTTTCCAGATACGGATTAAGCACATCTTCATACTGACAAAGGGCTCCACCAAGGCAAAGATGTTTGAAAAGACAAAACAGGAACTCTTCTCTATCAGCTTGGCTAAATATTTCATATTTTTCTGAGTCTTCCACTAGCAAAACCTATGGAAAATGATAAAATTCATCTTAATCTAGCATGATTTAAGGCTCTAAGTTTTGTTTGCAAAAGTTTCCATTTATGAACTTACAAATGATCCTAGGCCTATGTCGACAACCAATCCTGAACAACCAGAAAGAGTAATCGGTGAGACCTGCACTCACTTTCCCCCCATGTTACCATTAGGTACTGATGCTCAGTTAAAGGAGTAAATCTAATCTCCTCCTCTTCCCCTTTATACCTTCGTTCTAATTTGTATCTTTAGTAATGGCTTTAGCACTACTGCAATTTTAGTGCTGAGTCACCTTAAATCTTATTTGGAAACAAGGAACCATAAATAAATGGAGAAACTTCTCCATCCCAGAAGGTCTGTAGCCTTTGCTTCAGTCTGGAAGCTGGCCCTCATTTTCTAAGCCCTACCCCTGCACTTCTGGATGACCACTTTCCTTACCACCCCTGCCCCGGCCCACCCCCATTACTCCATTTTGAACTATTCAGGTGAGTGGACCATCATAACCGCCTCTTTTCCTGCTGTCCCCTAATAATATCATCCTACACATCACCCATCTATACTGACTCTTGCTCTCTGGAGACTTCACCACCTCTTTCAGAAAACAGCACGACAGGGTCGGACGTGGGAGGGTTTCTTATACCATTGGCCGTTCCACACAACTGATTAACTCGATTGCGGTAGATACGGACAAGGTGACGAATGTAAACCATAACACACATTTCTTTTATTGAGTTGTTTATACTCCACCTGCTTGTAAAAAGAATGTGAAGTAGCTAACAGTAAAATACCGACACGGTACGAAAAGTAAAAGGCAAAAACCTGTAACCAAGAAACAAAGTGGGAAAGAAAATACATACAACAAGGAGTCGGAATGCTGTAAAAATTGTACATAACACTAACACTACCAAACAGGTAAAGGAGGGAAATAGGAGTTATACAAAATCACTGTCTAGTAGCAAGAAGTGCACTTAAATTAGGAAACCTGATCAAGCTTCACATTTGATTTACCCCAATCTCAAATGAATATTCATCACAAGGTCAGCATAAAAGAGGCACTTAAAATAAACTCTGTGGTGTTGCCAGTGTGCAGGTTACTTACAATGAGTTTATGAAAGCCAAAGTCACACGCAGTAAAAGGTGAGGGGAAGTGGTTTACAGTTTATTACTCCCTGGGTGTGCCACACATACGGCTTGGCCCATCTCCCCTCCTTGCCTGCTTCCCTCCTTCTCTCTCTCTCTCTCTCTCTCTAAGGAAATGATGTGATATTGAAGCCTGAGTTTGTAGCTACCTAAAGATTTGGCTTAACACAAGAGCGACTAAAGCTCTCAGGAATGACGAATGAACGCATTCCTCGCATGAGCACTCTGGTTACTGAACTGATTAGGCTGCGCAGTGTAAAAATGACAGAAATAAAAATATTTGGGGAATAAATGTGGAAGTGGGACCCACCTGCGGCTGATCTCCCCGTGTGCTTCCACATGGGGCCCTCAGGGAGGAGGTGTGCAATGTGGTTAAGGAGCCAGACTTGTGAGCCGCCTGCGGAAGGTGGTTATCGGCAGGCCTCAGTGAGGCGGTGTGACGGGCTCGGTCCTGCTGCATGGCGGAGGGCCCTTTTCAGTTCAGGCTAAGGCTGGAGGTTATTTATTGATTTATTTTTTCAGCCAGAAAGCAACCAAGTTAACACCTTGCTTGTCGCCACAGGGCGACAGAAAAACAGTGTGGGTACTTCCTGAATTCAAGGGCTACGCATGGAAGTAAAGAAGACCAGCAGCAGAGGGGAGCCTGGGGGGCTCAGGCGGTCGAGCGTCCGACTTCAGCTCAGGTCATGATCTCACGGTCCGTGAGTTTGAGCCCCGCGTCGGGCTCTGAGCTGTCAGCACACAGCTCAGAGCCTGGAACCTGCTTCAGATTCTGCGTCTCCCACTCTCTCTGCCCCTCTGCCACTCATGCTCCCTCTCTCTCTCTCTCAAAAATGAATAAATTCTAAAAAAAAATTAAAAAAAGAAAACCAGACGACAAGCAGCAGAGCAGAGAAGGCGCATCCGTCTCTCGAAAAGTCCGTTGCCAATGCTCTCAGTATAAGTGAGGGTGAGCTCTCTGAAATTAGGGGGCAGGGCCTTGTGATAGAGAGGTACATGTGCCAGCAGAGATCGGGGACAGATAAGAAGAGCTGACATAGTGCCCCAAAAGGAAGAAGACCCAGACTAGACTAGACACTTTGTAGAGGTTAATTTCCAGTCTTTGGTAAGGAAGAGTAGAAATTATCAGATCCCCAAGGTACGGTGCTTATCTTGTGTTATACATACCACCTAACTACAGAGCAACTATATATAGTCTCCTCAGTTGTGTTTGGACATCCTCAATGAGCAATTTGATTGTCTTCTTCAACTAAGGGTTCTTCGAGGTGTTCTGTTGGTGTAGAAGAACGCAGAGACTGGCTGGATGCCTCCCCGGTCTCCTACAGACAAGATGTCTATGTCCAGAATGGTGTGTCAGGGGCTTCCCTAGGTCATTCCCATCTGGATTTACAATAAATTCAACTTATACATCTCCTTATTCAACTTACACATAGCGACATCTCCTAAATGTAGAATAATAGTAATTAGTGGCTAGTCATTACTATTACTGAAAGCTTACTAAATACTAGGCATTGGGCTAAACACTTTAAGTGCATTATCTCACATAATTTTTTTTTTTTTTTTGAGAGAGAGAGACAAAGTCGAGTGGGAGAGGGGCAGACAGATGGAGACAGAGAATCTCAAGCAGGCTCCGAGCTGTCAGCACAGAGCTCGAATCCATGAACTGTGAGATCATGACCTTAACCGACTGAGCAACATGGGGCCCCTCACATGATTCTTGCATCATTCTTATTTTATAGATGAAAAAAATGAGGCTAAGTACCACAGTTATTAAGTGGCTGAGCCTGTATTTGAATCTATGTCTATTTGATACCAAAGCTTTATTTTTTTTTTTTTAATAATCTCTACACCCAATGTGGGGCTTGAACTCATAATCCTGAGATCAAGAGTTGCCCGCTCCATCGACTGAGCCAGCCAGGAGCCCCTGAAGGCCCTAATTTTTTTTTAATGTTTATTTATTTTTGAGAGAGAGAAAGACAGAGTGCAAGCAGGGGAGGGGCAGAGAGACAGGGAGACACAGAATCTGAGCTGTCAGCACAGACACTGGCACGGGGCTCTAACTCTCGGACCACGAGATCAAGACCTGAGCTGAAGTCAGCAGCTTAACCGAATGAGCCACCCAGGTGCCCCTGAAAGCCCTAATTTTTGTCCATTTGGTAAATACTTTATCTCCATAATTTAATGATAATAAGGGGCGCCTGGGTGGCTCAGTCAATTGAGTGTCCGATTCTTGATTTCGGCTCAGGTCATGATCTTGATTTTGGATTAGGTCATGAGATGGGGCCCTGTGTTGGGTTCTGTGCTGAACATGGAGCCTACTTGAGATGCTCTCTCTCTCCCTCTGCCTCTCTCCCAGTTGCTCTTGCTCTCTCTATAAATAAAATAATGATGATAATAATGCATTTCATTTTAACATGTCACACTTTTTAAAAAGTATATTTAAATGCTCTCTCAACTCATATCTCAACAGTTTCAACAAGATAGAATGGGAATTTTAATCTCTATGTTGTACAGATAAGATCTTGGGGCTCAAGATATTGAATGATTTGCTTAGTTACTATCTTATAAATAATAACTCAGGAATTAGCTAAATAATCTATGTCTTCTGATTCAATACACCTCTTGCTAAAAAAAAATTAGTTAATTGAATGGTTTTTTAAAAAGTTTATTTATTTTGAGAGAGAGAGAGAGAGAGAGAGTGTGAGTAAGGGAGGGATGGGGGCAGGTGGGAGAGAGAGAATCCCAAGTAGGTTCCAGACAGTCAGTGTGGAGCTCGATGTGGGGCTCGAACCCACAAACCACAAGCTCATGACCTGAGTCGAAACCAAGAGTTGGACGCTTAACTGAGCCACCTAGGCGCCCCTAAAATGGCTTTTTTGATCTCAGCTGTGAGACAGAACGATTCTTTTACAACAGGGATATTTTTAAATAGTCATTTGATATGTTAAGAGCCCCATATCGAAGAAAAATAGCCATGAGTTAAGCAGGTCAGGGCTTCTCGGCCTTAGCACTATTGAAATTTTGGGGCAGAGAACTCTGTTGTGGGGGGCTGTCCTGCCCACAGCATGATGTTTAGCAACATCTCTGGCCTCTATGCATGACTGTTAGTAGCATCTGGTTGAGAACTACTGAAATACACAGATAGTTCAGTTGACAGTAAAAGTCCCATCCAAGAAAAAAATCTACCAATGTAACTGATATTACTGATCATTAATAATTGATAAAAGGTATTTTAGGTATTTTACATAGGTAAAAGTTTTTGACATTAAGCATTTCCTGAAATAAAATTCTATTATGAAATTTTAAAAATCTATACTTACTTTTCGTAATTCATCAGATATAGGAAAGGGATCACAAAAAGAATCTAAACACTTAATGATATGTCCATCATCGCGTACAATATCTTCATCATATAACCGACGAAAAAATGACATTGAAAGCTGTGTACAAGGAACATTTGTGGCTTCAATTTTTTTCACTTCAGATCCTGAAAAAAATTTTATAGAATATAAACTTATTATTCTCAATTATTTCCAAAACAAGTATTACAATGCAGGGATTCTAAGTAGTCAAATAGGGCATATATTTTGGTATATTTAAAGGACACATTAGGGATCTTATTAAATTCTTAGTTTGCTGTTTGTTCATTTTTATTAATCACTAAAAGTCTGTAACAAAATTTCACCATTTCAGCCCTAGAGTATGTAAATTAGAAAATGTCTGAAAATGAAATCATTTTTCGTGTAGTAGGGGATTCTTACATCAGTTTTAATCCACATATCAGAATCGCCTATAAAAGCATTGGAACTACTTTGTGTGACTTTGGATTTATATTGTGCTCAATGCTTTATAATTTGTATTACAAAAACTTTAATTAATGTTAAGTAATGGCTGTTTGTAAAGTCCTGAGGATGTCTTGAAATTTCTTCTCTCCAATAAGCAATTTCTCCCTTGTGATCTCATTTACAGTGTTTATGACCCAAAACCAGCTTTTCCAAGTCAAGGTAAGTTTCAAACCAGGCCCTAATCAAGTTATGACAAGTTTGGAATTAGAGAAATTTGTGACCATGATGTTTTGTCTATTTTCGTCTTGTAGCTCGAGTTTTTCCCCGCATACCTTCCCCACCCCAAACTTACTTCCTAAATGTGTCCTTTAGGAATGGATTTTCCATTACTAGAGGTTCTTCTCAATTACAGAAAGACACAAAGACTAAAATGAACATTTATTATTGCCTCAGTTTCTCTCCATTTCTCTCTCATGCACTCATATCCACACACACATTCAGATATAAAGAGGTGGTGGTCTTCTTTGTTCAAAGTTCTCCCTAGAACAGCACACCGAGGTGTGGGGGCCCGTGGTGTGACCTCTCCCTGATACGCTTGTTCGGTATTTACGCCGGAAGCAGCTCGAGCTTGAGATGAGTGAGGCTGGTGATGATCTGCGCTTTTCCTTCTGGTTGCCCACCTGGAGTCCTGCGAGCACCTGCCACTTGTTCTGGGCTCGAGCTGGCCTTGTGTGGACGCGCAGTGGGCGTCTGGAGACAGGAACTGTGTATGCTTCAGTAATTTCGAAAACTACACTTCTAGGAAAAGATCCTTTTGTTTCAGGGGAAAAAATCCTGTGGGGGATTAAAGGGACAAGAGACCACAGAAAGTGACAGAAGAGTTGTGAGCACTGCAAGAACAAAGAACTAGAGCAGTATAGAGCCAGACGGTCTTCAAAGACGGGTTGGTGGCCACAGGATGAGGGACTGACACTGGGCAACGTGCCATTCTTTAAAAAAAATTTTTTTTTAATGTTTCTTCATTTTTGAAAGACAGAGACCGAGCACAAGCAGGGGTGGGGCGGGGAGAGAGGGGGACACAGAATCTGAAGCAGGTTCCAGGCTCCGAGCTGTCAGCACAGAGCCCAATGCGGGGCTCGAACCCACGAACCATGAGATCATGACCTGAACCAAAGTCAGATGCTCTACTGACTGAGCCACCCAGGCCCCCCGGCAACATGCCATCCTAATAAATGACTCTAGCTCTGATTTAGGGAGTGGCAGGAGGGTTGGGTTGGTAAGATAAGGTAATTAAATTCAAACCATGTACTCCGAGGCATAGAAATAGCATTTGCAAGGGACTGAACTGTGTTCCTCCAAAATTAATATATTGAAATACCACAATGTAATGGTATTTCGAGATGGGGCCTTTGAGAAGTAATTAGGGTTAGAGGAAGTCATGGGTGGGGTTAGGACTTCTGTCAAATCAATTCTGAAAGGACACAATTCAGTCCAAAGCATTCTGCCCCTGGTACCCACACCCCCAATTCATGTCCTTCTCACATGCAAAACGTGTTTATTCTATCCTAACAGCCCCAAAAGTCTTAGCTCATTCCTGCATCAATGCTAAAATCTAAAGTCCAAAATCTCACCTACATATCACCTAAATCAGATACAGGTAAGAGGGAGGTACACCTCATCCTGGGGCAAAATTCCTCTCCATCTGTGACCCTGTGAATCCAGACAAGTGACATGCTTCCAAATACAATGGTGAGACAGGCAGAGGAGAGACATCTTCATTCCAAAAGGGAGAAACAGAAAACAAGGGGTGATGGTCCCAAGCAAGCCTAAACTTGGCAAGGCAAATTTCATTAGACTTTAAGCCTCAAGAATAATCATCTTTGGTTCAATGCTCTGTCTTCCAGACCCGCTGGGGCGGTGGCCCAGCCTCTGAGGTTCTCCCGCAAAAGGCACAGTGTGTTCCTGAAACCGAGGGTGGCCCCGATGATCTCTGAACTGCCTTTTAGTCCTTCTTCTCTTCTCCTGCAGAACGGCCATGTGTCAGCCAAATGGCTCTATCATCTGGTCCCGTGGGATCTAAGAGGTCTGACAGCCTTCATTTTGTCTCGTTTCTGTCCCCTTTAGTTCAAACCGGCAGTGTCTTTGCCAGTACAATCCCCAGTGTAACTCTGGCTTCTGTTGAAATGGCTGATTAAGTCCATGAATTACACACATGCTCTCTTTATCAAATGGTTGCCCAGCCATATTTGTTCTCTTCAAAAGAATCTCTCCCATTTTTTACAATATGAAAAGGCTGAGAATTTGCCAAATCTTCAAGCTCTGGTTCCTTAACGAATCCTTCTTCAATCTGTCTCTTTCCTTTCCTACTTTATTACAAACGTTCGGGAAGAACCAAGCTGCTCCTACAATAGTTTGTTTAGACACGTCCCAGCTAAATATATAATTTCATCACTTGCAAATTCTACCTTCCCCAAAACACCAGAACATAGTTCAGCCAAGTTCTCAGGCATTTTATGGATTGTCTTTCCTCCACTTTCTGATAACAAGGTCCTCATTTCTGTGTGAGACCTCACTAGAATCAAGCTTAACATCCGTGTATCTGGGCTAGCATGCACCTCAAAACTCTTCCACCAACACCCGTGATGCAGTTTCACAGCCACTTCTAACCTTTTTAGGCATGTTACAGAAACATTCCACTTCTCGGGACCAAAATCTGTCAGTCTGCTTAGGCGGCTATCACAGAATATCAGACTGGGTGG
This sequence comes from Puma concolor, assembly GCF_028749965.1. NCBI lineage: Eukaryota > Metazoa > Chordata > Mammalia > Carnivora > Felidae > Puma > Puma concolor. Next base: position 116,155,185 of record NC_141676.1, read on the forward strand.
TTTAAACAACAGACGTTTATGTCTCACAGTTCTGCAGGCTGGGAAGCCCAAAAACCAAGGCACCAGCTGATTTGGCTCCCGGTAAAGGCTCTCTTCCTGACTTGCAGACGGCTGCCTTCTTGGCTGTCGGCACATGGCAGAGAGCTCTGGGATCTCTTTCTCTTGATGTAAGGGCATTCATCCCATCAGAAGGGCTGCTTGAGATGTAGTCTAAACCTAATTAGCTCCCAAAGGCCTCATCTTTAAAAAAAAATTTTTTTTAAATATGTATTTAGTTTTGAGAGGGAGAGACACAGAGTGCAAGCAGGGGAGGGGTAGAGAGAGAGGGAGACACAGAATCTGGAGCAGGCTGCAGGCTCCGAGCTGTGAGCACAGAGCCCGACACGGGGCTCAAACCCACAAACCGCGAGATCATGACTTGAGCCGAAGTTGGACGCTCAACCGACTGAGTCACCCAGGCGCCCCAGGCCTCATCTTCAAATACAGTAACATTGGGGGTTAAAGCTTCAACATAAGAACTTGGCGGGGGCGGGGGGCCACAATTGAGTCCATAGCACATGCTATCTGTTAGGCAGAAAATATGGTAAAATCATGTCTCCACCATTTATAAGACATGTGATGCACTGCTATGATCACATACAAAGTTAAGAATGTATTTTTTCCCCTTGATATCAGCATAATACACAGGTGTCTATTTACTTGGTGTCCAAATTGGTGTTTTCTGACAACTTCATTAATGCTGAAATGGCAGAGACAGGATAGTGTAGTGGTCAAGACCTTGAATTCTGGAGTCCGGCCAGCTGTGCAAAACTGCAAATTATTTAGCTCATGAATCTGACTCTTCATTTGGGACATAGGTATAATAATACCTCTCTGAGTTGGTCTGAGAATTAAAAGAGGTAATGGGGGCATGTGGATGGCTCAGTCAAGCATACCGCTTTGGCTCAGGTCATGATTTCGTGGCTTGTGAGTTCAAGCCCCACATCAGGCTTGCTGCTGTCGGCACAGAGCCCCTTCGGATCCTCTGTTCCTCTCTCTTTGCCGTCTTTCTTGCGCTCTCTCAAAAATGAATTGAAAAAAAAAAGCCATTTAAAGGATTTAATGAATATAATGCCCTTAACTAAGCACATAGGAAGCATCCATTATATGTCACCCAAAAAAGGGCACAGTGTGTCTGTATGAGGAGGGCTGCAGCATCTGGGAGACAGGGACCGCGGCAGAAAGCCCTGGCAGTCCAGGCCCAGGTGAGGGCAGCAGTGAGGGGGATCCTTCACCACACTCTTTACCACTGGTTCACTTGCTACAAGAATGTCTTTTCTCTCATTTTCTTTTTTTTTTTTAATTTTTTTTTCAACGTTTTTATTTATTTATGGGACAGACAGAGACAGAGCATGAACGGGGGAGGGGCAGAGAGAGAGGGAGACACAGAATCGGAAACAGGCTCCAGGCTCCGAGCCATCAGCCCAGAGCCTGACGCGGGGCTCGAACTCACGGACCGTGAGATCGTGACCTGGCTGAAGTCGGACGCTTAACCGACTGCGCCACCCAGGCGCCCCAATCTTTTCTCTCATTTTCAAAAGCTGTTTATTTTAACAGCTGGCCCTCAGAGGAAAATTGGAGAAGACGGCTGATACATCAGAAACAGAAAAGCTGGTAGGAGATACAAAACAAGCTAATGGAAGAGTACAGCAATCCCCTAGAAACTTCTACTTCCGAAGTAGAGTGCTACCTCTTTTGCCCAATTTTTCAGAGTACTTCTAATTGATTCTGCCAGGCACATGTGGAATTTTAGAACCTCTCTTTTTGCAATGCGTTTTTTAAAAATCAGAAAAAAGTCAGTACTGTTTGTCAGTACGGGGGAAGATTGAACTTTTCTCAACGAACGTTATTTTTGTAAAAGAATTGACTGAAGTTACTGTAAAAGTTTCATAAACTCTTTGCTACGTGCCTGTGATTATTTCCTTCTGAAGACTTTGAACCTGTAAGTACATTTGCTCAGAGAGTCAGTCTAACTCTGAAAGTATTCTGAAGATCACCCTGTACCAGCTTTTTGCTCTATAAATTTTACAGTGGTTTTTAGCCAAAAGCAATAAAATGTGACCTACTAATTCTAACGTCACAAATCTCATTCTTGAGTAATACTTTCGGCAAAGTCATTTTTGTGTAAGACTACTAGAATTCCATGAACATGCAATGTAGGAATTTACCAAAACAACCCCATCTAATTTAAAATCCACTTACATTTTTCTTAAGCACAAACCCACATTATTAACCAGATTTTCCTCCTAAGTGGAAGAATGACTGGTTCTATTGTTAAGACACTTCAAACTAACATTTAAAATATAGTGGTCATGTTTTTGTTTTCAAAACACTCTTCTATTAACTCTCTGGTTTACTCCTTAACCTGAGAGTTATTTAAGAGATTTGAGTGCTATTGTTTGGGTAATTTTGCTTAAAGATTCCTACCTATGTTTCAAGGTACTATGAAATTATTACATAGATAAAATTTTCTTTTTGAGATTTTAAGACTCTCTTCCATGACTTTGTATGTTATTTTATGAACATTCCATGAATGGCCACTTCCTCGGTCAGAAATCCGCTGCCCTGCCCTGAATGCTTTTGCTCAAACACCCTCACATCAGCAGAACTCTACCTGACACTCTCCTCCTTTTGCTCCTACTGCTATGGTAGCACATTATTGCACTATTTTTTTTTCATGTTTTTATTTTTGAGAGAGACAGAGAGAGAACACGTGTGCGAGCGGCAGAGGGGTAGAGAGAGGGAGACAGAATCTGAAGCAGACTCCGTGCTGTCAGCGCAAAGCCAGATGTGGGGCTCGAACCCACATCCTGTGAGATTATGACCTGAGCTGAAGTCGAACGCTCACCCGACTCAGCCTCCCCAGGCACCCCTCGCACTATTTTTTTTTTTTTTTTTTACATATCAACCAGTTTCTTGAGCATCATTTTCTTGTGTTCACCTCACTGTTCCCTGCATCGAGCAGAGTCCATGGGAGACACACAATAAATACTTTCCCAATGAATGAAAAGAGAACTGGTGCTCCTGTGCCGTGCCAGGACAGGAGCAGTGGGCCCCCAGGAGAAAGACGCAGGGCAGGCCTGGCACAGCTCATCATGTTTGACCTTGACGTTATCAAACAGGTGAGTCATTATTCACAATGTGTATTTTAATAATGAAAATTCCAAAGGCAAAATTTTGTTATAATAATAAAATCATCATCTGAAAAGATAAAAATATGTTTTACTTACCTAATGTAATCCATTGTCCAGAAGAATCTGAAAGTAACTTCAAATTAGGAATAACATTTGGGTCTTTAAAAAAAGCCTAAAATACAAATTTGAGGGGAATAAGTTAGAAACTGTATTACAAACAATATCAAGAATTAATTTCTAAAACAACTGTAGTAAACTCTCACTTGATCGGGGAAGGACGATTTTATTTTATTTTTATTTATTATTTTTTTAATGTCTATTTTTGAGAGAGAGAGAGAGAGAGCGAGAGAGCGTGAGCAGGGGAGGGGCAGAGAGAGGGCGACACAGAATCTGAAGCTGGTTCCAGGTTCCGAGATGTCAGCACAGAGACTGACGTGGGGCTCGAACTCATGAACCATGAGATCATGACCTGAACCAACGTTGGACGCTCAATGGACCGAGCCACCCAGGCGCCCCTCATGAGTATTTGTGATCTAAGGGTAGTAAGAACACCCTGAACAGATGTAAGCAAAGAAAGAGCTTAAATCAGTCCTATTTTTTACCATGATTCTGGCAGCAGCGTGGAAAATGAGCTGAAGGGTTATTAAGAGAATAGGTAGAAGGGAAGGTACTGCTGTAATCCAGGAAGATCTGATGTTCACATCAGTCAAGATGATAGCAAGGGGGAGGTAGAGAAGTGAATGGCCTCAACGACCGTTTAGGAGGACAAAGGACAAAGGGCGAGGGAGGAACCACAGATGATGCATGAGAAACTGGACAGAATGAATGTCATTTCATGAGAAAGGGAACAGTGAAGAGGACCAGGTGTGCAGGGTGAAGATTAATATGTTCCGCAAGTATCTCTGAATACCTACAGCATGACACACACAAGTTCCTGTGCCACGGAGTTTACATTCTAGTGGTGGAAGGTAAACACTTCACAGGTATCATCTATGCCCAATCACAAAAAAGAAAAAAATATTTTCCCCAAAACTACTCCTCAGGAAAAAAAAAAAAAAAAGGCAAGTTGATAACTTTATACATTCAAGCTAAAGAGTGTTTGTGCAATTATCTTTATTTAACATTTTATTTTCTTTTAAAGTTTATTTCAGCTATTTTGAGAGAAAGAGAGAGCATGGGAGGGGCAGAGAAAGGACAGAGAGAATCCCAAGCACGTTCTGCACCGTGTGCACGGAGCCCAAAGTGGGGCTCAAACCTACGAACAGTGAGATCATGACCCAACCTGAAATCAAGAGTCAGAAGCTTAACTGAGTGGCCCAAGTGCCCCACAATCATCTTAATTTCTATAATATACGCTTTGAAAAGAAATATAAGCTGGAGTTAACCTCAGTTAATACTGATTTTGAATGCCTTTTAGATGTCTTCTGCAAAAATCAGTACAAGGAGAAATTTAATTCAGATTTAGTAATTATCCCTGGGGGGAGGGAGTATCAACTTACAATTACATTTTATATGCCATTATAAATGGACGCAGGCTAAGTGACCTGCAGTGAAGTGACCTAGAGCCAATGGAAATAAGTCTTCATAAAGGCCCCTCACATAAAGCAACACGAGAATCATTATGCTGTTGGGGTTAATTATGCACCGAAAGAATAATAATAATAATTTAAAAAAAGCCCTGTCCTAATAGATGCACATGGTATTTTGGGTATGTTATAGAATTTCCAGTGGGGCATTAGAAGGAATTCTCTGTATCTCAACTTTAGGAAAGCTGATGTGCTTTGGGAAAATATTACATGATTCCCAAACAAGTTACAGGATAACAAAGATACGAATATCAAAATGCATGTAAAGATTAAACTTACTTGTTTCAGAAAATGTGAGCGTTAAAAAAGTATTTCTAAATTGATATATTATTTTCTATAACATAGAATGTTAAATGTACGTCTATTCTATGCCACACATGAAATCTAGCAGATTGCTGGTTTCTGATCCAGTATCCATTCCCTTCTTCTTCCTTAAGGAATCCAATTTTATTTGGGATGGCAATGTGCTCAGCTAAAAGTCTGCACCGCCTAGTCTCTGTGTTATGAGGTCATGAGGCGTGAGCAGAGATGTTGGCAGACCTTTAGAAAGCTTGGGGCGCCTGGGTGGCGCAGTCGGTTAAGCGTCCGACTTCAGCCAGGTCACGATCTCGCGGTCCGTGAGTTAGAGCCCCGCGTCAGGCTCTGGGCTGATGGCTCAGAGCCTGGAGCCTGTTTCCGATTCTGTGTCTCCCTCTCTCTCTGCCCCTCCCCCGTTCATGCTCTGTCTCTCTCTGTCCCAAAAATAAATAAACGTTGAAAAAAAAAATTAAAAAAAAAAAAAAAAAAAGAAAGAAAGCTCTATAAATTGCTTCTTTCCCCCCTTATCCCTAGTCCCGTGGTGAGGATGCCAACACTGCATACTGAGCCCAGAGCTCGCTCTTGACAAAGCAAGATCTCAGATTCAACAGTCTAGGATCCCACCACTTGCATGCACTTCAAGTTCAACATGCCTAAAGATGAACTCGTTTTCCTTCTTCTTTTGCATTTTCTAGGGCTTTAACGGCATCATCTACCACTCCAGTCAACCAACTCAGACATTCGCTCATCCTACACTCACTCCCCTTCTGCCTTATTCTCAGTATCTTATTAGTCCTGGAGTACTGCCTTTCTCCGAAACGTCCGTCCAGGCCTCCCGGTGCTGCTGCCCTAATTCAGGGTGTCCTATGACAGCGGTTTTGTCTGGTGTCACTGATTCCAGACTCAGTCCTAACAATCTATGCTCCACATTTCTGCCAGGGTGACCTCGGTAGTTTAAAGTTTACGATCTTCTCGAAAAACTTTCAGTGACTCTTCAGTAGCTAGATAAAGCCCAAACTCTTCTGGGAGGCACACAAGGTGCAAAATATGGTCCCACCCGTCTAACATCCCCCGACTTTGTCTACCTGACAATCTCCTGCTCACGTTTCAGTGCCCATCTCAAGTGGCTGGCCTTTTGTAAACCTCCTCTGACCCCTCGGCCAAAAAAAAAAAAAAAAAAAAAAAAAAAACCGAACAAACAAAAAAAAGGCGGGAAGTTCCCCGCATCAAGCCAGGCGGGCGCGTGCAGTTCTGCGCGAAGCCCCGGCCCAGCCCCCCGCCCGGCCGGCCGGCCGCAGGCAGGTACGCGGAGGACCGTCAGCCCGCGGCGGCCCTCCATCAGCGGCCGCGGGGCCGCAGGACGCACAGCGTCACAGACCGCAGACGTCAACGCCGTCCAGCTGGCGAGGGAAAAACCGGATTTCAAATAACGTGACTGAATTTTAAGGAATGCACCAGAACTTGTTCTCTTATGTGTCCCCCTCTTTCCAAGCTGCCCCTTCCAGCAGGTCACTGCGGAGAGCCGGCCGGCCGAGTGCTCCCCCCGGAACCCCCTGTGTGCACGTGCGGGGGAGCAGTCACAGGAGCGCTTTGACTCCGGGAGCCCACTGAAGTTCCCAGAAGTCCTCTGAAGCCAAGTCGGGGTACGCGGAGGACCCCGCGGCGGGGCAGCGGGGGCGGGGTGGTGGGCGGCCGGGGCACTGGGAGACCGCAGGGACGCGGGTGGCGGGGCACCGGGGGAGGCCAGGGCACGGGGACGGGGCCGGGACACCGGGGGGTGTGGGGCCGGGGAACTGGGGGAACGCAGGGACACGGGGGGCGGGGCACTGGGGGATGCCGGGGGGGCCGGGACACCCGGGGGTGGGCCGGAACGCCGGGGTCCGTAAGGACAAGTCCCGGCTGGCGCGCGTCCCCACGCCGCCGCGCACGCAGACCCCAGCCCGGGCGGGGCCGCAGCTCAGTCGGCGGACGCCCGGGCGCCTCTTCGTCCCGCGCACCAACCATGACGAAGTCGTCCTTGCGATAGGCCTGGAACGTCTGGTCGAAGCCGAACGCCTGAGCCGCGACTCTGCCCAGCATGGACCTGCGGCGGGGGCGGGAGGAAGGTCAGCGCGGGCCCGGCGGCAGGGCGCGCTCGCGGCCGGCCCGCCCCGCCCTCGCCCTCTCACCACTGGCGGAGCCGGCTGGTGGTCTCCTGGGTGCTCAGACACTGGAAGGTTCTCTGAGGCAGGAATCTGAAGTAGTAGCTGCCCAAATCCCTCGGCTCCCCGGCCGCCATCGCGCTCCTCACTCGGCTTTAGTGCGTACCGTTTCCATGGAGACGCGGAGGCGGGGGGTGGGGTGTCAGCCCGGCGCTGCGGGGGCGCGGCTACGCGGTTCTTCCGGGGAAGGAAGCCAGGCTCGTGGCGGGGGCGGGGCGAAGTGAGGCGTTGGTTGGGGAGGAGCCACGCGAGTAGTCAAGTCTGTGATTGGGTCGGGGCTCTGCGGTTGGTGGGAGCGGGGCGAGGTGGGGCGGGGAAGGGGCCACGCGGAGGAGGCCCGGGACCAGGCACGGCGGGGAGGCCAGTCTCGCGGCGGGGGCGGGGCGAAGCGGAGCGGGAGCGCGGCGAAGTGGGACAGCGGCGGAGCTGGGCGGAGGAGTACAGGCTCTGTTCGGGAGAGGGACTATACGGTTGCTGGGGGCAAAGAGTCCAGGCTCACGGCGGGTGCGGGGCAGGTGCGGGGTCAAGCGAAGGAGGCAGGGGGCGGGGCTAAGTGAGGTGGGGCGGGGCCACTCGGAGGGGGCGGGATGGAGCGGAGTCGCGTAGGGGAGGCTGGGGACGGGGCTAGGTGGGGTGGAGGCGGAGCCGCGCGCAGGGGGCGGGGACATGCTGCCGGCTGGAGGGACAGGGGAGGGGACCCGTCTCTGCCGTCCGCATCCCTGGGGAAAGGGGTGGCGCCCAGAGGAAGTGCAGGTGCGTGAGTACGGCAGTTGACCCCTAATCCTAATTCCTCAGCACAGGTTAATTTCCTAATCTCAAACTTGCTAGCTTGGATTTATGGTTATCTAAGTTTCATGACTCAAACATTTATGAAGACATTATTTTCAATTAATTAGGCTTCTTTTGGAAGACACATGTCTATATGACTACTTGGAAAACTATTCTCTCTTACCATCTGCTTTTTATTTTTACATCTGAAGGCTAAAAGATTTTCTTTATAGAAACATACTTTTAAATTTTTATTATATTTTTAATATCTTTTTAAAAAATTTATTTATTTTGAGAGAGGGAGTTAGCAGGGGAGGGGCAGATGGAGAGAGGGACAGAGGATCCGAAGCAGGCTCTGTGCTGATGGCAAGCTGGATGTGGAGTTCGAACTCACAAACCAGGGGATCATGACCTGAGCTTAAATCAGATGCTCAACTGAGCCACCCAGGCACCCTGAAAGACTCAGATTTAACATGATAAATGTCTAATGAAGAAAGTAGAATAATAAAAACCAAAAGATTAAACTAAAATATGCTAAAAATAGAATTTAAAAGATAAGTATTTTGTGTACAGTTTTCCTGAAAAGTACTTTATTGAGTAACATTAAGTATTAGGAGTGGGAACTTGACACTCCTAATTTAAAGTTTCCTTAGTTTTTACGTTTGGCAACATAGGCGATCAATTTTCTTTGAATAAATATACTGACATTTCGTTGCACTCACAAAACATCAAGTTTGAATTGGCGTGCCAGAATTTATTTTTATTTATTTTTAATGTTTATTTTGAGAGAGAGAGAGGGAGAGTGCGAGTAGGGGAGGGGCAGAGAGAGAGGGAGAGAGAGATCCCAAGTAGGCTCCACAGTATCAGTGCAGTATCAGTGCAGCCCAGTATGAAGCTTGAACTCATGAAGCGTGAGATCATGATCTGAGCCGAAATCAAGAGTTGGACCCTTAACTGACTGAGGCATACGGGTGCCCCTTTTCATTATTAAAAAAAATTTTTTTTTAAGACGTACTTTTAAGTAATCTCTACATCCTACAAGGGGCTCAAACTTACAACCCCAAGATCTAGAGTCTTAACGCTTTACCATCTGAGCCAGCCAGGTGCCCCAGAGCACATACTTCCTATATTCTGGTGAAAACTAACTTTTGTGTCTATAGTTTTCATTGTTTTGTTTCATCTAATAGCAGTGAACCTGGATTTGCAATGGCTCAACCTAACGGTTTTTCAACTTTAGGAGGATGTGGAAGCAATATGCATTTAGTAGAAACTGTACTTGGAATTTTGATTTTTGATCTTTTCCTGGGCTAGCAGTGTGTGCTCTGATCCTCTTATGCTGCTGGGCAGAGGCTGCACCCGCAGCTATATCAGCCCCATAATCATGAGGGTAAAACACCCATAGACTCACTACCATTCTGTGCACATGCAACCACTCCGTTTTTCACTTTCAGTACAGTGTTCAATGAGTTGTATGAGATATTCAACAGTTTATTATAAAGTAGGCTTTGTGTTGGATGCTTTTGCCCAATTGTAGGCTAATGTGTGTTCTGAGCATGGTTTAGATATGCTAGCCCAAGCTATGAGATTCGGTAGGTTACATGGTTTTTGTTTGTTTGTTTGTTTGTTGAGGCAGAGAGAGAGAGCTGGGGAGGGGCAGAGGGAAGAGAAGAGAGAATCCCAAGCAGGCTGCACACCCAGCAAGGAACCCAAATTAGGGCTCAATCACAGGAACCTGAGGTCGTGACCTGAGCCAAAATCAAGAGTCCGATGTTCAACCGACCAAGCCACCCAGGCACCCCGGGGTTAAGAGCATTAAATGTATTTTTGACTCATGGTATTTTCAATTTACCATGGGTCTAATGGGATGTAATCCTGTTGCGAGTTGAGGAAGATATGCTCTATTTTTCATTGTCGATTAGTTTTCTATCACATCACTATGCCACAGCTGATCCTTTTGGGTTGTGTACAGTTTGAGGCTGTGCTGAAAGCAGCTTTGGACATTTTGGAGCATGGCTTTTGATGAATTCACAGTTATTTCTTTTGGAAATATACACAGCATGGGAAGTGTTCAGTCATTGGGTATTAGTAGGTGTTGTTTTACTAGATACTGCCAAATCTTGTGAAGTATATGGGGCACCTGGGTGGCTCAGTCGGTTGAGCCTCCGACTTCGGCTCAGATCATGATCTCACGGTTTGTGAGTTCGAGCCCCGCATCGGGCTCTGTGCCTGCAGCCTGGAGCCTGCTTCGGATTCTGTGTCTCCCTCTCTCTCTGACCCTCCCCTGTTCATGCTCTGTCTGTCTCTGTCTCAAAAATAAATAAACATTAAAAAAAAAACAAAAAAAGTATATCAATTTATACTCCAACAAGCTTACATGAAGTTTTCAGTTGTTCCACATTCTTGCCAATACATGGTATCATCACTTTTTTTTTTTTTTTTAATTTTAGGCTTTCTGATGAAGTTATATTTCTAATTGTGATTTTTAATTTGCATTTCCTTGATAGTTGTCAAGCAATTTTTATATGTGTTTTGGCCATTCGGGTATCTTCTTTAGTGAAGTGCCACTTTAAGTGTTTGTCCCTGAAGAGTTGTGTATTTAGTTTTGGAAAATGATTATTTACCCTGGATACAAGTCCATGCTAAATACATGCATTGCAAATATTTTCCTTTTTTTTTTTTTTTTTAATTTATTGATTTGTTTTGAGAGAGAGAGGACTCGAGTAGGGGAGGGGCAGAGAGAGAGAGAGAGAGAGAGAGAGGGAGAGAGAGGATCCCAAGCAGGCTCCACTCTGTCAGCACAAAGCCTACCATGGGGCTCAAATCCACGAACACTGAGATCATGACCTGAGCCAAGATCAAGAGTCAGACGCTCAATCAAGTGAGTCATGCAGGTGCCCCACAATTATTTTCCTTTTTGTGTATAGATTGCTTGTAGCTTTGATACTCACAAATTCTTAATTTTAATAAAGTCCAATTAATTTTCTTTTTTGTACCATTTTTTTCAAAAAAATTTTTTTTAATGTTTATCTTTGAGAGGGAGAGTGTGTGTGTGAGAGAGAGAGAGACAGAACTTGAGCAGGGGAGGAGCAGAGAGAGAGGGAGATATAGAATCTGAAGCAGGTTCCAGGCTCTGAGCTGTCAGCACAGAGCCTGATGAGGGGCTCAAACCGATGAACGGTGAGATCATGACCTAAACTGAAGTTGGATGCTTAACTGACTGAATCACCCAGGTGCCCCTCAAAAAAATTTTTTAAGTAGGCTCCACACCCAGCATGGAGCCCAACACAAGGCTTGAACTCATGACTCTGAGATCATGACCTAAGCTGAGATCAAGAGTCAGATGCTTAACTGACTTAGCCACCCACGTGCCCCTCAATATATTTTTTTAAAGCTCATTTAATTTTTTCCATATGGTTTCCCAATCTTACATATATTTTTGTAAGTTTTTATTTAAATTCCAGCTAGTTAGCCTACGGTGTGATATTAGTTTCAGGTGTACAATATAGTGATTCGACACTTACATATAGCACCCCAGTGATCGTCACAAGTACATGCTGTAATCCCCGTCACCTGTTTCCCTCTGATGACCATCAATGTGTCGTCTATAGTTAAGAGTCAGGTTCTTGGTTTGCCTTTCTCTCTCCCTCTTTTTTCCCCCAATGATCATTTGTTTTGTTTCTTAAATTCCACATATGAGTGAAATCATATGTGGCATTTGTCTTTCTTTGACTTATTTCACTTAGAATAATACTCTCTAGCTCCATCCATGTCATGGCAAATGTCAAGATTTCCTTCTGTTTATTTTTTTAAATTAATTTATTTTGAAAGTGTGCATGCTAGCAGGGTAGGGGCAGAGAAAGGGAAAGAGAGAGAATCTCATGCAGGATCCATGCTGTCAGCGCAGAGCCCAATTCGAGTCTTGATCCCATGAACTGTGAGATCATGACCTGGGCCAAAATCAAGAGTCAGATGCTTAACTGACTGAGCCACCCAGGCCCCCCTTCTTACATTTTTATACTCCATCATATACAGGTCCCAAATCTGTTGTTTCCCCAGACCCAGGATTAGGGTTTGGTTTTACAGCTAGAGGGTTTTACATACTATCCAGGTCTCATCTGAATACAGCTCAAAAATGAGTAGGAAAAACACAGCATCCATGAAATCAGGCAGAAAAAAAAAAAAAAAAAATAGAGTCAGGCCACTGAACGGTTTGAAGGCCAGGACAGGAAATATGGACATTGTTTGGAGGTGAGGTTAGAAGGGTAGGGAGAATACTTGATGGTAATTGAAGGACTAACATGATCAAAACTGCACTGAGGCAAATGGCTAAACATGTTGGGGGAAAAATCAAATCTCTACCTCATACTGTACAACGATTTCCAGGTGGATTAAAGATATATCTATATATGTATAATGAAACCATAAAATTACTATAAAAATATATAAATATTTATAAAATCTTGGGGTTTTCCTTTAAAGCAGGATACCAGAGGAGTAACCTGGAGGCATTCTTTTTAAACAATGGTAAGAAAGAAAGAGAAAGACTGACAGATTTAGATGAAAAGATTAGAAACATATGCACATGTAAACGCCATAACCAAAAAAGAAACTCAAATGATAGTTGGAAAAAATCTATTTGTAAATAAATCAAATAGATAAGGATTGCTATCCTGAATATATAAATGGCTCATAAAGGTGAGTTTGAAAATAGAAAATTGGGTAAAGTATTTGAACAACCAATGCCTGAAAGAAAAAATAATAAGTAACGAAGCAAATGGGAAAAAATAAAACCCCAATATTTCTAATACTAATAGAAAAGTGTAAGTTAAAACAAGATGTCCTGCTTCTTCACTTACCGGCCTGGCGAAGTATGCTAGGCACTGTGGTTGCCGACCCCAAGCCTGCCCAGCCTCCTCCCTGCTAACAGGTTCATAGTGACATTTTCAGATTGGGTAGAGGTCCAACGTCCTCAGCCCCACTCCCTCATTTAGGGGTAAACATGAGGCCGGTTTCCGCTGTCAAAACAGAAGGTTAAGTCAGCTGGAAGCCTGCTGGGGAAGACTGTCCTCCCTGGACTCAGCGTTGCTGGCCATCCCATGAGATTTCTCTAGTATGTTCACGTCTAGTATGTTCCACTTGATGAAAACTCTTCACCACGACTTTGTCCATCAGCTCTAAACTCTACAGTCTACCTGCCTCATATCTGAACAAGCAAATTCGAAGCAATCGGGACCCCGTCATTTTCACACCATCAGCCTCCGTGACCAGCCTCTGTGACTCGCCCCTGTCCCGCACCCTGCCAAACGCCAAACCTTCGCCTGGATTCTGTCCCCTCTACTTCCTCAAGGACTTCCATCCTGCATTTCTTTCTTTGTCTCTACTTGATTCTACATGATCTTCTCCAGCTGATCATTCACACACATATCCACTGTTATCTCCCACCCTAAAAGCAAAGCAAGCAAAAACCCATAAAATCTTTTTTGGAGATTCCTGTCCCCTTCTGGCTGACCCCGGCGCTTGGCTTCCCTTCAGAGCAGAGCACCTGCTGGACTGGCCTGTAGTCACTGTCCTCGTTCAGACTTCTGTCTGCTAAGACTGCTTCTGTCAAGGTCATTCGTGACCGCCAAAGTTTTTAAATCTTATGGTTTCTTCTTCATTCTCCTCTTTCTCACCCTTTTAGGAATTGTGTAAAAGTTCCTCTCCTTATAAGGACATCGGTTCTTTTGGCTTAGAGCCTCACCCGTATGACTTCATTTAACTTGAATTACTTGCTTAAAGGCTTTATCTCCAAAAACAATCACGTTGGGGGTTGGGCTTCGACAAATGAATTTTGGAGGGGGACACACAATTTCAAACAAAACAGTTATCTTAGTTTTAAATACCCTCTACGTGCCAGTTTTTTTTTTTTTCTTAAGATTTTATTTTTAAGGAATCTGTACACCCAACGTGGGGCTCGAACTTACAATCCTGAGGTCAAGAGCTGTCTGCCCTGCTGACTGAGCTAGCCGGAGGCTCCCCGCGCCAATTGTTTTTAATCCCCGGCTCTGACCTGTGTCTGAAATCTCCAAATGCCCCCTTAACATCCCCCAGTGGATCTGAGGAACACCCCGTGTAACGCGGCCCAAACAGGCGCCTCCCACTGCTGCCCTACCACTTTCTAGTGTTTTCAAGCCTATTCAACAGCCTCTCCATCTGTTTTGTAATTTCAGTCCCAAATATCAGAATTACCTTAGATTCTCACCTTTCCCTTATCTTCCGCAGCGATCTACCAACGACTTTATCAACTCTATTTGTAAGACATATTCCCAACCTGTCCACTGCTCTCTCACACCCCAGTGCAGCCCTTCATTCTCTCACCTGGACCGTAAATCTTCTCCTGATTGACCTGATTCTACTTTGGCTTCATTATAATCCATTCTGACTTCGGCTGCGTGCCCTTGTTAAAGGATCTTGTCACCCCTCTGCTTAAACAGAGGCCCAGGACTAAATGTGAAACCGAGGTAGACCCATGGTTTGAACTTCCCCAGAGATGATGCACGGAGGGCAAATGAACACATGAAAAGTGCTCAGCACCGCCGGTCACTGGGAAGCTCCCCCTAAAACCTAGGCAGATCTTGTTCCTCTGCCCCAAACCAGCAAGCTCCCATCACGGCTCACGGGCACTAACCGGTGCTAACCGGTTCTCTGCCTGCTCTTCGTGATGGTCCATTCTCAGCAGCTGCATGACCTTGTTGGATGACCCGGTCACTTCCCTGGCTAAAGCCCTTCCCTAAAGCCCTAACATAAGGGTGCGGGGTTCCGTGGAGAAAGGGCGGCCCTTCAACAGGTGCAGCCGGGACACGGGACAATCCGAACAAAGGGATTCAGCCACACCTTGCCCCATACACAGAACTACCTCACAGTGGGGCTTGGCCCTAAATGTGAACCCACAATCACAAACTCCTGAAGGAAAACATGGGAGGAAATCTTGTTGCCTCGGGATAGGTAAAGATTTCTTAGATAAGACACAAAAAGTGTGAACCTTAAAAAAATGGAGAAGTTGGACTTTAGTTCCACGAAACAGAACAAAAAACTTCTTGGTCTCAAAAGACATCACACAAAGACTTGTACTTGAGTGTTCATGGCATTTTTATCCATAACGGCTCCCAATAGGAAAGGCCATCCGTGTCCACCCGCTGGTAGACGCATCAGTTGTGGCTCGTCCCACAGCGAGTGGCCCTCGGCAGCAGCCATGCACCCCTAGGCAAGTGAAAGATGTGCCCAGCAAGGAAACCACATACTGAGTAGAGGGCTGGCTTCCTGGCCCTGTGCTCCGAAGGGCCCGCCCCCCCCCCCCCCCCCCACCGCCGGTGCTCGGCTTAACGCTCTGCTGTGAAGCCTTAAAACTCTTCTTTTTAAAGTTTATTTTTACGAGTCTCTACACCCAGCGTGGGGCTCAAACTCATGACCCTGAGATCAAGAGCCACGTGCTCCACTGACTGGGCCGGTCAGGTGCCTAAAGCCTTAAAATTCACAATAATTGCTAAACTATGGGCCCCACATTTTTATTCTGCACTGGGCGGGCCCTGCAAATTAAGTAGTTGTCTTCACTGTATGACTCCACTGATCTGACCTTCTCCAGAAGTTAAAATTCTAGTGACAGCAGGTTGGAGGGGATTGGCTAGAGGGGCAGGAGGAAACTTTTTTGAGTGTTGAAAGTTTTACATCATAGATCATGGTGTTGATTATAGAAGTGTGTATGTTTTTAAAAATTAAATTATGGACTTAGAGTTGGAGGATTTTACTGTGTATGAATGCTACTTTAGTAAAGATGACCCATATGCATTTCATATAAAATAAAGTCCAGTGGATTTGGAATAGAACTCCAGACCCCTCTCCCCTCTGCTGGGGGCACCCAGGCCATCTTAATCTCTTGGCCTCATCTCCCTTCTGGGCTCAGTACTCGGTGGCTCCAGCCTTCTCGCTGTTTCTTACATGGGGCGAGCTTATTTCTGCCTTAGGCTTTTGCACTGACTTTCTATTTGCAATATTCTCACCATCATCTTTGCATGGCTGCCACTGGTAGTTTGATCTCAACCCAAGACTCTCTTCAACCATCTAACTGAGGGTTGTCTCAGACATGCAATCACATCACCTTATTTTATTTATGAATTTTTTAAAGTAGTCTCTAGCCCAATGTGGGGCTTGAACTCACAACCCCTGGATCAAGAGTGGGATGCTCTACCCACTGAGCCAGCCAGGCGCCCCGCATATCACCTTATTTTAATTATTTGCACGGCACCTATCAGCCCTGTGGTCTCATTCTCTGCTCATTTTTTGCTTACTTTCTCCTGCACCAGCCTGCCATCTCCTTGAGACTGTGAGCCCACGCTGTGATACTCAGCACCTGATCCTCGGTGCCTCAGACAACACCTGACACGGGGTACCTGCCCTGTGACTATTTGCTGGACGAATGAAGTCTGGTTAAACAGTATTTACTGATCTGGAAAGAGCTTCTGGATATACTGTTAGGCAAAAAAGAGAAGCTAAGAAAAGTTATGTAATGATGATCCCGTTATTTGTAAAACTCATAATAAGGAAAAAGACTAGAATATACTGCAAGTTGTGGTTCAACTGCTCATTAAATGCAAATCTTCTCTGGAAGAGGTAGCCTTTTCTGGTGGACTGTTTCTTCTGGGGGCCGTGGTGGGGGCCAAGGGGGGGGGGGTCGGCCGAGGGGGTCTACTGGAGGCCTGGGGTCTGCCAAGGGCCACGGGGGTCTGCTGAGGGTCCAAGGGGGTCTGCGGAGGGCTGAGGGGGTCTGCAGAACTGTCCCCACAAGTGATACTTGGGATTGGATTCTGAGGGTGGCAGTTTCCTCATTTGTTGCCTGTGTTTCTAGCTTTAATCTCAGTTGCTTGGAAACCTCCACCCTCCACTTCCTTTCCCTCTGACTTCTGCCAATAGCATCACCTATGGCTCCCACAAACTGCCATACAACCCAGCCTCCATCCCAGCTTCCCAACCCACATGGGCCTTCAATCCTAAACAAAGTTCACCTACCAGAGGATCTTTTCAAACCCTGCCTAAAAGAGTGAAAGAGATCCCCTAAATTGGGGTCATTCTGAAACAGAACTGGTGGCCAGGGTGTGAGTTGCATGGTCCCTTTCCAAGTCCAAGATGAAGTGTCTCCACACTCAGGTAGTTGCAAACTTGTAGAGATTTCATCGGACACTCTATCTCCTTAGTGTTCTTGTTGTACCACGATTATGGAGACGTTAGTTTAATGAGCACCCTGGATCGTAACCTGTGCTTACGTATTCCCATCTCCAATCTAGACAGACTCCCCAGAGCCTAGGCCTACAGAAAGCGTCGCCGCTCATTTGGTCCAGAGAGGGCACCTAACAGAAGAGGCACCGCACCCGTTGAGATCAAGGTTTAAGATCAAGCATTCACATACTTTCTAGACCTGATCTTGCCCTTATCCCAGGTCTGGGCTGAAACACTCCCAGTTCATGGCTCCGTGATCTCTCAACACCTGCACCCAGGAGCTGGCCGGTACCTGCAAGATTTGCAGGCTGCTGAAGAGGATGTGCAGGTGGCAGGATGATGCCAAGACGAAATGGTGATCACGTGATGAGAGAATGATAATAAAATACAACTGGCCCTTGAACAACGTGGCGCTTAGGGGTGCCAGTGCCCTGCGCACTCAAAAATCCCCTTATAACGTTTGACTCCCCCAGAACTTAACTACTAACAGTGTACTGTTGACTGGAAGCCTTACCAGTAACATAAGCAGCCAATTAACGCACACTTTGTATATTATATATGTTCTATTCCTTATTCTTACGGTAAAGTCAGCTACAGAGAAGAAAATGTTATTCAGAAAATCAAAAGGAACAGAAAATACATTCACAGCACTTACTGTACTGGGCGTAATCACGTAGAAGTGGACCCACACAGTTCAAATCTGTGTTGTTCAAGGGCCGACCGCGACAGCTTATATTGTTGCACGTGTGCTGTTTTACCAGGCAGCGTCCTAAACATTTTCTGTGGGTTGTCGCTTAATTCTCTTAGGTGAGTTAATACCCATAAGTTGGTACCACTAACAGTGCAAAGTGTTGCTATCTCGGCTTCTCCTTCCAACACATACACACTGCCTTCCCGTAAAACGAAGACACTGCATCAGCCAGTCCTTCACAGCAGCCCAGTCCTGGTCTCACCACTTCCTGGCTGCACTCGGCCAGCTGAACTTGCCCTTGCCTCACACGCTCTTAATCTGAGATGGGTAAGCACATCAGCTGGGGAAAACATTAGATTGTCTTTTAATAATTTTTTTTTTTTTAGAGAGAGAGAGCACAGAGCCACGCACACACTCGTGGGGGAGGAGCAGAGGGAGAGAGAGAATCCCAACCAGGCTCCACGCCCAGCGCAGAGCCTGACATGGGGCTCGAGCCCACAACCCTGGTATCATGACCTGAGCCAAAATCGAGAGTCAGATCTCAACTGACTGAGCCACCTGGGCGCCCCCTAGATGCTTTAGACACCAACTCAGTTCAAGTACTTAGTGTATTTGTAAGAGTGCTTAGAAGCTGAAAGAGGTCATGTGAAAACTCATTCACCTCCAGAGTAGCCTGGAACTTTTCACAACTGCGCAATGGGTTAACCAGGAAAATACTGATTCTACCCTACCTGGGAGAGAATTGGGTCCATTTCCACTCTGGACCTTAAACTTGGCTGTCAGCCCATGCTCCACACCCTGGCCAGCTTATGTCAGCAAAACAAAGGACAGATCTGTCCCAGACCTCTGCTTGTGATCCATGGATCGGTTAACACCTGTCTCCCAGGTTTTATATTCTTGGTGCCTTACACTGGTTTTTGTATATGTTTCTAGGCTACTCAATTTGTAGTTCACCCTGGCTTCTTGAAGGTTAGTTTCCTGTTCTTTTAATTTGGGCTTTGCCACCCTGTGGTCTTGTGAGCGACCCATTTCTGCAGCCTGGGTAGCAGGGTAGGAATTCATACAATTGGAAAATTAACTCTGTGCCAGGAGAGAGGTGGGTTATCTATGGGGTTTCTTAAATTTAAGATGAAATTTTGAATGCTTCAAAAAAGATTGCTATGGAAAAGAGTCGCCATTTTAAAAGCATGTTCCCGAACCGCTTGTACCTAATGCTTTCTTTGATTATGTCTGGTGGTAATTTGCAGCTGTTTTCTGTTCTGTTTCCTAAGTAAACCTTCCATGACTTTGTCCGAGCTACTCATGAAAAATGTTGAATGCAACAGGCCCAGATACAAAGTCCTTCCATTAGAGATGGGAAAATGAATGTATGGTTACTTAACTGCATTATACTTTATGAGAACATCATAAAATACTTTGTCCACTGAGTTTTGGAAAGTGAGATCTGGGGGCGCCTGGGTGGCTCAGTCAGTTAAGCGTCCGACTTCGGCTCAGGTCATGATCTCGCGGTCCTTGAGTTCGAGCCCGGCGTCAGGCTCTGTGCTGACAGCTCGGAGCCTGGAGCCTGTTTCGATTCTGTGTCTCCCTCTCTCTCTGGCCCTCCCCCGCTCATGCTCTGTCTCTCTCTGTCTCAAAAATAAAATAAACGTTAAAAAAAAGAAAAGAAAAGGAAAGTAAGATCTGCTGGGTCTCTGGCAATCTCTGGGTGCCTCAGTGATTTCAGGGTGTCTTCCATGAACCCTGAACCTTGGGGAAGTGTGTGGGGCTGCTGGGGATGGGGGAGGAGGAGTGTGGCTTTCCTTTCCTACCATAGTTAGACGAGCACCACTCTGATCTGTTTGAGAAATTCAAGTGCTGGAGAAGATTCTACTTGTAAACAGGATTCTTTGGCTTTGAAATATTTGAAATCCCTCTTTTTTCCCCTCAAAGTAATGACTAATTCCTTTGTGCCACCAGTTCCTTCTGGGTCTGCGTTGGCTCATCTCTCATTACAATCCAGGTATGGGTGTCTGGTCTATTGTCTAGACACATTTCTAGGCTTTTAAGGACTAATGGCAGTGACAATATGGGTCAAAGGAAAATTTATTCCAAATTTTAAGATGTAGTAAAGTAGTTACGAGTGTAGGTTCTGTGGCACAAAAACAGACACATAGACCAATGGAATAGAATAGAAACCCCAGAACTAGACCCACAAACGTATGGCCAACTCATCTTTGACAAAGCAGGAAAGCACATCCAATGGAAAAAAGACAGTCTCTTTAACAAATGGTGCTGGGAGAACTGGACAGCAACATGCAGAAGGTTGAAACTAGACCACTTTCTCACACCATTCACAAAAATAAACTCAAAATGGATAAAGGACCTGAATGTGAGACAGGAAACCATCAAAACCTTAGAGGAGAAAGCAGGAAAAGACCTCTCTGACCTCAGCCGTAGCAATCTCTTACTCGACACATCCCCAAAGGCAAGGGAATTAAAAGCAAAAGTGAATTACTGGGACCTTATGAAGATCAAAAGCTTCTGCACAGCAAAGGAAACAACCAACAAAACTAAAAGGCAACCAACGGAATGGGAAAAGATATTTGCAAATGACATATCGGACAAAGGGCTAGTATCCAAAATCTATAAAGAGCTCACCAAACTCCACACCCAGAAAACAAATAACCCAGTGAAGAAATGGGCAGAAAACATGAATAGACACTTCTCTAAAGAAGACATCCGGATGGCCAACAGGCACATGAAAAGATGTTCAGCGTCGCTCCTTATCAGGGAAATACAAATCAAAACCACACTCAGGTATCACCTCACGCCAGTCAGAGTGGCCAAAATGAACAAATCAGGAGACTATAGATGCTGGAGAGGATGTGGAGAAACGGGAACCCTCTTGCACTGTTGGTGGGAATGCAAATTGGTGCAGCCGCTCTGGAAAGCAGTGTGGAGGTTCCTCAGAAAATTAAAAATTGACCTACCCTATGACCCAGCAATAGCACTGCTAGGAATTTATCCAAGGGACACAGGAGTACTGATGCATAGGGGCACTTGTACCCCAATGTTTATAGCAGCACTCTCAACAATAGCCAAATTATGGAAAGAGCCTAAATGTCCATCAACTGATGAATGGATAAAGAAATTGTGGTTTATATACACAATGGAGTACTACGTGGCAATGAGAAAAAATGAAATATGGCCTTTTGTAGCAACGTGGATGGAACTGGAGAGTGTGATGCTAAGTGAAATAAGCCATACAGAGAAAGACAGATACCATATGGTTTCACTCTTATGTGGATCCTGAGAAACTTAAGAGAAACCCATGGGGGAGGGGAACAAAAAAAAAAAAAAAAGAGGTTAGAGTGGGAGAGAGCCAAAGCATAAGAGACTGTTGAGAACTGAGAACAAACTAAGGGTTGATGGGGGGTGGGAGGGAGGAGAGGGTGGGTGATGGGTATTGAGGAGGGCACCTTTTGGGATGAGCACTGGGTGTTGTATGGAAACCAATTTGACAATAAATTTCATATATAAAAAAAAAAAAAAAAAAAAAAAGAGTGTAGGTTCTGGGGTCAGATCTCCTGGTTAGAATTCCAGCTTATCATACCCTCTGTGTGGCTTTGGGTGACTTTCTTGAATTCTCTATGCTTCACTGTTCCCATCTGTTAAAAGGGAGAGGAATTATCATACCTACATTATATGCTTTTGAGGGCCTTAGATGAGATTATCATGTGCTGTGTCTGTCAGAATGCCTGGAGTGTGACAAGTGCTCAATAACTTGTCATTAAATTATCATCAACGTCAACTGACATCACTTACAAAGGTCAAGGAACTGTCATTACAGCACCTTGTTCAAAAGCTGCTGTGACTGCACAACACTGTTTACTTCTGAAAAGTTATCTAGAGTTCCTTAGCTGAGGACGGCTTGACAAAGCGCAGTCCTCCATACGAGATCAGGGATCTTTGCTAGGTGCTCTCCTGCCTCTCTATCAATGCGTACGTGCATCTGCTGCCGGATCATAGACGTTAACCCAACGATCACTTAAATTATTTTTGTTTAACTGCTTTAATCTTAAAAGAGTCTTATCAAGGGGCGCCTGGATGGCTCAGTCGGTTAGGCGTCTGACTTCAGCTCAGGTCATGATCTCACAGTTCGTGAGTTTGGGCCCCACATCGGGCTTTGCGCTGATGGTGCGGAGCCTGCTTGGGATTCTCTCTCCCTCTCTCTCTCTGCCCCTCCCCAACTCGTGCATGTGCTCTCTCTCTAAGTGAATAAAAAAAAGTTGTATCAAAATATGTCATTAATAGAAAGTTTGAATTTTACCTTAAAACTAAATATATTCTGGAAATTGTGGGACAGGAAAATGATCACTCTTTTTGAAAGTAGAAAATTCTTGAGGCACCTGGGTGGTTCAGTTGGTTGAGCATCTGACTCTCGGTTTCGGCTCAGGTCATGATCTCACAGTTCATGAGATAGAGCCCCGTGTCTGGCTTGTGCTAACAGCCAGAGCCTGCTTGGGATTCTCTCTCTCTCCCTCTCTCTCTCTCTCTGCCCCACCTCCCCGCCATGTTCTCTTTCTCTCTCTCTCAAAAATAAATTAAAAAACTTAAAAACAGTGGGAAATTCTCAAAGTAGTATACCCTAACAGAAACATTAAAAAGTATGCTAAGTTTATCTTAACAAGAGTGTGGACACAATATGTAGATTTTAACATTGTGTTAGCATTTCAAATTCATAATAAAATAGACTCTAGAGAGTCTAGCTGGACACAGCACACTGCTGCCTTCCAAACATCCGAAATGAGGTGTTTGAATGCTCTATTCCTTATAATGATTCTTGTTTTTGTTTTTATCTTCTTTAGAAATTTCTAAAAAGTGTTTATGTTTTATCTGGTGTTTATTTAGGAACCAAAGCTGAAAGATGAAGGTCCATGAGCCCTTGGACAATCAGTCTGTGTCAGTGAAAGCTCCCCATAGGAGAGGAACACCAAGCAGACGTTTCTGGGAAGAGGTTACCTTCTGTTTATAGCTGACTTAGAAACGTGACTCAAATGATTAAAAAACCTGCCAATTAAATCCCATGTAATTTCTAGGTTGTTTGTCATGGAAATAAACTGGAAAGTGAGGAGATAGTTTTATTTAAGAAGCTGCTTTCGTTTTCTCCCATTTAATGTGATGCTTCTGGCTCATGATTCACTTGGATGAAAGGTCCCCTTGACTTCGCAGCCAGGCGCACCTTCCAAGTCCCTTCATGTAATGTCCCGATAGCATCTCGGCAGCTTTGATGATATTTTTGCCTTCTCAATCCATTTGGTAAAAAACCATGTGAAAACCTTACTTACTTCAGGTAATACTCACATTTGGAAAGCAGGCTAAATAAATGGAGTATTTTGCACTGGGGTAGATCAACTAGATTCTCTTAGAAATGCAGTATCTACTTGCTAAGCCTGTGGCTTTAATAGTTTTGTGTGTGTGTGTGTGTGTGTGTGTGTGTGTTTCCCTCAAGCCAAGGAGAAAACAATTCTACTTCTCTATGTTGATAAAATAGATTCTGTGATAGTTTTTTGTTAAGATTATTTTGAGAGAGAGAGAGAGAGAGAGAGAGAGAGAGAGAGAACACTAGTGGGGAAAGAGCAGAGATGAAGAGAGAGAGGCCCAAGCAGGCTCCACGCTGTCAGCACAGAGCGTAATGCAGGGCTCGATCCCACAAAGCCTCAAGATCATGACCTGAGCTGAAATCAAGAGTCAGATGCTTAAGCTACTGAGCCACCCAAGTGCCCCACAATTCAGTGGTTTTTAATACATTCACAGAATTGTTCATTCACCACCACTGTTTAATTTTAGAATATTTTAATAATTCCATAAAATAACTCCACACCCAGCCGCAGAAACTATTTTTCCCTCCAGCAGGCTTCAGCGACTCATACTAACTGCACTAAGTTATTTTCTGCACCTGTGGATTTGCCTATTCTGGACATTTCTTATAGATGAATTCATATGATATGTGGCCTTTTGTGACTGGCTCCTTATACTCAGCATCATGTTTTCTGTCTTTCTTTTAAAAAAAAAAAATTAATGTTTACGTGTGGGAGAGAGACAGAGAGAGAGAGAGAGAGAGAGAGAGAGAGAGAGAGAGCAAGCAAGAAGCAGAGAGAGGGAGCCACAGAATCTGAAGCAGGCTCCAGGCCCTGAGCTGGCAGCACAGAGTCTGACCTGGGGCTCGAACTCACGAACTGCGGGATCATGACCTGAGCCCAAGTCAGAGCTTAACCAACTGAGACACCCAGGCGCCCAGCATCAGGTTTTCAAGATTCATCTATGTTGTAGCTTGTATCAAAACTCCATTCTTTCTTATTGCTAAATAATATTCCATTACATAGATATACCACATTTTATTTATCCATTCTTCAGTTGATGGACTTTTTAGCTATTATGAAAAATGCTGATATGAACATTGTATGCAAGTTTTGGCATGGACATATTTTCAATTTTCTTGGGTATATATCTAGAAGTGGTATCACTGCTTTTTCTTTTTTAACTTTCATTTAATTAGGTCTTTTTTTTTTTTGAATGGGAATTTTATTTTTTTAACTTCTTTTTTTAATCTTTATTTATTTTTGAGAAAGAGGGAGAGACAGAGTGCAAGTGGGGGAGGAGCAGAGAGAGCGGGAGACACAGAATCCTTAGCAGGCCCCAGGCTTCAAGCTGTCTGTACAGAGCCCAATTTAGGGTTCAGACTCACGAACTGTGAGATCATGACCTGAGCCGAAGTCAGAGGCTTAACCGACTGACCCACCCAGGTGCCCCTCATTTAATTAACTTTGAAATGTAATGTCTTCATTTTTATTCACATTTTTAGTTCCTTTATTAATCACCTATTTATTTACATAATTTATTTACAAATTATGATTTCCACATGTAATTGTCATGTATGTAATCTAATTTTTCACAATTACTTTTCATTTAAACTCTACCAAAATTATATAGAAAAATCTACAATTTATTGTAGAAAAATCTACAATTTATTATGAGATAGTGGTACCAATCTCCACTCCTTCTCACCAGAGATGACCACTTTTTATGCTTTCAACTTTCCCTTTCATATTTAATTCCATATTTCCAAACAAAATGCCTATACTCTCATTCTTGACAGTTCATTTTAATATGTGGTGTGTTAAACTCCTCTGTGACATTCCTCATAGCACTCATCACCCTTCTCCCCACATTTCCCTTCCTTTCAGCCTCCTAAAATACTCATCAATGTATTGTAATTTTTTTAAAAGTTTATTTGAGAGTAGGGAGGGGCAGAGGAGGGAGACAGAGAATCCCAAGCAGGCTCTGCACTGTCAGCACAGAGTCCAACATGGGGCTCGAACTCACGAACTGTAAAATCATGACCTGAGCTAAAATCAAGAGTCGGACGCTTAACTGACTGAGCCACCCAGGTGCCCTCAATATATTTTATTTTTTGTTATGTTAATATTTACTGTGTGTATTATTATGGCTATATAAATATATATTTTTGCTGTTGTCATTTAGTATACTATGAATATAGTTTCTTTCTTGTTCAACTTTTTATTTTGGTAGTTATTAAAAATTACGAATTTGTTTAGATTTTAATGTACTTTATTGCTAGTTCTTACTCTGCCAGAGTGCTAAGAAATAGCACTCAAACACAGTAGGTTTTCTGTCATTTTCATCTTTTTTGTGGCCATCCCTTCTGCACTGGTCTGACCAGTTGCTTCCTAGGCCTGGTGCATAGCTGGAATCTTCCTTTACCATCGTCCTGGGGATTTTTTTTTTAGCTTTTTCCTGTGTTGGCACTGGGTCCTCTAAGGGCCAGATGCCAAGATAGGGTTCAATGAATGAAAATTCTATTGGGAAATTCTTGTGAGCAAAAAACGGAGAGGGAACTGGGAGAGAGTGGCTGAGCGACCCATCAGAGCACGAGGCAAGAGTGACCCTGAGGGTAGGATGGTGGGGTGGAGGTGTCTAAGACCTTGTGGGCTCTAAGGCAAGTTAAGCGTGTCTTCCTGTGGCCCATCGGTAGAGTCGCGCGTATCCCAGGAATCGGCTTGCCTTAGGAACACAGTCATTTGCTGGGACCAGCGCATAGGAAGTGTGGGCTGTGCTGGAGGATGGAGCACAGCTCGAAGGGCCTGTGGTCAGTCACGCTCCTATAGCTGTAGGCGCACACTCGTGGCACCACAGCTGCCTTGTTCCTTAGATTTCGTATCTTTGTTTTCTCAGTTTACTCCTTTCCTTTGGAAGATCACGTCTCCTGGTTAATCTTCAGACCACTATGTCCTATACTCCTTCAATATTTGGTTATTCCCCTTTCGGGGTGCATTCACTGACATGGCACTGAGGCACTGAGGGAATCTTTACAGCATGTATTTGTCGAGCATGCTGTTGGCTCTTTCTTCCCGGGGACCCGGTCGTCTCATCATTCAGTGGGTTCCGGATCTGAAGAGTGGCTCAGGTCTGGGAACTGAGCCAGGCATCGTGACCTTTTATTGGGACCCCTGTCTGCAGCCTCCCGCTCTACCGTTCCTACCCTCGGATTGTAGATGCTCAGTAGTACTCCGAAGGGTGCCTGGCTGCTTTGTCCCCAGGAACACCAGAGTTTTTTAATCATCCTGCTGCCGGTCAGGCTCTCCTGGCCGCATCTTTAACCTTTCTGGTTGTCATGGTGACCGTGGTCCTTGGCTTCCGGCAGCCAAGTGCTGCTGCCTGGTCCCTCTCACTCTGAGGGCTCATCATCGTGTGCGTCTCCCATGAAGCAGGACCAGCGCTGAAGTTCTCGGTGACCCCACTCCTCTGCATTAAGAGCTGGCATTTGCCCCGTGTGAGAAGACCTGACCGGGCCCCTCCGCCGTGAGGCCCTAGGCAACCCCAGTGCTGCTTCCGTGTCCTCTCCCACTGGGCAGGCGGAGGACTGTGGTCAAACCGCAGCTCAATGCAGCCAGGGCAGTGCTGGTCCTGAAAGATGGGGAGGAACCACCTGTATGGTCACAGCGGCCCTGGGGCACTGAGGTGAGTGGCGGCTCCCTTCTGCAGCCCAGGGCTGATGGCGGGAGGCTGGGCACTGAGCGGGGAATCTGTTGAACCCTAGTTCTTGAGGACGTCTACGCAGGTGTCCCTGTGCCATGTGTCTGAGCTCTGACCACTCCTACCCGAGCATCTAATTGTCTCTGCAGCTCCTCTGTGTGATAAGCTCTGTGACTGTCCCTCGGCTGTGTTGTCTCTTCCATTGCAGGGAGATGAGGGTCTCTTTATAACCACCACAGGCATATACTGGCTCTTGGTTCGCTTTTGCTACTCGTCAACTTCCCTCAGTTTCCCATTATTCTTTGCAAGGGCAATTCACTTCACAGTGACCAGCCATGACCTTGCAGGCATGGACGCTCCTGTTTTTGAAAGATCTGAATGACTGGATTGGCCTGTTCTTCTTTTTCCTTAGAAAAGGCTTGCATATCTTCTTTTTTTTTAAGTTTTATTTCTTTATTTATTAAACAATTTTTTTAAAGTTTATTTGTTTTTGAGAGAGACAGAGACAGAATGCGAGTGGGTCAGGGGCAGAGAGAGAGGGACACACAGAATCCGAAGCAGGCTCCAGACTGCAAGCCATCAGCACGGAGCCCAATGTGGGGCTTGAACCCACGAGCAGTGAGATCATGACCTGAGGCAAAGTCAGATACTTAACCAACTGAGCCACCCAGGTGCCCCCACATTTTTTTTTTCTTTCTTTTCTCTTTTTAAGGAGGCTTTCACACCTAGCTCGGAGCCCAAGGCAGGGCTTGAACTCACAACCCTGAGATTAATGCCTGAGCTGAGATCAAGAGTTGGACACTTGACCTACAGAACTGCTCAGGCTCACCTTGCACAGGTTCTAAGAGTCATCTTTGGTGGTTAAAATTTTTGTCATTGGTGTAAACGGTATCTTTCCTTTAAAAAAATTACATTTTACATTTCTTGCTGGCGAATGTCATGCCTTTCAGAATTGTCCCATCTCGAGATTGGGAGAACAAACATTGTTAAAATATCTATCCTCCCCAAAGCAATCTATACATTTAATGCAATCCCTATCAAAATAACACCAGCATTTTCCACAGGGATAGAACAAATAATCCTAAAATTCATATGAACCACAAAAGATCAGGAATAGCCAAAACAATCCTGAAAAAGAAAAACGAAACTGGAGGTGTTACAATTCCGGATTTCAAGCTATATTATGAAGCCCTAGTCATCAAGACAATATGGTACTGGCACAAAAACAGACACGCAGATCAATGGAACAGAATAGAAAACCCAGAAATGGATCCACAACTATATAGTCAACTCATCTTTGACAAGGTAGGAAAGAATATCCATTGAAAAAGAGACAATCTCGGGGCGCCTGGGTGGTGCAGTCGGTTAAGCGTCCGACTTCAGCCAGGTCACGATCTCGCGGTCCGTGAGTTCGAGCCCCGCGTCGGGCTCTGGGCTGATGGCTCAGAGCCTGGAGCCTGTTTCCGATTCTGTGTCTCCCTCTCTCTGCCCCTCGCCCGTTCATGCTCTGTCTCTCTCTGTCCCAAAAATAAATAAACGTTGAAAAAAAAATTAAAAAAAAAAAAAAAGAAAAAGAGACAATCTCTTCAGCAAATGGTGCTGGGAAAACTGGACAGCGATGTGCAGAATGAAACTGAACCATGTTCTTACACCAACACAAAAATAAACTCAACATGGATGAAAGACCTAAATGTGAGACAGGAAACCATAAAACTCCTAGAGGAGAACACAGGTAGCAACCTCTTTGACCTCGGCCACAGCAACTTCTTACTAGACAGATCGCCTAAGGCAAGGGAAACAAAAGCAAACATAAACTGTTGCGACTTCCTCAAGATGAAAAGCTTCCGGACACAGAAGGAAACAATCAACAAAACTAAAAAGCAACCTATGGAATGGGAGAAGATATTTGGAAACGACAAATATGATAAAGGGTTAGTATCCAAAATCTATAAAGAACTTATTAAATTCAACACCCGAAAAAACAAATAATCCAGTGAAGAAATGGGCCAAAGACATGAATAGACACTTCTCCAAAGAAGACATCCAGATGTCTAACAGACACATGAAAAGATGCTCAATCACAGACACATGAAAAGATCACTCATCATCAGGCAAATACTAACCAAAACCACAATGAGATACCACCTCACACCTGCCAGAATGGCTCACATTAACAACTCAGGCAACAACAGGTGTTGGCGATGATGTGGAGAAAGGGGAGCCCTCTTGCGCTGTTGGTGGGAATGCAAACTGGTGCAGTCACTCTGGAAAACAGTATGGAGGTTCCTCAAAAAATTAAAAATAGAACTACCCTACGACCCAGCAATTGCACTACTGGGTATTTACCCAAAGGACCCAAAAATGCTGATTTGAAGGGGCACATGTACCCCAATGTTTATAGCAGCACTATCAACAATAGCTGAAGTATGGAAAGAGCCCAAATGTCCATCAACTGATGAATGGATACAGAAGATGTGGTGTATATATAAAATGGGATATTACTCGGCGATCAAAAAGAATGAAATCTTGCCATTTGCAGCAATGTGGTTGAAACTGGAGTGTATTATGCTAAGCAAAATAAGTCTGAGAAAGACAAATATACGATTTCACTCATACGTGGAATTTAAGAAACACAACAGATGAACATAGGAGAAGGGAAGGAAAAACCAGATGAAAACAGAGAGAGAGACACAAACCATAAGAGACTCTTAAATAAAGAGAACAAACTGACGGTTGCTAGAGGGAGGTGAGTGGGGGGATGGGCTAGACCGGCGACGGGCATGAAGGAGGGGCACCCGTTGGGATGAGCACTGGGTGTTGTATGGAAGCGATGAATCACTGAATTCTACTCCTGAAACCAATACTACGCTGTATGTTCGCTAACTAGAATTTAAATAAAAACAAAAACAAAAACAAGAATAAAAACAAAAAAGGATTGTCCTATCTTGAAGCATAGGGGCCCGGAAGGGCTGAGGCTGCCCTCAGGGACCGAGCGTGACCCGCGGGGGTGTCTCTGGGCCCGAAAGCATTGACACCAGCTGGCCCAAGATGCCTCGGCCGAAGGGGTCTTGTCAGAGCGTCACAGTGACCACCAACTGCCCTTTCGCAGGTTAAACAAAGTTCTCCTTTCGTTTCTTACATGTTTCGGCTTTGGTCAGAGAAGGGGCCGCCCAGCTGTATGGTAGGGGATGCCGGATGTGGGGTCTAACTGCTTCTTAAACAGACTTTTAACTAATCCTGTCTCAACCTCATTTTACTCCCCCTCCAGTTCCAGAGTTACCTGTTGTCCTCTAGACCGGCTTCCCGGTGCTTGTGCAGGCCGAGCGGCTGTTAGGGCCTCCCGCCGGCCCAGCGTCTAGCCTCCTGGGCCACTGGATCCGTTAGCAATTGACCACCCCTGCCCGGCCTTCAGAGGGTCGCTGCTGTCCCCCTCGGGGTGTCTGGCTCGTCACCCTCTCCTGGGTCCCGTCCTGTAAGTCGGGCTCAGGAAGGAGCAGGGGTGAGAGTGTGCTCCGTGGCTCTCCTCGCCTGGAACCCCCTCCGAGGTCTGACTCGGGGCTTTATGGGTGTGTGCTGACACTCGCCGTTTCTGATGCCTGAGCTCACCCCTCCTTCCTTCTCCCGCCTGGCTGGTCTAACGCTCCTTCAGGCCCCTCTTCCAGAGCCACAGCTGAGGGGAGTTAGAACCTGGGTCACTCCTGGGGGAACATTTGTCACACTTTGCTGCAATTGCTCGTTTCCCAGCCCTTCGTTTGTTGTACTCTTCAGGCTCTTCGTTTGTTGTACATGTTCCCTCTTGAGTCTGACGTCTCAGGCAGAGAGAGGATTTGAGAGGTATTCGGTATAATTGTATTGCCTGAATACGCACAGAAGGAAACCACATCGCTTTGAACCAATTTCCAATAAACGCGCTAACTTTTCTGTGGATAAATACGTTTTTCTTTTCTTTCTTTGCTGGAATTTAGAAACCAAAAGGCAAAATACTAGTTTAATTTCCATGAACATTAGAATCCTAGATGTCAACGTTTTAACCAATGTTAAATCCAACGCTTGGATTTCATTGCTGACCCGAGGCGTTTGGAGTAGATGATGTGTAAAGTTCTTTCGTACTTTGAAGTTCTCCGGACGTGATAGGCAGTGGTTGTGACGGTGTTGTGTTTGGGCTCAGAAATATTGCTTTAGACGCCTTAGAAGATGCCTTTGTGATCAGCACACTCAGCCTCTGGTGTGGAAATTCTGGTTCACGTGCGGTAACTCAGCCTCACAGGAAAACCGGACGGTAAGACTTTGCGGGCCGCTTTCTCCGCTCCTGTATTCACTTTGACCAGGGGAGACAATCTCATGTGCTTTTAAGTTTTTTGGACCTTATCTGATAAAAAAAGGTAATAAATGCACACAAAACAGATAGTATGAGAAATATATAAAAAGTTATTATGTTAAATAAAAATCCCCTGAAATCCTGCTACCACTACTGCAAACACTCGGTTGCATGATTGCAACTGGTTTTCTCCATGTTGGCCTGTCCTGTCCCCTCCCAGGGTTCAGACACGGCACACTTACTCCACACCCTCTCCTCCCACTTTGTAACGGGTCACTACTATTTCTCTACTCCATTAGGTATTCTTTAAAAACACGATTTTAATGGTTGCATGATAGTTATCATATGAATGTATGTAATTTATCGATTTTCCTATCATCACATAGAGCGTTTTATTACATTTTCCTATTATAACAATAAGCTTTACTACATATATACATCTTGTCATCCTTGAGGAAATTCAAGGATCTAACTCTGAAGAATAAAAGTAGAGAGGCTTGTAGTAGACACTTGTTTGAGACAATACATGCAAAATGCATATAAATTAGAAAATATATTTACTTGGTTTGATTATTAGTATTAGTACGTGGGGCATTTTATTTGTTTCATTTCTATTGTTTGTATTATTAAACTAACTCAACTTACTATTTGAGAAAAAGTTAGATCGTAATCTACTTTCAGAATGAATTATATCATGAACCATAGTCTATAACAATAAATTAAAATAAATAAATGTCAGAGATGACTGATTTTTTTCTTTTCAAATTTTTATTTAAATTCTAGTTAACATAGAGTGCAATATTGGTTTCAGGGGTAGAATTCAGTGATTCATCACTTCCATACAACACCCAGTTCTCATCCGAACAAGTGCCCTCCTTAATGCCCATCACCCATCTATCTAGCCCATCCCCCACCCACCTCCCCTCCAGCAACCCTGTTTGTTCTCCATCATTAAGAGTCTCTTATGGTTTGCCTCCCTGTTTTTATCTTATTTGTCTTTCCCTTCCCCTATGATCATCTGTTTTGTTTCTTAAATTCCACATATGAGTGAACCAGAATTTTTAGAGTGAAAGCTACTGGCATTGACTGTGACAGAAAGTTTTGTAACCACTAGAGGGCGGTATATCACATTAATTAAAAAAATCTCAAAGCAGTTTAATACTTCTTGACCTACTTTTACAACTGATCATGATAGACATGAAATTACACTTCAAAACATTCTTGGAGTGTTAATGTTATTTAAGGACCTACTATGTGACATACATTGACAGTACACCGAGACGTGTTTTCAAAATCAGTAAGAAGACAACCGAGGTAATACAGGCGGTTGCCCGCATTTGGGCTTCTGTCTGCCTCTCCAGCCTCCTGTCCTGCCCTCCCTGACCTCCAGCTGCTGAGGTCGCACATGTGCCTTTCTCTTTGTCCAGAATATCGTTTGTGCTCCTCCCCGCCTGGTGAAACCCAGCCTACACCTCAGGCTGCAGCATTCTGTTTTTCCCGGGCAGAGTCAAGTACAAGTATGTGCTTTCTCCACCCTGTTCCTGGGGGGCCACGTTCAGTCCTATTATGTGATTGCTTGTGTCTCTTTTCCCCAGGAAACTGAGTTCCTGGAGGCAGATGATGTGTTAACTCATTTTTATTTGTCCAGCTGTGGTAGGGCCTGTCACACAGACAGTGCTTAAATATATGAACACAAGTGCTATGGAAAGTTGCCGGAACGAGATCATTTCCCCGTAATCTCCACGGATACTTCCACCCTCTTCTCCCATACAGGCCACTGAAAAAGATCTCCAAAGCAACCTGAATACACACTGTGTTGACTTGCTGATGGTGAGGGAGAGTCCCGCTTTGCCAAATAAGAAAAGGAAGGGGGATTTTGGAGAAGAATGTAGGTTTCCCAAATATTTCCCTGGGGAAGCCTTGGGGGATGATATTAAAGTCATAAATACACAGCTGAAATGAAATCATTCCTGTTCTTCATTCCGTTCTTACACTAACCATATAGGTAAAGGGGTTTTGTTTGCCATTTGGTTAGCAGGTAGCCACCCTGATGCCTTTAGCATGAGGAAGACAGGGTGCCTAGAACATTCCACCGTGCTCTACAAAAGCTAAAGGAGTTAGACTCAAGTTTCAACACACCCGAAGTATTCATCAGCTAATTAAACAAGTCTCCATCCAAAAGGCATATGTTTCTTAAAGTTTTTGTTATATGTTCACTTTAGATATGTTTGCAAAAAGATTTAAAAAAAAAAACCCTTTAGCTAGTTTTTAATCTTGTAGATATGCCCATACTCAAAATCATCTAGAAACTTCTGCTCTGAAATGAGACCTGGCTATACAGGATAGTGGTTAAGTGAGCTCTAAAGACAAACAGACTTTGGTTTCACTCCTTCATATGTCCTTTCCCATCCTTGTGACCTTGGGCATGTTACTCAACCTCACCTCACCTCAGTTCTTTCATCTGGGGTCTGGACCCGACAGCATGTACCTCACTGCATTGCTAGGACGGGATGAGGTCCTGCATATGCACAGTGTTGCACAAGGTTTGACATTATAAGCTTTCAAAAACTGTTAGCTGTTATTACAGGATACGGTTCTTTATTGCAAGACAAAGTCATTTTTCTTGGCATGCAGGCTTTTTGTTTTCTTTCAAGTAACCCATACCTAATGGATGTTTCCCCTCCCATGGCAGTAAAAGGGCTTATGTTTTCATTTTGATGAGACGTGTGCCAGTGACAACAGAGGGCTTGTGAGCATGAGAATCTTGGGGAGGTGAGGGAAACCTCACTCTATAGGACACCACGGCCCCGGCACTCCAGGAGCCTCGAGCCGACATCAGTGTCCACATCCACGCAGGTCTCACACTGGCTGTGCCTGGAGGGGCAGCACTGCCCGGCTGTCAAGCACCTTGCGGCTCTTCTACTGTGGCAACAGCGACATCGCTCTCCTTCCATATCCCCGGTGTTGGCTTGGCATGTGGCTTTCTTTTTTCTTTTTTTTTTTTTTTTAATTTTTTTTTTCAACGTTTATTTATTTTTGGGACAGGGAGAGACAGAGCATGAACGGGGGAGGGTCAGAGAGAGAGGGAGACAGAGAATCGGAAACAGGCTCCAGGCTCTGAGCCATCAGCCCAGAGCCTGACGCGGGGCTCGAACTCACGGACCGCAAGATCGTGACCTGGCTGAAGTCGGACGCTTAACCGACTGCGCCACCCAGGCGCCCCTTGGCATGTGGCTTTCAAATGCATTGTCTAGATTATTAATTCCTGTGGGTGCGAACGTTACTCTGTATAATTCATATCAAAATGGCATCTATATATAAGTGCTTCATACATTTTTAAGAAACTACTAAGTATATGTTTTAATATTTTATATAATTACAGTGGTATTTGTTATGAACCAAAAATTGCAACATAAGGTACAGCCCAAGATTTTAAACATTTTTAGAGCTTTAAAAATTTTAACTTTTTGGGGCACCTGGCTGGCTCAGTCGGTAGAGTGTGTGACTCTTGATCTTGGAGTCGTGAGTTCCGGCCCCACATTGGGTGCAGGGATTACAGAAGACTTGTAATAATAGTACAGAGTTCCTATATACCTGTTTCCAGCTTCCCCCAATGTTGCATGTCAGAGTTATCAAAACTTAGAAATAAACATTTTCGTAAGACTGTTAACTACACTACAGATTTTCTTGGGATTTCACCAGTTTTTCCGCTACTGTCCTTACTCTGTTCCAGGGTCCGATGCAAGGGATCATATTATATTTTATGTCCTTTAGTATCTGCTCATCTGGGACAGTTCCTCTGTTACTCCTTTTCTTTCATGACCTTGACACTTTTAGAAAGTACCCATCAGGCATTTTGTAGAATGTCTCTGAATTTGAGTTTGTGTGATGGTTTGTTTTCTCCTTGATTGAAGTTACACCTTTTTCAACACATTGTGTCAGGGGTCACAACATGATTTCAATGTTTTTTATTGGTAATTATGACCTTGATTACTTACAGTCAAGTGATATCTGCCAGGTGTCCCTACAGTAAAATGACTTTTTTCTCTTTGTAATTAATAGATATTTTGAGGGAGATACTTTGAGGCTATGCAAAGGTCTTATTTCTCCTTAAACGTTGAAGCTAATGTTAGGATTCATTTGTGGATCCTGTTTGCAACAATTGTGTGGCTTTCCTTTTTGTTTAATTAAAAAATTATCTTACTTCATTTTAATTTTTTTAAGTAGGCTTCATGCCCAGCATGGAGCCCAATGTGGGGCTTGAACTCATGACCCAGCGGTCAAGATCCGAGATGAGATGAAGAGTTAGAGGCTGAACCAACTGAGTCACCCAGGTGTGCCACCAATTTTAAAGATGAATCTAAATTTCTCTTACCAGTTATTAGAAGTTCTGCCTTTCACAAATGTTTCCAAACTTTTCTTTTGATTTTTTGATATCCTTTGCCCAAAAGATCATTGTCTCTTGTAATGAGTCTTCCAGGTTTAGTCACTGAAAGAACTGGCATTTCCTTTGATTTCCTCTGAACTTATCTTCTCAGTTTGAAAGAGGATCCTTTTCTTCCTGAAGACTTAAAACTCAGTATATAGGCATTTTGCTTTCTTCTATTTTAAAATGTTACATATATATAACCCCATCATCACTGTCGTCACTTTTAGCACGCAAAATGCTATTCTCTTTCACTATAACTGATAACGAATCTTGATCTACTTTTGTCGCTGTCAGTGAGCCTCTCTGGATCTGCGAAAATTCTGGCACCTAAATCCGGAGGATTTAGGGCTGGTATTGCATAGGGATTCTGGTCACACCACAGTCTCACAGAAGGACGATGTTGTAACATACAAGTACTAGTAAAATAAATACCTGTCCTGCTTTACAAGCTCACCAGATAAACTTGTTTGGCCCAGACTGACCAGATTTTAACAAATTTTTAAAACTATTTTCAACTATCCTTTGTTTGTAGAGACATCCTTTGGTATGCAGATAACAGGTACTAGGGTTGGGGATTATTAACCATGACACTGGCTTGGCACCCAGCTTGCTGCTCAGTGTGGCTACAGCAGCACGTGACTATGCTTTCTTGCCTTTCTTTTTAATTAATAAAATAGAGTTTGAGGTGCTTGGAATGCTTCACAAAAAACACGGCACAGCCCTTTGACTTGCTTGCCCCACGGGAATGCCCTTTAAAAATCATATCCCAATTAGGGCACCTGGGTGGCTCACTTGGTGGAGCGTTCGACTTTAGCTCAGGTCACAATCTCACGGCTGTGGGTTTGAGCCCTGGGTTGGGCTCTGTGCTGACAGCTCGGAGCCTGGAGCCTGCTTCAGATTCTGTGTCTCCCTCTCTTTCTGCCCCTCCCCTGCTTGCACTCTGTCTCTCAAGAAATGAATAAAAATGTTAAAAAATTAAAAAAAAAAATCCCAATTCACAAAATTGTGTCTTGATAGCATAAAAAAATGCCCCAATTATTTGCTAGAAGTGACATGCAGCTTTCTATTTTTTTAAACCTGAGCCTGGGGCGCCTGGGTGGCTCTGTCGGTTGAGCGTCTGACTTTGGCTCAGGTCATGATCTCACGGTCCGTGAGTTCAGGCCCCGCATCGGGCTCTGTGCTGACAGCTCAGAGCCTGGAGCCTGCTTCGGATTCTGTGTGTCCCTCTCTCTCTGACTCTCCCCCGTTCAAGCTCTGTCTCTCTCTGTCTCAAAAATAAATAAACATAAAAAAAAAATTAAAAAAAGAAAACCTGAGCCTGAAATTTTCTGTTGCCTTCCTGAAACCTATGCTTCTACCCCCAAAATAGGAAAGTACAAAATGTTTCCTCTTTCAGTCATGTCTTCCCATTAATCTTCATTTTTCCTTTTCTTCTTTTTTTTCTTTTGTTAAATGCGTATTTATTTTTGAGAGAGACAGAGTGCAAGCCGGGGAGGGGCAGAGAGAGAGGGAGACACAGAATCGGAAGCAGGCTACAGGCGCTAGCCATCAGCACAGAGCCTGACGCGGGGGTCGAACTCAACAACCGTGAGATCATGTCCTGAGCTGAAGTCGGACGCTTACCTGATCGAGCCCCCCAGGCGCCCCAATCTTTGTTTTTTCATTTCCTTTTCTCTTCTCCCTTATTTCATCCAGTAGCCGCCATATGTAGCAGAAAGAACACGGGTGCTGCAGCCAGACAGACCTGGGTTTGAATCTCAATCTGCCACTGGCCAGCTGTGTGACTCTGGATGGGAGTAACGTCTCTGAGTCTCTGAACTCTAACCTGTAAAGGGAGATGAGAATATGTGTTTTGGCTGCCTGCCTGGAGCAAATAATAATCCATGTACTGTAATGGTAGGTATTCCTGGATGCGCACCCTCGGCCAAAACCACTCCTAGGAAAGGAGTATTTCTCTAAATACGTGAACAGTCTTCTTAGACAGATCTGGCTGAAGCATCCCTTGTCTCTGGGACTGAGTCCTGTCTTCTCTCTTCTGGAAACGTGAGGGAAGAAACGCACATAGGCATGGCCGCCCAAGCCCTGCGGCTGCCAACAGGCCTGCTTGTCAAACACCCACATGTGCAGTGAATCCTGCCTTATTCTCCCAGGACCACTCACCTCCACCTCGTGCTATTTTCATCACTACCTTCACCCGAGGAGGTAAAATGCCCATTTTGGAAATGTCCATTTTACAATTTCATTAACAATTCAGATTTGAGAGCACAGTTATAAATTCTAACTTATTTGCATCTGTATTTAGAGTTCTCTATTTGAACCTCTTCCTAGATCAATCCTGAATACAAGGAAGCTCTGAGGGCCGGAGCAGGGGCTCCGGGTGGGCTTG
Organism: Puma concolor; assembly: GCF_028749965.1. NCBI lineage: Eukaryota > Metazoa > Chordata > Mammalia > Carnivora > Felidae > Puma > Puma concolor. The sequence goes on from NC_141676.1 coordinate 116,193,319, forward strand.
TTGAATGGAGTAACGACCAAAGGGCCGGAGTCTCCGGGTAGGGACCCAGGAAGGATGGTGTTTGCCACCTGCTCTCTGTCTCCTCCAGGCCCGGGAGGCTCTTCTCTCTTCATTCTCTTAACAGTATTCTTTCGGTGAAGTCTGAAGGTGTTTTCAAAATGCAGAATGTCATTTGTGTCCCTGTGTTCACAGAGCTTGAAGTCACAGTGTCCTCACACAGTGTCCTCACAGTGTCCCCACTCACATGTGCATGTCTGCGCTGGGGACAACAAAGCCACTGGGAGAGCAGGAAGGGGGGTGACCTTCTGGTTTCTCATTGTTGCTTCCAGATCACTGTTTCTTAACCTTGTCTGCTCATTACAATTCTTTTGGGGAGATTTAAAAAAATGGAAATGCCCAAACCGCACCTTGGTGTTAAAGTTTCCCGTGTAAGTTCAACGTGCAGCTAAGGTTATGTTCTAGACCCTTGTTTTCTAGATGTGGACCACAGACCAGACACATGTGACAAAAAACCCCCTTTCCTGCCCGCTGGCTGAGCTCTCCTCCCACTCCCACCAAGGCCCCCTTCACTTTATGTGGATATTTGAGCAAACATCACCTTCTCCGAGACCTTCTCTGGCTACCCTACCTGTTGTCTGAAATCGCCCTGCCAGCACTGTGCCCCTTACTGCGCTCTGGTTTTCATTCAGCACGCTTTAGAACTCCGCTGACATATTCTTATGTTGAAAATCTGTATTCCCTGCTAAAATGTAAATTCCATGAGACAAGCAAATAATTACTTTTGTTTTTTATTGTGTTCCTAATATCTGGAGCAGCACCTAGCACATAGTAGGGGCTTCATAAAGGGAACGGTTGAATATTTTCCCCCACGTTCGTTATGTTGATTTGCCTCTGGATCCCCGCTTTAATTCCTAAGGCCACCGATGCGAATGACCACCTCTAACTGTCAGGACCTCTCTATCCACAAGAGAGGTACGTCCACACATATAAGTACAGTCAGGGAGGCACATAATTTATACCAGCAGTAGATTCTTAGGAAGCACTCGAGGAAGTCAACCTCAGCAGTGTTTGAGGGGACTCTGGTGGATGGCAGTGGGACAGGAAAGGCATGCTGAGCCCGGGGTGCGGTGCTGGCTGGGGGAACCGGTGCCCTGAGGGAAAGGTGGCAAACAGGCCACCAGCTGGGCAGGAGGCCTCAGGGGGCGGAACCTTGTGCACATTCTCTCCAGGGGCCAAGGGCAAAGTTCTGAGGACCTGTAAGACAGGCCTGGTACGAGAGATTTTTACTCTGGCCATCTCACCATGCTCTACAAATGCCATGCTGTCAGCCTTACTGGTGTGAGAGGTCAGAGACTCAGCCTGAAGCAATCCAGAAGAGAGCCTGAAGTAGAAAGGTTGATTGAAAATAAAGACATATGCGATTATCATAATTCTATGGAAAAACTTTGACAATCATATGAAGTTTCATGATCATACAAGGGGTTTCTCTGGTTTTCTTGTTTCTTTATTTAAATATTTATTTATTTATTTTCAGAGAGAGAGCGCGTGAGCACGAGTCGGGGGAGGGGCAGAGAGAGAGTGTCAGAGAGAGATCCTTGCCCCTCTTTTGGTTTTCTTAACATCCCTTGGCAACAACTCCAAAGTACAAAGATCCTTCAAAGTCTTAAACAAATAGCTTTACTATATATGTGGGATATTACTGACTGATCATAAACTTTTTAGGGATGCCTGGGTGGCTTAGTCGGTTAAGCATCTGACTCTTGATTTCAGCTCAGGTCATGATCTCACAGTTGGTGGGTTCAAGCCCCACATTGGCTCTGTGTTGACAGCTTGGAACCTGCTTGGGATTCTCTCTTTTGCTCTCTCTCTCTGCCCCTCCCCCACTCTTTCCCTCAAAATAAATAAATAGACTTGTAAAAAAATCATCAACTTTTTACACCACTGTACCAAAATTTAATAGAATTTATTAGGAATTTTAGAAAAACAAAGCTTCACAACTACAGCTAATACATAATTTTAATAACAAAATATCCTGTTGTATTTTTAAATATAATGAATTTATTTTCAGAAGCATGCCCATTAAAAACAATGAAGCATTTCCATTCACTAAAAATGTATCAATAAAATACATAATAAACTTGTAGCATAAATGTAAACTAGTCAATTTATCTCCATTACCCATGTTATGATTTACCTTTATTTTATGGTTATAGTATTTTAAATTATTAACAAATGCAGAAATCTAGGATATATTTACAGGAGATTATCAAAAATAATGATTCCATTTAATAGTTACTGTTATTCTTCATCAGTATTTTCTCTGCACTCTGGATCCAACATCAGGAGATAGACTGGTCCTTGGCTGGCTGTTCTGTAACATAATTTCAGAACACTATTTTACTGTAGTATTCATAGGCAGATTCACAGGTGGATCTCCTTACAGATTATGGATATTAATAACACTAAATTCATAATTCAAATTCTCAAGTGCTACATATACATCAACCTCAACATAATGAGTACCACTTCACATAAAGCATCATACCAATGATAATAATTCATAATCTTCACCCTTTGCTATTGGAAAAGGTGATTTTCAGGTGCCTTTTATCATAATCTGGTGTGTAAATAGTCACAATTTAGCAATTTTATTTTCTAAGGGAAGCTCCAGCAACTCATATAACACCCTAGGTGTAGTTTAACAACATATATTGGGTTAAAGAAGTTGCTTGAGAGGGCATTAGGTAAAAATTCATTAAATTCATAAATTCATAAAATTTATTTTAAAAAAAGTAAATATTCCAAAATAAAAATTCTGCTTCTAAGAATCATAGTTTTTACACTGAAAAGCCATGGCTGGTGTCTTCAGGATGCCCTGGGACAAGACTCTGAGAGGACAGTGTTTGCATGTCGTCTCTATTAGAACGCAAGAGACTTGAAGGCAGGAAAGTGTTTCCCTCTTTCTAGTCCCAGCCCTCACACACAGGCACTGTGTGTCTGACACAGTGAAAACCCAGGCAATATCTGTTCAATGAAGAAAAAGAGGGCACCCAGGGGGCTCAGTTGGTTAAGCGCCGACTTCAGCTCAGGTCATGATCTCACGGTTCGTGAGTCCCATCTCTGTATCGGGCTCTGTGCTGATGGCTCAGAGCCTGGAGATTGCTTCAGATTCTGTGTCTCCCTCTCTCTCTGCCCCTCCCCTGCTCGTGCTCTCTCTGTCTCAAAAATAAACATTAAAAAAAATTAAAAAAAGAAAAGGAAAGAAAAAAAGGAGACCAGTATGATAACTTCTATGAAAAGAAAAAAATCAGGCTGCTATAGTTGCCAAAAAGAGGAAGTTCTAAACTTTGACAGGATAAAACTTGGGCTGAATAAGCCTTCCTAGAGGGAATGGCAGTGAAATGAAGCCTGAAAGAATGAGTAGGAGAGAAGTATGTAAGAGGACAAGTCCTGTGAGGCAGGGGATGAGGGGAAGGCAGTGTGGGCCCTGGAAGGACAGGGAGCTCCAGGGAGACCTACCTGTCGCTCAAATGTATATAACTTACAAGCTGGGGAGCAACCAGAGGTGCAGATGGGAAGGTCGTGAATGCAGTTCTCTGGAGTTTTAATTCATCTTTTAGGTGACAGGTAAGTGCTGACACAGGAGAGTGATATGTTCATATTCTTGGTTTACAAAGATTACTCTGGGCTGATGGTGTGAAAGATACCCTGGACAGATCACATCTCTTCAGGTGAGACATGACACATTCTTCTTCTTCTTTTTTTTTAAAATGTTTTTTATTTATAGAATAAATTTAATGTTTACTTGATGTTTTTATTTATAGAGACCAATTTTTAATTAATTAATTTTTTAAAATTTACATCCAAGTTAGCTGGCATATAGTGCAACAATATTTCAGAAGTCGATTCCTGAATGCCCCTTACCCATTTAGCCCATCCCCCCTCCCACAACCCCTCCAGTAACCCTGTTTGCTCTCCATATTTACAAGTCTCTTATGTTTTGCATCCCTTCCTGTTTTTATATGATTGCTTCCTTTCCCTTATGTTCATCTGTTTTGTATCTTAAAGTCCTCATATGAATTGAGTCATATGATACTTGTCTTTCTTTGACTAATTTTGCTTAGCATAATACCCTCTAGTTCCACCCACGTAGTTGCAAATGGCAAGATTTCATTCTTTTTGATTGCCGAGTAATACTCCATTGTATATATATATCACATCTTCTTTATCCGTTCATCCATCGATGGACATCTGGGCTCTTTCCATACTTTCGTTATTGTTGATAGTGCTGCTATTAACGTTGGGGTGTGTGTCTCCTTGAAACAGCACACCTGTATCCCTTGGATAAATACCTAGTAGTGCAATTTCTGGGTCATAGGGTAGTTCTATTTTTAATTTTTTGAGGAACCTCCATACTGTTTTCCAGAGTGGCTGTACCAGTTTGCATTCCCACCAGGAGTGCAAAAGAGATCCTCTTTCTCTGCATCCTTGCCAACATCTGTTGTTGCCTGAGTTGTTAATGTTAACCATTCTGACAGGTGTGAGGTAGTATCTCATTGTGGTTTTAATTTGTATTTCCCTGATGATGAGTGAAGTTGAACATTTTTTCATGTGTCGGTTGGCCATCTGGATGTCTTCTTTGGAGAAGTGTCTATTCATGTCTTTTGTCCATTTGTTCACTGGATTATTTGTTTTTTGGGTGTTAAGTTTGATCAGTTTTATAGATTTTGGATACTAACCCTTTATATGATATGTCGTTTGCACATATCTTCTCCTATTTCATTGGTTGCCTTTTAGTTTTGCTGATTGTTTCCTTCACTGTGCAAAAGGTTTTTATCTTGATGAGGTCCCAATAGTTCATTTTTGCTTTTGTTTCCCTTGTCTCTGGAGATGTGTTAGGAAGTTGCTCTAGCCAAGGTCAAAGAAGTTTTTGCCTCCTTTCTTCTCTAGAATTTTGATGGCTTTCTGTGTTATGTTTAGGTCTTTCATCCATTTTGAGTTTCTTTTTGTGTATGGTGTAAGAAAGTGGTCCAGGTTCATTCTGAACTTCACCGTCCTGTTTTCTCGACACTATTTGCTGAAGAGATTGTCTATTTTTCATTGGATATTCTTCCCTGCTTTGTCAAAGATTAGTTGGCCATATGTTTGTGGGTCCATTTCTGGGTTCTCTATTCTGTTCCATTTATCTGAGTGTCTGTTTTTGTGCCAATATTATACTGTCTGGATGATTACAGCTTTGTAATACATCTTGCAGTCCAGGATTGTGATGCCTCCAGCTTTGGTTTTCCTTTTCAAAATTGCTTTGGCTATTCGGGGTCTTTTCTGTACAAATTTTTTCCATACAAATTTTAGGACTGATTGTTCTAGCTCCGTGAAGAATGCTGGTATTATTTTGATACAGATTGCATTGAATACGTAGATTGCTTTGGGTAGTATCGACATTTTAACAATATTTGTTCTTCCAACCCAGAAGCATGGAATATTTTTCAATTTTTTGTCTTTTTCAATTTCTTTCATAAGCTTTATATAGTTTTCAGTGTGTAGATGTTCACCTCTTTGGTTAGGTTTATTCCTAGGTATTTTATGGTTCTTGCTGCAATTCTAAATGGCATTAATTCCTTGATTTCTCTTTCCGTTGCTTCATTATTGGTGTATAGGAATGCAATTTATTTCTGTGTATTGATTTTATATCCTGTGAGTTTGCTGAATTCATGGATCAGTTGTAGCAGTTTTTTTGTGGAATCTTTTGGGTTTTCCATATAGACTATCATGTCATCTGTGAAGAGTGAAAGTTTGACCTCCTCCTGGCTGATCTGGATGCCTTTTATTCCTTTGTGTTGTCTGATTGCTGAGGCTAGGACTTCCAATACTATGTCGAATAACAGTGGTGAGAGAGGACATCCCTGTCTTGTTCCTGACCTTAGGGGGAAAGCTCTCGGTTTTTCCCTATTGAAGATGATATTAGTGATGTGTCTTTAATATATGACTTTTATGATCTTGAGGTATGATCTTTCTATCCCTACTTTCTTGAGGGCTTTTATCAAGAAAGGATGTTGTATTTTGTCAAATGCTTTCTCTGCATCTATTGAGAGAATCTTGTGGTTCTTATCCTTTCTTTTATTGATGTATCACAGTGATTGTTTTGCGGATATTGAACCAGCCCTGCATCTCAGGTGTAAATCCCACTTGATTGTGGTGAATAATTCTTTTAATGTATTGTTGAATCTGGTCAGCTAGTATCTTGTTGAGGATTTTTGCATCCATGTTCATCAGGGAAATTCATCTATAGTTCTCTTTTTTATTGGGGTCTTTGTCCTGTTTTGGAATCAGGGTAATGAAATGCTGGCCTTGAAGAAGGAATTTGGAAGTTTTCCTTCCATTTCTATTTTTTGGAGCAGCTTCAAGAGAATAGGTGTTAACTCTTTCTTAAATGTTTGGTAGAGTTCCCCTAGAATGGCATCCAGCCCTGGACTCTTGTTTTTTGGGAGATTTTGATTACTAATTCGATTCCTCTACTGGCTATGGGCCTGTTCAAATTTTCTATTTATTCTTGTTTCAATTTTGGTAGTTTACATGTTTCTAGGAGTCTGTCCATTTCTTCCAGATTGCCCATTTTATTAGTGTATAATTGCTAATAATATTCTCTTATTGTTTTTATTTCTACTGTGTTGGTTGTGATCTCCCCTCTTTCATTTGTGATTTTATTTATTTGGGTCCTTTCCTTTATCTTTTTGATCAAAATGGTTAGGTGTTTATCAATTTTGTCAATTCTTTCAAAGAACCAGCTCCTAGTTTCACTGATCTTTCCTACTGATTTTTTTTTTTTTTTTTTTGGTTTCGATAGCATTGATTTCTGCTCTAATCTTCACTATTTCCTGTCTTCTGTTGGTTTTGGGTTTTATTTGCTGTTCTTCTTCCAGCTCTTTAAGGTGTAAGGTTAGGTTGTGTATCTGGGACCTTTCCTCCTTCTTTAAGAAAGACTGGATTGCTATACACTTCCCTCTTATGACTGCCTTTGCTGCGTCCCAGAGGTTTTGGTGTTGTCATTTTCACTGGCTTCCATGTACTTTTTGATTTCCTCTTTAACTTCTTGGTTAGCCCATTCATTCCTTAGTAGGATGTTCTTTAGTCTCCAAGTATTTGTTATCTTTCCAAATTTTTTCTTGTGGTTGATTTTGAGTTTCATAGCATTGTGGTCTGAAAATATGCATGGTATGATCCATCTTTTTGTACTTGTTGAGGGCTGATTTGTGTCCCAGTGTCCAGATATTCTAGATATCTTCCTTGTGCACTGGAGAAGAATGTGTATTCTGCTGCTTTAGGATGAAATGTTCTGTATATATTTGTTAAATCCATCTGGTCCAGTGTATCATTCAAAGCAATTGTTTCCTTGTTGATTTTCTATTTAGATAACCTGTCCATTGCTCTAAGTGGGGTGTTGAAGTACCCTACTATTATGGTATTATTATCAATGAGTTTCTTTATGTTTGTGGTTGATTTATATATTTGGGTGTCCCACGTTTGGAGCATAAATGTTTACAAGTGTTAGATCTTTTTGGTGGATAGACTCCTTAGTTATGATATAAAGCCCTTCTTCATCTCTTGTTACAGTCTTTATTTTAAAATCTAGATTGTCTGATATAAGTATGGCTACTCCAGCTTTCTTTGGCGACCATTACCATAATAGATGGTTCTCCACCCCTTTACTTTCAATCTGAAGGTGTCTTTAGGTCTAAAATAGGTCTCTTATAAATAGCATATAGACGGATCTTGTTTTCTTATCCATTCTGTTACTCTATGTCTTTTGATTGGAGCATTTAGTCCATTGACATTTAGAGTGAGTACTGAAAGGTATGAATTTATTGCCACTATGTTACTTGTAGAGTTGGAGTTTATGGTGGTGCTCTCTGGTCCTTTCGGTATTTGTTGCTTTGGGTTTTGTTTTGTTTTTTTTTGTTTTGTTTTCTGTCTTTTCTCCCTTCAGAGAGTCCCCCTTAAAATTTCTTGCAGGGCTGGTTTAGTGGTCATGAACGTGCTCTAATTTTTGTTTGCCTGGGAAACTTTGTATCTCTCCTTGTATTTTGAATGAAAGCCTTGCTGGATAAAAATTTCTTGGCTGCATATTTTTCCTATTCAGCACATTGAATATATCCTGCCACTCCTTTCTGGCCTGCCAAGTTTCTGTGGATAGGTGTGCTGCAAACCTGATATGTCTTCCCTTGTAGGTTAAGGACTTTTTTCCCCTTGCCGCTTTCATGATTGTTTCCTTGCCTGAGTATTTTGTGAATATAATTATGATATGCCTTGTTGATGACTGGTTTTTGTTGAATCTAATGGGAATTCTCTGTGCTTCCTGGATTTTGATGTCTGTGTCTTTCCCTAGGTTAAGAAACTTTTTCGCTATGGTTTGCTCCCATAAACCTTCTACCCCTTTTTCTCTCTTTTTATCTTCTGGGACCCCTATGGTTCTGATGATATTCCTTTTCAATTAGTCACTGAGTTCTCTGATTCTTATATCATGCTCTTTTTTTTTTTTTTGCTTTGGTCTCCCTCTTTTTTTTCTGCTTCATTATTCTCCATAAGTCTGTCCTCTATATCGCTGATTTGCTGCTCTGCTTCATCCATCCTTGCCGCCTGAAACATGATAAATTCTTAAACAAAGGCACTAACAGTAGGAATGAAGATAGTGGATGGATTTGAGGTGTATTATCAGGAGGACATATTGTCTGTGGGCATGGGAGAAGGAGAAGCCTGGATGAGATACACATTTCTGTCTGGGAAATCTGGAGGATGGTGTCATCAACTGAAGTAAGAATTAAAAGAGGTAGAAGAGTTTTGGGGGGAAACTTGGGAAACTGAATCTTGGCTCTGCCACTGAATATTTGTGAGACTTGAGAAAATTCCTTGATGTCCTTCGCTTAGAATATTAAACAAGATAACGTGTGTGAAATAATTTGGGACAGTACTTTTCAGTGGTAGGAATCCCTAAGTGTGCTTCCATTCTTGTTTCTAAATATATCTCAACAAAATTTGGGTGCCATTAAAGAGTATTAATTGACATTTAGCATTCACCAAGGGGCTTTGCAAGAAAACAGTGGTATTTTATGGGGCATAAAATCTTGCTTCAGAATATTAAAAACGTTTCCAGTTCAAATACATCACCTCATTTTATTGTAGCCTGAAAAAGGTACATCATATATTTAAAAACCAGGTATAAAAAAATCATGAAGTCTCAACCAATATTTTCAAGTATGTAGTATGTGCTAGTTTCTACGAAGTAGACAGGTAAATGGAAAAACAGCCTCAAGAATATAGTTCCAAAGAAGATCACTCATGTAAAAAGACAACCCACAAAAATACCTATGGAGTAGAAGTATAAAACCAGTGGTACTACAGTAATTAAGTTCAGAGAGAATGTGGTCATCATAAGCTGGATTGGTCATGGAGAGATTCATGGGGGAAGTGACATTAAGTTGGTGCTTAGATAGGTTGGATTAGGAAGGTAGTGCAAAAGTACAGCTGGTGCAGTTTGGAGCGGGGGTGAACATGAACAATGACAAAAACATGACAGCATACAGAGTACTGCAGACTTGAAGGACAACGCATTAAATTTGTTTGGCTGGAAGGAAGATTCATAGTGTAAAAAGAGAGGTAGGTGGGACTATGAATTGTTACAAATTGTTATGATTCCTATTATTTACAAGGAAGTTATGCTTTGCATGTGCATTTCACTTAAGTAGTTTCAGGAATGTTACCTTTTTCTGAAACGATGCAACCTTTTTTTTGAGACGATGTAAATGGATAAGATGATCACAATAGTGGCACTAATGATAATGCAACCCAATGGTGTCTAGCATGTGTTGTGTTATAGGCACTGTTCTAAATACTTTACACTGGTTCTTCTCTCTAGAAGCCCTCACAGGTACACTAGAGGATAGATGCCAGTACCATTAAGATGATTATGACTAATCAGTGAAGGGATACAGGAAGGGATGGGCCAAATTTTGTTCCTCTGAAATCTTACAACAGCACTTGCTCTGAGTGGTGGAAGCTGACTGCCTGCCACCTGAGAGATCCTGCTCAAAATTATTTCTTTTGCTCATGTTACAAGTGTCTAAAATCCCACTTTTAGAAATTCACTATACTTCTTCCCAGAAATTGTTTTTAAATGATTTAAATGGTTTTAAGTCTTTTAAAGTAATTTTTAGAAGTGAGGGGCACCTGGGTGGCTCAGTCAGTTAAGCCTCTGACTTTGGCTCAGGTCATGATCTCATGGTTCATGAGTTTGAGCCCCACATTGGGCTCTGTGCTGATAGCTCAGAGCCTGGAGCCTGCTTTGGATTCTGTGTCTCCCTCTCTCTGCCCTTCCCCTGCTTGTGCTCTCTCTCTCCTTCTCAAAGAATAAACATTAAAATTTTTCAAAAAATAATTTTTAAAAATGAAAAATTATCTTTTAAAATTCAAGCCAAGTATCTCAACAGGAGTGAATATGCCAGTCCATTTCTTTTCCTAAGAGGAAAAACTCAAAGCAACACCACCAAACACTGTGGGAGAAGGAAACACAAGGAGTGACAGAATGGGGGGAAACACAAAAAACAGTAATAAAACACACGTGGGGGGTGCAGCATGGTGGATTAATATACAAACTTCACTCTCGTGAATTTTCCAGAGAGATATATAATTTTTGAGAATTATAGAAATTATAGAAGAAAATAGATCAGGAGTCAAAGTGACAGTTGCCAAAAGACTCCTGTACAATAGTCACTGCATCAACAATGCCACACCAAAAAGGCCGTTTCTGAGAACCATTTGCAGAGACCGAAATAAGAAGCTTCATGAAGGCAGGGGCAGCCTCTTTCTTCTTCTTTACTACCACACTCAGGACACAGCAAAAATCTAAAATGTGGGCAGGAAATGTGTAACTTTGTTTATGTAAGAGCAAATAATAAGAAATGAAGTATACTTGTGTCGTCGTACTTTTTCCTGTCAAGATTACAGAACTGAGGGTATGTGATGAAAAACAATTGAGCAAGCATCCAATGAATTCTCTAAGAAAACATTTTTTTTTTTAGAAAAAATTTTAATGTTTATTTATTTTTGAGAGAGAAAGAGACAGTGTGAATGGTGGAGGGGTAGACAGAAGGGAGACACAGAATCTGAAGCAGGCTCCAGGCTCTGAGTTATCAGCAGAGGGCTCGATGTGGGACTCGAACCCATGAACTGGGAGATCATGACCTGAACCAAAGTTGGGCGCTTAACAGACTGAGCCGCCCAGGCGCCCCTCTAACAATGCATTTCTTTGTCGAACACCTAAGTTGAGGATAGTAAGAGTCCAGGTGCCTCATATAGTCTTAATTCATATTATGGTAATTTGTATACACTATCCATGTGTGTTCTTTCTCCCTGTTAGACTGAAAATTCCTTAATGCACTAAATTGCCACTTATATGTGTATCTTTACCAGAATCCAGTGTCAAGGCAAAAAACAAAAACAAAATTCCAAATAATGATGTCTAGTTTTGAACTTTGAAAACACAAAAGGGAGATGGGAAAGGGTGGGATCATTACCATGGTAAAATAAACAACAATTTTCTGGTTAGGCTACAAACCCATATACCACATATCAGTAGTGCAATGATATCAGTTTCTGTTCCCATGGATGATGAAATACTCTGGATGGAAAAAACTTTATATTTTGATTTTTTTTAATTTTTAAAAAATGTTTATTTATTTTTGAGAGAGACAGAGAAAGAGAGTAAGTGCAAGTAGGAGAAGGCAGAGAGAGGGAGACACAGAATCCAAAGCAGGCTCCAGAGCTCTACGTGGGGCTAGAACTCTTGAAATCATGACCTGAGCTGAAGTCGGATGCCTAAGTGATTGAGCCACCCAGGCGTCCTATATATTTTGATTGTTTTAAATGAAAGGATATTTGCTGATTCTAACAAAACGTCTCATCATTGAAAGTTGACTGGGAGAAAAACTCCCTAAAAGCCAATATCAAGAAAAATTAATTTCAATACAGGATTCTTACACACAAAATCATGACATTTCCTAAAATGAGAAAAATAAAAGCTTCTTCAAGTACTTACCAGAAATGGTATTATTCGTAAGGTATTTTTGATGGATGGATTTTTGCAAATGGTTTCTTGTACATCTGAAATAATTATACCATGACACAAAAATAATTCAGTTACGTATGCTGACAGAGAAGAATCAAATGTTAAGTTCTGGTGTCAAATACTCAACGTGGGGAACAGACTTTCTTCTTTGGTCACCAGAAACAGTCTTTAGCCTTGTATTAGGTTAGGAAATAGAAGTAATTTGATGAGAAACAATTACATAAAATTAATGTTGATAAAAAGAAATTCCTAATACTTTGACTATTCTATAACAATCTTCCTTCAAATGCTGGGTTTTCTTGTCTTTTTTTTCTTCCTTTTTAAAAAATACAGTACTTTTATTACTTTTTAAAGTTTATTTATTTATTTTGAGAGAGCGAGAGAGAGCAATCAAGAGAGAGTGAGCCAGGGCATGAACGAGTGAGGGGCAGAGAGAGGGAGGGAGGGAGAGAGAGAGAGAGAGAGAGAGAGAAAATCCCAAGCAGGCTCAGTGCTGTCAGTGCAGAGCTTGATGTGGGGCTGGAACCCATGAACCATGAGATCATGGCCTAAGCCGAAGTCGACACTCAACTGACTGAGCCACCCAGGTGCCCCTCTTCTTTTGTAAAACAAAAGGTAAATTTGATTCTTTGAGTATCTCAGGAAAGAAGAGATGTTTATTTAGCTATTAAGGCATAAAAGTTGAATAATTCGTCAACTCTTGTCTTTTCAGTGCTTAAGCTTTGGTCCATATAAAAGCAAGGGTCTGGGCAAAAGAAAAAAAAAAAAAAACACCTTCAAGCAGAATCCTTTATGTGAAGCATTTAAGTATGTCGAAGTATCTAATAGGAAAAAACCCTCTAAAAAAACTGACCTGAGTTTTTTACTCTTGATCTTCATAATTGGACATCTTACAGCCTTAGTTATATATTGCTTCTGGGGTTGTAGCTCCCTGCTTTTTATTAATATATTATTATTAAAGTTTATTTATTTTTGAGAGAGAGAGAGGGAGAACTTGTGCATGAGCAGGGGAGATGCAGAGAGAGAGGGAGAGAGAGAATCCCAAGCAGGCTCCACACTGTCAGCATGGAGCCCAATGTGGGGCTCAATCCCATGAACCTCGAGATCATGACCTGAGCCAAAACCAAGAGTTGCCCACCAGGCACTCTTATTAATATTTTATTCTTAAATTTTAATTTTTAAATTAACACAAAAAACATATAGAGCATATATACATATTGCAATTAATTATAATGAAGCTAATGTCTATGTAATGACTTAGACTGAGAAATGTGCACATTATCACTATTTTAGGAACTTCCCGGAGCTCCCATCTCCATGCCTCTCTGGGGATTGCACTTCCTTTCCTTGCCCACAGAGGTGACCGATTACATGGGCTTTGTGTCTGCATAATTATAGCACATGAGTATACATGCATATCATATTGCTTGTTTTACCTGTTTCTGAACTTCAAATAAGTAAAATTGACCTGATTTTTGTTCTGAATTTTTATTATTTTTTAAATTTAAATTTTGATTCATTTACAGTGCAATGTAGTTTCCTGGGGTAGAATTCAATGATTCATCACTTACATATAGCACCCAGTGCTCATCACAAGTGCCCTCCTTAATACTCATCACCCATCTAGCCCATCCCCCACCCACCTCCCCTCCATCAGCCCTCAGTTTGTTCTCCATATTTAAGGGTCTCTGGTGATTTGTTTCCCTCTCTTCTCTCCCCTCCACCTTCCCATATGTTCATGTTTTGTTTCTTAAATTCCACGTACGACTGAAATCATATGCTGTTTATCTTTCTCTGATTGACTTATTTCACTTAGCATAATACATTCTAGTTCCATCCACATCATTGCAAATGGCAAGAGTTAATTCTCTTTGATTCCATTGAATATATACACCCATCTTCTTTATTCATTCATCAGTTGATGGACACTTGGGCTCTCTCCATAGTTTGGTTATTGTAGATAATGCTGCTATAAACATCAGGGTGCATGTACAGCTTCAAATCTATATTTTTGTATCCTTTGGGTGAATACCTAATAGTGCAATTGCTGGATTGTAGGGTAGTTTTATTTTTAGTTTCTTGAGGAATCGTCATACTGTTTTTCACAGTGGCCACAGCAGTTTGCATTCCCACCAGCGGTGCAAGAGTGTTTCCCTTTCTCCGCATCCTTGCCAACATGTGTTGTTTCTTGTGTTGGTAATTTAGGCATTCTGACCGGTGTGAGATGGTATCTCATTGTGGTTTTGATTTGTATTTCCTTGATGATGAGTGATGTTGAATGTTATTTCATGTCTGTTAGCCATCTGGATGTCCCCTTTGAAAAATGTCTATTCATGTCTTCTGCCCATTTCTTAACTAGGTTGTTAGTTTTTTGGGTGTTGAGTTTGAGAAATTCTTCATAGATTTTGGATACTAACACTTTATCAGATACCTCATTTGCAAGTATCTTCTCTCATCCTGTAGGGTGCCTTTTGGTTTTGCTAATTGTTTCCTTCGCTGTGTGGAAGTTTTTATCTTGATGAAGTCCCAATAGTTCATGTTTGCTTTTGTTTCCCCTGCCTTCAGCAATGTTGTCTAGTGAGAAGGTGCCCCAGCTGAGGTCAAAGAGGTTGCTGCCTGTGTCCTTCTCTAGGATTTTGATGGTTTCCTGCCTTCCATTTAGGGCTTTCATCCATTTTGAATTTATTTTTGTATATGATGTAAGAAAGTGGTCCAGTTCATTCTGCATGTTGCTGTCCAGTTTTCCCAACACTATTTGCTGAAAATATTGTCTATTTTTCACTGGATATTCTTTCCTGCTTTGTCAAAGATGAGTTGACCATATAGTTGTGGGTCCATTTCTGGGTTTTCTCTTCTGTTCCACTGATTTATGTGTCTGTTTATATGCCAGTACCATACTGTCTTGATGACTACAGCTTTGTAATACAGCTTGAAATCAGGAATTGTGATGCCTCCAGCTTTTCTTTTTCAGGATTGCTTTGGCTATCCAGGATCTTTTGTGGTTCCATACGAATTTTAGGATTGTGAGTGCTAGCTCTGCAAAAAATACTGGTGGTATTTTAATGGGAACTGCATTAAATACACAGATTGCTTTGGGTAGTATAGACATTTTAACAATGCTTGTTCTTCCAATCCATGCGCATGAAATGCGTTTCCATTTCTTTGTGTCCACTTCAATTTCTTTCATACACTTTCTATAGTTTTCAGAGTATAGATCTTTTACTTCTGTTTTGTTTTTTTTTTTAATTTTTTTTCAACGTTTATTTATTTTTGGGACAGAGAGAGACAGAGCATTAATGGGGGAGGGGTAGAGAGAGAGGGAGACATAGAATCGGAAATAGGCTCCAGGCTCTGAGCCATCAGCCCAGAGCCTGACGCGGGGCTCGAACTCACAGACCGCGAGATCGTGACCTGGCTGAAGCCGGACGCTTAACCGACTGCGCCACCCAGGCGCCCCTACTTCTGTTTTTAATGTTTTATTTTTATTAAAAAAATTTTTTTAATGTCTATTTTTGAGACACAAAGACATAGCATGAGCGGGGGAGGGGCAGAGAGAGAGGGAGACACAGAATCCGAAGCAGGCTCCAGGCGCTGAGCTGTCAGCACAGAGACCGATGTGGGGTTTGAACCCATGAACAGTGAGATCGTGACCTTAGCCGAAGATGGATGCTTAACTGACTGAACCACGTACACTTAACCGACTGAGCCACCCAGGCGCCTCTATATCTTCTACTGCTTTAGTTAGGTTTATTTGTAGGTATCTTATTGTTTTTGGTGCAATTGCAAATGGGATCAATTCCTTGATTACTTTTTCTGCTGCTTCATTATTGGTGAGAAATGCAAGAGATTTCTGCACACTGATTTTATATCCTGTGACTTTGCTGAACTTATATGTTAATTCTAGCACCTTTTTGGTGGAGTCTCTTGGATTTTCCAGAGTATCATGTCATCTGCAAATAGTGAGTTTGACTTTTTCCATGCTGATTAGCATGCTTTTTCTTTTTGTTGTCAGATTGCTGAGGGTAAGACTTCCAGTACTATGTTAAATAGTAATGGTGAGAGTGGACATCCTTGTCTTATTCCTGACCATAGGGGAAAGGCTCTCAGTTTTATCCCATTAAGGAGATTAGCTGTGGGTCTTTTGTATATGGTTTTTATGATCTTGAGGTCCACCTATCCCTCCTTTTTGAGGATTTTTATCAGGAATGGATGCTGTATTTTGTCAAATGCTCTTTCTGCAACTATTGATGGGATCATATGGTTCTTATCCTTTCTTTTATTATAGTCATGTATCACATTGATTGATTTGCAAATATTGAACCAGTGCTGTAGCCAAGGAATAAATTCCACTTGCTCATGGTGAATAATTCTTTTAATGTACTGACTTTGGTTTGCTAATATATTGTTGAGAACTTTTGCATTCATGTTCATCAGGGATACTGGCCTGTAATTCTTTTTAGTGAGGTCCTTGGTTTTGGAATCCCCAAGGCAATGCTGACTTCACAGAATGAGTTTCAAAGTTTTCCTTTTCAATTTCTTTGCTGGTTATGGGTCTGTTCAAATTTTGTATTTCTTCCTGTTTCAGTTTTGATAGTTTGTGAGTTTCTAGGAATTTGTCCATTTCTTCCTGATTGCTCAGTTGGTTGGCATATAAATTTTTGTAGTATTCTCTTATGATTGTATTTCTGTGGTGTTGGTGGTCATCTCTCCTCTTTCATTTGTGATTTTATCTATTTGGATCCTTTCTCTTTTCTTTTTGATAAGTCTGGCTAGTGGTTTACCAATTTTGTTAATTCTTTCAAAGAACCAGCTCTTAGTTTCATTGATCTGTTGTTCTACTGTTTTTTGTTTGTTTGTGTGTCATTTTATTTCTGCTCTAATCTTTATGAGTTCCCTTTTTCTGCTGGCTTTTGGCTTTATTTGCCGTTCCTTTTCTATCTCCTTTAGGTGTAAGTTTAGGTTATATATTTTGGACCTTTCTAGCTTCTTGAGATAGGCCTGGATTGCAATATACTTCCCTCTTAGGACTGCCTTTGCTACATCACAAAGGTTTTGGACTGTTGTGTTTTCATTTTCATTTTCTTCCATGTATTTTTTAAATTTCTTCTTTAATTTCCTGGTTAACCCATTCATTCTTTAGTGGGATGTTCTTTAACCTCCATGTGTTTGAGGGCTTTCCAACCTTTTTCTTGTGGTTGACTTCAAGTTTCACATTGTTGTGATCTGAAAATATGTATGGTAAAATCGCCATCTTTTTGTACTTGTTGAGGGCTGATTTGTCACCCAGTGTGTGATCTGTTCTGGAGAATGTTCCATGTGCCCTCAAAAAGAATGTATATTCTGCTGTTTTATGATGAAATGTTCTGAATATATTTGTTAAGTCCATCTTGTCCAGGGTGTCATTCAAAGCCATTGTTTCCTTGTTGAGTTTCTGCTTAGATGATCTGTCCATTGCTGTGAGTGGGGTATTAAAGCCTCCTACTTTATTAATGGTTTTTTTTAAAGCTTTATTTCCGAGGTGCTGACCTCTGAAACGTCACACTTGGCACACTGTTGTTTATAAAAACCTAGTGGTATTGAAACCCTCTCCTTTTTCCCCCATCAATGGTTCTGGGGAACATTTTCTTGTCCAGTCCCCAGAGCATGTTTTCATTCTTTCTCTCTAGCTGCTTTCAGGGGGAAGTGCTTTCCTGCAAAAACTCGAGGTGCTGCTCTCTCCCCCTTTCTCCTCTCGGCAAAAACGACTCCCCCCCCCCCGAGGTACCCCGGCTCTTCTTGCCCCCCAGTTCACCTCTCAGCACCATGCACCTGCTGCGTTCTCTCCCTCAAACTATGCAGATCATTGTGTGAATCCTCAGATCGATTTCCTAGGTGTTCACAATGGTTTGATGTTGATCTAGCCGAGTTTGAGGGACAAGTCCAGGGTCCCCTCACTCATCTGTCATCTTAACTCCTCCTGACTTGTTGCTCTTGTGCTGTGATTTGCCTTATTTTGCCCCAAATTATATTGTTTAGAATCATCTATGATGATGTGTGTAGCTGCAGTTTGTTCATTTTCCTTGCTGAACAGCGGCACATGGATATTCCACATTTAGGTGTTTTCAGTTTGGGGCTTCTAAAAACAATGATGATCTTTGTATACTTCTGCATGTCTCCTGATGCACACGTGCAGGCTTCCTCGAGGGCATGTATCTGGAAGGGAAATTACTGGCTTGTAGGGTCTGTTCATGTTCAACCTATCCGATGATGGCAGGACATTTCCTCAAGAGACTGCACCCACTCACACCCCAAAGGCACCGCGGGAGGGGCTCCCACTGCTGCACACCATTACCAATGCCTGGCATCCCCCACTGTTAAACCTGTGTCTTTCTGAGGAATATGTAACTGTATTCCATTGCTTTATTTATTTATTTTTAAAAAAAAATTTTTTTTTTCAACGTTTTTTATTTATTTTTGGGACAGAGAGAGACAGAGCATGAACGGGGGAGGGGCAGAGAGAGAGGGAGACACAGAATCGGAAACAGGCTCCAGGCTCTGAGCCATCAGCCCAGAGCCCGACGCAGGGCTCGAACTCACGGACCGCGAGATCGTGACCTGGCTGAAGTCGGACGCTTAACCGACTGCGCCACCCAGGCGCCCCTGTATTCCATTGCTTTAAAAAAAAAAGTGATTATTTATTTTGACAGAGATGGGAGAGAGGTGGGGGAGGGGCAGAGAGAGAGAGAGAGAGAGAGAGAGCGAGCCTCTCTATGCTCCATGCCCAGCACAGAGTCCAACATACGACCCTGGGATCATGACCTGAGTGGAAATCAAGAGCCGGAGGCTCAACCCCAACTGAGCCACCCAGGCACCCCTATTTATATACTGTGAATATGAGTCCTTCTTCTTCTTTTTTTAAAAGTTTATTCATTTATTTTGACAGAGACAGAGACAGTGTGAGTTGGGGAGGGGGAGAGAGGGAAAGAGCAAATCCCAAGCAGGCTCCACACTGACAGCACAGAGCCCAACTGACTGAGCCACCCAGGTGCCCCAATATGAGTCCTTCTTGTACATGTTCTAAATATTCTCTCACATCATGCCTTTTTCCTTGTTTTAATCATGTTTTGATACAAAGACAAGTTTATAATTTTGATATAGTCAAATTCATTATTTTTCTCCTCTTTGGATCATGTTCCATGTGCTCTAAGAAATATTTCCTTACCCTGAGGTTAGAAAATATTTTTATATAATCTCTCAGAAGCTTTATATACTTTATTTCATATTTAATCTTTAATCACAGTAATTTGGCACTAAATTTTATATATGATATTTGATAGGAGTTCACTTTAATCTCTACCTGGTATCCCTTTTTTCCAATATGGAGCGATAGCTTGTCTGAACATGACCCCAGCAGTTGTGGCTTTTCTGTTGGTGTGCTGCCTGGGACCCCAGGACAGGCGCTGACACCTTGTGAGGGCAGCATGTAGCATCCAGCTGCCTGGGACTCTCCTCCAGCAGAAAGAGGCTGCAGCATGTGTACCTGCCTCCCTTCCCCCTAGAACCTTTAATACGTTAGTCACAGCCACTTAAAGCATCTGCACGAGAGTTCCAGTGTGTGAGTCACCTCTGGGTCTGTGTCTGCTGCCTGCTTTGTCCCTTGACAGTGAGCATCTTTCCTCACTTTTTTGGTGTTTGTTAATTTTTGACTGAATGCTAAACTTTATGTTTACAATGGTGGTTAGTGAGGCAAATAGGACTTATGCCAGGAAATGGGGATGCCTATTCTGCTAGGCAACTGGGGCGTGTGTGTGGTTAATCACCAGGAATTGAGTTTTTGGTTCTGTTTTTGTTTTTGAGAGAGACAGAAAGGGCACAAGTGAGCGAGGGCAGAGACAGAAAGAGAGAATCCCAGGAGGGGCACAGGGAGAGAGAGTGAGGGAGAAAGAGAAAAAGAAGTGGGGCTTGAGCTCATCCAATGCAGAGCTTGAACTCATGAACTGTAAGATCATGAACTGAGCCAAAGTCAGATGCTTAATGATGCAGCTACTCGGGAGCCCGAGACTTTTTTTTTTTTTTTTTTTTTAAGTAGGCTCTGCACATAACATGGGGCTTCAACTCTGACCTGAGATCAACAGTCCCCTGCTCCACTGAGCCAGCAGGTGCCCCTGGGTTTGGGCTTTGTTGTTGCTTTGTTGTTTGTGCCTTTAGTCCCTCACTGGTTTACATCCCTCCGGTGTTGTTCTATGTCTCTGCAGGGTCATGGAGGTTTTTTCTTCAATGTTCCTACTCCACTCTTAGTGTCTGGCCTTCCTGTGTGCCTGCACAACCCAGCCAGGCTCTCTGTAGGCTCCTGCCTCTCCTCTGGCAGAGTTCTAGTGCTTGCTACTTTGCTCTTTTTGGTCTCATCGTGGGGGAGCAGGGAAGTTTTCTGTCCTCACAGTTGTCAACTTTGCTTTGTATCTCTGACAAGTTTTGTGCCAGAGAATTTTGTGACCCTCATGCAATAGTGGGAGACTTCTGCTGACCTTGGGGGAAAGTTCTGTTTTTCCCCATTGAGGATGATATTAGCTGTGGGTCTTTCATATATGGGCTTTATAAGCTTGAGGTATGATCCTTCCATCCCTATATTCTTGAGGGTTTTTATCAAGAAAGTATTTTGTATTTTGGGGTGCCTGGGTGGCTCAGTCGGTTGAGTGTCCGACTTCGGCTCAGGTCATGATCTCGCATTCTGTGAGTTTGAGCCCCGCGTCGGGCTCTGTGATGACAGCTCAGAGCCTGGAGCCTGCTTCAGATTCTGTGTCTCCCTCTCTCTCTGCCCCTCCCCGACTCATGCTCTGTCTCTCTCTCAGAAATAAACATTAAAAAATTTTTAAAAAGAAAGGATGCTGTATTTTGTCAAATGCTTTCTCTGAATCTATTGAGAGAATCTTGTGCTTCTTATCCTTTCTTTTATTAATGTCATGTATCACCATGATTGATTTGTGGACATTGAACCAGCTCTGCATCACAGGAATAAATCCCACTTGATTGTGATGAATAATTCTTTAAATGTATTATTGGATCTGGTTTGCTAGTATCTTGTTGAGAATTTTTGCATCCATGGTCATCAGGGAAATCGGTCTGTAGCTCTCCTTTTTAGTGGGGTCTTTGTTTTGGAATCAGGGTAATGAAGTGCTGGCCTCGCAGAATGAGTTTGGAAATTTTCCTTCCATTTCTATTTTTTGGAACAGCTTCAAGAGAATAGGTGTTAACTCTTCTTTAAATGTTTGGTAGAATTCCCCTGGAAAGCCATCCAGCCTAGGACTCTTGTTTTTTGGGAGATTTTTGATTACTAATTCAATTTCTTTGCTGGTTATGAGTCTGTTCAAATTTTCTATTTCTTCCTGTTTTAGTTTTGGTAGTTGATATGTTTCCAGAAATTTGTCCATTTCTTACAGATTGCCTAATTTGTTGGCATATCATTGCTCATAATATTCTCTTATTAATGTTTGTATTTCTGCTGTGTTGGTTGTGATCTCCCCTCTTTCATTTGTGATTTTATTTATTTGAGTCCTTTCCTTTTTCTTTTTGATCAAAATGGTTAGGTGTTTATCAATTTTGTTAATTCTTTCAAAGAACCAGCTCCTGATTTCATTGATCTGTTCTTCTGTTTTTATGATTTCAATATCATTGAATTTTGCTCTAATCTTTATTATTTCCCTTTTTCTGCTGGTGTTGGGCTTTGTCTGCTCTTCTTTGTCTAGCTGTTTTAGGTGTAAGGTTAGGTTGTGTATCTGCGACCTTTCTTCCTTCTTTAGGAAGGCCTGGGTTGCTGTATACTTCCCTGTTATGACAGCCTTTGCTGTGTCCCAGAGGTTTGGGACTGTCGTGGTTTCATTTTCATTGGCTTCTATGTACTTTTTAATTTCCTTTTTAATTTCTTGGTTAATCCCTGAATTAAAACTTTGGTCATCATGATCTTTTTTATGTAATTTAATGTTTTCTATTTTGTCTCATAATGACACAAACCAATTTGCCTGTGGTTAGAATTTGTTTGGTACATATTTTCTATCTTCTTTATTTTCAGCTTTAAGAGTTCCGATTAAGAGTTCCCTTATTGGGTGCCTGGGTGGCTCAGTCGGCTGAGCATCCAACCCTTGACTTTGCCTCAGGCCATGATCTCATCGTTTGTGGGATCAAGCCCCGAGTTGGGCTCCACACTGACAGTGCAGAGCCTCCTTGAGATTTTTTCTCTCTCTCTCTTTCTCTGCCCCACGTGCACATGTTCTCTCTCTCAAAATAAATAAATAAACTTAAAAAAAAAAGAGTTCACTTATTGTGATGAGCACTGAGTAATGTATACAATGGTCGAATTAGTATATTGTACACCTGGAACTAATATAACACTGTATGTAACTATATATGAATGGAAAAAAGTTAATCTGCACCAAATTCCTTAAGAAGAATCCCAGCGCAACTTAACACCATTTATCTTCTCCCAACTTATGCATTACTTTTAAAAGGCATTTTTTTTTTTTTTTAAATTTTTTTTTCAACGTTTATTTATTTTTGGGACAGAGAGAGACAGAGCATGAACGGGTGAGGGGCAGAGAGAGAGGGAGACACAGAATCAGAAACAGGCTCCAGGCTCCGAGCCATCAGCCCAGAGCCCGACGCGGGGCTCGAACTCCCGGACCGCGAGATCGTGACCTGGCTGAAGTCGGACGCTTAACCGACTGCGCCACCCAGGCGCCCCTAAAAGGCATTTTAAAAGATGTTTATTTATTTTGAGACAGAGAGCAAGCACATGAGTAGGAGAGCGGCAGGGAGAAAGGGAGAGAGAGATTCCCGATGTGGGGCTCGATCTCACGAACCGTGAAATCATGACCTGAGCCAAAACAGAGTGGGATGCTTAACTGACTGAGCCACACAGGTGCTCCCTTTAGTAGGCATTCTAATGGTAATGTTTTTTTCTTTGAAACACACACTACTTTATTACATTTAGTATTTAATCCAATGTTTTTTCAAATTTACACTCTCAGACTGTGCATCTGAAATTACTTTTGGTCTGCTAAAGTGCATTCTTTAGCATTTCCTTTAGTATGAGGCTGCTATTAACAAAACATAGGGCAAGGGCTACAACCTACGCAGACACACACACAGACACAGAGAGGTGAACAAAGCCTGCCTGTTTTCCTCCCTCACTGGCTCAATGCTGCAGTTCAAGACGAAAATGCTTTTCCACCCGTGTGTGTGTGTGTGTGTGTGTGTGTGTGTGTGTGTGTGTGTGTCTGTGGGGTGTAGCTCTTTGGGAGGCCCAACTTTATGGAGGGACGATTTTCTGTGAGACTACCCATCTTGAGAATTCTTATTTCTAATTATTAAGTTAAAATAAATTTTAAATTACAATTATTAAGTACGAAGTGTAACATTTCTCACAAAAGGTGATCTTCCACACTTACAGGACAGCCTCTCATTGAGACGACTGAGGGACTGTAGGATCTTCTGTTCATCAGCTGACAGTGCACAGATGTTGAACGGCGGGGTCTTATTTGAAGTCAGATTTGGTTTCTGTAGCTGCTTGCTATTTATGACAGTGAGAATTTCATTCTCAGGCACTGAAGCTTTCACTAGGTTTTCAGCCATCAAAAACTCAGAAGTACTATCTGAAACTACAGAAACTTTACATTAATTACTCTTCGATCCTTTTTTCTCTTTGGGATTTTCTCTTACACCTACTTAACCAACATGTGCTTGTATGTATTCCCTTCACAAAAAGAAACCCTCTAAATCTTCTGTTACTTCGCATTTTATTTATCAAGATTATTCGTATCTAGCATGTTCCCATCCCTAATTAAAACACAGAAAGTCAAAGTGATGGCGAGGCAATAAACATTCCTGGCACGTTATCTGAGCTAAAGGAAAAATGCAGCATGTTTAGATTGATTATTCCTGTGTTGTGTTTTTGTTACTCACTGGTAGTAGAAAGAGATGATGAAGTAGATTGTCTTTTTTTTTTTTTTTTGAGCGTGAGAAAGAGAAACAGAGGGTACACACCTGGGAGGGGTAAGGGCAGAGAGACAGGGAGAGAGAATCCCAAGCAGGCTCCGAGCTGTCAGTGCAGAGACCGACATGGGGCTCAAACTCAGGAACTGTGAGATCATGACCTAAGCTGAAACCAAGAGACCTACACTTAACTCACTGAGCCACCCAGGCACTTCTAGATTGTCTTTATAATAACAATTAAGATAAAAAAGAGTAAAAGAAAAGGAAAGTAAGGAAAAGTTAGAAAGTGAGCTAATGAGCTGAACTGAACTGACAGCTTAGAAAAAAGACCCAATCAGATCGAAGAACTTATCAAAGAAGCATCAGAGTCTTGAGAGAAGGGAGAGATAACTCAAGAAATTAGTTTGTTGCTTTTACAAGAATCAATTTGCAGTTTTCTATTACATCATATGTTTAAACAAAATCAAAGGTAACTAAAGAATTTAATTTAATGAATCACACCATTAAAGCAATCTGGAGGAGAAAGAAATAAACACTTCTGAATTTCTGTATGGGAAAGGTTCTTTGATCTTAAAAGTAATGGAAAAATCACTAAGAAAAGACTAAAACATGTTTATTTAAAGGCCAGTCTTCCCTAATAGACTTTAAATTTTTGAAGGGCAAGACTTTTATATATTTTGTTCATTACAGTGTATCCAATCTTTACTTATATGCAGGAAATTAGCTGTCATCTGTTGAATAAAAAATGCAAAGGAAGACTTCTATATGTAAACATATAAGTGGAATAAAAAGCAAATAATAAAGTAGTAAAAACATTTGCAACTAATATGAAGAAAAGAACTCCTGACATTTAAGGAATTTGCAGGAATCACTAAGGAAATACCCGAGCTCCGGTACCTACAGGAAATAAGAGTATGAAGGACCAAATCACCACAAGTTAACACACATACAAAACAATGAAGCATGTTATTAATAAAAGGAATACAAATCAACAATAAAACACAATTTCTTTGCCTATCATGTAAGCAAATCATAGAAATAATTGCACCTCAAGTTGGTTCACATCCCAGAAAAGTTTTAAATCATGTTTTTCAGGGAAGTATTTTAGGGATATATATGTACAGCTATAACAATGCTTATTCCCTCTGATCCAGTATTCATGTAATACAGAGTTTCACTCAGCAAGTATTTATTGGATGTCAATGACATGGAAAATAGTGTAATTTTAATTCTGGGAATCTCCGTCTCATGGAAATAGTTGAAAAGTGAGGAAAAAGCTTCATGTAGAAAGATGTCCAATACATCATCGTCATCAACATCATCATTATTATTAATTACTATTATTATTCTTTCTTTTTTTTTTAAACAAAGGCAACTGCCACTTGCAGCGCCTCATGTGGATGTGTCTGGAGTCTTGGAAGCTAGACTACCCTACGTTTTCCTACAAATGGACCTTGAGAGCTAGTTTGGAGGTTCTAGCAGGGGAGCGCAGCTAATCGTATACCCTTGATGGAAGCACGGTCCTCCTCTATAGGGGAATGTCGTCCTCTTCGACCCAGCGCTCAGCTTTGGAAGGGACGCACATGGACCGGTGAGGGAGGAAGGGGACACCCGCCTAGCCAGCCAGATCAGCCAAATCAACCCTGGTGATCGATGGGGTGACAGATGTCGCAGCCAGATCGTCCTCACATCCATCCAATACATTATTATTTAGAATAAAAAACCTGGCAACAGCCTGAATGTGCAGGGCAAGGGGGGCTCAGCCCCCACATGGTGGTTCACTGCTCAGGTATGTGTGCACTTAGGAAAATACACGTAACAAAATATGAAATCATGGGGAACAAAGCTCAGAGAGAAATTTTAAACCGAAACATACCTTCTTCAACATCAGAAGTACCCCTTGTTGTTTGTTTTGGCTCCCTTGAACTTAGCTGGACACTTTGTCCAAAATTCTATAAAAATATAACATGAAATCAGAACATAATTCCATATTAAAAATTCATTATTATACATTAAACAAACCCATATTCACTCTATATGTTTTTGGTTATCACTGCTCATGTAACCTGTAGGGTTTTTTTTTTTATTATTAGAAATCAAGAATTACTGGAATAAGTCCTTTCTAGGGTACCTGAATATTAAAAAATATATATTTTATGTCAACTTTGAAAAAATTTCAGGTTGCTGTGTTGTTGTGGATGCTTGGAAGAGGAAAGTAAGGTGCTGCCTAAAGGAACAGCAAACATTTCCCTTGAGGCTTCTAACCTCCGTTTGTCGTTGCAAGGGCGGGGCGGCCGCAGGTGACTGATGTCTGGGACAGGTGTCCGGCTCAGAACGGCCATGCCGGAGCTCTCACAGCACTGGCCGCTGGTGCACCGCTCGGCTCTCCGGCCCGGAAGGACCCCAAAATGCCCCGCAGTGGGCAGGGACTGCCTCTCACACAGGACAGGGCCTGGCTGCCACTCCCCACCCCGGGCCTGTGCTCGGCCCGATCCAAACAGCCGCTGGCGCAGGTTTGCGCAAGAGCCCTCCTTTCATGGCCTGGGCGGCCTCGCCTGGCCTCCACCGCAGATGGGAGGCTCACTGGACTGACCCAGTCCAGGCACCAAGTGGCATCTCTGCCTTTTCTAGCTTTCACTGGTCTCTTTCAGGTGCTTTCCATGTGGGAGTGGTGGGCTGGGCAGATCCAGTTGGATAAAGCACGTTTCCCAGTACATGGTGACTGGTTGTGGGGGAGTGGTGGCACTGCTGGATGACTGAACCCCTGTGTAGTAGGAGCCTTAGTTAGAAAGCAAAACAAAAAAAACAAAAATCAAAACAAAACAAAAGGGATGAGAAAGTTAAACTTCAAAACTTGATTTTGATTCACCTATTCTAACGCTAAGACTCTGGAAGATGTTTAAACAGCCGTGTGAATGGAAGATGTGTGTAAAGATGGGAGTGAGGCTTCTGGAAAGAAAAGCAAAAACAGACTCTAAAAACAGTAAGACCGAGTGCAGAGGGAGAAGACATGGGACAGAATAAGACCCAGAAAAATAAAAAGAATTTGGAGAGGGCACTAATCACAAGCACTTAAAACTTTGTTTGTTTTTTGGTTAGAACAAGTACATATTGCTTTAGAATTTAAAATATATTAATAAAAATAAAGAAAAAATTGTTCACTTGACAGATTTTGAGATGTTTGATGTGAACAATGTGGAGGTTAAAAAGGAAGGACTTAGGAGGCATTATTGTATTTGTAATCAGTAAGTTATGTCTGTGAGTGAGCACTATGTTATGAAGCAGTAAGAGTATGTCGGTAGCGGGGCAGCTTTATTCACACGATACATACAACTACATGACTTTTGTCTTGCCATTAAGAATATCTCGTGGTTTTCTTCATATTAAAAATCTTATCCATATAAAAAATTAATAGTTCTTATGAATACAAACAATAGAATCCTCAACTCATAACTCGGATATAAATTCTTCATAAGGCAATCTATTCCAGTTCTATTAAAAAATCAAAAGAAGTGGTATTTAAAGTAGAAATTCCAAGTGAAATGCGATTTACTCACCCATCTAGATGTTTTAATATTTTAAATTCAATCCTTGGATCAGTAAGACCTCTAGACCTTTGTTTACTTTGCTCTCACAGAATCACCTCCACTAATTTTAAAATTACTGTTATTGGGGCGCCTGGGTGGCGCAGTCGGTTAAGCGTCCGACCTCAGCCAGGTCACGATCTCGCGGTCCGTGAGTTCGAGCCCCGCGTCAGGCTCTGGGCTGATGGCCCAGAACCTGGAGCCTGTTTCCGGTTCTGTGTCTCCCTCTCTCTCTGCCTCTCCCCCGTTCATGCTCTGTCTCTCTCTGTCCCAAAAATAAATAAACGTTGAAAAAAAAAAATTAAAAAACAAAAATAAAATTACTGTTATTAACCTTTTGACTTTTACTGAAGATCTCTATCTCAAACAGCCATATGAAACTCCTTATTCATTCATTGTTGACTGTTTATAGGAATAGATCTGTTATGAACTCAACATGCCCTACAGAAAAGCCTCAGTGGGAAGTGTCTTTTAATGTACTGAATCCCCAACAGCATCATTATCAATAATTCCTGAGAACTGTACACCTCCCTCATCCTCTTTTCCTTTTGCCATGTCTTCCAGGAAGCTCAGATCCAAAGAGGATATTTAAACACACGAAACTAGATTAGTCTTCATGATTAACATACATACTTCCTCTATCCAGGGCTCTAACTTACTTTTCTTTTTTAACGTATATTTAAAAACTTTGTTGTAAATAAACATGTTGGTAATCCAGAGGTGACTATAAATAACAAAATAAAAGAGTAATGGTGATTTGTTGGGGCACCTGGGTGGCTCAGTCGGTTGAGCGTCTGACTTCAGCTCAGGTCATGAGCTCGCTGTCCGTGAGTTCGAGCCCCGCGTTGGGCTCTGTGCTGACAGCTCAGAGCCTGGAGCCTGTTTCAGATTCTGTGTCTCCCTCTCCCTCTGCCCCTCCCCCACTCACGCTCTGTCTCTCTCTCTCTCTCTCTGTCAATAATAAACAAACACTAAAAAAAAGAGAAACAATTAAAAAAAAAAGAATAATGGTGATTTGTTAAAGTTGGTTTAAAAGCTTCATTAGGAATTGATCATACAGGCAAATTAGAGTATAGCAAATAAGTCTAGTACAGTAAGTTCCTAGAATAGATTCCCAGGCTGTCTCATAATGCCTTTGGCTATACTTATATTTACGTAGTGGTCCACAGTTTATAGCAAAAGCACAGTCCTTTGAGAACATTGTTTTCCAAGCAATTTTTCACCACAGAATTGAGATTTTTACTAATTCTGTACTCACATTCATTTGCTCATTGTACTTCTGTCCCACAGATCCAGAATTTTGTCTTTTCTGTTCTAAAAGACGCCTCTGCTTATTTTCAACAATTCGTTTTCTTCTTAAAACAGTAGAATCTTAAAACAAATGCCAGCAAAATGTCAAAATTTACGAGTACATAGTATATATGCACAAATGTCTGAGTTACCTTCAAACATCACAGAAAACCTCAAGTTTCATACATGCAGTCAGAAACCTCTTACTGAGCGGCACCTGGGTGGCTCAGTTGGTGGAGTGTCTTACTTCGGCCCAGATCACCATCCTGCGCTTTGTGGGTTCAAGTCCCGCGTCGGGCTCTGCTGACAGCTCAGAGCCTGGAGCCTGCTTCAGATTCTGTGTCTCCCTCTCTCTCTATGCCCCTCTCCTGCTCTGCCTATCTCCCAAAAATAAACATTAAAAAAATATTTAAAAAAACAAAACTCTTATTGAGCTTGCTATATGTACCATGCACGACACAATTACAATGATGAATTAAACAACATCTCTGCTTCTGAGTTTATGGCTTAGACCAGTGACCTCTGAGGTGTGGTGCTAGAATGCCAGGGGGATATGCAAAACAGATCACTGCTGTGTAGGAAGAACCTACTAGAATTTCTATTTATTTATTTAAAATGCTTACTTATTTTAAATAAATGTTTATTTTTTTAAATGTTATTTATTTTTAGTTTATTTATTTTAAATGTTTATCTTGAAAATGTTTATTTATTTATTTATTTAAAATGTTTAATTAATTAATTAATTATGCTTATTTATTTTAAGAGACAGAGTGTGAGCAGGGCAGGGGCAGAGAGAGAGGGAGACACAGAATCTGAAGCAGGCTCCAGGCTCTGGGCTGTCAGCACAGAGCCCAGTGTAGGCATTGAACCCATGAGCTGTGAAATCCTGACCTGAGCCAAAGTTGGATGCTTAACTGAGGCTCTCACGTGCCCCTAAAGTTCCAATTTAAAGTTATAATCTAAAAATTAGAAGTTCAACTTTACTACGGTAACATACAGTTGACACTGGTGCCCTTGTCAGTTTGCACGGTTTGTAGACGGTCATATACTGCATATAGTAAAACAAAGCTCTCCTGGAAGGACAGTACAGGTTCTCCATGTGACAGGTTGGCACTGGTATCATTAATTAGTGCTCCCTCACTTCCTGTAGTGTAACTAAACTGTAATGTGTGCCCTGGTAGGTGGATTTGTTGCTATCTCACAGCGTCCGAATGACTCCTCACAAAATGGGAAAGAGTCTAAAAAAGACTTTTGTAGGCTTCCATCATATGTGAGGCAGGCAAACCAAGAAACAGACTAATATTAATTGAGTATTTATAATTGCCCAGGCATTGTTCTAAGGGCCGTAGGCACTATTATCATCACTATTTTTACAGAAAAATTAGGCACGGGAAAGGAAAAGTACCTTTCCTAAGGTCACAAAGTTAGTAAAGTGCAAAGCTGGAATTTACCTCCAAGCAGTCTCTAAAATCTAAATTCTAGCTCTTACCTTCTACGCTAGCAACTTTCATTCTGATTTGACTGTGTCTCACAGAAAGATACTTTGCATTGTGATCCAGGATGTTCTACGAAACATACTTACCTTTATAATATATGATGCCCTCTGGTAGTTTCTATCCTAGAACATTCTGATTTTAAAATTATATTTCATTAAAAAAATTCTGATCACAACTCAATGAGTTCATAATCCACTAATAAGTCACATCCTATAGTTTAAAAATTTCTGTTATTATTTTTATTCCCACCCACATGGCTAAGCTAAATGCTAATATGCTAAGCTAGGTATGCTAAATGCTATAGTTTTTAGTGAGATCATCTGGGCATCAATACGAGTTTCTACACTGTTTTCTATGTTTGGAAGTGTCTTTCACTAAATCTTGAAAAGTCCCTATCTTTTTTAGGAGTTTTAAAAATGTTTTAAATGAGGGGTGCCTGCGTAGCTCAGTGTGTTAAGCATCCAAATCTTGATATGGGTTCAGGTCATGATCTTACAGTCGTGGGACTGAGTCCCACATCAGGCTCCACACTGAGCGTGGAGCCTACCTGGGATTCTCTCTCTTTTCCTCTCCCCTCTCCCTTGCCTGCGCTCACTCTCTCTCAAATAAAAATGAAAATAAAATAAGATAAAATGAAAATACTTGAAATGAAAATTTCCTTGGCCACATGACTGCAGTGTTAAGAATTCTTCTCTTCCTTCAAGCCTGTTTGTAAATCTTTTGGAGTCAAGATCTGCCCACACTTTTGTACTTTGTTGATTTGTAGCATAATTATTTGTTTTTGAGCTTTATTATTCTTTGTGTAGGTGTTCAGTTTTATTGATTGTAAATTATTGATCCCAGGGACAGATGAGAACCTTGGGATATTTGCAAAAAAATATAGTTTGCACTGGCATCTCTGGCCAAATTTCTAGTCTCATATGAAAATTCTAGATGATAGTTTTACCACCAAAACTCAAAGCTACTAAGCTTTAATTATTACATATTTAATATGTATAGTATTCTTACATATAAACACAAGGAAAAATTCTGCAGATATCCAAAGAATGACAGCTTTGGAAGAGATCTTAGAAATTAACAGGTCAACCGTTCACTCAGATCTCACTCACAGGTAGACGAAGCTCGAATGGCTTAGTGAAGGGGAGCCCCCACCTCTTGCGTTGTTGGTGGTTTTAGCTCAAACTTGTCCTTACACCGAACTGAAAGTATCCTTGCAATTTTCACCCTTCATTCAGTTAGGTTTTCTCTTTCTTTCCTGTAATACACCTTCAAATATTTGTACACAGCTACAGTGTCTTTTAAACTTGTGTTCTTTTATTGGTCTTCAGACCCACCCCCTACTTCCGGAGGGGTCACCCCGGTTTGTTTATATAGCCACCGAAATATACAGACAATATATGAAATAGAGCGCAGTAGTACTTCCAAAGATCTGTTTATTATTGCCTAAAATTATATTACATTTTTAACAGCTAGAGCAAACTCTTTTTGGGTGGGGACTTTTTTTCTTTTTAAAAAAACAATGTCAAGACAGAGATCTTTTTCTTGGAACTGTAAAAAAAAAAACAACTAATTAACTACATACAGGGAAGCTGCAAAGGAAAAGACCACATTTAACTGAAATTATATTCATCAAGAAAAAGGAAAGGACATGTCACAAGCTGGCAGAAAACAGATATCATGCATAAAATGACACAGAATCCTGGAGTATATGCAGAACTCTATCACTAAGGAAAAACCCAAGGAGCAGATATCTCTCAGAAGGGGAAAGGCAGACGGTACACAAACATAGGACAGCGCTCCCTTCATTCGTAACCAGGGCAATGCAAGTTTTTCTAAGTAGACATTATTTCTCACCCACAAGACTGAAAACAGTAACATGTCTGACTGTCAGTTTTGATGAGCATATATGGCTCCAGAAGATAATTTGGCACCTAGTTAAGTTAAAAATACACAACCCTATGACCCAGCAACGTGTGTACCAGCAGGCATACCAAACTATTCCCAGAAGCATTATTGATTCAAGTAGGAAACTGGAAGCAACCCCAAAGCCCAATGACAGAAGAATGAAAAACCTTTGTGCATTCATACAATGAAATGTAATACAGTAATGAACATGAATGAAGTACACCTAAACTAATAATAATGGATCTAAAAAATAAAACTGAAAATAGCAAATCACAGAATCAGATGAAATGGCTTCATTTACATAAATTACAGAACTAGGCAAAAAATATGTTGAGATAAATTTACAAGCGGTAAAATGATAAAGAAAAGCATGGAACAGGGGCACCTGGGTGGCTCAGTCAGCTAAGCATCCGGTCATCATCAGGTCATCAGTTCATGATCTCACCATTCGTGAGTTCGAACACCGCATTGGGCTCTGTTGCTGACAGATCAGAGCCTGCAACCCACTTCAGATTCTGTGCCTCCCTCTCTCTCTGCCCCTTCCCCCCTCACACTCTATCTCTCTGTCTCTCTCAAAAATAAACAAACATTAAAAAAAAAAAGCATGGAACAATTAACACCATCCTATATAGTGGTCTAGTCTGTAATAGATGAAGGAGATACAGCTGGGGAGGGGCTTATGAGATCTCAGCAATACCAGTAAGTTTCTTTTTCTTTCTTTTTTAATGTTTATTCATTTTTGAGAGGGAGACAGAGAGCATGAGTGGGTGAGGGGCAGAGAAAGAGAGAGAAAGACACAGAACTTGAAGCCGGCTCCAGGCTCTGAGCTGTCAGCACAGAGCCTGACGTGGGTATTGAACCCACGAACTGTGAGATCATGACCTGAGCCGAAGTCAGACGCTCAACCAACTGAGCCACCCAGGAGCCCCAGTAAGTTTCTGTTTCTAAAACTGAGTAGTGGGTACAGAGTTCTTTTTTTATTATTAGTCTTTACTTTGTACTGTATATTTCTTTTTTTTTATACATTTCTCTTCTAAGATATATTTCACAATAAGAAAAACTGTAAAAATTGCCACGACTTTACAGTTATATTTGCCAAACTGAACTTTATTACTCTGATTTACCACTTCAGTTAGAAAAGATGATTTGATTAAATATATGATATGAGAAAGTCCAATTGAAGTTGAAGTATATTTGTATTAGCAAAAGAAATAGATTACAATGTCAATGGGAAAAGGAAACTGTTGTTAGATTCTTTACTTTTGTTATAAATGTTATAATGACCATAAAAGATTTTATTATCAATAAGTAATAACAATCTGAAGACCATTCCAATCAAGTCAATCACCCTAATTCAGTGGTTATTCTTAGCCTCACTCATGCTGAGATAACCAGAAATGTTTCCTGCTGTGATTAAAGTAGATAATATCACCTGCGATGTAAACTAGCTAAAAATATTTAACTTGAATATACCAAGGCTTAAGATGTAAATTCCAGTTCCAGGAAATGAAGGAGATAGAGGAACAGATAAATGACACTAAAGAAAGTAATTAAGGATTGTTTTTCTATGTATTGGGTCTTAAGTGTTTTCCCTTAAAATTTTTTGATGTTCCCTGTTAAGGTCCTATACTTCTTTTATGACATTTATTTTTAAAACTTTCTATCCTTTATTAGTGCTATAAAATATACCTTGCTTAAATTTTCTGTTTGTTGTTGAAGTAAGAAATAAAAATAAGATGTAGATTCCTGGAAAAAAAAGAAAAAAAGAAAAGATGATTTAAATCTTAACTCCATTCTCTGTTTCATTAATAACTTTCTTATGCCTTCTACAAATTGTATATAGATCAATGTACTTTTAAAAAATGTACAGGGGTGCCTGGGTTGCTCAGTTAGTTGGGCCTCCGACTTTGGCTCAGGTCACAATCTCACGGTTCGGTTCGTGGGTTTGAGCCCCGCGTCAGGCTCTGTGCTGACAGCTCGTAGACTGGAGCCTAATTCAGTTTCTGTGTCTCCCTCTCTCTCTGCCCCTCCCCAGCTTGTACTCTCTCTCTCTCCTCCCTCTCTCTCTCTCAAAAATAAACAAACATTAAAAAAATTTTTTTTTAATGTACATCACTGAAAAATCTGTGGATATTCAATTCTAAAAAGTTAGGTAAGTTAACTTCTATTTTCTGAGACTTCTGGGGAAGGTGGCAGAGCAGGATGACCCTAAGCTCACCTTGCTAGTCCCCTGGATACAACTAGAGAACACCCACATCAGCATCAATAACCCGGAAAATGACCTTAAGGCTGGCAGAATGGTCTCCACAGTTGAACGTTGAGAATCGGCCACAAGGAAGAGGGCAGGAGAGGCAGAGGTGCCGTCAGGAGATAAATGGAACCCTGAGGGGCCCCTGGGAGGGAGAGACTCATGGGAGAGAAACAGAGACGCATTGGGACCCTGCATGGGCAAGATGACTCCCTATACTGTTTGACTTTGAAAACCAGAGGGGGCCGAATTTTGTGAGTTCTTACAATCAGTGGGCTCAGAGAGTTGGGAAGGTGGGAGGAAACGGAGTCTGCACCCTTAAAGAGACAGCATAGGTAGCAATTTGAAAAACACCTCGGGCACACAGGATGGAGATGTGTTTAGTCATCTCAGGGCAAGTGCTGAGGGGCAGGGATCACTCCCAGTATCCCTCCAGGGGGGAGGGAGTGATTCCCTCCAGGAGTCCCCTGCTTCCCCCTCCCCCTGCCCCCAGCAAAACACATGGCCACCTGAGGGGACCAGCACAGGGCCTACACTCACTACCTGACTTGCTCACAGCTCCGCCAGCCAGGCCTTGATTCCAGGTCTCCTCCCTCAGCAGACTCCGCAAACCTTCCTAACCCTGTGTTCTGCCCTGTGTGCTGCTGGGGATCCAGTCCCCCCAGCCCGGACTGCCTCTGTCCTGGCAGCTACAGGTCCCCTTCTGTACAGCACTACTGCAAACCTTGCTAATACTGCCTGCCCTGCCTCCGTGTTCCCCTGGGGTCCAGAGCTCATCCAAACCGGGGCTGCAAGCCTGGCGGGGCGCAAGCAGCCCCAACGAGGGCCAGTGCCACTCCGAAATGAGTCCCGCCCCAGGGGGAGGGGAAGACAGCCACACATACCGGTCCTAACCGGCTGCGGTAGTGGGTGGGGGTGGGGGGGCAGACATCTGGTCTGACGGCAGGCCCTGCTCACCAACGAACTTCTCAGGGAGCAACAAGCACAAGGCCGGTGCTACTGCATCTCTGGCGAACCCCTGCTCTGACTCAACTCAAACCCAAGGTGGCCCCAGACTGGCCCACAAACAGCCCAGGGACAAAACCCTGCCCACAATAGGCAAAGACACCCTGTGCGGACGACTGGACTTAAGGCAGAGGGGGCTCAGCCACCACAGGAGGGCGCACATCACATACAGGGCATGCCCCTGAAGGGCCAGGTTCTGGGGAACAGGGGACAGCACGGCAGGACATGGAAAGTTCTCTCCTTCATAAGGACACTACTTTCAAGAGCAGGAGATGGAGCTGACTTTCCTAACACACAGAAACAGACACACAGACAAGATGAGGAGACAGAGGAATATGTTCTAAGTGGAAGAGCAGGAAAAATTCACAGTACAAGAGCTAAGCAAAACAGAGATAAGTAATTTTTCTGATAGATAATTTAAAGTAATGGTCATAAAGATACTCATGAGACTCAAGCAAAGAGTGGAAGACTTTGGTAAGACCCTTAACAAAGAGATAGAAAACAAAAAAGAGCCAATCCACGAAGAACTGAATAAATGAAATTAAAAACACACTGGATGGAAGGAATAGCAGAGGAAGCAGAAGAATGAATCAGCAGCCTGAAGGACAGAGGAATGGAAAGCAATGAAAGTGAACAAGAGACAGAGAGAAGGAAAAATAATAATAAATGAAAATAGACTCAGGGAACTCAGTGACACCATCAAGCATAGTAACATTTGCATTATAGGGATCTCAGGAGGAGAAGAGAAAGAAAAGGGGATGGAAAACTTGTTTGAAGAATATAGTAGCTGAAAATTTCCCGAAGCTGGGGAAGGAAAAACAAATCCAGATCCGGGAGGCAAAGAGAGCCCCCAACAAAACCAACCCAAGGAGGTCCACACCAAGACACACAGTAATTAAAATGGCAAAAAGTAGAGACAGAGAATTTTAAAACCAGCAAGAGAAAAGAAGACAGTTACATACAAGGGAAATCCCAAAGGGCTATCAGCTGATTTTTCAGCAGAAACTTGGCAGGCCAGAAAAGAGTGAAAGGATATATTCAGAGTGCTGAAAGGAAAAACCTGCAACCAACAATACTCTATCCACGTAGGCTATCATTCAGAATAGAAGGAGAGATAAAGAGTTTTCCAGACAAACAAAAGTTAAAGGATTTAATTACCATGAAACCAGCCCTACAAGAAAATGTTACAGGGACTCTTTGAACAGAGAGGAAATACCATAAGTAGGAGTAAGTAAAATAGGAAGCACAAAAGCAGTAAAAATAAGTATATCTGTAAAAAATCAGTCATGGGATTCATAAAATAAAAGGATGTAAAGTATGACACCATATACCTAAAATGTGGAGGGCAGAGGAGTGAAAAAAATGGGTTGAAACTTAAGTGACAATCAACTCAATATAGACTGCTATATGCAGAATTTGTTAGATACGAACCTAATGGTAACCATAAATTATAAACCAGTTACAGATACACAAAGAATTAAGAGAAAGGAATTCAAGTATATTGCTAAAAAAAGCCAGCAAACTGTGGGTGAAGAGAGCAAGAAAGGAATGCAGAAGAACTGCAAAAAACCCATAAAACAATTAACAAAATGGCAGTAACTACATACCTATCAATAATTACTTTGAGTGTAAATGTACTAAATGCTCCAATCAAAATAAACAGGGAGACAGAGTGGATAAAAAAAAAACAAGACTCATCTATATGCCTGCTAGATATATCTATA
Source organism: Puma concolor (assembly GCF_028749965.1). Lineage (NCBI taxonomy): Eukaryota > Metazoa > Chordata > Mammalia > Carnivora > Felidae > Puma > Puma concolor. The sequence continues at coordinate 116,230,653 of NC_141676.1, forward strand.
TCTATATGCCTGCAAGATACTCCTTTCAGACCTAAAGACATCTGAGGATTGAAAGTGAAGGGATGGAAAACATTTACCATACAAATGAAAGTAAGAAGAAAGCCGAGAGTAGCAATACTTACATGGACAAACTGGACTTTAAAACAAAGGTTGTAACAAGAGACAAAGAATGACACTGTATAATCATAAAGGAAACAATCCAACAAGAAGATTTAACAATTGTAAATATGTATGCATCCAACATGGAAGCACCCCAATACCTAAAACAGTTAATAACAAACATAAAGGAACCAATCGATAGTAATACAATAATCATAGGACTTTAAAACCTCACTTACACCAAACAGAAAATCACAAGGAAACAGTGGCTTTGAATGATACACGGGATCAGATGGATTTAACAGTATATTCAGAAAATTTCATCCTAAAACAGAATACACATTTTTTTCAAGTCCACATGGAACGTTCTCAGTGTAGATAACCTATTGGGCTATAAAACAAGACTCAACAAATTAAAAAAGACTGAAATCATACCATGCATCTTTTCTGACCACAACCCTAGGAAATTAGAAATCAATCAGAAGAAAAACTCTGGAAAGAACACAAATACTAAACAATGAATGGGTGAACCAAGAAATCAAAGAGTAAATAAAAAATTACATGGAGGGCGCCTGGGTGGCGCAGTTGGTTGAGCGTCCGACTTCAGCCAGGTCACGATCTCGCGGTCCGTGAGTTCGAGCCCCGTGTCGGGCTCTGGGCTGATGGCTCAGAGCCTGGAGCCTGTTTCCGATTCTGTGTCTCCCTCTCTCTCTGCCCCTCCCCCGTTCATGCTCTGTCTCTCTCTGTCCCAAAAATAAATAAACGTTGAAAAAAAAATTAAAAAAAAAAATTACATGGAGACCAATGAAAATGAAAACACAACTATCTAAAATCTTTGGGATGCAGCAGAAGTGGTTTTAAGGGGGAAGTTTATAGTAGTACAGGCCTACCTCAAGAAGCGAGAAAAATCTCAAATAAACAACCTAACCTTACACCTATAGGAGCTAGAAAAAGAACAAACAAAACCCCCAAACAGCAGAAAGAAGGAAATAATGAAGATTAGAGCAGAAATAAATGGCATAAAAACAATAAAAACAATAGGACAGATCAATGAAGCCAGGATCTGGTTCTTTGAAAAAATCAGTAAAATTGATCAACTTCTAGCCAGGCTCATAAATAAAAAGGAAAAGAAGATTCAAATAAACCAAAGTCAGAAATGGACAAGGAGAAATAGCTACAGAAACCACAGAAATACAAATGATTGTAAAATAGTATGAAAAATTATGATGTCAATAAATTGGACAACCTAAAAGAAAAGGATAAATTCCTAGAAACATATAACCTACCAAAGCTGAAGCAGGAAAAAATAGAAAGTTTGAACAGACACATTATCAGCAATGAAATGGTATCAGTAATCAGAAAACTTCCAACAAACAAAATAGCTGGACTAGATAGCTTCATAGGTGAATTCTTCTAAACATTTAAAGAAGAGTTAATAACTATTCTTCTCAAACTATTCCAAAAAATAGAAGAGGAAGGAAAACTTCCAAATTCATTCTATGAGGCCAGCATTACCCTGAAACCAATACCAGAAAAAGGTACTGAAAAAATAAAGAGAACTATAAGCCAATATCTCTGATGAACACAGATTCAAAATTCCTCAACAAAATATTAGCAAACTGAATCCAACAATACATTAAAAAAATCATTCACCGGGATCGAGTGGGATTTATTCCCAGGATGCAAGGGTGGTTCAATATTTGCAAATCAATCACTGTGATACATCACCATCAACAAGAGAAAGGATAGAAACTAATAAAGGCCACGTATGAACAACCCACAGCAACATCATACACAATGACAAAAAACAGATTTTCCTGAGGTCAGGTACAAGAAAAGCGATGGAAAATGGACAGCCTTCCACAGAGTACTGGAAGCCCTCGTCATAGCAATTAGACAACAAAAAGAAATAAAAGGCATCCAAATCAGTAAGGAAGGAGTAGCATTTTCAGTATTTGCAGATGACATATTATAAAGACTCCACCGAAAAACTACTAGTCCTGATATATTAATTCTGTAAGGTCGCGGGATACAAAATTAATATGCAGAAGTCTGTTGCATTTCTATACACTAATAATGAAGCAGCACTTAACGTGATTAACACTGAGTAATGTATGGAATGGCTGAATCACTATACAGCACACTTGAAACTAACATAACACTGTATGTTAACTATACTGGAATTCAAGTAAAAAATACAATAAAAATTAGTTTTTGATTTTCCAGCTTCATTGACATGGCATTGATATATAAATTATGTAAATTTAAGGCATACAATTTGATGATTGCATACACACATATACTGCAAAATGATTACCACAATAAGGTTAGTTAAAAGTTCCATAGAATTATGCCTTTTAAGGCATTTTATTTATTTTTTAAAAGTTTATTTATTTTTTGAGAGAGAGAGAGGGAGGGAGGGATGGGAGATAGGGGGAGAAAGAGAATCCCAAGCAGGCTCTGTGCTGTCAGTGCAGAGCCTGACACAGGGCTTGAACCCAGGAACTGTGAAGTCATGACCTGAGCCGAAATTCAGAGTCTAAAGTTTAACTGACTGAGCCACGCAGGCCCCTGAGTTGTGTTTTTTTTTTTTTTTTTTTTTAAACAAGCATAATAGCTAAGTAGTTAAGAGCATAGATGCTAGAGACAGAATGCCTCCATTTTAATCCTGACTATGCCATATAGCCTAGCAATGTCCCTTACACAAGTTATTAGCCCTCTGTTTGCCTCAGTTTCCTCTTCTATAAAATGGAAGTTATATTATTACCTCATAGAGTTATTGTGAGAATTAAATTTGTCTCCATATGTAAAGTGCCTGGAATAGTGACCAGCACACTATCTAATCCTTACCTAGAATAATTTGCTTCAGGGTCTCTGATTAAATTTCTGATCTCAGGGTGCCTGGGTGGCTGTCAGTTGATCGTCTGACCTCGGCTCAGGTCATGATCTCATGTTTTGTGAGTTCGAGCCCCACATCAGGCACTGTGCTGACAGCTCAGAGCCTGGAGCCTCCTTCGGATTCTGTGTCTCCCTCTCTCTGATCACGCTCTGTCTCTCTCTCTCAAAAATAAACATTAAAAAAAAAATTTCTGATCTCATCATGGGCGCCTGAGTGGCTCAGTTGTTTAAGCGTCCGACTTTGGCTTAGGTCATGATCTTAACGGTTTGTGAGTTTGAGCCCTGCATCGGGCTCTGTGCTGACAGCTCAGAGCCTGGAGCCCACTTTGGATTCTTTGTTTTCCTCTCTCTCTGCCCTGCCCCCACTTGCACTCTGTCTTTCGCTCTGTCTCAAAAATAAACAAACATTTAAAAAAAACTTCTGATCTCATGAAAACTAGATGTACTGTAAGGTAAGAACACTAGGGCTGTAATACAAAATCCTGCCTCTGCTTTAATCTAGCTATGTTATCTCAAGCTATAATTTCACTTATAATGTATATCAATGTCCTTATCCATTAAATGTAGGAGTTAAACTCAATTGTATCTTTGGTTCTTTCTAGTAATCACATTTCTTATTCTTTGAAGATATTCTTGATACTACCTGGAAAAGGAAAAAAAAATGCATCCTGTTTGAAATCATATTTCAAAGGATTTATATGCTGACATCATTTGGCTTTTTAAGAAATCCAAGTAAAACTGCCTGTAGAAATGTGTACAAATTATGGGTATACAGATCCCATATAAACACCCAGAGTGCACAGCCATCCAAATCAAAAAGAAGTAAAACCAGCACTGAGAATGCGTCCCTCCTTCCCTGTTTTCACATACCGCCCCCCACCAGAGATTTGCTTGTTCTTGATAGAAGATGAATATAAACCTGATAGAAATGGAATGTGTGTTTTTGTGACTGGCTTCTTTTGCACAGTATTATGGCGTGAGACTCATCTATGTTACTGTTTCCTAGCAGTGGCTCCCTGATTTTCATTCATTGTGGTGTTTCATGGAATGAGTGATGTGATTTCATTTTCTTTCTCTATCAGTGTTGAAGGACTTCTGAGGTAATTTCAGGTCCTGGCTATACAGCTCGTGGACATGTCTTTTTCTGTCAGACTGGAATTGTGGGGTTACAGGACATGCCCATCACAGTTGACCCTTGAACAACTCAGACCTCTGTGTGGCCAAAACTCTGCAATGTTTGGCTCCCTCACAACTGAACTAAGAGCCTGCTGCTAACAAAGAAGTCTCATTGATAACAGAAACACTAGATGAACACGTATCTTGTAAGTCATACATATTATATGCTGTATTCTCACAGTAAAGTCAACTACAGAAAAGAAAACGATACGAAAATCATAAGAGAAAATACATTTACAGTCCTGTGCTGCAGACATCCACTTGTAACTGGGCCGGTGCAGTTCAAATCTGTGTTGTTCAAGGTTAATTGAATTTAACTTTAGCAGATATGAGAGTTTCTAGGTGTGTCACATCTTTGCCAACACTTAGTATTGGATCTTTTTTTTTTTTTATTTTTTTTTCAACATTTATTTATTTTTGGGACAGAGAGAGACAGAGCATGAACGGGGGAGGGGCAGAGAGAGAGGGAGACACAGAATCGGAAGCAGGCTTCAGGCTCTGAGCCATCAGCCCAGAGCCTGACGCGGGGCTCGAACTCACGGACCGCAAGATCGTGACCTGGCTGAAGTCGGACGCTCAACCGACTGCGCCACCCAGGCGCCCCAGTATTGGATCTTTTTAATTTCAGCCATGCTGCTGTACGTAGTTGTATCTAATTGTTTTAATGTGGATCTTCCTGAGGACTGAACCTGAGATCTTATCATGTTTATTGACCTTTTGGCTATCCTCCTATATGAAAAACATATTATTACTATTATTATTATTATTATTTTGAGAGAGAGAGAGGCGGAATATCCCAAGCAGGCTCCACACCCAGCACTGAGCCTGGCACAGGGCTCAATCTCACAACCACAAGATCACGACCCGAGCCAAAATCAAGACTCAGCTGCTTAACCAAGCCACCCAGGCGCCCCTGAAAATCTTATTTAAATATATATATACATACATATATATATATATATATATATATATATATATATATATATATACATTTTTTTTTATTAAAAAAAATTTTTTTTCAACGTTTATTTATTTTTGGGACAGAGACAGACAGAGCATGAACGGGGGAGGGGCAGAGAGAGAGGGAGACACAGAATCGGAAACAGGCTCCAGGCTCTGAGCCATCCGCCCAGAGCCTGATGCAGGGCTCGAACTCACGGACCGCGAGATCGTGACCTGGCTGAAGTCGGACGCTTAGCCGACTGCGCCACCCAGGCGCCCCAAAATATTTTGTTTTAAAAAATGGGTGTGCTGGTCTTTCTGATGTACCACCTAGTTTACAGTCCCATCGTTCAGTCAAATACTATTGTAGGTGTTGCTGTGCAGGTATTCTATAGATGGTTTTAGCTCAATCAATTTGCTTTAAGTAAGGGGGATTACCTTGGATAATCTGTGTGCGTCTGATTCAATCAGTTCAAAGGTCTTAAAAGCAGGACTGAGGCTTCCTTGAGAGAATACAAAGTTCAGCCTGTGGACCACAACTTTCAGTGCATCCCTGTGAGCTCTGGCTTGCCCGTCCTCTTGGCCTGCCCTAAAAACGTCAAACTTGCCAGCTCTCACACTCGCGGAAGCCAGTCCCTTGCAATAAAGGTGAATACATCTCACTGGACCTGCTTCTTTGGTTGAACCCTGACTGATATGGTTGGGTTGTCTTTTTCTTATCACCTATAAGAATTCTTCATATATTCTGGATATGAGCTTTTTCTTGGTATTAGGCACTGCCAACATCTCTCTGTGGTTTACCTTTCCATTATCTTACAGGTGCTTTTGGATGAAAAAAATTTGTAATTTTAATGTACAATTTGTCAATCTTGCCCTTAATGGTGTTTTTTACGTTCACATAAATCTTTGCCCACCCTAAAGTCATAAACATATTCCCTACGTTATTTCCTGTTTCACTTTCCTTATTTATATCTATAGTCCATCTGGGATTGTGTGTATGGTGTGAGGTATGGGTCATTTTGCTAATTCCATACAGTGAAGGGTTCACTTGAAATGTTTAATATTTAGATAGTTTGGACAAACCACGTATTTAGCATTGTTAGTACTGGATTTTCTGAGTATGATTACGTACGAAGAACACACAACAGTTTGAGTATTTGTAGCTCTTTAAAAACAGGCTTGCCTGATAAAAAATGTTTTTAAAAAGGAGTACCTGGCTGACTCAGTCAATAGGGCATGTGACTTGATCTCCAGGTCAAGAAAAATTAAAAAGAAATATTAAAAGCAGGACTAAAAATGGGGTGCCTGGGTGGCTCAGTTGGTTAAGTGTCTGACTTCAGCTCAGGTCATGATCTCACGGTTCGTGGGTTCGAGCTACACGTCAGACTCTGTGCTGACAGTTTGAAGCCTGGAGCCTGTTTCAGATTCTGTGTCTCCCTCTCTCTCTGCCCCTCACCTTCTTGCACTCTGTCTCTCTCTCTCTCTCTCTGTCAAAAATGAATAAACATTAAAAAATATTAAAAAAAAAAAGCAGGACTAAAACTGTTAAATTCATTATATTTTCCAGTGTTCCTGCTCAACTACCCTGAAGAACTACCTCTACGATTAAATGTTAGAAACATATTCACTTCTCCAGATGAACATACATTATATTCATTCATCTGAGAATGAGAACATCATTTTAATATGCTACTCTTCCATGCTTAAGTTGTTGGGAAATTATGTTTCCTTATATTTTTCCTGATCAGCTCAGGCTCTGAAAGATGATGTTTGCTTCATACCTACATTTATTATACAGTTTTAGTACAAAACGCCTGGGACTTGGAGCCACAGGTATTTGGAGTGAAATGCTAACTTTGGTATTTATTAGCTTTTGACCTTGGGCAATTCAATTTCCTTTTTGCAAAATGGGGTTTTAAAAAATACTTATTTATCAGGCTTGTTGTGAGGCTTAAATGAGACACGAAGTGTACACTTAGCACTGTAACTGGCACAGACTAGGAACGCAAAAAAGTAACCATTATAATTAATTTATCATTACTTTAGAATATCCAATCTATATAAAGCTTTCATCTTTTTGGGGGGGGAGAAGTAGGGTGAAAACTAAAGTCACATTGTATAATGACTAGATAAAAAGACAATAAAATCTTTAGTGAGGAAAATAATTTAAAACAATGTAGGTTTTTGCCAAGAACCAGACTCTGAACTACACAGAACACACTGGGGGTCACCAGAGGGGAAGTGAGGGTGAGGGTTGGGGCAACAAGGGATGGGAATGAAGGAGGGCACTTGTCCTGATGAGAAGAAAATAAAATGAAAAAAACAATTTAGCTTTTTATAGATAACTACTGAAGATTTTTAGATTGGAGTCTTTGCATTTAGCTGATATGACTTGTGTCCATCAATTTAAGAAAAATTTGGGTGATGACCAAGCACCATGTAATGAATTACAATAAAAGCCCTCTGTCCTTAAAATCTCACAGTCTAATTATAGAAGAGTTTGAATATTAAAATTTAAACTGACTCCCTCTTTACATCATTTTAGTATTTAGTCATACCTTTGGGAAAAGGAAAGAATTGCTTTTCTGACTTTTTCCCAAGTCCTATCTATTTCTCAATAGGCAACTGATTACTACTGGTAGGCAAATTTATGGGCTTCTAGTCCATTCCTCCAGAGGAAAATAGCTTCACCAGGAGTTAACCAGCTACTAAGGGTGATGGCATTTTATAGGGAACTGATTTTCAAAAATGTATAAAGGAATGCTATCATTCCCCCATAGGTAACCCAGCATACATAACACCTAAAAGTAGAGCAGCCGCTCTTTTGGAAAGGGAATGGGAAGGTCAAACGCCACCTATGATTAGCTTGTAAGTATTCAATTTAACATTTCAAAGAAAAATGAAAGAAAGTATTATAATCACATTTACTTACCTATTTAGAATAATTAATTAAAAATATTTTTCTCTGTGCTTATTTTGACAGAAATTTTGACTATAATACTGGGGTAATGTAATGACAGAAAGATATGGGATAAGAATTGGACCCTGTTCTTTGTTTTTCCTCTTTTATTTATTTTTTGTTTTTTTGTTTTTTTAATTTTTTTTTTTTAAAGTTTATTTATTTTTGAGACAGAGAGACAGAGCATGAACGGGGGAGGAGCAGAGAGAGAGGGAGACACAGAATCGGAAGTAGGCTCCAGGCTCTGGGCCATCAGCCCAGAGATCTCACGGACGGTGAGATCGTGACCTGAGCTGAAGTCGGACGCTTAACCGACTGAGCCACCCAGGCGCCCCTGTTTTTCCTCTTTTAAACTAACAAGAAAAGTCACAGAAAAAAATGGAGGCTGGGAAAAGTTTCTAATTTTAGTTGAGCAAAGGTTGGGTCATTCTCTTAAAAGCTTCAGCTAGATAGACAAGGATAGAATATTAAGGGAGATTAGTAATTTGTATTTACTTTTAAACATTTTTCTTAAAAATGTTTATTTTTGAGAGAGACAGCATGAGTAGGGGAGAGGCAGAGAGAGAGAGAGGGAGACACAGAATCTGAAGCAGGCTCCAGGCTCCGAGATGTCACCACAGGGCCCGCCATGGGGCTTGAACCCACGGACCGTGAGATTATGACCTGAGCTGAAGTCAGATGCTTAACCAAGTGAACCACCCAGGTGCCTCATGAGATTAGTTATTTTTATAAGGCTAAGTTATTACTTAATATTATATCTATAGGGTGTACACAGCCATACCTCAATGAGAAAAATTTCACATGAATTTAAAAGCTGTATGCTTTATCTATAAAAATATCTAAGTTTTTTCTTACCAGCAGCCTTTTCATTTTGACCCAGGATATTATTTCGTCTTTTCCACAAGGGAACAGATTCTTCTTTAGTAGTTCTAAGAGTCACAGTGTGATGACTTTCTTCATAAACAGGACATCTGTGGGTGCAGTGAAACACCCCACCTTGCTGGGCAACCGTTAGCGTGCCGTCTGAAAGATGTATTTTTGCTAAAGTTCGGCACTCAGGAGAACAGTATGGCAGAGAAGGCATCGTAGTGGCTAATTCAGAGCAAACATCTGAGGGCGGAAAACTACTTTCTTGATTCCATTCATTTAACCTGTGTTCTGTTGGAAGCACAGGTTGTGAATTAAAATAGTTTTGTGTCATGACGTTTTGAGAATTTTCAAGTGTTACTGATGGACACTGAGACACCTGTGTATCTTTACCACCCCTCATATGCGACGGAGACTTAGGGGGAGGATGAGGCACAGTCAGTCTACCCCGAGCTGGTAAAAATACGTCAGCTTTGCTTGCGGACTGTGGCCGAACGACAGTGCCTTTTCTGCTGGTACACGCAGAGTGTGCCTGGGCTTGAGCACATCTTGTTCTCCTCACGACTTTTGCGCCACCTCTTCGTGGGTGAGCTTTCTGAGCTTTAGAATTACCACTAGGTATAGGGGCTTGGCTTTCCTCTTTTTCTGAGGCTGGCCACGCTTGTTTAGCAACATCATAACCTGAAGGTATGAGACAGCTCCGAGGCACATGGTCTGTTTCAGGTTCTCCTAAAGCAGCGGCATTTTCAGAGATAGAGCCCTCCGTGGGCTTTGTTCCCTCAGCAGAATTCACAGGACAGGCAGGAGCGTTAATGATGTTGCTGGCAGCACCACTTTTAGGCTGAACGTGGAATGGTTGAGACCACTGTTGAGATAGTTCTGTTCTCTTCTTCAATGAATGAGTATCCGCAGCAGTTTTTTCTGTATCTCCAGTTTCATCAAACCACCTCAGTTTTTTAATAGTCTTTGGTATTTCTGTACCTTTTTCTTTTGTTAATTCAATACTATCTCTGATAGCTGCTGCTCTTTGATTTCCGAACTTAAAGCTTCGGTTTATAACTAGTGCCTTAAAACAATCGTGTTCGTATTTAGATTCCTTTTTTAAAATACTTTTAAGAAACCTTACACCGTTTCTCTCATGAATGGTGTATTTCATTTTCTTGTGCTGACCGACTAAGTCGCAGTTAGAGACTACGTTAGACACTGATGTTGATGTTTCCGCTATTTTTTGTTTTCTATCTTTTGAATCAGAGTTGTGAGGTATATAGGCAACTTGAAAATCATCTGAAAATAAAGGCCAGTCTTCCTTATTACAATTAAAATATTTTATCTTCTCATCTGTTACATTTTTCAATTCTCCTAACTTATCAGAACACTGCACTGGGTCGATTTCTTTTATACGTAGGCTGCTGTTTGGTAGGGGCCTAGCTGATTGCATATTAGGCAAAAACAAAGGTGTCGCCGTGGGTACAAATGAAGTAGGAACTGAAGTAGTTCTATTTTCCTGTATTAATTCGGAATTTTTCCCTTGGTCTGTAGTTGCAGCCGTTTCCTGTGTTAGGGAGTCTGGAGTGGTGCGGTTAGAGAACCTGCTGAACTTAAATGCCGGGCTCTCAGTAACAGAGGGTCTCTCTCTTCTGAACACTCCAGTAGAGGACTGAGTTGTTCTCACAGCGCTGGTTTTGGAGACCTCTTTGTTTTTTCCATCTTGTACACATACGGGAGGACTATACACAAAGGTTACTGAATTATTAGCAGTATTTGCGACTCTTTCCACAGGTGGATTTTGTTCTGTACCGTTAAAACGTTCACAAGAAGATAGGACATTAGGTTTACTTAAAATATCTGAGAAAGGAGTGACAGTCCGAGTATCTGGATCATGTACATTTATGAGCCAATTATTTATATGTTGAGTTTTAGAGAGTGACAGTTTATCTTCATCAAAGCAGCTTAGATTTGTTGATTGTAGATTTACTGATTTGAGAGAAACAGAATTTTGCTGGTTTGATGTGGAAAGCTCCTTGTTAATTGTTAAATATATTTCTTCATGTTCCCCAGCCTCGAGACTGTCTATACTTGAGAGGGTTTCAGAGTTTGTTATTTGATTAACTTCATCACAAAATTTCTGAAAGAAAAAAAAAAACCCATTGTTCCATAGCTTAGAACTTTTCAAATGCCAAAATTTATGATTCAACACCCCACTGTTACTGAGACCTATTGTCCTTGGCATATAAAATAATGACTACAAACACTGTAAGTATATAAATAGTCTATATCCCTGGAGTAGTCCTCAGAGTGAAAAAGAGGGAGCCAACAAAGACTTACAATAAAGTGTGTTTGCTTTAATTTCTACACCTGAACTAACTACCTAATTATTCTAGTCACAGTTCTAGCTTAGAAAATAATTTTGCTATTGCTATTCCATTTGGAGTATTGAGTTTCTTGAAAGTTTCATAACAGCAAGTGAAAATTCTGAAAAATAGTTATTTACAAATGGTATTTTTTCCCCTGAAACCTTCACTGGATTTGCATGAGATCCCTAAAGTTCTGTGACCCTAACGTGAGCTTCCTGTAGGTAGGGCTACATCTTTGTATAACAGTTAATCTTGTGGCCTATCCAGTCGAGTTCTCCACTCCGGCTGCATAGTGCAATCACATAAGGAGCTTCGTAGAAATAACTAGGCCTGGGTCCTGCTGCTTTAAGACTGGTATGGGGTTCATGTATTGGTATTTTTGTTTTAAAGTTCCCCAGGTAATTCTAATGTGGATGTAGAATTGAGAATTCTGGATTTTAATGACTCCTTTTCTAAGACTTAAAACAGTAATAATTTCTATGAATTTCATAGACATTCTCATCACTATTTCAATGAAATTTAATGGAACTTATCAGTCTTTAATAAAGTTTCATGATTACTTCAAAGTAAGGTATATGTTTAAAGATATTTCTAATTTCTCACATATACCTAGAATGTACTGATCTGTATCACATATCAATAAATATATTCAAGAGGATTTTAGATTGTAAATCCTAGTCAAAAAGTTAAATGGACTCAAAAGGAAATCATTGTCCTCAAAGATTTTTCATGAATTCTAGAAAATTTAAATATTCTGATCCTAAACAAAAATATACTATTTTTCTAGCCCATTAAATAAATGAAGAAACCCAGGAAACTGATTACAGAATAAAAATATCTTAGTTTGTATAGTTGATGCTCATTGATATATTATCATGAAGTAAGTTTTGAAAAAGATTCATGAGAGTTTGATATTCCTAGCGTTTACCACCTACTTCTCACATCCTTCAGGACTATGGGGTCTTTTTAAAGCGATGGTCGGTCACTAGCCTAATCGGGAGAACAAAACAGAGCTTAGGTCCTTCACTGCCTGTTTCTGCAGATGAGCTGTTTTAATAGATAATGATAAGGAAACCCAGGAGGGCTTCCTTTGAGTTTACATGTAATAAGATGTAGAAATCTGGGTTTGAGGGTCTTTCTAGATGTATGTGTGATATTCATGGCTCTAAGATTTCTGTTGTCATAGGTCTCTGATGGCCTCATATCCCAAAGCACCTGGAAAGAAGTTTAGTAATTTCTGATTTCACTAAACTATTTTTTCCCCCAGATTTTTTTCTCATACCTAAGAAATGAAACCTATAATCAGCTTCAACTTCTGCTTGTAAGTTACTGATGTAGCTGTACTAATTTATTGTTGTCTTTCAGTATTTCTGTGTTTTAGTTTTAAAATCAACCTTATTGAGGTAAACTTATCTACTAAATGCATTTTAAATGTATATAGTTTGATGGATTTTGACGAATTATTTACCCAGACCCACCATACCTAACGTGAAAGTCCGTACCTGTCCACCACTAACCACCATTAATCTGCTGTCACTACAGAACTGAGTTCTCATCTGGCATCATTTTCCTTCTGCCTGAAAAACTTCCAGTGGCATTTCTTCTAGCTCAGATGCTGGTGTAGCACAGTGGTGTTCAGCTTGTTTAAGATGCCTATTTTGCCTTTGTTCTAGAAGGATACTGTTAGCTGGATACGGGATTCTAGGTTGGAAGTTTTCTGTTCTTTCTCAGAACTTTAAAAATGCTTTCCTGCCTTCTGTCCTGCAGTTAATGTGGTCTGTCTTGTCTTTGTTCACCCACATGTGTAGGTGGATCTTTTTCTCTCTCTAGGTAAATTTTTCAAAATACTTTTTTAAATGGGTACAGTTGACACACACAATGCTACATCAGTTTCAGGTGTACAACACAGTCCACAAATCTGTATGTGGTGCCGTGCTCACCACCAGTGTGGCCGCCCCAGTCCCCACACAAAGCTATCACACCACTGACTACATTCCCTGTGTTGTGTAGCTGCACTGAATGTTGATGCGCCTTTGCAGGGTGTGTGTGAGTGTGTACACGTGTGCATACTTCTCCTTTGGGGAGCTTGCTGAGCTATTTGGATCTGAGGATTTACAGTTTTGCCAACTTTGAGACATTTTCAGCCATTATTTCTTTTAATACTCTGGGATTTTAATTAAATGTATGTTAGACTGCTTGCTGTCATCTCAAGATTCTATTCATTTTTTCCTGTCTTTTTTCTTACAATGCTTCGATATGGATCATTTCTACTGCCATGTATTCAAGGCCACTGATTTTTTTTTTTTTTTTTTTTTGTCTGTAAGCTTGCACTGTTAAGTCCACCCAGTGAAATTTTCATTTCAAATATTTTTCAGATCTAGAAGGTCTATTTGGTTCTTTAAAAAATATCTTTTTCCAACAGAATCATTTTTACTTTAATTCCCTAAAAATATTTACAAAAACAGTTTTAAATTCCCTGCCTGTTAATCTTTCATCTCTGCCCTCTGTGTAACTGATTATATTGACTAATTTCTCTCCTGGTTATGGGCCCTATTTTTTTTTTTTTTTTTACGTGTCTGGTAAGTTTTGATGGAATATTGGACATCATGGACCTTATGTTGTCTGACTAGATTTTAGTCTTTAAGAGACAGAGAGTGGGTTAGCTGTGGATTTTTTTGAGGCTCGTCCAGAGAATATGTCCAGTTAAAAAGCCTGAGTATAGGGCTCCTCTCATTTGTTCACCTGTTTTTGAGATCACAGCTGATAGTGCCTGTTGGCTAATGTCTAGACACAGCTGTTTCAGATACTTTATTCAGAATTATGGTTGTTTACAGCAGGAAGGCATTTCATCATAGTCTCCTGCTTTGCTATTTTTTAGCTTTGTCACAATTGGTTAGTTATTGGATAAATCAGGCCAAGGTTATGAATTTAATCTTGATACCAGCCTATTAAGAATCCCATAAAGGTGTGTAGTTACTCATGAAAAATAAAGTGCGCAAACGTTTCAAGAAAATGAGCTGAAACTCATACTCATTTGTGGGGAAAGAAAACAAAGTGAATGCCTGATCAGAGAGCTAGAACAGAAATGCCATTTCTAGCTAATTGCGACATATTTTCATTAAGAACCTAATGTCCACATGTATTATAAATTTTAAGGATGCTTTTTATAATCCAGTGTCTAACAATGATACTTATGTTACATTTTACTTAAAATAGGTTTCATTTTTGATCAGAAAATAACATTCATAAAGCATATTTTTCCAAATATGAGAGATGGCAAAAGAATAGAGAAAGCAGAGTGAAAAGTGAACAAAAGGTAGAAAAATCTAAAAAATTATTTCTGTAGTATCTGTGATGAATTTGTGTTGATTCATCCACGTGCTATCCTCGGTGAATGGCATACTTTAGTGTAGAATATGCAGAGATGGGACAGAATTATTACTAGATATTAAAATATTAACATTTATAGTTTCATACTTGCAAACTGCTTAGATGCTGATCTTCTAGGAGTTTCTGAGTTTCTTCCAGTTTAAGCTGGAACGCATCTTTGTTAGTAGCCAAGTTTGCCCTGTTGTTTTCCTTCATTTCTTTATCACAATTGATTTTGGATAAGAGATGTTTCTGATGCTTGTGACCATTTTTTGACAATGATGAAGGCAAGGCATTATCTATAGCTCTGTGAACCATACACAAAAAATATTTAGTACATTTAAATAAAGTTAGTTTCTCTCTCTATATAAATGACACATTTATGTTTGGTGTGTGTGTGTGTGTGTGTGTGTGTGTGTGTGTGTGTGTGTGTTCAGATAATCACATGTAAGGATACTGGAAGGGGAATTTAAGGCAGTCAACAGAATAAAATGGGTGTGGGATTACAGTGCCAATAAAGTACTCCAGCTTGACGTGGGAATACCCCATTATTCACGGCTTTGATTATTAAATGTTATTCCTCTATTGTTCGGGATAGAGGTAGAAGGAATTCCTATAGATATGTAGAGTCAGTCCTTAGTTCTTTAAGAGCATTCCTATCTGGATAAGAATATGCTGTATTACCCTTAGTTCTGAGTCAATGTGATAGCTGGTAGGTATTCCTATAACCCAAATAAAGTTGGTTGAGGATTCAAGCAGACAGAAAATATGAAAATTGCCTGTCAGGGGAGGCAGGAATTTCCATCCTACTTTACTAGGCTTGGGAGCCTGGGTCTTACTTAAGGAAGGACAGTATACACACTTGTTTACAAATGTAAACATGGTTTTCACGCCACAGAAAGGGTATCTTTAGTACAGGGTCTACTTCTAGTGTGCGAGTGCACCCACAAATTATTAGTGGGTGACATCACCTTCTATGAAAATTCTGCATCTTCTGGAAACTTACAGCATGTTCGATTTCAGCATATGCACACAGTGAAAAGCAAAGAACAAAGGAGCAGTGTTTCAGGGGGATGGGGAGGAAGTATACCAAAGAGCTGACTGCTGCTGCATTATAGCCAGTGGAATGGACCCCAAGGGCTTTATTCCCAATTCACTTGCATTATTCCTCATTGAGTGAGGATAAAAATGTTTAGAGGACACACGGCCACATGTACCATATACCTATCTCCAATACGCATATATGTCTTTATTTGGACAAATGGAATAGTCAGGGCCTAGATTCCTGACTACCCTCTTGTGACCACAGGGAGGGTATTTAATGCAAGCCCCTGAGACCTGGGAGTATGTTTCTCTCTCTTCCTTGTAGGCTTCCTACTCTTACAGTTTCCTTCCCCTTCAGTCACCCTTCCCAAACAGAATGTTGCTAAATCTACAAAATATCTGATAAACTCAATTTATTTACCTTTAAAGTTGACGTCTCTCAACTTTTTCTTCTCTATTTCTTTCTTCTCTATTCCACTTGCTTCTCTTCTCTTCTCTACTTTCTTCCCCCAGGGAGGAGGGTTGAGGGGATGAACAGGAATAAAAGGAGATGGGGAGGCAGGAAGAGAGGGAGAGTAAAGCACGGGGGGAAAGGAGGAAGAAACAGGACAGGCTGGAAAGGGAAAATTTAAACATGTTGGAGGCAAATATGGTGAGGGAGCTGAATGCAGAGGTGAGGAAAAAAGAGGGGTGGATGAAGGGGGTAAGGATGGAGAAGTGGGAGAGGAGAGGAAGGGAGAGGACAGAATGGATGGAGAGGATGTGGAAGTGGAAGGTGATGGAGACAAAGAGGAGCAGGGAGAGTGACAGGGAGGCAGATGGCAGGGGACTGAGGCCAGAGGATGGTCTACAAAGGCCTGGGACAGATCTGACAATGTTGTGGTTTGTGGAACAGACCGCTGGGCTGACCGGAAAGGATCTAAGATAGTGGGATGTGCAGGCACCAGACTGGTATCAGGGAGAGTGGGGGCTGGCTGATGAGGGAGGTGACTGGGTAAACAGGAAGGCTTCAAAGCAGGGAGAGCTTCCATGGGGACTGGGGATACAACCAGTCGAGCTGGAAGGGAACGACGAACAAGGGCAGGCATTAGAGTGGCTGGAGTACAATGCCGTGGGGGGCAATGTCTGGGTCTGAAAGTTTTGTAGAATAACTGGCCTTGTGAGTCAGGATCAGGGATGACCACAGAACTTCGGGGTGGGTGGGGCACACGGTCAGGTTGGCCAGAAGGCATTGGGGCTGGTAGACGGGGGAAGCTGCTAGAAAAGCTGGTGGTTACTGGGGCTGGGGGGTGAGGAAGATACGTGACCGGGGAGGACAGTATTGGGGCTGGTAAAAAGGTCTTCGGAGGAACAGAGGGGACAGCCAGGCGGGCAGGCAGGGCTTGGGGCTGGTGGGGGGTAGAAACAGTGGGACAGCTAGGGAGGATCTGGGAACGGTGGGATAGCAGTGGGGCCCGCACAGGAGACAGCTGAACAGGTAAGCAGGGATAAGGTGTGGGAACAGCTGGACAGGCAGGAATGGATCTGCACAGGTGGAAAAGCATTTGGACAGGCAGGTAGAGAGACAGCCTCATTAAGATGTTTTTTGTTGTTGACATTCATTAGGCTGTCTCTAGGCTCTTGATTCGTATCATATTTTGGTCCTGAGGGTCCATGCATGACACTCTTCTCATCACCCAGCGCCCTCGCACATGTGGGGAGAGCTGTGTGTAGTTTATTCACGACCCCTTTTCTCTTTCCTCGAAAGAGTACTTTCACCTCTTGGAGGCCTGACAGTCAACTGGATAATGAACATGGGCTAGAAAAATCTGGTTTACATTACTGGTATGGAAGGAAAACAGAGGTCCAGTGGACCACGGCTGGGCTGTGGCCAGATTTCTCAGGGTTGCATGTGGCTCAGGATCACCTGTCTCACCACAGATACATGGATATTGGAGATAGATATCTAACATCATCATTTTAAAGTATAAAACTTTAATTTGGGGGAAATACAGCTTCTTTTACCTTATATCTACCAGAAGGGTGAAGTAAGTTATCCTTGTGATAAAGATTTGCTCATGATGGAAGGCTGATTACTTGTATTTTTAATGTTAGTTCCTTATTAATATTCTTATATCTCATTACTTCCTGAGCAACTTCTATTTTCATATGGATTTATTTCTCTGATTGTTCTTGATGCTTCAGCATTGAATGCCCTCCAGTTTTTCATACAATTTTTTTCCTTTAGATTATCACATTACCAACATCGTACTGTTATTATCTGCCACTAATATTTTCCACATTAGAACAATTGTGTTTGAGTACCAATAGAATCAATTTCCTTGGATGCTCCCTACTTCTTGGCATTACTTTATTCCTTAACACATTTTAGGTTTATATTCCACATGCAATGTATTTTTGATGTGACAATATTTGTAGCTTAATCATATTTTCAATAAATAGTACAAATAAGTATTTCTATTAATACCTGATCCTCAATATTCTGATATTTCATATTTGTATAGCACTTTATAATTTACAAAACATTTTCATACATATTATTTAATACCGTTATCTGTGGAGAAAAATTCACCTTTTTAATAAGTAAGCCATAGTGCTCTCTCTGTAAATTTGTTATATACAAATTATAAAATTTCTCTGTATACATTTGTTGTTTTCTAAATACGTAACATTTATGTGTGTGTGAGTGCATATATATATACATATATATATGTATATATATATATGTATGTATATATACATACATGGGTATAGATGTCATGAAGTCATGGTCAAAAGAATATATTACAATAGCATATGAAAATGATATACTCTAGTTTAGAATGGAGAGCACGTCTCATAAAACAAAGATGATGTGTGCTATTTAATGGTCCTAGCCCAGATTGGGTGTAGTGCTAGCTACGTTTGCTACAGGGAAATCAAAGTTATTCTGATACTTCATCTCTTCTAAGACTCTAAAGAACTGTACACTGTTGAGCAAAAAAGGTCTAGCCTTTCATTCCTAGTACTAAAGAGCCTTTTTTATTGAAAATATCTGATATCACAAAGGATAACAACTGATACGTGGGAAGAGAAAGCTGTGAGTAAGGAAAACCTGTATACAAAAATGCATATTACTTTTATACTAAACGACTGGGATTTTTTATTACTCTAAATTCCTCCCGGACCCTAAAAGCTCCTGTAAATGTCTGTCATCTTCCCCTTCCTGCCGAGTACTCTGAAAGTCTATTGCTGTCCCTGCCTCGACTCCCACTTGTCCCTCAGCCGCTGCCAGCTGGCCTCCACCTCCGCTGCTCGGGGCCCAGCTCTCGCTCGTGATTGACGAACTGACCGAACAGCTGCAAACACGGACACTTCCCGACTGGAATCCCCTGGTCCTCATGCCATTGCTCTCCTGGTTATTTCCCTACGTCCCCGGGTGTTCCTTCTCACGTTCCCTCTTGAGCTCCTCTCTTTGCTTGTCCTTTAGACACTGGATTATTTTATAGTAAACTTTAAAGAATTTATTTCAACTTCATTTACTTATATTTCTTGGAATGGGAATATGTATATTATTCACCAATAAATGCTTACTGCTTTAAATTTACAATTACCTTACTTGCAGAAACTTAAAAATTATTCCAATTAAATGAAAAAAAAGTACAAAAAAATTTCTTTTGCATTTTTACAGCAGCCAAAACTTGTAACCAAAACTTGTCAGCGGCTGTTTCCTAAGCTTAAAGCATTCTGACTTCATACCTTGATTATCAACAGCAGGGGAAGAAAGACCATAGCTTTTACACTGCACCTAGCACAGTCTCCCTTCTGGGCACTCACAGCTTGATCCTAGATTATTATTTTACTGTTCAAACACAGCCAATTGCTCAAACTTTCAAGAAAGTTTAGGCGCACCTGGGTGGCTCAGTCCATTAAGCGTCCCACTCCTGAGTTCAGCTCAGGTCATATTCTCATGGCTCGCAAGATGGAGCCACAAGGTGGGCTCTGTGCTGACTGTGGAGCCTGCTTACGATTCTCTCTGTCCCTCCCCTGCTCGCTCTCACTCTCTTTTTCTACCCAGAAAAAAAAATTTTTTTAAATAAATAAAGTTTAAAAGGACTTTTGGTGCATATTACTGGTAATGCTTGCTAAGATTTAAGAACCCCCAAAATGGGAATCAGAAAATGACCCACAATTTAAAAAAAATACCCTAAGGGACTGACTACTACACAGTGCAATCTGGTGTTCAGTATCAATAGTGTTTTTGAATTAGATGGTATTTTTCACAAACCACCTCATTAAGTATCTGGTAAACACTTTGCCATTACAGTAAGTGTTGGGAGAATAAGTTCCAAAGAGAATTAATCTGATTTGCTTAACCTAACACTGCAAGACAAAATCTCCAGCATAACCAAGACTAGGAACGTATGCTGTGGGTCTGCACGCCCTTAGGGATGCTCATCTAGACTGGTACTTCGCTTCTAAAATCCAGAGAATGGCTAAACACTGAAATGGACTCCTGCTTTAAAAGCGATCTGTTGGGGTGCCAGGGAGGCTCAGTCGGTTAAGGGTCCGACTTTGGCTCAGGTCATGATCTCGCAGTCAGTGAGTTTGAGCCCCGCGTCGGGCTCTGTGCTGAAAGCTTGGAGCTAGAACTTGCTTCCGACTCTGTGTCTCCCTCTCTCTCTGCCCCTCCCCCGCTCATGCTCTCTTTCAAAATAATAAACATAAAAAAAAAAATGATTTGTTAAATGTGTTTGTAAAACTAAAAAAACTTTCCAAAAGGTCAAAAGAGATACAATTATTTTATCTCCTTACTCCAGGTAATTCTGTTAAAAAGATAGTCTGAACTCTAATTTTAATTTATAAATTTTGATGTAAAAGCTAATGTATTGAAATCCAGTAAAGTTCTGAAACTTCATTTAAATTAAAAAAAACAACTATGCATTTTGGTGAGTTTTTACAAGCTGTACTCTTGACAGAAAGAATCACTTTTTTTATCTTGCTGGGATTTTTTTTTTTTAAAAAAAATTTTTTTTTTCAACGTTTATTTATTTTTGGGACAGAGAGAGACAGAGCATGAACGGGGGAGGGGCAGAGAGAGAGGGAGACACAGAATCGGAAACAGGCTCCAGGCTCTGAGCCATCAGCCCAGAGCCCGACGCGGGGCTCGAACTCACGGACCGCGAGATCGTGACCTGGTTGAAGTCGGACGCTTAACCGACTGCGCCACCCAGGCGCCCCAATCTTGCTGGGATTTTTGAGAGTCACATGACCCACTTCCTTGCTTCTCCGTCCCTACCCTGCATACAATCCAGAGGACTGGTTGGATACACCACAGCTAGCTGACATCAAGCTACAGCTCTGGGTTTCCCTGAGTGTGGTAACTCGTGTACCTGGACACGTGTCTCACATGGACCTCGGCGGCATCGCTGCTCTGGAGCCATCGCCAGAAATACTGGTTCCTGTTTGGAAGATGGGGTTTCTGCCAGGGTGGCTCTACGCCCACCCACTGGGACCTTGTTTCCTTACAGGTGAGATGTCACTCGAGGGGCGAGGGGCATAGCAAAGACTGACCGCTTTGTGCTGAGCCACGAGGACTCCTCCTATTGAAATAGAATCTTGTCCGTTGCCATGAAGTGTGCTCTGTCCTCTAAGTGAAGCCAAACCCGGCTTGCTGTAGCTGTGGGAGTCCGATGGCCTAGCTGAACTCATGAGCCACGTCTTTAATTCCATCCATTTGTTGGCAACGATCACATCTATATTTGTGGCTGAGATTTCTAACCATGAGAAACTGACTTGGGAATATCCTACATGTGTCCCGACAGTTTGCTATCCTCTTGCCAGTTGCTCTGTCCCTTAAGCCTCTCCTTCCTTAACAATCCTTTTGATAAACGGTGTCACTACCTCGTAACTGACCAATCTCCGCCCCTTTCACTCCTCCTGAACCCCTGGTTCCAGTTCGATTCCACCTCCTAAACAGCTCTCACGAGGTCTTCATTTTCACTAAGTATCACTTGACCTGATTTTCCCACCGTTAGCCTTACCCTACTTTTGTCCATTCTGACAGTCATTCTGAAGTATATGCGTGGAATGTTTCATTCAGTAATTGTTTTTAGGACAGACTCTTTAACAAGGCCCTTGATGAGTTAACTTGTGGCTTCCTTTCAGCCAGCCTATCTGCCCCAACTCCTCTCTGTGCGCATACCGGACGGGCCGAACTGTGCTCAGTCCCGTAACACAACATGCTCTTTCATGGCATCATGCCCTTCCACACACGACTTGTTCCCTCGTCTGTGGTTCCCTCCCAGTGTTTGCCTTTCCTGAATACCCTCCTCGTCAATTAAGCTTCAGATCAAGCTCATACTCTCTGAGGAGTGTTCACGTCTCTCCACTCCACGTATTTACTGAACGCCTCCAACATGCACAGCACTGAGCCAGGAACACCACCGGCACAGCACCTGCACGTGTGACATCTAGCCTTTATCACATCCGGTTGGGGAGACACTAGTACATGTAACAAGCAACAATATACATAATCATGACTTTCAAATGTATTTCTATAGCTTGATCTCTCATTTCATCTTAGGTCAAATTGTTTTTATACATTTCTACTTGGATATTTATCCCCTCAATTCAGAAGCCTCAAATGAAATTTATTTACTTATTTAAAAAATTAAAAAAAAATGTTTATTTTTGACAGACAGAGTACAACTGGGTGAAGGGCAGAGAAAGAGAGGGAGACGGAATCCGAAGCAGGATACAGGCTCTGAGCTGTCAGCACAGAGCCCGACGTGGGGCTTGAACTCAGGAACCGCAAGATCGTGACCTGAACTTAAGTCGGAGGCTTAACCGAGTGAGCCATGCAGGCGCCCCTAGAAGCCTCAAATGAAATTCAGCAATATCTCACCAAACCAGTACTGTTTCATTTTGTTTCTTTTTAAAGTCACCAAATTACCTCAAAATTTCAGTTCCTTTTGATTTCGTTTTTTTCATTTTCTTTATTCCCTCATACACCAAACTCATAATCTAATTTCTATAATCTATTTTTATGAAATGTCTTTTCCTTCTTTCTTTTCAACTTTCTTTTAACATAAGTCCTTTTAAATTCATGGCTGTGCCTCCTGATTTTCCTGCCACTAATCACTCTGTGTTCCAATTTGTATATGTCTAGTCGATCAACATTCTTAAACTCTTATTTCTTTATGTCACTTCTCTGTTTTGTGAAAAGGCATTTTCGGGGCGCCTGGGTGGCGCAGTCGGTTAAGCGTCCGACTTCAGCCAGGTCACGATCTCGCGGTCCGGGAGTTCGAGCCCCGCGTCAGGCTCTGGGCTGATGGCTCAGAGCCTGGAGCCTGTTTCCGATTCTGTGTCTCCCTCTCTCTCTGCCCCTCCCCCGTTCATGCTCTGTCTCTCTCTGTCCCAAAAATAAATAAACGTTGAAAAAAAAAAATTTTTAAAAAAGAAAAGGCATTTTCATTTCTTCTTCTCTCATCCTTTCCTTCTAATCACTCAAAATATTTATATTCTTTAACAGATCTATCATTTCCTCGCTATACAAAATTGCACTAGTCCAGCATTGGCAGTGACGACCTCTCCTTGGAATCATCCCATTAATTTCGTCTTGTGCCCTTTGCCTTCAATGTCTCTCCATCCTTTTCATTCTCCAACACTCATACCAGTTATCTTTCTAAAACAACAGAGGATGAGATCACTCCCTGATCGATCACCTGCATGGGTTCTCTACTAGTTATAGAACAAACCTCAAACTTCCTAGCCAGAAATAAAAACATTTCACATTCAATTTCAGTCCATTTTCTGGACCATCTCCTGTCCTTCCAGCAACACGTCCTACAGTCCTGTCTTTCTGAGCGAGTCCTATTTCCTCCTACCACACTGCAGGCCTGAACAGGCCTACACTCGGCCTCTGCTTCTTCATGAGACAATGTGCACCCATCCTTTAGGACTTCTTTCCAACTTCACGATTCATACGTTGCCCTTGGCTAATATTCCCGTTACAGCTCCCCTTACACAGTGTTACGTGTGTGTTCTAACGTAACTGCAAACCTTTCCCGAGAGGAGAACCACATCTCACTCATAGTGTAACCCATGCTAATCCTCGTCCAGCTCAAACTAGGTACGCAAGATGCTCCACATGCTTGCCCTCCTCTGTCTTTCTAGACCACGTTCTGTTACTCATCAGTCTGTGGGACCTGACTGGGCCCTACATCTTTTCTGGCTATCTTTCTATCACTCTTTTCCTTTTGAAGACAAACTACGCTTCTTATCTTTACTTTCTTGCTCTCCGTGTCTTTTCAACTTCTAGTAATCTCTTTCCTGTGCCTATCACTTCATTGAAACTACTCTGACAGAGTCACCACTGTGACTTTTTTATTGTGAAATATAGTAGACGCACTGCTTCTTTTTAAAAAATTTTTTTAACGTTTTTTATTTATTTTTGAGACAGGGAGAGACAGAGCATGAACAGGGGAGGGTCAGAGAGAGGGAGACACAGAATCTGAAACAGGCTCCAGGCTCTGAGCTGTCAGCACAGAGCCCGATGCGGGGCTCGAACTCACGGACCGCGAGATCATGACCTGAGCCGAAGTCGGACGCTCAACCGACTGAGCCACCCAGGCGCCCCTAGACGCACTGCTTCTATAGTGGACACTGTCTTTTCCCCTCCAGATTCACTTTCTGGGCTTCTCCACTTCTCTCTGCCTGGCAGATACTAAATGATCCTTTGCCTTCTGATTTATGGCTCAGTTTGGTTGATGGGAGGCACAAGAGACAGGACGACAGAGGGAAGAGGC
The DNA here is from genome assembly GCF_028749965.1 of Puma concolor. Lineage (NCBI taxonomy): Eukaryota > Metazoa > Chordata > Mammalia > Carnivora > Felidae > Puma > Puma concolor. The sequence continues at coordinate 116,255,150 of NC_141676.1, forward strand.
ACTTGAGAACTGTCCTTTTAGCCTGACCTCTGCCCTCAGCAATGCTCCCCTACCCAGGACCACGGGCTGGCTAGCAGCCCTCTTCCACAGCAGTTGCAGAGCTTCCGGTTCAGCTCCGAGGTGGTCACGGTCATGCTGATTCTATTCTCAGTACCTGGGGCACTTCATCATTCTTTGTTGGCTTTGCACTTCCTTTATCCACCTCTTTTCTGTCACCCCTTTTTTATGTGCCACCTGTTTCATGTCAGGGTAACAAGTTTTTATGTCACTAACTCCCTGGAAGCCATTTGAACTCTACTAACTGCTTTTTTTCCAGGAAACTCCACACTTCTTTAGTTTGCATGATCCCACCCCGTCCTACGTCAACCTTCTGTTCCTATTTGTGGGCCTGTTCTCTACATCCTTAAATGTTGCTATTCTTCAGGGCTCTGCCCTACACCTGCCATCACGGTACACACTCTCCATGGCTGCGTCTCATCCATGAGCTGTGTTGAATCAACTTAAGCCTGTATCTTTCTCTCGAGCTATGAACTCATATAATTTCAATGACATATATTAGAATAGCCTCCTGTTTTGTCCTCTTCTAATCCATTATCCACATGTGTAGATTGGAATGATAAATGATAAAAGAGAAAAGCTGATCTTACCCCCCCTTCTACTTAAGATCCTTCACTGACTCGTCTCGAACTCTCAGGATAAAGTGTGCACTCCTTAGCGCACAGACGCATTTACCCCTCCAATCTCCTGCCTGGACAGGCTACTGGGATTCTGTGCTCTGGCATTCCACGTGCTCTCCTTCCCAGAGCACATCACTCCTTCTACCACTCTTGTCCTGCACACACACTCATCCCTCTGTGTCTGGAGTACCAGGGCTCACTCATTTCATAATTAATCCCTAGTCTCTTCAAAGCTTTGTTGAAGAATCTTCTATTCCATGAGGTCTTTCCTCAACTACAATGAAGACTGAGAAAATGAATTGTTCTTAGCTCTGATCAAGGGAACTACTGGCCACAGATATTCTAAAAATGGAAGTACTTTAGTAAATAACATTATGTACAGGCAAAATATAAACATTAATTAATGTCTCCATTGTAAATGTCTTTATATAAATAACTATTACATATTATCATCATTACTCTTGGGGTACTAGTCTATACTTTTTGAAGTATTACACTTCTCTCCTAGATTGTACGCTAGGAATTGTATTTTACCACGTTCTTCTTCCCCATATCCCCTTTACGAAGCCTGACTAATGTTATGCAAGTGGTAGTTTTAATAAACATTTATAATAAATAAATGGAGACATAAAAGATGTCACAGGGCACTGTGTGATGGTTGATCGACTCTATTGCTTCTAATAATTCATTTAAGCTCCTGGAGAGGAACCACAAGCCATTACCTTTTTCAAGACACCCAGGAAAGATTCTCCATGAGGAAACACCCATTTTTCCCATACAGTTACTCCTTTTATCTAAAAATAAATCACTACAATTCAACACTATTTTTTCCTTGCAGTGAAGATAAATAATGAACATCAATATTTTAAAATGGTTTGAATGATAGTTTCCATAGAAATTTATTCAACATAGGCAGCACTGTAATACGAAAGACAATAAATTAGAATTTTGCCTTATTCTGGAAGCAATTTATATTCTACTCTACCTTAATTTAATCTGTGAAAATAAAACATTAAACTCTACAAGGGTGAGGAGTAACTGATGAAATGGCCTACAAACTCAGTAATAGAAAGCTATTTAATTATTACATATTAATAATTATACATAATAATAATAGATTACTTACCTCCAATTTACTGTTGGTCTATGGGAAGAGGGAAGGTTTACTTCTGATTTTAAGTTGGATTCCTGAATTTGTTTGAGGGCTTCTTCCAAAGGAGGAACTGGTTTTTGAAAAGCTAAGAGAATAAAGAAAAATCAAATAGTATAGAATCACTTCATCTTCTATTCTAACTGGTCAATAATAAATACTACTTTTTATTTATTTATTTATTTATTTATTTATTTATTTATTTATTTATTAAAGCAACTCTTTCTTTTATTTTTTATTTATTTTTTTTAACGTTTTTATTTATTTTTGAGACAGAGAGAGACAGAGCATGAACGGGGGAGGGTCAGAGAGAGGGAGACACAGAATCTGAAACAGGCTCCAGGCTCCGAGCTGTTAGCATGGAGCCCAACACGGGGCTCGAACTCACGAACTGTGAGATCATGACCTGAGCTGAAGCCGGCCGCTCAACCGACTGAGCCACCCAGGCGCCCCAATAAATACTTTAAAACTTTTGAAAAAAGAAAATATTTTTTAGAATAGTGTAAATATTTTAAATTTAGATATTTAATTACCCAAAGAGAAACTGTGACCTCAAAATTCACGTCACCAATTTTAAGAATATTTATCTGGAAAAAAAACTGAGAAATGTTCAGGCCCTTCATCCCGGCATGCATACCACACTGTATTTGATCTCATGACTCCATACATTTCTGACAAAATTTATTAATATTCTTATGAAGAAAAGGGGAAGGTATAAAAACACCAGCTGATGTTTACTGAGCACTTACCATTACAGACATTATTTTTGAGCATGTTGTAACAAATGTAATCCTCACTACAGCCTGTGAGGCAGATGCTCTTTGAATCTCCATTTTGCAATGGAGGAAACTGAGGCATAGAGAAGGTAAGTATCTTGTTCGAGGTCATAGACCATGTGGACGTTCGTTGACATGCTACACAGTACAACCTCTTACCCAACTCTACTTTGCGTGCGTAGTAGCCACTTTGCAAAGCCCTTTTGCTGGGCACGTTGGTCTCAACGTACTCAACCTCTCCTACTTCTCAAAATACCTTTCACTTATGTGGTCAAGTTGAAACTCAGCTGTCTTAAATGGAAACTCACCTGCTTAAATGGAGGCATTATTTTGCATCACATACTACAGAAAACTCAAGGCCTGGAGGTAGGGTAGCTGACTTTCTAGCTCTCTACAGACACCTCCAAACTGTCTTTCCTCCTTCTCCTTTAAAAACCCTGTATGGGGGCGCCTGGGTGGCACAGTCGGTTAAGCGTCCGACTTCGGCCAGGTCACGATCTCGCGGTCCGTGAGTTCGAGCCCCGCGTCAGGCTCTGGGCGGATGGCTCGGAGCCTGGAGCCTGTTTCCGATTCTGTGTCTCCCTCTCTCTCTGCCCCTGCCCCGTTCATGCTCTGTCTCTCTCTGTCCCAAAAATAAATAAACGTTGAAAAACCCTGTATGTTTTCAGGCTTTTTCATTATTGCAATCTTTGTTATTTACCTTAAAATTCTAAAGCAAAGCCAGTACATTATTATGTATGCTTTAGTTCAGACGGAACTCTAGAGACAGTCCATTTCCTTAATTAAGAGGTGATGGCATAATATTCTGATGAATACAGCTGTATGACAGGGCTTGCAGGATATTCCAATCATAAAGGACCAATCCTTTTGAGGCAGATATTGTCAAGTGTTATACATCAACTGGTTTTCTAATTGGTATACTCAATGTCTAACATGGGTTTTTGTTGGTGAAAAGAACAGCCTGGTGAATATCTTGTTGAATGTTAAAAATGGGACTTCTTTGTTGAAATTAAAGGTATTCAAGACAAGTGCATTTTCATAAATATATTTTAATCACTCCCTACCTTTACATGAACAGGGAATAAGAATGCAGGGAGGTCTATATCCTTTACCCTATCGATGATCTCTGAGTCTTGATGTCTACTCAGCCTTGTGTCTGACCGTTAATACAGGAACATTTCTCAATGTCCAATGCCAGATGGCACAGTTCTGTCTCTGGAATGTGGCTGTGTGTATCTCGGCAGACCTCTCATAGAAGGTATAGTTAGAGTACCTACAAGGACAGAAAGCTGGGACTTTATTCAGCTCACTGAACCAGCTGTATGAATGTTCTGTGTCTAGTCATACAAGATTAGAGTCTGAGACTTGCTTTTATTAACCTTCACCACTTGATGCCTATCAAAGAGAGCCTAAACACTAATTTTAATGCTAACTCAGGTCAACAAAGACATTACATCGAAGACACAGATGTACCTGTATGTTCACCCCAGCATTATTTACAACAGCCAGGAAATGGGAGCAACCTGTGTCCACTGATAGATGAATGGATAAAGAAAATATGGTATACTGGGGCTCCTGAGTGGCTCAGTTGGTTAAATGTCTGACTTCGGCTCAGGTCATGATCTTACAGTTCGGTGAGTTTGAGTCCCGCATTGGGCTCTGTGCTGACAGCTAGGAGTCTGGAGCCTGCTTCGGATTCTGTGTCTCCCTCTCTGTGCCCCTGCCCCATTCATGCTCTGTCTCTCAAAAATAAATAAATGTTAAAAAAAATTCAAGAAAAAAGAAGATGTGGTATATATACATTATGGAATATTATTTAGCCATCAAAAAAGAATGAAATCTTTCCATTTGAGACAATGTAATGGACCTAGAGAGCATTATGCTAAGCGAAATAAGTCAGACAGTGGACAAATACTGTATGATGTCACTTACATGTGGAATCTAAACAGAACAAACCAAGTGAACAAAACAAACAGACTCACAGAGAGAGGAAACAAACTGTTACTAGGGAGGGCAAAGGTTGAGGGGCTGGTGAAGTGTGAGATAGGTTGGGGGGTTGGATTAAGAGGTATAGACATCCAGTTGTAAAATAAGTAAGTCATGAGGATGTTATGTACAGCACAGGGAGAATAGTCAGTGACGCTGTTAGAATTTTGTGTGGTGACAGATGGAACTAGACTTATTGTCAGGATCATTTAATAACGTATAAAAATAAAGAATCACAATGATGCATGCCTGAAATGAATAGGATATTATATGTCAGTTATACTTCAGAAAATGAAAACTACCTTAGATCAGTGTACGACCACCCATGACTGCTTCTTGTTGCTGTTAATCTAACGACTCCTGGTTACCACCCCTCATGCGCTGGGGATACTGGAAGCCTGTTATTTTTCAAGTCTTACTGCAGACCACAGCTGCATTCCTTCATTTAGCCCAGGAGCTCTGGTTTTTCCAGTTCTTCTACCCTAATATGCTCACTCCAACGGTTTTCTGACCTCATTCAAACCCCCAGCCTGCTGCCCTTCTTTGTAGCACGGGGAAGAGCCGACCACCAGGCTTCCTGGTGAGCTTGCGGTTAGCCTTCAGGGTTTGGGAATAAAGTGAACTAACAGTCAATTAAGTAGTAGTCTTTCATAGCTTTGTTCTTGCTCTTCACTGATAGCACTGGCTTTTCTTAAAATTTTATTTTGACAGGGGCGCCTGGGTGGCTCAGTCGGTTAAGCGTCCAACTTCGGCTCAGGTCATGATCTCACGGTCCGTGAGTTCGAGCCCCGCATTGGGCTCTGTGCTGACCGCTCAGAGCCTGGAGCCTGTTTCAGATTCTGTGTCTCCCTCTTTCTCTGACCCTCCCCCGTTCATGATCTGTCTCTCTCTGCCTCAAAAATAAATAAACGTTAAAAAAAAAATTATTTTGACATTTTGCGTAGGTGACATATTCATACTCAGAAGTGAAAAATATACAGGATACATTTGGAAGTCTTGCTCTCCTTGGTCACTTGTATATTCTTTCACTGTTTCTTTATGCAAATACAAGCAAATGTAAATACAGTAAAACTTTGGATTGCGGGGAACTTGTTCTGTGAGTGTTCCGCAAGATGAAATTTCTCTAATAAATTTTAACTAGATAAATCAGTGGCTTGCACTTGTTGCAACTCGTTGCAAGAAAAAGGAGTGATGCCAAATGTCACATGATCAGAACTGAGCCAATGGTTCTTGAAATTCACTTTGGCATATGAGTGCTTTGGTTTATAAGCATGTGTACGGAACAAATTATGCTCACAAACCAAGGTTTTACATATATATTTTAATTTTGACAACGACTTCTCAAAATCCATTTTTTGGTTTTTCTTGCTCTACCTACAGTATACACTGGTATGTGTTAAGATTCTATTTTAGGCCCTACCCTCAATCTATGGTCTATATCCTGTTGTTTAGTTTATCTTTCCCATGGCTTCATTTATCAACTATATATCCATTCATTAGTGACTCTTAAATATATACATCTCTATTCTGTATCTTGTTCTTAAGTTTCAGACCCACATTTCTAGTTGCTGATTTGATTTCTCCATTTGGACAAGCCAAAGGAGGCTCAAAATCAATACATTTAAAACTTAAAGATCATTCACACTTGTAATCTGATTCATCCATAACCCTGATTAATATGATCATCTGCCAAAATCATTAATTCTGTAAAAATGTGTAAAAACGTGTGAGGCTCTCTGCAAAATCCTAGGGCACTGTTCTCCACCTGGACCCTTGGCACTTTCCATTGATTGTAACTGAAATCTACTGATTACATCTCCTGAATATACTACCACTTCCCTCCACATCCAGTACAGTGCTTTAATTTAGCAGCTGGACCTCTCTTGCCACAAATAACGAAATAGTCTCATACTAGTCTATCTACTTCAGTGTCTTTACTGGAACCCAACATCCATGTTGTAACTGTAATTATCTTTCTAACAAACAAATCTAATTATAGTAGAGACCCCAAGTTTCCCACCCAATATCCATTTTCCCTTTCTTCCTTGGCAACAGACCCTACATTAATAGTTAGAGGAGTAGCAATAGAGCCTTAAAAAAATTTTTTTTCATTTTTCAGTACCCCCTGCACATGAAGTTGCCAATTGTAAATTACACTAAGCAGACAGATGGATATTTATAGGAACATAATTTAAAAGGAGCTCAGAGGTACAACTTTTTTTCCTTTACAATTCTTCCTTCTTCATGCCTACAACATGGCATGATGGCTGGAGCTTTGGCAGGTACAATGTGACCATGAGGGTGAAGATATAAATCACAAACTAAGAATAGTTGAGCTGAGAGACAGAGGCATTGGAGTTCCCAGTGATACTGCACAGTCCCCAAACGAGCTGTGACTGCCTACCTCAGGACTTCATATTATCAGAGGGAGACATAAACCCCACCATATTTAAGCTGTTATTATTTTTAATGGTGTTACCACCTGCCCTTACTCACTGTGACACACAGTAATGGCTTCATTTTCAATTAAAAACCTTTAAGTGGATTGCATTTTAGAGAAAGACAAAATTCCTAGCATGATATGCAAAGTTCTTTGGGTCCTGGTTCTAACTTAGTTTTTTAGACTTACATTCATTTTTCTTCACTTTTTCCCCACCCTATGCTTCAGGATACACCAAAATACATAATTTATTTGCGAAAGCTTTTCCTTCCGCTGGGGATTAAAAAATTTTTTTCTCTATGCATGGCAAAATGCTCATTCTTCAAGATTTAAATTAAGTCATTTTTTCAGGGATAATGTCCTTGATGTCCCTGTACAGCTATAGTTTTCTTCCTTCTGTGTTCACACAGAGCTTCACATATTTTGTTACCACAGCAATCATCAGTGTATTTATTGACATTGTTTACATTATTCTCACCTCCAAAATAAGCTGTGAGATCTTTAATGGTAGAGTAGGACTAGATTTCTCTCTGTCTCAGCCCAGGGCTAAGTACAATGTAGTACAACATATGTTTGTTGAACATAAAGGTTCTGCCTGTCCTTTTCTTTTTGAAGCTTTGACATTTTATTCTTAATTCTGTGTTGCTATTTAAGGTATAAAAAATGTAGATGTGATACCAAAGAATCAACCATACTCATATTTAGATTCTTAATAGCTTCTAGGTCTCAGATTGTTGGATTGTATCACTTTGTACACTTTATTTTTATTTAAATGTTTCTCAAACAGGAATTTGAACCAAAATGTGAATACCAGAATGAATGTGACACTAATTTACTGAACCTAAATGTTAAATTTTCTTTTTACTAAATCAGTTTTAAAAAGACAAAGCATTGTGAGCCAGGATATAGTAGAATCAAACTTGCAAGCTTTCAAAATTTACTAATAGAGCCAACAAAATATTCTCCAAGTTAAAGCTAAATCAAATTACAATTTTTCACTTGGTTAAAACCTTATTACTCAAAGGCATATTTTTTTAGTTTCAATTTATACTTCCTTTCTTTTTTTTTTTATTTTCTTTTTTAATGTTTATTTTTGAGGAGGAGAAAGAGGGCAAGCAGGGGAGGGACAGAGAGAGAGGAAGACACAGAATCTGAAGTAGGTTCCAGGCTCCGAGCTGTCAGCACAGAGCCCAACACAGGGCTTGAACTCAAAAACTGTGAGATCATGCATGATCTGAGTCGGAGTTGGACGCTCAACTGACTGAGCCACCCATGTGCCCCTATATTTTCTTTCTTAATTTATCATTTTACTGCCTACTCAATATTGAATATTAGATATAACTTTCATTTTTGCTCTCAGATTGTTCTAGAGATTAGGGTACCTGCTCTCCTCCGTTGTGAAAGAGGAATATGGGCACGTTGGAATTTTTCAGTGACTTCTTCAAACTTCTCTTTTCTTTGTTGAAGTATTTGTTCTCTGATTTGTTGTTCTCTTTCTTCTTGTTCTTTTCGTTTCTCTTCAAAAGCTCTATATTTAAAACACAAAGTAGATAACTGAATTAGGGATTAAATTTTAAAAATCTCAATACAGAAAACAGCTTCAAACTGGTGATTTATTATAGAGTGATGTTTTCATATTTCAAAAGTCTACTTACTTAGAAACAAATTTTAAAAAAAAGGCCCTTAGATAAGAATTTTAATATCTTTATATGTGGTAATTCCAGAACCTTATCCAGGCCTGGCAGGCCTACATACATGTTTCCACCTCCCAAAGCCTGCTGTGGAAGCATTCTTTACTATTGTCTGGAATGAGAAGAGCTAATTCATTGGTGAAAGAATCAGTCTTACAAATTATGGGGCAGTCAGGACAATGCTGTATATTTCTTTTTTTCTTTTAGACCAAAAGTTTAAAATTGGCTGTCACGATAAGTCTGAAGTATGCTAAAAATCCATGCAATTTACGTAAAAATCTTGATTTCCACCTCCTCTGGAAAATATGTAAGATTTGTCAAGTATGAACTCCTATTCACACATTCCCTATTTTTCTTAACTTTCCTATTTCATTTATTTCTGATTGCACCTGGGGACTTGAGTTTATATTCTCTAGTTTCATCTGTTTCAAAAAATTAATTTTGCTTGTGAAAAATATGTGTGTGTTTCAATAATTATTTGCTAGACAATGAAAAAAATGGAAAAGGAGGCTTGCAATTCACTGGTTGAGAAACTGCCAAGTGGTTCTCCTCTTCAGAAAGCATGGGGCTGAGAGGTGGTAGGTAAGAAGTCTTTAAGATTTTTAGTGCCATGCATTACTATTAACCATCCTTCCAAAGGCCTTCACTGGCTGGAGCATTATTCTACTCTAAATAACTCAGATTTAGGGAAGTACACTTCTGGGAAGTAGGGATATGTATATTTAAGTGGTCTTACCCCAGTGGTAGGTAGGAGATAGTGGGTTTGATGCAACAATTACAACACTGTATTGCGAACTTCATAACATGCAGACATAAAGAAAATCCATGAGCAAAAGGATGCCAACATGGGGGTGGGACTAACAGAATCATAAAGTTGAAGGATCCTTATATTTATGTGAAATGGTCCAGTTATAACTCTAAATAGTTAAGAATGAATATTATAATGCCTAGAGGAGCCACTAAAAAAAAAGTAAAATTGAAAATATTTTGACTAACTCAAAGGGAGGCAGGAAAGGAAGAAGAAACAAGAAGAAAAAAAATAGAACTGATAGAAAACATAGTTAAATGAGAGACCTACATCAAACTGCTTTAAGAATTATTAGATGTAAAAAGACTAAACACAAGGCAGAGTCTTGTTTTTGGGAGACAGTTCTCTGTAAATATTTCGTATTTCTGCACAGCCCAGGTTCTCTGAATGAAGACATTCACAGCCAACTTAAGAGTGTGTGTGTAGACAGTGCAGTATAGTAAAGCAAAGAAAGGTCTCCCTTCCTGGAGACGTGGGGTAGCGAAGATAAAGATCTCTCTCTTCTCCAAAGAGTGCTTACACTCCAGATCAAACATAAGGTTTCCTTCTCTCTGAAGAGGGGGATAGCAGCGACCATGTAGTTTCCACGTGTCGTGGTTCTTAGTCTGTAATGAACTAGTTCCTACTCTGTGCAGGAGCCATCTGGCCCTCACAGCATTGCCCTTTGGGGAGCAGACTTTAGGAAACTGACACAAGACATTTCTTTGGCTACGCTTTTTCCACGAGTGATACACAGTTTGTTTTCTTTCAGCCTGCCACAATACATACGAAATAGTGGTAAGCTAAAAAAATTAGCTTGCTTGTCAAAACCTCAGATCCTATACAGTTCTTCACAGTTTCTGATTTAGCGCTTGCTAGACTGAATATAACCAAGACACAAGAGGATTTCCACAAACACAGACAGGTTGAAAGCAAAAGGATGAAACAGTAGAAGACATTTACTAAATTAATAGCAGACAAAGTAGGCTTTAAGACAGGGAGTATTACCAGAGATGAAAACAATATTTCATAATGATAGAAGGGTCAGTTCATCAGGACTACATAAAAATCATAAATATGTATGTACCTAATAAGAGAGCTTCAAAATACATGAAGCAAAGAACTAAAGGGAGAAACTGATGAATCCATGATTATAGTTGCATATTGCAACATACCTCTCAATAATTGATAGAACAGTCACAAAAAAAAATCAGTAAGAATACAGATTTGAACACTATCAACTACCTTGACCTTGTTGATATTTACAGAACAACTATTTAGGCCCAACAATTGCAATACATATTCTTTTTGAGTGCAACATAAGAAATCTTACATTGGCCCATAAAACAAATGCCAATGAATTTCATAAGATTTAAATCTTAGAGTATGTTCTCCAATTAAAAAATAGATTTATATTAGAAATCAATTATGGTATCTAGAAAAGCTCAATAATTGGAAATTAAGAAAAAAACAAGAACATACTTCCAAATAAGCTATAGGTCAAAAAAAAGAAATCAAAAGGGAAGTAGCAAAACAAAATGAACAAAATGAAAATGCAGCATACCAAATTTATTGAGTGCAGTTGTTCAGAGGAAAATTTATCTTATTATTTTTTTAATGTTTATTTAATTTTGAAAGAGAGGGAGCAGAGGATCCTAGGCAGACTCTGCATTGACAGCAGCAAGCCCGATGTGGGGCTTGAACTCATGAACCGTGAGAAGGTGGTCTGGGCCTACGTCGAATGTCTAATCAACTGAGCCACGCAGGCGCCCCCCGGAGGGAAATTTATAACTTTAAATGCCTACAGTGGAAAACGATAAAAACTTTAAATCAGTGATTTTAGTTCCCACCTTAAGAAGATGGAAGACGTGCAACTTTATTCTTTGGTAAGAAGAAAGGAATGAATAAAAGAAGAAAGCAATGAAACACTAAACTAAAAAATAGAGACCACACAGACTAAAGTTGTGTTTGAAAACCTTAGTAAAATTGATAAACTCCTACCAAGAATGATGAATGAAAAAAAGAGTGAAGAAAAAAAAGTAAACAAAATGATCACTCTCATGAATGAAAGATAGGCTATCACTAACAATACCACAGACATTAAAAGAATATGACCAACTTTCTGCTAATAAATTCAACAACTTAGATAAAATGGATCAATTTCTTGAAAGAATCAACTTAGCAAAACTGACAAAAAATAATTTTTATTTTATTAATAAATTTATTAATTTATTTAATAAAAACTTTATTAATAAATTTAATTTATAATTAGCAAGCTTCCTACAAAGAAAACTCCCTGTTCAGATTTTTTATTATTACTTTTTGTCAAACATTTAAAGGAGAAATAACAATCGTAGAACCTTTTTCCAAGTATAGAAGTGGAGAAAACACTTTTTCAACATATTTTATTTATTTAAAAAATTTTTTTTAATGTTTATTTATTTTTGAGAAAGAGAGACACAGTGCAAGTGGGAGAGGGGCAGAGAGAAAGGGAGACACAGAATCCGAAGCAGATTCCAGGCTCTGAGCTGCCAGCACAGAGCCCGATGTGGGCTCAAACCCACATGAGATCATGACCTGGGCTGAAGTCAGACACTTATCCAACTGAGCCAGCCAGGCATTCCCCCCACCACCCACAACATATTTTATAGAGCTTGTATAACCTTGATCTCCAAACCTCACAAAGATATTACAAGAAATTTATAGACCAAACTGTACACAAAAATCCTTCACAAAATATTAGTAAATAAAATCCACCAGTTTATTAAGAAAACTCCCACATCACCAAATGAGAGTTACCCTTAGAAGGCAAGGCTGACTTGATATCTCAAAATTAATCAGTAAAAGAAAAATAAATAAAAAATAAAAAGGGGTGCCTGGATGGCTTAGTCAGTTGAGCATCCATCCGACTCTTGATTTTGGCTCAGGTCATGACCTCAGGATTGTGGGATCAAACCCTGCATTGGGCTCTGTGCTGGGCACAGACTCTCTCTCTCTCTCCCCCCCCCCCCCCCGTCTCCATCTGCCCCTCTCCCCTGCTCACGTGCTCTAAAACAAACAAATAAATAAATGTCAAAGTTAATCAGTAAAATTAACCACACTGACCAAATAAAGGAGAACAGCTGTATGACAATATTGAATACATGTTCATGATAAGAACTCTCAGCACACCAGGAATGAAAGGAAACCTCCTCAATCTGATAAAGGGCAATTATCAAAAATCCATAGTTAGCAGCACAGTTAACTGTAAAATAGTTAATACTTCCTTCTCCAAAGGGACAAAAGGCAAAAAAGCTCATTATATTGCCTCTATTCCCCATTACACTGGAGCTCCTAAAAAGTTCAATAAGGCCAACATAAAAACAAAAGGCACATCAATTGGAAAGATGAAGTTAATTCCCTTTATTTCAGATGACATGATTATACAAACAGAATATGCTAAGGAATTTAAAAATAACTCCTAGAACTAATGAGTGAATTTAACAAGTTCTCAGAATACAAGGTCAATGTAGAAAAATCAATATTTCTACATATAACAATGGAAAATGAAATTTAAATCCATTTAAAACAGCATCATAGAATTTGAAATACTTAGGAATTATGTAACAAAACCCATGTAAGAACTTCACTTTGAAAACCAGAAAATACTGCTAAAAGAAATTATACAAACAACAACAAAAAGAAAAAAACAGGAGAGAGGAAAGGAGAAATATACTGTGTTCATGGATTTCATGTATTACAAGACTCAATATTGTTATATCAATTCTTTCTAAATTGATCTGTATGTTCATCATGGTATGTTCAAAACCATGCAGGTTATTTATATGGAAAAGCAAAAAATACCAAGAAGAGACAAAACAATCTCGAATTAAAACAAAACTGGAGGGTGTGGCGCCTGGGTGGCTCAGTTAGTTGAGCTTTGGCTCAGGTCATGATCTCAAAGTTCATGACTTCAAGCCCTGCATTTGGGCTCTGTGCTGACAGCTCGGAGCCTGCTTCGGATTCTGTGTCTCCCCCTCTCTCTGCCCTTCCCCTGCTCACTCTCTCTCTCTCAAAAAATTAGTAAACACCAAACAAACAAGCAAACAAAACTGGAGGGTGTGCACTGCCTTATTTCACTATGAAACAGTGGTTCTCAACTGGGGGCAATTTTGCCCCTTCCCTCTCAGTAAATATTTGGCAATGTCTGAAAACATTTTTAATTGAGCCACCACTGGGCATACTATTGGTACCTAGTAGGTAGAGGCCAGGATACGTCCCATAATACATCTCATCCAAAATGTCAGCAGCGTTGTTGAAAATCTCTGCCATAATGCCGCAATAAGCGAGGCAGTGTAGTCCTGGTGTAAGGATAAACAGACCAATGGAATACAATATGGAATACAGAAATAAACCCCCACATACATGGCCAATTCATTTTTTTTAAATATTGTTTTTTTTTTTTAATGTTTATTTTTGAGACAGAGAGAGACACAGCATGAGCAGAAAGGGGCAGAGAGAGAGGGAGACACAGAATGTGAAGCAGGCTCCAGGCTCTGAGCTGTCAGCACAGAGCCCGACGCGGGGCTCAAACTCACGAACCGCGAGATCATGACCTGAGCCGAAGTCAGATGCTTAACTGAGCCACCCAGATGCCTCAAGCTTTTTTTTTTTTTTAATCACTAAATATAGAACAAAAAACTGACAAACTATACTTCATCAAAACTTAAAACTGCTTTATGAAAGATTTTATGAAGTAAATAAAATGCAGGCCATAGACCGGAAGAAAATACTTGCAATATATATCTCTGGACAAAGGAACTATATCCAGAATATATAAAAAAATCTTACAACTTAAAAAGAAGACAATCCAATTAAAAATCGACAAAATGGGGCGCCTGGGTGGCTCAGTTGGTTAGTGTCTGACTTCAGCTCAGGTCATGATCTCACAGTTCATGGGTTCGAGCCCTGCCGCAGGCTCTGTGCTGACAGCTCAGAGCCTGGAGCCTGCTTCGGAGTCTGTGTCCGTCGCTTTCTGCCCCTCCCCTAGTCATGCTCTGTCTCTGTCTCTCTCTCAAAAATAAATAAACGTTAAAAAAAATTTTTTTAAATGGACAAAATATTTAACAGAGATGTCACCAAAATCACAAAAAAAATAGGTAAGCAGGGGAGTCCAAATTACAACTACTTCATATCTACTCTATAGCTAAAATTAAAAAGACTGACATTGCTGGTGGGTGTGTAAAATGGTTAGTCCTTTCAGAAAACTTTGTGACAGTTTCATATATGGATAAACACAAATGTACCCTAGGATTTAGCAATTCTACTTTTACTCAGGGGAAATGAAACATATGTCCAGAACAAGATGTCTTATAGTAACTGATTCTCTCATGTTTTACAATTTCAGCTTGAATTATCTTTCAGTCGGCAGCTTTATTAATAGCCTCAATTATAACAACCTAATGTCCATCAATAGGAGAATCGATAAACAAATTATGATATATCCTTACAATGCAAAACCACTCAGCACTAAAAAAGGGATAAACTAGTGATACATGCAATGACATGGGTAAATCTCAACATTAAGTAAAAGAAACCATTAACAAAAGTGCAAGGACTGGCAAAACTAATTCTGATGACAGAAATCAGAACAGTGGTTGTTGAGGAGTGGAGACTGATGATAATGGATTTGAAAGTATATGCAAGGGAATGACAGGGACAAACTAGGGAGTGAGAAGCTCAGTCTGAATAGAAGTGAGAACTCAAGGGATAAGAATAACAAAGAAAGGGTGATAAGATAGATGGACTGGGGTGGGGTCTTACAATCGCTAAACTCGGGGTACAAGAGGAAGTGACACGGAGAGGCAGGTGGTACAGATCATAGATTGAGATTCCAGGAACTGAAATTTTGGAGGTGGAGAAATAATTGGTGGTAGCTGAGGTGAGATGCCATTGAATGGGTGAAGTTCAAGAAAATGATAGGTCACTATGTTGAATGGGTGATCTATGAAGATACTGAAATTACAAAGAATGATCACTGGAATAGTGGTTGAAAGGGCGGGCCTACGCCGGGCGGACTCCATCTTGTTCTGTGTCCTTCACCTTGACCACGCCTCCTCCCCTTGAGTAACCTCCCGCTCACCTGCCTAACAGGACTCCGACCCGACCCTTCCCCAGCCAATCGGCTGAGGCCACAGCCATTACCTCACCAACTGCCCCTAGGCCCCAATAAAACCTTTGTCCTTTTGAAACTGGCTCCCTCCAGCATCTCACCGCTTTGTTGGTGCAGGTACGGGATTGAGCTCGAGCTAGCTCGAATAAAGGCTCTTTGCTTTTGCATCGGACTCGGCTCCCTGGTGGTCTTTGGGGATCACAAATTCTGGGCATGACAGTGGTAAGGAGGCAAGAAGAGCCAGGTGCTAAAACTTTCAAGCAATGACACAGAGGATCTATAGAGCATCATAATAATAGTGATATTATTACGACAGGTAATAGTGTAAGACAGGTAAGACAGGTAATAGTGAGCAGTACAGTTAGATAGCATGTGCTTTAAAAGATCTTGGGGACCAGGGCACCCTGTACCCACTCTGGCCCATATCCACGTTAGCTATGGCTATTCCAGCAGGGTAGTCACAGCATAGATCGCCCTGGGATCCCCAGCCCATGCCAGACATAGCTCCAGTCACCGGCACGCACAGTCTACACAAGGAACAATGACACACAAGACCATTCCATCATGTTTAGGAGAATTATCTGTTCCACCTGATTCATAGAAACAAACACAGAAAGTAAAGCAAAATTAAGACAAAGGAATATGCTCCAAGTGAAATAAGACAAAACCTCAGAAAAAGAACTAAATGAGAAGGAGAGAACAAATCTACCTGATAAAGAGTTTAAAGTAATGGTCTTCAAGATACTCACCAAACTGGAGAAGAGTGGTTGAACTAAGTGAGAACTTTAACAGATAGAAAACATTAAAAAAGAACCAATCAAGATTTGAAGCATACAATAACTGAAATGAAAAATACACTAGAAGGAATCAACAGGAGATTAGAAGGTGCAGAAGAATGGATCAGCAATCTGGAAGACAGGGTAATGGAAAAAAAAAAAAAAAACTCCTAAGCTCAACAGCAAAAAGAGGAAAAACAAAAAGATTGGTTAAAGGATCTCTTGGACAATATCAAACAAACAAATATTTGCATCACAGGGATCTCAGAAGAAGAGAGAGAGAAACGAACAGAAAGCATATTGGAACAAATAATAGCTGAAAACTTCCCTAACCTGGGGAAGGAAACAGACATCCAGGTTTGGGAAGCACACAGAGTTCCAAACAAGATGGACCCATGAAATTCTCTCTACACTGACACATAATAATTAAAACACCAAAGATGAAAAACCAAGGAAGGATTTTAAAAGCAACAAAGGTGGGAGCACCTGGGTGGCTCAGTTGGTTGAACATCCGACTTTCGCTCAGGTCATGATCTCACAGCCCATGAGTTCGGGCCCTGCGTCAGGCTCTGTGCTGCCTGCTTTGAATTCTGTGTCTCCCTTTCTCTCTGCCCCTCCCCGGCTCATGCTCTGTCTCTCTCTCTCTCTCAAAAACAAATAAACATGAAGAAAAAAAAAAAAAAAAGAAAAAAAAGGCAGCAAAAATGAAGCAACTAATTATGTATAAGGGAAATGCCACAAGGCCATCAGCTGATTTTTTTCAACAGAAACTTTGTAGGCAGTGACATGATATATTCAAAGTGCTAAAAGGAAAAACCCTAGAATTAAGAATATTCTGCTTAGCAAGGCTATCACTTGGAATAGAACAAGAGATAAAGAGTTTCCCAGACAAACAAAAATTAAAGGAGTTAATTTACTACGGAACCAGCTTACAATAAATGTTAAAGGAACTTCTTTTAGTGTAAATGAAAAGGCCATAATTAGAAAATTATAAAAAGAAAAAATACCATGAGTAAAAGCAAATATACACTAAAGTTATAAGAGCAATCATTTGTAAAGCTAAAAAGTTAAAAGACAAAAGCAGTAAAATCAATTTTATCTAAAAAATTAATTAAGGGGAACTCAAAAAACATAAAGATGTAAAATATGACAATATATACATAAAATATGGAAGAGGAAGTAAAAATGAAGTTCTTTTAGAATGTGATGCTATATTCTTAGGATATAATATATGAATCTCATGATAACCACAAAGCAAAAAACTATAATAGGTACAAAAAGGAAAGAGAAAGAAAGCCAAGTCTAACACTAAATAAAGTCATGAATCACAAGGAAAGAAAGCAAAAGAAGAAAGGGACAGAGAACTATGAAAACAACCAGAAAACTATGAACAAGATGGCAATAAGTACATATCTATCAATAATTACTTTAAATGTAAATGGTCTAAATGCTCCAGTGAAAAGACATGGGAGGGTCTCCATGGGGAGGAAGAGGATTGAGGACCAAGGGTCTGCTGCCTCCCCTTTGTGCTGTGGGACCAGTTCTTTCACAGTGGTGGTGGGGGGGGGAGAGGTTTTATCAGGGGTGGATACCCATCCCCCTCTCCCAACAGTGTCAAGGACATGTGATCAGTGCTGAGCTATGGGTGTAGCTCCAAGGACTGGAGACCTCAAGTACTCTGGGAGGACAGACATATCTCCCCATCCACAGCTGAGGAAGACACATTTCCATTCAAGGGCTCAGAGTGGGCCGTGGCCAGCATGGCTTCAGCAGCGGGAGGAGCACAGCGTGACATCAGTGCAGTGGAAGACACAGCTCTGTCCTGCTGCGGCCACCTGGCCACCCGGGGCCACCCGGGAGGAGCCTTGTAACAAGAGTCAATGTGGGCGCCTGGGAGGGCGGTGGGGCAGGAGGACCCGAAGCTCACCACACCCAACAGATACACCTTGGTAAAAGCCACATGGGTCGGCAAACCCCGAAAACAACCCAAAGAGTGGCCAGTCTCTCCACAGTTAACAGTAGAGGGGAGGCCACATCAAGATGGGTGGGAGGGTGGAGATGTGGCCAGGAACCAAACTTCCAGTGAGATTAACCACGAACGAACGGGAGGGTCACCACAGGCATGAAGAAGGCATGGAACTGGACCCCCCACCAGGCTCCCCAGACACAGGGGCCCTGCACCGGGAGGACAGATCCCTAGAACATTTGGCTCTGAAAGCCAGTGGAGCCAAACTTCTTGAGATTTTACAATCATAGGCTTAACTCTGGGTACTTTAAAATCTGTGAGCTTAGCTCCGGGAGACGGAGAGGGTGAGGACTACAAGAAACAGAGTCCCTGCCCTTAAAGAGACAGCTAACAAACCACCGCTGTGAGCTTTTGAGCTAAGGCATAGAAACAGCAGTTCGCAAAGTGCCTGGGGCACACAGGAAGAAGATTTAGTTACTAACCCCAGAAATTTGCTGGAGGGCCAGGGATCTTTAGGAGGCTTCTCACTTCTCCAAGAACAAACGATCTGGTACAAATCTGGACAGTGACATGCAGAAGAATGAACCTGGACCACTTTCTTACACCATACATAAAAATAAACCCCAAATGATTTAAAAATCTAAATGTCAGACTCTAAACCATGAAACTCCTAGAAGAAAACAAAAGATATCCAAATAATCTCTTGGACATCAACTATAGATGTCCTCAGGCAAGAAAAACAAAAGCAAAAATGAACTATTGGGACTACCCCAAAATAAAAATCTTTCGCACAGCAAAGAAAACCACTGACAGAATGAAAAGGCAATGGAAGAAGATATTTGCAAAATGATATATCTGATAAGGGCTTAATATCTAATATAAATAAAAAAATTTATACCACTCAACACCAGAAAACCAAATAATCCCATTAAAGATGGTTAGAGGACCTGAATACACATTTTCCCAAAGAAGATACACAGATGGCCAATAGGTACATGAAAAGATGGCTGTCAATCATCAGGGTAATGGAAATCAAAACCAAGTGAGGTATCACCTCACATCTACCAGAATGGCTGTTATTAAAAAGGTAAGAAATAGTAAGTATTGTTGAGGATGTGGAGAAAAAGGAACTCATGTGCACTGTTGCAGAAATGCAAACTGGTAGAGCCACTGTGGAAAACAGTAGGAAGGCTCCTCAAAAAACTAAAAAGAGAAATATCACATGATCCAGTAATCCCATTATTAGGTTTTTATTCAAAGAAAACAAAACATGAGTTCAAAACGATATATGCACCCCTATGCTTATTGCAGGATTATTTACAATTGTCAAGATATGGAAGCAATCTAAATGTCCATCAATAGAAGAATAAAAAAGATGTAAATATATACATATGTACACACACACACACACACACACACACACACACACTGGGATATTACTTAACCATAAAAGGGAATGAGATCTTGCCATATGAGACAACACAGATGGACCTAGAGGGCATTATGTTCAGTGAAGTAAGTCAGACAAAGACAAATACCATAAGATTTCACCTAGAAGATCTAAAAAGCAAAAGAAACAAAGTAGAAACAGATCCACAAGTAGAAAAAACTGATGCATGCCAGAGGGGAGAGGCATGGGGGAAGGGGCAAAATGGGTGGAGGGGAGTGGGAGATTCAGGGGGATGAAAGGCACAGCATAGGGAACACAGTCAATGATATTGTGACGGTGTTGTATGGGGATAGATACACTTATGGGGAGCATAAGGTACAGAGAGGGCCAATCACGTTGTACACCTAAAACTAATGTAACAATATATGTCGACTCTATTCCAGTTAAAAAAAAGGGTGCCTGGGTGGCTCCGTCAGTTAAGAGTCTGACTTGATTTTGGCTCAGGTCATGATCTCACCCTTAGCGAGACAGAGCCCCATGCAGGGCTCTGCACTGACAGTGTGGAGCCTGCTTGGGATTCTCTCTCCTTCTCTCTGTTCCTCCCCTACTCATGTGCAAGTGCATGTGCACACTGTCTCTCAAAATAAATAAACTTAAAAAAAGTTAAAAAAATAAAAGAGCTAAGGGATTTTATTTTTTTATTTTTTTAATTTTTTTTTTTTAACGTTTATTTATTTTTGGGACAGAGAGAGACAGAGCATGAACGGGGGAGGGGCAGAGAGAGAGGGAGACACAGAATCGGAAACAGGCTCCAGGCTCCGAGCCATCAGCTCGAAGAGCCTGACGCGGGGCTCGAACTCACAGACCGCGAGATCATGACCTGGCTGAAGTCGGACGCTTAACTGACTGCGCCACCCAGGCGCCCCAAGAGCTAAGGGATTTTTTTTTTTTTTTTAATTCTTTTTTTAACGTTTATTTATTTTTGAGACAGAGAGAGACAGAGCATGAATGGGGGAGGGTCAGAGAGAGGGAGACACAGAATCTGAAACAGGCTCCAGGCTCTGAGCTGTCAGCACAGAGCCTGACGCGGGGCTCGAACTCACGGACTGCGAGATCACGACCTGAGCGGAAGTCGGCCGCTTAACCGACTGAGCCACCCAGGCGCCCCAAGAGCTAAGGGATTTTAAAGAAAAGTGCAATGGTTAGAAGAGACAATGAAAAGCAATAGTGACTCTTCAGGCCTCATCCTGTGTGTCTATCAAGTATCTATTATAGTGTCTGAACATACTTCCCACAATATCACCTACTCCTTCCCTCCCACATCTTTTTCATAAACAAAAATAGAAGCTGTAAGCAGAGAATTTGTTCCATACCTAAAAATTACTTGTATCCATATTTACCTAAATTTGAGTTCTAACACATTTCTAATACAATCACATGTCTTCAACTCCTTTGTCTTACTTTTCCTTTTGGTTAAACATTCCCATGTCTGCTCTCTTCCAAAAGGCACCAACTACACTTATGGGTAATTGCTTATGTAACTGACTTTTGTCTTTGGGACAGGGGATACAATCAGGATTGTAGGGACTGATGTAGAAAGTAAGTTTGGGAGAAGGCTTCTGGCAAAGCAAAGTTCATCGCTGCACATAAGATGGACTGTGAAAATGGAATAGAACACCACTCATTTATTACGGCCAGGCAGTGCATCAGAATTTCATGTGTACGGTCTTGCTTTAGCCCACAATTCTGGGAGTTGAATATTTTACAAATGAAAGAAATGAGTCTTAGAAAGGGTAAGTAATTTTTTCAAGGTCACATAATCAAATTGAACAAACAGGGAGTCTAAGCTAGGCAGTCTGACTCTTCCTGGTTTTTAATCACTTTCCTAGAGACCATATAACAGACTTTTTATAACTTTTCTCAAGGCACCTCTATTCTCAACATCGACACATACACAACTTTGCCTTCCCATGGAATCCTAAGCTTAACTTACCATAGTGTTTATCTTACTAAATTGTAATTATCTGTTTACTTTTCTGTATTGCTTATTAGACTTTAAGTATCACAAGACAGATGTATCAGCACATAACATAGTGCTTGAAACATAATAGGAATTGGGGCGCCTGGGTGGCGCAGTCGGTTAAGCGTCCGACTTCAACCAGGTCACGATCTCGCGGTCCGTGAGTTCGAGCCCCGCGTCAGGCTCTGGGCTGATGGCTCGGAGCCTGGAGCCTGTTTCCGATTCTGTGTCTCCCTCTCTCTCTGCCCCTCCCCCATTCATGCTCTGTCTCTCTCTGTCCCAAAAATAAATAAACGTTGAAAAAAAAAATTTTTTTAAAAAAAGAAACATAATAGGAACTACATAGAATTGCTGAATAAAAGAATTAATTGTATTTTAACTATCTCCCCCATCAGATGCTAAGTTTATTGAGTGTGGGGACTGAAATTTTAATTTCTGGAATTTTGGTGCCTAACACCAAGCCTTGAACCTGAAAGATGTTTAATACATAATTGCTGAATGAATGCTTGTTCATATGTCAGCTTCAAATATAATCAGAGCTCTTCTAAAAGCGGTTATTTATTATTTTAATAATTTATCTGCTGGGAATATAATGGTAAGCAAAAATAGATGTGATCTGTGTTTTTTTTTTTTAATTTTAAATGGTGAAAGCACATGAGTGGTGGAGAGATGCAGAGGGAGAGAAAAAGAGAGGGAGAGAGAATCTTAAGCAGGCTCCACACTCAGCATGGAGCCTGATGTAGGGCTCGATCCCACAACCCTGGGATCAGGACCTAAGCCGAATCAAGAGTTGGACTCTCAACAGAGTGAGCCACCCAGGTGTCCCTATGCAGTTATTTATAATCTAATGAAGCAAGCTAACAAAAGCAAGTATACAAAGAATTACTGATTGTCATAAGTGCTGTGAAGTAAAGAAACTCTAGTCCAAGACAGAGAACTTATTTTATTGTTTTTTTAATGTTTGTTTATTTTTGAGAGAGAGAGAGACAGACAGAGCATGAATGGGGGAGGGGCAAAGAGAGAGAGGGAGACACAGAATCCAAAGCAGGCTCCAGGCTTTGAGTTGTCAGCACAGTGGGGCTCGCAGGGCTTGAATTCACGAACCATGAGATCATGACCTGAGCCGAAGTCAGACGCTTAACTGACTGAACCACTCAGGTGCCCCTAAGGGAACTCACCTTAAATGAGGTGAAACAGGGAATATTTCTCTGGAAACATAACATTTAAGCTAAAAATTCAGAATACGGCCAGTCATGAAAAGAAGTGAGTGGAGAAAAGTGCTCTAGGTAGAAGGAAGAGCAGGCCAAAACAGTAAGTTGGGAGAAAGAGAAAATAAGACAATAATACCAGTTCAGCCAAGTTCGGCAGTGAGGAACGATGAATTTCTAAAGCTAACAGGTGATGCTTTTTTTGCTATAATCAGGGAGCAATTCTGATAGCAAGTTACCATCACTAGTATTTAATACTGTTCTCTGGGCTCAAATGCATATACAAAGTAATAATAATTTCACACAGTACTTTCTAGGACCATAGGAAATAATGTGTGTTCCAGACTGAATAAAATTAAACCAGGGATGGAATGTAATCAAGGACAGAAGTTTCTACTCCTGAACTCAGTGATGGGCTCAACAAAAAGTTTTGTTTTTAAATTTTTATTTATTTTTTCAATTTACATCCAAGTTCATTAGCATATAGTGCAACAATGATTTCAGGAGTAGATTCCTTAATGCCCCTTACCCATTTAGCCCATCCCCCCTCCCAAAATCCCTCCAGTAACCCTCTGTTTGTTCTCCATATTTAAGAGTCTCTTATGTTTTTGTCTCCCTCCCTGTTTTTTTTTTTTTATTATTTTTGCTTCCCTTCTCTTATGTCCATCTGTTTTGTATCTTAAAGTCCTTATATGAGTGAAGTCATATGATATTTGTCTTTCTCTAATTTCGCTTAGCATAATACCCTCTAGTTCCATCCAAGTAGTTGCAAATGGCAAGATTTCATTCTTTTTGATTGCCAAGTGATACTCCATTGTATATATTTACACCACATCTTCTTTATCCATCGATGGACATTTGGGCTCTTTCCATACTTTGGCTATTGTTGATAGTCCTGCTATAAACATTGGGGTGCATGTGCCCCTTTGAAACAGGGATAAATACCCTTGGATAAATACCCAGTAGTGCAATTGCTGGGTCGTAGGGTAGTTTTACTTTTAATCTTCTGAGGAACCTCCATACTGTTTTCCAGAGTGGCTGTACCAGTTTGCATTCCCACCAGCAGTGCAAGAGAGATTCTTTCTCTGCATGTTCGCCAACATCTGTTGTTGCTTGAGTTGTTAAGGTTAGCCATTCTGACAGGTGTGAGGTGGTATTTCATTGTGGTTTTGATTTGTATTTCCCTGATGATGAGTGATGATGAGCATTTTTTCATATGTCGGTTTGCCATCTGGATGTCTTCTTTGGAGAAGTGTCTATTCAGGTCTTTTGCCCATTTGTTCACTGGATTATTTGTTTTTTGGGTGTTGAGTTTGATCAGTTCTTTATAGATTTTGGATACTAACCCTTTATCTGAGATGGCACTTGCAAATATCTCCTCTCATTCTGTCGGTTGCTTTTAGTTTTGTTGATTTTTCCTTGGCTGTGCAGAAGCTTTTTATTTTGATGAGGTCCCAGTAGTTCATTTTTGCTTTTGTTTCCTTTGCCTCTGGAGACGTGTTGAGTAAGAAGTTGCTGTGGCCAAGGTCAAAGAGGTTTTTGCCTTCTTTCTCCTCGAGGATTTTGATGACCTCCTGTCTCACTTAGGTCTTTCATGCATTTTGAGTTTATTTTTGTGTATGGTGTAAGAAAGTGGTCCAGGCTCATTCTTCTGCATGTCGCTGTCCAGTTTTCCCAGCACCACTTGCTGAAGAGACTGTCTTTATTCTTTCCTGCTTTGTCAAAGGTTAGTTGGCCATATGTTTGTGGGTCCATTTCTGGGTTCTCTATTCTGGTCCACTGATCTGAGTGTCTGTTCTTGCGCCAGTACCATACTGTCTTGATGATTACAGCTTTGTAATACAGCTTGAAGTCCGTAGACAGAAAGTTTTAATAAGCAATCGTAGAGGTGACTGATGTAGTTCTTTCCCTCATCACCGACTCCCCTTCATGCAGTTATGTGCCAGGCATTGTGGTAAGTACTCTGGGAACAGATGGGGCTGGTGATAAAAACAAGACACCTGCTCCTGCCACTGTAGAAGGCAGAGCTGGAAGAGCATGGTGCTGCTTCCCATTAACCCTGGAATCAGTCTTTTTTAAAGGTAATCATCACTTTTTATGTCTTTTCAATTTATTTATTTAACTCCAAGTTAGTTAACATACACTGTAGTATTGGTTTCACGAGAACCCATTGATTCATCACTTACATATGACACCCAGTACACATCCCGACAAGTGCCCTCCTTAAGGCTGATCATTCATTTAGCCCATCCCCCACCCACCTCCCTCTAGCAACCCTCAGTTTGTTCTCTGTATTTAAGAGTCTCTTATAGTTTTCCCCCCTGTTTTTATCTTATTTTTGCTTCCCTTCCCCTATGTTCATCTGTTGTGCTTCTTAAATTCCACATGAGTGAAATCATATGATATTTATCCTGAATGACTTATTTCACTTAGCATAATATACTCTAGTTCCATCCACATTGAGGAAACAGAGAGCTTTCCCCCTAAGGTCAGGAACATGACAGGGATGTCCACTCTTACCACTGTTATTCAGCATAGTCCTGGAAGTCCTAGCTTCAGCAATAAGATAACAAAAAGAAATAAAAGGCATACAAATTGGCAAGGAAGAAGTCAAACTTTCACTATTGGCAGATGATATGACACTTGACACGGAAAACCTAAAAGACTCCACGAAAACTCTGCTAGAACTGATACATGAATTCAGCAAAGTCACAGGATATAAAATCAATGTGCAGAAATCAGTTGCATATCTATACACCAATAATGAAACAGCAGAGAAATCAAGGAATCAATCCCATTTACAATTGCACCAAAAACCTTAAAATACCTAGGAATAAAGCTAACCAAAGAGATAAAAGATCTACATGCTGAAAACTATGCTGAAAACTACACAAAGCTTGTGAACAAAATTGAAGACACAAAAAATGGAAAAACATTCCATGCTCATGGATTAGAAGAACAAACATGGTTAAAATGTTGATACTGCTCACAAAATCTACACATTCAGTGCAACCCCTTGGAGTTAGCCTTTTTCATGGAAGAAACATGGCCTGTCTTAGCAACTTAAAAAAATTCATTTACTGATTTGTGCTTGGAAAACATAAACTGGGGCACCTGGGTGGCTCAGTCAGTTAAGCATCTGACTTCAGCGCAGGTCATGATCTCACAGCTCATGAGTTCGAGCCCCATATCAGGCTCTGTGCTGACAGCTCAGGGCCTAAAGCCTGCTTCAGATTCTGTGTCTCCCTCTCTCTCTCTGCCCCTCCCCTGCTCATGCTCTGTCTCTCTCTCAAAAAAATAAACACTAAAAAAAAAGAAAAGAAAACCACAAATTGTATATATTGAAGGTGTACAATATAATGTCTATATGTGTAAACACTGTGAAATGATTGTCCAAACCAAAGCTGTGGACATATCCCTCTCCTCCTATAGTTATCTTTTGCTTTTTGCTGATGAGCAAACTGGAGGTGTACTCATTTAGCAAATTTCAACTATACCATACACTATTAATTAATTACAGTCACCATGCTGTACATGAGATTTCTAGAACTTATTCACAGCTCAAAGTTTGTTCTTTTTGATCAATAGCTCTCCTTTTCCCCCACCCCTCTCTGCAGTTCAACCTTTTCTGGATTCCACATATAAGTGAGACCATGCGGTCTTTGTCTGTGTCTGACTCATTCCACTTAGCATAATGTCCTCCAGGTTCATTCATGTTGTCACAAATGGCAGGGTATCCTCCTCTTTTTAAGACTGAAATGAGGGGCGCCTGGGTGGCGCAGTCGGTTGAGCGTCCGACTTCAGCCAGGTCACGATCTCGCGGTCCGTGAGTTCGAGCCCCGCGTCAGGCTCTGGGCTGATGGCTCGGAGCCTGGAGCCTGTTTCCGATTCTGTGTCTCCCTCTCTCTCTGCCCCTCCCCCGTTCATGCTCTGTCTCTCTCTGTCCCAAAAATAAATAAAAACGTTGAAAAAAAATAAAAAAAAAAAAAGACTGAAATGATATTCCATGGTGTATGTATCTCTCACATTTTCTTTGTATATTCGCCAGCTGATGGACATTTAGATTATTTTCCTATCTTGGCTACTAGAATAAATGCATTTCAGCAAATTTTGAAGGGTCTATTTAACGTGTACAGTTCTGCCTCATGAAACATGTAGACCATCTTGGCGCAATGTGAGCCCCGCATCACATGATGGTCGCATGTCAGATTGTTTGTTCTGTTTTCCCAGGAATCTACAACTATGGAGTATTATTTTCTTCTGCTGGAAATATTCTTAAAAAGTGAAGAAATAACTGTCACGGCAACAACTTTAACAAGAGAACCTAAGCATAGTATTAAGAGCACCTAAAGTCACAGGAGACACAGGCAGAACTGGAAAGCTGGCCTTTTGTAATGTATTTCTTTTTTCTGGATGGAACTGTATTTAAGATTTAAATAGGTACAATATTCTAGAGATATGATCATTTTTTTTTAGTTTAAAAGTTTAAAAACTATATTTTGAAATAATTAGAAATCAAATTTAAAAATAGAACAAAACAGCACTCCAATTAAAAAACTATAACTGGAGAAAGAGTAGTTTTCAGGAATAAAGCATAAGATTTTAAATACATGATAATGCCAATAGTTTATAAGAAATAACACTAAATACAAGAATATACGGTCACATTTCGCTGCTTGTCAAAGAAACACGTGTCACAGTTAATCCTTTAACTGTTAACACTTAAAATTATTTGAGATCCCAAAAACCTGTATTGAAAAATCCCATTTCCAACTGATTGACTTTCCCTTGACTGGAAAAGAAAATAAACGGAAAGTTTCAAACAGCCATGAAGACACCAGTGCAGGAAAAAACACCCAAACAACAAAGATCTATACTCTGATTTCCCACACATGACTAGTAACGCACGGACTGAAAAAGGAAACCATAACAGCCCCTCACTTCTTTCAAAGACTGAGATGTCAGCCAGAAAAACCGTGCCAACATCAGTTAACTAAAGTTCATAAGTTTTAATCATTAGAGAGTCTCCTAGGTCCTTATTCACATATATTCTTATCTCAGATTCAGTTCTAATGAAAATCTTCTATTTACTAGGTCACAATGTATTAGAAATATAAAAGCAAGGCGAAGGGGTTAGTTCTAAAAGAGAAATACTAACATCAAAAAGAAACAAATTCTGCTTCAGGTAAGATGGAAGTACACATACTTCCTGCCATTTCTCTCACTAAGTACAAATAAAAATCCTAGACATTACATACATTTAAAAAAAGAATAAAAAAGTAAAAGGTGGAAAGAAGGAAGCAGAGTAACCACGGACCGCGGGACCTGAGGAACGACACGATGGTAAGTTTCCTGGTTTTTCTTTTGGCTTCAAATATCCCATACTTGGAGTGGAAGAATCAGGCAATGTGTATATGTCAACAGGTTTAGACAAAATAAACAAATAAACTAGCCAAACGAAGCTTGCTCTCTCTAGCCCCAGGAGAGGAAAAGCCAACCCAGCAAGACAGAAAACTTTTATTCAACAGCCCACCACTCTATCCAAATACCACCAAAGAAACACTGTGGCTCTGCGCTCACCCTTGCCAGCAAAGGCTGCTGGGGGGCCTGGATTTCCACGCTTGCCAGGCAGTAACAGGGCACCCCCAGCCCTCCTGCTGGAATAACGTCAGAGAAGCTGAACAGACGCCGGGCTTTCATCCCTACCTGGTGGTAATGAGGCCCTCCTCATCACCTGGTATTAGCAGAAAAGAGGTCCGGAGTCTGGCAGGATGAGTCTCTGCCCATCTCTGCCCAACTGGGTAGTGTCTGAGGAAGACTTTCTCCATCAACATCTAGCAGTAATGAGGCCACACACACTGCGGTGTCAATGGAAACGCCCACGCTCCCTGAAGTAATAAGGGGCCCGTCCCCTAACCTGGTGTCCACAGAGACTGAGGGGTGAACTAGACCGCCACCTCCATCTGTCAGTAGTGAGGCAGCGTCCACCCCCATAGCCTTCCCCAGCTGGTATGGTGCCAGAGCCAGCTAAAGGTGACACTTTAGGAAGTTCCAGAGTCTCATAACATAATACAAAAATGTCCAGGTTTTAATAGAAAACCACTTATTCCAAGAACCAGGAAGATCTCAAACTGAGTGAAAAAAGACAACAGATATCAACACCAAAATGACAGAGATGTCAGAATTATCTGACAAAGATTTTACAGCAGCCATGATTGATAAAAGTGCTCAATCAGCAATTATGAACATGTTTGCAAATGAAAAAAATAGCCTCAAGAATAGATGATTACAGAATCACTAAGAAGAACCAATTGAAAATTTTAGAACTGAAAAATACAATAACTGAAATAAAAAACTGATTGATTAAAGAAAAGATGTCAGTTCTCTCCACACCACATAGATGTAAAGGTATAATGCAATTCTTATTAAAAAGCTCATCAATGTTTTTTGCAGATACAGTTAAGATTACTCTAAATTTTATATATAAAGGCAAAGGAATGAGAATACCTAAAATAATTCTGAGAAAGAATAAAGTGGGAGGAATCAGTCTATGTGATTTGAAGACCTACCTTATTACACGAGAATAATTATATAACTACATATTATATAGCTACATAATCACAATAAAAACTGAAGTATTGGTGGAGGTTTAACAAAAGAGATTAACAGAAGAGAGAACCCAGATATAGACCCACACGAATACGCTCAACTGAATTCTGACGAGGGGGTCCTAAGTCTCACACCTTATACAAAAGTTAACTCAAAATGAATCATGGGGGGAGGGTGCCTGGGTGGCTCATTTGGTTAAGTGTCTGATTCTTGATTTTGGCTCAGGTCATGATCTCACGGTTTGTGGGTTCTAGCCCTGTGTCGGGCTCTGTGCTGATTGCATGGGCCTGCTTGGGATTCTCTCCTCTCTCTTTCTCTCAAAATAAATAAACTTAAAATTTTTTTTTTAAAAATGAATCATGGACTTAACTATAAAACATTAAAATAGAACGTTTAGGAAAAAGAGAAAATTTTTAGGATCTAGGTCGTTAAGCACAGAGTTCTTAGACTTGACATCAAAGCACAATCTATAAAAAGAAAAGTGGATAAATTGGACTTCATAGAAATAATAACTTGTGCTCTGGGAAAGACCCAACTAAGGAGATGAAAAGCTAAGCTCCAGAGGAGCACATGCCTGACAAAGTATCTAGAATGTATACAGTTCTCTGACACTCAACAGTAAAACAGCAAGTAATCTAATTAGAAAATGTACAAAAGACATTAAGAGAAACTTCATTAAAGAGGATAGATAGCAAATACGGACATGAAAAGATATTGTCATCATTAGCCATTAGGGAAATGAAAATTAATACGATGAGCTATTACTACACACCCATAAAAATGGAAAAAATAAAAACTATTAACAGGGGCGCCTGGGTGGCGCAGTCGGTTAAGCGTCCGACTTCAGCCAGGTCACGATCTCGCGCTCCGTGAGTTCGAGCCCCGCGTCGGGCTCTGGGCTGACGGCTCAGAGCCTGGAGCCTGTTTCCAATTCTGTGTCTCCCTCTCTCTCTGCCCCTCCCCCGTTCATGCTCTGTCTCTCTCTGTCCCAAAAATAAATAAATGTTGAAAAAAAAAAATTTAAAAAAAAAACAAACAAAAAACTATTAACAACACTGGTGCCAGCTGGTGAGGATGTGAACACTGATCAATCCTACAGTGGTGATGGGTACAGTCACTCTGAAAAACAGTTTGGCAATTTTTTAAAAACACGAATATGCAATCACCATATGATCCAGCAATTGTACTTTCAGTCATTTATCCAAAGAAATAAAAATTTCTGTTCACACAAAACATATACATGAGTATTTACAGCAGCTTTATTTGTCATAACCCAAACTGGAAATCACCTAGATGTCCTTCAGGTTAACCCCCCTTTGGTGCACCACCCACATCAGGGAGAACACTCAGCAATAAAAACAGTGAACCGCTGGTGCACACAACAACCTGCACGGATCCCAGAGTGTTGCACCGAGGGAAAAAAGTCCATCACTAAAGGTTACATACAGTATGACGGCATTTATAGAGCGCTCTAGAAATGCAAAACCTGAGATGAAATGAGAACAGATTAGTGATCTCCAGAGGGTGGGAGTGGGAGGGAAGTGGGTGTCACTATAAAAGGCAACTCAGGAATCTCTGCGACGATGTTCTGTATCTTGCCTGCCTAAGTGTCATTATTCTGGTTTTGAGGTTGAACTATAGTTTTGCAAAATGTTACCATTGGGGAAAACTAAGTAAAGGGTATTATGGGATTTCTATTATTTTTTTTACAACAGCATGTGAATCTACAACTATCTTAAAATAAAGACTTCAATTTAAAAAAGAAATTTCAGCCAGTTGAGAGAAAATCTTTAATAGATAAACTCACCAAGCTTACCTGTCAGGCTACTATTATAAACTAAATAAAGGTTAACAGCTCAAGGCAAAACAGCAACACGACAGGGAATATTTGATGCTTATCATAATAATCCTAGGGCATAAAGGAAAAATCAAAAATTTATCATAATTTGTATAAAAGATCACAGAAATTTAGAAAGACTGGTATTAAAAACGTTAAGGTTTACAAAATCCGTAAGTATCCCATTTTGACAATGCTCCTTATGCACCACCCATGACTTGAGACCCCCCAGTGACCCTCCCCCCCTTCTTGCCAGGTCAGTGTAACAACTCTCTACTTGTTCTTTTGTTCTTGTCTCCAGGTGCTTTCATTTCATCCTCTAGTCCTTGGCTGTAATCAGCTAAAATGTAAATGCAGTCATGACACTCTGGTCTTCCTCCTTCAACAGCATCTCCGAGTACTAAGGACAGGGTTTAATTGCTTTAGATCAGCACACAAGTGGTTTTATGAAATATCTCCTTACCCACTCTATAGCTTCATCTCCTAATGCTCTTCCACATTTTCCCGTGTGTAAGTCACATAACGTTTCTCTCTTATATTCCACAACATTAAACCTCTCCACATATTGTCCTCTTTGAGTTAAATTCCCTTCCTGCTCTGGCCGCCTGGATAACTCCTGGTCATCTAACAAGACTTCCAGGAGTTCTTTGTTCCGGACTATGTGAATGTGCTTCCATAGTACGTCACAGTATTCATCGCATAGCATCGCCAGCCTTTATTCCTTCACTATTAGTAAGTTGAGGGCAGGAATCATGCATTTACTTTTTTATTCTTCAGTATATGAAATCTTTAAGTCTCCCAGCAAATATTACTTTAGTGAATAAATGGCTGTCTTCTAGATTATTTTTAAATGTTCAAAAATCACTTGTAAATGTCTTAAATTCCTTGAATTTTTCTTTTAATATATTATGGATAATATAACCATGGATATTCACACATACTGATATCTAAACCTACTTGAATCTATTTATATTTTTTAGCTTATGATATATATCCACATGTAGAGGTTTAATAAACATGACTTACTATGTAAAGTATAATTTCTTCTTATTTATTCTAAGGGTATATATTTCCGGCTTCATGGGAAACTTCAAACTTCATCATTTTCCCAAACAGATAATGCAGTTACCCCATATTTCATGTTCACCAGGTAATTCATTACATGATTCTCTAGCTAATTTTCTTCTGCCTTTAGGACATTTAAGAAATCTGTCTTACAAATTTTAGCGACTCTTCCAAAGTATTTGCCTTTCATTTATTACCTGGTAGTCTTTGTTCTCTTTATTTGGGAAAATTTCCCCATTCTGTCCTTTTTTTCTCTTTTTCTGCCAGTTAGTTACATAGGAATTTTGTCTGATAATCTGATCTTTTAAGTCTATATGCTTACATTAGTATTTTAAAACTATTTGGAGGTTGAGTTGGGTCCAAGATAGCAGCACAGCAAGTCCTGAACCATGTCCTCCCCTGGACACAAATCTACAACTATGTATGGAATAATTCCCACTGAAAGGGACCTGAAAATGGAATGAACGGAGCCTCCACAACAAAGGATAAAAGGGCAACATCGGTAAGAGAGGGAGGCAGAAACACGAACTTGTTAGGGGAAAACAACACCCCAGCTGCTATGGGTCACAATCAGAAGGGATATAAAAGGTATGCAATGTTTGCTGGAGGAGTAAGAGATTCCAACTCCATATCCCAAACCTTAGATCCTGCACAGGAGAGAGGAGCCCCCAAAACAGTGAACAGGGATTATGTTCAGGAAAACTATAAAACCATAGGGAACAGAAAACTCACTCTAACGGGCTTTGGCACAGACTCAAACACTAGTCTGAACTGCACACAGACAATAGGGAAAGGAGACCCATTCGTTTACCTTAAAAAGTCTGTGGGAGGGACTGGAAACAGCAGGGACTTTCCCCTGGGGAAAGAGACAATGGCAGAAGCCACTCAGTTTACCTTCCTAATTCTAGTACCAGGGAGCACCCTTGTGGAATTCTTCCTCTAATCTGCTAGCACCAATGCCTATGCCCCTGAAAGCTGTGCCCACCAATGTGCTGCACAGTCAGGAATGTGCTTTGCAACTGGGGTCGGGAGCCACCCCTACCTGCCAACCCATGACAGCAGTCACAGGGGCTTGCTGCAGCGAGACTGAGTCCCGGCCCCACCCACTAGCACGCACAGCTATGGCCTCACTGTAGTAAAAGGGTGCACACAGCCCACATAGAAGACCATCCTTGAGTGCCATGCTCTGGTGACCAGAGGATACTGCACTTTTGAGCCTCGTAAGACATCTCTTACATAAGGTTACCCCTTCCAGACTGG
Source organism: Puma concolor (assembly GCF_028749965.1). Lineage (NCBI taxonomy): Eukaryota > Metazoa > Chordata > Mammalia > Carnivora > Felidae > Puma > Puma concolor. The sequence goes on from NC_141676.1 coordinate 116,288,939, forward strand.
GAGAGGTGGCTGTCTTACCTAAATATATAGAAACAAACAGAGAGCATCAAGAAAAAGGAGGAGAAAAACAAATACGTTCCAAAAGAAAGAACAAGATAATACCACAGAAAAAACTAAATGAGGAGCGCCTGGGTGGCTCAGTTGGTTAAGTGTCCAACTTCGGCTCAGGTCATGATCTCGCAGTTTGTGAGTTTGAGCCCCACATCAGGATCTGTGCTGATAGCTCCGGGCCTGGAGCCTGCTTCAGATTCTGTGTCTCCTTCTCTCTCTGTCCCTCCCCCGCTTGTGCTCTTTCTGTCTCTCAAAAATGAATAAATGTAAAAAAAAAATTAAAAAAAGGAAAAAACTAAATGAAATGGTGATAAGTAATCTGCCTAATAAAGAGTTTAAAGTAATAGTTATAAAGTTCACCGAACTTCAGAGAAAAATGGATGAACACGGAGAGAACCTCAACAAAGAGACAGAAACATAAAAGGTATGCAATGTTTGCTGGAGGAATAAGAGATTCTGAACTGAACTTGTAACAGAAGTTGTAACTGAACAGAAAGTTGTAACTGAACTGAAAAATTCACTAGAAGGGTTCAACAGCAGCCTGAATGAGGTCAAACAAATCGGTAAGTTGGAAAACAAAGCAATGAAACTCACAGAGACTGAGCAGCAAATGTAAAAATGAATTAAGAACAGTGACGATACCTTAAGGGACCTTTGGGACAATTATCAAGCAGAATAATGTTCGCATTATAGAGATCCCAGAAGAAGAAGACAGAGGAAAGAGCCAGAAAAATTATATGAGAAATAATGGTTGAAAACTTCTTCAATCAGGGGAAGGAATCAGACATCTAAGTCCAGGAAGCCCAGAGAGTTCCAAATAAGATGAACACAAAGAAATCTACACTGAGACATATTATAATCAAAATGATAAAAGTTAAGGATAAAGAGAGAATCCTAAAAGCAGCAAGAGAAAAACAACTTGTTACACACAAGGGGAAACCCCAAAAACTCACAGCAGAATTTCCAGCAGAAACATTATGGGCCAGAAGGGTGTGACATGACATATTTAAGATGCTGAAAGAAAACAGAATCTTTCAATCAAGAATTCTCTACACAGTGAAGTTACCACTCAGGATTGAAGGACAGATTTGGAGTTAAAGGAGTTCATCGCCACCAAACCAGCTCTGTAAGAAGCATTAAAGGGTCTTCTTTCAGCTGAAAAGAAATGGCACTAATTAATAAGAAAACACAGAAAAGTAAAAACCTTACTGGAAAAGGTAATATATAACAAAGGTAGTAGATCAATCACTTATAAAGCTAGCATGAAGGTTAAAAGACAAAAGTAGTTAAAATTATTAAAAGTACAATAATTAATTAAAGGAAACATAGGACAAAAAGATGTAAAATGTGTTATTGAAAATATAAAAGCTGGGGGGTGTTGTAAAAAGGTAAAGTTTTGGAATATGCTTAAAATTAAGTTGCTATCAACTTAAAACAGACTGTTATTTACATACGATATTTTATGTGAATCTGACAGCAATCACAAGGAAAAAACTTATAACAAATACACAAAAGAAAATAAGAAAGGAATCTAAACATGACACTACAGAAAGCCAAATCACAAAAGACAAGAGAAGAAAGAAACAAGAAAGAACAATAAAATTGCCATAAAACAATGAGCAAAATGGCAATAAGTGTATACTTACCAATAGTTATTTTAAAAGTAAATGGCTTAAATTCACCAATCAAAAGACAGTGACTGAAGAGATAAAAAAAAAAAAAAAGAAAAAAGAAAAACAAGACCTATCTACATGCTGCCTACAAGAGACTAACTTCAGAAATAAGCATGCATGGACTGAAAGAAAGGGATGGAAAAAGATATTCCATGCAAATGCAAATGAAAAGAAAGATGGAGGAGCTATACTCATCAGACAAAAGAGACTTGAAAACAAAGACTGTAATTTAAGGCAAAGAGGGTACTGTATAATGACAAAAGGGTCAATCCAGCAAGAAAACATAAAATTTATAAATACATAGGAAACCAATGTACAAGCACCAAAATATATAAAGCAAATTTTAACAGACCTAAAGAGAGAAAATGAAAGCAATACAATAACAGTAGGAAACTTCAATACCCACTTTCATTAATCAATAGATCATTCAGATAAAAAAATCAATATGGAAACATCAGCCTTAAAAAACACATTAGACTACACAGACTTAATAAATATACACAGAACATTCAATCCAAAAGTTGCAGCATACACATTCTTCTCAAGTGCCCATTAAACATTCTCTTGAATAGATCATGCATTGGACAACAAAACAAGTCTCAATGAATTCAAGAAGACTGAAATCATACCAAGCATCTTTTCCAGCCACAATAGTATAAAACTAGAAATTAATTACAAGAAGATAAATGGGAAAACTATAAATATGTGGAGTTTAACAATATGTTACTGAGCAGCTGTGTAAGAGAAGAAATCAAGGAAGAAATTAAAAAAAAATCTAGAGACAAATGAAAACAGAAATATGACGTACCAAAATCTATATATAGCAAAAGCGGTTCTAAGTGGTAAGTTCATAACAATACAGGTCTACCTCAAAAAACAAGAAAAATGTCAATCTATCTTTACACCTACAGGAACTAGAAAAAGAACAAACAAAGCCCCAAACTAGAAGAAGGAAAATAATAAAGATCAGAGGAGAAAGAAATGCAGAGAGACTAAAAGGACAATAGAAAAGATCACTGAAACTAAGAGCTGGTTCTCTGAAAAGATAAAATCAACAAATCCTTAGCTAGACTAACCAAGAACAGAAGAGAGAGGACTCAAACAAATATAATCAGAAATGAAAGAGGAGAAATTACAACTGATATCACAGATATACAAAGGATCATACCAGATTACTAGGAGCAATTATACATCAACAAATTGGAAAATATAGAAGAAATGAAAAAATTCTTAGGAACACACAATCTTCCAAGACTGAATCATGAAGAAACAGATAATCAGAACAGACCAATTATTAGTAAGGAGAATGAATCAGTAATCAAAAATCCCCCCAAAAACAAAAGTCCAGGACCAGATGGCTTTACTGGTATTGTCTACCAAACATTCAAAGAAGATTTAATACCTATACTTCTCACACTCTTCCAAAAAATAGAAGAGGAAGGAAAGCTTCCAAACAAATTCTACAAGGTCAGCATTACCCTGAGAGCAAAACTACACAAGAACATCACAAAAAAAGGAAATTACAGGCCAACATCCTTGATGAACACAGATGTAAAAATCAACAAATATTAGCAAACCAATTCCAACAATACGTTAAAAGGATCATAAACCACGGCCGCCTGGGTGACTCAGTTGGTTAAGAGTCCAACTCTTGATTTCGGCTCAAGTCATGATCTAATGGTTCATGAGATCAAGCCCCACACTGGGCTCTGCGCTGACAGTGCAGAACCTGGTTGGGATTCTCTCTCTGCCCCTCTCGTGTCTCTCTCTCTCTCTCTCTCTCAAAATAAATAAATTAACTTTAAAAAAGAAAAAGAAAAAAAAAAAGAGTCATACACCAGAATCAACTGGGATATATTCCAGGGATGCAAGCTTGGTTCAACATCTGCAAATCAATTAAAATGATTCACTATAGGGGTGCCTGGGTGGCGCAGTCGGTTAAGCGTCCGACTTCAGCCAGGTCACGATCTCACGGTCCGTGAGTTCGAGCCCCGTGTCAGGCTCCGGGCTGATGGCTCAGAGCCTGGAGCCTGTTTCCGATTCTGTGTCTCCCTCTCTCTCTGCCCCTCCCCCGTTCATGCTCTGTCTCTCTCTGTCCCAAAAAAAATAAATAAACGTTGAAAAAAAAAAATGATTCACTATATTAACAAAATGAAAGATAAAAATTATATGAACATCTCAATAGATGCAGAAAAAGCATGACAAAAGTCAACATCTATTTATGATAAAAACACTCAACGAAGTGGGTAGTAAAGAATGTACCTAAACATAACAAAGGCCATATATGACAATCCCACCGTTAACATCATAATGGTGATCCTCTAAGAACAGGGATGCTCACTCGTCGCACTAGTATTCAATAGAGTACTGGAAGTCCCAGACATGGCAATTAGGCAAGGAAAAAAAAAGTCATTCAAATCAGAAAGACAGAAACAAAACTGTCACTATTGGCAGATGACATGATATTATATACAGAAAACCCTAAAGAATCCACCAAAAGACTGCTAGAACGAATCTATAAATTCAGTAAAGTTGCGGATACAAAATCAATATTCAGAAATCCATTTCATTTCTATTCACTAATAATGAGAATCAAGAAAACAATCCCATTTATAATTCCATCAAAAAGAATAAGATGTCTGGCAATAAATGTAACCAAGGAGATGAAAGACCTCTACACTGAAAACTGGAAGACGTTGGTGAAAGAAACTTAAGATGATGCAAATAAGGGGCCCCTGGGTGGCTTAGTCGGTTGAGGTTGAGCGTCCGACTTCAGCTCAGGTCATGATCTTGCGGTTCGTGACCTCAGGCTCCACATAGGGCTCACTGCTGTCAGCCTGTCAGTGCAGAGCCCACTTTGGATCCTCTGCCCCCTCTCTTTGCCCCTTGCTTGCTTGCTCCCCCCCCCCCCCCAGTAAATAATTAAAAAAAAAAAAAAAAAAGAAGATGCAAACAAACAGAAAGATGTTCTGTGCTCATGGATTGGGAGAATTAATATTGTTAGACTGTCCATACCACACAAGGCAATCTAAAGATTCAATGCAATCCCTGTCAAAATACCAATGGCATATTTTATAAAACCAGAATAATTCTACAATTTATATGGAGCCACAAAAGATCTCAAAGAGCCAAAACAATCTTGAGAAAGAACAGAGCTGGAGGTATCACACTTCTTGATCTCAAACTATGCTGCAAACCTAGACTAATCAAAACAGTATGATATTGGTATAAAAATAAACACACAGATCCATGGAACCAAAGTCAGCAAATGACAAATTTCATATGATCTCACTCATATGTTTAGGAAACACAATAGAAGAAGATAGGAGAATGGGAAGGAAAAATAAGATAAAAACAAGAGGGAGGCAAACCATAAGAGACTTAAATACAGAGAACAAACTGAGGGTTGCTGGAGGGGAGGTGGATGGGGGGATGGGCTAAATGGGTGATGGGCATTAAGAAGGGCACTTGTTGGGATGAGCGCTGGGTGTCACATGTAAGTGATGAATCACTGGGTTCTACTCCTGAATCAATACTATACTGTATGTTAACTAACTTGGAGTTTAACAAATAAATTAAAAAAAAAAATACAAACCAAAAAAAATTAAAACAAACTTAAAGAAAACCACAACTACCTGAGGCTCCTTTTGGACTCTTCTTAACATCTGTTTCAATTTCTTACCCTTATGAAGTCACATTAAATCAGATCGTCATTTCTAAAGTTTAATAATAGAATAAACAAAATTTTTTTTCTCCTCATATAATGTTTAATCATTTGTACTCAACCAGTTATGCTTGTTCAGTAAATAGATGCCTTTTTAGTTACAGATAAAAGATAGTTCCAAAACTGAAATTTTTAAAAATGTAGGAAATAGTTAATTTCTGTGTGTGTGTGTGTGTGTGTGTGTGTGTGTGTGTGTGTGTATCTTAAGATTACTTGGTCTACAAGTAGCATAATAGAAAACTATGTTAGGATGTTCCAGCAAACTGTTATAAAACAAAACAAAAGGGATGCTATGGGAAATAAGAAACTGTGTCTCCAAATCCCAAGAGCAAAAAAGGGAAAGTCCCAGAATGCCAGTTATGCATTAGGCCTACAAATAGCCAGTACATATGGGGGCAGTATCTACAGAAGGTAGGAGGTCTTGGAGTAAAAGAAAGGGGACTCCGTTCTACAGATACTGAATAGAAGAATGGAAAACTTGAGAATGTGATAAAAACATTTAAGAAAAATACTGGCAGATAGAAAAGCAAAGCAGTAGTAAATAACAAGAAAATTAAATGTGCGTGATTTTAAGCAATGAATGGGAATAAATAAAGAAAACTTGATGCTACGGACACTTTCTTTGAATACTACTGGGGACACAGCACTGACAATGTCAAAGTATAACTTACCTAAGAGTGGAAGGAGAACAGCTCTGCTTGTAGGAAAAAATGGTTTTTAGACAGAAACTGTGACCATGATGGGAGCGGACAGCATAAACTTACATGAAGTAAAACATAAATAGATAACAGCAAGGCCCAAAAGGCCATTATAATGGACACATTTTGAAATTCAGGAGTGCACAAATAACTTGGCCCCCTTTATAAAAAATGAAATGATTTGGGGCACCTGGGTGGCTCAGTCGTTTAAGTGTCCGACTTTGGCTCAGGTCATGATCTCACAGTTTGTGGGTTCGAACCCCGCATCAGGCTCTGTGCTGACAGCTCAGAGCCTAGAGCCTGTTTCAGATTCTGTGTCTCCCTCTCTCTGCCCCTCCCCTGTTCATGCTCTGTCTCTGTCTCAAAAATAAATAAACATTAAAAAAAAAACAAAATTTTTAAAAATTTTAAAAAATGAAATGATTAGTGTTTAAAAGGAAATTTTTACATGTCTTTACACAGCACTGTAAGGTAACAAAAATAAAACATAATTAAATTATATTGGAAAATGTCCTCTTAGAATTTTAAACCAAAATTTCTCTTCTTTCTACATCAGAATTTTTTTTTTTTGATGAGAAAAGTATTTGATGAGAGAAAACAGGAAGTCACTTTGTGCTATTTTACAAAGCAACTCAATTATTAGAAAACACACAATTGACAAGTATTATTAATCAACAAAATAAACTAAATAAGGAAGAAGCAGTACTGGTCAGACACTGTGATACGTATTTTCCCACATGTTTTCAACTATTCCTCTTCTAACATTACCTTTTTGCTCTACATAACAATCCCTTGAGTTACATGTTATTGATTCTAATCATAAAAACAAGAAACTGAGGGTGAGAGATTAAATACCTTGCTCTAACTCATGGAATGAGGATTTAAACCTAGATATTTGATCTAGCCCATGACTGTTTCAACATATGACTATTCATCTTCATTGAACACCTGGCACATGCCTTTTATAGGTCCCCAGAGCCAAAAGGTAGGGGAAACACAGTAAGACACAAATACAAAACAAAACTTCATTAAATAACTTTATACCAGATAATGAAAGAGTTAATCTAAAGAGAAATACCATGCCAGAAAAAAATTACAGGTAAACAATTTTGTATTCCCCAAATGGGATTTGCAACACATGCCCAATGATGCAGTTGATAAACGCTAGGGATTTGCTGCTATTGACGTACTGTGGAAATATAGACAAGGTAGCAAAAACATTATTACCAATCTGTCTAAAAAACCAAAATCTAATAATTCAAAGAAACCTTGAAAACTGTGAAGCAGTGACTGGATGGTTTACACTTTTACTTTATTAGGCTTCCAGTTTACACTGGAAAACTGCATTTTTTTATGGAAGTCATTTATAATATTCTTTGTATCATATTTCCACAATTATTTATATTTTCCCCCATTTTTCTGATTGGATGAATGAAGACAGCCATATAAAAAATTATATAGAAGTGAATAACAAAATCAAGTTACATTCCATTAGAGACTAAGGCTCTAATTGGTCATCTTTTAATTTGTCATGAAATGATACGGAAGACAAAGAGAACAGTACATTTTGCAGTCACATGACACTGTTATAGGAAGTTCTATGACAAGAAAAGACTGCTATGGTCACAGTCAGTGTAATTAGACAACATACCAACATCTTTGTGCTTTAGGCAAAAAAACGGTAAGAAAATTTACGAAGGGACAAAAATCTTGATCAGTGTTTTACAGACAAAGCAATGTCACGACTTAAGTTCATAAAATGCTACAAAGTAGAGAAACTATTAATGTATAATGACTTTGATTTTCTACAATTCTGAAGAAAATACGATTACTTACTTTTTTCTCCGGTTTGATTCCACAAAATATTTACGAGCTCGATTTCGACATATTTTTTGTTGCTGCAGTAATATCTGGCGCTCTTCTTCCAAATTTTTCTCTAGATGGATTTTCATATCTCTAATGGTAGCACAAAGTTAAGGACAATGGCTGTCTTCAGTGGATGAGTGTCAGTGCTATCTGATAGATGTAATCACAGCCTCATATTAACGATGCAATGATTTTTTGCGGAACAATTAATATGTGTGTACATTAGTGTTAGCATATGGCCAGCAAATGTTTTACGTAAAAAAGATTCTGAATTAGTATCAGCACTGAAGACACATCTCACTTTCCCTGGGGGAAAAAAACTGTACTTTTAGGTATTATGAATTCAGATAATGAGACTGCATAGCTTTACATTCATTACGAACCTCCACAAAACCAGCTACGTGCAAATCTGGATTGGATTTCTCATTCTTTGTTGTTCTCTATAGCTCCCTGTCACATTTGCAATAAATTCTCTATCTCTAGACCCAATATATAAAGCACTTTATAATCCGGTCTGTCTGTTCAGCTTCAATTTTCAACGTTTCCCTGCATGAATCCTATGTCCAGACACATGAAGACACTGACGGAACAGACCGGGCGCTTCATACCATTACCACCGCCCAGCACCTCCTTGGCTAACTCCCCACATCTGCCTGGGGCCACCGCACACAGTTCCTCTCCTATTTTCTAGCCACTGGAGAACTTGACATCTTCCTGAGTACATGCTACAAACATCTGTCTCTACATTTCTAGAATTCCAATGCATGGCATGGGGCTTAGAATATAGTAATGGCTTAATAAAACCTCACTGAACCATTTCCTTGGAGAAAATTCTCCACAGGCATACAGGACAAGATATATATATACATATATATCTATATATAGATATCTATATATAGATATATATCTATTTTATAGTTTTTAGTGTTGTTTATATACATATAAATATATATTATATATAAATTATATATATACATATAAATATATATGTTTATATATATAAAATATATATATTATAGTTTTTAGTGTTGTAGTGTAGTGTAGACAGTGTAGACATTAATTATCTACTATAGTGGAAGTATTTTCCCCAGTTCATTGCACTGACACAATTTCTCCTTACACTAAAGTTTTAAACTAATGAGTCATCTTTGAAGTAGCTTTTCTTTAAAATTTCTTTCCTTTCCAAAGGTAAACGTCCTATACCTTCAAACACATGAAAAAAAAATAGGAGATTCTATTTTGTCTGTATTCTTTTATAGCTTTATACTTCTATCTTATTAACTTAAGTTTATTTCAGAAGGCAGTACCAAGTGTGACACAAGGTAGAGATGGCGAATTTAGATTACTCTTTCCAGAGGTCTGAATACAGAGACTGAGAAGATACTAGAATAAAGTTAAAAGGGTTCTTAGGATCAAGGGGTTTGAGTCTTAGTTAATTTTAAGGATAGTCAAGGCCTGAGTGTGTTTATAAAGCTGTAGGGAAGGAAAGAATGGCATCAGCAGTTGAAGGTAAATTATAAGAGCGGTGGGATAACTTACAATCCAGGGGTGCACCTTCCACCGTGACATCCCATCAGTGAGCCGGAAACAAGGTTGGGGGTGGTGCTTGGGAGTATGGGAATTTGTGGGGTTTGTGAGGAGGGACCTGAGAGCCTTCGTGGTGCTGCTGTCTTAGGAAGTGGAAGGACAGGCCACTGAGAGCTGGAGGCGTCGACCTGGCACAGGCGTTAAGAGGAACAACAGAGGACCCTGTTCTTGTTCAGGTAAAGCTGGAAACTGGTAGTCTGCGTGGTGGCGGTCGGTGTTGTTCTGTGATTCTCCTCTGCAGCATTTTTCTTACTCGAGTGAAGGAACAGAGAAGTAGGACTGTAGTAGCTACGGGGTGGTTGAGGCCGAAGACCAGGGCTGCAAAGAACCAAGGATGTGGGTGAGAGAGCATTTGCAGGGAATCAAGAGTAGGGTAGGAGACTGGGCAGGGAAGAAAGAGGCAAGGTGGGTGCAGCAATATTTCTACTGCCGTAGGGGCGCCCGGGTGGCTCAGCTGGCTAAGCGTCCCACTTCGGCTCAGGCCATGATCTCACAGCTCGAGAGTTCGAGCCCAGCGTCGCGCTCTGTGCTGGCAGCTCGGAGCCTGGAACCTGGGGCTCTGAGCTGAGCTCAGCTGCCTCTGGGGCTGCCTCTCTGCCCCTCCCCCACTCATACTCCGTGTGTGTGTGTGTGTGTGTGTGTGTGTGTGTGTCTGAGAGAGAGAGACAGAGACAGAGACACAGAGAGAGACCGACCGACCCGGACGTTTGACGAACTGGAACAGGACACACGCCGTTCCCCGCTCGCTTGCGGACGGTCCCCACCGCCGCCAACGCGCCCTTCGCGGACACAGGGGCTAATTCTGACTGTGCTGCCGTGCTCTGCAGGACTCAAATGGGCCCACGGATTCGGACAACAAAACTCGCACAATTTTCGACCGAAGGTGGGCTGCACCGAGTCCCGGGGAAGAGAGGCCAGGTCCTGGCTCCGCGCCTCCGTCCGCGGGGCCCGGCACAGCTTCGTCAGCCGGGCTGAGCGGGTCGGAGCCGGGTGGGGGCGTCCCGCGCGCAGCTTCATTCGCGGGGCCGGGGACCCGCCGCCCCGCCGCCGTCACCCCAGCCGCCCATCTCCGTCACCTCCACGCACGGCCGTCACCCCCGCCGCCCCACCGCCGTCATCCCAGCCGCCCATCCCCATCACCTCCACGCACCGCCCTCACCCCAGCCACCGATCCCCGTCACCTCCACGCACCGCCGTCACCCTGCTCACCCTTGCCCATCCCCGCCGGCGCGCACCCCAGTCACCTCCGCGCACCCGGCCCCAGCCGCCTCCTGGAAGGATACAGGTCGGCGCCAGGCCGGCGGCACTCGCTGCCCGAGCAGGGGCTAAGGGGGGCTCCGTCGCGGGCGTCCGAACACTCGGTGCCGCGCGCCGCAACCGCGCTCCGGGCTCCAGGCCTCCAGGCCAGCATCCTTCACCTCAGCGCCGCCGTCCGGCCCGCCGCCGGCGCCTCCCTCATGGCAGCCCCGGCCCCGTCGTCCTCCTCGGCCCCCCTCCCCCTCCCCCACTCCGTCTCTCAGGCCTCGCGTCACGGGCGCGGGAGGCTTGGCCGCGGCAGCCCCGGTTCCCGTGCAGCAGCGACGGTAGCTGTGGCGGCGGCGACCTTGCCGGGCACCGGCAGAGGAGGCGGCAGTAGCCCTGCCGCCGCCGCCGCCGCCATCTTGGCAACCAACGGACGCCGCGTCCTTGGCGACCGAAACCACGGCGCGCCGGGCAGCCAATAGGCGCCGGGGGCGGGGCTCCGGCCTCTCCCAGAGCCGAGTCTGCGCAGCAGCCCCTCGCTGCGCGGTGCCTGAGCGCCGGGTTCAGTCTTACCCCCGCCTTCGCGGGGCGTGGTCGCGGGAGTGTTGAGAGCGGGGTGGGGTTTGCGGTGCGGATCTTTCCGGGCGGCGTGGCCGGGGTTGTGTTGGAACGGCCGACTCCGGTGGGGTTCCAGCTGGGAGTCTTCTGGGAGTCAGCATCCCTGACAAGGTTTGCTGACGTGGAAATTTCCTTGCCCCGAATCCCCGCGCCGCTCCGGGATGCTCGGCCAGTCCCTCCGCAGTCTCTTTCTTGTCTGCCAGCTCCCCGCTGGAAAGGTCTGCCTTTCAGAGGCTCCGGACGCTGCGTGTCTCGCTGCCAGACGCTGGGAGCCGACCACCCCAGTGTGGCCTGGACACAGATCCCCCGGGAGGATGTGCCTACGGTGGTCACCACGCTGACATTGCTGCAGGGGGCGTGGAGAACAGAATGGAGTTTAGGGCCATTAATGTAATGGCTTTGCTAGTGAAGTTTTGAAAAAAAGGCTGCAACTTTTTGTTGGAGCTCATTAGAAAAGTACATATAAATTCTGTTTCAGCCAGGGTTCTTTTTTTTTTTTTCCCTCCGGTGGAAAAACTCCCAGACTGGAGGCAGAATGTACAAACCAAATAAAAATCACTCATCCACCATTAAAATGCCTCTGCCTTTGTGAATCAGTTTGTTCATTTTTGGAGTTCAAATATAAACTTTTCCAGTTGAAACTATTTAAAACCGTTTTTGCCAAGTTGGATGCAGTGACTCAAAAATGTCATCTGGTGACGGAGATTTTAAAGTGCCACAACATATCCAGCTTTGACTTAAAACACAGAACACATAAGCTCCCTTCAGGACCATGCCTAGAGGATAGAATGTATAATGTTGACAAAGGGAGGCTAACTGTGCATACATGGATCATTAGCTATCTTGGCAAGTTTTAGACCAGCCTAGCCAGGGCGCTGACCTATCATCACAAGTCTGTCTCTCTAGGGCCTATTTGAAAGAGAGGAAGAAAAGCGGGCAGGGCACACACAGTGCAAACAACAGAAGATTGTGGTTGCTGTTGTGGGACTAAGTACTCCTGTGGAGTATTTAGTCATGCTTAGACTTCTCGAAAGTCTAACTTTTGTTATTAGTCTGGCACTTTTGTGCTTTGTTGCATGGTTTATTAGCATTAAGAAGCAAGGCTTGGTTTCTCAATTGCCTGGAAATGCTTGTTTATATAATCATTCTTTGTTCAAATGTTGCTTTACAATGATGACCAAGAAGAAAAGAAAATTTAAACAGCGTTGTTAGTTTTTTTTTTTTTTTTTTTTTAAGAGAGAGAGAGAGAGAGGCAGGTACGAGCAGGGGAGAGTCGGAGAGGGGAGACACAGAATCTGAATCAGGCTTCAGGCTCAGAGCTGTTAGCACACAGCCCGTCAACGGGCTCCTGAACCGTGAGATCATGACCTGAGCTGAAGTAGGACACTTAACTGACTGGGCTACCCAGGCACCCTAGTTATTTTTGTTTTTTTTTTTTTAATCATAGGATTTTTTTAACCTTTAAATTATTTCTTCAAAATATTAGGTTTTCGTGTTTATTTGACTTGTATAGTCCTAGTTTCTAAAGAAAGAGCCTTTACGATTAGATATTTGGATAATAGAAAGATAATTTGAGGCAGTTATCAACTTTATCTCTTGGCAGAAAGTCAAGTATGATTCAAGCAATAAAAAAGAATATTACACTAAAATCTCTATATTTTGTCAGAAGACATCTGAATTGAATATAATGCTTAATTCTTTTGCACTTTAAAACCATGATATATTCTATATAATAATAAACTTCATTCTTTTATTAAGGAAATATACATTGAACACTTACTATGTGCCAAGCACATTCTAGGTGCTGGGAATACAGCGGTGAACAAAACTTCAAAGTCCCTATGCTCATGAAGCTTGTATTTATTTTTCTTCCCCTCCCCACTCCGAATATATTAGGGAGTGAAAAGCACTATAAGCAGAGATGGAGTAGTGTAGGGGACAGAGACTGACCCAGCTGTATTTTGGGTAGGGTGCTCAGGGAAAGCCTCAGAAGAAGGGAAATTAGGGCAGCGGTCTGAACGAAGAACGGAGGTTACCATTCAGATGTCTGGATGAAGAATGTCAGAGGCAGAGGGTGCTGTAGATACAGAAAGCTCTGAGGGAAGACCTATATTTGACATATTTGTAGACCAGAGAGAAGACACTGTGTCTAGAAGAGGGTGAGGCAGGGGAAGTGCGCGAGGACATGAAATTGTAGAACTGCCTTGTGGATGTACTTGAGCCTTACCAGGGATTTAGACAGTATTCAAGGAATCAGTATAATATCCAACTTCAAATGAAGAGGGAGCCATTGGAGAGTTTTGAGTATGAGAAAAATATGATGTAAGTCACTCTTTAGAAAGGATAACTCTAGGGGCACCTAGGTGGCTAAGTCAGTTGAGCTCCAGACTCTTGCTTTTGGCTCAGGTCATGAACCCAGGGTTGTGGGATCAAGCCCCATGTCTGGCTCCGAGATGAGCATGGAGCCTTCTTGGGATTCTCTCTCTCTCCCTCTGCCTCTTTTCTCCACTCACTCATGCTCTCTCTTTCTCAAATTTAAAAGAGAGAGAGAGAGAGAGAGAGAGAGAGAGAGAAATATATCACTCTAGTTGCTATAAGGAAACTTAGACTCTAGTTGATAAGGCTAGAAATGAGGAGGTTAGTTTGAATGTCATTACAGTAGGTCAGGGGAGAGATTAGATGGTGGGGATTGAAGTGGTAAAAAGTGTTCAGAATTTTAACGTTTTTATTTATTTTTATTTTTTTGACACAGAGAGACAGAACATGAGCAGGGGAGGGGCAGAGAGAGAGGGAGACACAGAATTGGAAGCAGGCTCAAGGCTCTGAGCTGTCAGCACAGAGCCCAACGTGGGGCTTGGGCTCACAGACCACGAGATCATGACCTGAGCCAAAGTCAGACGCTCAACGGACTGAGCCACCCAGGCGCCCCAAAAAGTGCTCAGAATTTTCAACCTTGACCCAATAAGATGTTTTGATGAATAGTTGTGGCAAGTGAGTGAAATGGTTGTGAGTGGAAAAAAAAGTCAAATGTGACTCTGTGATTTGGGCCTGAACCAAGTGGATGAAAGGTATTGCCAGTTACTAAGGTGGGGAGGAGCAAGTTGAAGGGGGAGGAATAAGACTTGGGCTTCAGACATGAGCTGATTAGGACATGTCTAGTAGACACCCCACTTCATTCACACATCTCATAAGTTGTTAATGATGTTCTATCTACAAAAGAAACCAACAATAATGCCTTTATGGTTGCAAAGCATGTTCACATAGCTTATCTAATTTGAATACCATAAAAACCTTGTGAATTACACAAAGCTGCCTGAGATGGACAGTCCTTGAGCTTCCACTTTCATCTTGACTGAGGCTATTTTTTGCATCTTCTGCTGAAGTATTTTCTTGCTCTGGTAAGAATTTCCTGGATTTGTCTCTGGGAAAGGTGTGAAAGAACGAAGAATTTTAACATCTGATGGCTGATGTAAAATTACTGAAGTTCTGCTATAGGTGTCACAATTTTGCAAGATCTCAACTAGAAATTTAGGATTAGAGGTAACTTCTCATCTACTCCTAATATAGATGATAAAGGTCATCAATATTGTCAGCAATGTTAGAACTGCAATATAGATCAAGTCAAATAATAGTAATAATAGTAATACCTAACATTTGGATGTTTGTTTTTGTCATGCATTGTGGTAGGTGCTTATGTATAAAAATCATCGAATCCACACAGTTGTCCTCATTCTACAAAGGAAGTAATCAAGCTATAGTGATATTAGGTCCCAGAGCAAAGGAGTGGTGCAGTCAAGGTTCAAACCCAGGCAGATTGGTCCCAGAGCTGGCTTGCCCAAACTCCTCAGGAGAGTAGGAGATAAGTGGTTGGGTTAAACAGTGGTGGTGAGGAAGTAAAGTCAGAGAATACATAACTGGTTTAAGATATTATTTCATTAATTAACATTTTAGTGCCTGTGGTCCCAGTCACTATATTAGTGCCATTAAAACCATGGCGTGGTCCCCATCTGGTACTTCTGAGGCTGGCAAATGAAATGGAGAAAATAATACCTTGAATAGGAAGCAAGACTCAGGAAAGTTTTGGATTATTTTATTTTATTTTAGCATAATGAATACTATACTCTTCAGTATAGAAACATGTCTCTTCTATACTGAAGAGAAGGAACTGTTGTAAGGGAGTGTTTGAAGAGTCATTACAGACATTGATCTATCAGCTTTGAGAGAGTGATCATTTTCAATAACAATAGTTCCCTTATGTTAATAATTTTTGAAGTTTTAGTAATACAGATGTAAAACATACAAATCAGAGTTCTAAAATTTGGTAATGATAGGATTCGTGTGACCATCATTGGTGGCTAAATTTAAAATAGGTAGAAGCATATTTTACATCTGAATTAGCTTCCCTGCATGTCCACATTGGTTGCATTTCTGCTTGGTGTTTCGTAAAAAGTTTTTTTTTTCTTTTTTTTTTTTTTAACATTTATTGATTTTTGAGAGAGAGAGAGAGACAGAGCACAAGTGGGGGAAGGGAGAGAGAGAGGGAGACACAGAATCTGAAGCAAGCTCCATGCTCTGAGCTGTCAGCACAGAGCCTGATGTGGGGCTCGAACTCACAGAGTGCGAGATCATGACCTGAGACGAAGTCCAACACTTAAGGACTGAACCACCCAGATGCCCCAAAACAGTTTCAATATAACATTCTTTCTACTCCATCATTCATTTCTACTTCCTTACTGTTTTTATGCAAACTGGTTTACAGTTATTGAGGAATAGTTTATCATTAGATGACTTTATAAATTCACGTTTCATCCATTTATTTATTTATCTAGTTATTGCCTGTATTCTAAAAGCAGGCATGTAGTGATAAAAAAAGGTTTGCATAACTTAAAAAGGACAGGATCTCTAGAGGCTACTTTGTTTTTCGTATGAAGGGTGTTGTTTCAAACGAGGGCATGGAACCAGTAAGTTTTGGCTTCTGTTTTTGTTGTACACTTTCCAGAAGTTTTTAACTGAAGACTCTATGCACTGTAGTTCTTTCCACAGAGAGCTGACTGGTATTTGAAGAAGTTTTTCATTTCTCCAAGAAGAATATGATGTATCTTCCTCAAGCTTCACTTCTATTCTTAAATACATTTATTTTTATTTGTGGAGAAGTTATACAAGGTAACTGTGTACATCATTCTACGGTAAGAATTTCAGCAATGTTATTTGACCTAGGAAGTATGATTATATAGTTTTCAAGATACATATTTAAAATTTGAAAAGATTAATTGTACCATCCAATATAATTATGGAAAACTTAAAAGTATTTAGAAATGCTGAGATTCTGCTTTAATATTATTTTTAAACTTAGGAAACCATAACTGAGGATTGACACTTAACATATTTCTTGTGAAAAAAATTTTAAAGAAATTACAGGCCTAACTTAAAAACCAGCTGGCAACTTTCTGGTTAACTTTGATAATGAAATACCTGGTAGGTAATAAAAAATTTACTTTGTTATTTAAAAAAATAAATATTTTATAAACGTTTATATTTCAAACACAGTCTTGTGCTTCCTTTTCCAGGAAACTAGAAAATTTCATTTAAAACAATGTGAAAGTGACAGCTAATAAAGTATATGCAATACTCTGAGTAGATGGGATTTGAATCTCTACATATTTAAATACTGGTTTATGATTTTAAAATGTTCTACAATGTATTACCGTGATATCAATCCCAAATTCCAAAGTTCCAAGGTCTCATAAAGATAAATTTTAGGAAAGCTACAGAAATAATAATAATATAGTTCTCTAAAATACTCAAAATTTAAAAACCTTATTTTAGATCTGGAAAAATGTAGTTGTTGTCAGGTTTTTGAAAACATCTAGGATGCCTATTATTACAGGAGTAGAAGGGAAAGAATAAGAAGTTAAAAGTAGGTCCATGTAACAAAATATAAGCATCTTTAGGTGGCAAATACCTTTCATACTATGATTAGCTTTTCACCTTTTTCTCAATATCCAGGTCAAAGGAAGATAAAGCTTGTTACTATTTTCTTTTAAAAACAGTTATTTAAATCTGTATAACTTCCACCAAAGAATGTTTTATGTAGAAAAACCAGCATTTACTAACAAGAATAAATACCTTTGGAACGGCGGCTGGTAGCTGGCTTTTCAAGATGACATCTGTTGTTGATTTTGCAAAGGAAAATCCCAGGCTTTTTTTCTGTTCTGATATCTTTCAAATCAATGAGTACTTTACCTTTCAAATCTGTAAATACTTTAGCTTACATAAAAGTGACAGCCCTCCCACACATCCATCTCTACCCCTAATTCCTGATAATTGCTGGCAGAAAGTCCATTTGGCATAGAAATGTAATCTATGGAGAATAATCAGGGAACCTTCTTAGTTCTGTTCAAGGAACTTCAGATTCCCAGATGTTTGGCAGAAGGCTGGCTCAGCGCTGTATCAGATGTGGAAACATGCCAAAGTTAAGGATAAAGGCCATAGAGTCACGGTTATAGAAAGTAGACCCTAAGTATATCCTTTTGGTATTTGGAAGAAAAGGCGAGAGCAAAAATATTGAATTAATGTATACTTTTTATTGATCCTTAAAATTTACCCATAAGGTTTATTTGTAGACTTCTAACCAGTTCATTATGTTCGTGTCTAGTGACCATCCTTGTGTATGTCCTGAGATTTCACCTTTTCCATGTACTCTTCTTATATTTATTATGTATAGGTCACATAACATACTTCATATATTCTTTTCTCATTTCTATTTTTTTAATGTCAAGGATTCTCCAGGAGTCAACACTGTAGAAGATGTATCTAATGCAAAAGATGAGAGTAAAAGTAATGATACTGTTTATAAGGAAGACTGTGAAGAGTTGTGTGATGTTAAAATTAAAATTACACGAGAAGAAAAACATTTCATGTGTAGTAAGTAATAAAAATAATCACAATCATAAGGGTATATGATTTATTACTTCTAAGGTATGGAATACATAGAAAGAAATACGCCTTAGCTTTGTTTGGGTCATTTTATATGTATCTTGATCCTTCTAGGTCAGAGGTTCTCTGTGTTTGGCACATAGTAGGTGCTTAGTAAGTGTTTGGTAAATGAATGAATGAATCCTTCCAGGTAGCCCTTTCAGCTGGCAGCAGAGGAGAGGGGCGAGCCAGACGGCACTGAGAGTTACGTTTTATCAGTTCACCAGAGGCTACTCTCAAACTTCCATCTGAGCCATTACGAAATTTCACCTTAGTTTTGAGGGAGAAATTCATTAATACTGAATGAATACTACATCAGGCATATTACAAATTCATAGCCAATTTATGTAGCAAAATGTAAAACTAAACTTTCAAGGTCTTGATTTTTGTTTGCAACTGTTGAGTGACGGTGTGGGAATTTTCATGGCCTGTTATATGCACATGGGGGGTGGGATGAAGAAGGAGAATCAGAAAGGGAGGGAGTGGTGATCTGGTCTAGGTCTTAAAGGATGTAAATCCTAGGCCAGAAAGCATAAAAAGCCCACTTTAATGTGTTTAATTCTATGTGCAACACAAGCATCTCCTATTTCTCAAACCGGTGAGTTGCACTTAGGTCCATAAAGACAGACACATAAATCCAGGAAGGCTCTGATGGAAAGCAAGAGACTGAAAGCAGAAACGAGAGATGAGCCTGGGTGGGGTGCATTTTAAGATACCAAGGATTCTTAATGTGAAAATTAGGAATGTAGAGGTAAAGTCACCTCTTAAAGAATAATGTGTGCAAAAATGTGTAGATGCTTTTGCTGTAAAGGGCGAAATTTGTATGAGGCCGGGGAATACGTGGCAGTCAATGATTACTTCCCGATTTTGAGAGTTGTGTTGTAAGGAATGTCTTTGGTGTAAGAAATACAGACTGAAATATCCAGGGACATCATGGCAGCCTGGTGTCAAATGATTTAGGAAAGCTATTTAAACTGCTTTTGCAACTATTCTCTGAGTAAGATTCCTTTGATATAAAAAAAAAAAAAAAACAACCTTCTAAAAAAAGGAAAATAGTTCAATCAGAAACCAACCAACCAAAACTCTAAGATTTATTATTCATAGGGGCGCCTGGGTGGCTCAGTCGGTTGAGTGTCCGACTTTGGCTCAGGTCATGATCTTGTGGTCAGTGAGTTTGAGCCCCACATCGGGCTCCATGCTGCCAGCTTGGAGCCTGGAGCCTGTTTCAGATTCTGTGTCTCCTTCTCTCTCTGCCCCTCCCCCACTCAACGCTCTGTCTCTCTCTGTCTCTCAAAAATGAATAAACGTTAAAAAAATTAAAAAAAAAGATTTATCATTTATATTTGTTTGCCATTTGTTTATATAAAAATACATAGCGTCAATAGAACAAAAGAAATATTTATTTTGAAAATTAACTTGCATGATATAGATGATTGCCTTTTCCTTTCTTATATGATAAGGATTGAGGACTCCCAGACCTCCTCCTTCCATATCTCTCATCTTATTTTTTTTATAAAGTTTATTCATTTATTATTTCTCAGAGAGAGAGAGCCCACGAGCTGGGGATGGACAGAGAGAGAGGGAGACACAGAATCTGAAGTGGGTTCCAGGCTCTGAGCTGTCAGCACAGAGCCCTACGTTGGGCTTGAACTCACTAACCACAAGATCATGACCTGAGCTGAAGTCAGTCGTTTAACTGCCTGAGCCTCAAAGGTGCCCCTGTAACTCTCATTTCATAAAGTGAAAATTAATATTCAAAATGCTGTCTCTCTGTTACATCAGATTCACTTATTTGGGGGTAATCTAAACTATTAGAAAGCATAGTTTCATTAACCAGTGTGGATACAATTATTTTCTTGGGTGATCCTGAGTTAAACAAAAGTTATACTAACTGGAGTATTTAGATAGATGGAGATATATTGTGTCTTACGTTTATCCCAAATCATTTAAGCTCATTATTTTTCACCGTATTTTCTCTAACAATATTTAGCAAACACTTTTTATTATGATTTAAGGAAATTTGCAAAATTCTATTGTTTCCTACACACGAAGTACCAAAAAACTGCTAAGAAACATGATGGATGAGCAACAAACCTCCTTGGATTATTTATCCAGTCAGGTACGGACCTTTTCCTCTTGTGTTGTTATTGCACAGATACAGCGATACAATTAGAGGTGCAACTGTTTAATTTTTTAATGCATTTGTGTCTAGACATGTGTTTACTGCCTGCTCAATTAGAGGCATCCCAGGAAGCCTCAGGCAAACATTAAAAAACAAAAACAAACACAAAAAAATGGACCTTCACTCCAGGGGTGCGCAGTCAAGGGGACAGGAAGACGCGCTGAAAGCCTGTTGTGAACGCTGTCAGCGTTTTGCAGAAGAGAACTCCGAGGTCCGCGCTAGGGGATAGCTTTCCAGGTGCGAGAGCCAGAGGTTTGAGTCTCCGAAGACGCACACCTGCTTCGGAAGCCGTAGAGACGGCTCAGAAAGCAGAGTCTCTTCTGCTCGGGGTTGCTGTTTGCAGCGGTGCGGGCAGGCGGCAGGTGTACAGGGGCAGCCAGTAGTGTGTGATCGGGGAGGGGAAGGACCCACTTGGGGACCGGTCTGAAGGTGAGCGAGGGTGGGAGACCGGCGGGGGAGCCGCCCACCTACGCAGGTGCGAGCCACCTGCGGGGTACACAGCGCCTCCCACTCACCCCCCCCCCCCTCCCCGCCAGGTGCCTTCGCGTCCACGAGGGGCCTGCTAGATCACCTGGGCAGGTGTGAGCCACCTGCGGGGTACACGGCGCCCCCCACTCACTCCCCCCCCCCCCCCCCCGCCAGGTGCCTTCGCGTCCACGAATGGCCTGCAAGCCCACCTGGGCAGGTGTGAGCCACTTGCGGGGTACACGGCGCCCCCCACTCCCCCCACCCCCCGCCAGGTGCCTTAGCGTCCACGAGGGGCCTGCAAGCCCACCTGGGCAGGTGTGAGCCACTTGCGGGGTACACGGCGCCCCCACTCCCCCCACCCCCCGCCAGGTGCCTTCGCGTCCACGAGGGGCCTGCAAGCCCACCTGGGCAGGTGTGAGCCACTTGTGGGGTACACGGCGCCCACTGGACAGGTGCCTTGGCGGCCTTCCTGCGGCGCTGGGGGCGTCAGGGTGGGGCGGCGGACACTGTTACACACCGCGGAGCTGCTTTGTAAGAGGCTGAGGGACGCCAGCTACACAATTCAGAGGAAGGAGTTTTGTTCAAATATAAACGTGCTGAAAGGTACGCCCGTGTGTTCAGGTTAACGAGCTCATGAATCGAGTTCTCCTTCTGACGACAGAAGTTCTCCGAAAACAGCTGGACCCTCTTCCTCACAGGCCAGTGCAGTCACATGGTGAGAACTTTTCTATTTCTGCCTCTTACTACTTGACTTTTATTGCGTAAAATTTTCCTGGACGGGTTGGTGCATTGAGAGGTTTTGTTTATAAAATACAGCTCCTTATTATCTAACAGACTGGAGGGGTAATACGTTCCCTGAGGCCGCCGTCCGCCCAGACAAATGTACTTTCCTGAATCGGGAAACTTTTCCAGGTGCCCAAAAGCCGTGGCTGTTCACAGATAACCCGAGTCCACCGCACATGGAACACTTTTATGTAACTAGTTTCTGGGCTGTCCTTTACATTTTAGTCATAATTAGTCTTCAGTCAGAAGAAAAGAAAGTTTTCAGAGTTCTTTCTGCCTGCAAACAGTTTTTTTGAATTGTCTGAAATATTTCAAATTGGGACATAAAGTTTGATATAAAAAAGGAACTTAAGACAGAAATAAACTGGAATTTAGAACCTTTTGTATTCAAATGCAGTGTAGTAATTCCTACAGGCTTGTGTTTCTAAGAAAAATAGCCCATCACTCTTACAATTATGAATTCACACCAGAGTTCCAAGTAAATAACTATTATTGAGGGCCTACTGTATGATTTTTTTGCTTACAAAGGGAAGGAAATAAACAATTACTGAGAGTCTCCTAAGTGTCAGGTACTAAGGCACTTCCGCATGGCATTTTATTTTACATTTTTATTTTAGCTCATGTAGTTAAGAGCGTGGACTCTGAGGTCAGACCACCTGTCTTCAAATCACTGAGGCCTGTTTCCTCGATCGTTTCCTCATCAGCAAACTGCAGTACGTACCTCACAGTTGTTGTGGGGATTGCATAGCTAAGTACACGAAAAGCTCTTCGAATACTGCCTGAATGTAAGGCAATAGAAGGGTTTGCTGTGGTGATGAGGATCATCAGAGGAGGAATATGCAGCCCAGAAAAATCTAAATAATGCGTTCATACTTATGTGAATGGTGATGGCAGAGTGGAGATTCCAGCCCAGATCGGTCCTTCGTTGTGAACGTCTAGCACAGCTCTGAGCATAAGGTTGTGTGAGAATGTCTTAGCAATTCAGAACACAAGCAACGGATCTATATCTTCCAGCAATAAGGGGAAAGCAAACAATTTTTTTCAGCGAATTTTCTGTAGGTGACATTTTATGCACACGTATTGTGTGCCGGGCACTGTGCTAAGTGCTCTCCCTATGCCTTGTATGTAAATTGCCAGAATAACACTACAAAGTAGACAGTACTATTAAAAGGATAGAAGAAGAGCGGGCAGGTGAGTTCGCTAAGGGTTCTCGGCTGCCGAGGAGAAGAGCTAGGGCGGTAAGCAGGCTTTTGGCTCTGGAGTCTCAGGCTTTCGTGTGTTTGTTTCACCAGGTGATTAACAATATAAGGGTTGATTTTATTTTATTACTATAGAAGATAATACACAGTAAAATGTCTTAGAATAAATGTAACACCCTTACCCACAGAATGTGCTTCCAGTCCCCTGGGAAGCGGGATGCTTTGGCGAAGGCAATTCTGGGGCGCTACACTTTTAACTATAGGCGGCAGTGCAGGCTCTGGCCGCAGGCATAATTTCCTCTTGGGGAGGAGGGATTTCCTTGTCCTCTCCCTTGGCTCTTTGTAACAGTGGTCCCCAGCGAGAGTCTCTGCAGTCTCCAGTAGTCAAGGATGTGTCCGTAGTAATCAACTTATTCATTTGGGTTTCTCCTTCCCATTCACATAGACTTCCTTTACACATTATGTCCCCAAGATAAGCCTAGATTCCTGAAAGGGAATTACTTATTGGGTGAGAATGCATGATTATAAATTATATTAAATCAATGTGGGTCCCAAATGAAAATTTTAAGTAGTATGGAGGGCTAATCACTAACAGTGATGTTATTAGTGAAGGTTTATTCCAACATAAATTCTTTAGTCTCATTTCTTACATGTATTTTCTCCTGATTTCTAAAATCGAGATCATTTTTTTTATTTTTAAGAAGTTAAAATCATATCACAATGGAAATTATATTCATAATTTCAGATAGCACTGTCAGATCTCTACAGCAAAATGATTAAGTCTTAAGTGTACACTTGAAAATATCCTAAATAACTAATTTTACTTTTCTAGGTTTAGATTGTACTGATATTAAAGACACCATTGGCTCTGTCACCAAAACACCAAGTGGTTTATATATAATCTACCCGGAAGGATCTAGTTACCCATTTGAGGTAAAGTCTTCCCTTATTATGTGGAATAGGATAAGCAACCTATCTATTTAATTAATATTAAAATTTTAATTCTTCTCATATTTTATTTTTCCTTGAAATTTTTAAAATAAATGGGTAGAAGTTCCAGTTTCCCAATTTTGGTTTTCTGAAATTCTTTGCCCAAACCACAAGCCAGTAAAAGGACCTGAGAGTCTTTCGCTTTTCCACGTGAGGTGTCATGTTTACACTCTGCAGTAGGTACATTTCGTGCAGGATCTTATATACAATCTAAATATGCAGTAGAAACACTCGCTTTAATTAGCTTGTGGATATTAGAAAGCAGTGCGGTGCTGTGCCTTGGAGCTTGCCAAACATACTTAGATTTCCCTTCCTGTACGTGGTTATACTTTCTTTGGGTGATAAACGATTGAATGTGGTTATATAAGAAATTAATAAATAAGAAACCGCTTTCACTACACTATGAGACAGATCGAGAAGCTAATCCATTTTTAAATTGAACAAAATACATTACCCTTATGTCTAGGATTTCTGGAGGAAACTTCTATCTGAAATTATCTATTATTGGCAGGATATATATAATATCATATAATACTAACATAGTAATATATATGGTAACGTATAAGTTATTTACACATATTTTTTTCTGCTTGCTTTTTTGTGCATAAGAAAGTTTATGATGCCAATCTCACACCTTATTGATAATCTTCATTACACAGTTTTTTTTTCTGAATAGATAAACCACCAGTTCCTCATCTTGAAATTACCAACATTATTCACTAATTTTTTTTTTTTTTTTTTTTTTTTTTTTTTACTAAACTTGCTTTTTGACATCCATTGACCAGATGTTAAAAAATTGGGATTTAGGAGGGAAATAATTTTAAAATTATCTAACTTGCAGGGCGCCTGGGTGGCTTAGTCGGTTAGGTGTCCGACTCTTGATTCTGGCTCAGGTCAGCACCTCACAGTTCGTGGGATCCAGCCCTGAGTCAGACTTTGTGCCGACAGTGCAGAGCCTACTTGGGATTCTCTTTCTCTCTCTGTCTCTCCACCCTTCTCAAATAATAAAATAAACTGAAAACTTAAAAAATTAACTGGGGCGCCTGGGTGGCTCAGTCGGTTAAGCATCTGACTTCGGCTCAGGTCATGATCTCACGGTTCATGGGTTTGAGCCCCACGTCTGGAGCCTGCTTCAGATTCAGAGTGTCTCCCTCTCTCTCTGCCCCTCCCCCACTCACACTCTGTCTTTCCTTCAAAAATAAATAAGCGTTAAAAAAAAAAATTACCTAACTTGCTTCACCTACAGATTCAAAACTGAGCCTGAACCCACATGGAGAGGGAAGGAAGACTTTTAATTTTGTGAAGAGTGGGAAGCGTTATTACCTTTTGTAATCATGGGAAGGTGTTGATTCCCTAACTTCCTCCACACTGCCTTTCTCTTTGAGCAGGAAGTTTCTAATGGGGACAACTGCATCTGATTTTCTGCGTCCTTACCATTGTCCTCTTAGGGGGATTTTACAGAGCACTGACAGATGCACCCAGGATCACAGGCTGTGGTGAGGCACAGATCACACCTTCCTGTCTGAAGATCCCATCTGGACATAGGCCATTCATGCCTCTGGGGAAAAGAGGGATCAAAGACAGGCCCACACGCATATGTGGTTAAAACTTAAAAAACATCACTGTTTTAATATGAAGGAGTTAGCAGATTCCTCATTCTGCTACAGGTTGGCAGGGTCACCACTCAACTGAAAACTATCTGTGGACGTGAGGAATAAGAGGGTGACCTCAAATGCTACCAACACTGCATCTGTAATGGAATGACTGACACAGGAGACTGTAATTAGGTTGGCCTCAAGTTTGCCTTTTAATAAAGTGTCCTTTCTATGGATTTAAAAATGTCTGAATATATTAATAGCATACAATTGCACTGAAACTTTTAGTGCAACGGTCTTCTCTTTCTCTAGGCTTGAGGGTGAAGCATAAATTTTCCATCAATGAGTGAAAATGATAGTATGTGATTTTTGTCTTTTCTGGGCCTGTTTTAGGTGATGTGTGACATGGATTATAGAGGAGGCGGATGGACTGTGATACAGAAAAGGGTTGACGGGATCACTGATTTCCAGAGGCTGTGGTGTGATTATCTGGACGGATTTGGTGACCTTTTAGGTCATATTTTATTTCTCCTTTTTCTTTTTTTCTTTTTTTTTTTTGGCATGACACTGATAGTTTATCTGTTGGTCAAAATCATTAGTAAAAATAGCAAATCCTTGTGAATATCAAAATAGGACTTTCTCTTCATGTCGTATTATTTTAGAACATGTGGGTTTTCGGTTGGGTGATGGAAATCATTATCTTTGGATACCTGCTGAAATGGGGTTGAGTGAAAATTTTAAAATGGGTATCTATTAGGTATTTACTGTGCACCCAGCAGAATTCTGGTAGATACTCAACAACCTTTTGTAGAAAGGAACACTGAATGGCAGGCAGGGTTGTCATGAACCTTGAAATTCTTGAGGTGTGTGCTGGGTCTACACCAATGGAGAATCGAGGTACATGGTGTACGGATTCAAATTATATGACTTGGGAGGAGTGTATAAAAATATCAGTAAGAATCAATGCCTCAAAATTTGAAAACTGTAAACCTCAAGAGAGTTGTAAAATCTGTTTACATTATTGCTGCATGACAGTATTTCTTTTGCCAGCAAACAGAAATTCTAGTATTTGTGAACACTGCAGAATTTTACCTATGTTGGAAATTTTGCAGATGATTTTGATCACTTTTATGCTGTTATTTTAAGTTGCTGTTTTAATTTAAAAGCCTTAACATCCCATAATAAGGTCATCTAAAGATTCAGTAAGTGGTGGTATTGTGTTGCCAAAAACCCCACTGCAGGCTAGTGATTGTAGAAAGGATGTGAAATGTAATTATGTATTATGTATTATGAATAAAGCTGAATAGCTGCCATGTTATGGAGTGCAGCTAATATATTGTGTTTTCTTAGCATGACCCCTAATTTTCTGGTAAGTGCTACCTCCTGATTCAAGTAGTCCTAGATCTACAGGCTCCAAATTGTCATCTTCCTCACTTTATGCTTATTTCTATGGGGAAATTAACTGAATTTTGAGAAAAATGTCTTCAGGCAGGTACAGTTCATGGGAACAGACTGCCTTGTACTTTGCATATTTCAAAAAAAAAATTTGGGATTAAGGAAAATATACTGTTAAGCCAAATTAGGGGCTGGGTAGAGGGGCAGGATGGCAAGGACACTTACATTGGGGTGTCTTGGGCTGGGGACACTAAACAGACCCACCTTTCTTTCTATATACCTCCTTTCTTCCTGCGCTTCCTTACGGTATTTTTCAGTTCCAAGTGGGGTGCAGTTAGTGCCTCTCGTGAGCCCTGGAGAGGGACATGGTATCTTAGCTAGAATTTTAACAATGTGAATGCTGTCACACTGTCCCCCAACTCTCTCAAGTTTTTTTGGACTAGACCCTTCCTTCCTTCAGGAATTTAATGATTCAGGTACAGGAATATATTCCAGAATAGAGGCTATGCTAGGCTGGGTGAGGGTGGGATGGGGGGTGGGAGTGGGGTCGAAAACCATTAGCTAGAACAGCAAGAAGAATGCCATCCAAACACTACATTTACTAATTCATCCTGGATCTACAAACACCATTTCATTTTCATTCATTACATTACATTACATTTTTATACCTGGGTAACAGACAAAGTGCATTGTAATGAAGAAATATTCACAGAGCATCATTCTAAAAGACAGAAAAAATAATTGCAAGTGAGCATTTTCAGGAAATGTTTCTTTAGAACCTGCCACTTTGGAGGTTAAAACTCTTAGCATTTTTGAGTACACATCATTTTGTTACCTGCCACAGTATTTCAACAGCTTTTTGTTGACATGCCTTAAGGTAGATCTTGAATTTTTGGTCAATTGTTAAATGACTTTTTGAATTTAATTTGGTGAGATAAAAATGAAACAGTCTAGTTATTCCCAGTTTAGTGAAATAGGAAGATTTTATATATATATATTTATTTATATATATATAAATATATATATATTTATATTTATTTATATAATGTATTTGTGTGTGTATTTTTTTTCTTTTTTGTAAATTAGACAAACACTGATAATTTGAATTTGAGCTAGGGCTATCTAGTCTCTCAAATAATTTATGTGAGCCATTTCAGTATTAAAAACTAACACCAAACCCTCAATAATAAGGAGTTATTATAAGTTGTATTAAAATATATTAAAAAAACATTTCTTTTTAAACAGGTGAATTTTGGCTAGGACTAAAAAAGATTTTTTATATAGTAAATCAGAAAAACACCAGTTTTATGCTGCATGTTGCATTGGAATCTGAAGACGACACATTTGCTTACGCATCATATGACAACTTTTGGCTAGAAGATGAAACAAGTTTTTTTAAGATGCACTTAGGACGGTATTCAGGAAATGCTGGTAAGTTTTTTCTCCCCCCCAGTGATGCAGGATAAATATAGCTGACTTGATATTAGGTGAAGATAAAAGTAATGTTATTTCGCTTGGTCTATGCCAGATAACTGATAACAGTAGATTCGGGATGAGAAAACTGAGTTTTGAAACCCTGCTACGATCATCGACCCACCTTGTGTCTTTGAGGAGCTTATATTCTTTAAAACTATTTTCCATGTATCATGGCAGCTGATTCTTTAGAAGGAGAGTCAGTGGGGCAGGCTGGGAAGGAATTATTGACGTTTTCATGTTCTGAGAGGCTGGCATTTAGGAATCACAGAATGTTAGAGCCGCTCTCCTTCAGTGTACAGGTAAGGAACCTGAAACATTAGGGACTTGCCCCAGCTCATCACACCTGAGCCAGGGCAAGAAGCCAGGTTGATAGAGCCACTAGTTTGGTGGGCTTTTTTCCCCACTATACCTTGGTGCGTTACTCATTTCCAAATAAATTTAATTTTTAAGAACTTCAAAATACTTCATGTTAAATTTATAATTTGATGCTGAAATTTTAAATTTGAGTTAATACTAAATTCAACTCTCCTGTTGTTTCTCATCATGGTACTTGTTAATTATGTATATTTAGTGTTAGAAATCCAAAAGTGAGTGAGATATGTTCCCACTTCTTTAACTGATTATAATATAGAAGGGAGATAAACCCAGAAATGTGGAATACTGAATACTGATAGAGCTTTGGACATTTAGGAGAGGGAGAGAATGATCTCCACTGATCGCATCTGGAAAATCTTTATGGAAGGGTGGTTTCCGGCAAGGAGTTAATGTTAGATCCAATGTGGGAAGGTTTTTAAAAGTACAAACTACTGGGGCGCCTGGGTGGCGCAGTCGGTTAAGCGTCCGACTTCAGCCAGGTCACGATCTCGCGGTCCGTGAGTTCGAGCCCCGCGTCGGGCTCTGGGCTGATGGCTCGGAGCCTGGAGCCTGTTTCCGATTCTGTGTCTCCCTCTCTCTCTGCCCCTCCCCCGTTCATGCTCTGTCTCTCTCTGTCCCAAAAATAAATAAACGTTGGAAAAAAAAAATAAATAAATAAAAAAAAAAAGTACAAACTACTGCAGAATCCAATTCAGTAAGTTTGGGCCCAGGTATTTGTATTCAAAGATGGACGTATTGGCAACCTTATAGTTGAGAACCACTAATGTGTGCTTGCAGGAAGGGATAGGCTTTTGGCAAATGAATGTTGGCAAAGAAAGCAGCTGAGTCAAGGCACAGTGGGAGGAAAATTTCTGAGAGTGAAGAGTTGTCTGGTACAGTTGTCCACCTTGGGATGTTAGGTAAAAAGTCTGAAATTCAAATCTTGATAGATAAGGAAAACTTTCAAGAGTTACAATATGCAATTTTTAATGCTGCCTCTCTAAAAGTGTAAAGAACTATCTAAATATGGAAGCTACTGTGTTAGTAAAAGTGTGTGGGGGGTTTCTCTATTGGACTGAGATCTAGTTAGAAGACTCAGTGTGTCATTACACAAGTGTTTCATTACAGAATCCTCAAATTTTGCTATGCCCTACTCTGCATTTTCCCAATGAGGTTGTAAACTAACTTTCAACAGTTGATCACACAATACAATCAAAATAAAGAAAAAGATGCCAATGGGACATGGAGATAGAAACACAGATGAAACCAGGGGTTAAGTGTGATCAGGTGCATGGTAGAGATGAGCTACAAATTTGATTTTTAGCTCAAAGAAAAACCATAAATATGAAATTCTAACATTTGAGCAAACAGTTCTCCCAGGAGAAGGACAAATATTCCTGATTCTAAAACTGGCAAAGATTTATTTGGGTTCCCAGAGAAAACAAAGGGCATGTTCTGTAACTACACTTTCACAGAAAACATGATACTGAGTTTTAATGGGCTATTTCTTAAAAACAGGCCTATGCATTATATTTTATTTTATTTATTTTTTTTTCAACGTTTATTTATTTTTGGGACAGAGAGAGACAGAGCATGAACGGGGGAGGGGCAGAGAGAGAGGGAGACACAGAATCGGAAACAGGCTCCAGGCTCTGAGCCATCAGCCCAGAGCCTGACGCGGGGCTCGAACTCACGGACCGCGAGATCGTGACCTGGCTGAAGTCGGACGCTTAACCGACTGCGCCACCCAGGCGCCCCTAAAAACTGTTTATAAATATAATCCAGTGGGGAGCTCCTATCACATTTCCCTTCTGATGGGTGGACTTTGTTCAGGGAAAGTGTCTGTGGAGCGACCGTACAACTTAGGCAATGCTCCTTCAATGCTGTCTCATCTGAAATCTGAGAGGCATTGCACTGTGTGGGTGTTGAAAATCACACTCTCCCTGCAAATACCTGCAATGTGGGCATTTTGTTTCCTGTGAGGTGTGGAGTAAGAGGCTTTAATATTCAGTACAGCTGGCGAACAGGATGGGCCACTACCACGTATCAAGTTCTCCAGGCTCCTCAAAGACCTATCTCAAGAGATGCCAAACATTTGGAACATGATGAAACAAATGTGGGCTTTGGATTCTTCAAAGATTTAGCACAGCTCTACTTTAAGTTAGTGTTTCCAAAAGATGAGCACAGTTTACTGCAAATGGAATCTAGGTGTCATGGGACTAATTAGAACCTTCTGTTTATATAGTTTGATTCAAACAAAACATGGCTTCTGCCCCTGCTACTTACTTACATGGGCTGCCTTGACCAAGATACTTACTCTTTCAGGTTTTGGCGAGTATCAGGGAAACCATACACGCAGAACCCAGTGTGGACCTTTTAGGAATGGTAGTACTTGAGCTACTCTCCATGTGTCATGTGGAGAGCCATTCTGGGCTCACCTCAGGAAGGTAGCTGATTATATGCTTGAGGTAACTGCGTATGTGATATAAACCTGGGGGCCCCTAAATAAAACCAAACAACTTGTGCAGCTACAAATGTAAGCCTCTTAATGTAGCAGATTCCCTTTCATCCATGCCTCTTTATTTAAAGTGATGGAGGATGGAGGTGGCATGAAAACTTACTATGTATTATTATTACGTAGAAATTATTCTTTTCCCTAAATTACCAATTACCACATTACCCTTCCCCAAAGTATGACAGGTTTGTACAGCACCATTTTTGGCCTAAATTATCTGATTCCGTCTACAGAGCCAAACTTCCATTGTGGATTGTGATTTGGTACCAAAGAGCCACTTAAAGATGCCTATCATGTTGAGGAATTCATTACCAGATTTTGGTATATTGCAATCTGGGGGAGAGATTTTGTTTGTTTTCATATTTTTTACTTTTTTAAAATTTTATTTAGGGGCGCCTGGGTGGCGCAGTCGGTTAAGCGTCCGACTTCAGCCAGGTCACGATCTCGCGGTCCTTGAGTTCGAGCCCCGCGTCAGGCTCTGGGCTGATGGCTCAGAGCCTGGAGCCTGTTTCCGATTCTGTGTCTTCCTCTTCCTCTGCCCCTCCCCCGTTCATGCTCTGTCTCTGTCCCCAAAATAAATAAACGTTGAAAAAAAAATTAAAAAAAAAAATTTTATTTAAATCCAAGCTGGTAATGGCTTTAGGAGTAGAATTTAGTGATTCATCACTTCCATACAACACCCAGTGCTCAGCCTAACTGGAGGGGAGACTTTAATATGATAGCTAGTAGAAAATAATGTAAACCTTAGTTCTAGATGCCATGCTTTGTTAAGATAGTCTGGTAAAGGCCAGTTAAAATGACAAAAAGTACCTTTAAATTTGGTCATTTAAAAAACCTGTTTTGCCCAGGTGATGGATTCCGGGGCTTCAGAAAAGAAGATAACCAAAATGCAATGCCTTTCAGCACATCGGATGTCGATAATGACGGATGTCACCCTGCATGCCTGGTCAGTGGTCAGTCTGTGAAAAGCTGTAGTCGCCTCAGTAACAACACTGGCTGGTGGTTCAGCCAGTGTGGTCTGGCAAATCTAAACGGCATTCATCGCTTCCCTGGAAAATTGGTCTCGACCGGGATTCAGTGGGGCACATGGACCAGAAACAATTCCCCTGTCAGGATTAAATCTGTTTCAATGAAAATTAGAAGAGCATACAATCCATATTTTAAGTAATCTCCTTCTAAATTGTAATGTGTGGTCCACAGGTTTTTTTGGTAACATATAAAAGATTTTCTATAGTTTCTCTTTTTACTGAGTGTTTCAAACATTTTAGCCAAAATTTAACTATAGATGGCATCTAGGTGTTAAGAGTTCAGTTTGAAATCTTTAATTTTATACAGTTTTATAGAAGAAAACCTGACTTAGTGTATGCTCTTACTACGAACTATATTAACAATATGTAATAAAGTTTAAGTGAACTGCACCTTGTCTTCCTGGAATTTGTTGTCTTCTCCAAGAACTGTCCTTTTCTTCTTCTTCTTTTTTTTTTTTTTTAATGTTTATTTTTGAGAGAGAGACAGAGTGCAAGTTGGGGAGGGGCAGAGAGAGGGAGAGACAGAATCCAAAGCAGGCTCCAGGCTCCCAGCTCTGAGCGGTCAGCACAGAGCCCAATGCGGGGCTTGACTCATGAACCAGGAGATCATGACCTGAGCTGAAGTCGGATGATCAACAGACTGAGCCACCCAGGGACCCAAGAATTGTCCTTTTCTTTAAAGCATACGTACTATAGTAGATGGTTAGGAAAACTGAAGAGAGCATTATGCTTGTTTCCATATTCATTGGAAATGGCTAACTATGTAATCTATACATAACTTCTATTAAAGACAATGACAAGGAATAACTTTGTGCACATTACTATACACATAGTTTAAAAACTTTACTATTTCCGGGTAGTTCCACAATATTTTACAGGTAATAAGAGTTTCCTGCACAAATAAAGTCCTTTTCCCCCCACATTTTATCATTGTTAATAATTTTATTCTTGTTTGTAATAAATTTACTGTACATTCATATCCTGATCAGTTGCATTCTAAAACACATTTATATCTTAACTTTCTTAAGCCAGTAGGAATGGTAGGACCTTGATTAAGCGAAGGACAGCAGAGAAAAGAGCCATGACTCAGTGGTCTAGAGGTAGCTCTTGGAACAAGCTTGTCCCCTCTGCTTTTTCCACTAAGCTGGAAAGAGTTGGAGGCCTAAGTATTCCGTGGGAAAACACAGCAGCGAACATCTGGGCCAAGTTCAGTTATTGACAAAAAAGACGAGGGAAACAATTAAGAATTAGTATTGGACAGAAAAGTACTTTGTCAAGAGTTAGGGTGGCATGGTGAGCTGGGAAGGGGACTGGAGTAAAAATACATGTGAGGATCTAGCTATCTAGGTGAGATATCAGCCCAGAATGGGGCTAAGCTTGTTCAGAACAGAGAATCCGAGCTGAGTTCAGGGACCGGCAAAAATGACGTGATCACCACTCAAGATCGCTTTCACTTTGACCTCCTCTCAAAGCTGTGAATAAATCATGCCCAGATACACACGGGACAAAGTCACGGATGGGTGGACATCGGTCCCCATGGCTTCTCACACATTTCATGGAGGCCCTGCTAAGTCTGTGTCCTGGCAGTGGAGTCAGGTGTCTACTACGTGGAGGAGCCCAGAACTGTGTTTCTTTATACCTGCGGTGATATGAGCATCAGAAACAAATTTATCTACAAATTCAGGAACTAATTTTGCTACTTAGCAAGCCATGTCTTTAGTGTGGACTCTGGACCTTGGAGTTCTTGCCAATGGAGGGGCAGTCTCCATTATTGCACAGCAAAGTCTAAGGGCTGCACATTTTTTTTCCCACCGTGAAGGCTATGGAGATAGTGGGAACATTGCTGGTAAAAGCAGAACGGAAATAAATGTTGAGATGTTGAGGGAAAGAGATCCAGAGAGCAGCAAGAAGTTTTAATCTGTTTGGATTGGAGAGTAGTGAGATACAATTGACTTTGAATAGCTGAGGGACAGTGGCCACCAGGGTGCCTTGTGAGACGTTCTATCAAGAGGCCTCATACGCCATTGCAAAGAAGGTACACTTTGGTTAATAATCCTGAGTTTAAGGTTCCCAGAAATGAAGCAACCTGACCTGTGAGAGCAGTTAAGCGATGAAGACAACTGTTCTTGGGGCACCTGGTGGCTCAGTAGGTTGAGCATCTGACTCTTGGTTTCCACTCAGGTCGTGATCTCACAGTTTGTGGGTTTGAGCCCCACATCAGGCTCCGTGCTTGCAAAACCTGTTTTGGATTCTGTGTCTCCCTCTCTCCTCCCTTCCCCTGCTCGTTTTCTCGCTCTCTCAAAATAAATAAACTTAAAAAAAAAAAGATAAATGTTCCTTTTTTTGCTATCTACTATCCCCAGAGCACATGCACAAGTGTGAGCAGTGGGCAGGAAAGGTTGCAGTCATGTGCCCAGGGTCTGGATGGCATCATTATAGATTCATTCTTCCTGGGTCTGACAACTGGCCCAGATAAATGGTCCCATGTAAAAATACAAATACTTAAAAAAAAGGAATAAAAATAAAAATACATTATTTTTTGTCAACTTACACCTTACTTATTAGTAAACACTGAAACAGTGTCCGGTTAAAAATCAAAAGAAAAATATATAGACCCTGCACGCTTCTCTTTATCCCAGCATATATTAGTTATAAATAGAAAAAGCTTGGCAGTCATAATGACTTTGAGAACTACAGTACTTAGAAGCAGTCTAAAAACAAGTTATAATCTGTTTAAAAATAATTACAAATCATCCCCGAGGAACATAAATGCCTCTAAACAGGAACACAGTCTTGGTCTTTGACCGGAAGACTGAATGCAATGGGTATGGACGGGGTGGTGGGTGTGGGAACCAAGAGCAGCCGGGAACAGTAGGTGTGGGGCTCGTAGGTCAGGGGGTCACTGATGCGTGCTGCCTCCTCTGGAGGCGGATTTACGGGGAAGAGTGTGCGGGCTGGAGGAGAGCCTGTGGGTCCCAGTGAGCAGTGCTCTGGGAGGGCAGTCTCGTAACAGTGCAAGCTTCATGGCTGAGAAAGGGACCTTTGGGAAAGGGGAGCCTCTGAAGCTCAGTGCATGTGCCAGCTACCCGCTCCTTCTGCTGAGCCGCCTGCTCCTTGGCAGGCCGCCCAGGGAGGGAGGCGGTGAGCCCCTGGGCCATTCACATCTGTCTCCCAAGTAATCCATACATTTGAAAGAAGGACACCAGGAGAGGTCAATGGGATTTGTTTTGTTTTGTTTTGTTTTTATTTTTTATTAAAAAAAATTTTTTTTTTCAACGTTTTTTTTTAATTTATTTATTTTTGGGACAGAGAGAGACAGAGCATGAACGGGGGAGGGGCAGAGAGAGAGGGAGACACAGAATCGGAAACAGGCTCCAGGCTCTGAGCCATCAGCCCAGAGCCCAACGCGGGGCTCGAACTCACGGACCGCGAGATCGTGACCTGGCTGAAGTCGGCCGCTCAACCGACTGCGCCACCCAGGCGCCCCATGTTTTGTTTTGTTTTAAAGAAAATCTGAAGTGCTTCTGGGAAGGTGATGAATGAGAACAGCTAAGTTTGAAAAAGAATTTGATGGGGCTTTGATGTACTGATTGTGAAAGGGCATTATAAATATATTAGTTATTGAGATGCCTGGGTGGCTCATCAGTTAGGGTCCGACTCTTGTTCCAGCTCAGGTCACGATCTCACAGTTTGTGAGTTCAAGCCCCGCATCAGGCTCTGCACTGACAGCACGGAACCTGCTTGGGATTCTGTCTCCCTCTCTCTCTCTGCCCCTCCCCCATTCTCTCTCTCTCTTAAAATAAATTAAACTTAAAAAAAATAAATATATTAGTTACTTTATTACCATGTGACAAATTACCACAAACTTAGTGGCTTTAAATGACACTGATTAGCTCTCAGTTCTGTGCATCAGATGTCTGGCAAGAAGTGGGTTGGTTTTCTACTCAGGGTCTCATGAGCAGAAATCAAGATACCATCCAGGCTGAGGGCTCATCTGGGTTCAGGGACCTTCTCCAAGCTCATCGGTTGTTGGCAGAATTCATTTCCTTAGGTTGTAGGGTTGGGGTCCCCGCGGTCCATCTAGCTGGGAGCTGGGACCACTGTCAGCTTCCAGAGGCTGCCTGCTATTCCTCGCCATGTGGCCCCAGGATAGCTTGCAGGATGCACACCTGTTTCCTTCCAGGCCGACCAGAACACATCTGTCTAACTCCTCCCGTGCAGTCAGCCAGTCCAGTCAGAGAAAACTCTCTGCTTTTAAAGGGCTCAGGTGACTAGGTCAGGCCCACCTGAATAATCTACCTATCTTAAGGTTAACTGATTTTGAGCCTTCATCTTCTCCAAGGGGTCCATAAATGAGTGTTTAATTGAAACTTGGGAGAAGGTATAGGTCAGAAAGGCGGGGAATCTCGAGGGCTGTCTTTGAATTCTGCCCCCACAATAAAGTGACAGAAGTAAAACAGGTACAAGGAGGAAACCAAAAGGTCACCAGAATAGGAATTCTATGATTATTAAAAATATATATAATGAAGGGCATGGGAAAAGAAGAGTTTCCTATCAGTGTGGGAAGAGACAGATTGATAAATGCTAATGGAGAGAAATGGGTAACAATTTGAAAATAAAAAGGAACATCATACTGTATAAAAATGAATTTGAGGTTGATTAAATATGTACATAAAAAAACAAAAATCATTAGGTATTAGGCAAACATACCAGTAAATCTTTTTTATTTCAAAGGCAGAAAGATTTCACTTGATTACTTGAATATTCGAGGCTTCCACGTATCCCAAACACCACAAGTAAAATTAGAGACAAGTGAAAAACTAGAAAAAGTATTTTGACACATGACCACTTAGAAAATTGTTTTTAAATGTTTCTTTACTTTTGAGAGAGACGGAACGAGAACCAGCAGGGAGGGGCAGAGAGACAGGGAGACAGAGGATCCAAAGCAGGCTCTGCATTGGCAGTACAGGAACCGTGAGAGCATGACCTGGGCCGAGGTTGGACGCTGAACCGACTGAGACACCCAGGTGCCCTGACAAACAACTACTTTAGCAAATTCTCCTCCCCACGCATGATGCATCCTAAAACAGAAGAAGAGAACATCCCTGTAGAATAGACAAATACCGTAAAAAGCAATTCACAAAATAGAAATGGTCAATAAACATGAAATTATGTCATGAATCATCATGAAATTTAGGACCTAATACTGGACCTGTGGAGTCAGTGTTTATATGAGGTAACACAGTTCAGTGTTTGTATGGAGGCTGGGAAATGGGCTACCCTGTGCTCTTTGTTGTAACGTAAAATGGCATAAGCTTGCTGAAGGCTAATTTGGTAATACTGGTCCAGAGCTGATGAATGGTCAGAAGGAAACCGCTTATCCCGTTTTACATAACAAATCCACATATTAATTAGGAATATTCGGTCATAGCGGACATTGAGTATTTACTCACTGATCTGGTTTAGTCTTCAGAACAATCCTGGTATTATTCTCGGCTTACTGATAAAGACAACTGACTCCAACATACACCCACAGCTATACTCCTTATGTGTAGGTGAATTGCACTGGAACACGGATCTTCTGTACCGTCCACCGTGCTAAAACAGCCAGGGGTGGTGCATACCGTGGAGGCTGACGTATGTCTGGCCCTGCCCCCGTCCACTTGTTGTACCCAGCGTGTTATCATGCTATTGTCAAGAATGAGCCTAGAGAGCCGTATGCTGATGTAAGTGGAGATATGGAGGTAGGAAAGAGAAAACAAAAACAAAGCTCTGTAGTCCACTGAGATCTGCCCAAACTAGGTTTGCCATGGGGCTTATAACGGTTGCTCACTGTCTAAAGGACTTCAGATTTTCACAGGACCTGCGCCTTCATGTCAGATAAACAAGCATAACTAGAAAAGCTCTGAGAACCAGAAATGAGAAAAATTGGTAACACTGAAGCATATAAAAGGCTATTTTCATTTCATGGCTCCTAGTATTATTTAATACGATTAATACGTTTAATACATTTAATACGTTCATTCTTTTTGTTTGCTGTAAAAGCAGAAATTAAGAAGCCAAATGCTTGCTACGTGGCACTTCAGAATTTAATGCATTAAACAGCTGGGAATAGAACTTGAGGCATTTTGTTTTCCATTACTGCCTGAAGCAGTTTGTACCTCAGCAAAGCTAGTCTTCTGAAACCAAAAGAAATGGTGTAATGAGAACTTTGATTTTTGTAAGTTAGACAAATTTCTGAGAAGCATATTTGGAAACGTATTTAATTTACATCTTTAACAATACTGTAATTTCACACTTGGATGGAAGTTTTGTTACATAAAACTCCATAAATATCTTAGATTAAGACTCTTAAAACCTGCTAGATATTCAAGAAGTAAACAGACTTACTGTCATAAACCAAAAGTGTGAAAGCAGCTGATAATCTGAGAATCGACTACTTTATTCAGTGTTCTATCATCTGGACACAACATGTGAATTAAACCTGTGCTCTGAAACAGACACATATTTCCTTGTACTGCAGCTGCCGTGTACATGAACCACCGTCTTGTCTCAGTTGGCTTATGAGCCCCGGCCAGGCGGTGCTGCCCCCCACCCCCCGGGTGTCCCGGGTGCTCTGGGCTCGGCTGCAGATGACGAGCAGCCAGATGACACCATGGCTGGGGCTGCATGCAGTTCCCAGGGGCTCAGCTGCAGGTGCACCGGCCTGACACAGCCGTCCCTGAGCGTACAACGGAAGAAGTTTGGGCAGAAAAACGATTTGTGTCCTAAACAAAAGTATGAGGAAGAATTAAGTCAGCTCTGTTTAGTGTGCGCATGTGTATTGTGTATGTGTTCTGTGTGTGTGTGTGTGCTGTGTGCACACACGTGTGTTGTGTGCACATGTGTGTTGTATGCGTGCACGTCTATTGTGTGCGTGTTGTGTGTGCATGCGCATATGTATGCACGTGTGTGCATGTGTATTGTGTGTTGTGTGTGCATGACTGTTTGTGTTGTATGCGTGCACACGTGTATTGTGTGTGTCGTGTGTGTGTGTTAAACTCACTGCTTTTCCATTCGCCCAGGTAGGTGCAGACATCCTCCTGGGGACCAGGACTGACACCAGAGCCTCAAAGCTTTCTACCCAGATGTGATGGGAGGATGTTTTTCATAACTTTGCAGCAATGTCTTGGAAGGTTGTGAGATTCTCCAACTTAGACCAATGGTCTAGGTGATAGATGATGTGGGCTGGGTACTTAGATTCAGAGCCTGGTGGCCTGGCCCTTACTTCCAGACGCACCAAGAAAGTTCTTGAGCCACATAAAGCCTCTCCTTCACCAATACAACTTCTGCACCCTTGCGTGTAGAATGCACCAGTTGTGGTTGCTTGAATTGGGCAACTGGCTTGAGTTTCCAGGTGCTCCTGAGGCAACATTCCCTTGGGCATTTCTTCTCCAGCACCCCTGCTGGGTATGCTGGCTCTGCCTTGTGGGGGGGGGGGGACTACTCTCTGCTCACACTTGTTAACAGGATTTTGAGAGCCTCACTGAAATACAGTTTCTGACGCTGCTCCTCCTTTCCCTTTGATAAAAAGAACAGTCTGCAGCCTGGAATGATCGCTGGTAGGAGTGTGTTAGATCAGAAACCAGAAGACTTAGCAGGCCTCTCAGCGCAGGATCAGCGAGGGCAAAGGTTATAGTTAGCATGGAAGGAGAAAGAGTCTAAGCAAGCATTAGGAGCCCAAGAAACATCCCCACGTAGCTCCCCAGTGCCCTTGTTATTTGTGCCAGGATGTACTATGTCTCCAGACTGAACTGGCAAGAGCTGTGTGATGATGGATCTCTGTTCTGGGAGAGGCACTCAGACGTTTCCATCAGGGTCTTTTATGTCTCTCTCGGTCACATAGCCAAGTCAGGCTGTTCGACTGGTTACACTGGGTATAAGCCATCAATAAACAAACTGGTCCTGCCCCACATCAGCAGACTGCGAACTTTAAACGGCACATCATAGATCATTAGCTCACTGCCCTTATCTCTAATAAATGTTGGTGCCAGAATCCCAGCACCTCCAGAGATAAACCTCTGAACGAAGTCATGCCTTTCAAATTATTATTATGTGTTATTCTTTTCCCCCAAACCTTGGCTATCTATAGAATAGGGAAAAACCCATTTTCCAAAGTAAGAACTGTCTCCCAATGAATATTGTTCTAAGTAGGTATTGTTTTGAACATTTCAGTTCACCAAATTTCCAGCGCAAGAATGCCCATAATCGTGTACAAGTTTAACAATAGTTTTACCTCCTTCCAGCACTGAAAATATTTTGGGAAGAGGGGATTGCTTTTTGAAGAACTGAGATATAATTTATAAACCATAAGCCACTCTTTAAAAGTCTACAGTTTGGTGATTTTTAGTCCATTCACGAGATTTTATAAATATTACCACTATGTTATTGCACAAAATCTGTATCTCCCCAAAAGAAATCCCATACCCATTAACAATCACCCCACCCCATTTGGCTCCTCCCCGTGCTCCTCCCCTCCCCCAGCAACTATAGATTTACGGTCTGTCTCTGTGGAACTAGCATGAACATTTCATGTGAATGCACTCATACACTATGTGACTTTTTGTGACTGACTTCTTTCACGTGGCGTCATGTTTTCAAGTTTCATCCCTGTTGTAGCAGGTGTCAGCACCTCATGCTCTTCTTTTTCTGAGCCATAATTTCACATCTACACAATTTACACACCCAACATTCTCTATTTACAGAGTACAATTCAATGACCTTTGGTATATTCAGAGTTGTCGACCCTTGCTACGATTTTAGAGTATTTTTACCTTATCTTTGAGTGTCTTCTATTTGGAGTTTCCCGAGCTTCTTGGATATCTAGATTAATGATTTCCATCAGATTTGGTAAGTTTTCAGCCACTATTTATTCACATATTGTCGAAGCTTCTTTCTCTCTCCCCTCTCCCTGGACTGCCATTTTGCATACATTGGTAGAGTTGATGATGCCCTATGAGTCTCCGAGGCTCTATTCATTGTTCTTCATTCCTTTTTCTTTCTGTCCTCAAACTGGGTAATCTCAATGGACCTGTATTTAGTTCTTCAATCGCTTCTTCTGCCTGCTCAGATCTGCTCCTGGGCTCCTTCACTTCACTTACTGTACTTCTCAGTCTCAGTGTTTATATTGGGTTCTTTTTTTAAAAAACGAATTTCTATTTCTTTGTTGATATTCTCTATTTGATGATGTATCATTCTTATACCTTGTTGATATTCTCTATTTGATGATATATCATTCTTACACTTTCCTGTAAGCATATATATATGGTCACTTTTAGTTCTTTGAATATACTTAAACAACAGGTTTAAAGTCTTTGTCTACAAAGTCCAGTATCTGGACTTTCTCAGGGACAGCTTCCTTTGACTGTTTGTTTGTTTGTTTTTTTTTTTGTCCAGGATGTTGGCTGTGTTTTCTTGTTTCTTTGTGTGTCTTATAAATTTTGTTGGGAATTGAACATTTAAAATAATCTAATGTGGCAACTCTGGAATTCAGATTCTTTTTCACTCCCTAGGGCTTTTTGTTTTTGCTGCTTTTGTTGTTATTTGTTTAGTGAATATTCAAAATTGATTTTGTAAAGTCCTTATTCCTCTTCATGTGTCCCCACTGAAGGGTTTGCTTGGTTAGCTCAGTGGTCAATTAATGATTTGGTGGAGATTTCCTTAAATGTCCAGAACCAATATGCCTCCCAGTCTGTAAAGTGGCTCTGTGTGTGTTTTGGGGACATGCCTTCAAGATTCCATCAGGAAGTTGACAACTCTGGTTTAGCCTTCACTTTCTCCTTGTGTGGAACCTCAAAGTTAGCCAGAGGTGCGAGTTTAGGGCCTTCTTAGGTCTTTCCTGAGAATGTGCAGAGTCTTGTGGGGCAGAACAGCTCTGTATATGCAAATAGCCTTCCAGATTTCCATTAATCTAGAAGAATCCCAGGAATATCCCCAAGCTTCATACTAAAAGTTATACAACTTTTTGGAGCCCCTATGGACATTTTATTTGCCAGCTTTTCCTTTTAAGTTTTTTGGTTAGTCTATTGTTTGGCCAACTCTTATCCATTGCTTTAGGCAGCTGCCACATTAGGTAATTGCCTCTAATTGTTTGCAGCAAAGGCCCCTGGGGAAAAGACTTCTTAGCAGTGGAAGGGTTCCAAGTAAGGTAAAATAAAGACAGTATTATGAGTGGCTTCTTCTGGGGAACCATCAGGTGATAAAATCATGATAATTCTCTGTGAATGTGCTTTGAAGGAGCTCTGACCCCATTCTACCCTGTCCAGTGTATTTTAGGATGCTGATTTTTACTGTGATTACAGATTACTGTTTTTCAAAACTATGGCTGATCTGAGGAGAAGAATGGAAATAGATCAAATTTTAAAACCACAAATCTGACTGTTCTTACCAAGATTGAGCCATTTTTCTTGAATAAATTACTCCTAGATTGTTGCAAGCCTTTGGTTAATTTCTAAGGTTCTGTAACAATTGGTTCTGACCATTTCCCCCCATTGTTCTCATTGCTTTTAAAGATTCTTGGAGGATTATAGAGAGGACTAATTTTGGAGATTATTTGTAGGACTCAGGTTCAAACAGAAGAATATCTTATAGATGTCTTTCACTAAATCTCCCGCTACATTTTATTGTTGATATTGGTAGTATCATAAACTATGTTAAAAATCAAATTAATCTTAAACCATATAGTGGTTACATTATAAATTAAAGTAAAATCATTACAAAATTAACTAGTCAAAATTATACTAGTACTTTCTTACTAAAAGTGTCCTGTGCCTATATACATAATCTTGTCATGGACTGGAGAATAAATCAAGGGTCGTCTCATTTAATTCTGGATTAAAAATCTTGTGGGAAAACACAAATGCTATGCTTCATACTAAAGGTTATGCTGATGTGAGATCTCAGTGGGCTTTATCTTTAAGTAACGGTCAACTTTTCCTACATGTTAAAATCCTAATCAAGTTTTATAGACTTCCTATTCTGACTAACTGCAAAATTGTGTACATCTAGTTTTTGGTTATTTATGATGCCTTGGCCATTAGAGAGAATCTATGAAAATTGAAATTATACTCTCCATGAACTCCGATAAGCCAGGGGGTTCACAAATCTTTACTTTACTTCCATGTGCTTCCACTGCCAAGATTCCAGGCCACTTTCCTTAAACTATTTCTGCTTCCATCTGCTTTCATTTCAATAAATTAGCCACTTTATTAAAAGGAAATGACCCTCTTTATTTTCAAAAATACTCTTTTCTCTGAAGGGTACTTTGTTGGATTAAGGTAGTCATTCCAGCTTTTCCTTGA
Source organism: Puma concolor (assembly GCF_028749965.1). Taxonomy (NCBI): domain Eukaryota; kingdom Metazoa; phylum Chordata; class Mammalia; order Carnivora; family Felidae; genus Puma; species Puma concolor. Next base: position 116,332,697 of record NC_141676.1, read on the forward strand.
CTAGTGTTGGAATGGACAAAGACATACCATGCCTAAAAATATATATTTGTGTTTTTATGTTTAAAGTGTATTTAATTGAAAAAAAAATGTGTATTTAACTGTAGGCAGCATATAGTTTAGTTTTGTTTTCTTAGCCAGTCTTAAAAATTTCTGCCTTTAAACTGGGGATTTTAAACCATAAACTTTTAATGTAATTATTGATATGATTTAGTTGAAGTCAACTACCTTACTCTTTGTTTCTATTTGTCTCATATGTTCTTTATTTTTCTACCTTCCTGTTTTTTGGACTACTTGAACCTCTGTAATAATTCAATTTCATCTTCTTTTTCTTGGTTTATTACTGAACCATTTTTCTGATGTCACTGTAGTGATTGATTCCTCCTCTGCCTTTGAGAAAAAATTGACATATAACACTATAAATTTAAGGTGTACAGTGTGATGATTTGATACACACATGTGTTGTAAATTTTTTTAATGTTTATTTATTTTTGACAGAGAGAGAGAGAGAGAGAGACAGAGCATGAGTGGGGGAGGGGCAGAGAGAGAGGGAGACACAGAATCCGAAGCAGGTTCCAGGCTCAGAGCTGTCAGCACACAGCCTGATGTGGGGTTCGAATTCACAGACCACGAGATCATGACCTGAGCTAAAGTCGGACACTCAACCGACTGAGCCACCCAGGCGCCCCGGTACACACGTGTATTGTGAAATTATCACCACCATAACACTAACACATCCTTTACCTCACTTTTTTGTTGTTGTGGTGGTGAGAACATTTAAGATCTAGTCTCTTAGCAACTTTCAAGCATATAATACAGTATTGTTAACTATGGTCACCATGCTGTGTATTAGATCCCAGAATGTATTCATCTTATAACTGGAAGTGCGTACCATTTGACCAATTCCTCATTTCCCCCACCTGGCAAACCATTAATCTACAATCTGTTTCTATGAATTTGGTTTTTTTTTGAAGATTCCATATATAAGTGAGATCATACAGTGTTTGTCTTTCTCTGACTTATTGCAGTTAGCATAAAGCCCTCCAAATTTACTCCTGTTCCTGCAAATTGGCAGGATTTCCTTCTTTTTTTAATTTAATTTTTAAAAACGTTTTATTTATTTTTGAGAGAGACAGAGCGCAAGCAGGGGAGGGGCAGAGAGAGAGGGAGACACAGAATCAGAAACAGGCCCCAGGCTCAGAGCTGTCAGCACAGAGCCTGACATGTGGCTCAAACCCACAAACTGTGAGATCATGACCTGAGCTGAAGTCAGATGCTCAGCCGACGGAGCCACCCAGGTGCCCCGGATTTCCTTCTTTTTTTAAATGGCTGGATAATATTCCCTTGTATGCATATACCATATTTTTTTTAGCCACTCATCTGTTGATGGACACTTAAGTCACTGCAATGAGCACAGGAGTACAGATGTGTCTTTAAGACAATGATTTCACTTCCTCCAGATAGGAACTCAGAAGTGGAATTCCTGGATCATAGGGTATTTCTATTTTTAATTTTTTGAGGAACCTCCATCTTGTTTTCTATCGTGGCTTCACCAAGTTACATTCCCACCAACAGTGCAAGAAGGTTCCCTTTTCTCTACATCCTCACCAGTATCTGTTACTTTTTGTCTTGTTGATAATAGCCATTCTTAGCCATTGATTCTTGAGATTAAACATTCCTGGGACTTGCAGACAAAATCCCTGGTCCTCCATCATTGGTGGCACATGTCTCATTTCCTCAATCCAATCTTCTAAACAAGGCATTAAGCAGTTGTGAGCCCTGGAGCCTGTGCCTCATTGTGCTGAAGAAATAGCCACTCTAGTAGGATGTGGAGGAAATAGTTCTAATTCTTAGTTTTTCCAGGCTTCCTTGAGTTCCTCTTCCTTTCTGTCTTTGTTATTCTTTCTGGGATTCTATTACATTGGCTCTGGACATGCACTCTTTTCCCGGACGCTAAATACACGTTGGCGTCAGCTCCCTTCAGGCTGGGAGGAGACTTCCTACATGACCTTCTGACACATCTGCCTCTCGTTCTAAGGGAGGGGCTCATCCTGGGGGTGGGGTCAGCAGTCAGGCTTTTCTGAGCTGCCAGATGCCCTGTTGTTCTAATCCTTTCCAGGACTTAAACTTTGCGGGTAGGCAGGGATAGGGGACGATGTACTTCCTTTTACTCCAACGTGGGATCTGGAGAATCTTTTTCAGAGGGATTTATCCATACTGTTTGCCAGGCATGATGCTAGACCTGAGATTCTGCCCATGCAAGAGAGTGCCTGGCTGTGGGAGAGGCATGTGTAAGCAGTTGAGGGAGTCTTGAGTGGAACTTACACAAACTGGGTGTTTGTGGTCTTAACCCTTCCCTGTCTGGTTCGTAGTACCAGACCTGGCAGAGCTCCCTTTATGACTTCTTGACAGGGTATGGTGGGGAATGCAGAAGGGTCTTCTGGTGGCTATGGTTCATAGTTTGCATAGGTGGTGTTCCAGTGGGTCCACAGTAGCTAATAGAGTGCAGGGTCCTATCCAGGGAAGGCTTGGAGTTGGGGCTTTTATTCCAAACAAGAATGTTAATCTGCCTGAATTTAGAAATGGTTACTTTTTTGTGACTAGCAAAATGTTTCTGTTTTAAATGGAAAGAACCATTTTTTAAAATTACTTATTTATTTTGAGACAGATATAGCATGAGAGGGAGAGGGGCAGAGAGAGAGGGAGACAGAGAATCCCAAGCAGGCCCCACACGGTCAGCATGGAGCTTGGTGTGGGGTTTGAACCCATGAAACCATTAGATCATGATCTGAGCTGAAACCAAGAGTCAACCAACTGAGCCACCCAGGTGCCCCTGAACCATTTCTTTTTTTTTTTTTTTAATTTTTTTTTTTCAACGTTTATTTATTTTTGGGACAGAGAGAGACAGAGCATGAACGGGGGAGGGGCAGAGAGAGAGGGAGACACAGAATCGGAAACAGGCTCCAGGCTCTGAGCCATCAGCCCAGAGCCCGACGCGGGGCTCGAACTCACGGACCGCGAGATCGTGACCTGGCTGAAGTCGGATGCTTAACCGACTGCGCCACCCAGGCGCCCCTCTTTTTTTAAAAGTAGGCTTCATGCCCAGCACAGGACCCAACACAAGGTTTGAACTCACGACCTTGAATTCAAGACCTGAGCTGAGATCCACAGTCAGATGCTTAAGTGACTGAGCCACCCAGGTGCCCCTGGAAAGAACCATTTTATTTCTTGCTAGAGAAAGGGCTCTCTCTAGACTTCCACACACCCCTCACTTGGCTGCTGCAATGATGGATGATTCCTCTTTGAATATGCAGTGTTTACAACTTTAGGAATTTAAATTGTTTAGGGATAAGCTGTAGTGGAGTGCTATCGGTGAGGGGTATAAAATCCTAGGGCTTCCAAATGACCTTTTCCTTGAAGTTGGGGAGAAGCTGTGAGTTAAGCCTCTTGTAAACCAGGCTGAGTGACATCGTAGGCACAGGTGGAAGATCAACTTATGCGGGGGATTGTCAACAGGGATCCTGACAAGTAATCATAGCTGTAGAAACTGGGAACCTTGGGAGGTAAGGGAGGCAACTAAATTTGCAAACCTTGCTTAGAACTCCCTAGTGAAGGTTTGCATCCTAGAGGCCACGTCTCCAGAATTTACAGGTAGGGGATGTTAATGTCAGAAATGTGAGGCGTCAGGGTCCTTGGCGTGTACTGAAAAGTCACCTCTGGTCACCAGCAAGAACAACAGCAGAGTAGAAAGAACTGAACTAGCAGCCACAGTTGGAGTTGAGTCTTGCTTGGCCTGAGAGTCAGCCATTCCTGGTGGCCCGGCCTTCTATTCCAGGAACTGTTGTCCACTATATTCAAGGGTTGATTCTCTTTGCTGAGAAACGAAGAATGGATTGCCCTAAATCTCTGTAAAGCCTGAAACATTTGGTCCCAAATTCTGCATGGATTTTTTCTGAAAGGGTCACAGCAGATTGGAAATGTCAATGGAAATCTTACGGAATCATCCTGCTGTTTGAGGCTGCTTCCCGGCTTGCCAAGGACCAGCCCCATTGTGCAAGCCTGCCGCCTTTGTTCTCCAAGGGCCACTCCCTCTTCCTCCCCTGGCAGGACGTCAGAACACACTTAGCACAAACTTCGCTTCTGGACGTCAGCCACAGCTTGGCTCCTGCTCCCTCTAGTGGGGCCGCAGCGGACCTGACCGTCTGTTTCTCCAGAGCCTGTTCCGTGGCTCCTGTCCGTAGATGCTCTGGCCTGGGATTGCTTGGCAGGCTGCAGGATAGTTGTTTCCTCTCCTCCTGCAGCCTCGGCTTGTCTCATGTCCTTCCTTGTCCCCATGCTTCCCCAGGAACTGAGTTAGGCAATACAACGGAGCCTGAGTTTACAGCCTTAGAGAGAGTGTGAGATCGTAGGGTTGTTTCTAACACTTTTCTAGGCTTAATATGTCTTCACTCTCTGAGGGAGAGCTATTCACCAGTTGGGGTGGGGTCGCAGATGCCGTTAGACACTGTTAGTTACTGTCAGGGTTTCACACACAAGAAGGGTAAAGGCAGTCTCCACCTGATTAAACTTAAAATATTTCTCTTATTTTCTAAGACTTATCTACATTCATCCGTGGCCAAACCAGGAAACTAAGTGGAGGTGTAGTATAAATCCTTACCCTGAATTTCTCCAAGACTTTAGAGATGCTTACATGGTTGAGGCGTTGCTTTTGATTGACTCGTGATAGAACTGGAGAGCCAAAGGGGCTTGGGTTTGGATTTTTCTACCATATATTGTGCAGATTCTGCCAGTGGCCAAGGATATCTACTCCATTAAATACTGAGGAACTGGGGAAATAACCAGGTGGGCTTATGGTAGAGCAGCCTTGGGTCAAACATCCACTTACAATTGACCCTGCAAGTCTCCATAGTGATAAGAAGACCACATAGCATTTTATTTTTCCAGGAATTAACCACCAAGACTAACAGCCAACAATCCCTGAGAGGTTTGGGTATTTTACTTTCTTCAATACTTTCTCCTTTGAGACTTTCAGCGCCCCCACCAGAGAAAGCTAGGAGGCTGGACCACCATGCCTACTCGTGATGTTAAGGTAGGATTCACCACCAGGCAAACCTCTCTTTCAGTGTTGACTTTGGATAGATTGGAAAACAGCACCTGGTCCTCAGCATACCTTACTGTCTTACGCTGCTAAACAATCCTTGTAGTGAATGGTGTCTTCTAAAGTTACGCACTGCACAATTTGGCTACCTATGCGTGCTGTTCCTGCCGGCCTCCACCCTATTCAAAGGATTGGTCTGTGAGCTAACACAGTTCTAGGAATTGGGTGAAGGTCATGGCTGTCTGCATTGGAGGCTTAATTAGACCCTTGTTTTCAAGACTCAGAATTTCTGTTACACAAACAGAGTTGAACATTACTGGCCTGCTCACCTGTCTTGATCTAAGTGATCTCGTGTTCAAATAACGATGAGCAGAGTCAGAAAAGGCTTGAGCTGTAGAGCTCTCTGATGAAGAGCTGTTATTGATTTTGTGGAATTTCGTGTCCCTGAAATGCGGGAAGCCATTTGGTTCCCAGTGTCTCTGGCCAGCATATCTGCCCTGTGGAGAACCACGCCTCCAGGAATTTGCAGATGTTGGCCTGTGTCTGCCCTGCATCTCGATGCAGGGCGAGCCTTCTGCATCCCGGACAGGATGCAAGTGAGGGTAGACAGTGATTGTCCAATTCACATGTTCTAAATGCACTCAGGATTTCTATGCTGTGAAGTCCTCAAGTGACAGAAATTACAATACGGAAGTCAGAACCTACCTGGGGCCGCCTCTGAGTTCAAATTTCTATCCATTAGTTGAGAATCAAGAAAGCAACTCCTGGCCGCTTCTGTTTGGACAGTTGAATCCTTAATCTGGAATCACATTTGCATCACTGAAGAAGCCCAAGGTGAGTCTGGTGCCTGTTTGACCCAGCAGCTCCACATTCCCTGTCTAGTTCCGAAACTGCTCCGTTTGCCAGCTCCAGGCATTCACATTCCCTGTCCAGTCCCATACCTTCTCCCCCCGTTTGCCAGCTCCAGGCATCCACATTCCCTGTCCAGTCCCATACCTTCTCCCCCCCGTTTGCCAGCTCCAGGCAGCAGCATCCTGCAAATGTTTCCCATCTCTGCCTGGGTCTCCCTCTGCTGCTGCCACATGATGGGTGTCCAGATGTGCTGCCCAGATCCCTCTTCCAGTGGGGACTCAGCCCCATTGTGGGGACGGCAGTGCGCAGACAGCTTCCCGTTGCCAGCTCCCTTGGGAGCTCAGAATCACCTTGCTCAGCAAGGTCACTGCTGGTTGGGGAAGCTCACATCCACTGATAAGTAGCACAAGGCAAAAGGGCTTGGTGTTGCAGCCCAAGGTGGGACAACTGTGGTGTGCGATGTGCACTCTGCAATTGTTGGGCTTGCACTGCAGTTTCACTTCTCCTTCTGCCCAGTTCTGCTTCCTTTCGCTCCCTTTGTAAGGCCTAATTCCTAAAAAACGCAGTCTCAAAATTAGGTGATAAGATGGGGTTTTGGAGCTGGGACACTCCCTGCTGCACTGGTGATGAGAACCCCATCACTGCTGGTAGGAGAAACACATAGAAACTTTCCCTGGTAGCCTCCTGTGGTGGTCTGTCTTTCCTTTGGTGGCCCCCTGTGGTGGTCTGTCATGGGAAAGGAAGCACCAGCAAGTGCAAGCATCACCTCCAAGTGAGATATGGAGGACGTAGAAGCAATAGGCATGAACGAATTGGATTGCTATTGCCACACATCTTCATGATTCAGAAAGGTAATAAATAGGCAACTGAAATTGGGTATGAAAGCCAGAGGCCTATTTAATTGTATATAAAGAAATGTTAACCTGATGTTCATAGCAGCACTATCAACAAGAGCCAAACTATGCAAAGAGCCCAAATGGAATACTACTCAGCCATCACGAAGAATGAAATCTTGCCATTTTCAGTGACATGGATGGAACTAGACAGTATTATGCTAAGTGAAATCAGAGAAAGACAAATCCCATATGCCATATGATCTCACTCACATGTGGAATTTAAGAAACAAAACACATGAACATAGGGGAGAAAAAGAAAGGCAAATCATAAAAGAGACTCTTAGCGATAGAGAACAAACTGAGGGTTGCTGGAGGGGAGGTGGGTAGGCGGATGGGGGACACAGGTGTTGGGGATTAAGGATTGCACCTGCTGTGATGGGCACCGGGTGAGGTGTGGAAGTGCTAAGTCACTATGTTGTACACCTGAAACTAATATTACACTGTATGTTAACTATTGGAATTTGAGTAAAAACTGGAAACTACAAAAAGAAAGAAAAAAAGAAATGTTTATTTCCTGACACCAGGAAGGCAGAGAAAGATGATGAAGGCCAGCATCCAACTGCTGGAGTTGACAGCATGTCAAAAATGGTTAAAATGCCCAAACAAGACAGATCCATTGTGTCACATCTAGGGCCCTGGTTGGGAGAATCTGGGCCCCTAGCACCAAAGATGGGGATATCTGGGTAGATGACCCTAAATTTTGGCTCCTCAGCATTCCTTGAATGTGCAGAAATGGTCCATGCTTCCTGTTAACAGCTAGTGGTTCCTTGTGTGGAAAGAAAATGGAGCATAGACATTCCTCCTGCAGAGTGACATGTGTCCCCTCTTCTTTTTTTTTTTACTTTTTAAAAAAAATGTTTTTAAATTTATTTCTGAGAGAGAGAGACAGAGTGTGAGTGGGGGAGGGGCAGAGAGAGAAGGAGACACAGAATCCGAAGCAGGCTCCAGGCTCCGAGCTGTCAGCACAGAGCCCGATGTGGGGCTTGAACTGACGAACTGTGAGATCATCACCTGAGCCGAGGTTGGACGCTTAACCGACTGAGCCACCCAGGTGCCCCTCGTCTGCTTTCTTAGTGTCCGTGCCTTTGCCAGAGAATACATCTCTACCCCGGCTGCCGACAAACTCAGCTGTAGTGACACAGCAAAGTATCCTCTAGTCTGGAACTGAGAGTGACAACGAGCCACACCCCCGCATGCACATCAGTACTCTCATAAATCCTCTGTTCCCAGAGCATATTTTAGAATATACTTTAACTATGTTCCAGATTTATATGATGGTTCAGTGGTGTTCTCCTATGAGTTTTAAAATTTTAATAGGAAATATACATTCATTGAAAACAACAGCAAAAATGTTAGCCTTAATTTAAAACAAAATAAGCATTATATCATTAATGTTTAAAACTAACCTTAAAATATCTACCAGCAGATGGCAATATAATCTTAAATATTACTGGTAATAGGAGATTAATTTATTAAAATAAATAAGTTTAACTAATTAATTAATGAAAATAAAGATGCATGGTTCTCCTGCACCAAGATTTTTTTCTTTTTAAAATGTCTATTTGAATGCCACAAAAAGTCATTAATTTTTTTAAGTTAAGTTTTAGAGTTCCAGTAAAGTTGCAGTGTTATGTTAGTTTTAGGTGTACAATATGGTGATTCGACAACTGCGTACATCATTACTTGGTGCTCATCAAGGTAAGTGTGCTCTTATTCCCCAGCCCCTCCCCCACCGCCCCCCTCCCCTCCACACTCCTCTCCCCTCTGGTAGCTCTCAGTGCTCTCTCTGCCTGCAGTTAAGAGTCTGTTCTGTGGTTTTCTCGCTCACTTTTTTTTCCCCTTTCCTTGTTTGTTTTCTTTCTTAAATTCCAATATGAGTAAAATCATACAGTATTTGTCTTCTCTGACTGAAAAAGTCATTAATTTTATGACTATAAAATATATATTATCATTAGAATGCAACCTTAATTGTAAAACAAAATTATATGCTCGTTCTGAATTTATGATAATTCTGACATGGTCTATATGCAAGTATTATTGATTTCTAAGATTCAAAATACTCTCTTTTATTTTTATTTATTTTCTTTGAGAGAGAGGAAGAGACAGAATTCGTAGCAGGCTCCAGGCTCCAAGCTGTCAGCACAGAGCCCGATGTGGGGCTCAAACCCACGAACCAGCCCCCTGAACTGTGAGATCATGACCTGAGCCAAAGTTAGTCGCCTAACCAACTGAGCGACCCAGATGCCCCACAGAATACTCTCTTAAATGTCAGGTCCTGACTTGTTAGGAGAATCTTAAAATCATCTGCTTTTCCCAACCAATTAAACAATTCTTAGACACTTTTGCCAGCTGTAATTGTTGGCTCTGGGCCCTTTTATAACTTAAAGTGCTTACGTACGTGACACACAGAGTCTGTCACATTTTTCCATAACATATGATAAACTAAACGTGTACATAAATACAGAATGAAGTTAGTTAGCCAAAAGTTAGCTTACTATAATATTCTGGAATTTACCTTGAATTTCCTCAGTTAGATTTCTTTTTAATTTATAGGACAATTGGAAGTCCCACCCAGAATTACTAGGCAAGAAGAAAGAAAAAGCATTCAAATTGGAAAGGAAGAAATAAAACAGTCACTGCTTGCAGATTCCATACTGCCATATATTGAAAACCCTAAAGACGTTAAAAGTAACAAATTCAGCAAAGTTGGAGATACAAACTCATATGCAAAAATCTGTTGCATTTACATTAATAATGAACTATCAGAAAGAGAAATTGAGAAAACAGTCCCATTTAAAGATGCATAGGAAAGAATAAAATACCTAGGCACAAATTTAATCAGGGAGGTGAAAGTTCTGTACATTGAAAGTTCCAAGACATTAATGAAAAAAATTGAAGATGACACAAATAAATGGAAAGATACTCCATGCTCATGAATTGGAAGAATTAATATTGTTAAAATGCCCATACTACTAAATGCCATATACAGATTCAATGCAATCCCCATCAAAATTCCAATGGCATTTTTCACAGAAGGAGAACACACAATCCTATAATTTGTATGGAACCACAAAAGACCCAGAATAGTCAATGCAATCTTGAGACAGAAAAAAAAAAAAAAAAAAAAAAAAAGCTGGAGGCGTCATAGTCCCTGATTTCAAATTACATTACACAGCTATAACAATTAAAACAGTAAGGTATTGGCATAAAAACAGACACACAGATCAGTGGAACAGAATACAGAGCCTAGAAATAAACCCACACATACATGGTCAATTAATTTATGACAAAGGAGCCATGAATATACAATGGAGAAAGGACAGTGTCTTAAATATTTGGTGTTAAAAAACTGGACAGCCACATGCAAAGCAATAAAACTGGACCACAATCTTACCCCACACACAAACACTAACTCAAAATGGATTAAAGAATGTAATACCTGAATGAAGATAAATACCTGTAATATTTGAATGTAAAACCTGAAACCATAAAACTCCTAGAAGAAAACATAGGAGGTAAGCTCCCTGACCTAAGTCTTGGTGATGGTTTTTTGAATCTGACACTAAAAGCAAAAGCAATGAAAGCAAAAATAAGCACTTGGGACTATATCAAATTAAAAAGCTTCTGCACAACAACAATAAAAATCGTAAAAAGGTAATCTGTATGGGAGAAAATAAATGCAAATCACGTATGAGACAATGGGGCCAATATCCAAAATATATGTAGAACTCCACTCAATATCAAACAAAACAACCCCCCCCCCCAACAATCTGTTTAAAAAATAAGCAGAAGTCCTGAACAGACATTTTCCCAAAGATATACAGATGGCCAATATGTACGTGAGAAGATGCTCAACATCACTGATAATCAGAGAAATGCAAATAAATACCATGAGATAACAATGAATAACACATCACACCTGCTAGAACTGCTATCATCAAAAAGACAAGAAATAACAAGTGTTGGCGAGAATATGGAGAAAAGAGAACCCTCTTGCATTGTTGCTGGGTGCAGACGTGTGGAAAACAGGATGGAGTTTCCTCAAAAATTTAAAAATAGAAATACCATATGATCCAGCAATTCCACCTTTGCTTATTTATTTGTCCAAAGAAAACAAAAACTAATTTGAAAAGATATATACACCCCTAAGTTCACTGCAGCATTACCTACAAGAGCCAAGATACAGAAACAACCTAAGTGTCCACTGGTGGATGAATAGATAAAACAGATGTGGTATGCAGACACAGTGGAATATTATTCAGCCATAAAACATGAAATCTTGCCATTTGTGATAACATGAGTGGAACTTGAGGCATTATGCTAAATGAAGTAAGTCAGAGAGAGAAAGACATACTGTATTATCTCTCTTACATGTGGACTCTAAAACCAACCGACAAAGAAAAATACCAAACTTATAGATACAGAGAACAGATTGGTGCTTGTAGGAGGCTGGGGGGTGGGGAGGGGTGTTGGGAGAAATGGGTAAAGTTTTTTTTTTTTCAGTTTAAATAAATGGAATAATATTGTAAAAAAAAAATAAAAGGATGTTAACTTTGAAAATTTTTTGTAATATAGGGGACAGGAAAAAAAACAAATGTCTATCAATAGAATACTGGTTAAATGAAATAAATACAGTATAATCTGTAAAAGGAATACTATGCAGCTAGAAAAAAGAATGAGGAGAGAGGTCCTACATATGTGATTTTTTTCTTTATTTTGAAATAGTTTCAAACTCAAGGGATAAGTGTAAAAATTAGTACAAGGAATTTCCTTTTACCTTTCACTAACTTCTCCAAATCTTGCCATTTTTTACCATAATTGCTTTATCATTCTCTCGAATCAGATTTTCCTTCAGGTTTACAGAGATATAAATGAACTATTACATCATGTAAGTTAACCAGATATAATTGTAAGTGAAAAAAAATTCCATTAGTGAGCAGTACAATCCAATTTTTGGATACACATATGCACACAAAAAAACAAAAACTATCAAGGAAAAAATATCAAGGAGCCCATATTACTTTGGTGTATTTACAAAGAATCATGAACACCTGGAAATTCCTTCAAGCTGTGAGTTATAGACTCTGCTTCCCATTGGACTCACCCATGTCCAGGCCACGCCCATACAAATATGGTAAGAATCTGAGGGTATGATCAGGTATCAGTAAATTTTAAAACTTCCAGTGTGATTCCAGTGTGAAACTCTGGTTAAGAGCCACTTGTTTGAATCAGTTCCTGTCACAGTTAAGTGTCCACATGAATCACCCAGATATAATATTAATACACACATACTCATTCAGTAGGTCTGGGGTGGATTCTGAGCTCCCGCATTTGTAAGCAGCTCCCAGCTGCTGCTGCTGCTGCTGGTCACGGACCAGACTTGGAAAAGCACTGGCTTAGTTTTTAAGGCGGTGGTTCTCCAAATGTAACGTGTTTCAAAAATCACCTGGGAAAGTTGGTAAAAACAGGCTCAGGCCCATTTTTACTGAAGTTTACTAAAGACTGGTCTACTTCAGTAAGTCTGGGCCATTCATTAGCTGTCTAGATGAGGCCGACGGACACCAACATTTGAGAACGGCTGTTTTTCGATGACCAGAATGCCTGCAGCTGAGCAATCCTAAGATCATTACATGCACAGTTTCTCTGATGGTAATGTGACACCTGGTTGCCAAGGTGACTGGCCTGGTTTGATGCTTTTCCCACTGGTTGGAATGCTGTAGAAATCCTACCCATCTTTCAGGGCCTACACTCATGACAATTTGTTTGCGAAGCGTCTCTAACCACCTCTACTGGATTGGGAGTCTTGCATGGCTGTAAATACCTGCACTGGCTCCTGTAGCACCTCGCCCCACACTCCCATTAGTGTTAAAGCTAAAACCAGAGACTGGATTTCCCATTTTTGTATTTGTCTTCCTTTCCTCTGAACGCTCCCTTCAATGAGACGGATCTCTGTCCTCACCTTTGCCTACGCTGCAGCCCTTATTTGTTACTCGAGGCACGAGTATTCATGCCTTCATTAATGAGGTAAGTGAGTGAGGTGTTCCCGGGGGGCAGTGAGCTCTGGGTAGTGACTGCAGCTGGTTACATGTGCCACATGGATGCAGGGATGCGGTCTTGCTCACACTACGTCCACCACACCCGGCACGCGGCACGTGTCCATATGTTGCTGTCAGTGAAAGACACAAGTGAAAGGGAACAAGAGTCAAGGCACAGAGAACTTTCATGGCGAGACAAGGATTTGAGAGTTGTTCAGTAAGCATCGTGATGCAACTTTTCAGCAGGGAAAATGTGTGATGATGATGAAGATTTTTAACACAGGGGCTGTGGCAAAAGCAAGGAGATGCTGGCCTGAAGAGGGAAGGGAGGAGACAGTCCCATCAGGAGGATGTCATATAATCGAGGTTGGAGCAGATATTAAGGTATAAAACACAGGCTAATCATCATTTTCTTGAGCATTTACTTTGTATTACTTATAATGTGAAGTACATACATGATCTTTTATCTTTATAAATGTGCCATGTGGTAGATATTCTCACTTTATAAATAATGAAATCTAGGCTCAAAGACATTAAGCCTCTTGTCAAAAGTCACACATGGGAGCCAAGACTTGAACCCAAGACGGTCCCGCTCCAAAATCTTACTGCAGTAATCGCACTGATGTGGCGGGAATCGCAGTAATCTCCAGCAGGTTCTGGAGATACTTCTATTCTGGGGAGAACTGACCCACTGGTTTGGGGAAACCAGAATGAGGCAGGAAGAAACAACATTTTGTAGCATGCCCTAATGATAAGCCTGATCACGCCATGTCATTATGTGGTGAAGGCTGAAGTGACGGTCTGCGTACTCAGCATCTTCGTTGCAAACTCTTAGGAGAAATGTCTCAGGAGAAGCACACAGAATCCCCTGGTTACCTATAATTCTGGCCCACATCCCCGCCTTTCCTTCTGGCTGTTGAAGTGCAATTTTCTGGTAGCTTGGGCACATTATAAAATAAAGGTGAGTGGCCAGGAAAAGACTTTCTGCTGATGTTTGGTGTGGGAGGTGGGTGCAGATGTCATCTTTTGTGGCTCAGTTTTGTGAGTCCATTAAATGCCCTGTTTTAAGAAAAGCGTAGTAAATACTTGTGCCCACCAGTACATTTTCAAATCACGAAATTAGAGCTGCTCTTAAGATCAATCAATAATAGAGAATTTGTTCAGAATGCGAAAAACTGAAAAAGCTCTACTTAATACCCACACGGTCCAAATCCATTCAGTTCTATCACAGCGGGAGAAGGCGTGACATAATTCCAGATACGAATGAAAGTGGATTGAATTTTCTGAAAACTATAATCTGGCTCTAATTTAAAAAATATTACCTCAGTCGGTGGGCTTTTAGTTTTTTAAGCTCCTATGCAACAGTGGCACAAATGATTGTGTTGTTTTTTTTGACATCTACCTTACTTAGGCCCATCAAACGGCCCCGGACATGGCAGTGCCCCAGTCTCCGCACAGCCCAAAACCTAAATTGGAAGGAAATGGTTACTGCTGCTCCAGGAGATTCTGGATCCTTTCCAATGTGCTTGATTTTGTCATCACTTTTATTTTTAAAAATTGTTTTCGTTATTCTGAAAAAAAGAGCTTAGAAAATACGTAAAAGCATAAAGAAAAAAGTCTCCTATAATCTCATCACTCGGTGCCAGCCGCTGGTAACCTGCTCTAACTCTGGAGTGCAAATATATGCATGCACTCACTCAACTTTGTGAGAGGACATCAAGTCCAGTCTTTCGTGGTCAGACTGTAGGAAAGTATTAAGACATGCAGGAAAAGGGGCATGCTGAAGGCTGTGCTATGTGAGGCCAGATGAGCCAATAGGTAATTGTATCGTTTCACTGGGAGGGCCTGAGGCATGGGTTTGCCATCAGTGGTGGGCCAGTCAGGGTGTTGACGTGGCCTCCCTCCAAGCCAGGACTGACAGTAGGGCCGGAGAGCTGGGCCTGCTCATGGCAGCAGGGATGAGGTCGTATGACCACTAGCTGTCGATGATGTTGAACTTCCAGAAGCCAGGGGCCACGATTACTTGTGAGGTCAGCAAGGTTGCAAAGGCAATCACCAACGCGGCTTGGCCTTGAGGGAACTGTGGTCCCCAGGGGCATAGAGTTGTGCCCCACATGCTAAATGCAGAGAAAGGCAAGAATACACGGGCAGGAGACTGAGGTCTGCCCCCACCCCACTACCACCAGTAACAGTATCTTCCTCTGCATTTGGACTCAATCTGGTTCTCACACCTGGAACCTGTTCACTGATGAGGTGGGCAGTGAACCATTGCCAGCTAAAATACTGGATACCCAGTTAAGTTCAAATTTCAGATAAACAACGAATGATGTTTTAATGTAAGTATATCCCAGGCAATACTTGGGACATACTTATGCTAAGTTTTTTTTTTAATTGTTTATCTAAAACTCGAGTTTAATTAGGTTCTTATATTTTTATTACTTAATATGGCAATCCTAGTTCTGGAGAAAGGATCCTGATGCCATAAAGAATTTACACTATGATGATTCTTCTGATCTTTCCTCAAAGGGACCTATGTCTATTTACTTGGGTGCTGGTGCACGGATGTTCTGAGGACTATTCGACATAGGACTTGAGAGTTCACGTTTATACTCATAGACCAGAAGTTTCTCTGTGGCTTCCTACTGGGTAATGAGTGAAGTAGTAGCCAGGTTTCAGCTTAGAGTGGGTCTACTGAGCCCAGGACTTGGGGGACTGGTGATCATTTCCTTGGCTCAGGAACACACGAAAGGGATTGACATACGTAGCAGTTGGAGTAGCTAGCATAGTAGGCCTCGGCCTGTGGTGGGGGAGGCCTCTAAAAGGGCATGCATTCCTTCCTACCCTCTATGTTCTGCCAAGATAGTAATGAATTAAAAAAAAAGTGTTATCTGCTAGGAATTTATCCAAGGGACACAGGAGTACTGATGCATAGGGGCACTTGTACCCCAATGTTCATAGCAGCACTCTCAACAATAGCCAAATTATGGAAAGAGCCTAAATGTCCATCAACTGATGAATGGATAAAGAAATTGTGGTTTATATACACAATGGAATACTACGTGGCAATGAGAAAAAATGAAATATGGCCTTTTGTAGCAACGTGGATGGAACTGGAGAGTGTGATGCTAAGTGAAATAAGCCATACAGAGAAAGACAGATACCATATGGTTTCACTCTTATGTGGATCCTGAGAAACTTCACAGGAACCCATGGGGGAGGGGAAGGAAAAAAAAAAAAAAAAGAGGTTAGAGTGGGAGAGAGCCAAAGCATAAGAGACTGTTGAGAACTGAGAACAAACTAAGGGTTGATGGGGGGTGGGAGGGAGGAGAGGGTGGGTGATGGGTACTGAGGAGGGCACCTTTTGGGATGAGCACTGGGTGTTGTATGGAAACCAATTTGACAATAAATTTCATATACAAATAAAAAAAAAAGTGTTATATCTCACATCTCAAGAGATGGGACAGACATTAGCCCCACCCTTAAGGATCATAAGGAAGCATGGGTGGTGGTCCCCATCACCCATCTGTTTATTTCACCTGTCTCTGTCCTGCAGAGAGATTACACAAGCTCTCCTAAGTATTAGCCTCTATTGAGGCTGCTGTGCTGGGTATGGATTCATTGGTAGAGCATGTTAATAAGATCTCGGGCACATGGTATACACACAGTGATTTGGCAAATACTTTCTTTTCTTCCTTTCTTTTTCTTTTTTTAATGTTTTTATTTATTTTTGAGAGACAGAGAGAGACAGAGTGTGAACAGGGAAGGGGCAGAGAGGGAGACACAGAATCTGAAGCAGGCTTCAGGCTCTGAGCTGTCAGCACAGAGCCCAACGTGGGGCTCAAACTCATGAACCATGAGATCATGACCTGAGCCGAAGTCGGACGCTCAACCAACTGAGCTCCCAGACGACCCTTGGCTAATGCTTTCTTTGTTGCTCCAAGCAGAAAAAAAAAAGTATTAGAAACTATTGGCATTCCCATGGAACAGGCAGAAATGCACATGACAGTTTTGCTCTAGGGCTCTCTGTCAAAATACAGTCAGAAGAGATCTGGACCATCTGAACATCCCACAGAACATCACATTGATGACCTCATCTTGATTAAGTCAGACAAACAAGACGTGGCTAGCAGGAGACCATGGTAAGACACTTTCATTCCAGAGCATGGGAGACAAACCTTTCAAAGACTCAGGAACCTGCCAGGCAGGGAAATCTCTTAGAGGTCCAGTGGTCAGAGTCAGGCTGGGACAGCTACTCGAGTGAAAGATAATTTGCTCCATCTTGCATCCTCTACTACAAAGAAAGAAGCACAGTATCTCTTAGGTCTCTCTGGGCTTTGAAAGCAGCACATTCTGTACCTAAGACTTGTATTCTAGACCATATGCTGCATCGTCCAGAAGGCTGACAGATTTGAGTAGCGCCCAGGCAGGAAGAGTTTCTGCATAAGGACTGGGCTGTAGTGCAATTCGCGCTTCCAGGCTATTTGGCTGACGGGATGATGTGGAGATGCCAGCTGTGGGGAGAGAGGTAGTGTGCAGTTTATGGCAAACCCCAGTGGGAGAATTAAATGCAAGCCCCTGGGTTTCCGTGGCAGAACCATGCCTTCTGTAGCAGAGATGTTTATGCCTTCCAAGAGACAGATCCTGGTGTGTTGTGTTACTAGACCTTGGCAAAGTAGAAACACTTGCCTGTTTTCACCAAATGACCATACTTCCAGAAGTAGCCATTATAATCTGATTCTCTTAGATGCAGCAAGTCATAAGATTGATTTCCATCCTAAGATGGAAATGGCACGTCTGGGATTGAGCCTCAGCTGAACCAGAGCACATGAGTCAGTTGCAAGAGCAAGTAGTTTTTGGAGGTCACCAAGAGGACATGACCACCGGTTGACCTGGAAGCTGAACCTGGCAATCAGAGGATCCTCACCCCTGCTCCTATCCTTGGAATGTACATCGTGCCCACTGTTTCCACAGTGGGAGCCATTTTCAAGAACTCAGCTTTGAGATAGCAATTGAGATTTCTGGGACTGAATACATGACTGAACTCATTCAAGACCTCTATACAAACCATTAAGACGTGTAGGTGTGGAGAGTTACTCATTTTGCAGCTGCCCAAGACAAGGCTTGTGTGCAAGCTCCCTTGGTTGTTAAAACTGCCGCTTATCAATCTGGAGTGGCCTGCCTCTTTCTTTGGTCTCTCCTTGCCCTCCAAGCATGGGGGCCAGTTTGCAAACCAACAGTATCCCAGACCCCCTTGCCACTTTCAAGGTTGGTATTAGCATCATTCGTCAGCTTGCACCTATGGCCACCAGGGGAGTCACATACGCAAGCTAAAAGAGCTGGTTTATGGACTGGTTGGGTTGGTATATGAGTGAGATCCAAAAATGAATACCTGGTACACTGTAGCCTTACTTAAGTGTGGATTTGCAAGACCGTGGTAGGGAAAATTTTCCTAATCGTGGAGTTTTGAGTATTGGACTTGATTGTTGCTATTGTGTAGAATAAGGGGCCTGAGGTGAGAAAAGGAGGGTGTGTATGAGTGCGAGTGTGTGTGTGTGTATGTGTGTGCATGCACACATGCATGAAAACACATACATCCTCTCAGGTAGTGGTGAGTGGTCTGGCTGGTTGGTCAGAAGCCAGAAAGGGAAACAGCTGAAAGACTGAACACAAGAAAGCTTGTGAGAGGCTTGTGAAGGGACGTGTGGGAGTAGAGCTGAAGTGTGAAGGGTTTTACATCACGGGTAATGTCCCCCAGAAAACAAGTGCCCACCGTGGAAAAGACACTGAATAACAACACAGATAAAATGTTTTGATCAGTCGACATTAGCTCGCCTTGCCATTGGTCCCTCTGTACTGGAGTGGAGTGGTCATGGGGACAGGGATGGATGGCGTGACTCCCATTTATCAGTTGCCCCATGAATAGAGCAAATGGTGGCAGCCATGGAGTTCCGTGGCTTAGATATTCCTTTAAGAAGAAACCTGCTGACCAGCTGTGAGGAGTGCAGGTAGCTGACGGTCTTCACTGGCAGCACCTTCTGGGTGCATCACAGCATCTGGATGGCAACCACCCCCTCTTCCCAGGCAGCTCAGGCACTGGCTGAGCCCCGCGGGAATAACAGTACCCTTTCTGCCCAACACGGGACTCTTCTACCAGCCATCTTTGCTCCAGAGCTCAAAGGGGGCCAAGTGAGAGTTTTGCAGAGGTGCACCTCCGGCTAGGGCCTCTCTGCTCAATCCGCCTGGCTTCTCCCTTTCTTTTCACGAGTCCAAATGCTAGCATCACAGTCTGCTCCTGCTCCCTTTTCCATTTATTTTTCATAGACGCCTCCACCACCTCCTCTTCCACCTCCTTCTGGGCATCTGCTTCCTAGAGGACCCAACAGATGCAGAGGCATTTCTGCTCTCCTTTGTTGTAATAATGAATGTACCTTTAATTTTCAAAGTATGTGTTTGAATAATTCTTTTCCCTGCTGTTTGCTTCTTGGTGTTGAATAGTTTATTACGTGGTACTCATCTCACCTGAATGTACTTGAGTGCTCACACAAATCATTCACAAAGATATATTTTAGTGTGTCAAGAATAAGGTCTTAGTATAACAATTCCACAAAGGAGTGGCTAATGATATAATCTGTACTAGTTAAATGTGCCTCCATTCCATGATGTATAGCATAGGTAGTACAGACAGATCTGTTGAGAAGCAATACTCCCACACCAAAGAAATAAAGTCACAAGATTTGTTATTTATAGATCTTAGATATGGGGGAGGGGAACTTCGGGAATGATCTGGGGGACAGCAGTCCTCTGTTCCAGGCCATGGGTCAGGAGATGGTAGAAAGCAGGGTAGCAAGTACCTCTTACTTATAAGGTGGTTGGGCAGAGGACACTACCTTTTCACAGGCTCAGTGCTAAGCAGTTATTTCAAAAGGTGCCCTGAAATCAGTAATCAAAAAACTCTTCCAACAAACAAAAGTCTAGGACCAGATAGATTTTACTAAACATTTAAAGAAGTTAATACCTATTCTTCTCAAACTCTTCTAGAAAGTAGAAGAGGGAGGAAAGCTTTCAAATTCATTCTACAAGGCCAGTAATACCCTGACTTCAAAATCAGATAGACATTACATAAAAAAAGAAAACTATAGGCCAATATCCCTGATGAGCATAAATGCGAAACTCCTCAACAAAATATTAGTAAACTGAATCCAACAATACATTAAAAGAATCAGTCATCTTGATCAAGAGGGAGTTGTTCCAGGGTACAAGATGGTTCAATATTTGCAAACCAATCAACGTGATACATCACATTAACAAAATGAAGGATAAAAACCATATGATCATTTTGATAGATCCAGGAAAAGCATTTGACAAAATTCAACATCCATTTATGAAAGAAGTTCTCAACAAAGTGGGCTTAGAGGAAACAGATCTCAACATAATAAAGGCCATATATCACAAACCCACAACTAACATCATACTTAGTGGGAAAAAGCTGAGAGCTTTTCCTCTGATACCACGATTAAGACAAGGATGTCTGCTCTCACCACCTGTATTGAAGTCCTAGTCTCAGCAATCAGGCAAGCAAAAAAATAAAAGGCAACAAAATTGGTTAGGAAGAATTTAAACTGTCACTATTGGCAGATGACATGATAAAACACATAGAAAACCTAAAAAACACACTAAAAAAATTTTAGAACTAATGAATAATGCACTAAAATTGCAGGATACAAAATTAACATACAGAAATATGTTGAGTTTCAATATAATAATAACAAAGTAGCAGAAAGAGAAATTAAGAATACAATCCCATAATTGTACCAAAAAGAATAAAATACCTAGGAATAAATTTAACCAAGAAGGTAAATGGTCTGTATTCTGAAAAGTATAAAACTTTAATGAAAGAAATTAAAGATGAAAAAAATGGAGACATATACCATTGCCATGCCCATGGAGTGGAAAAATTAATATTGTCAAAATGTCCATATTACCCCAAGCAATCTACAGATTCAATGCAATCCCTGTCAAAATACCAACAGCATTTTTCACAGAGCTAGAAAAAATAATACTAAAATTTGTAAGGAACCATAAAAGACTTTGAATAGCCAAGGTAATCTTGAGAAAAATCTTGGGAGGTATCTCAGTCCCAAATTTCAAGCTATGAAAAGCTATAGTACAGTGCTGGCACAAACACAGATATATAGATCAATGGAACAAGATAGATAGCCCAGAAATAAACCCATGCTTAGATGGTCAATTAATCTATGAAAAAGAAGGCAAGAATATCTAATGGGGAAAAGACAGTCTCTTCAACAAAATGTGTGGGAAAACTGGACAGCAGCATGCAAAAGAACGAAACTGGACCACCTTCTTACACCATACACAAAAATAAACTCAAAATGGATTAAAGACCTAAAGTTAGACCTGAGACCATAAATATCCCAGACAAGAACACAGGCAATAATTTCTTTGACATTGGCCAAAGAAACATATTTCTAGGTATGTCTCCTTTTTAAAAATTTTTAATGTTTTATTTTATTTTTGACAGAGAGAGACAGAGACAGAGCTCGAGTGGGGGAAGGGCAGAGTGTGAGGGAGACACAGCATCTGAAGCAGGCTCCAGGCTCTGAGCTGTCAGTACAGAGCCTGATGTGGGACTCGAACCCATGAGCTGTGAGATCACGACCTGAGCTGAAGTCGGATGCTTAACTGACCGAGCCACCCAGGCGCCCCTAAATATGTCTCTTACGGCAAGAGAAACAAAAGCAAAAATAATCTATTGGGATGACATGAATATAAAAACCCTTTGTACAGTGCAGGAAATCATCCACAAAACAAAAAAGCAACCCATTGAATGGGAGAAAATATTTGCAAATGATATATCTAATAAGGGGTTAATATCCAAAATATATAAAGAACTTCTACAACTCAACATCAAAAAAACCCAGACAATCTTATTAAAAACTGGGCAGAGGACCTGAATAGACATTTGGCCAACAGACACATGAAAATATGCTCAACATCACTCATCATCAGGGAAATGCAAATCAAAATCACAATGAGATAGTACCTGAATACCTGTCAGAATGGCTACAGCCCAAAAGACAAGAAACAACGAGTGCTGGCAAGGATGTGGAGAAAAAGGAACCTGTGCACTGTTGGTGGGAGTGTAAACTGGCAGAGCCACTGTGGAAAACAGTATGTAGTTTCCTTAAAAAATTAAAAAGAGAAGTACCATATTATCCAGTAATTCCACCACTGTGCATTTACCCAAAGAATATGAAAACATTAATTCAAAAAGATGCATGCACCCTTATGTTCATTGCAGCATTATTTACAACAGCCAAGACATGGAAGAAACCTAAGTGCCCACTGATAGATGAACGGATGAAGAAGATATGGCACACACACACACAGGAACACTACTCAGCCACAAAAAAGAATGAGGTCTTGCCATTAGTGACAACATGGATGGACTTGGAAGGTATTATGCTAAGTGAGCCAAGTCAGAGAAAGGCAAATATCATATTATTTCACTTACATGTGGAATGTAAAAAACAGAAAATGAACAAGCAAACAAATAAACAAACAAATAAACAGAAACAGACCCATAAATACAGAGAACAAACTGATGGTAGCCAGAGGGGAGAGGTAGGGGGATGGGCAGAATGGGTGGAGGGAAGGGGGAGACACAGGCTGCCAGTGATGGGAGAACAAGTCACGGGGATGAAACGTGACCTCACGGGGAGGACACCAGTGCTGTGTGGTAGTGGTCCGAGTAGCCTTATGTCGGTGACAGGCCGTGTGAGCAGGGCACAACGTGTGGAGCTGTGTGTGCCTGAAACTCGTGTGACATAACCCGACTGTGCCTCAGGAAGACAAAGAAAGAAACTGAAAAAGGCCCGGGAAAGCAAAGCAGGGACCGGTGGCAGAAACCCTCAGCTTAGCGGTCATGGATGTCCAGACTCGGGCACCAGCAGGTTGTCACACCATGATGCACACCTGGAGTTTTTCTCCGCACAGATGTGTCAGGTGGTAGAAATATCCAGTAACTGCAGAGCACGCTGTGGAAACTTGACCTGCAGCTTGAATGTACTTATAAATCGTGGGCTGTATGTGCCTGGATGGTAGGTGTTCAGTACATATTTGCTGAACGAACGAAGGGATAAAATGACTGGTATACATCTACTAGCTGAACAGTTGTTTAGAAGTGTTAGTGTAGAATTGATTGACGTTATTTTAATTATTTTAGTGAAGTTATGTAGTAATTATAAACTATTATTAAAAAGCATGGTAATTCTTGGCATAATTCTCTGAGCAGTCCTTTGCACACAAATCTGTGGTCTCTGGTTCCAATTACCACCTCTTTGGCATATTTTCAGGCCCCATTGGGGTTTCCTATGACTTCCTGTTAGCGTGGGACCCAGGGTACCAAAGTGGCCTCACTGAGCTCCCGGCAGCCTGTGCGGCCTTTGCAAGCAGCCTCCTGCCCCCCAGGTCCCTACTTCCAGCATGCCGACCATGTTCTGCTGCCTGCACATGACTTCCTGCTGATCGGAACATTCCAGTGTGCCGGCTGTTAGTGAGCTAAGGTGGCATGTCCTGGTGGCAGGGTTCTGAGGCATGTGCCAAAGAAACTTCGGGGAAGTTCGGTGGGAACGGGATGCTATGGCGTCACATGTGGGTCCTCTGGAAGTGGGCATGGAGCTGGAGTTTAGGGCGGACGACACGTGCCAGGGGTCATGCCCTGAAAGGGAACAAGAGAGAAGGCCACGCTGGGCCTGGGGAGAAGTGAGGCTTGCATCACACGTGTGCAAGGCCCAGGCTGGCGGGGCATGGGCACTGCTCGAACCAGTACCGTTGTCAGTGTGGCCCACTCAGCCATGGGCTGCAGGATGCCCGGGAGGGACAGGACTTGGGGCAAGCCAGTCCTTCAGGCCCTGCCTGGGCTGCGGAGAGCTGGGAGCCTGTCTGCAGACCACTCCTCACAGGTGGGGAGCAAGTCCTTTCTGGAAGGGAGGCTGGGTGGGCTTTCTTTGTGGCTGCAGCACCTGGTGTGTAGAGGGCCTCTTTTTCTCCTTTTTTTTTTTTTTAAAGTAAAATCTGTTGTCTTATTGTATGTAAACTGTAAGCGTGCAATTTAATGTGCTTTGATATATGTAAGCAACCATGTAATAAAACTGTTCCAATTAAGGCAGAGGACACGTCATCACCCAATATAAAATTCCCTCTTTTCCTCTTCCTGGTCCATCTTGTCTCTCTTGTGCACTGTGTCTTTAGTTGGATACGGTGTGTGTGTGTGTGTGTGTGTGTGTGTGTGTGTGTGTGTGTGTGTGATTTTAGAGATTGAGAGAGCGAGAGAGAGTGTATGTGAGCAGGGGAAGGGCATACAGAAAGAGAGAATCCCAAGCAGGCTCCACACTCAGCACAGAGCCCGGGGCAGGGCTCAATCCCATGACCCTGGGATCATGACCTGAGCTGAAACCAAGAGCTGGACATTCAATCAACTGAACTAGACAGGCGCCCCGATAGGCTGTTTTTGAAGTTCATACACATCTATGTTTTCGTAGTTTGTTCATTATTGTTGCTGGGCAGTTTTCCATGGAATGAATGCATTAAAATCTGTCCAACTCTACATCTGGTACAATATGTGAGTTGTTTCCTGGCTTTGTTCTGTTTTATTTTGTTTGACTCTTATGGAGAAAATAGTTATAAATAGACTTGAGATTTGTGTTTTTGTGGACAGATGTTTTCATTTCTCTTGGATAAATGTGATACATACACACAATGGAATAGTATTCAGCCATAAAAAAGAAGAAAATCTTGTCATTTGGCAAAACCTGGATGGACCTTGAGGGCATCATACTGAGTGAAATAAGTCAGATAGAGAAAGACAAATACCACGTGATCTTACTTATGTGTGGCCTCTAACTCAGAGACAAAGAGAACAGACTGGGAGTTGTTGGAGATGGGCTGGGCTGGGTGAGATGGGTGAAGGTCAAATGGTACAAAGGTTGGGGTAGAACACACTCCCTTTCCATAAGCTACTGATACAACATTTAATTGTCAGGATGAGGCCAGACGAGGAAGGATGTCGATGTTGCGTGATGCTCACGTCCCTCCCCACACCCCCAATAAATACTCATTTTACAAAAATAGCTACTGGCTCACAAACTATAGTTTGTTGAGCCTGGCTGCAGGCAACACATAGATTTGATTAAAAAGTTAAATATTAATCTTCAAATCTAAGTTATAATATGTTGGTTTTATTTTTCCTCTTCGAACAATTTTAATTGACACACAACATAGAAAAAACTATGTAAACAGCAACATAACTATTTCCCTTAAATCTCTCCCTGTAGCTCTGGTGCTTCACTCACCCGCTCTCTGGGGAGCAGGACAGCCCGCCTTTTACCTCGTATGCTGATTCTGTACACAACGGGGTACGAATGAATAATCTCACTAAATCTATCCCTAAAGGTCTCTTGCTGCTATTTTCTCCCAAACAGCTGTGGGTCTTCAAATCACATGTTCACGGCATCTTTCAACCTCCCATTTCTGAATACAGGCAAAATCGCTGTGTCTGATCTGAGAATCGTGGCTCTGTGAGTCAACACCGCGTTCTAAAGGACTCATTCCACCCTTTCCAGGTCTTCTTCCACCGTCTTTTCAAGCAGGCAGAAGTAAATCGAGGGAGGCACGTCCAGGCTGAGTGAGGTTTTGGCAGATGGGGGGAAAGGGAGGAGATTGGATTCCCTACCTTTTAATTTTTGTAACAAAGGAAACCTAGGCCCTGGGGGAGGTTAAGAAGTTTGCTCAAAGAAGATGAAGATACTTTCTGATTTCTCCTGTTTTGTGTCTTGTTCCTATACTGAATTTATTCTGTTTGGGTTCTAACTGATATATATCTATATTTTTAAATTTTTTTTAATGTTTATTTATTTTGGTGAGAGAAAGAGACACACACAGAATGCGAGTGGGGGAGGGGCAGAGAGAGGGGGAGACACAGAATCCGAAGCGGGCTCCAGGCTCTGAGCTGTCAGCACAGAGCCTGACATGGGGCTCAAACCCACAAACTGTGAGATCGTGACCTGAGCTGAAGCTGGACACTCAACTGACTGAGCCACCCAGATGCCTACATGTATATATACATATAGGCATAATATATACATATACATATATGTACATATACATGTACATATACATATATGATAATATATAATATATATGTATGCATATATATATTAATGGGAATGAGAAGCTGGAGGAAGAACATTTCTCTAAATGTTGGTGCACAGCTTCAGATATCTGTGGTTGGAGAAGTGCTTTACTGTGATGAAGGGGTAATGTGACCTTCCCGATACGAGTGCATTTGTGGCTAGTCCTCTGTTGTAGTATAAAGTTCATGCGTCCTCTCAGTTCCAAAATGCAGTGATCCAAAGACAGAAAGGACAAAAACATTTTAGTATTGTCTTAAAATAGAAGTTAATTTCATTCTTTTTTTGAAGCTTAAAATAGTATGTAATTACAGTCCAATCCATGCTAATTAAGAAACACTGGCCACAAGGATCTAGCTATCTACTACTAGGAAATTTAATAATAGAAGAGCAGAATTTTTGAGTAGAAGAGACTCCATAGATCATTTGTGTCAGGGGCTCTTATCCTTTTAGGATTATGGGTCACGCTATATACCTTATACTTTTGGATTCTATTCTCCAGGTGATATGTTCACATTTTTACAGTGTATGTGCGAGTCTATTTTACTCACCTTAGGGACAGCTGAACTTATTCATAGATCTCTCCCTTTGCTTCTAAGAATATCTGACACATTCATGATTTTGTAAAATCGTATTTGAAAGGCTTTTGAGCAGCAATTTATTGACATATAGGGGGGGCTGTCCTTAAACCATTCAAATAACTTTTAGACTATAAATACAGAGAACAAACTGGTGGCTGCTGGAGCAGAGGGGATGCGGGGTGGGCAAAATGGTGAAGGGTTTCGGGTGGGGGACACAGGCTTCCAGTTATGGAAGTAGATCATAGGAATAAGAGGCACAGCACGGGGGACACATTTCATATGGTAAGAGTTGGGATGGTCACAGGTGGGGACATGTGTAGCAAGCACAGCATGGTGGACGGACTGGCCAGGTCATTGCGTCATGCACCTGAAACTGCCATGACATTGTGGCAACTATACTCAAAAAACCCCCACGAAACAAACAAAGCCAAATAACTTCTCTCCTTCTTTACCAATATGTTATAAGAGAAAGAATGCAGTAATATGAGTCAGAATCAGCTGATCCTTCAAGTCACCCTGGGGGCCTCATCATCGTCATATGGGAGCATCACCCCAAACCCGCATCTGAATTTACACATGGAGCTGTCGGTAGTCTCTAACAACGTCCCTCCTCTGCCCCACAGGTTTGCCGGACACGAAATCTATCCACAGCTCAGACAACCAAACGAACCGTTGAAGCGTGTGTGGAACCGATCTGTCATGCTGTGTGTGCCTTGGAATTCTCATCAGGGCAGACTGTTTCCTCGCCTAAATTCCTGCACCTCCCGAGTGAGCGGCAGGTGTGGACGCAGATGCAGGCGGGTGGGCGCAGGATCTGCTCTTCACCATCACCCCGACCCCCACCCTGACCCTCCAGATCAGCTGACGCGGGGGCAGCAGGGGCTGTGGATCCAGCGGACCCTTGAAGGTGGAGAGTCAGGTGTCCCAGGAGTGGGGAGGGTCCCGCAAGGAGGGCGCGCCCATGGGCGGAGACGTAGGTGCACTGACGGGTGGCACGGTCTTCCTCCTGGAGTCCAGTTCCCCAGGACTTACCTGAATTCCAAAGACTGCTGGCCTCTGCTCTTTCGGCAGGCCGATCATAGCAACTAACGTCTCAAAACTGCCGCTTCTGTTTCACCCAAGGCCCCAGTTTTGTTCAGGAATTAGTGCAGGAGGATCGTGTCATTGGGATCTCTTCCAGGTCAGAAGCACCACAAGCATATACACCTGGAAATTACAGGGGCCACAATAAGTCCTTTATTGTCTTTACTGTATTTTTTTAAATTCTTTTTTTTAAGTTTATTTATTTTGAGAGAGAGAGACCGTGCACATGAGCAGGGTAGGGGCAGAGAGGGAGACAGAGAATCCCAAGCAGGCTCCACCCTGTCAGCACAGAGCCTGGCGTGGCGCCTGAACTCACAAACCGTGATATCATGACCTCGGCCAAAATCAAGAGTGGGACGCTTCACGGACTGAGCCACCCAGGTGCCCCTCTGTATCCTATTCTTTATATACACCACAGAAAAATTAAGATAGTGCAGGTTTTGAATTTTTGAGGCAAACATTACATTCTTGTGTCCTGGTCCTATCATTGGTTGTGAAAACTTCCATCACTGTGGGTTTCCTATTTGGGTAAATTTTGCATATGTTCTTTAAAAATATCAATTCCAGGGGCACCTGGGTGTCTCAGGGGGTTGAGCGTCCAACTTCAGCTCAGGTCATGATCTTATGGTTCGTGAGTTCAAGCCCAGCACCAGGCTCTGGGCTGACAGCTTAGAGCCTGGAGCCTGCCGCCTGCTTCGGGTTCTGGGTCTCCCTCTCTCTCTGCCCCTCCCCAGTTCACACTCTTTCTCTCAAAAATAAACATTAAAAAAAGTAAAATTCCATTTCTTTTTCTGGCTTCATATCGAACAGTTTCACATTACATGGAACTCACTTGTGGAAAACACTAAAAACCGCTGCTTTGTGCAACTAAAATTCACAATGGGACTATTGATGCTTTTATCAGGTATTTTAGACATTATTCAAATGTCAAACTAAAAAATGACAAAGGACTGGCAAAGGTACACTAAAAATATAAATATTTATAGTCTCTTCTTTCTGTAGGCCCTAAGCTCTTTGGTCACATTCTATAATGTCATTTTTTTTTTTTTTTTCAAATTATGTCACTTTTCTCTGATTCTCCCCTGCTCCTGGGAGGCAGGGGGTTCTCTGTCATCTCAACCCATGGTGCAGTCACTGCCCATAATAGGGAGGGAGGGAGGGAGGGAGGGAGGGATGGGCAGATGGATGGGCGAATGGATGGATGGGTAAATGAATAAGAGAAATGAAGGGTGAGAAGGAAGAATTAATCTGCCTAACAAAATTAACTTTTGGAGAACCTTATTTTATCAATGTTTGCAAATACATGGTGCCTTGAATACTGCAATTTCTCATGTTGACTATTTTAATAAATGATTTAAGAATCCTTAGATTGCAAGGTACAAAGACATGCTTGAATTGCCTTGAAGATAAGGATATTTGTTTTCAGAATATTAAGTGGAAAACTTTCAAATATCTAAAGGAGTTATAATATCTTTTAACTTGAAATTTAGAAATACCCAAATAAATGAAGTCATAAAATATAGATGTTTTTATATATTTAACCAATTATTACCCCAAACCCATTATTATTGTTTATTTCAGAATTCTTGGGTTTCTGTTTCCTCATCTAGAGAATGCTCCTCATCTAGAGAATGCCAGTTATCAGTGAGGTTTAAATGAGAACTTTTACTTAAAAAAACAACTCAGTGACTAAGTGGTAAACTATAATATTAGTTTTCTTTTACATTCCTCGACTTCAAAAAATAAAAATAATTATGTTTTTTGCCTGTGCAAAATTATGTGATTTGACGCTCACAAGAATAAATTATGTGAATGGATTGTGGAAATGTAAAAGCTTCATGAATACTTGAGTGGTACTCAAGGTAATAGTTAAGCAAACAGGACCCCGAAACTTCAGAAGTGATGCTCTTTTTTTTTAAAACTAAATCAAGGATATGAATTCATTTGAGTGCTCAAAAATGAGGATTAAACTCAGTTACATACAAACATAAAAATTAAATATAGTCTACAATGAAATATTTAAAATAAGTCACTAATGAACTTAATTTAAAAATAGATGGAAAACTGTCATTAATGCTTGTAGGCATTTCCTTAGTCTTTGATTTCTTAATAGGAAGTTGTCTTTCATTGCTTAGTTCAGAACAAACAGAAAATTCCATTTCCAATAGTGAGTTTTTATAAATAGCTTTATAATTGTTTCCAGTTTATATTTTTAAAAAGGCCCACTAGAATAATGTGCATTATTTGTGTAATTATTTCATGTCTGTGGCATTTTTGTAAAGTGAAGAATACTTAGCGAGCACCAAGGAGTGCCTAGAATAAAGATGGCAGAGCCAGAGGTAATCTTTCGCTTTAGAGATCACCTTTTTCAAACTTTTCGAATCATCTCTCTGAAACAATTATAGTTGAGGTGTCTGAGAATCTTGGGCTGTCTGAGTAATCACACAACCACAGAGCAGTTACGGAAACTGTAAACAGAACTCAGATGGTAGGATCCAGTTCTGAGGTCATCTTAAATCACGAAGAACTTGCAGTAGTTTAAGCTCTGTGTCCTGGTCAGAGCCTTGGGCCAGCCCTGACGCTCCAAGCCAGAGGGGACATGCCTCCATGCTCCTGGGCGGGTTCTATTCCCATGCTGCAAACGGTGGTGCCAGCCAGGCCTTCATGTACAACGTTTGAGGACACGGCAATGAAAGGAAATTAGGTTTATATTCTTTAATTTGTAGGTATTGGAATACTTGCCTTCTTATGAGCAGAAGCATTGTCCACTGGACACCAAATAAACACAATCCCACATATTTTGTTCATTTATTTTTAGTGAGAAGATAACGTATCTGGCAGAATCCTAATAGTCAAGGGTTTCGTTCAATAAAGTGATGTGACTGTCTTTATCTTTTTATTTTAAATGTTTTATTATTTATTTATTTATTTTGAGAGAGAGAGAGAAAGCGCACATGCACGAGCAGGGGAGGGGCAGAGAGAGGGAGAGGGTATCCCAAGCAGGCTCTACAATGTCGGCGCAGAGCCCCACAAGGGGCTCGATCCCACGAACCGAACTGCGAGATCATGACCTGAGCTGAAGCCAAGAGTCAGACGCTCAACCAACTGAGCCACCCAGGCGCCCCTGATGTGACTCTCTTTAAAGATTGGTCAGCTCCTATTCACCCTTGGATATTTTCACGGGGAAAAAAAAAAGCTTTTGTTTGTTAAATGGAGTTAAATTGTCTTGAGTATTTCCACTGATCAACTTAGTTTTTTCCTGTTGTTTGTGAACAGAGTTACCATCCTGACATTAACCTGGCCTAAACAATTAATTTATATGTGAAAATAAAATTAACCTTATTTATTTCTTTATTTATTTCTTTATTTATTAAAGTTTTTTTAAATGTTTGTTTATTTTTGAGAGAGAGAGTGACAGAGCATGAATGGGAGAGGGGCAGAGAGAGAGGGAGACACAGAATCCAAAGCAGGCTCCAGGCTCTGAGCTGTCAGCACAGAGTCCAATGCAGGGCTCGAGCCCACCAACCATAAGATCATGACCCGGTAACAATTTTTCCTAGATTCTGAATTCTGCTTTGTTGATTTGCATATTTATCTTTAGGCAAATTCCACAGACTCTTGAGTCTGTGACTTTATAATAAATTTTTAAATTTGGCACTGCAAAAAAAAATTTTTGTTTTTCTTCACGTAAAACTTAATGCAAGTAAGTGTTAAAAATGTGGACAAGTAAAAAAAGTGTTAAAAAATTTTTAGTGTCTAAGTAGAGACTGGATGCTTATGGACTTTCACATGTCCCTATCACATTTTTAAAAAATTAATAATTTAGAGCATACTATTTAAATTTGTGTTTTAAAATGTAACACTCTCTCTTAAATATTTTTCTAAGCTAATTAAAAATTCTTCTACAATATTTAAATGCCAATATTAATGTACCAGCAATCTTTAAAGATTAAATCATTAGACACTTAGGTTTCTCCATTGTTTTAAAAGTAAACACTTCTCTGACAAATATCCAAGTTGCTACATGTTTGAAGATACATTCATGTTGATTTCCTCAGAATAAATTCCAAGAATGGATTTTCTGGGTCAAAAAGAATATGCTTTTTAGAAAGCTTTTGACTTATACGGTCAAACTCCCCTCCAGGAATGTTATAACACGAATCCTCTTTAAATAAAACCAGATGAAACATATCACTTTTATGTGGCTCTGATGGTGTTGTTGTTTAGTCAAAAACAGCAGCAGGAAGTTTCCACTGTTAGGAAAGGAAAGACAACCGCCACAAACCCAAGAGTGGAAAGGTTATTTTCAGAAGTAAGCCAAGATTTCTCTCGTGGTCTGGAGCAGGTGGGGGTGGAGGGTGGTGTTGGTGGACCACAGGTGAGACGTTGCTTTTCCAAGATTCTCTCACAGCCCTGCTTCTCCCTCATCTTCAGTTCTTCAGTTCATGCTCCTTCAGTTCATCTTCTTCACTTCATACTCCTCGTCGCTCCTATTCAGATAGTCTCTGCTTTGGGAATGGCACCAGTGACACTGGCTGGTTACCCACTCAGGGTCTTTCCAATGTGAAGCTCATGACACTGTAAGCTGACCTGGTACCTGGGGTTAGCACTAGGCATTTTACCACTGTCCCAGCAGCTGACCAATTACAGGATTCCCGACAGCATCTTGTATTTTGAAAGAATGAATTTTTAAATCGCCTAATATAAATTTCTCTTACCATCGTCAGGCCATCAGAGGAGACATTTTTCTTTTCCATTTAACTGGTAACTTCTCATCACAAACAAATCATCAATTTTAGAGAGTGATGTCATAAATACAGTAGTCTTATTTAAGCCTCCTGAAATTCCCAAAGCAAGGTCCCTGGACCATCAGCAGCAGCATCTCCTGGGCACCTGCTAGGAATGTAAATTCTCAGGCCCCATCCCACTCCTAGTGAATCAGAAACTCTGGGCTTAGGGTTCATTGCTCTGTTGGAACAAGCCCTCCAGATAACCCTGATGATGCAGGCTGACGTGGGAGAGCCACCTAGCAAATACAATACTCTGAAGCGAAGTCAGAATGAATTTGGAAGAATGTAATTTAGTAGTAGGGAAGACTTCTTCCTCATCTCTCCATGTATTTGAATTAGTTGTGATACCCAAAGCCTCACTGCTCACTAAAATATGTGTGGGATCAACCTTTTCTCCCTGGAACATAATAGGAACATTACTACTTCTAAAATTCCTGGAAAAGTCATGTTTCTTAGGAACATTGTGATGTTGTGCTCCTCACTGAGCTGAGGGCTGCTGAGAGGATGTTTTCTGTTACTTCTCACCGTTTTCCCCAGGGGCTCAATGTATCCTCTCCACCAGATTTCTGGTTGCTCTGAGTACAAGTCTGACATCCTCACTCATTCAAATTTTTCACTTGCAACAACATACAGTACCATGAGAAACTTCCTCCGTTAGTGTTTTCTCGTAAGTGCTATCCAGTTGTCAGTGGAATGAGTTTTTGATTTATGAGAGAATCTTTGCTTGTGTTAAAAAACAAGGTTAAATACCTCTTGGAAAATGAAGTTGCTGCTAACATTTATAAGGTGCTGTGTAGCTCACAGACTGTAAGGGAACAAAAGTCAATGTGTGTGAGACATAAGGTGTATTTGGATGCTGCTCTTTACTCCTGAATCAGGAGAAAGGGTCCCAGGAAAACTCAACTACCCAAGAGAACAAGGCCTTTTCTATCAGCCGATTTTCCTAAGTAGGACTCTTCTGGTGATCACAGAGGAAAACATAGAAGGCATAGGCTTTGGGCAGCAGAAACATGAAGGCCGGTTATGTGAGGCAGGTCCCAGACCCCGCTTGTTGCCTGAACGTCTCTGGGTATTGGGGGTGTTCTGACGCTGACCTCGTTCTTTCCAGCTGTGTGGTCAGAGCTGCTCTTCCTACACCTGGACCTGAGCACCGGGCAGTGGGGCTGTGGTTGTCAGAGGGGCAGAAATGGGAAAACGTGAAGAAAAGCGAGAGACGCAGAAAAGATGGTTTACTGCTCATGCCTTCCCACGACATGTTGTTTCTCTGTTGTTTATAAATGAGATTAACAACTCAAGGTGAATGAAATAAAACAGAGTACAAATCATGCTGTTTCATTTAACACACTATCATTTTACTTTTCTCATGGGGGAGCATATTGTCTCTTCATAAATGTGCACATTATCGAGCTAAATTTACCCATGATCACACACTATCAGCCTAAAATTGGTCTAAGTCTACTAAAGGGTGAATTAAACTATACAAAAGGTTTAATAAGAGGTTTAAATAAGAGGAACAAACTTATTTATTTTTGAGACAGAGACAGAGAGACAGAGCTCAAGCAGGGGAGGGACAGACAGAGAGGGAGACACAGAAACTGAACCAGGCTCCAAGCTCTGAGCTGTCAGCACAGAGCCTGATGTGGGGCTTGAACCGCACACTATGAGATCATGACCTGAGCCAAAGTTGGACGCTTAACCAACTGAGCCACCCAGGTGCACCTATGTATTGTACTTTATTTATCATAGACAAACATGGATTCCATTATTAGGGCTGGTTTTTGTAATCAGATTAGAGTGTGAAGTCATGCATTCAACAAAAATTTAACAAGTATGGATGTACAGAAAGAAGTGAATTTGAAACTAAGAATCCATTTACAATACCTATTGTTTTACTGAAAAAAGAGAAGAATTTATTGTTTCCTTAGTTATGATTCTCAGACTTGGAGTCGATTTCACCAGTCAGGGAAGGACTGAACCCAAATGGTACAAGACACCGGCGCTGGCAGCGGGTACGCAGAGACAGCACAGGTCTGGTAACAGTGCTTTGCTCGTGGGCAACACTGATTTCATTGTAAACATAATATACATTGTGTAAAATGATTGATATGATCTCACAGAAATCATATGATGCCAGGGGTACATAAAGCATTACACTTACAGGGATAGGAAACCACAGCTGAAAATAATGTTGAGAGAAACTCATATTCTGAGACTACATTAATGACACCATTTAAAACAGGTCTTGAGGGGCGCCTGGGTGGCGCAGTCGGTTGAGCGTCCGACTTCAGCCAGGTCACGATCTCGCGGTCCGTGAGTTCGAGCCCCGCGTCAGGCTCTGGGCTGATGGCTCAGAGCCTGGAGCCGGTTTCTGATTCTGTGTCTCCCTCTCTCTCTGCCCCTCCCCCGTTCATGCTCTGTCTCTCTCTGTCCCAAAAATAAATAAAAAAAATGTTGAAAAAAAAAAATTTTAAAACAGGTCTTGATACACTGATACTGGGACCTACTGGGTGGTATCAAATTAGAAATTCCCCATTAGTTTATTAAAGAGTCTCTATTTGCTGAAGAACTGCGCACTCATATTTAAAAGAAATTGTTTTAATGTCTGTTTTATTATTTATTTATTAAAAAAAATTTTTTTTAACGTTTATTTATTTCTGAGACAGAGAGAGACAGAGCATGACCAGGGGAGGGTCAGAGAGAGGGAGACACAGAATCCGAAACAGGCTCCAGGCTCTGAGCTGTCAGCACAGAGCCCCACGCAGGGCTCGAACTCACAGACCGCGAAATCATGACCTGAGCCGAAGTCGGCGACTTAACCGACTGAGCCACCCAGGCGCCCCTGTTTGTTTTATTTTTGAGAGAGAGAGAGAGACAAAGCTCAAGCAGGGGAGTGGCAGAGAGAGAGGGAGACACAGAATCCAAAGCAGGCTCCAGGCTCTGAGTTGACAGCACAGAACCTGATGTGGGTCTTGAACCAACAAACTGTGGGATAATGACCACACTTAACCAACACTTAACCGACACTTAACCAACTGAGCCACCCAGGTGCCCCTACTCACTCATATTTTTTTTAAAAAATTATTTTTACTTGAGAGAGAGAGAGAGAGAGAGAGAGAGAGAGAGAGAGAGAGAGAAAGAGAAAGAATCCCAAGCAGGCTCCATGCTCAGAGCAGAGCCCAACTTGGGGCTCGATCCCATGACCCTGGGATCATGACCTGAGCCGAAATCAACCAAATGAGCCTGGCCACAACCAAATGAGCCACCCAGGTACATTAAAAACATTTTTTTTCATATTTTTTTGTGTGAAAATATGCAGACTGAGCTTCTTTTACATTATTGTCTCTGAATAGCAATCTGTAATAGTTATATAAAACTCTAGTATTGATTTGGTAATTATCTACTGCGGCTTGGCAGACCTGGGGTAAAGGGAAAGGAAACTAGTATTTATTGACCAAAAAAGCTTCCCAGTAAGGTTCTCACCACATTCAGCTCTTAAAGCAGTATTAGGTCAATGTTTACTTGTGATGCAGGAAGTTGCCTAAGGGATTGCACTGAAGTTGTGAGACCGTCTACAGTAAGATGGGCACTGTTATTCCTCCTGAGAGATGAGTGCTAAGATGATCATTTTTATTCTAGCGATTTTAATATGTGACCCTTTCTATGAAATAATTAATAATTTATGAATACATAGACTTAAAAATATTCCTGGAGGATAACACAGCTGTTACCTTTGAGGGCTGTCATGAGGGAAAGAGTGAGAGAGGGTGAGGTCATATGTCCAGCGTAACGTCTGGCATACAGTAGGGCTCCAAGAATTCTTTCCTTTTCTTTGCTCTGGGGGCAGAGACCCCTCTTTCCTTTGCCCTGGGGGCACGTACCACTCCTTCTCCGACTCCACTTTTGTACAAGTTTTCTATGAACACTTGTTCATTTATTGATTATTGAAAATATGTTTTAACAAGTTTTTCATTGCAAGTGTTCATTAGGAATTGGAAGAACTTGAAGTCACGCAGGGCCTGATGTAAAATGATTGCCAAGTGTAGTCTGACAACCGAGATGGTTTAGATATTTGCAGAACTATTTAGCATCTGAAGCCTTGGCCAAAAACTAACGCCATAAGCTCATGGTATTTATGCAGTTGTATTAGTCATTGTGAGAATAAAGTGCCTTCTCCACCCCCCCATCTTTAATACAGTCTCACGATCTTCTCTTCATATTTTCTACTGAGAAACTCAGCTAATCCACATACACTAAAGACACGCAAACAGAAACACATAACCAAATATATTTATGAATTGCATACATAAACTGGATATATACAAATTAAGTATACACTAATATATACACTAATTAAATAGTATTATATGTATAAACTCTAATATACCCTATATAAACCAAATATATAACATCATAGTAAGCTACCTAAAGCAATCTCTACACTCATATCCATACCTGTATCAATAGCTCCATTATAACCGTGTTGACCAGGTGCTAGAATTCATGCTAGGTTTGTAAGAAGAATAAAATACAGTTCCTGCCATCATCAACATAATATTTTACGTGGTGAAGCAGATAAAGAAATACGTATTATAGGGTTTACACTGACAAAACAGAACTCTAACGCAGAGAAATAATAGTGGCCGGAAGAGCCCGTCTGTGTGTGGGGTGTGTGGATGAGGTCTTGTGCACAGGTGACAGTGCACCTGTACGATCAAGAGGAACTAGGAGGTGGCATGGCCGAGTGTGACTGCGGGCAGAGCCAAGCAGTTTGGGTTGGGCGGTTGTAACAGTAGAAGCTGAGTGTGAAGACGAATGGAGGAGCTGTCTACACTAAGCTGAGAGTGAAGATGAAGGGAGGAGAGGTCTACACTAAGCTGAGGGACTTTGGAACTTTATTCCAGAAGCAAATGAGCTGTAGGGAATATGAATGAGAGATGACCGCTTTTCTTTTGGAAATCTCAATTGGAAACTGGAAGAGACAGAAGCAAGCTGACTTCATTAAAGGTAAGACGATTATGCACCGAAGTCCACACCAGTGTTTCTCAAACTATACTGTGTGCACAGCTGGCCTGGGGGTGTGGGCACAATATGGATCCTGATGAGTCTGTCTGGGAGGCTGGAGCCTTTCCCAGCTGTCCAGGCTTCGGGTCTGCAGACCCCCCTTGCAGTAGTGAGGCCCAGGAGAGACACTAATCCCAGCAGGAAGGGTCTGAGCAGACAGCACATGGGGACAGGGGATAGCTGGGGAGGAGGGGAGAGGGCTGGGGGCCATAGCCTCTGGGGCAGCCGGGCAGGGGGGTACTGGCAGGCTCTGGGGAACATGGGACAGCTGAGGGAGGGCTGGGGGCCAGCAGCCTCTGGGGGCAGCCAGGGGGGCAGGTGGGTGGGCTGCGGGCCAGCAGGCTCTGGGTGGCAGGCTGCACAGGCAAAGGCAGCAGGGCATCTTTGAGGAAGAATTAATTTGGAAACAATTATCAAAATTCCATGGTGGGAGCAGTTTCACATAACCAGTGACTCACAGTGATTTTGCCTGTCCTAAGATAGCATGGTGAAGATTAATAAATTCATTTCCCGAAACACATGAGTGTTCTGTGGGGTACGGTACTGTCCCCAGTGACAGACTGTTACTAATCTTGTCCCACAGGCCTTGTGTTCTCAACGTTAGGCTTTGATCTGCTTTTTGTTGATAGCGATTTTCTCATCCTTTGAACAAAGTCTTCCCATGACCCTGTGCGCTCAGATGGCTCTCCACCAGCCGTCTCTCCTCCTCTCCACCCATCAAAATAAACCAAGATTTTAGCATCTCCTTCCAATTCCTCAGTCCCCTGTTGACATAGAGACATCCTGAACCGGCCAGCCCTCCCCCTACTGAGGGCGACCCCTCACGGGTGCTTCCCCCCTTCAGGGATTTGTCTTGTCCCCTTCTTTTATGTCAAATATCTCCCCACATAGAGACTCTTGCTGTCCCCACTTGAGCTCAAATGTCTTTATAGTGATGTCCTGCTCCCTCCCTCCCTGAGGCTGTCTTGCTGTCCTGACACGCCCTCCCTCGCTGCCTCCACTAGACCCTGGTGCTGACTTCCACCCCTCCCCAAAATGGCTTCCCTGAAAGGACTCTTGCCTTGTCACCGTCACCGATGACCTGTGAGATGGACACCTGGCATCCTGTTTTCCTCGAGCCTCATTCTCTCATCCTCAGGCCTCCTGTCCCCTGAGAGCCTCCTTCCCTTGGCTTCTGTGAGACCACTTTCTCCTGTTGCTCTTCTGACTCTGTGGAAGTCCCTCCTCAGACCCCTTCATTTCCCATTTAGTCTTTAAAATTTGCTTTTTCTATGCATAAAATGTATAATATGAGGATTACATTTATTCCAGGGTCCCCAGTAGTGATTGTGTGGGACGTACACAGCAGAGCATTTTGACACAGTTTGGATTCAGCGACTAGTTGTGGTAAAGGTAATGTGAGTGGTGGGGATTCAGACTCTGGACTCAGACTTCCTATGTTCAAATCCTGTCTGTGTACTTTCCAGCTTTGTGACTTTGGGAAAATTCCATGAGCTCTCTGTTCATTTCCTCATTTGTAAGATGGAGACCACAGTAGTACCTCCTTCATAAAACTGTTAGGGTTCAATGATGTATGTGCTTGAGGAACTTAGTCCAGTGCTCGGAAGTAATAAGTTCCAATTATTATTGTCTGTTAATAACAAATCTTACTATTCAATTTTGTCATAAAATGACCCTACACCAACTTTAACTTTCTACTTGTCATCTGATGACCCCAAGCCTTCCCAACCTTTTGTTTTTAATTTTAATTTTTCTCTTTGAGTAGCTTCAATTAATCTTTTAAAAAGGATTTAAGTACTGTGAGCCCATTTTTTACTGGTAGTCTGTACGTCACTTGTTCAGGACCCCTTGTGCCCAGTGAAGCATTTTCTGCATTTTCACATTTTGAAACCACTCAATGTGAGCGTGAGTGCAGGTGGTGACAGCCCCGGGGCTGGGAACCAGAAGCCCGAGATTCACTCATGTCCTGACTCCTCCACCTGCTCATCATGTGGCTTTGCTCAAAACCTAGCCCTCTGAACTTTAGTTTCTACAATTGAAAAAGGAAAATATCTGCTTACAGTTTAATATGCATATAAAAACATCCAAAAGTATGAATGGCAAAAATTTGTAGAGTACACATTTAGGAAGCACTCTGCAGATGTGAAATGTAGTCAAACTGCTTTATTTACAATCTTCCTCAGTGTTTCAGTGATGTAAATTGTGGTTATTGTCATAAAATGAGCTTATGTGCTGTCGGGCTTCAGGTCCTCCCTCCATCTGCACTCCCGGTTTCAAGTCTGTGATTGCCCAACTGTATTCCAATGGTTTTGGGGTCTTTCATGTCAAGTTTCAAAACTTTTCAGATAAAATGATTTTACCTCCTATCTTAATGGCACATTGAAAGGAATATCAAAACAAACAGTAACTGTCCTTGGAGACATACGTAACAACAACAAAACAGCCAGGAGCTGCAAGTGTCGCCTCTTTAAGCAAAAACAAAACTATGCCCCTTCTCGGTTCTAGCAGAATACTTTAAAGTTGGAAGAAAAATTGGCATGAAAAATAAGACAGGCTAGTTGTTGATGCAAGAACATTTTTGATGAGCACACTGGCTGTAAGAGGACAATAGTGGCTGATGAGTTCCCACCTGGTGTCTAAGCCGACTGTAATTGCGTTGGCTCTAAGGATGTGCTTATGGTTGGCTCAAATCTGGATTGTACATGACTGCCACTTTTTTGTGTTATGCATAATCAAGTGAATGAACAAGGAAGAATATGAAATCCACTTAACACATGCAGTTTAACCAGGAGGAAGATGACTCTGCCAGCACTAAGATTTATCTCTAACGGGTTTTCAATCAGCTAAAGTGGGAAGCTAATAATTTTGTATCAATTTACACTCTTCTTCCATGAGAAATGAGTTTGGGGTGGCTGGAGACCCTTTAACTTAGCATCCACAACTTGCCTGTGCAGAAACTTATGCATATGTATTTCATGTTCAATTTTTTTGATGCAGGAAGAATGTCATGAACTTTAAATGGGTCACGGTTTTCTTCTGCTTTTTTTCCCCCTTACCTTGTAATTTACTAAAATAGTGGGATGTTTTGCAAAGATCATGAAATAGAATTTTTTTGGTTTTAGTCACATATTTCTAATGTCCTTTTTTTGCAGAAAATCTTAAGTGTTCTTTCCCCAGCTGGAAGTGATATCTCTCATATACTTTTATTTTTGGCATGTTTCGCTTCCTGTTTTAGCTCATAGATACCTAAATGTGTTTTATTTTTCCTATTAGAATGTAAAACAGCCTTGAGAAAAGGTGCTTTATAGATTGCATTTCCAGTATCTTGAATGGGTACTTAAGAAAATAGAATATATAAATAAATCAATAAATATCTACTTTGAGTAACAACAACAACAAAATCCATAGTCCCTAAAAGTAGACAGAGATCCAGTGGAAAACATTCCTGAGTTGAGTAAAACACCCAACTCTGCTGTCTTCTGTCTACTGAGGAGGCTATGAGGTGGTGACTTTAGGTAACTGCTCATTCTAAGTGTTTTCATCTGTAAAATGAGAATACGTCCATCTCACAGAACTGATGAGAGGCTCTAAGTTATGAAATATACGTAAAGGTGTTTTGTGAATTCCAAAGCGCTAAATGTAAGAAACCAAACCATATTTGCAGGGGAATCTGGGGTTTTTAAAAGCTAATTCTCACATTTAACTTAGTTTGCAGTCCTCAGGAGAAATTAATGAGCTGTATGTACGTTAAGTGTATGGAAGAATGTCTGCCTCATAGTATGTGCTCAGGACACATTTGCTGAACTGAATTACTGTTAACCTCAATTACCCGAAGGGGTTCCCTTAGAGAGCGGAGGGAGTGGTGTGCCGACCTGGCACACAGGAATAGGAAACTAACAGTTAGCCCTGTGACTTGGTGATCGCTATTGGATTTGTACTCAGATTACGAGTCTACAGAGCTTTGGGTCCACGGCCGAAGAGAGCTGTTGTTTGAAAGAGCTGTTGAGGGTTTTACCTGGAGGAATCGGCAGGGACTCTTTCCTGAATTGCTCAACAGAAGTAGCACTTAGAAATTCCCTCTGAGATACCAGCTGCCAGAAATCTAAGAGCTGTCCAGAGGCAAGAAATACCTAAAATTTAGAGCGGTAAAGTGGTAAAGTGGATGTTGAAGCAGATGTCATTAGTGGTTTCTGCCAAAGGGAGGGGTACCAGTTGCTAAGATCTATTCCTTTATTTATCTTATTCAAAACAGTTGATTGAATGCCTACTTCGTGACAGCCATTATTTAGACAGAGGGATTCAGGTGAAGGTGAGGAGGATGAAAATCCCTATCACAGATAATAAAACTTCTTAGAAGTAGCTGGGGGAAGGTACTCTCTCCAGAGCTGGTGTCAGTGGACAACTCACTGGTGGTAGCAGGTACACCCCAGGACCCATGAGCAGCTGCTCTACAGACGCGCCTAGGGACTGAAACCAGAAGTCTCCCCACCATCCTGATGTGAAACATCCTAACGGAGGGGAGCGGGGGAATGATGATCATGGAGCTCTAAAAATAAACGTTTATTTTCCTAAAAGGGAAGTTATGGCTTGATCCCGTCAATTTACATTGATTAATGTCCCACATCTGGGTGCAGTTCTCTCTTACATTACGGATGACTTTCAAGCTTATACTGCAGCTAACTTTTCTTAAAGAGAAGGCAGACTAGAACTAAGCGTTGTTGCTGGAAAACCTGTAAATAAAGATACTCATGCTTTAAGAAGACGTCTAAAATAGTCTCTAAAAAGTTGGGTGACTCATTAGCAACATTCTCTTCCCATGGCCTCCTGCCATATCATGTTGACCTGCAGTGGCCT
Organism: Puma concolor; assembly: GCF_028749965.1. NCBI lineage: Eukaryota > Metazoa > Chordata > Mammalia > Carnivora > Felidae > Puma > Puma concolor. Next base: position 116,375,152 of record NC_141676.1, read on the forward strand.
CCCTTGTACTTTTAGACATCAGCATTTAGTATTTATTGTGGTACCTTGAAATGATGCCAAAAGATCGAAGAGTGCATGAAAATATTTATAGGATGGAAATGTATGCTATAGACTCTAGAGTATCACTCTAAGAACTTGAATATGTTTGGGAAAAACGAGAGAATTGAGGTTAATTAAAAAAAATAAGAGTTTTCCTTTAAAAATTCGTCATTCAGAATGGTTTACTTCCATTTTATGGACTTACTGGTTATAGCTTCAGATGAAAAGCATGGACTCTGAGGTCAGCCTGCTTGGGTTTCAACGTCTTTTTTGGTATTTACCTTATAGTTTGATCTGTTGTGAGAATCAAGTAAATAATGCATGTAAAGCATTTAGTAGAGTGTCGTGCCTACATCCTAATAATCATATATAAATGCATATTTTCGTGATGTTATCATTCCTAGTCATTTACATCTAAGCATACATTTGTTAATTCCCTACCAGATACTTCAGGGAACGGATCATTCAGGGTTGTACCATCCTGCCCAGGAAACAATATTCTGCCAGTGATTGGCTGGTGGGGGGTGGTGGTGTTTAAAGGTTTGACCTCTTGGTCTCATTTTAGGACAGTTCTGAAAAGCCCTTCTAGGTTCAGAACAACCTGTCAGATTAGCTAAAGTCTCGTCTGTGACATGATTGACAATGGACCACCAGAAACCTAACCAAGTAAGATAACCTTAGGCAGCTGCTGTGCTGAACGTGGTATCTTTGCTAGAGTAGATTCACTGCTCTGCCTACATGGTGTGTGAGCCATTGATACAGTAAATGCATTCTGTTGCTTATTCATCAAGAAGGAAGATTAGAAACAGATGATATCACAAGAGAGGGTTAGCAGTATACAATATCTTATCCAAGGCTACATTAATTCTACTATTAGTCATAATTTAGTCCAAAGAGACATGGATTATCTGAACATTCTGCAGAAGACCACTGCTTCCCTATATTAATAATGTTATGTTAATGGGATCAGATGAACAAGAATTGGCAAGTATTCTGAAAGCTCTGGAAAAATATTTCTGCTCCAGAAGGCAGGAAAAGGCAGGAAAAACCACACATGTTTTTCTAGAGAAATTCAGGGACATGACACATTAGTAGAGTTTTTAGGGATCTAGTGGTCCAGGTTTACCTTCATGTGCCTTCCAGAATATGGGACAGTTATGTCACCTTGTACTTCCTACTCCCACAAAGTTTGGTAGGGCTCTTTGGATTTTGTAGTCAACACATTCTCCACTAGGCGTTACTTTAATGCTCAATGTATTTAGTGAAATGAATGGATTCTCTCCCTGAGAGGGACTCAGGTCAAGGTCAAGAAAGGACACTGTAGCTGGTCTAGTTTGCAGTACGAGCAGTTCTGCTACTTGGGCTACATGACACAGCAGATCCCACACTTCCAGAGGTATCTGGTAAAGAAAGATGGTGTTTGGAGTTTCTGGAAGACCAAATAGAGAAACACATGCAGACCTATACAGTTCTGGAGTAAGGACAAGCCTTATATAGCTCACAACTACCACACACCATTCAAACAGCTCCTGGCTCCTGGGCTCTAAAACAAATTGAGCATCACACCTGGGGCCTAAGTGGCCATGAGTCCAGCAGTGCCCATCATGATTTGGATGCTGCCAGATACACCAAGTCATAAGATCAGGGGAATGAGAAGCCTTCTGTGGTATGATGGCAGTGGTACATCTTAGGGCCTGTGCACAAGACACAGGTAGGCTTACATGAACAAGTGGCCCGGACACTGATCACGTACCACTACTGATGCTTTTTTTCAGCCTAAATTTATATATGGAGGTATATAACACAGGGAGGGTTCCCTGTGACAAGATGATGAAGGAAAAGTGGTGGAACCAGTGTCACTGAATGCCTGTGTGATTCTCACAAAAACTTATGTGATTAAAAACTACAAATCAGAATAAAGGATGAGTGGCAACATATTTTATTTTTATATTTACTAAAAGTAATTGCAGTATAGAGCCTCATGTACTCAGATGCATCAAAGCTCTTGAATAGATAATAATGGTGATTTTCCGTAAAGTGGATGAATAGGACCTTAAAAAAAATGGTTGCTGATTGCCTGACTTGTGCCATATAAAATATATTTCCTGTTGCTAGGTGTCAGATGAGATAGACTATATGGCCAGTGATGTGTGCTATTTTAGGTGTTTGCCAATTATTTAAAAGCAGACTAGTAATGCAACTGAACTGGGATAGATGAAGGCAACACAAATCTGGATGTGGAAAAAAGGGACAAAGAGAATTATGATGTTTTAAATTCAGTTAATATAAACTCACAAGAAGGCTACATGTGGTAGGGGCTACAAAAAGATTACACAATGATTCCTGTCTCAGCGATATGATAATCATTGTGTGCTTGACATCCTTATCTTAAAGTCTAGAAGTTATTTATAGCAGAGCACTTATCATGTAAATGGTTCCCTCTCACCTCTCCATCTACAAATGCCAACTGTCCCTGCCGGTTGGGTCATTCACCTTATTTTCCAGAGTCTGTCCTTTTAGCTCTGGGAACTCCTATTTGTTCACTTTCTTCTGTTGGCTTTTCAGGAAATCTGCAAACTGATAATTCTCCATCATACTCAGCTTCTCCTATTTGCTACAATAAATGCAAATAGATATTTAAGAATTGGCTCCCAAGCCAAGGACACAGTGCTCCCATCAGGTCTGAAACATGGCAAGACTTAACTACCCGAGGAGCCTCCTGTAATCCTTATACTCCAGGATGTCAATTCATTTCTACTTTTTCCTTGGTACTGCCATTATTTTTTTCATGTTTCATGATGTTTTATTTAGAGAAGTAAGTGTGAAGAGTCAAAAGGCATCTGGTTCTCAAGCTTCGGGCAAAGGCTTGAGGCTGAAATGTAAATTCTGTACTTTGCTTGTGGGTCAGCCAACTCAGACTCTCCAGGCCCTCACGGGTTGGTCATTCTAAAGGCCACATGCCATCTTGTGAGACTATCTATTTTCTGTCCAGCATGACTTTCTTCCCCCCTTTCTTGCTCCCATCTGAATCCCAAGGTCAGGGAGTGTGGCCTGGATCAGGGATGACCTTTCTATGATAGGTCTGGTAATGGTTTCCCTACTCTTTCAGATAAAAATAATAATTGGTGATTGTGACCTTTGTAAAGATAATGTTTCTGTTAGAGGGTCAGCCCCAAATCTTTTATTGCTAAGTGTTTTCACTCATGGTGTTCTTACCAGGAGCAGCTAATGGCCTGTCACCGACTGTCACTGTGGTCCCTTTCTAAATCCCTTAGTCTCCAGAAGCCATCATGAGTTATCTTCAGAAAATTGTAGGGATAAAAACCTTCCATGTGTAAAAATACTCACGGGAGGTGACACAGAAATGCAAACCACAATGGCAGTAATTCTAGGTTTTCAGCGTGCCCACAGCCAGACACAGCTTCAGAGTTACTCAAAACATTGATGAGAATGTATTTTAATACTCCAGGCTAACTACTGTAGGTAGATCTGGTCACCAAATAGCCAAGCAAAAGATGTAATAATTCTGTAAAACCTGCATGTCTTTTGCATTCCTGCCTCTGCCCTATCCTCACCCCCTCCTCTTTTCCTTGTCACTTGTACTGAGGAGAATGTCAAGGCAGAGAAATTAAGCTCAGGTTATGAGGAAGCAGGGGCAAAACAGAATTTGGCCTTCTCTGGTGGCATCCTGCTCCTAAATCAAAGACCCTGCTGTCCACTTAGTCCTTTGGAACTCCTGTGGAGCCTTCACCAGGCTCACCCAACCATCACCAAAACTTAGAGGTCCATCTCCTACTGAACACTGGCCCCTTCCCTCCCTTGCTTCTCTCACTATTCTTTCAGTCTTTGCTGTCAACATCATTCTTTACAAAATGGTGTTTCCTAAATCTAGAATACCCTTCCTTCATCACTTGATTAGCGTTTCCTTCTCCCATGAGAGTAGCCACTCTTGGGGGCAGGGGCTGTGAATGAGTATGTCACTTCTTGCCTGAGTCTGTAAGAATGACTGGGTGCTTCCCAGCAGGTGTTTGCAACAGGTCAGAGGCATAGGTGAGCACTGAGCAGTGTGGGAGGCTTAGGAGGTTACTGCCATTCTTTCGTGGAGGCTGGACCAGTGAGCAGATGGACACGTTTAGAGGACAACAAGGAGCTCTGGGCAGGAGTCTATCTAGTTTGGGGAAATGGCAGAAATAAAGTTGGAGTAGATTCTGTAATCATTTATGCCATGCCAAACACGTTTACTTTTTCCTAATTAAAACTCAGTGTTTGTCCATCATTTTTAACTGTGTTTCTCAATCTTGAGTAATATAGAAATTCATTTATAGGGAAATATTTTTCAATGACTTCCACTGTTGATTTAAATAATATGGTATTTCTTAAATATGTACACACATGAAATTATAATCCCTTCTTACTTGAGCTTTTTTAGGACTATCAAACACATATTTACAAATTAAAACAAAACTACAAGTTTTATAAAAGTTAAATTAATGAGAGGAATTTAAGCAGTAGGTGGTCATTGTAAAAGTAAATTGCTACTTTAAGCTTAATAGTAGAAAGATGTACTTGCTGGAATCTCTCTATGTATATATGTATTTATTCATTTTTTGAGCCTCAACGGACCATTCTTTTATTATCACCATTGCCGGTGACATTAATATCCTTTTTAGCAAGGCTCTGGCTCCTGATACATTATTCTGTTGGGCCAATCAATGGAATATTATATACATATAAAAACCAAGTAAGTAAGAAGAAAATTAAAAAAAATTAATAACCATTTACAGAACATTTTTTCTGCATATTTAACCATCAGTTATTTAGAACAAGTCAGGATCTTCCCAAGCAGCTGCTTTAAGAGATTATGCCACTCAGTGCTATAGAGCAGGTATATTTGTGTTCAGAAATCTCTACTACCACAAGCCACGTGGCAGACTGAGTCCAAGACTTTCAACTGTATCACAGTAAAACCCTTGTCCATACCCTGTAACATGACTGGTACCTATTCATGAATAACATACTGAGTGTGCCAAGGTTTTTCCCTCATTAGATCCTAATAATTAGATAAATTACTATGGGGCACCTGGGTGGCTCAGTTGGTTATGTGTCTGACTTCTGATTTCGGCTCACGTCATGATCTCACGGTTTGTGAATTCGAGCCCCACGTCAGGCTCCTCACTGACCGTGTGGAGCCTACTTGGGATTCTCTCTCCCTCTCTCTCTCTGCCCCACGCCCACTTGCATGTACACACTCTCTCTCTCAAAATAAGTAAACAAACAAAAAAATTAAATATATTACTATGACATACCATGACTATTTCCTGTTAAAATATCAACTTATTAAGGAGTTTAGTTAAAATGATTTTCAATACAAAGTATCTTAATGCAACAAGATCACTTTAGAAAGTAATAAAAAGTATAAATGTACAATGGCTTAAGTGGAAAAATTAGATTAGTTTGTCAGTCTCTGTTTCTCCAGGTATATTTTAAGCATTTTGAGATTAGGGATAGTGATTTTCACCAATTTCAAATTCAAGCACTCAGCAAATACTTAGTGAAAGCCAATTATTCATCAAATTTATAATATAGAAATATCACCCTAAAACAAAATAGACACTTGGAAGAGGGTGCAGTAGGAGGACCCTAAGTTCACCTCGTCCTATGGATATGAACAGATGACACGCACATCAGGGTGAATAACCTGGACAATAACCAAAGACCTGGCAGAGCAAATTCTACAACTAAAGGTAGAGAATGTTTGGTTTTGAAAGTGAGGGGGGATGAATTTTGTGAGTTCTTACACCAGCAGGACTTAACATCTGGAACTTAAAAAACTCAGTAGGTTTGGCTCTGGGAGAACCCAGAGGGTCTTAGGAAGCTGATCCCCCATCCTCAGAGACAGCACAACAAACAGTCTCTGGAGATACAGCATAGAAGCATCAGTTTGAAAAATGCCTGAGGCAGATGAGAGGGAGAGTGATTTACTCACTTCAGAGCATGTCTAGGAGAGACCCTCTGGGAGCAAAGGAGCTGGCAGGTGCCATTCCCCCCCCCCCCCCCCACCTCCCATCATAAACATGCAGCTACCTGCAGGAACCAGCAGCGCCAACGCTCACTACCTAACTTGATAACACCAAGCCCCAACCTCTGTGCTTCGGTGCATCTGCCCTTTCAGTCAGGCTTGTCTCGGTCCCAGGGCTGCAGGTCCTATCCTCCAGAAGACCTGCATAAACCTGGCCAAAGCACATCTCCTGACTGGTGCCTTTTGCAGGGCCTTGGTTCTGGCAGTAGCTGTGGTGGCAGGTCTCATTGCACAAGCAGACCAGAACACACCTTGTTAAAACACATCGCACCCAGCTGGGGACCAAACACTGCCCACAAAAGGCAAAGAAAGCCTCTAAAGACAGCTAGCCTGAAGGAAAAAAGAGGCCAGGACTCAACCGCAGAACACACGCAACACATATAGGAGACACTACCTGAAGCTCCAGGTTCTGGGGAACAGGGGACACTGCTCTGCAGGGCACTACAGGCCTTCTTTTCCTAAGACCATTACTTTCAAGAGCAGGAAATGTAGCTGACCTTAACACACAGAAACAGATACAGAAAGTTACACAAAATGAGGAAACAGAGGACTATGTCCCAAATGAAAGAACAGGACAAAACCATAGCAAGAGACCTAAGCACAACAGATATAAGTAACGTGCCTGATAGAATTTAAAATAATGATCATAAATATACTCACTGGACTGGAGAAAAAAGGGGAGGACATCAGTGAGACCCTTAACAGAGAGTTAAAAAAGAACCAATCAGAGATGAAGAACACAACACATGAAATTAAAAACACTTGATGGAATAAATAGCAGGCTAGAAGAAGCAGAGGAAATGTATTAATGACCTAGGAGACAGTAATGGCAAGTATTCAAGCTCAGCAGTGAGAAAGAAAAAAATATGCAAACTGAGAACAGTTTCAGGGAACTCAGTGACTCCATCAAGCACAATAACACCCACATTACAGGGATCCCAGGAAAAGAAGAGAGAGAAAAGGGGGCAGAAAATGTATTTGAAGAAATAATAGCTGGAAACTTCTGTAATCTAGGGAAGGAAACAGACATCCAGATCCAGGAGGCACAGAGATATCCCCAACCAAATCAACCCAAGGAAGTCCACAGCAAGACACACAGTAATTAAAATGGCAAAAAGTAGTGATAAAGAAAAGAATTTAACAGCAGCAAGAGACAAGAAGACAGATACATATAAGGGAAACTCCACCATGCTATCAGTGGATTTTTCAGTAGAAACTTCATAGGCCAGAAGGGAGTGGCAGGATATATTCAAAGTGCTGAAAGGGAAAAATCTACAGCCAAGAGTACTCTGTCCAGCAAGGCTATCATTCAGAATAGAAGGAGAGATAAAGAGTTTCCCAGACAAACAAATACTAGAGGAGTTTATGACCACTAACTAGCCCTACAAGAAATATGAAAGGGGATTCTTTGAGTGGAAAAGAAAGACCATAAGTGAGAGTATGAAAAGTAGAAACGCAAAAGTATAAAAATAAGTATTCCTGAAAAAAATCAAAGGATCCATAAAATAAAAGGATGTAAAATATGACACCATATACCTAAATTGTGGGGTGGGGGTGGGGAATAATAAGTGGGTTAAACTTAAGTGACCATCAAATACAGATTGCTATATGTAGAAGAAGTTATATACAAATCTAATGGTAACCACAAACCAAAAACCAGTAATAGATATGCAAAGAATAAAGAAAAAGGAATCCAAGTATACCACTAAAGGAAGCCAACAAACCATGAAAGAGAGCAAGACAAGACAGGGTCAGAGAAAAACTACAAAAACAACCATGAATATGTAACAAAATGGCAATAAATATAGCTGTCAACAATCACTTTGAATGTAAGTGGGCTAAACACTCAAAAGACACAGGGTGACAGAGTGGATAAAAAAAATAACACCCATCTATATGCTGCCTGCAAGAGATTCACTTCAGACCTAAAGACGCCTGCAGATTGAAAGTGAGGGGATGGAAAAAACATCTACCATGCAAATGGAAACGAAAAGAAAGCCAGGGTAGCAACACTTATATTGGGCAAGCTAGATATTAAAACAAAGACTGTAACAAGAGACAAAGAAGGACATTATATTTTAATGAAGGGGACAATCCAACAAGAAGATCTAATATATGTAAATATTTATGCACCTAACAGAAGCACCCAAATACATAGTCAATAACAAACATAAATGAAATACTTGATAGTTATGCCACTACAGTAGAGGATTTACCACCCCATTTAATCAATGGACAGATCATCTGAACAGAAAATCAACAAAGAAACAACGGATTCGAAAGACACTCTGGACCAGATGGATTTAACAGATATATTCAGAACATTTCATCATAAGACAGCAGAATACACATTCTTTTCAAATGCACGTGGAACATTCTCCAGAAAGATCACATACTAGGCCTCAAAACAAATCTCAACAAATTGAAAAAGATCAAAGTTATACCATACATCTTTTCTGACCATGATGATGTGAAACTAGAAATCAACCACAAGAAAAATCTGGAAAGAGCACAAATACATGGAGGTTATAAACAGCATGCTATTGAACAATGAATGGTTCAACCAGGAAATCAAAGAAGAAATAGAAGCTTACATGGAGACAAATGAAAATGAAAATATAATAATCTAAAACCTTTGGGATGCAGAAGTAGTTCTAAGAGGGAAGCACATAGGAATACAGACCTAGCTGAAAAAGCAAGAAAAGTCTCAAATAAATAACATAACCTTACACCTAAAGAAGCTAGAAAAAAGAACAAACAAAATGTAAAACCAGCAGAAGGAGGGAAATATTAAAAAATTAGAGCAGAAATAAATGGAACAGAAACTTAAAAAAAAATACAACATATCAATGAGAGCAGGAAACTGTTCTTTGAAAAGACTGACAAAATGAAGATGTATTCACTTTTGGTTCTTTCAGGTGCTCAAAGGATGTTAAGCTGGAGATATCCTGCTCTGATCCCTATGACCCATGTGTAGATCCATGTAGGAGTAGGACAGACACCTGGCTTGACTTTGCTTAACAAATTTGAGCTCTTTGGAAGTGTAAATTTCCCTAAATGTATATATATCTTTTACTTTCCTTTCACACATTAAGTTTTTGGGCACACTTTTTGGGAAGGAGACAACTTATGTAGACTTAGAATTTGTTGCTGCAAATTTGACAGAAAACAGAGGAAAAGTGCATTTATCAGAGGAGTACACATATAGTAGGAAGAGAAAAACATTAAGAAATGGAACTTGGGGAATTCCCCTTTATTCTTTAAACTTAAAAAAAATCGTATTTTTTTTTTCAGTGAAGAAAATTTGGAAAATAGCAGAAGGTAGGAAAAATTACCTATATATCTACAACTTCAAACGCAACCATTTTAACGTGGCTTTGTATAGGGGCACCTGGGTGGCTCAGTAGGTTAAGTGTCTCACTTTAGCTCAGGTCATGATCTCGCAGTTCCTGGGTTTGAGCCCCATGTCGGTCTCTGTGCTGACAGCTCAGAGCCTGGAGCCTGCTTCAGATTCTGTGTGTGTGTGTCTCTCTCTGTGCCCTTCCCCCTCCCCCACTCATGCTCTGTCTCTTTCTCTCTCAAAAATAAATAACATTAAAAAATTTTTAAGTAGCTTCTAGCATTTTCTTCTAGCACTTTCCCCCTACATTGAAAGATTTTTTTGATATTTAACTCCATATGGAGTGTGGGCAATAATATGTAAGGAACAGATGGAGGAAGGGGAGCCTCTGAAGACAACAGGGAGGTTAAGAGAGCAGAAGCAGGTAAAGAACTGGTAGAGAGTGTCACTGGAGAAGCTAAGGAAAAAATTTCAGCTGGTCAATACTGCCAGGACTGCTACTGAAAATGCTTTTATTGGATAAGTAGGAAGACTTCAGTGATCTTAGGTAGAGCAATTTTATGTAAAAGATGACTGTAAGGCTCCATTTAGAGTCACTTAAATCTGCAGCCTATCTTCATTAAAATAAATATACCTTCCGCACATACTGTTTTGTTCAGTCATAAAATGCACGAACATCCAAAGAGACTAACGGCCTACTGAAGAACCATAAACAAAAACTGTAGAGAAGATGAATACGTTACAAATCTTTGCCAGAAAAAAAAACAAAAACACCGCAAATAATACATAATACTAGTTAACCATTTCATGCCTACCATTGCCTCAATTTTTCTGGATATTATTTTAAGTTTCTGTATACGTTCTCAAGGGAGAACACCACTTTGTGGACATAGTGGTTCTGAAGGAGAGCTCCACAGATCCTTTGTTCATCATGTAAATCACACGAAACCAGGAATAATGTTTTTCATGGCAAATCAAACTGTCAGATTAAAAAAAACACTAATGTATAATTTTAAAGTGCATCAACACATAGGAATTTTGTTACAAGGCACAGACTGATGAGTTTTTCGATTCCACTCTTCAAAGTGTGGAAAACTTTAATTTATTAATTTGAATAACATGTTCTCATCTCTTTGGGTTAAAAAAACCCTTGATAACAAGCTAAGAACCTCAACTACAGGATTTCATTACCTCTTTGACTCTTGCTTTGAAGATATACTAATTGCTTCTTGTCCTTTTCTTGTTTAAAAAAGACCAAGAACACTTTTATAAGTGAGCGCATTTTACTCATTTTTTCATAATCCATATTTTATTATCATATGCACTGTGCAGATTTATTCCCCTGGCCATACTAGGGAGTATTCTGACCTCCATATCACTATGACCCCAACATCTCTCTCAGATGGAAAAAAGACAATTGGACAGGTTATTAATTGTGCATGACTCAGAAACAAAACAAAAACCAAAAGATGTTTGTGATGCTTGATACGTTTCCCTAAATAACGTTTTCTTGGTACATACATTTTTCCAACTATTTGTTTTATTATATATTTTGAAAATACTTCAACCATTTGAAGCAAAATTGGAAAACATGTTGTTTTCTCAAATATAGGTATGTGAGTCTAAGGTGCTTGGACTGGCTGGAATGGAGGAAAAGCATAGATATGTAGTATGAACTTGCCTTTTTAAGAAATTGATGACTTTTTTGCCTTGATGACACATTTATAATTTTGTCATTTATGTTATTTTTAGAAAACAACAGGAGCTGGAAAACTATTAAGAATATGGAGACTCATGACTAAGGTGGTGGTCTGTGGGCCTATCAAGGAAGATGATATCGGGGTACTTTGGGAATGCATCCCACTTGTCTAGCTTCACGAAGGGTACAGAAGTAAAAGGTTATAATAGGGTTATAATAGGGTTTTTTTTTTCCTTCCCTTCCCTCCCCTCCCCTTCCCTTTCTTTTCCTTTCTTTCTGCCTTCAATGACTCAATCTTTAAAGAGTACTACCCTACTATCATTTGAGAGTTTTAGGTACATACATTATTTTATAAAAAACAAAAATAAATTTTAGAACTAAGTTCTCTAGAAGTTGAGGAGAAAGAGATCAGTGCATATGAGAGTGTTTCTCAAACTTCATTACGGTGGCTTATCTTCACTTGGATCTAGATTCCAGAGGGATGAGTAGACGCATTGGTGAGAGGGAGGCAGGGCACACAGGCTGAAAACAGACTCTGCTGACTCACTGCTCCTCTCTCACCCATTGCTGCCGACCATGGGCAGCTGGTCGATGTCCTGTCATGTTAAAGTGGGCAGAGTGTTTTTCTGCCATCATCCCAAGCCCTGACTGTGGGTTTTTGTTCCAAGAAAGTGGTGGGATTTTGAGTGTGGAATTGACATAAGCCTATATATAAATGGAATAGTGTTAAAGAGGTGGAAGCCCATGCCATTGAAATTGCTTTTGCTCTTCGGGTATGTGCATTTTCACAAATGATGCTGACATCTATTACAAACATTTCTAAATACATATTTAAATATATTTTGTATAAATAGATATGGTCAAGACATTGTGATGAAAGTTATTATCTGGTGGCTGGTGATAATACTTCTTACCAGTTTTTTACCTCTCTGAAAGTTTCTATAAATTAAGGATGAAATTTTTAAAAACTACCAGGGAAAGTGATGTCAGCAAACAAGATGGAGTGGGTAACTCCAAAAGCCCATCCCTCATGGAAATAACAAAAAATAAAGCAAAACCTCTCAAAAGCAATTCTGTCAGAACTCTGGAAAACAGCCAAAGGTTGACAGAAAGCAAGCAAATGTGGTACAAAAAAGGTGGTGGTGGGGAGTGCAACTTACACATAAGGAAAACTTTGTGGAATTTTGCTTGCTCTTGCCTCACTTCCCTTCCTGGCCTAGTGATGATCTTGAAGATAGGAGCCTGAGTTCCCAGGGTAGACCCCGGTCTCTGGTTCTGGAAGGAGCAGAAAAGATAATATCCTCAAAGAACTGTGTTTTGTCTGTTTTGACCCATCTGGAGACTATCTGAAGGGCTGGTGTAGGGTGGTTGCTTCTGTTCCACCTGACTTCGAGCTCTGTCACAGTGAAAGAGTGGCTATGTAGAGGGCATTCCTTGGAAACACTGTAAGGCAAATGAACAAATGTGCTACTTCTGGGGCAGAGACTGAATTTGAGGCAAAACAAACAAACCAACCAACCAACACAAAACACCTGACACTCCAACAGTCTAGAAAGAGAAACTGGGGAGAGAGTTTCTTTGGGAGATTAGGGTATTGCAAAGTGTCTGCATACACCAGGGAATCTAGAAAGCCATGTGCATGCCCAGGGCAGAATGCATGCCCAGAAAGACCAGAGAACACCTGGAGCTTTCACCTCTCACAAAGTGCAGGCTAATGCAGAGCTGTAAATAGCCTGGCTACACACTAAACTTAGACAACTAATCTGCAAACGTTGGGAGAGGTTCTTTTTTCTTTCATTTCCTTTCCTATCTCTTTCAGCCTTTCCCTTTCCTTCCTCTCATTTAGGTATTCGAGACAACCTCCACAACACTAGCTGACTACAAGCCAAAAGAACAGAGAGACTTCAGAGACTACACCCAACAAAGAATACAGACTTTACAAAAATAGTTTAGAAAAATAATAAAAGAAACAAACCACTACAACCACAACAAGCAAAAATAAAATAAAATAAATTACCTGAGGAGGGGGAAGAATCTGATTTTTAGTTATCATAATATTCAAATATCCAGTTTTCCACAAAAATATGTGGTATGCAGAGAAAAGTAGAAAAGTATAGCCTATTCATGGAGGAAATCAACAGAGACTGTCCTTTAGGAAGCACAGACAGTGGACATATGAAGCAAAGATTTTAAACCAACTGACTTATTAGGCTAAAAGAGTTAAAGGAAACCATGGGCAAAGAGATAGAGGAAACCAGTAAAATGATGTCTCAACAAATGGAGAATATCAATAAAGATACATAAAATATAAAAAGGACCCCAACAGAAATTCTGGACCTAAAAAGTACAGAAACATAAATGAAGAATTCTTTTTTTTTTTTTTTAATATATGAAATTTATTGTCAAATTGGTTTCCATACAACACCCAGTGCTCATCCCTGAAGAATTCAATAGTAGGTTTCAATAGCATATTTGAGTAGGTAGAAGAAAGAACCAACAAACTTGAAGACAGATCAACTAAAATTATGCAGGGTGGGGAGAAGAAAGAAGGAATGGAAAAAGATAGGCCTTTTGGATATCATCAAGCATGCAAACATACTCATCATAGGAGTCCCAAGAGACAGGACATAGAGAAGGGGACAGAAAGAATATCTGAAGTATAATGGTCCCTAACTCCCCCAATGTGAACAAAAATCTGCATATCCAAGAAGCTCAACAAACTCCGAGGAGGACAAACACAAGGATAACCATACTGAGACACATTAAAATCAAACTGCTGAAAGTCAAAGGCAGAGAGTCTTGAGAGCATGCGATAAGAAAGGCATTACATATGAGATTCTCAAGATTAACAGCTGATTTCTCAGCACAATCCATGGAATCTGAAGGCATGGGATGACATATATAAAGTGCTGAAAGAAAAAAAAAACCCTGCCAACCAAAAATTGTATATCCAGCAAAACTATACTTGAAAAATGAAGGAGAAACTAGGACATTTCTCGATAAACAAAAGCTGAAGTGGTTCATCACTAGTAGACCTGCCCTATCGGAATACTAAAGGGAATTCTTCAGATGAAAATGAACTTGAAGCCATACAAAGAAATAAGGAACATTGGTAAAATCAAATACATAGGTAAATACAAGAGACAGCGTAACTGTTTTATTGTATTTTTGGTTTGTAACTCTGCTTTCCCCCCGTATGACTTAAAAGACAAATGCATAAGACATAAATTCTCATCTATGCTAACGGTTACATGACATACAAAGATTAATTCATGATGACAATGCCATAAAGGGGTGGGATAGAGCTGTATAGGGTCAGAGTTACAGCAGCAGAGGATAACCAGTAAGAAAATAACTAGAAATTATACATAAAATAAAATAATCAAAATGATACATTATAAAAAACAACTAAACACAAAAGAAGGCAATAATGAAGGCACTAAGGAACAAAAGATGAAATATAGAAAACAAACAAAAATGTCAGAAGTCCTTCCTTGGTAGTAACCACTTTAAATGTAAATGGACTAACTCCAATTAAAAGTCAAAGATTGGCAGAATGGGTTAAAAATATTATCCAGCTATATCCTATCCTGCCTTAGATCCAGCATTAATACCAAAGCCAGATGATGGTATCATTAGAAAAGAAAACTAGAGACCAACATTCCTTGTGAACATATGGGTAAAAATCCTCAATAAAGTTGAATCAAGCAGCATGTTACAATCATTATACACTGTGACCAAATGAGATGTATTCAAAATTCAAGTGAGGCTCAATATATGAAAATCAATATAATATACCACATTAATACAATTAAGAAAAAAAAACACCACATGGTCACCTCAATTCATGTAAGAAAACATTTTACAAAATTCAGCAGCATTCCATGATAAAGATAGCTTGACCAACTTGGAGGAAGGAAAATTCCTCAATCTCACAAAGAGAATTTATGGAAAATCCACAGCTAACATACTGAATGGTTAGAGTCTGAAAGCAGTCCTCATAAGATGAGGAAGAAGACAAGAATGCCCATGTTTGCCACTTCAGCATGGCATTATACTGGACATTCTAGCCAGAGCAGTTAGGCAAGCAAAAGAAAAAAAGACATACCAATCGGAGAGGAAGAAGTAAGGCTACCTTTCTCCACAGATGACATGATCTTATATATATAAAATCCTAAATACTCTACAAAATACAATTACAGCTAATAAATTCTAAAAAACTGCAGATCAGTACACAAAAATCAGTTTTATTTCCATACACTAGCAACGAATTATCCAAAGACAAAATTAAGAAAACTTTCACTTACAATAGCATCCAAAATAAATAGGTATAAATAAATATAATCAAGGTTAAAGACCTAAATAAATGGAGACAACTTATGTTAATGGATTGGAAGACTTAATATTATTAGAATAGCAGTATTACCCAATGTGATCTACAGATTCAATGTAATCTCTGTCAGAATTCCAATAGCCTTTTTTTTTTCTCTCAAGAAATAGGAAAGCCAAATTTCAAATTCATATGGTATTGAAAGGAGCCAAAACAATTTTGAAAAAGAACAAAGTTGGAGGACTCCCACTACCTGATTTCAAAACTTAATAAAAAGCTACTGTAATCAAAATGGTGTGGCACTGACATAAAGATAGACATGGAGATCTATGGAACAGGATAAAAAGCCCAGAGATAAATCTTCACACATACAGTTAATTGACTTGCAACAGCAGTGCCAAGACCACTGTAAAGGAAACGGATAGTTTCCTCAACAGATGACGCTGGGACAACCGGGTAGTCATGTGTTGAGGAATGAAGTTGCACTCCTACTTCATACTATATAAAATAACTCAAAAGGGATAAACAACCTAAATGTAGGAGCTAATGTTATAAAACTCTTAGAAGAGGTAAGCTTCATGACCATGGATTTGGCAATGAATTCTTAGATAATTTAAAAGCATAAACAACAAAAGAAAAAGCAAATAAACTAAATGCCATGAAAATTAAAAACTTTTGTGCATGAAAGGACATTATCAAGAAAGTGAAAAGATAACTTTGGGCAAAGAAGCCGAATAGACATATATCTAAAGAAAATACATGAATGGCCAACAAGTATATGACAGGATGCTTAACATCATTAGTCATTAGGTAAATGCAAATTAAAACCACAATGAAATATCACTTCACACCCACTGGGTTGGCTATACTACTACTACTACTACTACTACAAAAGATGAAATTAACAAATGTTGACAAGGATGTGGAGAAATTGGAACCTGTGCACACTGCTAGTAGGAATGTAAAATGGTGTGGCCACTATGGCAAATCATTTAGTGGTTCCTGAAAAAGTTAAACATAGAATTACCATATGACCCAGCAATGCTACCCTTAGGCATATTCGCCACCCCAAAATTGAAAAGAGGTACTCAAACAAAATCTTGTACAGGAATCTTCACAGCAGTACTTTTCACAATAGCCAAGAGGTGGAAAGAATCAAATGTCCATTAGTGGATGAATGGATAACCAACGTGGTAAGTATATACAAGGGGTTATTATTTGGCAATAAAAAAGAATGAAGTTATCTGTATATGTTATAATGTAGGTGAATCTCAGAACCATCGTGCTTAAGTGAAAGAAGCCAGGTCTTAGAATGCATGGCTCCATTTACATGAACTATCCAGAACAGGTAAATCCACAGAGACAATAAATAGGTTGATGGTTGCCAGGGGCTGGGGGAAGGGAAGAACAAGGAGTGCTTGCTTACTGGGTTCGGGGTTTTCTTTTTGGCTGATGAAATGTTTTGGAACTTGGAATGGGTAGTCACACAATGTTATGAATGCACTAAATGCCATTTCAAAATGGATTTTATGTTATGAAAATTTCACCTCAATAAAAAAAGCACTGGACCCTGTGTTTCAGGCAAAATGAAAAAAGAAAATAGGGAAATTGAATTATTTTGATTAGCACTGTAATTAAAATTATGCTATTCAGATAAAGGGCACATGTGGTCATTCTGTTATTATTTCTTACGACTTTATTGAATGTCTAATTATCTCAAAAGTTTAATTAAAAAGACTGTTGGAGTTTGTTGAAAAGCTGAGAGATGGTTTTATACCTGGAGATATAATCAGTAGATACTCAGGACATAGTCCATTTATCTACTTTCTATTTGTTTAATTGGCACATACTACTTAATATATATTAGGCACAGTGCTAAGTGCTTTACAAATATTAACTCAGTGAATTGCTATTTCTAATAGCCACTTCCTGGAGCAGGTCCCCAGTGCCTGCAACAGCGCTCAGCAGTGGTAAGCTGGTAAGCGCTAAACTGACAAAGTGCTTAATGGTTAGATGACACTTTTTCCAAGTTGCTCTCACTGCCTTTGATTCGTATCTAAATTTCACATCTAGATGACACTAGACTTGAAGGTATTTGTTGTCTTTGGCCTCTCCTGAAAGCAGAGCCTGAGACCAGAAGCTGGGAGCAGGTCCTCTGACTGGGAGGGGGCCCATGAGCTAGGCAGAGAGGAAGACCCACATCATGAGGAGTCCCTGAAGTCGAGGCCGGCGCAGTTTTGCAAAAACGTCTGAGAAACATAGGGAATGCTGCCTGGGACTGTGCATCTAAAGGGCACTTCTCTGCCTGGTCCCACGCCCCGCTGGTTAGCGTGGCTCTGGCCATCACTGCCCCACGCTCCTGGGCTGTGCTGTGCAGGGCTGAGCAAGCTCTTTGCCTCTGAAGAGGACTTGGTGTGCACAAGTGGAGATGAGATGCCTTAGATGGGGTGCTGGCAACTGGCCCAGACCGGTCATCCCAGCTGCAGCTGTGGGGACGAGACACAGGGCAGTGGCATCTGCTATACCTGATGGGTAGAGTTTTCAATTTAGTGAAGAGTTTTTAAAGGATGATCGAAGGAAACACCATAAATTAAATGCACAAATATAGCTATTATGAACTGAGCCGTGAGATATCTAGAAGCCAGCGTTCATTTTCAGAGAAAAGATCACAGCCTCAACGGGTCGAAATATTCATGGTGAGGGCCACCACATGTACGCACCATGTACCCGTGGGACATGAAACCTGCTGCTGTCAGCCACCTTCTCCCCCGTCCCCAGACTCAAGCTCATGGCTGACTCACGTGTCTGTGTTTACTGAAAGGCAGCTCAAACATTCCCATAAATGGTCTGTGCTTCTCGAGAAAAAGGCTTTTCTTTCACTATCATTGGTGGTGGTATTGTGATTGCTCAAAGTTTAATGGAAGGATTATGATGGTTTATACTCTGATATCATTACTGGGCTGTGACCCACCTGGAGTTTGTAACGCCACATTCTCTCAGAAATCAGTCACAGGACATGGGATTATTGCAAGAAAATGAACACACGTCTTTATCAAAGGGCATATCGGTGCAGATGGAAAGCTGTGTCTATTTTTGAACGTGAGCCTTTTTCCCACTTATTTTTAATCACGGAGTACTTCTCCCTGAATATAAAAAGTAGAAAGTAATTAATTTGCCGTAGAAAACTCCCTAAAGATCTCTGTTGTCCTTTTTTTTTTTTTTTTTTTTTTACCTCCCAAATGACTGGACATAAGGGAAGAAGAGGTGATGGTTCTCCTGTGGGGGTAAATGTCTCATGGTTCATGGGAGCGGGTGGGAAGTTGTCCCAGCTGGGGATAAAAATCATGGGGGTGAATTGGGGGTGGAATACGATCTAGCAACTCTGAAAGTGAAGTAATCTGGAATACGGCATGCTCATGGACGTGGGCAGGAAAGGGCATTTGGGTGTGCTGGGGTGTGTTACCTGGGGAGCCCCTGTACATTCTTTACCTCTGACTACAGAGCAGGAGCCTAGCCTGAGTGCAGGAGACGCCATTCTCCCAAAAGTAAGAACAGTGTTGATTTGCGATATTTCAAGTGGAGTGGATCCGTCCAGGCAAGTTGTGAGAGCAGCAAGCCAACTGATGTTATCCCAATGGACTTTAGAACATTTTCTTGAATAATTATAGGAAAATTTGGCCTGTTAGGGCCACGCGGACTCACAGGGACACAGAAGCATCCTAGTCTATCCTTAAAGGATTAAAAAAAGTGAGAGAAATCATCAGTTACCAATGTCTGCTTTCTCAAACCTAGGTGGCAGATCAGATCGTGCCACTTTTTCTTCTTTTTTTAAACAACTTTGTTGAGATGATCTCACTTATGTGTGGAATCTAAAATAGTCAAGCTCGTAGAGGCAGAGGGGGTAGGTAGGGGATGAGGAGATGGTCGAAGGGTACCAATTTTGGTAATGCAAGATGAATAAGTTATGAAGATCTAATGCACAGCATGATGGCCACTGTTAACCATACTGGACACTTAAAACTTGCTAAGAAGTAGATGGTGCTTCCTTTTTTTAAAAAATTTTTTATATGTCTTTATTTTGAAAGAGAGAGAGAGAGGGGGGGGGGGGGACAGACAGCACGAGTGGGGAACAGGCAAAGAGAAGGAGCGAGAATCCCAAGCAGACTCCACACTGTCAGCACAGAGCCCAATGGGGAGGCTCAGACTCCCGAACCTTGAGATCATGACCTGGACCGAAGTCAGCCACTTAACCTACTGAGCCACCTAGGTGCCCCTGAAGTCAGTTCTGAAGGCCACAGTATCTACACTGTAATTGGGAAGCCATACACTATAACGTGGTGATTAATTCAAGTCACACGAAAAAACATTTATCAAGTGTCTGTGGTGTGAGATGCCCTGTGCTAAATGCTGTGAGCTAACAAGGTGGAAAGGCAGTGATTCATCTGCTAAGGCTGTCATGACAGAGGACCATGGACTGGGGGCTGAAGCGATAGAAATTACTTTCCCACAGTCTGGAGGCTGGAGATCTGAGATCGAGGTGTTTGCAGGGCTCCTGGGGCCTGAAGGCAGGGTCTGTTCCAGGCCCCTCTCCTTGGCTTGCACGTGGTAATTTTCTCCATTATTTTCCACACCATCTTCCCTCTGTTCATGTCTGTCTAAATTTCCTCCTCTTATAAAGATATGAATCATACTGATGTGGCACTGGGGTAAAGTAGCCCAAAGCCACTGGAGTGTCAGGAAGAACAGGCCATGCGGGGTCTTTCTGATGATGCTAATGATTCTGGTGTCTATCCTACCCCAAAAGGCAGCCATCAAATGGATTTAAGTGTATCATGCGGTGCCTGGGTGCATCCACGCACACGCTTCTGTCCTGGGTATGACAGGAACGGGTGTGATTTTTGGAAAGGTCACTCTGACCGCAGTGTGATGAATTTGTTGAGGGGAAGCTGAACTGCTTGTCAGAAGATGCACTGGAGTTACTGCAGTGGAGACGCATGGAGGCAGTGGTGGTGGGGCCCACGTGGCCTCCTGCTATGTCGCTGTGAGCATGTCTATTGCAGCGGCCCTGAGATCTGAATCATGGCCCTACTAACAGGCACAGGCACCAGGGTCCCCGGAGCAAAGGCCGCCTCCAGGTGTGGAGAAGGGAACATAAAACGACAGCCTGTAATACACTGTTGGGTCAGAAAGCAAAGAAGTGCTCAAGAATCTAGGGCGGTGCGTTAAAATGATCCAGAGGCCAAGGAGTTCCTCCTGGTGAGATGTGAGGCAATCTGAGCAACAAAATCATAACTGTAATGGATTATCCCACACTGAAGGCAGAACCAGAATCTGTGACTACAGCAGTAAAGCTGTGTGTTCAGGGAAAACTCTTGCAGCTACTAAATGTAGAATGAGTGATAGAATTAGAAAATCATTATTTTGCAAAACCTATGTAATAATTAATTCAAACCAGATTTTTCAATGGACACTAGATTCACTGCAATAACGGCACAGTGTCAAACATCACCCCACAGATTACTTTTTAATTACAAACAGAAAGCAATTATCTTCCCAGGAGTGTTGTGGTAATGCTAACCTCATCAAGTGATCAGATTTAGCATCATTAATATTGGAACAAAACTGACATTATATTTTCCCTGCAGTGATGTAAACATCTTTTGAGACACACAAAATCATCTAAACGACATTTTTTGCCAAAAATATTTAACTTGCATCTAAAAGTGAGGAAACCATCAGACAAATCCTGATGGAGATACGTTTGCAAGGCAAATTACCAGAACTCCTCAGAAATGCCAATGTCATGAAGAATTTAGAAAGTGTGTTTTGGGGGGGGGGTGTCCCATCTAGATTAAAGAAGACTAAGGGGGCATGACCATCAAACCAAATGCATAATCCACTGGCTGAATCCATGGGGAAAACAGGTATAAAGGACCCTTCTCTAGGTAAAGGATACACAAGTGCTTGTTGTATTATTTTTATCAAGTTTCCATTAGTTTCAAATTTAGGAAAGTAACTAAAACAAAATCAAGGAAAAGGCAACAGCTAAAGTCCACACCTGCACCCATTATAGAATAGCATTTGTACCTCATAACCAAGGCACACACAGGATAAATGTATTATGAATGTTGTCCTAATTAGTATTAAGTGTGTTTCATTGTAAGATATAGCCTTTCCCCAAATTATTTTCCTATAGTCCCCTTCTTTTGATTTTGCTCTTACTGTGCAATGCTCCACACTCCTAAATTTTCACTATAGCTTGAACACAAGTGTTTCTCTGATTGATGTCAGGCACTGTGCCAGGTGCTGAGACACAAAGATAAATCATATAAATGAGAAGTGTTTTGTGCCCCACAGGAATTTATAGACTATGAAGGAAGAGAACAGAACACAGATAAACTACAATGCCTTCAGAACCTTAACACAAACTCATTCATTTACACTGATTCATTCTTACGAGCTTCAGTCTAAAACAGTGCCAACCATCATTACCAGCAGCCAATGCAGGTTATCTTGGATTCTTTTTTTTTTTTTTTTAAGATTTTGTTTTTAAGTATTCCCTACACCCAATGTGGGGCTTGAAACCATGACCCTGAGATCAAGAGTTGCACACTTCCTCCAAGTGAGCCAGCCAAGCGCCCCTATGACTTCTTAGAACCAAGTCACAGGAAAGGAGAAAAAGTGTCAGCACCATTTAAAACTAAGGCTTAGGAAAACTTAAGACCAGAATGTGGTTGCAAGTCCTCTGACTTTGAGGGAGATGACAGCAGCCCGAGAAGGACACACAGGCTGGGCCGATGGGCCAGATGTGCTGGAGGAACACAGGAAGACACTCTCTGCTCTGCAGTTGGGCGTCCTGACTCAGACCTTGATCTGTACCTGCAGAAATATACGCTGCTGCCTTTTCTAAGGTGACTACTCTTTCGCTCTCTCCTTCCTGCACCAACATTTAATTTTATAGTTAATTATGAAGTACTAAAATCATACGAAAAAGTCAAGAGAAAGTTTAACAGAAATTCATGACCACCACGTAGATTTTAGAAAGTATCACATGTCTATGTAATGAAATGATACAGAAGTGAAAGCCTTCTCATTCCCATGCTGTTCACTCTCTCCAGTCCCAGAGGCAACCCTGAAGTTAGTATATATTTTCCCCCTCCATGTTTTTACTTTTTGGTATTATTTTTAATAAGGTTCATGTACATGAAATTAATATTGTTGCTTTCTAGGTCTTCATAAGTCATTAGAATAAACACACATGATTTGTAGCCTACTGAACTTGTATTTTCTAACCTGATTTTATTCACTATTTTCAGTATTTATCTTGTCAAGATGTGTAAATCTTCTTCACTCTTTTTACAGATGCATGGGTCTCAATTCTAATAAAAAGCCATGCTTTGTTCATTCCCTTGCTCTCTCTAGGTCTTGAGAGCGCTGTGTCCTTTTCTGCACCTTTCTCCCCGGTAGGAAGGCTGAGTTCTTCAAAACACACCACCTCTGCTCTTTGTCATCTGGTTGGATTCAGCAAATAGGAAGCGTCAGCTGGAGAGCAGTGTGTAGAAGCAGAATGAGATCATGGTATTTACTGTTTATTCCCTGGGAGGCCATGGGTTTGTTCAGGTGGTCTTCCCCACGGCTACGCCTCTCACCGGGCACTGGAGACATAACATATGGAGACATAACTCTTCTGCTCCTGCAGGCTGCTTAAGGTAACGGATTCCCATCATTGCCAGTCCCTGGCGTCTTATCACCTCTTGTTACATTCTTAATCCTGCTCATGCCTTCATCAAGAGACTTTTCTTAAAATTCTTATCAATTATCCATTTGAGTGTGTCATTTACTTTTCTGCCATGACCCCAACTAATGAAGCTGGTAATAAATAAACATACATGAGCCAATGGGTTTCCAATATGTCAGCAATGACTAGCAAGCAGTACAGAAAACATCTCAGGTGCTAATGCAAATCTTTGTCGTTACTTAGGTGGGCATATACTGTGCAATGTATGTATGTCTGTTTACATGAACCTATTTGCTTTTCTACATTACCTTTCTATACTTCACTCTTTTTTAAAAACTTTATGTTTATTTTCAGAGAGAGAGAGAGAGCGCGCGCATGTGTGCATGCGAGTGGGGGAAAGGCAGAGAGAGAGGGAGAGAGAATCCCACACAGGCTTTGGGCTGTTAGCACAGAGCCTGACACAGGACTTGATCCCACGAACTGTGAAATCATGACCTGAGCCGAAATCAAGAGTCAGACAGTTAACTAAGCCATCCAGGTGCCCCTACTCTATTCTTTAATATTATATTAGCAAGATGGATTTGAAAAAATATACCATGGGCCCTAAAAGGTAGAAGTGATTACATTATGCTGTATACCACATTCCTGAATGGAAATGCTAAATGTTATAAAAGACAACTCGTATATTAATTTATAATGTAATGCTTATAAAAATTCCATTAGAATAGTATTTTGAATAAAAAAAATTTTAATGTTTATTTATTTTTGAGAGAGGTCTACCAGAGGCCCTACACACAGGTGATGAACTCTAAGCACACTAGGAAAGCATCGACCATGTAGGCCTGGAACTATCAGTTTCAGTAAGAGTGCTCTAAGATCTCTGAAAATGTACATTTTGCACGTGTCTATACAAGTTATATTTCTGGATGTGGAGTTTTTGTGTCAAAGGGCATATACTTTTTAAAAAATACTGTCAAAATGCCTTTAAATTTTTTTAATTAAAAAAAATTCTTAATGCTTATTTGTGTGTGTGTGTGTGTGTGTGTGTGTGTGTGAGAGAGAGAGAGAGAGAGAGAGAGAGAGAGAGAGAGAGAGAGACAGAGCATGAGGGGGGAGGGGAGGGACAGAGAGAGAGAGGGAGACACAGAATCTGGAGCAGGTTCCAGGCTCTGAGCTGTCAGCACAGAGCCTGACGTGGGGCTTGGACTCATGAACCGTGAGATCATGACCTGAGCTGAAACTGTACGATTAACCGACTGAACCACCCAGGAGACCCCAATATGCCTTTATAAAGTTAATCCAAGGGGCACCTGGCTGGCTCAGTCAGTGGAGTGTGTGACTCTTGATCTCAGAATACTCAATTTAAGCACTGATTGGGTATAGAGATTACTTAAAAAATAAAAAAGAAAAAGAAAAATAAATTTTTATTTAAAAAGTTAATCCAGTTTAAACTCTAATCAATAATATATAAAAGGGGTAGTTTCTAGAAAACCTCCCCAATCCTAAGCATTTTGATTTCCTCTTTGCCTTCAACAAGACACGGAGTACCATATTATCACCTTTAAACTTTATTCTAAGATTCTGGGTAGTTTTATAACCTCTATTGTTCACTAGCATTGTGTGTGTGTGTGTGTGTGTGTGTGTGTGTGTGTGTGTGTGTGTGTGAATTTGTGTGAGGTCTGTATGTTAAGCTGATATGACTTTGTCATATTATACTTTCTAAAATTTTCTTTAAAAGCTAACCTCCGGAGTTTATGTGTCTTGCCCACAGGTGCAAGAGTCTGTCTCCACTACCTAGTCTCCTCTTAAAGCTGACTACAGGTAATTACATTATGTCAAATCACTGCTTAGATTTCAGAGCCCATGCTGCAGCTTTGCCCAGAGGAAAGTGGTGTATTTCATAAATAAACAGATTAAAAGGAGGACTGTTATTCTAAAGCAAATATGCCAACTTTATGGTTGAAAAGTAATAAATTGAAATATGTCAAAGTCTAAGTTGACAATTTAAAAAGCCTATGCCTAGAATATTCCATCTCTACAAATCAGCTTTGTTCAGGGACTCAAGAGGAACCAGACTAAATTGAAAAACATGTTTCAGTCTTATTATCCTCCAGACTGATACATCCAGAAGTGGAACTGTTAGATCATATGGTGGGCCTATTTTTAATTTTTTAAGGAGACCCTGTGCCGGGTTCCATAATGGCAGCACCAGTTAGGATACATGTTTGTTTTTCACTCATGTAATGGTTGATGGATAAATGATCTTCCATGTGTTTTAGGAACCCAGATTCTTTCTGCCTGGTGGCTTCACCATGCCTAGGAACTCAAAGTCCTTTGCTGGATCCCTGTATCCATCCAGGAGATGAGGAAGAAGGTGCATGTTAAGGATCATTGAGAGGATTCTGATGCCAGGCTCAAAAATAATTTGCATTTATTTTGTCCTTATTTAATTGGCCAGATCCAGGTGTTTGTTCCTGTCCTCTGTCTTGCAGTTTTCAGGGGCTGGAAAATACAGACAGTACACTGCCCAAGGAAACAGAGACTTCCTTAACACTGCATCCTCAATGTCCAGAAGAGTGATAAGTGTTAGAAGAAATGGAAATATTTGCTAAGTGAATGTTTTAATGAGTTGATGAGTGTGTGAATGAATGAATGAATTAGTCAATCAGTCTATGTCAGTACAGTAGGAAAAATCATGTCAAAGCAGAAGTAGTAAGCAATGGAGGTCTTGGTGATATTAAAATCAATGCTGACAAGTTTAACTAGAAGTAAGACAAAAGTTCTAGAGCAGATGCTTCTTTGGTCATGTAGAGGAACATGAGAGAGTTTGAGGATCCACTTAAGTATATACCATTTTTGAGGACAAAGTTTCGGATAATATAATGAGGTTATGCATTCAATATTATATAGCATACAGAATTTTAAAAAACTGTCTTTTTATTGGAATGGGATATTGGGAAAATTCTTAGCCATAAAGTCATTGTTTTGTCTATATTATTTAAAGCATTTTTACTTTAAAACTTTAAAAGTAAATACATTCTTTTATAAGATTACCCTTGTGAATTTTGAAAATTTATGGGATAGCTGTTTTGAAGGTATGTTTCTTTCAATTGATTTATAAATACTTTATTAGGGCACCTGGGTATCTCAGTCAGTTGAGTGTCCAACTATTGGTTTTGGCTTAGGTCATGATCCTAGAATTGTGGGATTGAACCCTGTATTGGGCTCTGTGCTGAGTGTGGAGCCTGCTTAAAATTCTCTCTTTCTCTCTCCCTCCGCTGCTGCCCTGCTTGCACTCTTGCTCTCTCTCCAGTAAAAAATAAAAAAATAAACACTTTCTTATCTTTTATTGACTAGTGGACTCATTTAAAATTCATTATACCAGACTCAAAGGTTGAAGTTGAGAGAAATCAAATTTCCTCTAACTTGGTATTTTGTAATAGGAGTTAGTATTTGATTGCTAAAGAAATGGGGAAGCAGAGAGAACCAGCCTCTAGAGTCAGAAGCCCAGACCCTACCACATCTCAGCTGGGGGTCCATGGCTGTGTGTACCTGCTCCTGGCCCCTCCCCCCCCTTTTTTTTTTATCACTAGAATGAGGACGACACTCTCATGCTGGCCCTACATGAGGATTGAGTGGGATCAGAGATGCGAACCAGTTAGTAGTTTGCTGGTTGGCTAGTTGTGGGCTCTTGTGCCTTCTTCCCTCCCTACATGTGATGGTGTTCTTCAGACAGAGAATAAGAGTGGGCCTTTGGAGATGGCTTAGCATTGGCTTCTATCACGCAACAGGCGTGCAGGATGGGGAGCAACTTTCTGTTTAGTGGTCCTGATAGAGGGGTGATGGGGAGGCTGTAGTCTCTTCCAGGTCCTGGGAAGAGAGCACATGGGTTGGGCCAGCTCTCCAAATTCTCATGTAAATCTCCCCCACCATGCAGTGTCCGCATCTCCTATTCCTACTTTCTTGTAAGTCAAGTAAGAATTCAGCACTGCAACACAATAAAGATTTTTATGATCTTGTTCTCTATTAAGTCATCTTCCCCGTGACAAATCAACAGCAATTTTACCTTCAAAAATCTTTTTAAGTTTATTTATTTTGAGAGAGAGCACGCATGTGAGTGGGGAGGGGTAGAGAGAGAAGAGAGAATCTCAAGCAGGCTTGGTGCTGTCAGCACAGAACCCGATGTGAGGCTCGAACTTATGAACTGTGAGATCATGTCCTGGGCTGAAAGCCAGTCAGATGCTCAATCAGCTGAGCCACCAGGACTCACCTCAAAATTTTTTTTATTGAGTTTTTCTAAAGTACTCACGGAGTTGTTCAGAGAAACGATTTTCTTTTTACACTGATAGTTCACCGTTTACCTAATATTTAATGAAATTATATGTTAATTACACAATAAGTACAACCTGCATAAATGCGTTTGGAAAGAAATAAGTCATTCTCGTTTGGCACAGGACTTGAGGGGGCTGCAGAGCAGGCACATGGGAGTGATGTCCAACCGCCTCAGAGAGCACCTGTGAGCTTTACAGCAAGAAAGTAAGCTTGCGATTAGTCCACGGAGCGGGTGAAGTGGAGTTGATGAAAAGAGCATATCCAAACTGAACCACAGACTGCTACAGGTTTTCTCTCACAGAAAGTATGAAGTGAATATCAATATGAAATGTGGCTACTTCTATGCAGTGCTCAATGTTCAGAATAAAATTATACATCAACATCAGCTAGGCAGATGTTTTACTTTGTAAAGACATAATTTCAATGCTTGAATATTTCAGTTTTCATCTGAATGTTCTTTTTTTTTTTTGACCATGCCACTTCATTTTTGATGCTAAATAAATACTTGTTTGGTTTTCCAAAGTGAGCACAGTGAAGTATTATCATGGTTTTGTGATCTTCAGTAGCTGTGTAACACGGGGTTTTATTCACAACACAACTAGCTTACGTGGTAAACAGAACAGATCTGTGTGTGTGCTCCCACATGACGGCTGGACGACACTCTCAGGTAAAACATGACTGACCGTGTATAAAGTAAGCAACACGAAAAAGTTTAATGACAAAGAAAGTTAGCCAAGGAGTTCAACCAGTTCAGACACACCCAAAAGACACCGTGGCTCAGTAGGCTAAGCCTCTGACCCTTGGCTGCAGCTCAGGTCATGATCTCACAGTTCATGGGACTGAGTCTCATGTGGGGCTCTGTGCTGACAGCTCGGAACCTGCTTGGGATTCTCTCTCTCTCCATCTCTGCCCCTCCCCACTCACTCTCTTTCTCTCAAAAAATAAACTTAAAAAATAAAAGAATATATAGTACACTGCTTCCAGTAAATGAAAATACCTGTTTCTGCAGTGTGCTTCAGCCTCCTCTTCAGTATTTTCTAACACCTTCCTCCTCAGGGCTCCTCTGTGCTGCTCAGTTAGAACATTCCCGACACCTTACTTGACATTGCCCACATCCAGGATAAGACAACAACACAGTCTGCACATTAGCTTGATTGTGCCACTTTCTTCTTATGGAGTGGCAGTTGCAGTTGGTAAGGACAAAACAAAGGCAATTCCATGCCACCAAATTGGAGATTATTGGAGTTTTCTAAAGCTTACAGGCTTGGTGTAATTTCTGAGATACGATATGCCTGTGTCTTCTAAATGGTACTTTTTTGGATTTTAGAAAATGTGTTATTCAAAATAAATGACAACTTTTATTTAAAAAATAAAATGGGATATTAAAAAAACTGTTTTAATGTTTATTTTTTGAGCGAGAGGGAGAGAGAGAGCGTGAGCAGTGGTGGGGCAGGGAGAGAGGGAGACACAGAATCCAAAGTTGTCAACACAGAGCCTGATGTGGGGCTCAAACCCACGAGCTGTGAGATCATGACCTCAGCCAAAGTTGGATGCTCAACTGACTGAGCCACCCAGGCGCCCCTAAAGTGAGATATTTAAAACATTTATGCTTTGTCTAAGTAGTAGTTGTTGGAGCAGAATCCTTTAACCTAAAGATATTCCTTACGGTTTTGAGATGAAAGCTACATGTATACATAAAATAATCCAGGGAGCATAGGAGTGTATTTTAATTTGATGTGGGATGGGGAAGGCCTCTTGAGATAATAGGAAAACATAAAAAAAAAGATATTTCAACTACATAAAATTAAATATCTCTGTATACAAAACCCGATACGGGCAATCAAAATGTGAGCTACCAATTTGGAAAAGGACAAATTATAGCAAAAACTAACGCAAATATATAATGTATCCTTACAGGTAAAGAAAAATATCTTTGAGTACTTCACTATAAGAATATTCTAATTCACTAAAAATCAAAACAATAATATTCAAAATAATGTTACCAAATTTTTATTTTTGGATTTGGCATAAAGCTTAAAAAATTATGATGCCCAGTGCCGTGAAGGTAAAGTAAGGTTTGTACTCTGTGAACTGCCTGGGTCAGTGTATATCAGTACCTGCTTTCTGCAGGGCAATATGGGGCAAGCTGCAGACATCTTAAAAATATTCATACCTTTCACCAAGTAATTCCGTTTTTACGAAACCGTGTTTAAGAAATTGGAATATATACAAGATTTAGTTAAGATGCTATTTACTTCAGCATTATTTATAATATAACATCATTTAAGTAACCTGGAATCTAACAAGAAGGTATAAGATTAATCATGATATATCTATATGATGGAATATTATGCCATGTATTTAACTAATTTAATAGATTAAAATATTCATGGCATATTTTGAACGAATACAAAGTTCAAAAAATATATGCAATACACTTCCATTTTATATGCTTATATAAAAGATTAGGGAAACACCGCAAAATATAACTAGTAATACTTTCAGGTATTGAGATGATGGATGAACTTATTTTATCTATATTTTTTTCTATAACATAATGTTGGTTAGGCTACACTTAACACATTCACTTCTATATTTACATGTTTTTGTAATAATATAACTAATATAAGAATTTTAAGAGGAATGCTTCTCAACTGCCCTGGGCAGATTTTAACTTTAGAGAGAAGGGGGAGGAGAAGGGAGGTGCAGCAGGAACAGATGAGAGAGGACGCAAAGGAAACTTTTCCTAACGGGCCCTGCTCACATTCCAGAGGCAGAAGATGTTAGTGAAAAAGAAACTAGAAGAAAAATATCTCAGCACGTGGATTTGAAGACCCACTTAAATGGATTGTTGAGATCTGTGATGGCTCACTGCATCACCTATACCTAGATAGAAACGACTTATTTTTTGAATAAAAATGCAAAGAACCTTTTATTTTTGCTGTACTTCTGCAATGAAATGCAATGGAGAAAAAAATACAATGACTGTTTAACGAGGACTCATTCCACACTGTATACACTGCTTGTTAGCTAACCTGACAATAAATTAAAAAAAATAAATAAAGAGGGCTCTATTTTTTATCCTGATGTATTTTACATTCCTGTAATCTAAAAGATTCCATTCTAGAGGCGCCTGGGTGGCTTAGTCAGTTAAGCGTCTGACTTTGGCTCAGGTCATGATCTCATGGTCTGTGATTTCAAGCCCCACGTCAGGCTCTGTGCTGATAGCTCAGAGCCTAGAGCCTGTTTCAGATTCTGTGTCTCCCTCTCTCTCTGACCCTCCGCCGTTCATGCTCTCTCGCTGTCTCAAAAATAAATACACGTTAAAAAAAAAAAAGATTCCATTCTACAGGTTAAGTTGTGGGCAGTGAGGAGCTGGCAGCAAATGCCAAATCAGCTGCAGGCGAGAGTGTAATGGTGAAATGAAAGCATTCTTGGGGCCAGCAACTCCATCCCTTCTCTCTCTGCTTCAGGGAAATTGTTAGGTCACTTTTTGTTGACATGTGTCCTCTGAATTCAGTGTGTTTTGAGAGTACTCGCTTTTCTCAAAGTTTAGAATGTCAGACGTTTGTTTGATAGAACTTTTTGTTCTGATGTACAACTGCGGTTAGCAAGGAGGTAGCCAAAAGCTGAGTTTAGTCTCGAGTCAGAGGTCGCAGAGATAGCACAATGCCGCATCTTTTTCCCCATGGATTGAGTCACATTGTTTTGCCATGAATATACTTGGAATAAAAGTTCTTGTTTTTTTCCTGTGTGAGCAGCCCATGAACTGTCACCTCCTTTCTTGTCTTCTCCAGGAGCAGAGCACAAGCATAATCATACTTCCCATAGTTAGAATAACTTCTGCGGATTTCTGTACCAGACTTACCTTTGCATATCTGTTTCTGTCTCTGATGCAGTTTCAGCTACATTGCATTTTGTGAATTCCAGGCACTTATTTGTATTATCTGGGTTCCTAGACCTTCAACATATTTTTAATGCTGGTAAACTGCTGATGGCCTGAGGACGGTCTTGTTCTCCTTGCTTCCAGACTTTTGCCCCTGGCCCACTGAGCTATTTGTGGTCCTTGTAACTGCCCCAGGGCCTCACCATCTTCCCCATGGCCAGATGGTTATGACCTACATTCCACAGGTCCCTTCTTTCTGCTCATCCTGTCTTAACACAGTTTGGGTTTTCAATTGTTTGGCAATTTATGTTTTACAGCTAACAGTGTGATTTGGTGATCTTTTTATGATGGTGTATGTAGATACAGTTCATTGTTTCGGAGTGCTGCAGACTAGCATTGCAGTGTCAGATTCCCCACATTCTTATCAGAGTGTGAGATTCCCCACATTCTTATCAACCCTGGCTATAAAGTCTTCTTAATTTTTAACAGTTGGATGATGGAAAAAAAAAACCTCTTTAAAACCTCCATATTTTGATTATTAGTGAAAGCGAGCATATTTTTGTCTGATGATTGACTCTATTTCTTTTTTGTGATGTTCCTGTTATTATTCCTTACTTATATTTTTAAAGTTATTTATGGGGCGCCTGGGTGGCTCAGTCAGTTGTCTGACTTGATTTCAGCTCAGAGCATGATCTCACAGTTCATGGGATCAAGCCCCGAGTCAGGCTCTGTGCTGACAGTGCAGAGCTTGCTTGGGATTCTCTCTCTCTCTCTCTCTCTCTAAATAAATAAATAAATAAATAAATAAATAAAGTTATTTATGAAACTTCTTTATATATTAGGGAATTCATTCATTCAGATATTTTAAACCCCTTTTTATTGTGAACCATAACACACAGAAAAATTCATACCAAGTTACTATTAAAAGAAAACCCTGTATCTACACAGGTCAGAACATGTTTTTACTATTAAAAACTATTTCTTCCTGCTTTTTTACTTGTCTGAGGTAGAATGGTTAATTGAAATAAACTTGTTGGCTGGAACCAGAAGACAAAGCCTCTTGTTCCTCTCCCCTCCTTTTTGGAAGTTTTATGTATTCCTGTAGGACTGATTACGGTTTTATTGATACAGTTTGTCAGACCTACAGAAACTACAGATGAACCTTAGAAGTTTAACACTTATGAGTGCTGTCATGATAGTGGATGGTTAATATTTTGTTTTCCCATCTCCTTCTCTCTCTGGAGATAGTACAGACCCTGGCCAGAGGACCAGGGTGATGGATCTGAGATAAGGGAGTATGAGGTCATTTTCTTTCTCCAGAGGACAGGGAGGCTGAGAAACTAAGAGAAACAAGTGTGGGGGATGGAAGGGAGTGAGAGAAGGAATAATATTTGAGTCCATTTTCCAACTTTTATTCTGAGGTCATGTAGCAATTCTGTAGTTGGATGCCATGAAAATATGGTGTTGTTAGAATGATTTCCTTTTATGTTTTAAGCTCAAGATGGGTTTTTGTGAAATCCAACAGAAAGCAACCTAATAAATGCAGAATCCCTGCCCAGTTTTGAGACAGATTATTTTATTTTTTTCCAATAAAGAGTTTGGATGTCAATTTCTAGGAAGGGCACTAACAAACCATCAAATAAGAAGGTATGTGCAGACACATTAATTGATGAGCTGCCAATACCCCCTGCTCCTTTTGTTTCCAGATTCCAGAGTTTAGTGAGGCTGGAGGATAGAATAATAGGAAGAATAAAAGGAAGGATGAGAATTGGGGAAGTTTGCCAAAAAACACTGGATAAAATGCATCATAGGGACTTAAGTTTCAGTTACTGTATCTTCTGCTCAAGACTTGCTAGTTAATGCTTTTTATGATCTGCCTCCTCACTTTTCAGTGTCTGATTCCTTTCAGTTATCTTAAAGATTAAAAAAATTCACAGAATGTATGATAATTTCTACATGAAGTATTTATGGGTCTGTCCACTGTTTCTGGCTTCTCCCACTCATGTCTCATGTTGTCCTATTCCCTTGCGTATTGGTGGTCTTGTACGACCAATTACCCAAGTATAAGTGTTCAGCTTCCTTGTAATACTTGGGCTGCAAATCTGGAGAAATGTTAGCTCTTCCTCTGAGGGTCCCTATGGAAAGAGGGGACAGTGGAGCTCCTCAGGCTTCCTGACAGGTGGGCCCCGGCTGCCTTAGGTGCTGTGTTCTAAGAAGCCACTCAAACCCCAGTTCTGCTCACGGCTGTCTGTTCCTTTGGGCGAGTGTTTTCAGGGCCAAAATAGTTTGGGGAACCATTCGTACCTTTTTTGGGTGGGTTCTCACCTGTTCCTACATTTTGGCCTGGTAATTTTCATACAAATTATCATTCATCTGAACATCACACCTCACACACCTAGTGCTGATTTTCAGCTGTCCTCAGTGGAAAAGCTGGTTAAGTACCCAGTCCAACAGCCTGGCATTGTGAGTGCTTCCGCCCAGCACAGAGAGCACTCAGTGAGAATGAGACCCACTACAGATGAGTGTGAGGGAACATTTAGGTGCAGGTGCACTGAGCCTGCACCACAGTGATGGCTGTGCACCCTATGCATTTATGAAAATGCACTGATCTGGGCATTACGAGGGATCAATTTCATGGCAAGTGAATCATATGGCACTAAAGCTGTGTAAAGAAGGAAGTGTGGGGTGGATATCAAAGAAATAGAGAAATCTTAGGTGGATTAAGGTTCTCAGGAAGGAGGCCCCTTCATGGGGAGTGAACACAACAGAAGAGAGATGGTGACCTGGCATGTTTGGACAGAGAGGATGCTGGATTGCTTCTCTCTCCAGCACAGGGGAGACGCAGATTCCCCAGTGCTCTCGTGTAGGACTTGACAGTAGCAGAGCGAGAACCCTCTGCTGAGGTCTGTGTGGGCCACACGGCAGAGGCCACAGTGCGGCCGGCTGGGGCCAGGCCAGGCGCAGAGAGCAGGGAGACCCAGACGGGGGTGGGGGTGACAGCCAGAACCAAGTGACATGAGGACAGCACAGGCCACAGTGATGTCAGCCGAGCACTCCGGGAGTTGGGTGGTGAGGACACAGGCCAGCGGACTCAGCTGCGGGTATGTGTCCTCCACATCCTCTCCATCTGGACCTCCGCCCAAGATGGCCTGGACCCCCTGCCCCCCAACCCCCAGGCACGTGGGACTTCCCCTTTGTGTGCAGAATCCATCCTGTGAAGGAGGAAGACAAGCCTTCTGGGAGAAGAATGGCAGTCCTGACAGAATGAACTCCGAATTAGCTGAATATTTTCCTCAAAGGCACTTTAAAATAACAAAAGACCATTTGGGGCTGGAAGAGAGATTTGTTTCTAATCAGTGGCGTTTCCATGCTCTGCCCCCATCCCC
The DNA here is from genome assembly GCF_028749965.1 of Puma concolor. NCBI lineage: Eukaryota > Metazoa > Chordata > Mammalia > Carnivora > Felidae > Puma > Puma concolor. The sequence continues at coordinate 116,409,981 of NC_141676.1, forward strand.
TCCCCAGCCGTGGCTTCTGTGGTACCTCTGAGATCTAGGGGGCGAATTCTGTCACGTGAGCACCACCAGCATCGGTCAGGACTGTCAGGAGTGGAAAGTGGTCTCCCACGGGAGCGGCGGCTGTCAGATGACATGCACTTGCCTGCAAATCAGCATGCAGTGTCCTCCTTTTCCACAAGAAGGTCTCGAGGCGCGGTGTGCAGAAGCAGTGTGCTTGGTCTCTGCCAATCTGGTTTATACGTCGTTTCTGCCTAAAAGACATCATCAGACAAAACTGGTTACAATGGGGCAAGTTTTCAGTAGTGTGGGTACCACTTCTTTTTGTTGTTGTTTATTTACTTTTGAGAAAGAGAGAAAGAGCGCCAGCAGGGGAGGGGCAGAGAGAGAGGGAGACGGAATCTGAAGCAGGCTCCAGGCTCTGAGCCGTCAGCACAAAGCACGGCGCAGGACTTGAACTCATGAACTGGGAGATCATGACCTCAGCCAAAGTCCAACGCTTAACCCACTGAGTCCCCCAGGGACCCCCTGTGGGTACCACTTCTGCCCCCTAGTTTCAGCCACGTTGGACGGCTCTGTCCCGGAAACGCCCCACACGATGCCTTCTCCAAGTCCCTTCCGCTCCATCTTTGCGCAAAGGCTGAGAAGCAAACCCGGCACTTTAAGTTTTTTCTAATTTTTATTTTGTGAGAGAGAGAGACAGACAGACAGAAAGGGCGTAAGTAAGTGAGGGACAGAGAAAGAGAATCCCATCAGGAACAGAGGGAGGGAGAGAGAGAGAGAGAGGCGAGCGGGGCTCATCTGACTCGGGACTTGAACCCACCAACCGAGAGGTCATGACCTGAGCTGAACCAGAGGGTTAACAGCTGCCCCCAGGTGCCCGACCCCCGCACTTAAAGGACATACTCTCGCACTGTCGCCCTCGGAGTACTTGCCTGCCAGCGCGGACGTGGCTGCCCAGGGTGAGAACCCAGCTGCACGCCGGCTCCGGCTCCGGATGCGGGTCCAAGTCTTCCCCTGGCGCCGCACGGTGCCTGCCTACTGGGCTCTCCGGGTCATAGGCGGGTCACGCGCCGGCCCGCACAGCCTGCTGGGAAGACTGGCGGCGGCAGGCATGCGCACTGCTTCGCCCTGGGGGTGGGACGGTATAATCTCCCGCACAAATACCAAGCTTCGGTTGTCGCCGCAGGAAGGCCCTTGAGGGCTGGGGTCGTGTGTCCCTTCCCCTGCTTTTTCGTTGGCTCTGCGGAGCGTGTCACCCCCGAGCTTGGCCGCTGGCATCGCCCGCCCGAAGGCTTCGGGCCTCCCTGCAGCCAGGCTGCGTCCAGCTGCGCACGCGCAGGACTTACTTTCCGGAAGCTTGTGTGTTCCCTGAGGTAAAACCGGTCACTGCGAGGACTGCTTCCAGCGCTGACTCCCGGCCTCCTCTTGTGTCCCTATTTGAGGCGGCGGGTATAGGCCGTCATCATCTGACATAAACACCGCGCTTCACCCCGGCTCCCAACACACTCTCTCCTGCTTGGCTTCATTTTCCTTCGCCTCATGGGTTCTCTCATGGATCATATTTTTATTTGTAACTTCATCTCCTTCCACGGGAAGGTAAGTTCCATGTGGGTAAAGTCCTATTTAAGAATGAGTACATTAATGAAAAAGCAGTCATTAATGGCACGCAGGGCTTTTGGGGGACTCAGTCGAGCGTCCGACTCAATTTCAGCTCAGGCCACGATCTCATGGTTGGTGGGTTTGAGCCCCAAGTCGGGGTCTACGTGGAGCCTGCTTGGGATTCTCCCTCTCTGCCCCTTTTACCTACTCACAATCTACCCCCCCCCCCTTTAAAATAAATAAATAAATAAGGCGTGAACTTATACCTGTATATCGAAAAGTCATCTGGTATCAATATTTCTCTAGGTTGGTGGGAATAGTTATAAGGCTTTGTTTTCTAGCTTGTCTTTCCTAGCTTTCAAAGTAATGTAATGTAGTTGTCTGTTAATTTTGCAAAATAAAAATTTTAAGCAAAAAAGAAAAGTCATCTGAATATATTAGCAACAGAAATGATGAGATATTTTAACATGCAACTTTACGCTATAAGCTTCAAAGGTGCAACATATTTTCTAACTGAATTAATTCTAGTATTCTGTGAATTTGGACTGTGTCGGGGAGGCCATATGCATTATGGGCGTGTATCGAACCATTTTTGCTGAGTATATGGTGATCACAGGATTTCTGTTTGGAGCTCAGACACTGCCGCTGTAATTGTTGAAATCCATTATTAGTATCGTTTCCAGATTTCGCAGATAAAGTATAGGATGACCAATTAAATTTGAATTTCAGATAAGCAACAACAAATATTTTCATGAGCATATCCCAAATATTGCATGGATCATACTTATACAAAAAATATTCACTATTTCAAATTTGACTGGACATCTGTATTTTATCTGATGATGAAAATCACTGGCATGCATGTCCTGCCTGCCTGCCTCACAGTTCTGAATGTTGTCTACCTTTTGCAATCAAAGTCAGGCAACTCTAGCTGGGCCACCTCAGCCTGTGCTTTGCTGTTGATATATTTTACCACTAGAGGGATTATTTCCCCTTTGTTTTGGGCTATTTGTCGAAAGGTAAGAAAAGATAAGAAAGATGAAATGAGAGCCCTTTCTTGCCCCTGACTCCAGTAAAACAGAGGATCTGAGCACTCATGCTTTGGCTAGAACTTCACTCTGTGAGGGAGCTTTGTATGACGAGCTGCTCCCTGTAGTGGAATCAGCCACTCGTTTCAGTCTTTAACTTGAGTCAGGAAGCAGCAGGTGGCCGGGAGCAGCGGGTGTCCACAGGGCTGCTCATGGGGGAACCTCTGTCGAGGGCTATGTTTGCTTCTCTGTTTAAATTAGTCATTGGGCGGAGATAGTTTTGAAATTTCCAGTGATCAGCATTACTGGGTTGAAGACTTGATTTTAAACCTGTGTGATTCGTGTGGGCATCTAGCATCTAAACTCTTGGTTTTATATGGTTCAGGCCTTGGGTAATGTTGTCCACTGAGACCTGAGTAAAATAGTTTTGGCCATGAGCTACTTTATACAGTGGTGGCAATTGTTCTGTGTAAGAATGTACAAAAGTGTATAACTTTCTCTAAAAAGTTTAATTTCTTTTTTGCTTTAATATTCTTTACTTAGCAGACTGTATTTATACTCCCAATTTTAATCCCAGGCTAAAACACCATCAGTTGATGTGTGTGGATTCCTTCATCTGACGAGGGGCCTCAGTTTACCCCCAGGACTTTAAGAGGCGGCTGTTGGATTAGAGCTGTGTGACTCAGGAGGCAGAGTTGAAAATCTCTCAGTTATATGTATTGTTTTTTTGTTCTCCCATTTGGCCTATAAACTATGTCTAGTTTTGCTTTTCTAAAGATAAGTAGAGCTCTGTGAGGAAATTGCATTCTTAGAATTATCAGAGCAACGTGAAGAGCAAACATTTATAAAGAGAGTAAATATTAAAAGAACAGGCAGTGTGGTGTAGAGCTTAGATTAAATAGTCTTTGGTTTGCTTTGTTCTCTTACCTTTCACATTTTGCTTACTCAGAGGCGCCGTATGAAACAGAAACATCCATTATTGTATACACTTTGGGTTAGCAAGAGAAAAAGTGTACTACTTGAAGAATATAAGTGCTCAGCCTCTATGTCCTCAAGGCTACTCCTCCCACCCCACTCAAATAGCAACAGTAATAGCAATAATAATTTTAGTTAATATTATTAATATTGATATTATTAATAGTTAATATTTTCAAGTAGTTACTATGTTCTAATCATTTTTATGCAACATTTTATTTATCCTTCCTATTCATGGAGAATTGAAATCGTGTTGTTAAACTTCTTTTACCAGATCATAAGGTACTTAAGGATGGTGACTGTCTTTGAATCCCTAGTACCTAGCTAGCATAGTGCCTGACTCAGTGTATTTCTACAGTAAGGGGAGAATAAATAAATAAGTAAATGAAAAGACTACATATTTATTTAAAATTACTAGAGGAGAATAATATTTACTGGATAATCCATAGTGTTTAGTCAATTTTTAATCATATTTTAAAATTATTTATATATATTTTTTCTTTTAATATAGTATTTGATTCATATTAAAGAATAAATACAAAGAATAAAGCATGTGATTAACAGTTAATCACAATCAACAATCCAAATCAGGTCCTGTATCATTACCAATAACTCTTATGTACTTACATGTTCCTCCCTCATCCAGCCTCCTCTCTCCCCCATTGTGGGTAATGACTTCTGAAATTTTGGTTTATAATTCTATCACTTTCATTCCTTATATTTTTATTACATGCATATATGTGCTTAAATAATGTACTGTTTAGCTTTATTTGTTTTTGAACTTTATAAAATGTGGTATCATACTATATGAAGCCTGGAGAAGTGTGGTGTTTTTCACTCAACATCATGCTTCTAAGATTCCCCTATGTTGTTACATGCAGCTGTAGTTCATTCACTCTTACTATTGTATACTATTCCATTGTGCAAATAAACCACAACTTACTTATTTCTTCTCCTATCAACAGACTTTTGGGGTTTGGTTTTTCACTATTTTGCTAGTAAGAAGAATACTATCAATGTTCTTGGACAAGTCTTCTCGCATATGTGCTAGAATTTCCTTCAGGCATATACCTATAATGAGAATTACTAGGATGAAGTGTATGTGATTTTTCAACATTACAAGATAATACCAAATGCCTTAAGAAGGTGATCACCTTATATCCTTGGGTAAACCAAAACTAAGAATTCAAAATTAATCTAATTCAAAGTTCTTACCTTGTTTTCTATTCTGAACTTTGTCCCAGAAACCGTATATATTGTTAAAGAGAAAACTTTCATTAAAAAATCTGTTGCATTTCTATACACTAATAATGAAGCAGCAGAAAGGGAAATTAAGAAAATAATCTCTCTTACAGTTGTACCCAAACCAATAAAATATCTAGGAGTAAACTTAACCAAAGAAGTGAAAGACCTGTACTCTGAACACTACATAACACTTATGAAAGAAATTGAAAAGGATGCAAAGAAATGTAAAGACTTTCCATGCTTATGGATTGAAAGAGCAAATATTGTTAAACTGTCAATACTATCCAAAGTATTTTACAGATTTAATGCAATCTCTATCAAAATACCAATGGCATTTTTCACAAACTAGAACAAAAATCCTAAAATATGTATGGAGCCACAAGAGATCTCTGAATAGCCAAATCAAACTTGAAAAAGGAAAATAAAACTGGAGGTATCATAATTCCAGATTTCAGGTTATATTGCAAAGCAGTCGTATTCAAAGGGTATGGTAGTGGCATAAAAATACACATAGATCCATGGTGGAATGGAAAACCCAGAAATGAACCCACAAGTATAATGGTTAGTTAGTCTCTGACAAAGGAGGAATGAATATCCAAAGGTAAAAGACAGTTTCTTCAACAAATTGTGCTGGGAAACCTGGACAGCAATATGCAGAAGAATGAAACTGGACAACTTTCTTTAAAACAATTTTTTTTTAATGTTTATTTATTCTTGAAAGACAAAGAGAGACAGAGCATGAGCAGGGAGGGGGAGAGAGAGAGAGAGAAGGAGATACAGAATCTGAAGCAGGCTCCAGGCTCTGAGCTGTCAGCACAGAGCCTGATGCGAGGCTTGAACCCACAAGCTGTGAGATCATGACCTGAGCTGAAATCGGGACGCTCAACCGACTGAGCCACCCATGCGCCCCTACTGGACAACTTTCTTACACTGTTTGCAAATATAATTTCAAAACGGATTATAGACCTAAATGTGAGACCTGAAGCCATAAAATTCCTAGCAGAGAGCATAGGCAGTAAACTTACTGACATCACTTGTAGCAACTTTTTTCCATATATGTCTCCTGAGGCGATGGAAATAAAAGTAAAAATAAACTATTGGGACTAACATCAAAATAAAAATCTTCTGCACAGTGAAGGAAACAATTAACAAACTAAAAGGCAACGTACTGAATGAGAGAAGATATTTGCAAATAGTAAATTCTAAAAGGGTTAGTATGCATAATATATAAAGATCTTACACAACTCAACACCCAAAAAGCAGATAATCCAATTAAAAATGGGCAGAAGACATGAACAGACATTTCTCCAAAGAAGACATCCAGATGGCCAACAAACACATGAAAAGATGCTCAATATCACTCATCATCAGGGATATGCAAATCAAAACCACAATGAGGTATCACCTCACACCTGTCAGAATGGCTAAAATTAACAACACAGGAAACAACAGGTGTTGTCAAGAACGCGCGGAGAAAGGGGAGCCCTCTTGCATTGTTGGTGGAAATGCAAATTGGTACAGCCACTGTGGAAAACTGTATAGAGGTTTTGTAAAAAATTAAAAATAGAACCACCCTATGATCCAGGAATCACACTACTGGGTATTTACCTCACAAGTAAAAATACTGATTCAGAGGGATATATGCATTCCAGTGTTTATTGCAGCATTGTTTACAATAGCCAAATTATGGAAATAGCCCAAGTGTGTATTGATAGATGAATGGATAAAGAAGAAGTGGATGGAATATTATTCAGCCATAAAAAGAATGAAATCTTGCCATTAGCAATGACATGGATGTAGCTAAAGAGTATAATATAATGCCGAATGAAATAAGTCAGTCAGAGAAAGACAAATACTGTGATCTCACTCACACGTGGAATTTGAGGAACAAAACAAATGAGCAAAGGAAAAACAGGGAGTCAAACCAAGAAATAGACTACAGAAATAGAAATAACTACAGAGAACACTATGATGATCACCAGGGGGTGGGAGGATGGGGGGATGGGGGAAATAGGTGATGGGGATTAAAGAATACACTTATGAAGAAAAACGAAACAAAACAAAAGACAACATTTTACTAATCTGAACTGAGTGTCCTGATGGTGGTATATGGTCTACAAAGGAAACTTACTAGGTAAGGTCATTGAGTGATGTCTTTGTAAACTTAAAGTCTAAACTCTGTGGTGGTTGCAAAAATACGGAATGTTATAATTAGAACAGTCCTGAAGACTCTTCAATTCCCAAGAGCTACTCATCATCTAAATCCCCTGAGAACAGAAGCATTATTCTGCAATAAAATGGCAACAGTATTTCCACTCCTGCTAATGTGAATAGCACCTTGATACACAGTAAACTGAATGTGTCTCCTTAGTTATTTCTAGGGCTTCCCTCACCCATAATTTACTGTTCTCAAGATTGTGGACTAGTCTATAGTTATAAAAATTTTTACTGTTTATTTTTGAGGGAGAGAGAGAGGCAGACTGCAAGTGGGGAAGGGACAGAGAGGGAGAGACGGAACCAGAAGTAGGCTCCAGGCTCTGAGCTGTCAGCACAGAACCTGACACAGGGCTTGAACCCACAAACTGTGATCATGACCTGAGCTGAAGTTGGACGCTTAACCAACTGAAACACCCAGGCACCCCAAACTAGTCTATAGTTATATTGTGAGAATTGGAAAAGAAATATCAGTTTAGTGAAATTGACTTCTAAAAGAATATCCACATATGCTCTGAGAAAAAAGTACTCATATAGTTAATCACACACATATGGTCATGTCTTTATCAGGCAACTGGACATACCTGCTGCATATTGGACATTTTTGACTAGAGAAGAATCTGTATATTAATCCAGTTTTCATCTGAACTAAAAGTACTATGATCCATTTGGTACATTATTTCCCAATGGGTTCTAATTGTAATCCAGATTTTTAAATTGACTGTAGTGTTTAGATTCAGAAAAAAAATGACATGGTGTAAATATTACCAGAAAACAGACCTTCTATGTAAGAAACCATTAGCACTCTGCTTGTACACAGAGATTACTCCCTCAAGTGTTGTGTCTATGTTACTGAATTGATCGAATTATTGGTCTTTTGTTTGAAATTTGTCACTGAATTTCATATTCTCATCATTTGTAAAAGTTAAGAGGGCTAAACAAATGACAACAAACCTATTCTGCAAAATAATGTTATTAAGCACTATATATGCGTGTGTGTGTATGTGTGTGGTGTGTGTGTGTGTATATATATACACATATATACATATATATAAATATATTTACATATATATAAATATATATACATATATAAATATATATACCTATATATAAATATATATATAGGTACATATATATATATATAGTGTTATTGAGCACATATCAGTGTGCCATGTTATGCACCAGATATTATGGATGCTAATGGCAGGGGATGCAGCTGGACCAATCCCTATGGAGCAGAGAGTGGAATTTATATTGTAATAAATAATGAATTCTATTAAATGCCAAGTGAAAACTGTAATAATTTGGGGAAGAGAGACTCATCTGTTGAACAACTTATTTCTGTCTGTATTTATAAATATTATAAATATAAATAGAAGCTCCAGAGATGCCTTTCATTTTGTAGTTTCTTGTTCTGAATAGCTAGATTTGCTAATATTAATGTGTTCAGATGTCGATTTCTAATTAGTAGAAACATTTTTTGGCTCACACCTTATCTTTACTGTTTATGAAAGTGTCTAGCATGCAGTAACTGCCCAGTTACTATGCACTATCACCATTTAAAATAATAACTATAAAAAATATAAAATATATTAAACCTGTACAATGGTATTTGATATCTAGTGCCCAGAATTAATGGGAAAAATTAAACCATCTGAAAATATTGCTTAATAACCAAAATGTCTATCTAATAGAGTTTAATTTATCTAATAATATCTTCATCATAGCCATACTCAAGGCATGCTCAATATTCCTAAAATAATCTTGCAAATGAGAATTATGAGAATCTAATGACATGAAAACTATGAGACACAAGATTCTTCACTTCAGTAGTTGTTGGGTTTTCCTTAAAACAGTTCCCTATATTTCCATAAACACACACACACACACACACACACACACACACACACACACACTAAATCTTTGACCCAGATTTGAAAATTTGAAACTCACTGACATATACAGCATGCCTAATTTATTATTAATTTCTTAAAAGAGCAAAATAGATGACAAACTAGATGATAAATCTAATTATCTCTTATTTTTCCTCCTCTCCCTTCTCCACCTCCTCCTCCTCCTCCTCCTTCTTTTTCTACTTCTTTCAAATGTTGGTTCCTGTTTTTCTAGGGAAGTCATTAAGCCACAGATGAAATAGTCACTCATTCACAACATACAAATACTAGTAATCAGTGGAGATCATAACTCATGGTGAATCATTAAAATTACTGCTTATCATTTGTGAAGATCTTTGTAATTTGTAAAATGGTTTTTATATATATTATCTGACTCACCTCTTCCTATGTGCCTCTGTAACTATAAATTCATTCATGTGTAACAGATCAGGAAACTGAGATTCATTTCAGTTATGACTTTCCAGTATTTCATGATGAATAACTTGGTATCACCCTTTCATAGTTGAACTTACCTTAATATTGTTTCTTCCATTATTTGTATATGTATATATATATATATATATATATATTATTTACTTAGTTTAATGACAGTATACATAGAAGATACATAAAAGTTTATATCCTATTTACTTATTGCAACATATATTTATATTGCTACTTAGGCTTTTCAGTTATCCTAAATATATAATGTTTTATTGAGAAGATGTGAATCAGGTACTCTATTCATTCAAAAATATTTTTTAAGTCCTTATAATTTGCTGTGCACTAGGTACTGAGAATGTAGCACTGAACTGGCATTTTGTTACCATCAGAAACTTTAAAGAAGTTTTTAGATACTGTTTTCTAAATGTGATAAATATGAAGAAAAAACACTGAATGCACTATTCATAATAGTAAGCCTGGGGCACCTGGGTGGCTCATTGAATTAGGCGGCTGACTCTTGGTATTGGTTCAGATCATGTTCTCGCGGTTTGTGAGTTCAAGCCCTGCATCAGGCTCTGTGCTGACAGTGTGGAGCCTGCTTGGGATTCTCTCTCTCTCTCTCTCTCTCTCTCTCTCTCTCTTTCCCTCTTTCCCTCTTTCCCTCTCTCCCTCTCCCTCTCCCTCTCTCTCTCTCCCTCTCCCTCTCCCTCTCCCTCTCCCTCTCCCTCTCCCTCTCTCTCCCCCCTCCCCTGTCTGCTGCTATCTCTCTCTCAAAATAAATTTAAAAAACTTAAAAAAACTGGACTTTTGCCCAAGATAATTAGTAAGGGAGCTATTTTTTAAATGACTCTTGATATATAAATGGCTTCCAAATAGTTTGTAAAATTTACACAGTTACTGTGTATAATAATGCTTAATTTCTCCAAATTCTTATCATTTCACATATACACTCATGTATGTACAGTATTATATGTGCTAAATCAATTTTTGCTAAATTGATGTGATAAATGATAAGTAGTATCTTACTATTAATTTATTCAATTTATAAATTTTGATAACTAATGAAAATATTTCACTCTATACTTTTTTATAAATTTATTTTTTCTCTTGTGTGAAACATCTGTTCATGTCTCAACCCATTTGGATTCTGAGGTATTACACTCTAAACAGAGGGGCCCCACTACATTTATGGAGAATCTGTGTTTACTAATTTTACCATCTTTTCCACATCTTTAACTCACATACCTAGCTATGCTTTAAATAAATAAATGTGCTAAATATTAGACGTGGCATAGAAATATCTGTTTAAATCACATATTCAAATGCATCTTAACATGTTGACCGTTTGCCCTTTATTATTTCTTCTATTCAAATGTTTACTAACTTCTCTTAGTCATTTCCTATTCCTTTTAGTGCAGCAGTTTAATTTTCTCCTTCAAGAATCTATGTATGTCTTGCTGAAGTTTTGTTGTTTTGCTGTTATTAATGGTCCCTTATGGGGACCTTATGGTCCCATAATGGTCCCTTATGGTTTCTGAGCAGCCAGGGACAACATGTGGGAGACAGAGCTGCCTGCATCTTTTCTCACTGGCCACCTTATTTCTAGTTGGTTTTTAGTTTGATCATTGGTGTTTTCAAAATAATATCATCAGAAATTAAGGGTTTTCTCCTACTTTTCAATATTTATAGGTGCTATTTTACTTTCCTCGCATATTTGCTTCGGATAGACAAGATTTTGAATAGTGTGCAACAGCTTGTGATAATCCAGTCTTCGTGATAAAAACAATTTGGAAAGATGAATTAAAACACAAATTTCAATACTAGATGGCTGCTGACCCAATGAGGGCTGTAAGGGACAAAATCCAGGTGAAGGGAGAGTCAGTGAACTGAGCTGATGTTCTTTCCTGAGTCACTTCATCCTCTGGGTTTGTGCTGACTGGTGGGATGGGGCAAGACACGGAACCCAGACTTTGCCTGGGAAGAGGAAGGCACTAGGTGCAGAGAAATCAGTGAATATTTTAGTTTAGATTTATGGGGCTGGAGAACAAAGTTGAAGACTGAGGGGCCACTAAGGCATAGCTGCTTTTTTGCCTAAAAACCTTTGCTGAATTTGAAATTGTATGTAGCAAGAAAAAACATGATGCATTTTCCTCTTGAGAGGTGTGGTCTATATTAACAAATGCTTTGAGAAGTCCCTCAGAAACAAGAGCTATTTAACTTTGTTATCCTGTAATTTTCCAAACTTACTTGCTTAAGGTGTTCTTTATTCATAACCAAAAACATTCTTATCAAACAGTTTGGGAAAATGCTGCATTAGAATATTATTCAGTACATGATGACAAATTCATATATGTGTCAACAGACCACAGCATCTCTGAATATAACTTCTAAGTTAAACTAAGTTATCAAATTGTACATAAGTTTATTTTAACACTAGAGGAAGCACAAATAATTATGAGACTGAACTCACAACCAAAGCACAAATAATTAGATACTCAAAAAATGCATACTTTACTGAGTTTAATTTTGACAATAAAATAAGTACATATTTATATTTGTAATGATATTGAAGAATAGTATTTGATGCCTTTACCCACATGATTTTAATTTGTATAAATTAAATTGATATGAATGAACTTCTTGGATAACACCCAGGGAAAAAAGCTATTAAGAATCACACATTTATTCAGAATATTTGCACAAAATATTGTACAATTGCATGGAGTTAATTTAATCAATTCTAATAAAATGAAATGTAGGTATATGAAAAAATATGAAGCAAAAACTAATGGTAGCAAAATAAATAGGAAATGAATGAGATAAACTTGAAGTTAACTAATTTAAATAGAACCAAGCAATGTATTAAAATCAACTTTGGATCTATATGCCAATAATGAAGCAGCAGAAAGATGAATTAAGAAATCAGTCCCATTTACAATTGCATCAAAACCAATAAGATACCTAGGAATAAACCTAATCAAAGAGGTGAAAGATCTGTACTCTGAAAACTATAAAACACTGATGAAAGAAACTGAAGAGGACACAAAGAAATGGAAAGATATTCCATGCTTATGGATTGGAAGAACAAACATTATTGAAATGTCTGTACTACCCAAAGCAATCTATACATTTGAAGTAATCCCTATCAAAATACCAACAGCATTTTTCACAGAGCTAGAACAATCCTAAAGTTTGTAGGGAACTACAAAGACCCCAAATAGCCAAAGCAATCTTGAAAAAGAAAAGCAAAACTGGAGGTATCATCACAATTCCGGACTTCAAGTTATATTACAAAGCTGTAGTCATGAAGACAGTATGGCACTGGTACAAAAATAGACACATAAATCAATGAAACAGAATAGAAAACCTGAAATAAAGCACAATTATATGATCAATTAATCTTCAACAAAGCAGGAAAGAATCTCCAGTGGGAAAAAGACAGTCTTTTCAACAAATAGTGTTGGGAAACTGGACACCCATAGGCAAAAGAATGAAATGGACCACTTTCTTACAACGTACACAAAAATAAATTCAAAATGGATTAAAAACCTAAACATAAGACTTGAAATGATAAAAATCCTAGAAGAGAACATAGGCAGTAAACCTCTTTGACTTCAGCTGTAGCATCTAGATATGTCTCCTGAGGTGAGGGAAATACAGGCAAAAATAAGCTATTGGGACTACAAAAAACAATCTTATGCACAGCGAAGGAAACAATCTGAATAGAAAAAGATATTTGCAAATGACATATCTGATAAAGGGAAAGTATCCAAAATCTATAAAGAACTTATCAGACTTAGCACCCAAAAACAAAATAATGCAATTAAAAAATGTGCAGAAGGCATGAATACATATTTTTCCAAAGAAGACATCCACATGACTAACAGACACATGAAAAGATCCTCAACATCATTCATCATCAGGGAAATATAAATTAAAACTACAATGGGATATCACCTCACACCTTCAGAATGGCAAAAATGAACAACACAAGAAACAACAGGTGTTGGTGAGGATGTGGAGAAAAAAACCTCATCCACTGTTGATGGGAATGCCAACTAGTGCAGCCATCGTGGGAAATAGTATGGAGTTTTGTCAAAAAGTTTAAAGTAGAGCTACTCTACAATCCAGCAATCATACTACTAGGTATTTACCCAGACAATGCAAAAATACAGATTTGAAGGGACACATGCACTCCAATGTGTATAGCAGTGCTATCAATAACAGCCAAGTTATGGAAACAGCTTAAGTGTCCACCTACTGATGAATGGATAAAGGAGATGTGGTATATATATGATGGACTATTACCCAGTCATCAAAAAGGATGAAATCTTGGCATTTGCAATGACATGGATGGAGCTAGAAAGTATTATGCTGAGCTAAATAACACAGAGAAAGACAAATACTATATGATGTCATTCATATGTGGAATTTAAGAAACAAAACGAACAAGCAAAGGGAATAAAAAAAGAGAGGGAGAGACAAGCCAGGAAATACACTCTTGACTACAGAGAACACACTAATGGTCACCACAGGGAGGTGCACTTGGGATGGGCATTAAGGAGTGCACTTGTGATGAGCACTGGGTGATGTATGGAAGTGTTGAATCACTATATTGTACACCTGGAACTAATATTACACTGTATATTAAATGGAATTTAAATAAAAACTAAAAAAACAGCTTTGGGGATATAAAGTAAATATACAAAAATAAATTGCATTTCTTATATACTAGCAAGGAACCATACAGAAAGGAAATTACAAAAACATTTTCATGCACAGTATCATCAGAAAGAATAAATTATTTAGGATAAATAAAAATAAATTATTTAGGATAAAAACGAAGTGGATGACCTATGTACTAAAAACTACAAAATATGGCTGAGAGAACTTAGGGCACATCTAATCACATTGGACTTTTTAAATAGAAATTTAGGAGGTGATCCTAAAAGTTATGTGGAAATTCAAAGAACTTATATTAGTCAGAACAATATAGAAAAGTAAAAAGTTGGAGGACTTACGCTCACCATACACTATACAATGTATGATGATATCAGTCATCAAGACTGATGGTATTGGTATCAGGATAGACATTTATGTCAATGGAATGGAACAGAAAGTCCAGAACTAGCACTTATATTTATGGTTAGTTGATTTTCAACAAAGCTGTCAAGAAAATTCAATGGAAAGAGGATAGTCTTTTCAATGAATGTGACTCAAAAAATTGGGTATCTTGTGTTTAAAAAGGAAAAAAAAACTAGCTTCTATTCTTACTTTATGCCATATACAAAAATTAACTCCAAATTGATCATCGCCCAAAAGTAAAAATGAGAACAATAAAACTTCTAGAAGAGAACATAGGAGAAGTAAGGACACCTTGAGATAAGCAGAGATTTCTTAGGTATAACACCAAAAGCATGATACAAAAGGAAACAACCGATAAACTGGATCTTATCAAAGTGAAAACCTTACGGTCTTTAAGAGACACAATTAAGAAAATGAAAAGACAAGCTAAAAACTTGTTGAATATGTTTACAAATAATATAGTTGATAAAGGGTTTATATTCATCATACATAAAGAATGCTTGCAATTGAATAACAACACACACAATCTAATTAAGTCAATTAGAAATTTGTATTAATTGGCAAAATATTTGAGCAGCCAGTTTACAAAGAAGACATACAAACTAATAAGCTCATTTAAAGATGTTAAATATCATTAGCCATTGGGGCGCCTGGGTGGTGCAGTCGGTTAAGCGTCCGACTTCAGCCAGGTCACGATCTCACGGTCCATGAGTTCGAGCCCCGCGTCAGGCTCTGGGCTGATGGCTCGGAGCCTGGAGCCTGTTTCCGATTCTGTGTCTCCCTCTCTCTCTGCCCCTCCCCCGTTCATGCTCTGTCTCTCTCTGTCCCAAAAATAAATAAAAACGTTGAAAAAAAATTAAAAAAAATATATCATTAGCCATTGGAAAATGCAAATTAAGACTACAACAAGGTACAGCTTCACATCCACTGGAATGGTTACAATCATGCTGACCAAACTCACAGCTGGAGCCCTCATACAATCCTGAGGAATGGAATGGTACACCTGCTATTGAAAACAGCCTGCAGTTTCTTTAAAAAGTTAACATAAGGGGCGCCTGGGTGGCACAGTCGGTTAAGCGTCCGACTTCAGCCAGGTCACGATCTCGCGGTCCGTGAGTTCGAGCCCCGCATCAGGCTCTGGGCTGATGGCTCAGAGCCTGGAGCCTGTTTCCGATTCTGTGTCTCCCTCTCTCTCTGCCCCTCCCCCATTCATGCTCTGTCTCTCTCTGTCCCAAAAATAAAAAAAAAATGTTGAAAAAAAAAGTTAACATAATTTTACTATATGATTTAGCAATTCTAATCCTAGGTATCTGCACAAAACAAATAAAAATACATGCTCCCCCCCAAATAGTTATTTGCCAATATCTATAGCAGTACTGTTTACCATTGTCCCAAACTGGAAACACCCACATATCCATCAGCTGCTGAATGGCATGTGATGTAGCCATAAAGGGCATACTACTTAGCAGTAAAAAGGAACAAATTACTGATACCTGCTACCACATGGCAAAACCTCAAGAATACTATTGCTAATTGAAAAAGCCAGACAGAAAAGACTATCTATTGTGTGATTCTATTTATGTCATATTTCCAGAAAAGTCACATCTATAAGCAATAGAAAGTGAATCAGTGGTTACCTACAAATGGGAGTAATGATTGGGAATGGGCACCTCGCAACACTGTGGAAGGGGGCCAGAGGGAGTGAGGAAATGTTCTGAGATCACTGGTGGTGTGGGTGCACAGCTTTGTGAATTTACTAAAAATTGCTGACCTCTACAATTGCAACAGATAAACTTATTGGTATGTAAGCTGCTCGATAAAGATGTTGAAACAACCATTACCACCACAAGAAAATAGACTGCAAGGCAAATATATTTTTATAATAAAAACTGCAAATGTAAAGTATGAATCCTATAAATGGACTATTCAGTATTTCTGTAACCTTGGGCCAATCACTTCATCTGTTGGAAGCTCAGAGATCTTGTAGTTAAAAATTCTTATAAATGAAGAAACTAAATTTTAGTTTTATATAGATCTGATGAAAACTCTCTATTCCATCCTGTTGGTCAATTTCTCTGTCCCTGTGCTGTTTTAACTACTATAGCATTCAAAGTGAGTCCTGTAGCTTTTTGAGCAAATTCCAGCAGATTGCATATATATAGCAGGATACACGCCAAAAATTAAAAGCAGCTTTGGGGCACCTGGGTGGCTCAGCTGGTTAAACGTCTGACTCTTGGTTTCAGCTCAGGTCATGATCTTAGGGTTCGTGAGTTAGTGCTCCACATCCAGTGCTGACAGTGTGGATCCTGCTTGAGATTCTCTCTCTCTCTCCCTCTCTCTCTGCTCCTCCTCTGCCATGTGTACTCACCCTGTCTCTGTCTCTTAAAAAAAAAAAAATTAAAGGCAGCTTAAACAACATACCCCTAAAAAATATATGCATGATAAAATGTTATTAAGAATAAAGACAAAGAATGAGTATCAGCTATTTGGGGGAAGTGTTAAACTTGAGCGGGGAAGAGGTGGTATTCCTGGTGTTCATTACACCAGTCAATAAATAAGCAAGCACATATACACAAAAAGAAACTAAGTTTCTTCTCTGAACTATAGCAAGTTGTGTAAAATGTTGTGGAGGTTATAATTTGTAAAGGAAATAAGCAATAGGCACACATTATTTATAGCTGAATACTTACTAATGTTTAAGTATGGAAAATGATGGGTAGAATCTAGAGTTTACACAGCACTTGCTATATTCTTAGATTCCTCTAATCACTAGAATGCAAGCAACATACATACTAGAGTCTCAGCTTTCTTCGTACACAATTGGGATTCTAACAAGTCAAGTGACTTCTCCAAAGTAATGCAACAAAAAAACAAGGAAATTGGCTCAAACCCTCCCTGTAAGTTCCAGGTTCTTTTCACTGTCGCTGCCACCTCTCGAAATGCAGAGCGTGAAAGATGATTACACAGACATGTTATGTGAGAGTCAAAAACTGAAATGTTACAGTGGAATACACATCATTTTGGGCCCCCCTGCATGCAATACCTACACTGGTTCATACTTGAAGCATTTGGATGAGCTGAACCCGAGTGAAAATGTTTGTAACGGATTTTACTTGGAACGTGCTTTTCTGCCACTTCGGTTTTAAGTCTGACCTTTGCTGTCAACAGAATGATCAGCTGCTTGATGACTGCCTTTTGATTGGCTCTTTATATAAAACATGAATTGGTGAAGGGGATATTTGGGGGCATTTTTTCCCCCCAGGACATTTGGACTACTTTAGGGTGGGTGTTTTTCTTTCTCTGTTGGGAATAGGCAATTTGGCAGGATTCAGAGACCCTAACAGCAGCCCTGTGGGCCCTTGTGGTCAGTGGGGCCATTGTGGTCAGTGGGCCCCCTGGTGGCTAGTGGGCTCCTGGTGGTCAGTGGGGCCCTTGCAGTCAGTGGGCCTAAGAATGGAGGTCACTCCAGGCACTTGGCTTCCTTGCCAAGTTTATAATAATTGTTAATTTATGGAACATGTTCACACAAACTCTTCAATTATTCATACACCTTAGGGTAGGGTTGGGCAGGGAGTAAATGACAAAATAGATTTTTTTCTTTGCAAGTTATGATTGAGAGACTTTTCTAGGTACCAGAGCAATTCAGAAAGAGATCTGCGTTCGTATTTCAGTTGTGTTAAATTATTTAACAATAAAATAGCTTCACACCAGATTTAACTTAGAGAAGGCGATGCATTTCCTAAAGTCTTAACAATGATTTTTAATACTGGATATATGAATTTATTGTATGTATTCAAGTTTATAAATGTGATTTTCTGCTTCTCTCCTTTGCAAAAAAAGTGATATGGCTAAATTTATACCCCTTTCATATATTCTCCCTGCAAAGCTACTTTTAATTGGATACTATATACCATAAATGATTGAAATATATTGTTTTTCTATTGTTGTAAGCTTAGTGGTTACTTTATAAATGTTTATTAACAAGTAGTAGAATTGTTATTTCAGTGCAAATGACTTGAATTCATGTTCCACCCATAAGTTCTCATTTACAAGTAAGGAAATTAAGGTTGAGAGGTTAAGAGATGTGCCCAATGCACAGAAGTCCATAGCTAGTGGGTGAGAGACAGAGGATTATAACCGAGGTCACAGACCCCATCCTGCCTTCTTCACACCCTAGCTTAATCCAGGCTAAATGTAAGACGTTCACAGCACAACGTGGCTGCTGTCCTATAATTCTGTCAGTAGTGGTGAAAAACCTGGGCTGGGCATTGATAAACGAAAACACACATAGATGTTAAACATTTTATTTTAAATTAAAACCCTAAATGTGCATTTTTCACCAATCTTTTGATATGGGAGCCAGATACGGGACTCTTGGTACAAGCTCATTAACTGGATTATTCACAATTTTTCTTGAATAAGTCATACCAATAAGACAGCATTTACTCTTCCAGCATCCATGTCTTTAGGGTGTTGGAGAACTTAAACACACAAAGTCCTCTGAGTGCTGAATCTTTCCAGATTTTTCTCCTCCTCCCACCCCATTCTTTTAAATTGTTCGCCCCACACAGTAAGGCAAATTTTGCCTACCTCCCTTCCTCCCTCCTCCCTCCCTCCCCTCCTTCCTTCCTTCGACTGACTAGACTTGATGGAGTTCTTTCAAAACCTTCAGTTTGGTTCTTAAAAACAGCAGCTTTCTTTGTTTCCCTGCTCCCATTTCAACTATTTATATACTAGTTAATTAAATTACAGCGTAGCAATAATAAGTGCAGCTGGCATGCACAAACTTGGGAAACAACGCTCAACCCTTGTAAACATTACTTAACTGTTGGGACCATTAATGCTGGAACATCCTGGAGAGCTTCATGCTGACTCTGAGTGCTCAGTATGTGAAAGAATCAGGAGAATATGGAGCAAGGGAACGGAGACTCCCATTAAGAGAGCTTTTACTGAACATTATAATTATAGTGCCTATATAATGACTAAAATAGCTTATTTTTCTCTGATGGTAACATAACACGTTTTCTTAAATTCTAGTTAACATACAGTGCACTATTGGTTTCAGAAGTAGAATTCAGTGATTCATCATTCACATGCAACACCCAGCGCTCATCACAAACGCCGTCCTTAATGCCCAACACCCATCTAAGTGCATCCCCCACCTTCCTCCCTCCATCAACCTTCAGTTTGTTCTCCAGTGGTTTGTTTCCCTCTCCCTTTCCACCCCCTTACTGTATCATCTGTTTTGTTTCTTAAATTCCACATACGAGTGAAATGATATATTTGTCTTTCTCTGATTGACTTATTTTGCTTAGTATAATACATTCTTCTAGCTCCATCCACATCTAGTAAATGGCAGGATTTCATTCTTTTTGATGTCTGGGTAATATTCCATCAGATATATACCACATCTTCTTTATCCATTTATCAGTTGATGGACACTGGAGCTCTTTCCATACTTTGGCTATTGTCGATAGTGATGCTATAAACGTTGGGGGGGGTGCACATGCCCCTTTGTGTCTGCATTTTTGTATCCTTTGTAAAAATACCTAGTAGTGCAACTGCCAGATTGTAGGATGATTATATTTTTGATTTTTTGTGGAACCTCCGTACTGTTCTCCAGAGTGGCTGTACCAGTTTGCATTCCCATCAACAATGCAAGAGGGCTCCCCTTTCTCCGCGTCCTTGTCAATATCTGTTGTTAACATCCTGAGTTGTTAATTTTAGCCATTCTGACAGGTATGTGGTGGTATCTCATTGTGGTTTTAATTTGTATTTCCCTGATGATGAGTAATGTTGAACATCTTTTCATGTGTCAGCCATCTGGATGTCTTCTTTGGAGAAATGTCTATTCATGTCTTCTGCCCATTTTTTCACTGGGTTGTTTGTTTTTTGGGTGTTGAGTTTGATAAGTTCTTTATATATTTTCGATACTAGCCTTTTATCAGATATGTCATTTGCAAATATCTTCTCCCATTCATCGGTTGCCTTTTAGTTTTGTTGGTTGTTTCCTTATCTCTGCAGAAGCTTTTTATCTTGATGAAGTCCCAACAGTTCATTTTTGCTTTTGTTTCCCTTGCCTTCAGCGTTGTGTCTAGTAAGAAGTTTCTCTGGCTGAGGTCAGAGAGGTTGCTGCCTGTGTTCTCTTCTAGGATTTTGATGGTTTCCTGTCTCATAGTTAGGTCTTTCATCCATTTTGAATTAATTTTTGTGTATGGTGTAGGAAAGTGGTCCAGGTTCATTCTTCTGCATGTCTCCATCCTGTTTTCCCAACACCATTTTTTGAAGAGACTTTTTTTTCCCATTGGATATTCTTTCCTGCTTTGTCAAAGATTAGTTGACCATATATTTGTGGGTCAATTTCTAGGTTTTCTGTTCTGTTCCATTGATCTGAGTGTCTGTTTTTGTGCCAGTACCATACTGTCTTGATGATTACAGCTTTGTAAATAGCTTGAAGTCTGAAATTGTGATGCCTCCAGTTTTGTTTTTCTTTTTCAGGATTCCTTTGGCTATTTTGGGTCTTTTGTGGTTCCATACAAATTTTAGGATTGTTCTAGCTCTGTGAAGAATATAGAACCTCTTTGATAGAGATTTCAGTAAATGTGTAGATTGCTTTGGGTAGGATAGATATTTTAACAATGGTTATTATTTCAGTCCATGAGCATGGAATGCTTTTCCATTTCTTTGTATCTTTCTTAATTTCTCTCATAAGCCATCTATATTTTTCAGAATACAGATCTTTTACCTCTTTAATTAGGCTTATTCGTAGGTATTTTATTGTTTTTGGTGCAATTGCAAATGGGATCAATTCCTTGATTTCTTTTTCTGCTGCTATGTTATTGGTGTATAGAAATGCAACAGATTTCAGCTGGTTGATTTTATATCTCGCGACTTTGCTGAATTCATGTATTCGTTCTGGCAATTTTTTGGTGAAGTCTACATAGAGTATCATGTCATCTGCAAATAGTGAAAGTTTAACTTCTTCCTTGCTGATTTGCATGCCTTTTATTTCTTTTTGTTGTCTGATTGCTGAAGCACAGACTTCTGGTACTGTTTTAAATAGTAATGGTGAGAGTGGACATCCTGGTCATATTACTGACTATAGGGGAAGGCTCTCAGTTTTTCCTCATTGAGGATAATATTAACTGTGGGCCTTTCATATATGGCCTCTGTGATGGTGAGGTATGTCCCTTATCCCTGCTTTTGTTAGGTCATGTTTTTAAAAATATGAAGAAAAGTAATGTTGCCACTCTGAGATTATATCATCATTAATAATTCATTGTAGTTCCCTCCAGTCTTTTTGTGGTCATGTACATTTTTATTTATAGACTTGGGATCATATTGGACATATAATTTCATTTGTATTTTTTAATCATTGATTTATAGTATGGGTATTTCCTACGTTAACCATTTTTCAAGATGTACATTTATAATGATTTCATAGGAAATTTCAATAAATTTCCTACCTGATTGCATATTATAGTATGTTTAATTATTTCTAAGCCCTTCCTTCAGTAATTTTAAAGAAGTAATGCCAGAATGAATAAAAACATGGACATTATAATCAAACCCACTAATTATAGAACATGGCACATAGTGTAAATGCCTAAAAGTACTAGTGACAAATATATATACATATAAATATGAAGTACAATAATATAAGTATAAAACACACACACACACATATATATATATATATACACATATATATAGTTTTTCCAACCATAACACTTTGGGTATTGATTGGATTTGCATTATTCCTTCCCCCTTCCCAGAGGATGGAAGTTGGAGCAAAAGTTCCTGGCTTTTAATCATGGCTTGGTCTTTCTGGTACTCAGCCTTCATTCTGAAGTCATCAGGTAGCCCAACGAGAGGCATCTTATTAGAAGAAAATCAATCCTATCACTCAGGAAATGTCAAGGGCTTCAGAGCTCTGTGGCAGGAACTGGGGGCAAGACCCACACACATATTTTCTGTTTTTTCCCACTCGCTAAGTCAACAAGTATGATTACTTTGATTGTGGAGCTAGCTAGCTGATGCCTTAGTTTTACTGGTGTCAGTAAGTACCTCTTGTGATTTTTTCCTAACAGTGTCTTTGAGAATCATTCATTGCGTGTTCCTTGTGTCACTCAGTTCAGGTGTGTCATCCACCCACTTGTCCTAGCTGGGACCCTGCAGGAGAGACTGTACCTGTCATTATGTGATAGCATCTCAATGCAGTAGTGTTCTTTGTTGTTGTTGTCCTCTTTGGCTAATCTAGTTATTTGAACAGTATTACTGATTTGTCCCCTTATTTTCTTTGAGCTCATTCTTATCTTAACTGCTACAAAGATGAAACTTGAAAATCCTCTGTGACTAAAGTAGTAAATAAATGGTCTGTGGTTAAATCCCCAAATGATTCTCATTGCTTTGCTGAGGTTGATTTGGTTCTCTGCGTTTAAGTAAGAATCTCATTAACTTTTCAAATACACATCAAAGAAGTATATCATGTCACACTATTTCAATTTTTAATATTTATTTTTTCATTGTTTGAGTGAAAATATGAACAACAGTGTCAAATAGTAAATAAAATCTTTTAGACAGTTTTCTTTAGAGAATCCCCTTATTTCCATGTTTAAGACATTCAAACTCTTCTTCAACGTCACTGCAGAGTCTAAAACACTGCTCTTAATTGTATTAATAGTGCTGAATAGTACTCCCTGATTTGTGGAACGTCCCATTTACAATCTTGGTGACTAAATGTGGTAAATGAACAAGGCAGTGAATCTCCAAAATGCTCAGTGCTGCTTTTCAAAAGTTTGCTACACATTCACATTGCTAAAGATTGCTGGTGCTCCGTTGGTTTTTCTAATGTAAAGGCATTAAGTATTTTTTTCTATGAAGTACTTATAAAGATTTTAAGCACCTAAATTTTGATGATTCTTTTTTATCTACTTCAAGTAATTTTGAAAATTAACATTACCGTGCAAACTCTTTAATCCTTTATAAAAGCTAATATGTGTGATTAAAAAAGCTTTATTATTACACAGAATATGTTCATCCTGCTGCAAGGAAAATTCAGTTAATTGCAACACACTCCCAGTTGCTTTTGGGAACTTTTACTAAATCATTGATTCTTCTCGAAATGTTATATGGAGTAGATATTTCATTGAAATCTTCCTATCGTCGCATTAGCAATCTCTCATGAGGCTGTATGATTAGTTCTTCCTCAGAGTCACGTAGTTTACCTTCTCTGCAATCAACTGAGCCAGTGCGGAACTTCTCACATCCGTGGTGCCTGATCACTAAAAATCAAGAGTGCCCCTCCAATCTTCGTGGTGTCCACAACCACTCACACATATTCACACATAATCATCTGCCCCCACCCCCCGACAGGCAGCATCGTTCCCACAGAGGGTCAGTGGGCTGCAGTGACATCACCACAAGGGATTGGCTCACAGGCTCACAGAGGCTGGGAAGTCCTACAATGTAGCATCTGCAAGTTCCAGAACCAAGAAAACGGGCCTGAAGACCAGGGCAGCCAAGGGCTGAGTCACAGTCTGAGTCCAAAGGCCTGGAGAATGGGAATGCTGGAATCCAGGACAATAGAAGATGGGTGTCTCAGCTCAAGCAGAGGAGCAAATATTTCCTGTCCCTGCCTTTTTGCTCCGCTTGGGCCCTCAGTAGATTGGATGCGGCCTGGGGCCCACGCTGGCGATGGCGGATCTTCTTTATGAGGTGTGTTGAGACAGATGCTAAGTTCTTCTGGAAGCACCCACACAGAAACACCTGGGGATGCTGTGTGAGCAGCCACCTGCACATCCTGTTTAGAAGGTGGCATTCATGACCTTTTTTTTTTTTTTTAATGTTTGTTTATTTTTGAGAGAGAGAGAGAGAGTCAGAGTGTGAGCAAGGGAGGGGCAGAGAGGGAGACAGAGAATCTGAAGCGGGCTCCAGGCTCTGAGCTGTCAGCACAGAGCCCGACGTGGGGCTCATACCCATGAACCATGAGATCATGACCTGAACCAAAGTTGGACACTCAACCGAGTGAGCCCCCCAGGCGCCCCCACCTGCACATCCTTGGCCCAGTCAAATGGACACACAAAATGAACCATCACACAGTACCTTCACGCACCTCCCTGACAAAGTATCCTCAGTCTCTAGCTTCTCCAGGGACTGGCAGCTCAGGACCTTTAAAGGCAGCCCATTCCGTGTCACAACATCTTACCTTTGCAAAGTCCTTTTCTAGCGTGAACCTCAAACCTGCCGGCTTGCAGTGCCCAGTTGGAGGACAAGGACCAAGCACACAAGAGGGAGTGGGTTTGTGTGTGGTGCTTTCTAGCTCTGTTTCAATTGCTTGTGTGTTTGTCTCACTTCTCTCGAACATGGTATGTTCTGTTGACTCAATTTAGATTTTTGTTTATGTTTTTGGAAGTCACAGAAATAAGTGGTTTCATCTGAGCAGCTTCTTTCAGATCCTCTCTCCCTTTTCTTTCAGATAGTTTTTTAGGGCTTCCCACACGTGTGGGCCAGCAGACTGTTGTCTAACACTCTTTCCAGGGCAAGAGTCCAAAGCTGTCTTTCTTCTTTTATCTTCTAAATGTCATGTTCCCCAAGCCTCCCTCTTCAGCCCTCAGCCCCAACTCCTCCACGCACACGTCTTCCTTGGTCACCTACACACGATAACTCCTGCATCCTCATCTCCAGCTCAGACCCCTCTCTTGAGCTCAGAATCTGTGTGACATCCATTCTCATAACTGAGGGATATTCAGACTGAAGGTCTTCAAAACCTAGCTCACTTCTACCTGGAGAATTATCCCACCATCCATGCAGTGACCCAACCTGACACATGCAAGTTATGTGAATCTTCTGGAACCCACAGGCTATGTTCATTTGGGTAATAAATCCTACTGGGACTCTCTCCTGGCTGTTTTGTTTTCTCCAACATCTCCAGCATCCCCAGACCTTAGTAATAATGGTGTTCAGCAAATGAGAACTATTGTCTGCCAGAAAAGTGCTAGACTTTCTACATATATTTTTATTAATCCTCACAAAACACTGAAGGAAAGTAATATTATTCTGTTACCCGTGAAGAAACCAAAGCACAGTAAGGTAAAATAATTCTCCAAAGGTAACTTAACTGGTGACAGACGAAACCCATTTGCAGTAAATTTGTCGGTTATGGAGACTTGATGAAACAAAATTAAAATATTTTACCCATTAAATTTCCCAGGAAGTGAGATTGCTTCATTGTATGTCATATAAATTAAAGGGATCATTTCTCATAGATTTCTGATACATATGCTGTTACTACAAATAGAGACAAATAGCTCTTGAAACTCAAACAGGGGGGCGCCTGGGTGGCGCAGTCGGTTAAGCGTCCGACTTCAGCCAGGTCACGATCTCGCGGTCCGGGAGTTCGAGCCCCGCGTCAGGCTCTGGGCTGATGGCTCGGAGCCTGGAGCCTGTTTCCGATTCTGTGTCTCCCTCTCTCTCTGCCCCTCCCCCGTTCATGCTCTGTCTCTCTCTGTCCCAAAAATAAATAAACGTTGAAAAAAAAATTTAAAAAAAAAAAAAAAAAAAAAAGAAACTCAAACAGGTTGAACGGACCATGGGAATAAATATTCCTGCCTAGCTACTGGCTGGTTTATTTATTTTTTCAGCTGTGATGAGGTACAACTGCATGTAACACTGTATACGTTTAATGCACACACGGCTGATTTGATACATTTCTATCTCGCAGAACGATTCCCATCAGACTGTTAGCTAACACTCGCATCACATCGTATAATTGCCCTTTCTTTTTTTGTGGTGAGAATATTTAAGAACTCTTTTCCTGACTTTGAAGTATATAGTGCAGTGTTAACTATATCACCATGCTGTATGGTAATTCCCTATATTTTATTCATTGTATAAAGGAAGCTTTTACCCTTTGACCAACGTCTCCCCATTCTCCTCGCCCCCTTGTGCCTGGTAACCACTACTCTCCCCTTTGTTTCTAGGGCCTTGGCTTTTCTAGATTCCACATACAACTGCTATCATTCAGTAACTGTCTTTCTTGGCCTTACTTCACTTAGCACAAAGCCCTCAGGTTCCTTCCATGCTGTTGCAAATGGCAGGATGTCCTTCTTTCTCATGGCTGGGTGATGCTCTGTTGTAGATGGGAACACCACACCTTCTTTATCCACGCATTTGCTGAAGGACACTTAGGTTGTGTCTCTATCTTGGCTATTGTGAATAAAGCTGCAATGAAAACATATCTCTTTGAGATCCTGTTTCATTTCCATTGCAAATATACCAAGAAGTAGGATTGCTGGATGATATATTAGTTCTATTTAAAATTTTTGAGGAATTTCCATACTGTTGTCCACAGTGGCTGCACCAAATTACATTCCCACCAACAGTGCACGAGGAGTCCCTTTTCTTTTTAATTGTTTTTAATGTTTATTTACTTTTGAGAGAGAGAGACAGAGTGCAAATGGAGGAGGAGCAGAGAAAGAAGGAGACGCAGGATCCAAAGCAGGCTCCAGGCTCTGAGCTGTCAGCGCAGAGCCCGACGTGGGGCTCGAACCCACGGACCATGAGATCATGACCTGAGTCAAAGTCAGAAGCTTAACCGACTGAGCCACCCAGGAACCCCACGAAGAGTCCCTTTCTTGATGTCCTTCTCAACACTGGTTATTTCTTGTCCTCTTGATGATGGCCATTCTCACAGATGTATGTTGGTCTCATTATGGTTCTGATTTGCATTTCCCCAATGAAGAGTGCTGTCCAGTACCTTTTTACATGCCTGTTGGCCACTTGCATGCCTTCCTTAGAAAATGTCTATTCAGGTCCTCTACCTATTATTTAATTAGATTTGTTGTTGATGTTGTTATTGAGTTGTTTGTTATATATATTGGATAATTCCTTATCAGGTACATGGTTTGCAGTGTTTTCTTCCATTACATAGGCTGCCTTTTTGTTGATAGTTTCTCTTGCAGAAGCTTTTTAGTTTGAGGTGGTCCTATCTGTTGACTTTTGCTTTCATTGCTTGTGCTTTTGGTGTCAGATTAAAAAATAATCTCCTCACCCCCCCCCCCCCCCCGCATTATCCTTGACCCTCTTGTTGAATGTTAGTTGACACCATACACAAATATTTATTTCTGGACTCTCGATTTTTGTTCTTTTGGTCTGTGGGTCTGTTTTTATCAATATACTATTTTGATTACTACAGCTTTGTAGTATAGTTTGAGATCAGGAAGTCAGATGCTTTAAGCTTTGTTTTTTTGTTTTTTTCCTCAAAATTGCTTTTGCTATTTGGAGTCTTTTTTTCCCATACAAATTTTAGAATTGTTTGTTCTATTTTTGTGAAAAATGTCCTGGGAATTTTGATAGGGATTGCATTGAGTCTATAAGATGGTTTTGGGTAGTGTGGAAATTTTAACAATATTAATTTTTCTGATCTGTGAACATGAAGCATCTTTCCTTTTTTGTGTCTTCTTCGGTTTCTTTTGTCAAAGTCTTGTAGTTTTTATTGTAGGTATCGTTCCCTACCTTGGTTAAATTTATTCCCACATATTTTATTGTTTTTCATACTATTGAAAATGGGATAGTTTTCTTTATTTCTCTTTCAGATATTTTATTGTTAGTGTTTAGAAATACGGCTGGTTTTTGTATGTTGATTTTGATTCCCGAAGCTACTGAATTCATTGATTAGCTCCAACAGTTTTTAGGATTTTCTATATGTAAGATCACATCATCTACAAACAAAGACAACTTTACTACTTCTTTTCTGATTTGGATGCCTTTCCTTTTTCTTGCTGATTGATCTAGCTGGACTTTCAATACTGTCATGGGTCTGCAGCCACTGTGCTGTCCACTGCTTTTTTTTTTCAGCTGTGAAAGCTACCGGGCTTTCTGCTGGGTGGGCCCAGACTGCTCCCACTGGGTGGCTGCTCTTGGGAGCCCCTGCTTCCCTCCGGTGCTCCTGGCTCTCCCTGTGCTTTGTCTTAGCTCATCTGGGTGAGCTGAGGCCGACTGTTCTGCACTGCCTGCCGGCTTCCTTCCCTGGTTAGGGAGTCTAACTGGGGAGTTCCCTACTGCTGCCCAGCGGTGCCAGCTTCATGGCACCTGTAGGCACAAGGAAGCTAAATTCCTTTGCTTCTTGTGTGGTTGTTTTCAGGTTTGTTTGTTCGTTTGTTTCCTGTTGTTGTGGCTGAAGTTTCTTCTGTGGACTTCAGAGTCTCCTGGTGCTGGTTTTGTTCCCAGGCAGCTTTCTAATTGCTTGTCCCTGTGGACGGCAGGAGGGGCTCTCCTGCATCACCATTTTGGTCAGATTTTGCTGCTGTTTGCTTTGCCATCTACCTCTCAAAATAAGGAGGATTTGAGATGCTGACAAGTGAGTCCTGTGAGGGATGAGGGTGGAGTAGTTGGTGTCAGTTGGGATTTAAGGTTTATAGTTTAAATATCAGTGAAGCAGGTAGGATATGAGGGGCCAGGACTGTTATTGAAGTCAATCCTCCCACAGTGCAGTGAATGACAATGGCTGTTAGTGTCCATGAAGGTGAGTTTCTACCTGACCTTGGCGGTATCTCTCTCAAAACCCCCTTTAGGAGCTCACATCCTACCAGTACTAATACCTGATGGGGTTCAGAGGAATCCTGGTTAATCAGATTTCAACTCTCTTTTACCCTCAGGGAGGCTCAGGTGAGAAAATACACAAAGGTGTGAGAAATCAAAGTCTTTGTTTTACTTTTAGGAAACGACCAGGTTAGATATTGTGTCTTCAAAGCCCCTGCCAGCCTTCCTAAACCCTTCTCTCCACAAGCCTTGATTTGGGGACCACCAGTCGGATGGGGCACTAGGCCAGCACAGCAGATAATGCTTTCCAGAGACAGACACGCCTTTGGACATGCCTCTAAAAAGCTGGCCGGGGCTCGGGATGCCTGCGTGGCTCAGTCAGTTAAGTGTCCGACCTCGGCTCAGGTCACGATCTCATGGTTCTAGGCTTGGAACCTGGAGCCTCCTTCGGATTCTGTGTCTCCCTCTCTCTCTGCCCCTCCCCCGCTTTCTCTCACAGATAAATAAACATTAAAAAAAAAAAAAGCTGGCCTGGGCTCTAATCTGTTTCTCACACAAAGGTAAGGAAATCACCCTTTCCCGAAAGGAGGTAGATATGGAGAAAGAAGGAGAGAGAAGGAGTGAGGGCAAGGGAAAGAGGAAAAGAGGGAGGGTGAGGTGCTAAGATCTGAGCTTTGCACGCTTGCTTCTCTCCAAGTTCCTCACCGGAGTCTTCCTCTTCCACGCGAAACCCAAAATGCACGGCGGCACTTCTCTAGGAGAAAGCTACTCTTGGCAGTTTGACGCCACAACAGCTGCCTCTCACTGTCCCTGGCATCTACCACACTACTTCTTTCCTCCGTGTCTTTACCTATGTTGGCGTTTCTGCCAGAGACAGTTTCCTCACCTTTCCTGGAACATGTACCCCTGTCCTCTCCTCAGGTTCATCACCACGCACTCGTATCCACCGACGCGGGCTTAGGCGTTCCCTGGGACCTCAGCACAGCGCAGTCTGTTGTATT
Organism: Puma concolor; assembly: GCF_028749965.1. Taxonomy (NCBI): domain Eukaryota; kingdom Metazoa; phylum Chordata; class Mammalia; order Carnivora; family Felidae; genus Puma; species Puma concolor. The sequence goes on from NC_141676.1 coordinate 116,440,005, forward strand.
ATAGGTGTATGCTGTCTGCTCTCTATTCCTTACTACTTCTCCATGCTTCTCTTTACTCTGAAAGTTCAATCAGATTTACACAGTTTATTGTTGCACACCTAGTACCTACCATTGATTGGTGGGCGATCAATGAACATTTATTGAAATGGAACCTGAGAATGGGATGTCATGCAATAATTACTGTCTTTTAGTAGAGAGGTGACTTAAATCAGTGTTCCTTGAGATAAATGTTTTATTTTATGGTGTTCAAGCTGTTCTAAGTTTGAATTCTCGATTCACCTTAGAAGGAAATTTATATCTTAAATGTATCTTTTAGAACAGAAGAGACTGTTAATGTGAAGGATCAAATCTCCCCTGGTTCTTCTAAGCTTGCAGCATGCCTGCCAGGAAGAAGCATAATAAGGACTAGCTCCTCTGCATCTTTTAAGTCTCTAAAGATGCCCTTGCTTACCTCCAAATGCCTTCATCTTGGCTGGGGGAGGGTAGTAGTTTCAGAAGCTTCCCATTGGTGCCTCTCACCCCACAGGTGAAGAAACCGACATGGGGTTTATGACTATTTTAGTTATATAGTTGGTGATCAGGGAACTTACTACCATATGGATCCGTAGACCTAGAGGACCCGCTTTAAGCCTGGCCAGGACTGTTGTATTTTCTGGTTTCCCGATGCTGCCATCTAACAGTGAGACTATAATGATGCTTTGGGTGTCTAGGTATCAGTCTCCACTTGAGCCCTGTGTCTTATAGTCTTGAAGTACAGCTACAGGCTATGGAAACCTTGGGGAAAAACTGTGGGAAACATAACTGCCTACATGCCGTGGTATTGAATCCTTCCTCCTGGGGATCCACTTGACAAGGTCACAGTGGCTTCCATCACCTCTGAGTTAAATTGTCTTAGTACAAGGAATTACAATTTTCAGTTATATGTGGGTTAAAAACAATATCCCACCCAATGGTTAGTGTATTTGTATTATAATCTCATCTTTAGGGCTCCTGTCCACCCCCCCAACCCCCCCCCCCCCCCCGCCCAACTCTTTTATTTATTTGAAAAGTTTCTTCTCTCTTCCTTTGTTTTGCTTTTCACTAGGAGTTCAATTCCTGATTTCATCAGAGATTACTAGAAAGCATAAGTAAAACTTCTTACCTTATCTTCATCTTTTTTTTGAATCAGTATTTTTGTATTCTTTGCATACATGCCTGTTAGTGTGATTGCTGAGTCGTAGGGTAGCCTTATCTTCACTATTAGATGGGAACTATGCCTACCATTTCCATTACCTGAGGAAATGTAATGTTTACCTAAAAATATTTATTTGTATTTCTTTTTATGTCTTTAAAAAATTACAGGGAATCATATCTGGCCAGATGCCTTTTTAAGTCAGGGTGCACTATCCTCCTCATTTTTCTTGAGCCTGCTGTGAAGCTGGCCTGTTTTCATGGTCAACCCCAATGGAAAAACATAGGAACATGGAAGAAGATAATGGTAATTTGATGTTGATTCATTTGTATAAGTCTATACTTTAATGGTGACCCAGTTTCCCCAGGGGAGCTGTTCCAGTGCCTTTGCACAGGGTTTTTTGGTGGGCATTTCTCTTGTTTCTAACAAATAGAATCATAAGATGCTGCAAGTGTGTTTCTCTGTTATGAATCCTGGGAGAAAAGAAGGGATGTGACTAGTGACAAGAACTGACTGAGCTTTAGAATTTGTTAGGCTTTCTCTCTTTCTTCTCTCAATCTCTCTCTCTCTCACCACCCCTCTCTAATCAGCACGAATATTGTAACCAGAACTATAAACTCAGAATTTTCACCGAGATATGAGACATATTAAAACTGCTACTAATTCACTGTTTAATACATTAAAGTACATCTCTAAGCCAATGAATGCAGAGTGGTCATGGGAATAATTGGTTTTGAAAATTTTCTTTTAGATAAAAAAAAATAGCTGCCCAGAAGAAACTCTTGGAGGATGGATTACATGAGCATAGCCCGTGCCAGGCAATTCCTTTCTACTTCCCTTGTAGATGACCCAGCTTGACGGGCGGGGATACCTGTCCTGAGTGCCCATTACATGCTCTGCTTCTGTGTAGGAAACGAGCCAGGTTGCTTTGCTATGAGCTGCAGGTTTTATTCCAACAAATGTTCCTTCCTCTCCACCAGCTGGCCCCTGATTTCCAAACCTTTTGCCTTACAAGTACCAGTGACAAGTCCTGGCCACAGCGATCCTTTTACCTGCCCTGTTTGGATGAATGTGCTTTAGTCTGGGACCTTCTGTTCCATTTGCCATGAAATCCACAAGGGGTAGCTTGGTTGAGCCCGGGCATGTGGTCTCAGATCCAGTTAGGGTGTTCCGGCTCCTAGACACAGAAACCAGGATTTAAACAAGGGTGAAGGCAGGCATGTGTTATCTCATGAAGGGAATTGTAGGGGGGTAGTGCACTGTAGGGTTACTTAATAGATCAGCTCCAAGATTCTCTCGTTCCTCTGATCTGCCCTCTTCAGCAGTGGCTTTTCCCCCAGGCTGGTGTCAGGTGTTGACAGCAACTCCAGCAACTCTGTATCCCAAAGATGAAGACCATTGTGTCTTGTTTATTCTCTGTAAAGAAAGAGGAAACATTTTCCCCAAAGCATTTCCCACCCCCGTCCTTTCACCCCCACCCCCCGACTTCCCCTAATGTGTCACCACCACACCTGCGATGCATTCCTGCTCTACCCTGCCATTTCAAGAGGAGTGGTGAGGACTGCCCATTCAGGTGCCCTTGAGTAACAGACAAGGATGCCCCGACCTGCACACTGATGTGGGGAGGGTGGACACCTTACCAACACTGGGCTTTATCAAGGAAGGGGAAACGATGAGTGCTGGTGGGTGGCCCATGCTGCCTGGCATGTCACCTTGCACTGCTTTGTCACACATACGAAGTCAGGCAGGTCTAGATCAAGCCCTGAATAAAACTTGGTCCTTTCAGGTAACTTGACCAAATTACTTAACTTTCAGGAAGCTTGGGGATTTTTTGTTTGTTTTTTGTTTCCATTTTTATTTTATTTTTTTTTAATTTTTTTTTTTAACGTTTATTTTATTTTTGGGACAGAGAGAGACAGAGCATGAACGGGGGAGGGGCAGAGAGAGAGGGAGACACAGAATCAGAAACAGGCTCCAGGCTCTGAGCCATCAGCCCAGAGCCCGACGCGGGGCTCGAACTCACGGACCGCGAGATCGTGACCTGGCTGAAGTCGGACGCTTAACCGACTGCGCCACCCAGGCGCCCCAACATTTATTTATTTTTGAGAGACATAGAGCGTGAGGAGGGGAGAAGACACACACACACAGAATCTGAAGCAGGCTCCAGGCTCTGAGCTGTCAGCAGAGAGCCCAACGCGGGGCTCGAACTCACGGACCGCGAGATCGTGACCTGGCTGAAGTCGGACGCTTAACCGACTGCGCCACCCAGGCGCCCCTGTTTCCATTTTTAAATTTTTTTTTTTTTAACGTTTATTTATTTTTTGGGGACAGAGAGAGACAGAGCATGAACGGGGGAGGCGCAGAGAGAGAGGGAGACACAGAATCAGAAACAGGCTCCAGGCTCTGAGCCATCAGCCCAGAGCCCGACGCAGGGCTCGAACTCACGGACCACGAGATCGTGACCTGGCTGAAGTCGGACGCTTAACCGACTGCGCCACCCAGGCGCCCCTGTTTCCATTTTTAAAGTAGATATAAATATAACTATATTTTAGGGTTATTGAAATTATTAAATAAGAATAACCAAAATTATTAAATAAGAATTTTGTTTTGTTATAAAGCAAAAAAGATTTATAGAATTCTGGCCTCACTAACTTCTCAGTTTAGTTTTTACTCTTCAGTTCCTTAAACCTATCAGTTCCACACCCCTGGCAAAATCACTTCGAAGTCTATAAATTTAATTCACTGCTTTGTGGGCAAGATTTTGCCTGAGAAACACAATATCATAGCTCTTCCAACCCTACTAGAGAGCATCCACTTCGTTTCCTTCCCACTGAGGATGGAAGTATTTGCTGAGTTGGAATGTCAGCGAAATTTTTATTTATAAAATAAATTATTAATGGTTACATAACCTAGAACAAACACAGTGCCATGTTGTTCTGACTGAGGAAACTGTAAATTATGTAGAAGGTGACAGATACACTGGACATAAAACATGTGCCAACTTGTCACAGAACCTGAAGCAGACAAGTAGAGACCAAGCCCACTACTGTGACATGTCATCTGACCTAGTTTCAAACAATGTTTTGAATTAAAGCTGGTTTCAGGCCAATAATACTCAAATTGCAATTGAGCGGTAGCCATGCAATAAAATCCCATTCGAGTGTCCCACTGCAAATGTATTTGATTTTCAAGTTCATCAGTGGAAGGATGCAATCTGTGATAAGCTATGAGGGTAGATCGAGGGCAGGAAACCTACCTGAGACTAAGGCTTGTGTCAGTGAGCTCACTAACTGCTCACTTAAAATTTTCTAGAAAATATGCCTTGAGGGAATTGCTCCTCTCCTTTGTTAGGCTTGCACACTTTACCTTGCACTTTGGGGCAACCAAACACAGAACAAAAGTGTGGCTTTCCAGTCTGTCTGCTTTGGGGAATGTGAGCTCTCAAAGCGGTAAAGAGGAAGATTCCCCCTAACTGTCCTGTGCAGGACAGCTACAGCAGATGGGAGCAGCTTATCTGTAGGTTATCTGGTCCGTGGTACCCACCTGCCCACTGCCCCCAGCACAGACCTGTGTCCTCCCGCTGAGAGTGACCTCCAGGTGTGGACTTGCAGCCTGTGCTTCCACCCTGTTCTCACCTCTCCAGCCTGTGCTCTGTTTCTTCTCTTTGCTGAGCCCTTTGTAGACCAAAGCTTGGCTGGATAGTCTCTCTGGCTATCTATCTCAGGTCCTCTTAATGATGATCTATTGATTCGACCCCAGCTCTCAGATGCTGCCTTGGCCATGGCACAGAGCCGTGAAAAGACATCCTGTCACTGTGCCCCACCAGGCTCCCCTGGGGACAGCCCTACACCCCAGCCCCAGCTCCAATGTTGCTATTGTCTTGGTGGGGAGACTGGACAGAACTAAAATGCAGTAAACCATGGGAATGCTGGTGGGTCTAGGTTCCAGTTCATATTCTGCCATTTTCTATGTGATCTTGGACAGGTCACGCCCCTTCTGGAAGCCTAGACAGCCTCAGCTGTAAAGTGCTAATGAACTGATTTCCCCTGCAAGTAGTCTCTATAGAACCTTGGAGATATTTTCTCATTTAATCTTCAAAAGTGACATGAAACTAGAGTGTGTAGTAAGAGTAAGGACAAAGTCCTACCTAAATGCCTTCAGCAATTCCCTGTTATCATCAGGGAATATAGGGGTGGATGCCTGAAAATCTGGGTATTAAAACTGTACCGTATTCTGAGTATAAGTATCCTTACTTGAACCAGCTATGATTTTATCTGTGTCAGCATTCTTTGGTACGAATGTACAGTGATTGGAAGGAAAAAAGTTGTTCAAATGTGTGTTATATTTTGCTAATGAATCAGCAACTCATGATCTGGAGCCTGGATACTTTAAGTTAAGAGTCTTCCATGTACCTGTGTCATAAAGAACTCCTTTGTGTTGTCCATGAGAACAGTCACCCCCAGTACTGGAGATAAAGGTGATGCTGTCCTAAGCTAGAATAGATTGGCAGTGGAGAGCAGCAGAGCTGACTCCTAAAGAACTGATTTTTAAAGTCACGGATCCAGTCGTTTGACACACATTTGTGAGCATCTACGGTGTGTCTAGCACTGTGGATACAAAGACGTGGCTCCTCCTTTTGAGGATCTGGGTCAGCCTGAAAGTTAAAGCAGCAAGTGCAAAAAGAGGGGGAGCACAGGATTTCTGTCACGTGACAGTGACACAGATAACAGAAGCCTTGACGATTGCATAAAGGCAATATCCATTCAGCTCTGAGGAATACTGATCTGGGAGCTGTTCTAGACTCCGGCTTTCAGAAGGCACATCAGAGAAGTCTGAGACAAGGGGCACAATCAAACTCTGATAGAGTTAAGGTTTAATAGGAGAGGAGCTCTTTCCTAAAACCAGTTATGGTAAGAACAGAACAGGAGATCTACCCTCTGGACAAATTTGTAAGAGTACAATTATAGAGACAGTGTTGTGCATGGATCTCCAGGATTTAATCCCCTTGTGTAAGTGAAACTTTACACTCGCTGAATAGCGAGTCCACCTTCCTGTCCCCCCGCCCCCAGCAGCCACCGCTCCACACTCTGCTCCTGTCTGACCACTCGAAGTGGAGTCATACCATCCCTGTCCTTCTGTAACCACTCATCTCACTCAGCATTGTGTTCCCAGGGTTCATCCGTATTGCTGCATATTGCAGGATTCACTTCTTTTTAAAGGCCGAATGAACACTCCACTGTATGCACGTGTACACCAGTTTCTTCATGTGTCATCCACAAGGGGTGTTTACACTATTTCCATATCTCGGCTGTCGTGAGAGGGCAGATATCTCTTCATGACCCCGATTTCAATTCTCCTGAAAGAAGTCCTAGAACTGGGGCTGCTGGATCATAGGGTGCTTCTAGTTTTAAGTTTTTGAGGAAGAGAGAGGCTTATATATTATTTTTAAGGTTATTTTTTGTTTTGAGAGAGAGAGAATGTGTGTGTGTGTGTGTGTGTGTGTGTGCGCGCGCGCGCGCGTGCGCGTGCGCGCCAGTGGGGGTGGCGCAGAGAGAAGAGGAGACAGAATCTCACTCAGGCTCTGTGCCATCAGTGCAGAGCTTGATGGGAGGTCAAACTCACAAACTGTGAGATCATGACTTGAGCTGAAATCGAGAGTCAGACCCTTTATCGACTGAGCCACCCAGACACCCCACTAACATTATATTCTTCACATTGCTATATTTTTATAAGAAAACTTGATATATGGTGAAGCCAGTTGCCCATTCTGTTCTACAAAATTGACTTAGATACAGATTTCTGCTTCTAGTCATGACAGAGTAATTGGGATTGGTTGTTCTCTCCTGCCTTAAACAATGAAATTATATGAAATGATGGATTTTACACATTAGACACAGGCAGCATAGAACAGTGATCCCTGGGGCGCCTGGGTGGCGCAGTCGGTTAAGTGTCCGACTTCAGCCAGGTCACGATCTCGCGGTCCGTGAGTTCGAGCCCTGCGTCGGGCTCTGGGCTGATGGCTCAGAGCCTGAAGCCTGTTTCCGATTCTGTGTCTCCCTCTCTCTCTGCCCCTCCCCCATTCATGCTCTGTCTCTCTCTGTCCCAAAAATAAATAAACGTTGGAAAAAAAAATTTAAAAAAAAAAAAAAAAAGAACAGTGATCCCTGAGAGAAGGGAAATGGAGAAATGAAGTCTATGATTGCCTCAGTTTACTGTCTGGAGGGAATTTCCAAAGTCACAGTGCAGAGAGGAGTAATCGAAACAGAGTGTATGATCTCCCCGAGTTGTGAAGACAGAGCAGAGAATTCAGGGAGAACAAGGCATCTGGAATTCTTCCTGGAATGCCACGCGGGAGGAAAGACCTGGAAAGATGCAGCACTGGAGATCCAGAGATGGTTTCTCTCCATTCTCACCCACGTCTGATTAGAGCATGCACACGAGGAGATGATGTGGGGCCAGGACAAGAGCCACTGTGCAGGAGCAGGTGAAAAATTCCTGGAGCCAACACAGGGTTGGAGTGATTCATGTGCTAAAGAGCCAGAGTAGAGGAATCTCATAATACCTATGGCACTGGGTCAAGTACTCAGAGGGTATTTAAATGCAGTAAGATCTGAAACGCCCTGAGACTAGAGCCTGCCCTGGTCCCTAACAAATCTTAATAGAACCTGGAAGCTTATTTGTTTCCAAATAATTTTGCTGAGTCCTCAAAAAAAGCTAAAATAGTACTTCAAGAAATAAAAAGAATTTCACACCTAATAATGTAAATTTACAAGGTCTGCCATTCAGTGAAAACTACCAGTTATGAAAAGAAGCAGGAAAATCTATATCAGAACGAAACTGAAATTAATAAAAATAGACTCTGAAATGATGAAAATGATAGAATTGTTAGATAAGGACATTAAAACAGCTATTACCAAAATATTATATCAAAAAGTGGAGAGGAAGGCATGAAAATACTAATAAAAGACAGAGAAGATGCTCCCTTCCAGAAAGATCAAAATCAAACTTCTAGACATGATACACTCAATATCTGAGAAGGTATTAATCACAGGTCAGACAGTTCAGATGAGAAAATTAGCAACTGAAGACATAATAATAGAAATGGCCTCGAATTAAGCAAAGGACTGAAAATAAATGAACAGAACATTAAGAAGCTGCCTAAGATATGTGTAATGAGAGGAGACTTTGGGGAATGGCAGAAAAAAAAAAAAACAATGGCTGAAATTCTTCAAAATTCTTGGAGACTATAAATGATCTATGAATCCTCAAAACTCAACAAAGCACAAACACAGGAAACATGAAGAAAACTACACCAAGCCACACTGTAATAAACTGCTGAAGTGGGTAATACAAGGAAACTAAAAAGAGCCACAAGGGAAGAGCTGAGAGTGACATCTGACTTACCAAAATCCCTGCCCGCAAGAACACAGTGAACTTATCTGTCAAGGTCTGAGAGGGGAAAAAAGAACCTCTGCTGACTTAGAATTCTGTACTCAGCAAAAGAATCATTAAAAATGAAGGTAAATAAAGACTTTTTCACATATACAAAACATACAAGAATTTAACACCTGCACTACAAGAAATGTGAACATTAGTCCTTCAGACAACTTAAAAATGATGCCAGATGGTAATTGAAGAGCACAGGGAATGGTAAAAATAGGTGCAGATAAGGGAGGGAGAACTTCTCTTATTTAAAAAATAACTCAAAGATAATTGACTGCTTGAGGCAAAATAGTAACAGTGTATTGTAGGTTTCTATCACATAGAAGTCAAATGTAGAACAATGGCACAAGGATCAGGATTGATGAAATGGAAGTAGCCTGCTCTAAGTCCCTATATTATGGATAATGTGGTATAAAACCACTTAAAAGTGGAATCAGTTAAAGGTGTACACTATTACCCCTAAAGCAATGATGGCAAAAAAAAAAAAAAAAAGGTGTATCTAATAAGCCAATAAAGGAAGTAAAATGTAATGTATTAATTTTCTATTGCTGCGTAAAACTTACCACACATTTAGCAGCTTAAACAACCATATTGAGTATCTCACAGTTTCTGTGGGTCAGGAAACCAGGCACAGCTTATCTCAGCCCTTTGCTTGGGATCTGATGTGGCCAAAACTGAGAGGTTGGTTTAGCTTCATTCTCATCTGGAGATCTGAAGAGGGAAGATCTGTTACCAAGCTCGTTCAGGTTGCAGAATTCATTGCAAGCACCCTTCCTCCTCTGCCACTGTTCAGTTAGGGACCACTCTCAACTCCCAGGGCTGCCCTTACATTCCTACTGTGCTGTTTTCAGTACCGCTCACGTCATAGGAACTTACATCGTTATGTCATGGGGGTCAGCAAGAGGATCTTTCTTACTTCTAATCTCCCTCTTCAAGGAAGAACTGGATACTTTTTTAAAAGACTCACCTGATTAGGTCAGGGCAACCAAGGATAATTTCATTTTTGATTAATTCAAAATCAAATCACCAGGAACCTTAATTGTAGCAAAATCTCTTCATCTTTACCATAGTATACCCTAATAATGGGAGTAAAATTCCATCATATTTGCAAGTCCTGTCCACACTCAAGGGTAGAGGAATATACAGGGTGTGGACCTCAGGGGTAACAATCTTGGGCAGAACTGTGCCTATCACATGGAATTATAAAGAAGACTCAAGGAAAACAAAAGAAGGCAGAAAAAGAAAAAGTGAACACAGAATAGATTGGTGAAATAAAACAGCTAGCAAGATGGTAGACTTAAACCAAACCATATCAAAAATCACATTAAATTTAAATGATCTAAACAGCACAATTAACTGGTAGAGGTTGTTTGACTGGACAAAGAAACAGGATCAACTATGTACTGTCTATAAGAAACTCATTTTAAATATAAAGACACCAGCAGATTGAAAGTAAAAGGACAGAACAGGACTTCCTAACACTAATCAAAGGAAAGCTGGAGCAGCTATGTTTATTATAAAGTAGATTTGGGAATCTTTCCAACAATAAATAGGGTGATCCAATAATGATAAGAGGGTAGCTTCATCCAGGGGACATAGCAGTGTTTGTATATTGATAACAGAGATTCAAAATACATAAAGCCAAGTGATAGAATTAGAAGGAGGAATCAATCTCCAATGATAGTTGAAGAGCCCCCACCCATGACTGAACTGACGGTACAAGTCCAAGGACAATCAGTAGACACAGAGAAGCCTAGAACAACACTATGATCAGTGTGACTGCACTGACATTTTAGAAACACTCTACCAAACAATAGCAGAATATACATTCTCAACCTTGGCACTACAGCATTTTAGATGGCATTCTTACCTGTGGGGTTGTCTTGTAGGATTGTGAATTATAGGATATTTGGTGGCATCCTAGGCCTTTACCCACTAAATGCTAGTAGGACCTTCCCCCAGTTGTGACAAATAAAAATGTCTCCAGATGTTGCCAAATGTCCCCTCAGGGGGCAAAATCACCTCCAGTTGAAAATTCCTGATTTATAAGATAGCTCTGCCATGACATGTGCATTTAGGGGAGAGAGAGAAGGCTAGCTAGTTTTCTCATCAAGCCAGCCTCTGGGTCACAGTGGTCACAGGCTATCTTGAAATTAATGGACATTTCAGAATTTAGTAATAGTCTTCTCGTTTTCATTTCAAAATGTGGGATGGGCTATGGTTTATTCATGGATCTCCACTGATAGTTAGAAATTGCCAAATAGGAAAAATAAATAAATTGGCAAATGGTGAATCCAGTACTACTAGCTTTGTGCCATTATTCATTCATTTAATTCAACAAGTGTTTTCAAGTGTTTTCCATCAGCTAGTAGCTGTTCCAGCACTGGGAACATATTAGAGACCAAGTCAGTGCTCTTGCTGTGATAGAGCCCATGTTCTTGTAGCAGGTACCAAACATTACAGAAACAAGTAAGTGTGCGTACAGGGTGTTATGTGGCCAAAGAGCTATGGAGACAAAACGGGATACAAAAGACAAGGAGTTGAATGGGGAAAGTGTTCAGGGATAGTGACAGGAATAAAATGGCAGCTGATCAGAGGACCCGAAAGAAAGAAGAAAGTAAGACAGAATGTGTGCATTTCCATTTCAGGTAGAAGGAATTTCCATTTCATTGCACTGAGGCAAGAGCTTGCTTGAGAATGTTCCAGGAAGAGCAGTGAGGCTGCAGAAGCAACAGTGATTGAGTCGGAGTGGTGGGGGGCAGGGGAGCAGGTGAAAGAGGCAGCAAAGCCCCAAATCACATAGAGCCCCTGGGTCATTGTAGGGATTACGCCTGTTGAGTGCAATGAAAGACCATTAAAAAAGCTTTTCAAAGAAGTGAGGCTGCATTGCAAATATTGTAAGAGAACCGCTTTGGTTGCGGGGTTGACCCTAGATTGTGGGGGACAGTTAGAGGCTGGGAGGCCAGTTAGGAGGCTGTTGTAATATTCCAACTGACCATGATGGTGGCTCCATCCAGAAGTGGAAGCAGGGGAGGTGGTAAGGAGTGCTATATTTTGGATTTATTTTGGAGACCCAGGATTTCCAAACAGGTGGAGGGAGAGAAAAAGAGAGGAGCCAAGGATACAACTGAGGTTTTTAGCCCACAAAACTGGAGGAAGTGAGCTGGAGCTATCATTTACTGTTTCTGGGGACATGTTCAATTTGAGATGTCTTTTAGACACTTACGTAAAAATGTCGAGTGATCCATTGGCTATAATAATCTGGAGTTTAGGGAAGAAGTCTGATCCAGAGAGATGAATTTGGGAGTCATCAATGCTTAGCTGGTATTTTATTTTATTATTTCTTTTCCAGCTTTATTGAGATATAACTGATGTGTAACATTATATTAGTTTAAGGTATACAAAATAATGATTTGATATATGCAGATATTGAAAAATAATTACCATGAGAAGTTAACAGCTATCACTTCACAGTTACAATTTCTTTTCTTGTGATGAGAACTTTTAAAATCTACTCTATTAGCAACTTTAAAATATATAGTATAGTAACGTTAGCTATGGTCTCCATGCTGTCCCTCACACCCAGAACTGATTTATATTATAACCAGAAGTGTGTGCCTTTTGACAACTTTCACCCATATCCCTCAACCCACTCCCCACCTTTGGCAACCACTAAATCTGGCCTTTGATGCAGAGTTCTGCTTTTTTTTCCTGGATTCTACGTGTAAATGAGATCATACAGTATCTGTCTGACTAACTTCACTCAATGTGACACCTTCGGGGTCCATCCATGTTATCACAAATGACAGGATTTCCCTCCTTGTTAATAAATGAATAATATTCCATCGTGTGTGTGTACACCACACATACACACATCTTCTTTACCCACTCATCCATCAGTGGACACTTAACGTTGTTTCTATGCGTTGGCTGTTGCAAATAACGCTGCAGTGGGATATTTCTCTGAGAAAGTGCTTTCATTTCCTGTGGGTATGTTGCCAGAAGTGGTATTGCTGGATCATGTTAGTTCTATTTTTAAATTTATGAGGAACCTCCATACTGTTTTCCAGAGTGGCTGCACCAGTTTGCATTCCTACCAGCAGTGCAAGAGGGTTCCCCTTTGTTTCCTTGCCAACACCTGTTGTTTCTTGTCTTTGATTCTAGCGATTCTCACACACATGAGGTGATAACTCATTGTAGTTTTGATTTTCATTTTGATAGCTGGTATTTTTAAGCTACTTGGATATGGATATAGATAGAGGAGCAGGATTGTCCTAGGTGTGAGCCTGGGGCAGACCAACATATGGAGACTGTGTTGATGAGGACCGTGTGCTACTTTTACTGCTGCAACAAATTACCACAGATTTAGTGGCTTGAAGCAACGTGTCTTGTAGTTAAGGAAGTCAGAAGTCCAAAGTAAAGAACGAGGTAGAGACAGTGCTTCAAGAAGAAGGGAGTAATCGCTCTGCTAAATTCATTGATCCAGGAAGGTAAAGATGAGAAGTGACTATTAGGTTTAAATGAGTGGAAACCACTGCTGACATTGACAAGACTCTGTTAGTGGAATTGGTGGCAGATGAAAGCCTGATTAGAGCAGGCTCAGAGGACAATGGAGCAGGCCAGCTTCATGGATGGACGACCCATACAGTCACACAATGTCCCACCTTTTTTTCTCCCTTGAGGAAGAACGAGAGAGAGAGAGAGAGTGAGCAGGGGAGGCACAGAGAGAGAGAGAGAGAGACAGAGACAGAGAATCCTCTCAACTGACTGAGATATCCAGGTGCCCCAGACAATGAATGCCCCACCTTCAGAAGAGTTTTACCCATGGCTTAATGCCCTGCTATCACTGTCTTGAAATTCTTAATAAATTTGAATAAAAGGTCTACACTTTTATTTTACACCAGCCTCAGCTAATTATGTGGCTTGTTCTGCAACAGAAGAATTGGAGACAATGATTATGGACAATGCTTTCAATGAAATTTTCATACATATGATCAGAAAAATGGAGCCAGAGGAGGAAGTGTGGTCACAGGAGGGTTTTTAAACTTAAGATGTTGCTTATGACAGTGTGGAGGTACCTGTGTAGCACCAGAGAGCAGGGTTGACTGGGACCATCTCCCTCTGTGACCAGATGTCCCACATACAGTGCAAGTGGAGTCTGCAGCATGATTTCACTGGATCCCTGCAGAGGAGGACACTCCTGTTTCCCTGGCTCATCTCCATTAGTTTTCCAGTGGGTTGGTGGTTTCATGCAGGAAGGGTCAAAGCCTTACAGACTTAACTACAACAGATCTTCTTAAACTACCCAACTCCTGTCACTCTGGACTTCAGCATACAAGATTAATTTTACAACCTGTGTTCTTCACAGAGCCATGTTCTTCTAGATGCATTTACAAGTTGACTTTATCATGACTTGTTCTAGCATTTTCCCAGGCATGCCAGTGACAGTGACCCTGGCTCAAAGCCAGCGTCATTCATCGCTGTCCTCAGGAAAGACACATGGATGGCGTCTGTCCAAGCTGCAGGCATTTTCCCCATATATCACAGTGGCTGGAAATGAGTTTCACTGTGGAGCGCTGCTAATTACACTTAACAAATAACCATGCACACAACGGTACTAGACAGCAAACATACCAACTCCCCTCTGACCCAGGAAACGAACTGTGACACACCCACCTCCCTGGCCTGGGGAAGCAGTCTGAGCCTGAGCTCTCTGGGACGGACACTCCTGAAACTAGTCACTGGAAAAGAACGGTCTCTCGGACCATTTTTAATCCTCATCTACAATCGTTCATAGATTGAAATCTTGTTGGAGCAGATTATTTTGTGCCCCAAGTTCAGTTTTGCACGAGGGGCAACAAGTCCTCAGTGTACTCCACATCAGTAATTTCAGTGGAATTTAGGTGCTCAGATGTGTGAATTTCCATTTATACAGGACCTGTGTCCCTTCCCCTTAAGTGACAGCACTCCATGCACTGTCTCCTCCTGCTGTTCACGCCAAACGTGCTTGGGAGCTCGGAAGGTGACAAGGGAAGAAAGATGAGATGGTGGGCCGGTGGATGGAAGGGCAGGTCTCAGAAGACAGAAACAGACTTTTTTCCAACTTACTCAGTTGTTCCTTGCCAGTTATATACAGAAGCACGAGGTCAGGAAATGTAATTCTTGCTGGCAGGGTGCTTACATTTCATTTAGGGAGACACACATGTGAACAGGCAGTTACACTATATTGTGGGAGGTGGTTTGTAATCAAAGCCCGAGTCTTTGGGACACCCCCTCCTTTCCTTCCCAGGTTTGTTTAAATCTTGAGTCTTCTCGTGGTCTTTGAACTTCTCTTCTAAGTTTAATCTCTCCCACCTGCCACCCTTCTCGCTCTTACATCAATACCTAATTCCATTTTATGTTTTCAGAGTCTGCTCTTTATTCTGAATTGATAAAAAACCACTGCTAATACGTTAGTAAGCAGATAGGTTGCCTTTTCATTGACAACACTGTTGAAAATTTTTAAGTTTACTTATGAATCTTAATTTTTTTTTTCCAACATTTATTTATTTTTGGGACAGAGAGAGACAGAGCATGAACAGGGGAGGGGCAGAGAGAGAGGGAGACACAGAATCGGAAACAGGCTCCAGGCTCCGAGCCATCAGCCCAGAGCCTGACGCGGGGCTTGAACTCTCGGACCGCGAGATCGTGACCTGGCTGAAGTCGGACGCTTAACCAACTGCGCCACCCAGGCGCCCCAAGTTTACTTATGAATCTTAAAAGGTGTTTTCCCTTCCAGCTTTCACTTAAAAGTAAACTTCAAGAGTGACAACTCCAGGCATTTTTAGGCAAATGGGGCACCCTAAAAAACATCCTAGGCATCGAGGGCCAATTAATACCTACTTTGAGGGCATATGCAACTTACAATCGTTCTTTACATATTTTCCCAACATTACAAATTAAAGTTTTGCACCGTAAGATGGCTGACGGGACTAAAACAAGCTCTAGTTCCTAGCTTACAGACTCCTCTTCCGGGTTCTTCCTGCTCTGTTTGCTGCACGGGCACGAAAGCCTCCACGAATGCAGAAGATGATGCTATAAATTACCCTTCCCACTTGCATTCTGGGCTCAGATCTTTGGAGAAATGATCTCCTCTGAGCCCACTGGTGTTAAGTAAATGTCTGATCCACCAAGATCTCTGAGTGCCGCTTGGTTTTTCTGCCAGCGTTGCAGCCTGGTTCCGTAACAGTATAAGATTTTGAAGTTTCAAGAGTGTTTTCAGATATGTCTTATCATTTAATATTTACATCAAGTGTATAAAAAACTTTTATTATTATTTTCATTTTATAGATGAAAGAGAAGACCAGGCCAGAGTAGAACAGGTAGTAAATAGTAGAATCTCAATGGTAACTGTTTGTGATTTTCAAACCTGGACCTTTTCCCAAGACTTTTTTGTTGCCTTTCCAGTTCCCAAACTCACATTTCTGAAAGTGCTCAGCTGTGTATTTGATTTGGGAGAAAAAAAGGAATTAAGGAGGGAAGGAAGAGAGGGAGGAAAGAAGGAATGTGTGAAAGTAAGAATAGCAGAAGGTGCAGGGAGGAGCTGAATAAGGAGCCTGAGGAGGCCAGTGTGGTACCCAGAGAGGTTGTCCTTTATTGTTCTTCCCATCAGCAAGTCAAAAGTAAGGGAATACAGGAAATTAAAATGGATGATTAAGTACAGAATTTCCTTTGTCCTACTGAGGCTTAAATTAACAAATGAGACAAATAACAGCTGGAGAGGCGTCTGTGGTCTAGGACCTCCAGAGCGGCTCCGCATACTAAGCAGGTGATTAACTAGGTGGTTCCCATACAGAGGCATGAGTTGTTAGGAGGCTCTTTGATCTATGCAGAATACCGTCAGCTTTGAAAGAGAAATTTAACTTAAAGTAGGTTTAATAGATTATTCATATCTATAAAAAGAACAGATCAGAGGTAGAATAACTTAGTGATTTGGGTACTAATCTGTATGAAAGCTATTTGTGATCAAACCAGCCACACTAGTATCTCTCTCTTGTTTTCCATGTTAATTATTGAATCTACATTATGGATTTAAGCATTTTGCTTGTAGTTTCTTGTGTTAATCTCCTTTCCCTTCTAGATATTTATCTTGATATCAATGATATGTCAAATTCATTTTTAATGAATGCCTGATAATATCTAGCCAAGTATCATATAAAGTAATTTAGAACTACCCGCTTTAATGAAAATGGATAGAAAATTTATCAAAAGAATAACTTCTTTTAAGAAAAAATCAAATAAAATCTCATATTTTGCTCTTTTTCTTATATAAGGAGTTTATTTCAAACAAAGATATTCATAAGAGTTGTCTTCAACCATCTGATCTTTTTTTTCAACATAATACTTAATTTTATTTTTTTAAATTTACATCCAAATTAGTTAACATATAGTGCAACAATGATTTTAGGAGTAGATTCCTTAATGCCCCTTACCCATTTAGCCCATCCCCCCTCCCACACTTCCTCCAGTAAACCCCTGTTTGTTCTCCATATTTATGAGTCTCTTATGCTTTCTCCCCCTCCCTGTTTTTATATTATTTTTATTTCCCTTCCTTTCTGTTCATCTGTTTTGTCTCTTAAAGTCCTCATATGAGTGAAGTCATATGATATTTGTCTTTCTCTGACTAATTTCATTTAGCATAATACCCTCCAGTTCCATCCGTGTAGTTGCAAATGACAAGATTTCGTTCTTTTTGATTGCCAAGTAATACTCCATTGTGTGTGTGTGTGTGTGTGTGTGTGTGTGTGTGTGTGTACCACATCTTCTTTATCCACTCATCCATCAAAGGACATTTGGGCTCTTTCCGTACTTTGGCGACTGTTGATAGTGCTGCTATAAACATTGGGGTGCATGTGTCCCTTTGAAACAGCACACATGTATCCCTTGGATAAATACCTAGTAGTGCAATTGCTGGGTCATAGGGTAGTTCTATTTTTAATTTTTTGAGGAAACTCCATGCTGTTTTCCAGAGTGGCTGCACCAGCTTGCATTCCCATTCAACTATCTGATCTTTATTCATAAAATACTGTATACAGTAAAACCTCTTTAATATTACTATTCCAAATAATTAAAAAATAGAGAATGGGCTATGTATTCTTAGTTGATTTTTCCTATTATTCTTTAATAAAAATATTGATAATTTAAATCTACTTATGTATAAATTTGCCTTATTTTCCATTTTCTTGAATTCCCATCAGTGTAATTTGTTGAAATATGTTTGGTGATGGTCACCATTGCTGTCAAACCAAGAAACTAAAGCAAAATGGTCTTTTCCCAAAAAATAGTATATTCTCTTCTCTTCAAAATAAGTTACAACATGTAGAATGGTTATTGTATTTCAAGTGAAAAAGAAACTAATGACTTGAATGGTCCTATTTCCTCTTAAAATGAGAGACTCTGATTAATTATATTTAATAATATTGCTGACACCTTACATCTATGGGGGAAGTCCATTTTAGGGAAGTAATACTTCTTTGTTTAAACATTTATGTCTTTCATATATCGGTATGCAAATAGAGGCTTAAAACTATATTTACCAACTTAGATTCAACTCTAAATCCAAGTTGATAAATATATAAATATTTCAAGTAGTAACTTGGAATCACGGAAGGGAGCAGTTAGGTTTGTCCAAAAAACATCTGAATCACTGACTTGGTTATTTATTTTTTCAATATCGTCTTGCCAAATAACTATTTATCATTGCTTTGTTTTCAAGATGTTTTGCTTTTATGTCCTACGAGAAAGGAAAATGCTGCTCTGTGCAGCACACCTAATGGATCACACAGGCATAAAACGTAAACATTTTCAGCATTTGTCCATTTTAGGCAGTGCATCTTTCTGAGACTAATTTATCTTGTGAGTCATTTGGGTATGTTCATTTTAAACCAGTATGGTTTCCACAGTGAGTAGAAAAACTAGGTCATAAATTTAAAAATTATTAGCTACTACAACACTTTTAAAAAATCAAACTTCTGATTAGTGTTTGCTCAGTGGCCCAAGAGGCAAGAGCTCTGGGTGTCCACCCCAGTTCTCTGTACCTGTGGCGTGACATGAACTGCTCCCCTGATTTTGCTAAGATGGGAAGTCCCTTCCTGGGCCGATGACCATGACATCACAGCTTCATTCTTCATCCCTTGTTTTGTCCTCATTGTGAGTAGTCCAACGTGCTTTCACAACAGCCCTCTTAAATTTAGCCCAAACCACCAAGACTACATGAAGGATATCCTAAACAATCGTGACTTGTAGGTTATAAGAGAATCACAGTCTTCCTTGTGTCTGTCACTATTTAATCTGTTGATCAGGCAGCAAGGTGAATTGTGTCCTTGTGTCTGGATAAAATCTTTGTTTCAGGCAGGTCGAGTACTGAGACTTGAGGCAGTGTCAGGAACGCTGGGTAACGCTGTCCAGGGGTCAGGAGACTGTGTGTCGTGCTTGGGCACAGAGTCTCTTGTGTCGTGTGTCTTGGTGAAGACCTTGATGGGAAGGTCTCTGCCTTCACTGCTCTTCTGCCATTGTCAGGATTGATCAACGTGACAAACCACAGCAGGTGGGTAATGAGAGGTGGAGTTTCAGCTTCACTAGCTTGTGAGTCTTGACTTTTGACTTAGGGGTGCGCTCTGTTCTTTGACTCTGCCTCAGACTCCCGTCTCTTCTCAGTCCAGGACTGTTTCCTATTTTCCTGAATATCTCTGGAGAGCCAAAACCATCAGCTCAAACTTTATTCCAGTTTTTTATTTAAACATTTTTAATTTTGATTTTCAGATTCTATATAATCTATGTTGTCAGCATTGAAGAAATCAAAGGCTTACATGACACAGACTATACCCTTCAGATTCCTATAATATAGTTCATTTATTCAAAAGAACTTTATCAGATGCTGTACTGAAAAGTGATATATTTATACGTGAGAAAAGAGAAAAAAATAACACAACAGATGACATATTTAAGTGACAAAATATTGATACAAATGACAGCAGCTGTGGAAAGGAGAGAGGAGACTGCATGTAATAATGGAAGGATCACGGTATCCAGTCTGAAGCTTTGCCAGTGAAAGTGTGAGCTACCTGGAACCGGAAATGTCAGCACCACCTGGGGATTGTTAGAAAGTGCAGACTGTACCTACTAACATAGGATCTGCATTTTAACAAATCTTCAATAAGCTTTGAGAAACACTGCTCAAGAACACTCAGATTAGGCTATGCTAATTATTTATTACTTACATACTTGGCCTATGAGATAGTCTTTCCCAAACTGTGAAGCTCTGAGCTCTCCAGGCCCTTCCTGCATCTCTTAAGTAGGATGATTATGAGCATGGATATAGTCAAGAGGTTGGTAGTAATGCAGGGTTTCTTTCTGGAATTTTATTGAAATTCTACTGTGCCTTCACTTTATTTATGCATGCACACACACCCAGAAATCTGTGGAGCCTTAGGCTCATTGCTAAGAACAATAGTATAGACTTTCTATGGTGTTCCATGCTTTGTGTGAGATGCAGTGATGGATAACATGGTCTCTTCCTTCAGGATCTCCACAGAATAAATGTGTAGAAAAGATCTACCGGAAGTATAAAGAAAGAAAGAGAAAGAGAGAGAGAGAGAGAGAGAAAGAAAGGAAGAAAGGAAGGAAGGAAGGAAGGAAGGAAGGAAGAAAGGAAGAAAGAAAGAAAGAAAGAAAGAAAGAAAGAAAGAAAGAAAGAAAGAAAGAAAGAAAGAAATGCAATGTTAGAGGCCACTCTCAAAATGGTAAGCAAGAAGACATTTAAAAAATACTCCATGATCTTGTATTTTAAAATCAACTCAAGGGGCTCCTGGGTGGCTCGGTCGGTTAAGCGTCTGACTTTAGCTCAGGTCTTGATCTCACGGTTCGTGGGTTCTGAGCTGTCAGCACAGAGCCTACAGTCTACTTCAGATTCTGTGTCTCCTTCTCTCTCTGGACCCCCCCCCCCCACGCTCTGTCTCTCTCTCTCAAAAATAAACATTAAAAAAAATAAAAGCAACTCTATTGAGATACCGTTTATATACAATAAAATGCACCCATTAAAAAAAAAACACTTGGAGGAGCCACTTACGAGTGTATGACCATGAATGCCTTTGATGGGAATGATTAATGCCAACTACACAGGTTCAGAATGACTCTCAAGCTTAAGATAATGGATGAGAAACTCCTCTATAAATTACCACATGCTATTCAATGTTATCTGTGTTTTCAGAGAAAGTTTTCATGGAGAGTGTACACCTTTCGATGTAATCTGTGGGTTGAGCATGCAGCCTGATTCCCCCTTTTGGTCCCCAGCTGTCACTCTGTGAACTTCCCTTTCTCATAAGGACACTGTCCTTGACCTATGTTCCTGAATTCTTTTTTTTTGAGGTGTTTTCGTTTTCATTTTTGTTTTTGTTATTTTCCACTTTAGGATCTTTGAGCCATTCTCCTTCTCCTGAAGAGTCAGCATGATCTTTTAAAAAACTCCTTATAAATTAAGACTTAACAATTAACTATTATCATTAATATAGACAATTATTTAACCTAAAACATCATGCTAAAAAGGGACCAGATTCCCAAGCTCAGGAAAGAGCAGTAATCTGGCATAAAATACATGAGGCTTATATGTTATCATTTGTCAGAAATTTAAAAGCATGTGGAAATTTAATTTTTGTAATAATAATCTCATGACCCACTTATGTTGGTATGAGTCAAACACCACCAGCTTCAGACACCACGTTATTTCCCCTCCACTCCCAGTACATAATTTCTCCCAAAGTTACAAAACGTTAACAGCTTATACCATCACCGACAGCTGAGAATGATGGTTAACCCGTTACCAGATGCAGAGGACTTTCTCACCAACCATAAGGCTTATGGAACAGAATTAAGATGTACAGTTGTTGGCTGACACGTTTTTCCATTAAAATATTTTATTTCCAAAGAATCATATGGAATATTTAAGGATCAGCATAGCAAATTTTCTAGTTATTTGTTGCTTTTGGTGGGGTAGAGGTTGGAGGAAGAAGCAAAGACTGATGTAGGTCATATCTGAGACAAACTTGTAGTAGTAAAATTCCTAGTTGGAAAAATATTTTGAACCTAGAAAATTAAGCTGCATGTCAAAAGATTTATTTTAGTTATAAATATTGGACTGATGACTAGCCCTTCATGTATTTCGTCTCTAATTGGGACATAGAGTGTGGATAATTAACATACTTAGAACTTCCAGGTTTTTTTTTTAATTTTTTTTTTAATGTTTATTTATTTTTGAGACAGAGACAGAGCATGAACGGGGGAGGGTCAGAGAGAGAGGGAGACACAGAATCTGAAGCAGGCTCCAGGCTCTGAGCTGTCAGCACAGAGCCCGACGCGGGGCTCGAACTCACGGACCGTGAGATCATGACCTGGGCGGAAGTCGGACGCTTAACCGACTGAGCCACCCAGGCGCTCCAGAACTTCCAGTTCTTGAAAAGTAAAAAAAGAATTAAATACAAACACCTATCACTCTCATACATGCCTGTTCTCCCCAGAATAACTTGTGAGAAAGCACTGGCTCACAAGTTGCTTTATTATTTAGAATTTATTCACTTTTTAAATCAAGAGGAAGTGAATGCATATCCTTTGCCTCTGCCTCTGTGACATTTATGTTATTCTGTTATGACACGGGGAGCAATTATGTTTGATTTAACGCAATACATTTGATTGGGGTGACATTGTTAGGAGCTCTGTGTTTACTGGGTCATCTGCAAGTTTTTCAATACCACTGAGTGTCAGGTGAGAGCTAGCGAATTGGATTACTCATATTTGGAAAATCAAAGGAAAATTCAGTGTTTTGTTTTCCTTAAGAGAACTGTTTATTTAATCTAAATGTTATATAATGACTTTTATAATTGCTTCCAAGATTTTTCTCTCCTTGGAACCTAAAATTTTACAACTATGTTAATTAATAGCGTTCTGCACTTCCA
This sequence comes from Puma concolor, assembly GCF_028749965.1. NCBI lineage: Eukaryota > Metazoa > Chordata > Mammalia > Carnivora > Felidae > Puma > Puma concolor. Next base: position 116,462,604 of record NC_141676.1, read on the forward strand.
CAGCACCTTTTTGTTTGAAAATCTCAGTGTTTACTTGTCTTTATCCTGTCTTCGGGGAGAAGTGAATCTGTGTTTTTTTTGCTTTTTCCTTTTTAAGTATAAAAAGTGCATTGATTCAGAATGGCCGCTTTTTGTCCAGCATCGCATTTGTGTGGCATATTGTGCCAAGAAAAGGAGGGTCTCACCTGCTGTTGTTCTCGAGACTGAACGGGCCCAGGCGACTTTCCTGCCCGTACTTGGTGATGGCGTTAGAGAGCATGCAAGAGCATTTCACAGACTTCTTGGGGATAAAGATCACACTTTCACTTTTTAATGTTTATTTAATATTTGTTATATTTTAGGTGAAGCCAAGTAACTGTGAACTCCACATCCACACATTCTGCAAAATAATGAAGTCATAAACTCATAGGCTAAGGCAAACGGCAACCACAAGAAGCTTTTGAGACCCACAGATGAAGTCTAGAGTCCTTGTGCTAGCAAGTTCCTGCGGCACCCACCCACCCAGGGTCTGAAAAGAGCACACGTTCATTATCTCACAGTGTCTGGAGGCCCAAAGTCTGGGAACAGCTTACCCACATTCCCGGCTTAGGGTCTCCAAAAGCTGTGATCACAGTGTTGGCTAAGTGGCGTCAACGTCTGGAGGCCAACTGGGGAAGAATTCACTTCCAGGCTTACTCAGGGTGGCCACAGTCCTTTCGGTTGTAGGACCCTGGCTTGTTGCCGCTGTTGGATGCCAACCGCTCTCAGATCCTGGACACCACCCCGAGCCCCATGCCAGGTGGGTACCATGCCAGCATGGCCACTTCTTCACAGGAAGCTAGGGAGACCATCTCTAGAGTGACTCTGCTAACAAGACACAGTCTTATGAACATAATATAAACACAGAAGTGCATCCCGTCACCTTTGCCGTTCTCGACTAGACAGAAGCAAATGCCAGGCTTTGCCCACAGGCAAGGGAGATAGCTGTACAAGGCCATGAGCGGCAGGAGGTGGGGATCATGCCCCACCCTACCCATAACCGGTCCTATCAATGCAGGTTAGGGAGAGCAGCATATAATGGAAAAACCAGTGACTAAAGCTAGAAGGGCCTTATCTCTTTCTCGAGTCAACAAAGAAAGTAAATTCAGAGAAAGCTGTGTCGTGATGGGTCTGGCAGCTCCACCTGTGCTTCTGGGGCCTCTGCAAGTTTTAGTACATCTTCCAGGCCCAGCTTCCAGTCTTAAGGGCACTTCCTGGCCCAACATGGCTGTTAATGGTTACAGCCATCAGTAGCATAAAGAAGGAAAAGCAGACAGAGAAAAAGTTGGAGCGGCCGGAGCAGCCTCCATAGCTGTCCTGCAAGTCCCGCAGAGCAAGGCATCGGTTTAGACATATCTGACATGTTGCTGAGGGCCATGTGAGCGAGTTACAGCTGAGGGAGAGGCTGGGAAAGGCAGTTCCTAACTGGAGCTGTTGTTGCCAAATAATGCAGGGGATCTTTTACGAAGGAAGGAAGGGTGGTAACTTGCTGCTTCTGCCCAGCCGGCCCCGGGAGTTCCTTAAGGTTTGCTGACACTAAATGCTGAAGTGCCCTGTCCGATACTGACCTCCTAAGGAAACCATGCTCCGAGGTCGGCCTCCAGCCACCCCAAACAGAGAAACCATGTTGATTCCTGCCCGTGCTGGCAGAGGCATCTTTGCCATGGAAGGTCCCATATGTGGACTTCCCCATCCTTGCCAGAGTTCCTGCCTTGGTAACATGTGCAGTGAATCAATCAACAGTACTCGGGGCTTGTTTTGACTGATTCCACCCTTCATCTCCACCCTCAGTTCCCAAAACTCTTGGGTCGGAGTCCTGGCTCAGTGCCCATCTCCCTTCTACTCAGTGATTTATTGCCTGTTCTGTGTGCTGGCTCCATTTCAGGACACAGATCACTCCCTTTTGCATCTTTCTGTTTTTCTTTTTAATGTTTATTTATTTTTGAGAGAGAGAGAGAGAGAGAGAGAGAGAGACGGAGCACAAGCAGGAGAGGGGCAGAGAGAGACACACAGAATCCAAAGCAGGCTCCAGGCTTTGAGCTGTCAGCACAGAGGCCCCGCCCAATGCGGGGCCTGAACCCATGAACCATGAGATCCTGACCTGAGTGGAAGTCGGACTCTTAACTGACTGAGCCACCCAGGCACCCCTCCCTTTTGCATCTTTGATGCCAGGTCCTTGTCTGGGCAGGTCCCGTTCTCTGTCCCTATGCTCCTGTTACCATCTACAGCTGGGAGTGACCCCAATGTCCTCCATGTCTCACGATCTGGATCTAGGTCCCATCATGTGCTCCACAGCCTCAGCCTGGCACTCTTACAGCAATTACCTGGGCCGTGGGGAGGTCAAACAACTGGGAATACTAGCACAGGCACATAATACGTGCTCAGTGAAGATCTGAGCTGGTTTTAATGGGTACTGCATTTTAGGATAACAATCTTGGATCTTACTGATGTCAACCTCCCTCACATACTCAGGTTATGTTCTTTTCTCCACAGAGACTATTCCAGCACAAGTCTAAGACCAGTTAGGTCTCAGGCAACAGTCTTGGGACCTTACTTTGTCAATGCCAAAAATAATTTGGGTGAGACTCTCAATCAGTAGTGAAATATTTGGGGGAATATATAGGGCTTTGAGCCCGCAGGGACATGGCTGCTGGGGGGTGAAGGGAAGAGAAATGAGAATTCTGCTGAACTGCCTGGGGTTCCTGCTCCCCTGTTATTATCTGTGGCTGTTGCCTGAAATCCTTCCTCCTTACATTCCCAGCACTGTTGTTGGAGATTCTACAGATGATTTGCTTCCCTGAAATTACACTTCTCTGTTAGATGATTGCCTTAGCCTATTCCACCCTCCAAGTCATCTCTCTGCCCTAATGTCTGACTTATGTTGACCCACAGGTTCTGAGTCTGAAGTTACAGGCATATTGGCCAGTATTCTTACCCTCTTCTCAAAGCAGTTGGGACACCACACTGTCACTTTTCATTGACACTACTAAGATTTATGAAACCTCTCTTTGTGCAAGACCCTATTCTTGGTATTTGGGATAGAGGGATGAACAAAAGAATGTCCTTAATCTCTTGTCATTTGTAATCTATAAAAAATCACAATGAGCAAGTAAATCAATGGCAAACATAAAAACATGAAGTAATGATAAATGCATTGTAGGGAACTAAAATAAGCTATGGTATTAATGAGTAACTGAAGTTTACATGATTAAGAAGGGTCTCTGAAGAATTAAACTATATGCTGAGGTTTATTCCCCACAGACAAGATGTGGAAACAACCTAAGTATTGTGTCCATTGACACCTGCCAATTGTGACAATATGCATGGAACTGGAGGGCATTGTGCTGAGTGAAAGAAGCCAGAAAGAGGGAGACAGATACTCTCTGGTATCACTTACATGTGGAACCTAAAAAAATCGAAAAGTCAAAGACGTAGAAACACAGAAGTAGAATGACTGACGGTTGCTGGGGTTGGGGGAGGGGTGGAAATAGGGAGAGGTTGGTCGAAGGGTACACCCTCTCAGTTAAAGGATCAGTAATTCTGAGGAGCTAATGTGTAGCACGATGACCATAGTTGATAATACTTTATTGTACACCTGAAATTTTGCTGAGAGTAAATTTCTAAAAAATGCTTGAGGGGAAAAAAAAAAATTTAAAAAAAAAAAAAAATGCTTGAGGGATACATGTGCGAGGGGATGGGTGTGTTAATTAGCTACATTGTGGGATGTATACCAAATTACCATGTTGTATACTTTAAATATATTACATTTTTTATTTATATTTATTACATGTTGTGAAGTAAAAATATATTTGTTAATTACACCTCAACAACAAAAAAATAAGAATGAGTAAAATAAAAATTAAAAAATGTATGTACTAAGATCTTAAAAAATACCTGTCACTAGAGGATTGATAACATAATGTTTAGTGCATCCATATAATATGCTGCCACTAAAATTAATGATGATGTACATTTGGTCAAAGTGGAAGCTGTACATGCATTTGATGTGTGTATGAGTTTGCACAGCAGAACATTTATAACTACCTCTGGGTGGTAAGATGAAGGGCTATCTTCAAAAATATGCTCTTTATGTTTTTTTCTGCATTATTTTTTACAATGTGTAAGATTTTATCTTATGGTGAGAAAAGAAGAACAATAGAAGTACTTAATAAAATAGAGAAAAAGGAATCCGGATAGGCTACCTCTAAGCATCCTTTCTGCAGATGGAGGTTGATGACCTTGATCCTCACAGAGAAGAGCCTTTCTTCTTACTAAGTCTGTCTCTGGCACCTGGACCGAGTACTACCTGAGACTGGGTTTATTAGAGGTCTGTCTGAGCAAGGAAGGAGCCACGCGCAGCTGCTTACAGTCACAGGGACATAGGACTTCAGACAAGCTAATGAGAGGAGACAGAAACAGGCCACTGGAGATGTCTGCTGGTCACTGAGCCATAAATCCTTTCCCCACTTACTCCCCTCCTGCCAGCTGTGCACTGTGACCTGGTGTCTAGGAGATCATCCACGTTCAGTGGATCGTGGGGCAGCAACAGAGAACCAGTGCAGAAGCACTTCTGTCTTTCCAAAGGGGAGGATTATGCAGGTCTGAGAACAACACGGATGGTTACATTGTGCTGATCTCTTCTTTATGGTCAGACACTTACTTTGCTCAGTTGACTAAACAGTTAATTATCATGAAGACATAATACTCCAGACTGACTCTGAAAGTGGGAATCAGACCAATCATTATATGGGCACATTTATCCTATTTTTCCATTTTATTATACTCCTGGATAATATTCCATCCAGAACAGTCAGTATGCACTGAAATACAATACATATTGTACTAAAATGACAATTTATAGCTCTTAAATGCAGAGATTCATTTCTATGTACGTTACAATCTACTTACTCCTTGAAATTGGATCCAGAGCACCTGGAATAAGAATGTCCCTTAGAAATCATCTTGTCTGATTCTGTTTCCAATAGCAGCAGAGAAGCTTATCTCAGGAATTTGAGAGTGACAAAGAGCAGGATAGAAACTGCAAATGATATCACCCTTAAAGGAGGAAAACCTCACTGGACCGGATACACTCTAATATGGCTTTTATCTGAGATAACTCTCTAGTCTGAAAGGCACAGAGCAGCTGGAAATAAGCTGAAGGCTCTTGCGTTATTGACTTGAGATATCCGAAGACAGAGTTGGGAGCCACTAGAGAAGCTGGAAGTTGAGTTGAGAAATTCTGGCAAGAAGGAAGTCACAGATCTGTGTATAAAGTCCCCTCAAATCCTTGGCTAACTCCTGATACGCATCTGCCTGGGGAAAACCCGACAGAAAGCAACAGATGAACGGTTGAAAGAAATTTCAGTTGCTGCTCTTCATAAAAGAGAGAGTTTAGAATTCGAGTCTGGCCATGTTGGAGGACTTGGTAAATTCACCCTATTCACAGAAACCCCACAAGGTTCAAGCCGTGGGAGCAAAGACTGTGTCCCAGATCTAAAGGGTTCTAGGTCTAAGCATAAACCATGAGACCTACTCCGGAAAGTATAAAACCAAGTCTCTCTGAGTTCAGTGTGATCAGCCAATAACTGCCTGCCAGAACAAAAATCAACACCATCCCAAGGATGATAACAGAATCCAGAGTCTCTGCAGTACGTCGTGCACAGGGTCTAGTACTTATTAAATATCAGTAGGTATGCAAAGGAGCAGGAAGATGTGACTCACAGTCATGAGAAAAATGAGTCAGAAGAAGCAACCCTAAGATGACATAGATGTTGGAACTAGCAGACAAGAATTTTCAGCAGCTCTTGTAACTATGCTCAGTCTAGACGTTATCGACTTACCGTTTCTCAGCCTCGACTTTGCTTTTCTGTGACCTGCTTTGTGATGTTGGAGCAAGAGTCTGTAAACATTTCTCTTTTGCTAGCTGTCCCATTATTGAGCTTTGTTAACAGAAGGTCCTGAATGGGGAGGCTGCAGGAGGAAGGAGTTTCTCTTCCTGGTTCTGTTGTGCTTTTAATTAAAAAGGAATTCTGGCTCTTGCAGTATGAGGCTGCCAGAAGACAGTGTGACGCCCGGCAGGTGGCTTTCCCCGTGAACTTCAGCAGCAGGTCGGCAGGTATCTTCTCACATGTCTTCCCACTTGGGGGAGGGCACACCAGGAGGTGATTTCCTGCTTGCCATCCCTAGCCTGGAATACATCGTGAACTTACCTGCTGTTCTATGTGTTAACACCATAGCCTCTCTAATGATGTATGAATCTCAGTCTTGGCGGGGGCGGGGTGGGGGGGGGAAGTGATTTATTCCACATCTATTCATGCCTCGGCTCCCAATATCTGCTATTTATATAGTCTTTAGAATTCTCTTTACCTCTTAGTGGTTAATCCCCTGACACTAGTTAATAATTCTTTCTATTATGTTTTTCCTATTCAAATTATTGGTGTGTTTTCTACCTCCTGACTGGACCCTGAACTACAAAATGTATTTAAAATGAACACACAATTGTTGTAAGATATGTTTAAGATGAGTAGGAAATCTCAATACTAAGATAATATAAATGATTTATAACATTTCTAAAACAAAATTCATGGCATGGACTTAATAGCATATTAAACATCTTGATTGCACAACAAAAGAGTGAGTCCAAAATTAAAATTGGATGATGACTATATTTCTCTGAGAAACTGAGAGAACAGAAAATGAAGAGGTAGGTGCTGAGCACCTTAGGGACCTGTGGAATCCTGTCACAAAAGGAGACCATGTATATAATTGTAGTCTCAGAAAGAGAGAAGGAAGAGAAAGTGGGACAAAAAATATTTTTAAAAAATAATGGCTGGAACATTCCCAACTTGGGAAAACAGAAATCTATAGATTCAAAAAGTTCAGCAACTTTGAAGAAGATAAATATGGAGAGCATCGTCCTTAGGCACATGATAGTCAAACGGCTGAAAATCATGATAGATAATCTTGAAAGCAGACAAGGAAAAATGATTCATTAATAGAGAGCTACAATCATATGCTGACCTTCCAGCAGAACTAGCAGAGACCAGAACTCAGGGAACAATATCTTTAAAGTACTGGAAGAAAAAAAAAATCAATTCTGAATTCCTTCAATAAAATATCCTTCTACAATATATAAAGTTAAGTAAAAACAAGTAAGAATTTTCTCAGATAATTAAAAGCTGAGAAAATTCTTCAGCAGCAGTGCTGACACTACAAGAAATACTGAAGAGACTCTTTAGGCATAAGAAATTACCCAACATTAAAAATCTCATCTGCAGTTGGGAATGAAGAGCACCAGAGACTTTATTTATTTATTTTTAATGTTTATTTATTTTTGAGAGAGACAGAGACAGAATGCAAGTGGGTTAGGGGCAGAGAGAGAGGGAGACACAGAATCCGAAGCAGGTTCCAGGCTCTGAGCTGTCAGCACAGAGCCTGACGCTGAGCTTGAACTCACGAGCTGTGAGATCAGGACCTGAGCCGAAGTCAGACGCTCAACCGACTGAGCCACCCAGGCGCCCCAAGCACTAGAGACTTTAAACATGCAGGTAAATATAGTAGAAACTAATTGTTCTCCTGAGCTTTGTAAAATACATACAATCAAGTAAAACAAAACAAAACAAAATTTATAACCTATGCAGATACAAAACATATGAAAACAGTAACACAGAAGAAGGAGTAAATGGAATTGTAATGTTGCAGCATTCTTACATTTTATGAAAAGCAGGAGAATATTAAATCTATGTGGAATGTGACAAGTTAAAGTGCATGATATAGTCCCTGAACTGCGATTTAAAGAGGAGATGTACACCTAAAAAGGAGAAATTAAAATGCAATAATATGGTTGCCAAATTAATGCTAAATAAAGGCTATGGGGGAGAAATAAGTGAGACAAATAGAAATCAAAATGTAAAATGACAGACTTAAGCGCAGTCATATAAAGAATTGTATGTAAATGAACTAGGCACTCCAATTAGAAGGTAGAGATTATCAGATTGCTTTTTATTTTAAAAAAGTAGTATCTGACTTGTGTACAAGAAATACACTATCAATATAAAGACACAGGTATGTAGGATGTAAAAGAGTGGAAAAAATATACCATTCAAAGAGTAAGTATATGAAAGCTGGTGTAGCTATCTAAATACCAACACGCTTGAAGACAAGGAATAGTAACACAGTGCATTTCATAATGATAAAAGGGAAAACCCATCAGGGAGACGTAACCATGTATATATATATGTGCATAAAAACAGCTTTGAAATACATGAAGCGAAATGGACAGACGAATCGAGATGTAGACAAATCCAAGATCATAGTGTGGGATTTTACCATCCCTCTTTCTTTAATTAGCAGGAGAACTGGACAACAAACCAGTAAGAATGTAGAATGTGTTTAACAACATGATCGGCCATGTGATCAACTGACGTGTATAGACCAATAAACAGAACGAAAGGATACACACCCCTTTCAAGCACACAGAACATGCATATCACTATAGATTATATGCTGGGCCATAAAAAAATCCTTCATTAGTTAGAAAAGATTGACTCTTATTGAGGGTGTTTTCTGACAAAAATCACATTAAATTAGAAATCATTAAAAATTATCTAGGGGCGCCGGGGTGGCTCGGTTGAGTGTCCAACTTTACCTCAGGTCATAATCTCAGGGTTCCTGAGTTAGAATCCTGCATCTGGCTTTCTGCTGTCAGTGTAGAGCCCAATTCAGACCCTCTGTCTCCTCCCTGCTCTCTACGCCTCCCCAACTTGCGCTCTTGTTCTCATTCTCAAAAATAAATAAATATTTAAAAAGTTAATTATCTAGAAAAGCCCAAATAAGGGAGAAATTAAGCGGCACACTGTTAAATACCCTGTGGATGGGGCGTCTGGGTGGCTTAGTTGGTTTAGCATACAACTCTTGATTTCAGCTCGGGTCATGATCTCATCGTTCATGGATTCAACCCACATGGAGCTCTGCACTAACAGTGTGGAGACTGCTTGGGATTCTCTCTCTCCCTTTCTCTCTACCTCTCCTCTGTTCTCACTCTCCCTCTCTCTCTCAAAAAATAAAAAATTAAAATTAAAAGAAATAAATACCCTGTGCATAAAAGGGAAAAACATAGAATTTAAAAGTATTTACAATATTTTTTAAAAAATAGGCTTCATGCCCAGTGTGGAACACAGTGCAGGGTTTGCACTCACGACCCTGAGATCAAGACCTGTGCTGACATCAAGAGTTGGATGCTTAACCAACTGGCCACCCAGAAGCCCCCAAAGTACTCACAATTTAAAGATAATGAAAACAATATATAAAAATTGTTGGAAGCAGCTAAAATAGTGCTGAGTAAAGTTTGTGACATTAAATCCTTATATTGTGTATCATCAATTTTAAACCTGCTTTTTTAACCTTCCAACTTAAAAAGCTGCAAAAAGGTGTGCACGTGAAAGCCAAATCAATAGAAAACAGACACAAAATTAACAAAACCAAAAGTCCATTTTTAAAGAGATTAATAAAATATATTTTTAAAAATCTGGTTAGGTAAATCCAGAAATAAAACAAAACACATATCTTCTTTTTAATTGCTGGTATTAGCAATTTAACTACCACTCTTACATACCTAACAAGGTAAAAAAGAGGCTAGCATAAAAACTATAAATTCGACAATAAGTTGGACAACTTACTGAATTAGAAAATTTTCTGGTAAAAACTTTTCAAAATAGACACAAGATGGAATTGAAATATGAATAACCTTTTATCTGTGTGACACTGAATGTTTTTGAAACAAAATTCCAACAAGGAGAAAAACTATAGACCTAGATATTTCAATTGCGACAAACATGTAAGGAAGAAAGAATATTAATTTTATACAAACTATTTCAAACAATAGGAAGGAGTCACACTGCTCAGCTGGTTTTATGAGACCAGTACAACCCTGATAAGAAAAACAAAACTTTCCAGACACGTGACAACAAGAGAAAATTATAGAACAGTATCTATCATGAGCAGTGAATATAATGTGAAAATCCTTCACAAGGTATTAGGAAACCAGCCCATTAATATATTAAAAAAAAAAAAAAAAAGGCTAAGTCTCGTTATTCTCTAGGAACGCAAAGTTGGCTTAACAATAAAAAATCAATGTTATTAACCACATTAAACAATAAAGAAGTATTCAATCTTGTCAATAGATGCAAAACAAGCATTTGACAAAATTCCGCACTGTCCTCTCCTGGCATTTATGACTGCCAGCAGCTTCTCGCATCTGCTGGGTATTTGCTCCTCATTTCCTCAGAGACCCCTCCTCTCTTGTCTCTCCCTGTGGCTCTCGGGTCTCCATCATCCACCAACCTCTCCTCTGAATTCCACACTTCGGTAGGCACTGCCTGTAAGTTTACTCTTTGGTCATCTCACACCTAGTGTGTTCAGAGCTGGACTCCTAAACCACAAATAAATATTCCTACCCCCCCAATCTATTTCTCCCCTAGGCTCTTCCTTCACAATAGATGTCATTATAATCTACCCAAGTGTTGGCACAATGGCTCTGATATCCTGCTTGATTCCTCCTTCTTACTACTCTCCCAGTCCACTCTATCAGAAAGAACTAGACTTTCTATATCCACAGCACCTCTCCGCTTACGAGTGTCTGCTCACCCTCACTGACACCACCTTGTGGAAGTACCACATTAGCCTCTCTTCCTACTGCTCTTCCTGACTCCCCACTGGCTCTCCATGTCTACTTTTCATATAGCATCTGGCATGATCCTATTACTCCTCAGTTTAAAGCCTCTAGTGTCTTCCTTTGCATGACAAATATAATCTGAACTTCTAGGGGGTCTTTAACGTCTGCTTAAAGTGGCCCTTGTCATCTTTTCAACATCATTGCATTCGTATGCACAGTCACTCTCCATACTTTATCCACACTGGCCCCTTCGTTCCTCAAATATGCCAATTCTTCATGACCTAAGGAATCTAGGAATAGATGCTAAAATAAAGTTTGGCCAAACTCAATCTGTCCTCTAGTAGAGATGGGGGGTGACTATTATAAATACTTTGTGAAAGGTTTCGAATCCATGTGACATACCAGTGTGATGTGTGTGTGTGTGTGTGTGTGTGCGTGTGTGTGTGTGATACTCCTACATTTATTTTCCTATGTTAACATGCAATAGATTATTAATGCAAATGAGACCTTGTTTGAAGAGAGAACAAGGAAGTGAGGGAACAATTCTACTTTGAGTCATGGGGGAAGGGGAAGCCCAGAGGGATACAGAAAATGTGAAGAGTGAATCCTTAGACGGAGGAAGGAAGGAAAGAGAAAGGAATGGGAAGGCAGGAGGCTGGGTTAAGGGGGTGTAGCCTGGATAGAGTTTGGATCTGAGCACAAATGAAAGTCTTAACTACCTTGAGAACATAGTATCTGGAATAGAGAATTTGTGATATGCTGTCAACAGGTGGAAGAAGAGAGCAGACTTGGTCATCAGACCTGACCCTACGGTAATAGACAATCCAACAGAGCTGGCTGCTCCTTGGGAACAGACGCAGTGAGGTGATGAGGGGCAGTCCAGCCAGGCCAGAATAGCATGGTTTCCATGGTAACACACAAGCAGCTGATCTAGGCTGGTTCCATGGGATGACCTGTGGACTCTCTGGATAGGCTGGTGACCAGTGAGTCGAAGAGCTCAATGCATGTAAATTCTGGCCACCTAGAGGGGATATCAGATTGAATAGCAGAATTTGGCACATCCCAGCTAAGAGGGTAGGACCAAGGTCCAAATCCAGTGAGACTAATAAATAGCAGGGCAGGTCACGTGTGGGGGAATGTGTGGAATGAGGCAGTTAGTGGCACGCGTACTAGGGCTAAGGGTAGCAAGATTTTTTTAATGTGCAAATTGAAAAGCAGCTACGTCAACAGAGGAGCAACATCAGAAACATCAGTAGCATGAGGGCCTTGATGCTGTATCACTTGCACCCGTGCTCCTTATAATTTTGGGCCAAAAACCAGTTTGTCTTCAAACAGCTCTTAAGGTGACTTTCACAGTTACTGATAATTGAGACTCATATCTACAAAAGGAAAGGACTGCCAGTCAGCACAACTAAAACCTGACTGATGGTCTAGTGCCCCAACACACAAACATCAGTGATGTTAAGACAGCAAGACATAGGGGCGCTTGGGTGGTTCAATCAGTTAAGTGTCTGACTTCAGCTCAGGTCATGATCTCATGGTTCATGGGTTTGAGCCCCGTGTCCTGTTCTGTGCTGACAGTGTGGAGCCTGGAGCCTGCTTCACATTCTGTGTCTCCTTCTCTCTCTCTTTGCCCCTCCCGTGCTCATGCTCTGTCTCTCTTTCAAAAATAAATAAACATTAACAATTTTTAAAGAAAAGGTAGCAAGATACAAACATCAAGATAGCGAGATACAGACATCATCACGAGAAAAAGAAACCACCACACCTGAGCGTCATCCCATGAGTGAGGTTGGCCAATTGCAGTTGCAGGTAGTGAGTGGTAACGTGAATATTTACATTGTTCATGGTCTTTTGAAGTCATTAGATCTTTAACAAATGATTTTTTAAGTTTATTTATTTGGGAGGTGGGAGGGGCAGAGAGAGAGAGAATCCCCAGCAGGCTCTGCACTGTCTGTACACGGAGCCCTGCATGGAGCTTGATCTCATCAACTGTGAGATCATGACCTGAGCCAAAATCAAGAGTCCCACACTTAACTGAGCCACCCAGGAGTCATGATAAATTACTGTTTTAAAGATCTAGGGGCGCCTGGGTGGCGCAGTCGGTTAAGCGTCCGACTTCAGCCAGGTCACGATCTCACGGTCCGGGAGTTCGAGCCCCGCGTCAGGCTCTGGGCTGATGGCTCACAGCCTGGAGCCTGTTTCCGATTCTGTGTCTCCCTCTCCCTCTGCCCCTCCCCCGTTCATGCTCTGTCTCTCTCTGTCCCAAAAATAAATAAACGTTGAAAAAAAAAAATTAAAAAAAAAAAAAAAAAGATCTAATGACTTCAGGGGCCCCTGGCTGGCGCAGTTGGTTAAGCATCTGACTCGGCTCAAGTGATGTTCTCACGGTTTGTGAGTTTGAGCCCCATATTGGGATCTTCGCTGACAGTGCAGAGCCTGCTTGGAATTGTCTCTGCCCCTCTCCTGCTCATGCTCTCTCTCTCTCTCTCTCTCTCCCTCAAATAATAAATAAATAAATAAATAAATAAATAAATAAATAAATAAATAAATAGAGTAATTTGTCAATTGATGATTTGTATCACCTTCCCCTGCTCTCAGTTCTTCGATGCAGAAAGGATTAACTGCAGGCATTCTATAAAGTGGCCACGTGCAGGGTTGAGTGGACTTAGGGACCACCAGCAGACCATTAGACTTCTACTCTAAGAAGTGAACCCTTAAGAAGTGAAGTGTTCTGGAAGGCTTTAGAGAGGAAGTCAGCCCTTTAGGGTGACCATGTTTACTCGTTGCCTTAGTTACCTGTAAATGTGCAACAAAATATCCCCAAACTCACATGGCCTAAAGCAGTAAATGTTGATTACCTGCTCAGGAATCCTGTGTGACCTGGCAGGGTGTCTCTGTCCTGGGTTCTCTCGTGCAGTTATAGCTCAACTGTTGCCCAGGATAATAGTCATTTCAAGACTTGACTGGAGCTGAAGGGTTCACCTCCAAATCACTTCTGTGCCCATTGGCAGGCCACATCCTCACTGGACGTTGTCCAGTACCTCGCCACATGGACCTCTCCTTGTGCTGCCTGAGTGTCCCTATAAATGACAGCTGGCTTCCCTCAGGGCAAGCAATCCAAGAAAGAACAAGAGAGTGTTCACAAAAGAGTTTCTGAGGTGAACGTCACAGGCTTTTTATAACTGAATCTGGAACTGATACACCATCACTTCTGTTATATTCTATTACTTAGATGCAAGTCACTAAGTCCCACCCAAACTCCAGGGGAGGGGGTCACACATGGTGTGAATACCAGGAGAGAGGCGTCTTGGAGGCCATTCCAGAAGCTGCCCACCAGAGTTATCATTTAACTCAGTAACAGGCCTTACTCTCTGAGTGGCAGGTGGCCCTGAGTACTGGGTGGAGAGGGGAACAATGAGGACACTATGTTGTAAGATGTTGGCCTGCCTCTGACATGAATCTGAGAAGTACACCACAAAGAGTCATTACAGTTCCAATGTTACGATAAATCTAGAAAAGCATTGAAATCATCAGTGTAATCAAATTAGAGCAAAAACATGTACAATCTAAATAATTATACCAAAATATATCTTCACATGTTCTGGAATATAGCAAATTATTTTTAAAAATTACCATGAATATATATTTATAAATAGCAACTGTAAAAACACTTTTCAGAACATAAACAGCTTAGTGTAGGATATTTTGAATACACACATAGCTCACTTACCTTATCCTAATATTAAATATTAGTAAAGAAAATGGTAATTATAATTTTTTTCTTAAAGAGATCAACTTTCTAAGATAGTATCAGCTTAACAACTTTCTAAGCTAGTATCACAGCTTAACAGATACTATCTCAGTGTTGCCACCTCAGGCCCCAAATAAAACCACTAAAATAAATACTCATGGCTGTTAATTTTATAGTCACTATCTGGGAATACTTTTAGCACAGGGTTAGATCGCGTGAACACTGAGACATGCTGGTAGCTCACTAAGCTATTTGGAGCAAATAAGGGGACGTAGGGAAGCAGCAACAATTAGGAATCGAGCCCGAAAGGGTCATCACAAACTAGGCTTCTTTCTAGGTTAGTCATGGACACTGAAACCTGGGGATGTGAACGAGGCAAGTGTATCATTAGAAGTGTGTGTGCAGGGCACTGGTCGTGTTGGTGTCAATTATCATGCTGGGCCAGTCAGTGGAGTACACAAGGTTGAGTCCTGGTTTCCTACAGCTTCAGGAATGAATCTTTTTCAGAATTATTTGCTGGCCCCTTCTCTTTGGCTTTAACATTTATTTTTTTAAAAAAATTTAAATTTGAATACAGTTGACACACAATGTAACATTGGTTTCACTGTGGTATTTTAATGGGGATTGTGTTGAGTCTGTATATGGCTTGGGTAGTATGGACATTTTAATACAATTGATTCTTCCAATCCATGAGCATGGAATAGCTCTCCATTTGTTTGTATTGTCTTTAGTTTCTTTCATCAGTGTTTTATAGTTTTCAGAGTACAGGTCTTTCATCTCCTTGGTTAAGTTTCTTCCTAGGTATTTTATTCTAATTTGTGCAATGGTAAATGGAGTTGTTTCCTTAATTTTCTGCTACTTTGTTATAGGTGTATAGGAACTCTACCAATTTCTGGGTATTAATTTTGTATGCTACAATTTTACTGAATTCATTTATTACTTCTAATAGGTTTGTGGTGGAGTCTTTACAGTTTTCTATATATACTATCATGTTACTTGCATATAGTGACAGTTTAACTTCTTCCTTACCAGTATGGATGCCTCTTATTTCTTTTTCTTGTCTGATTGTGTTGGCTAGGACTTCCAGTACTATGTAATATAAAAATGGTGAGAGTTGACAATCTTGTGTTGTTCCTGATCTCAGAAGAAAAACTCAGTTTTTCAGCGTTGAGTGTGATGTTAGCTATAGGTTTTTTATATATGATCTTTAGTATGTTGAGGTATATTCCCTCTAACTCCACTTGGTTGAGAGTTTTTATCATAAATGATTGTTGAATTTTGTCAAATTCTTTTTCTGCATCAATTGAGATGATCATACAATTTTCGTCCTTTGTCTTGTTGGTATGGTGTATCATGTGGATTGATTTGTGAATATTGAATCATCCTCACATCCCTGGAATAAGCCCACCTAATCATGGTAAATGATCCTTTTAATGTATTGCTGCATGAAGTTTGCTAAAATTTTGTTGAGGATTTTTGTATCTATGTTTATCAGGGATATTGAACTGTAGTTTTCCTTTTTGTGGTGTCTGTCTGATTTCAATATAAGGGTAATGCTGACCTTGGAGAACATATTTGGAAGCTTTCCTTCCACTTCTATTTTTTGGAATAGTTTGAGGAGAATAGATATTAACTCTTACCTAAATGTCTGATAGAATTGACCTGTGAAGCCATCTGTTCCTTGACGTTTTGTTTGTTGGGAAGTTTTTGATAACTGATTCAGTTCTGTTACTAGTAATTGTTGTGTTTAGATTTTCTGTTTCTTCCTGAGTCAGTTTTGGAAGACTGTATGTTTCTAGAAATTTATCCATTTTTTCTAGGGTGTCCAGTTTGTTGGCATATAATCTTTCATAGTATTCTCATAATCCTTTGTATTTCATGGTATTGGTTGCTACTTCTCTTTCATTCCTGATTTATTTATTTGGGTCTTTTCTCTTTTTTCTGGATGGCTTTTGCTAAGGGCTTATCAACTTTGTTTATCTTTTCGAAGAACCAGTTCTAGGTTTCATTGATTATTTTCCAGTTTTTAAAGTCTCTTTGCTATTTATTTCCTCTCTCATCTTTATTATTTTCTTCTTTCTATTCATCTTGGGCTTTGTTCTTCTTTTTCTAGTTCCTTTAAGTGTAAGCATGTGTTGTTTATTTAAGCTGTTTCTTTTTTTTTTAATTTTTTTTCAAGTTTATTTATTTTTGAGAGAAAGAGACAGAGTGTGAGTGGGAAAGGGGTAAAGAGAGAGAAGGAGACACAAAATCCAAAGCAGGCTCCAGGCTCTGAGCTGTCAGCACAGAGCCCGATGTGGGGCTCGAACTCACAAGCCGTGAGATCATGACCTGAGCTGAAGTCGGACACTTAACCAACTCAGTCACCCAGGTGCCCCTTTAAGCTGTGTCTTGTTTTTTGAGGTAGGCCTGTATTACCAAATATTTCCCTTTTAGAACTGTTTTCACTGTGTCCCAGAGATTTTGAACCATTGTGTTTTCATTTTCATTTGTCTCCATGGAGTTTTTGCTTTCTTCATTGACCCATTGGTTGTTTAGTATCATGTTGTTTAATCTCCATGTATGTATTTTTTCTAGTTTTTTTTCTTGTAATTTATTTCTAGTTTTATACTGTTGTGGTCAGAAAAGATGCATCATATGATTTCAGTCCTCTTGAATGTAATGAGACTTGTTTTGTTGTCCAATGTGATGTATTCTGGACAATGTTCCATGTGCTGTGGAAAAGAATGTGTATGCTGCTGCTTTAGGATGAAGTGTACCATACATATCTGTTATGTCCATTCGGTCTAATGTGTTGTTCAAAGATACTGTTTCCTTACTGAATTTCTGCTCTTTGACTTTAACATTTACTATTGTAATGCTTCAGTCATGAAACTGAGTCATGAGCCTTCTTTCCTTCTTTGATTATATCTTTTCCAGATTCAATCTTATTAAATTCCATTACTTTAAATATTATGATATTCTAATGATTTCCAAATTAAATACCTACATAAGACAGTTCTATTAAATTCTAGACTTGTGTGTCTGAGAGCCTATACCACATCCCTATTTCTGTATCTACTAGGCATCTCAAATTTAATTGATCAACATAAAACTCTTTTTAAAAAAATTCAGGTCTACTGAGGTATAATTGATGTATATTGTCAGATATTTAAAGTATAAATCATGGTGATTGAATATGCCTACATAGTGTGAAAGGATTCCCCTTATCTTGTTAGTTAATACACTCATCACATCCATCACCTGATGTATCTTTTTATTTATTTATTTATTTATTTATTTATTTATTTATTTATTTATTTATTTTGGTGAGCATTCTACTCTTTTGGTGAGAGTTCTACTCTTTTCACAAGTTGCAACTACATGGTAGTGGTAGTTGACTATCAACTATAGTCACCATGTTTTTCCTTGGATCTTCAAACATTTTTCAACTTATGGCCAGAAGTATAGACCCTTTTACCAACCTCTCCTATTTCTCCTACTTCCATGAAACTTTTAATCAGTCCTTCCCTAAAATCTGTTTCTCCTGGAGGCTTCCCATCTCAGTAAATGACATTATTCATCCAGTCACTCAAGCCAAAAAACTAGGAGTTTTTCTCACTTCCCATATCCAATCTGTAAGTGATGTTAGTTTTATCTCCAGTGCCACCTTTAGACCTAAACAAATGAGGTGACCCTTTTCCTTAGACTTTTGTCTCAAGAGACCCCACTGAAAGTATTTGCCTGGGAAATTTTCTAAATCTCCCCAAAGTGCCTGGGACAAACATGGGAAGGCAGTGCCATGCTGACAAGGGTGCCTCAAGCCCAGATTAGGATGTATATGGTCCCCAATCCCCTTTAACCATCTGACACATGTGGGTTCCATCTATTGCCCCCTGACCTCTGAAACTTGAACTTATAGAGTGATTCCGGAGCCCTTATGCCACCTCACACCTGTCAGAACCCTTATTCCAGCAGGCCACCTCTGATTCCAATCTGCTGAGTGGATCTCTCCCACAGGCCTTGAGATTAGATCACCAGAACCAAGCCAACACACTGATTTGGAGCTACTTCCGTTCATGCTGGACATAGGACACGTTAGGGCTTGAGTTGTGTCATAGGTTTATGCATGGGCTCGTATCATCTGTGGTCTGACTAAGATTCCACCTGGTCTATACCAGTGGGAATGCGAAGGGTGGTAGTAGGCATCCATTACCCTGTGTAAGTCTTCAGGGCCAGAACCAGTGTGATCACGCACCCACCCTGGAGGCTGTGTGGCACATCCGACACACAGTCTTCCAGAGGTGGCTGCATTTATTGCTTTCTAGGGCCTCAGGACTATTGTCCTGCAATGGCAGTGACTGATCCTCTCTTGCCTCTGATTAATATTCATCAACAGGAGAATGGGTATTGGTGTGAGTATACTGCAAACAATTGATACATGAAAAAGCACGGAAGAATCTCAAAACATTATAATTAGGGAAAGAGGCCAAAAGGGTACGTAATATGTGATTCCTTTCAGATGAAGGTCAAGAACAAACAAATTGATCTGTTATGATTTTTGATTAGGATAAAAATGTTCTGTATAACTTTTCAAATTGAGGTGGTGGTTACTTGGATGTACACATGAAAATTCACTGAGCTATGTAATTAAGATTTGTATATTTCATTGCATGTATTTATAAAGCATTAACAATTAGACCAAAAAAAAAAAAAAAAGAAAAAATATGTACTGAATGATAGAATAAGAAAATTGTTTAATACACACAAGAAAATGTTCAACAAAGCCTACAATACACTTTTCCTTTAGAATGACACTAATCTCAGTGGATTTCAAACACTTAGTAATGCTGCATATTTTAAAACAGTAATTATAAGTGCTAATGAAACAACATCAATTGCTATTCAGAATTTCAAGCCAAAAGTTTAAACTCTTATTAACCAAAGAAATTTAAAAAAAAAAGCCATAATTTCTAGTCTACAAACAACAGAAATTGCCCTAATGTCTGCCTATTGCAAGCAAACTATATCACACTGTGAGCAACACTTACAAACCTATGATAACAGCAAGATGACCTTCCCTTCTGGCTCCATGAGATAAACAGCTTAACATCCTGAATAATGCCACATGAATACTTATCTTGGATAGCAGCAACAATGGGACATATTTATAAACCATGGTTTGTAAGTTTCATATTCTGCTATTTATGGTTTTCAAATTCTGTCATTTTTCTTCTCACTGTAAATTTCCTATTTAGTCCCTACTTCTCAGTTCCCAGGGTTGTATCATAATTTAAGACTTGGCACACTTCTCATGAAGAGTGAAGACGGCATAATAAATATGAGGACACTTACCCAGATTGTCATTTGATTCTACTTTCAGTGATGGCATCCACAGATGGAGGGGCCTTTTGACTGACCAACTCAGCATGTGTTATGACCCATGATGTTAAACCCCTTCCCCATTTCATTCCCTGTCTTCTTCTCATGCTCCAGCTTTTTTCTCTATCATTTTTCTTATGATTCCCTCAGCCATACTCTAGAATTCAAGGTAATGACTTCCTACTGCATTTTCTACTGCGGGCTTTTCACTCAGTCTTCCTGGATCCATCTGGCATTCTGTCCTTAATATGTACTACCAGCTCCATAGGTCGTGTATCCTATATAGGACCCTATATAGGATCACCTGTTGGGAATATTTCTGTTTGCTTCTGCAAGTTAACTGACATCTTTGACTGTTTCACTCACACTTGTTCACTGTCTAGCTTCTGACTGGATTTTGCAGGTGACTCTTACCAGCCAGATACTGGTAGTGGGAAGGGAGAGGGAGAGAGAAATGGGAGTATTAAGTTTTGTGGTAGAGGGTTTGCAGTAGCTGCATTCCACTAAGACCACCATTATTTTCCGGTGACTTCTCTCCCACAACTATACATTTTGCTGAGCTCCGGTAGAAGCCACCCCCTCCACCCCTTCAAGTCAAATTAGGGTAGATGCTTCTCACCATTTCTAGTCCCAGATTCTTCGCCACTTGTGCATTCCTGGAACCTGCCCAGAGCCTCTCACATCATCTCTTCCTAAAATTCTTTTTGCTTTCCTCTTTGGGTGTGATGTCTCCCAAGACCCTGTCTGATACACCTGCTTAACGTAAAACAAAATAAAACATGAGCCTTGAATACTGTGACCATCTCAGAGGACATGATTGCTTTCTCAGTTTTAAAATAATTCATGTCTGTTGCATCTTACAGGATGTGTGTATGGAGCTCAGTAGCAGCCCGGCAGCCTCGTGGACTCTGCTGAGTGTTTTCTTACACTGGGATTTCCCTGGCCTAGAGACTGAAATCACAGAACCATGGAATCCAAGCCAGAGGGGCTTTCTCTGTCATCTGAGATAGTACTGATTTTCGGCTACATGTACTGGAGCCAGCCAGGGCCCGGGCTGTGGGGCTGACAGAGTAGGGAGCAGGTAAGACTCCATGTCCCTCCCAACCCCCTCTGCACAACTGGCTCCACTCCTACCTGTTGTGGTGTTTGACCTTTTACAGATGGTTGGGCCTGAACTCTGTTGTTTAAGGTCAACCTCTGGAAACAAGTATTATTGAAATAGTAAACAACAGCTGGCTTTTCACAAATGTTTGCTAAATGTTGGGATAACTGCTTTAAATTTGTTATGTCATTGAATTAGGACCCTTCCTCCTCCCCGTCCCCCCAAAAAGGTAATGAAAGCTCCTCCTCCCCCAGACTCAGATTTTCCCACATTTGAGTGTATCATTCTGTGCTGTGATGTTTGGCCCTTTCAGCTGATGGCTCTCAAGAGGATGAGGAAATGAGAAGGCCACATACCAAGGTATCTTTAAGGCTTATTCACTGGAAATATTTTATTTCTCTAATCAAATCAATCACCTGAAAGGGTAAACCTGGCTGTTTTCCTCATGGTGAACTGACTTGTGATGAGGGATTGCTTCAATAACATCTACTAAAGATTCCCTGAATATCCGCTATGTGTGAGACACTGTTCTTTCAGTGACAGAAGAATGATCAAGGCAAAGCCTGTGTTCTCAAACAGCTCACCAACATGAACGCCCTCAAAGTGACCATGAAAACAGAAAGTTTTACCTACGTCCCCCCGATTGTAGTTCATGAAGGGCCCCTGGAAACCATCTGATCCATCCCATTCATTTTATACATTAAATCCAATTATAAACGGTGTAAGCAGGTCACAGATCTTAAATTCATAGACTCTTTGGCTTAATATTTAAAATTTAAATGGCTGGAGGTCTCCATCCCTTGTATCGGGGAAATAGTGTGTCTTGCCCAAGGTGTGCAGTTTGTCAGGGATTTAAATTTTTATGGGCCAGTTCCACTCCAGACTTGTGGTTTTAAGCCCTTGGTCTTATTCAAGAGTTCCCTCCTGCAACCATTCTGTTGTCTGTGTCTGAGATGTTTGAGACAGTGAACCAGGTCCCCACCTGTGATGTCTCAGAAGCATCACCTATGCAAGTCTGTCTGCAATTTTGAGGGTGGGGGTGAGATGCATCGCCACAGACTGAATCATGTAAAATTTAATATTAAACGTCCTGATTCACAAAAGTCACTTGACATTCTCTGCATGAGAAATTATGTGGAAGAAATAACATAATCAGCTGGGTCTTAAAGTGCAGTAGAATTTTTACAGTTAGAAACTGGGGAAAAGGACATTCAGGGAGGAAACACCAGAGGCAAAGGTAAGAATAGTGGATGTGTGTGAACACAGATCTTTCGTTAAAATGCCTTTCCAGATTGTCCACCCAGTGTCACATGGACACTGTTCATCTGGCACAACAGGAGCCTGAACTGGCCTAGGGATTGTGGTTTGACTAAATTGAAGGTTGATAAGTAGTATTGTGGACAAAACTTAAAAAGGAGGTTTGTAGGGGATAAATGATGGAGAATTAGCCAAATTTAGTTTTACTGAATTTGTTAGCCCAGTGAAAGCGTGGGAAGGTTTTTGAGCAGCAATACTGTGTGATCAAGCCCAGGCTGACAGATGATTATGGGCACATATGTGTGTGGATTCTGATGGAGAGTCGGTGAAGGTAGGGAAGCTTGCTGCAGTGAACGGCGGGAAGTGCTCCTCCGGTGTTCATGGACAGCCGACACTTACCACACTTGGCCACGGATTGGCTCATGCAGACAGCTACCTTGGTTCTGGCTGGGCCCCTTGCAGAAGACTCACACCCGAAGGCTGCTCTGTACCCAACCGTAAAGGCCTAGACGTCCTGTCCCATCTGGGACTGCTCTGTGGGTCATTCATCCCGTGGGGTGTGTGTATGTGGTTGGGGAGGGGGGACCTCAGGCCGTCCTGGCACCTACTGCAGCCAGACTTCTTTCTCTTTCCCCTCTTTCTTCCTTCTCCTTCCTTCCACAGGTATTCATCCAAACATCCTGCATGCTAAACTCCACTTGGTGTGTTTTCCAGGGAACCCAGTCTGTGACATTAGTCAGAACGTGATGAGAGTAGTCTAGGTGACAGGCAATAAGGACTTAGGTTAGAGCAGTGTCATTTGGGATAGAAAGGTCAGACATAAAGTAGTCTTGGAATGGTTTTGCTGCCATGTAGACACCACTGGGGTTTCCGGAATTGGGACTCACCAGGACCAAGTCTATAGCCTATAGTCTATGCATAGTGTGTGTGAAAACATGACCGGGTGAGCAAATCAACTAATAAATAACTAAGAAACAAGTGAAACAGATGTGGGTGGTCATAGTTCCATGAACAGAGTGGGCCAAGGAAAGTGGGTCCTGTGGTTTGTCAGGCTATGGTAACGAGCCTTTGTCACCACATTTGATTCTGCTATGCTGACAGATACGCAGACTGAGATGAAGAAAGCAGCGCAGAGCGATTTCAATGAAATTCTTACTGTGCCTCAGTTGCAAATCCTCTGAATACTAATCAGAGACTTGAGATACCCTAACAGGTGCATCTTACCACCATCCATGCCAGCTGGGAAACCTGAAATGGCCGTTTGTTTCCCCGTGAGGGTACCCGCATTCTCACAGGGCACGCCGAGGCTTCACCTGCCTATACCCCAGTGCCCATACCTGCAAGCAGCCAGGAGACTTTTTATAATGAGAACCTTCATGACCTGTTAAAAATCAAACAAGATGATAAGCAGAATCCACAGTCAGTTCTGTTATCGTGTGCCTCTTTCTGCTAAAGATAGCAAATAAAACCTGCATAATTTTAAATATGGTTAATTGGGGACTGGCTAATCGGCTTTTTATGCTATTAAGAAAAGATAGTTCAGGGAATGGCCTAATTTCTACACTGATATAGGCAGGCAGCTTTCTATCTTGAGCATGTCTGTAACTCAGACGTAATAGTCTTTAGACATTAAAAGACACTTAATCCCCAAGGAAAACTCATCTTTGCTCAGCATACTGTCATTATCAACGGTGTCGTGATAGTTGCACAAATGTTTACTGAGCCCTAAACATGTGTCAAATGCCATGCTAAGCAGGCGCACTCGTGGTTATAAGGGCATAAAATCAACCCAGGAGGGGGGAGGAGGGTGTCAGGAAGGAGGGAGGAGGGGAGTGTCTAAAAGGAAGAAATTCTTGAGAGTGTCCATGTTCCCAAGCGTTCAGATACCATGAGAACCAAAAAGCATCCATTAGATTTAGTATCTGGCACATTAAAGCAGCTTTTGAGAAGCAGTTTCTGCAGGGTAGAGGCCAGAACATGGTGGCTTCATGTTAAGGAAGGAGGTGGAAACAGTGTGGAGGTTCCTCAAAAAATTTAAAAATAGACCTACCCTATGACCCAGCAATAGCACTGCTAGGAATTTACCCAAGGGATACAGGAGTGCTGATGCATAGGGGCACTGGGACCCCAATGTTTATAGCAGCACTTTCAACAATAGCCAAACTATGGAAAGAGCCTAAATGTCCATCAACTGTTGAATGGATAAAGAAATTGTGGTTTATATACACAATGGAATAGTATGTGGCGATGAGAAAGAATGAAATATGGCCATTTGCAGCAACATGAATGGAACTGGAGGGTATTATGCTAAGGGAAGTAAGTCAGGCAGAGAAAGATACCATATGTTCTCACTCATATGTGGATCCTGAGAAACTTAACAGAAGATCATGGGGAAGGGGAGGGGGAGGGGGAAAAATGAAGTTAGGGAGGGAGGCAAACCATAAGAGACTCTTAAAAACTGAGAATAAACTGAGGGTTGATGGAGGTGGGAGGGAGGGGAGGGTGGGTGATGGGTACTGAGGAGGGCACCTGTTGGGAGGAGCACTGGGTGTTGTATAGAAACCAATTTGACAATAAATTTCATATTAAAAAAAAGGAAGGAGGTGGACATGGAAGGTTCTGAGTAGCTTTCTGGGAGCTTGATGTAAAGCAAAGGAAAAACACATAGAGTGACTTCAGAACAGAAAACAAAGCAGAGGAAAAAGTTTTGAGTAGGTTTTTCTCTTTCAGATGTGACAGAATTGATCTTAGATGCTGAGAGAAAAGAACTAGTTGAGAGGAAATGGCAGCAAATACAGGGGAGGGATGAGCTACATTGATGCGAGGCCCCTAAGGGGCTGTCTGGTGTGGATTGAGGACGAGTGTTGGGTCAGGTCTGGACAACAGCCGTAATAGGAGCAACAATGGTAACTACTGATCACTATCTGCCACACCTGCCTCAGTGTTCTTGCAGTTATCTGATCTTCCTTCCAAAGTATTATTAAATGTGTATAATTATTACTCCATTTTTACAGCTGAAGAGAATGGGAGACACAGACAAATTTTCAGGTGGGGAAAGAAATCAAGGTGTTGACTCCATGGGGACCTCAGTTTGACCCTAGAAAACAGGAGGGGAAGTCTGCAGAGAATGAGGAGGAAGCTGATACATAGAAGACTGGAGGTGGATTTTGAAGGTTGGGAATAGGGTGAAGGATTTGAGAGTGGGCTGTACCTAGAAGTCGCAGCAGGTTTCCTGAGCAGCTCTGAGGAACCAGCTGAGGTACAAGACTGTGGGTTTTCACTTGTTCATAACCCAGGTGTGCAGCCCTGGCTCCCAGGAGCAGGGGAGGTGAATGCCAGGCTGTGGGTATAGTAGCTGCTCTAGTCCCTTCCATCATCTCTTTCGGTGACCTTGCTCCTGCTTCCTAATTCCTCACAGCTGGGTGAACTAGACTGAATCTCAGTGTTACAATGAAACTTCATAACATAAAATTCAAAATTCATGTGAATGTTTCAGTCTGACAATTATTTTCCAACTCTAGAAGTGGGTGGACGCTGAAAATCCTCCATGCACATGTGTGCATAGCATTTCTCAGGATAGGAGACGACCATCCGGATGAGGAAGTGAATTCCTCTATTTATGCAGCATTCCATATCTTCAGTATACCCATGGAATCTCAGACACATTTTCCTCTTAAAAGTGCTCCCCTCATTTATCAGCTTTCTTCTATTAGCTCGAATTCACTTTGAATTCACTTTCATGGTTAATTGTATTCAATAATTAAAAAATAATTTTAAAACCCAGTGTGCAACATCATGTTACATTTATCATCAATAGTGAGTCTGAAAAAGGGAAAATTAGAATAGTTGATGGTCTTTATTTTGGAAAGGTTTGGCTATAGTTGAATATGTGACTCGGAAAGAAGACATCTAATTAAGGTTAATCTATTTTGGCACTAGAATCACCTTACATGTGGTCTTAGAAATGATTTAGATGGGATGGATGCTTTATCAGTTAGCATCCAACTGGAAAAAGAGAAATCACTTTAGCTCTTTCCAATAGAACAGATTTAATGTAAGAACTTGGTTAAACAGAAGTAGAAATGATGAAAAGCCAGTAGGAGGTGCTGAGGCAATCTAGACATTAGGAACAGCAGAAACAGAAGAAATGATGGCAGACTCCAGAAGCTGGACTATTTGGAAGGTGCCAGAAGAAGATGGGAGTTGCTAGTTGAAAGCTGAGAACACAGCTTTTTAGGATCTTGAGCCATGGTGAGATGTAACTGCTGCCAGACACCGTAAGAAGCAGAGAGAAAAAGGGAAGGAAGAAATACCCTAATTTATCCCTTCCTCTGGCTCTCTCTTCTCTGCCAGTGACACAAGTTACTCAGAGTTACTATGAGGCCAGAAGGAAGAGATCCTAGGAAGTGTATCTCTCTACTATGCAGGGCATAGGAAGGAAAGGGGAGGAAATGGATCTGAGAGAAAACAGACTGTTGAGCTGCATAAATGCTACTTTAGTAATCCGTATTTAACCTAATGAGAAACTAATAAGACATAAAGTTAGTGAAAAGCATTTAGAAGAACCTAGTCAGAAGTTTTCCCATTACCCTTCTCCACTCTACCAAACTCCTCTACATGACACTGATTCTTACTCTTTTACACCCTCTTTCTTTTCTTCCTTCTTTCCTTCCTTCCTTTTCTTTTTTCTTTTCTCTTTTCTTTTCTTTTTTCTTTCTTTTCTCTTTTCTTTCTCTTTTCTTTCTTTCTTCTTTTTAGTTTTATTTTTTTAATTCACATCCAAATTAGTTAGCATATAGTACAACAATGATTTCAGGAGTAGATTCCTTAATGCCCCTTACCCATTTAGCACATCCCCCCTCCCACACCATCTCCAGTAACCCCCTGTTTGTTCTCCATATTTATGAGTCTCTTATGCTTTGTCCCCCTCCCTGTTTTTATATATTTTTTTTGTTTCCCTTCCTTTATGTTCATCTGTTTGTCTCTTAAAGTCCTCATATGAATGAAGTCCTATGATATTTGTCTTTCTCTGACTGACTAATTTCACTTAGCATGATACCCTCCAACTCCCTTTCTTAAAGAAAGGCTGTCCTTCTTTAATACGAGTCTTATAAATCTACCTGTGCTCCTGTGTTATCCGGCCATAGGTTTATCCCATATACTCATCCATGTATCCTCCTCTAACCAACACCCTACTTCTCTCTCTTTTCTCAGCCAAGATTGTAAATATTTTTGCACTCAACATCAGAAAACCTAAATATATATAAGGCAAATATTAATAGAACCTAAAGAGGAGTTAACAGCAGTACATTAATAGTAGGGGACTTGACAAAAGACTTGAATAGACTTTTTTTTCCCAAAGTAAGACATACAGATAGATGGTCAACAGGTACATGAAAGAGTGCTCGACATCAGTAATCATCAGGAAAATTCAAATCAAAACCACCTCACATTTGTTACAATGAATGTTATTGAAAGGACAAGAGGTAAGAAGAACTGGTACATATGAAGACAAAAGAAAACCCTGTGCCCTATTGGTGGGAATGTACAGTGTTACAGCCATTACAGA
This sequence comes from Puma concolor, assembly GCF_028749965.1. Taxonomy (NCBI): domain Eukaryota; kingdom Metazoa; phylum Chordata; class Mammalia; order Carnivora; family Felidae; genus Puma; species Puma concolor. Next base: position 116,490,337 of record NC_141676.1, read on the forward strand.
AAAGGCATGGGGTTTCTTCAAAAAATTAAAAATAGAACTACCATATGACCCAGCAATTCCATTTCTGTGAATGTGTCTGAAGGAAAGAAAATTGCTATCTCTCAAACAGTTGTTGCACCCCCACATTCACTGCCGCTTTCTTCACAATAGTCAAGATGCAGAAACAACTCTGTGTCCACTGAAGAATAAATACAGAAAGAAGATGTGGTAGATGAATACACAGAGGAAAGAGGGAAAGAAGGAAAGAGAAAGAAGGGACTCTGGCCTTTGTGGCAATTTGCTTGGACCTACAGTGCATTATTCTAAGTGAAGTAAGTCAGACAGAGAAAGACAAATGCTGTGTGATCTCACTTTTGTATGGAATCTAAAAAATCCAAATACTTAGAAACAGCGAGTAGAATTGTGGTTTCCAAGGAGGGCAGCCTGGGGAAATGGGGAGGTGTTGGTTCAATAGTACAAACTTGTGGTTATTAGATGAACATATTCCTGGGGTCGGAGTTGTAAGCCTGGTGACTATAGTTAACAAAACCATATTGCATACTTGGAAGTCGCTACGAGAGTAGCGCCTCAACGTTCTCAACCCAATAACAAACAATAACAAGACGATAATTCCACGCGGTAAAGGGTGTGTTAGCAAATCCTGCCCTGGTAAACATTTTGCAACACATACAGGCATCCAGTCATCACATTGTACAACTTACACTTACACAGTGTCATATACCAATTATGCATTAATAAGGCTTGAGAAAAATAATAACTTTACTGCTGGATTTTGTTCTATTGACCTCCACCTTCACACTCTTTCTTTACTTGTCCCTGTGAGATCGGTTCCTCTAAGTCTTTCTTTCCTCTTAAACAGGGAAAGGACACATGTGTTATGTTGATGGGAAGGAACAGGAAGGGGAGGCATGGCCAAAGAGGAAATACTGGACAATATTTCCTGGAAAGAAAGGAGTTAGAAGGTAGTTCCAAGCATCCCCAGGAATCTCCCTGAGAAAACCTATTTTGTTCAAAGTAAATGGATGCTAGAAATGTGAAATTCCCAGGGAAATTGCCACATCTTTCTTGAAAAGGAGAGGAAATCTAATAGATCACACAGCGTCCAGTAGTGTGGATGTTGTCAGCCTTGCCCTGAGGCCGAGCTACAAACCAGCTGCCATATGCAACTGTCCCTGTCATGCTGTGTCACTGAGCCGGGCATGGTGTCATCCTCCTCAGAGCTGATAAAGATCATACAGAATTTCATACCAAAGGGCTCACCTACCGGAAGGAATTAAATTCTCCAGTGTGAGTTTGAGTGGCCTCCCATGGAGGTCTGTCTGCCAGAGCTGCCCTCTCCTCACCAGGTCTGTGGACTCCATCAGGCATCTGTGACTACAGCGAAGCCAGCTGGCTGGGACCTGCCTGCATTCCTGTCCCATTCCTGTCCAGCTCTGTGTATTTGTAGTCAGCCCTGTTGATCATACTCCACTGTGCACATCAGAAAGAGATTGTCCAGGGCATATCTCTGCCGTCTGGTCGTCTCTGCTCTGCCCTCCTGAAATAAGTCCTTCGTTTTGTTTCTAGAACCTTGAGGCCTTGTCACTTGACGTGAACCCTGGCGGCCACCCTTTGCAGGATAAAGCATTTCTACCCCAGTGGTTCTCCTCACTCTGGCCGGCTCGCTCCTCCCTAAGTCTGCCTGTGTAGGATGGGATGAGAGAGCGTGGATGGGAGCACGCAGCCTCAGAAGACAGGTTTCCCGTGGCCAATACCTCCTGCACAATTACTCAGTTAATCAGCGTGCTAAGCCTCTACCCCCAGTGTTCCCAGTTGTGCGTGACAGCGTGGAGGAGACTTGAGAAGGACACTCACAGACCCAGACTCGGCAGGGTTTATGAGCTAGTTGAACAGATGAATGAACAAGTAGGTGAGAAGTAATTTGACCCAAGTTCCAGTCTGGCCTCTGTCACTAACTGTGTGAGTTGGAGGTTTAGAGAGATGAGGCATAAAAGTATAAAACATATCCCTTTGGATTACTGTGAAGGCTAATTAAGAAGACGATGCCTGAAGACACACAGTAAAAACCTTCCCTCCTGTGAGCATTGGGTCAGTAAGCACCCAACCAAGTTCACAGAACATTCTGAGTTTTGGGAACAGGGACAGCAATGCTCACAATTTGCCCCTGGTGGGAGGAACCCTGTGAAGACCACAGGGCAAGCGAGACAGCACTTCGAGGCCCTATCATTCATGGGCTGGAGGCAAGACGGAGGAGTCTGTGTTAGATTCAGGGTCACCCAGTGCAAGACGGAGCCACAGGGTCCACGGAGTAGGGGCTGGAGCCACAAAGAGGCTGCCGTTCCGGCTGGAGAAGGAAACCTTGCTACGGACAGAGGGAAAGAAACGCTCTGGTTTCTCCTTTGCACCTGCACTCCCAGTCTTCAAGGAGTGCTGAGTCCGTCATCCTAATCCAGCTGAGGCCAGCTTACTTGGACCCTGGGCAGTGCAACTGGAAAGACTTGGGCTTCATCTCCCTGACCCTGCAGCTCTACACACACAGAAGGGCAAGGATGCCCGGCCTGGCACAAGCCCTCACTGTGGATGTTTGTGTGGGGACAGGAACGCCCCTGCTAGGGCCTCAGAAGGTCTTGTGCGAGTCCTAGGGAGGGTAAGTCTAGGCTACTAGCCCCTGGTCACACTTACGGAAACTTGATGGAAGGGGATGGGAAGTAGGGAGTCACTGTGGATTGCTGAACCAGAGCAACAGCGGGTAAAGTGCAGTATCTAAGTCAGGGCCTCAGAAGCCCTGACTATGTTTAAAGCCAAATACAGTATGTAAAATTTAAATGATGGCTGTTCTCTTTTATTTGAGAGAGAGAGAGAGAGAGAGAGAGAGAGAGAGAGCGCTCATGACTGATAGCAGGAGAGGAGTCCCAAGCAGGCCCTCTCCCCAGCGTGGAGCCTGACTCGGGGCTTGATGGGAGCTCTGTCTCACTACCTGGAGACCATGACCTGAGTCGAAATCCAGAGCCAGACACTCAACCGACTGAGCCAGCAGGAGCCTCATGATGGCTGTTGTTAGCAGTTCTCCTGCTGTTCTGAGTAGCGAGAAAAGAAAACTGCTACTTTAAAACAAACTTTATTTTTGGAGCAGTCTTAGTTTCAAAAACCCATACTTTTGATGGGAATATATATGAACGCAAAGGAGACTCTGTCCAGGGTTTTCATGCTTTAGTAACAATTAAAATATACCTGATGTTACTCAAAGCTCAACTTTCTTTCTCAATGAATTTCCTTCGATGCCTGTGTGTGATAGAAGTCTGGGAATCTCCTGTGTACGAAGCAGAACCATCTACACGCCTCTCTCCTCCCAGCTAATTGGGGGTGGTGAGGTTCAGGCATCTCTTGAGTTTCTGTGACTCAACTATACCATCTCTCTTGCCTGACCACTGGCTCCTCTGGGGCAGGACACCTAACTGACTCTCTGGTTTCAGGCCCAAGAACAATGCCTGGCACACGGCAGGGGCCCAAGGCACCATTGCCATTTTGCTGTCACTAATCAACTTCAGAGCAGTCTACCCCTGGGGCCACCAGACTGGACTGCTTCGGCCTCTTCAGTTTCTCCGACCAGCTATCTGGCTGAGACTCGAAGGGGGGCTTCTGACGCAGACGCTGTAGCCCTGGTGCTCTCTGACCCGTGCCCCTGGTGCTCTCTGGCCTGTGCCCTTGGTGTTTTCTGGCCTGTGTCCCTGGTGCTCTCTGGCCCGTGTCCCTGGTGCTCTCTGGCCCGTGGCCCTGGCTCTCTCTGGCCTGTGCCCCTGGTGTTTACTGGCCCATGGCCCTGGTGCTTTCTGGCCTGTGCCCCTGATGTTTTCCACCCTGTGTCCCTGGTGCTCTCTAGCCCATGCCCCTCATGCTCTCTGGCCTTTGCCCCTGGTGCTCTCTGGCCCATGCTCCTGGTGCTCTGTGGCCTGTGCCCCTGGTGCTCTCTGGCTTATACCCATCGTGCTTTCTGGTCATGGCCCTGGGTGCTCTCTGGCCCATGACCTCATGTTCTCTGCCCAGTGCCCCTGGTGTTCTCTGCCCTGTGCTCATGGTGCTCTTTGGCCTGTGTCCCTGGTGCTCTCTGGCCCATGTCCTCGTGTTCTCAGGCCCCTGCCCCTGGTGTTCTCTGGTCCTTGACATTGGTGCTCTCTGCCCTGTGCCCCTCATGTTCTCTGGCCCATGCCCCTTGTGTTCTCTGGCGTGTGCCCCTCCTGCTCTCTGGCTTGTGCCCCTGGTGCGGTCTGGCCCGTTCCCTGGTGCTCTCTGCCGTGTGCCCCTCGTGCTTTCTGTCCTGTGCCCCTGGTGCTCTCTGGTTTGTACCCATCGTGCTTTCTGCCCTGTGGCCCTGTGCTCGCTGGCCTGTGCCCCTAAAGTTATCTGGCCCATGCCCATCATGTTCTCTGCCCAGTGCCCCTCGTGTTCTCTGCCCTGTGCCCCTGGTGATCTTTGGCCTTTGCCCCTGGTGCTCTCTGGCTGTGCCCCTGGTGCTCTCTTGCCTGTGTTCCTGGTATTCTCTGCCCTGTGCCCCTGGTGTTCTCAGGCCCCTGCCCCTGGTGCTCTCTGGCCCGTGCCCTTGATGCTCTATGGCCTGGGCCCCTCAGGTTCTCTGACCCGTGTCCCTGGTGCTCTCTGTCCTGTGCTTCTGGTGCTCTTTGGCCCGTGCCCCTGCTACTCTCTGCTACGTGCTCCTCATGTCCTCTGGCCTGTGCTTCTGGTAACCTCTGTCTTGTGGCACTCATGTTCTCTGCCCTGTGCCCCTGTTGTTCTCTGTCCTGTGCCCCTGGTGTTCTCTGTCCTGTGCCCCTGGTGTTCTCTGTCCTGTGCCCCTGGTGCTCTCTGGACTGTGCCCCTGGTGCTCTCTGGCCCGTGACCCTCATGTTCTTTGGCCTTTTCCCCTGGTGTTCTCTGTCCTGTGCCACTGGTGCTCTCTGTCCTGTACCCCTGGTGCTCTTCCGTCCCGTGCCCTTGGTGCTCTCTGGCCTGTGTTCAGAACTTCACACACCACTTTTAGTCATATGAAGTCAGTTTCTCTGAACCTTTGCTTTCACATTTTATTTAAAAAAATTGTTTTTTAATGTTTATTTTTGAGACAGAGAGAGACAGAGCATGAATGGGGGAGGGTCAGGGAGAGAGGGAGACACAGAATCTGAAGCAGGCTTCAGGCTCTGGGCTGTCAGCACAGAGCCCGACGCGGGGCTCAAACCCACGGACCGTGAGATCATGACCTGAGCCAAAGTCGGACGCTTAACCGACTGAGCCACCCAGGTGCCCCTGCTTTTGCATTTTAAAGTGAGTCCCCACAGTTACATTTGGAGCATGTTAAGTCTGATGAAAATTGTATAACTGAGAGCGGACAGCAATGATTATGCAGCAGCTATGAGCATGGAACTGTTTGTCGAGCCCTCGTCTTCTCCAACCCCACTGGCTCTCTCTGGGGTTTCACTCAGGTCTGCTTTCCTCGTGGTGATTGGGAGGCTCCCTGAATTTTATTCTGCAGACTTTTGGCTACGCAGGCTTAGCCAATCATACCATGACTACGTGTCTTCAATGATTCTTTCCTTTCATTTCTTTCCCGTGGCACAGAGACCCAGTTGTGTAACTCTGAAACACACCTTGCATCCCATCCCTTCTTTCTAGTCCTCCCGCCGCCATGTTGGATCAGGCATTTGTTTCTTTATCTCTTCAAGGCCTGTATTTCTGTTCTTCAATTTCTGCACGTGCCTGTTAGATTAATCTTCCTGAACCATTCATGCACAACCTTCCTTTGGTCAGAATTATGGTTGCAAACTTTAGGATTTCAGAGAGGGTTTCCATGTAGCCTTAAAAAACAAATAAAATAAAAGCTGGAAAGTATTTTTACTTTTAAACATTTTTATTCAATGATTCTGAGAATAGCAGGATAGACATCTTTTAGAATATAGGATATTACATCAATTTGATACTTTCATGTAAAATTCATTATTTTTCTTATCTAACCTGGATCGTTAAAACTTTTGCCATAGGTCGGTATTCGGAAATACTAAAATATACAAGTCCTTTAACAGGTGTTCAGAACTAAAGCCAATCTCCAAAACCAAGCCCCAGTGAGCAGTTGGGAAAGTTGGGGCATGGGGGTGGGAGGAAGGATACACTCTGCTGAACTAATCTCTTTGGTCTCCTCCTCCCTCCACACCCCCTTAAAACCAATGAAATGTCCTTGTGTCATTCACCCAATAATAGGAAGATTTTCTTCCTTTAATATATCTGATCACATACACCTGCCTTTCCCATCGCATGGATTGGGGTAAAGAAATATGGAAAGGCCATGAGACCCAGATCCTGGGTTTTGGACTCACACAGATCCATCAGAAACTTCAGGTCTACCGCTTAGCTGTCTGACAGGCATGTTTCTTAAACTATCAGAGTAAAAATGTCTAGTACGTGTAGTTCCTGATGCATAACACTTGCTTAGTGATTGATAGCTCCTATATTATAACTTTATCTTAGGACATGAGAACAGGAATGAAAAAGGTTGAAGTACTCTTTCAAAGTTGTAGGTGCTTGGCCATGAACAAAATAGAATTAAAGATTCTCCCCTTTCTCTCCTGTCATACTTACTTGGTCCTGTCATACGTACTTACTGTAGCGCAGGGCAAAAGCTGTTGGCCCTCTCACCAATATGCAGAGAATGAGCTCCTGATCTTTCCTAATATCTATGTTGGTTTTCAGTACAGCTCTGACTTGTTTATGGTACATGTCACATCCTTTCAGAGAAACAAAAATTAACCTAGAGTCTCCCCTGAGGTATTAAGTTCATATATGTGAGAAGGAAAACCAAGGCAGATGGGAGCAGGTAAATCTAGGAAGTGAGGATCCTAGGATTAACGGGGGGATGTCTATAAATCCTCCAAGGGAGGCTCAAAGGAATTGGTTCTGCTGACGTGGGATAGTAAAGGTCACCCTTGCTTATTTTTGCTGCTTCAGGGAGAGAAGCAGCAGACTTAAATATGTTTAAGAGCTTAAAACAGAATGAAGTTGAGACTGTCTGGGTTATCTGACTGCTGGACTTTTTCAGTTACACTGGATTCTAAACAGAGTCTATCTGGGTGAAGTGTTCACAAGACACAGAGCCTTAAAGAGTCTGTAGAAAACAAACCAAATTTAAGAGAGCTGATATACAAGGGTTATGTAAATATCACCTGTAAATGTCATATAACAAAGCACATCCTGAGCCCAACCACTTCTGAAAGTTAAACTGTCTTCCTGAAAAATCTGTGAATATGTGAACTTCTGGCACAAAAGCTAAGAAAGTGAATTTTGATACATTAAACATGGCACAGAATTTCTATCTTAAATCCATATTTTAGAATGACGCAGCTTGATCTAATATTACTGGTCGAGTATACTGATTTGTCCAATGTCTAATTTGAGATAGTTACATAACGGTATCATTCTTTAAATAAGTGTGTTTGTCCCAATATTATCAAAGAGCCTGATGGTGAAGATTGGACAGTGAGGGACATCTCAGTGGCTCATTTCTTCAGCAGCAGGAAAGCTGCCAAGTGTGAAAAACAAGTCCAAGGAGAAGGAGCTGGAGCAAAGGCCAAGAGTGATAATCACTTAGATCAGATGGAGAGCAAGCTGAGATGGTTCATGCCAAGCCCTTCATGTTCCTGGAGCTCTGGGTCCTTTGGATGAACAACAGATTTGGTCCTGTGTCAAACCAGGAGGCATGGAAGTGAGGGACCACAACCAGTGGGGTAACGCAGAGCTGTGAGCAGCTTAGAGCACTGCATCTGAGCAAGTGAGGGAGAAGCCGCCCCAAGAAGCCAAGGGTGATGCAGGAAGCAGGATGGGACTGGGAAACATTTGTGATGTGCTCAGAGCTGTCCTGGGGGGCTCCCCCTGGTGGCTGAGGGCACTACTGCAGCTTCTCTGGCACCTGTGGTCTGTCACTGGTAGGAGCGACCTCACCAACACCCATCCCTGTGAGCCAGTCAGGGACACCCTGAAATCTTTTCCATCTTGAATCAGAGCGTGGTTTATCACGCCGACATTTAGTTGTGAAGCGAATGAATAAGAAAAACCTAAGCTAGAGGACTACAAAATAGAAATGTAATAGAAAGTTTCTGAGAGAGTTCTACATTAGCCACAGGGAAACTTGAAGCTGTTGTCCAGTGGCTCAGACCATTCTTATAGTGCCCATGTAATAGGAAGTAAAGTTTTTAAAAATACTTTTAAAAGTATTAGTTTAACTATCAATTTCATCTTGCTCAAAGGGGTTTAGTGTGAAGGGTAGTAATGAGCTCTGGAAAACATTCTTAGCTTAGGTCACGCTGCTTTAGAGTTACAGGGGTCTTAGAAATGAAATAATCCAACATTTTCATTATTTTTGTGGAGAGAAAAAAGGCCCAGAAAGATGAAAGAGACTTAGTCAAACACAGAACACGTTCATTTATTCCTAAGTATTTTTATGGTCTTCAATGTGCCAAGTGTGTGTATGGATGGTGACAAAGTCAGGACAAGAACTCAGGTCTCCTCTGCCCTAACCCAGTGGTCTTACTGCTAAACCATAAATGCTGACCGGACCATGAGTGCCCAAATCCTTCGGGTTACACCATCTCTTTCAGAGGAACAGTGGTACCAAGTAGTTCTTTTATGCATAAAAAATCAAGCAATTGAGATCTGTCTCCCTGGCTACTGGACCAAGTCAAAGGAAATCTATACCACGTTGCCATAATACAATATGAAATCTCCTGTCACTATCAACTTCGTTCTTTGCTAAGAATAGATCCTAGGAAAAGGTAGCTGGGTCACTAGAACTTTGTTGCTCAGTTCGGAGAATGCCAGGCCCATAATGACTCTCTGACAGATGGGCAATTCCCCGAGCTACTGCATTCCTGGTACCCTGCAATAAATCCAGGGTGAAAGAGACAATGCTGTGCATCAGGGATTGAGGGCCATTGAAGACCTGCATAGCTGTGTCCGGTAGGAAAGTCTGCAAACCTAGGGGAATGTTACAGAGTGAGGTTGAAGGAGTAAAAAAAAGGTAGAGGAGGTAATGTAAGGTTTTGAGCCACAATAAGGATTTGGATTTTATTTTCCCAACGAATAACAAGACCAATGTATGGTTTTAAAAGGTCTCTCAATAATACCTAATGCAATATGTAACTGACAACTCAGCAGTGCATTTCTATAATAAGCAATTGTTATTGACTGCATGCAGAAAAGATGGAATTTCATTAAGTTCAAAAAGGAAAAATGTATTTCAAGTGACCAGATATTAGAGAGGCAAAGAGAGATTTTGGTATGTGTAATGGCCTCCTCTGGACTAACAAATTCCTTTGCAATCCAGCCTCAGATTTGCTTAAGAATATACAAAGTTTCACCAGTGTGGCAGTGAGAATTTAGAAAAAACATTTTCAGAGGAAAGTAATAATACTTGAACTTCAGCCACAGCTTTATCAAATAAGCTTAATTTATGACAAGTAATATTTATCTTCCATCTACAGCAGTCAATGGAGCCCCATTTAGCAAGGCGGTAAGTCAAAGAAGGCGGAGAACAGAGAAGTTCGTACCACCTTTTGTAGTAAAAACTTGGATGATCATCTTCTAAGGCTCCATTTAAGTTCCTTCTGATGGAAAAGACCTATAGTTAATAACTTGTGAGATTTATTTCCTTATTGTAATGGTGAGAAAACAGACAGGTGGTCAGAGACCTAAATGTCTCACAATATTTGGGGTTTACTCAATTTCTACTTGAAACTTCAGGCAGACCTGACCTTCCAGAGAAGTTTTCTGGTTCCATTAAAGTAACATGGGAGGAGAAATTGGGAGAAAGTAAATTTATTATTCCTGAGTAGATTCTGTTAATATTTTTATATACTGTGCATTCTTCCTTTTTGGTAGGATTACTGGTAGATCAGTGACCCTTAACATCAGGACAGCACTGAGTGAATGCAAAGATGTGGGCAGGCATTAGCGCACCTGAGTGGTTTCTAACTGATGAAGAGATCATATCCAGAGTGAGTGGAGTGAATTAGTCAGCGCCAATTGGACTTGGAAGACAGTATCCAGTGGTATATCAAAAAGCAGCATTATTTCAAATGATTGAATCAGAATACGTAAATCACGGGAATCTACCCCCAAAACCAAAGAGCACACTGTATACACTGTATGTTAGCCAACTTGACAAGAAGTTATATTAAAAAAATAAAAGGTCATATTTCTAGTTAAGAAAAAGGAACACATGAGTCAGTATTCCTATACATCCTCATGTTTTCAGGCTTTGTTTCCTTCTGGTCCATTTCCTGTATTGATACTAGAGTGCTATTTCTAATATAAGTTTTTTTATGTTTATTTATTTTGAGAGAGAGAGAGTATATACGAGCCGGGGAGGGGCAGAGAGAGAGAGAGGGAGAGAGAAAAGTCCCAAGCAGGCTCTGTGCGGTCAGGGCAGAGCCTGATGCGGGGCTCAGACTCACAAACTGTGAGATCTTGACCTGCACCGAAATCAAGAGTTGGACGATCATCTGATTGAGCCACCCAGGCGCCCCACCAGAGTGCTATTTCTAAAACCTAATTCTGTCACTTGTCTGCTTAAAACTTTCCAAAGACTCACCATCCACTTGAGGATAATGACTCAGCCTCTGGGCATCACTTGATCTTTCATATTTCTGCAGTCGTGTCTTTCCTGTCCCTGCCCTGTCTTATATCTTAGGGATGCGGGACTAGCTCCCTGACAATAACACTGTCTCTGATTTGGGGGGATTTGAACAGATGCTTTCTCTGCCTGAAACACCTCCCATGTCACTCTTCATCTAACTAATTCCAAATCACTCATTAAAATTCAACTTGGATAGTTATTCATCAAGGTTCATCTCTGAACTTTTCTTGCACTAGTAAAGATTAAAGAGGGTTAAGATTTCTTAGTAGTTACATAACTTCTAATGAGAATCTTTATTAAATGTATTAATTTTTGTCCGCATTAGGCATAGCAGAGTGCCTGATACCTAGATGGAACTTTCTAAATGTTTATTGAATGCAAAGGGAGAAATATAGACAAAATTCAAATATTCAAACCCTCTGAGACAGCCACTTTTCAAATATTTTGAAAAGTTCTGGCTTACAAATATACAATACAAAATTAATGGAACCATAAGACATCCTTCTTAACAATTAGAGTACAGCCATATAATAGAATACTACCCAGCCATTAAATATGCTATTCTAAAAGAATATTTAAATCGCATGTGGGGATATTTACCACTTGTGGTTAGGTGAACAAAAAGGATACAAACTCTATCTATAGACTATGCCATTTTTGTAAAAGAAAAGTATAAATGGAAAGGTAAAATTTTGTAAGAATATACATCAAATGTTGATTTTTTGGGGGGCGGTAGATTATGATTTTTATTTTTAGTGGTTTGTTTATATTTTTAAACACAAATATTTAGTCTGTGATATAAAAGAAAGAATATTATAGGAAACAAATTCTTGAGAAGACTTTCAGGAGGAAGGTTCTAGGGAGGCACTTGTGCATTGGCTGGTGAACCAGCATAGAAGTGAATGTATGTCAGGACTGTACCATCCTCACACGGGGTGGAACATCCAGCTTAACAAGGGAATCGGGATGTGGTATGTGTGTTTGGTGGGAAGGGGCCACGGTAGTTTTTACCTTGTGTGCTTCATAATCTTTATGGCCCATGAGAAATACACAACAGAAGTTAAGGCTACCCAGGGGTTACCTTTTAGCCGTGAGAATGTTTTCTTTCTTCGTGTTTGTCTCCAAGAGGAATTCCTCCTCCAGATTTCCATAGTGTGATTCCCAACCTCAATCACAGCAGCTGCTGTGATCAGTAGGTCCACTCCCCAGGCAAAAACTCTGTTAAATGGTGTGGGGAACATAGCCACCTGTAGGGGTTTGTCCTACACTAAGGAAACATTATATAGGAATATCAGCATAATAGTTTAGGAACCAGGGGTAGCTTTATCTCACACTTTCACTGAGTATCTTACAAGTGTCCTTGACAAACACAGATAAACACATGGAAATGTTTCCTCCTTTGCTTCTGGGCCAGGAAGATCTTGAGAATACAAGTCAATATTTTGTGGAAAACTGATTTTCCTAGTTTCTGAAAGACTACTAACTTTTTAGGAAAAGAAAATAAATGGAATCAGGCTTCATGGAGGAGGATATGAAGAAGAACGTGAGCAGGAGAGATTTTGAGCTTAGTATTCAAAGAGACTGGAATTTTCAGGAATATACTTTTCCCTGGGAAGTTAGATTTCCCTGGAAGTCAGGCCATCTCTTCTTTCTCCACTTCCTGCTTCGAATCTTGGCTTCAATCAGACTGAGCTCTCCAGAGGTCTGGGGACGCCCCTGCCACCTGCCCTAACTCCTAGTGGCCAGTCTCCTGATGCTATGATGTCTCCGCTGATGTTAGAGAAAGATGCAGTCCCTGCCCCAGGCATCCCCAGGCCATTCTGTTAACCCATCACAGACGCCATCACAGTGCATTTGTTTTTCCAGCAAAACAAAAACAGCCTGAGCTTCTTAGAATTGGTACCATATATGTGGTTCACCTCTGTGTCTCAGCATCTCTGACAGTGCTAGACATCAAGTGGAGCTCAAAATATTTTCTAAAAATAGGCTTTATCTTCTAGAATGGTTTTAGGTACACAGCACAATTGGTAGGTGTTGACACCGATTTCCCATGTGCCCATAGCCCCACATAGGCATAGCCTCCCCACTGGCAGCATCTCCCACCAGAGAGATACATTTGTTATAATCAATGAACCTACGTTGACAAATCATTGTCACCCAGCGTCCATAGTGCACATGGAAGTTCATTCTTGATGCACGCTCTATGGGTTTGGATAAACGTATAGTGACATGCATCCACCATTATCGTGTTGTTCAGAGTAGTTCCATTGCCCGAAAAATCCTCCATTCTGCCGGCCCATTCCTCCCTCCGCCCTAACAACTGGCAACCAGTGATCTTTTTACTGTCTCCATAGTGTTGTCTTTTCCAGAGCACCATATAGTTCGAAAGCACACAGTCTGTAGCCTTTTCGGATTGTCTTCCTTCACTTAGCAATGTGCATTTAAGTTTCCTCCATGTCTTTTCATGGCTTTTCATGATAAAATTCTATCATCTGGATTTATTTATTCATTCACCTACCAAAGGACATCTTGGTGGCTTCTACATTTCAGCAAGTATGAATAAAGCTACTATAAACATGCATGTGCAGATTTTTGTGTGGAAGTCAGCATCCAGTTTCTTTGGGTAAATAATAAGGAGAATGCTGGATCGTTTGGTAAGAGCATGTTTCATTTCGTAAAAAGCACAACTGTCTTCAAAGCAACTGCCATTTTGCTTTTTACTCGGCAGTGAACAAGACGTACCTTGTTCCATGTCGTCAGTGTTCTTTCTCTCTTCTGGCCATTCCGGTGGTGGTTGTAGTGGTACTTCTTTTATAATTTCCGTTTCCTTGATCACATGATGTGGAGCTTCTTTTCAGGTGCTCATTTTCCATCCGTGTATCTCCTAGGTCACAGTGTCTACTAAGGTCTCAACTCATTTTTTAACTGGTCTCAACTCATTATTTTCTTATTGGTAAGTTTTAAGAGTTCATTGTGTATTTTCTCAGATATGTCTTTTACAGATGTTTTCTCCCGGTCTGTGGCTTCTCAGTCTCTTGATAATGTCTTTTTTAGAGCTGAAAATTTTAATTTTCATTCAGTCCAGCTTATCAATTGTTTCTCTCATGGATTGTGACTTTGGTGTTATTATCTACAAAGCAATCACTAACTCTGAGGCCTTCTGTTTTTTCCCTATGTGACTCTCTGTAAGTTTTATGATTTGCATTTTACATTTAGGTCTGTGATCCATTTTGAGTTCATTTTCATGAAGAGTGAAAGGTGTGTGTATAAATTCTTTTGCTGTTGTTGTTGTTGTTTGGTATGGGAATGTCTAGTTGTTCAGCACCATTTGTTGACAAGCTTCTCTTTTCTCCTTTGTATTTTTTCACCCCTTCATCAAAGATCAGTTAACTGGAACTGTACAGGTCTATTTCTAGGCTCTCTATTTTGTTTATTTTAGCATAATACAAAATTGTGGCATAAGTACATTATTTAACCTCCAAGTATTTGGGGAATTTCTAGCCATTGTTCTGTTACTGATTTCTAGTTTAATTATACTGTGGTCTGAGAGCAGACGTAAATAGTTTTAGAGCAATTAAGGTGTTTTGTGGCCCAATATGTTGTCTCTCCTTGGGTGTGTTCCACGTGAGCCTGAGGAAGATGTGTGTTCTGCTGTTGATGCATGAGGTCGTCTGCAGATGTCCACTATATCCAATTGCTGACTTCCACCATCACGCTACTGCTGAATCCGTTCATTTTTGATAGAGGGCTGCTGGACCCGTCAGCTGTGCTCATGGTTTAGCTCTTCTTTCTAGTGGTTCTATCAAGTTTTTACCTCAAGTTCTCCAATGCTCTTGTGTTATGTTGAGGATTGTTATGTGTTCTTGGAGAATTGATTTCTTCATCATTATATAATGCCCTTATTTTTTTTTTATTGAAAGATTCTTTATTGTTTTTTATTTATTTTTTTGAGAGAGAGAGGGAGAGACAGAGAGCATACTGGGGAGGGGCAGAGAGAGAGGGAGACATAGACTCTGAAGCAGGCTCCAGGCTCTGAGCTGTCAGTGCAGAGCCCGATGTGGGGCTCGAACTCACAAACTGTGAGATCATGACGTGAGCCTAAGTCAAAGGCTTAACCGACTGAGCCACCCAGGCACCCCATGTAATGCCGTTCTTTGTTCCTGGTAATTTGCCTTACTTTGAAATCTGCTCTGTCAAAGATCAGCATGTCCTGCTTTCCCTTGATTAGTGTTAGCGTAATACATCTTTCTCCATCCTTTTACTTTTAATGTAGATGTGTCTTTATATTCAAGGTAGGTTTCTTATAGAAGACATAACTGCATCTTGGTTTTGATCCACTCTGACAGTCTCTTTTTTTTTCAACGTTTTTATTTATTTTTGGGACAGAGAGAGAGAGACAGAGCATGAACGGGGGAGGGACAGAGAGAGAGGGAGACACAGAATCGGAAATAGGCTCCAGGCTCCGAGCCATCAGCCCAGAGCCTGACGCGGGGCTCGAACTCACTGACCGTGAGATCGTGACCTGGCTGAAGCCGGACACTTAACCGACTGCGCCACCCAGGCGCCCCTCTGACAGTCTCTTTTAATTCATGTGTGTAGACCACTGATGTTCAAAGTGATTTTGTCTATAGTTGGATTAATATTCAACTGTAGACAATGCAAAATCCAGATTTTATTGTTTTTGTTTGTTGTCCTTGCTCTTTGCTCCTGTTTTGTCTCCCACTGTTCTTCTGTCCTTTGTGGTTGTTGAGCAATTTATATGATTCTATTTTCTCACCTCTCTTAGCATATCAATTTTATTTCTTTAATTTTAATTTTAATTTTATTTAATTTTGGAAGAACACTTAATATGTGTCCTCTTCATGAATTGTTAATTACACAACATATTATTGCTGACTTATACTTATTTTTTACCCTTTTTTTAGTGGTTGCCCTAGACCTTATAACACACATTTATAGTTAATAGAAGTCCACTTTTAAAGTGCACAACACCATGGGTAGTTGTGAGTACTTCATAGTAACAAAATAATCCCAATTTCCCCCTCTTGTCTCTGTATCATTGCTGTCACTCAATTTGCTCATGTTTATGTATATAAGCATATATCTACACATGAGTGTACATGATCAAATACACTGTTGCTGTTATTATTTTAAAGAAACTGTTATCACTCAGATCCATTAAGAATAAGAAAAATAAAAGTTCTTATTTTACCTTTACTTACTCTTTCTCTAATGATCTTCCTTTCTCTGTAGATCCAAATTTCTGACCTATGTATATCATTTTCTATTTCCCTAAAAACACTTCTTTTAACATTTCTTGCAAGGCAAGTCTACTAGCAACAAATTCACTCAATTCTCAGTTTCTGTTTGAGAAATTCTTTATTCTCCTTCACTTTTGAAGGATAATTTCACAGGGTACAAAATTCTAGGTTGGTGGTTTGGGAAAACACTTGACAGGTTAACTGGCTAACTTTCAACACAAGATTTCACTTTACTCTTCTTGCTGGCAGGATACTAGAGAAGCTAGATATAATTCTTATCTTTGCTCCTCCACAGGCAAGGTGTTTTTCCCACTCTGGCTTCTTTCAGTATTTTTTACCTTGAATTTTCTGTAATTTGAAAATTAGATGCTTAGGTGTAGTTCTGGAGGCATTTATCTCATTTGGTGTTCTCTGAGATTTCTGGATCAGTGGTTTGGTATCTGACATTAATGTGGGGAAATTATGTGTCATTAATTTCTAAAGGTCTTCTTTTCCTTTGTCTCTTTCTTCTCCTTTTTGTATTCCCATTATGCCGAACTGCAGAATAATTCTTAGATATTCTGTTCTGATTTTTCCAGTTTGATTTTTTGTTTTGGAGGTTTCTGTTGGGATATTCTCAAGCAGAAAGTCCTTTCCCCAGCTGCTCCCAGGTTAGTGACAAACCCACCAAAGCCAGTCTTTATTTTTGTCATCATGATTTTGATCCCTAGCATTTCTTTTTGATTCTTTCTTAGAGTTTTCATCTCTCTTTTTACACTGCCATATGCTTTTGTATTCTGTGTACTTTCTCCATTAGTGCCCTTACTATATTAATCATAGCTCATAAATTCCTGGTCTCATAATTCCCAGATCCGTGCCATATCTGAGTCTCGTTCGGATGCTTGCTACATCTCTTCAAACTTTTGTTTTGCTTTTTGTCTTTTAACATATCTTGCAATTTTTTTAACTGTTCGTTGGACATGTCCTAGGTAAATGGAACTGTTACAAATAGGCTTTCAGTAATATGGGGCGGGGAGAAGCATTCTATAGTCCTGTGGTTAGATCTGTCTTTCGGTGAGCCTTGACCTCTAGGCTGTGAACCTGGCACAGTTTCTCAGTCTGCCCTTTGCCCCCTGGAGTGGAATGGGCAGCAGGAGCTAGAGCTGGGCATTTTCCTTCTGCCTGGTCACTTACAGTCTGGGAGAACACTGGCAGGTTAACTCTGGCTAACTAGTTTCTCCTGAGGGCAGACCTTATGAAGAAGAACAGAATGCTCTGTGTGTTTTAAAATGGTCCTTTTTTCCCCTCCCACTGCAGAAGGCACTGGGAGATTTTCCTCTGATATTCACTGTGAGAATCCGGTGGAATTTCGGGAGGTAAAATTCATAAACAAGCCCCCCCCCACCCCCTCCCCACCTCAGTAATTGAGTCCCCTGGAGTTTTTATTCCCCAGAATTATCCCTACTGTGTCTCCAGCAATTTATTTTATTTTATTTTATTTTATTTTGTTTTGTTTTGTTTTATTTTATTTTATTATTTTATTTTATTTTTAATAAATTTTATTTTATTTTTTTAAAATTTACATCCAAATTAGTTAGCATATTCTCCAGCAATTTATTAACTACAGTTCCTGTTTTCCTATCTCAGTACTGGATCCCAGGGAGGTTTCTGCCCTGTCCACTTGTGATTCTCTGGACATTTGCCCTATAACCTCCCTGCCTGTATGAATCTAAGAAGAATAATTGATGTTTCAGTTTTCTCAGTTTTTTCCTTGTTAGGCTGAAGTGATAACTTCCAACACTTTTATGTGTTGGACCAGAAACTGAGAGTCTCAATACATTAAAAAAAATGAGAACTGTCTGGATTTGGATTTGAGGGGATAATCAGAGATATACAGACAGATAAAATTAAAAATAATTTTTCCCAAGCTGAAAAAAAAACAAACATTTTTTTGATCTGACTTAAAATTAACTCCTAGAGTTGACTTCCCTATTTCCACTGCCTATAGCAAAAAGAGAGGACCCACTGGAGGAAATGTGTTATAAAAATAAACTTTCTCTGTGACTGACAGAAACTGAGTTATCTTTGGAATGTAAAGCCTTTTCAAATGTATTTCAGGAATATCTTGGTATTATTCAGCTGGGAAAAAACAAATTTTCTCTCTCCATAGTTCCCTCCAATTCCCAGGGGCCTTCTAGGGCAGAATCACAGACTAAAAATAGCTCAGACTAATTTAGGCTCACTTAGGCAAGCTATTTACTCTGTTGCACATAGTTTTTTTCCCCCTCTTCAAACATCTAGTCATTCCATTAAGGCTCTGAAAACATGTACATGGTCTGAACAAGACTGCTGCACTTACTGAGTCACTTCCTTGAAAGTATTTGTGTCTCCAATTGTATTTTAATGCACACCATTGTTATGTTAAAACCATCAATCCTTTATCATCTGCCTACTTACTAAACAACATATTCAATTATGCA
The DNA here is from genome assembly GCF_028749965.1 of Puma concolor. Classification (NCBI taxonomy): domain Eukaryota; kingdom Metazoa; phylum Chordata; class Mammalia; order Carnivora; family Felidae; genus Puma; species Puma concolor. The sequence continues at coordinate 116,508,726 of NC_141676.1, forward strand.
AACACATTCGTAACATCTCAATATTTTGGTTCCAACTAAAGAAAATTAAATAATTTTACACATTTTTCCTGTCTTTAATTTCTGGTTTTATAGATCACTCTATATTGTGCATTTGAGTCCGTATGGTTCTGTGTTTTTTATTTCACAAATATACATTAGAGTGAAGATGCCTCTTTCATTTTCTTTCTGGCACACTATGATGATCATTAATTCTTCATCCGTGCTTAGATTTCTTACTCCTTATTTTTTCTGAGTTGTTCCTTCAAATTCTCCAAAACATTTCTCTTCTTTCTAATTCCTACTATAGCTTTTTATGAAAATCCAGATTGTGATTCTCTCTCTGTGTGTGGGATAGCTGGAAAGATTAATGGCAAGTGTGTACTTTCCATGGTTAAGTACTTTCTGGTTAAAAACTCTCAATCACATCTTAAGTAACTATTCTATCTTCTAGTAACTTCTTACTTCCTCAGCCTTATCCCAACACATATCAGGTTCTAGTGCATTATATTTTGCTAAATTGATAAATATTCAAGTGGTTGAATCCGTAAGATTCAAGGCATGCTTTTGAGGTGGCAGATAGCCCTCGAATACAAACCATATGCCGGTCACTATTCCAGGCACTAAAGATTCAGTGGTAAGATAGAAAAAGTCCCTGCACTCATGGATCTCATAATCCAGTCCGGAAGACAGCCAATTCCATGCTGTAAAGAAAACCGGGGAAATAGGTTAGAGAGATGTCTTGAATTTCTCTTTCACAGATGCACTATTTTAACTATTCAGGGAAGCCTTCCCTGATGAAATAACAATCAAGCAGAGATGGGGATGAAGGCAAGAAGTGGGCTGTGCAGATATCTGCAAGGGAGGGCTTCTCAAGGGGGAGGGAGCAGGAAGGACAAAGGCCCTGAGGCAGAAGCAGGTATGTTAGGGGAGGAGTAGAGGAAGTGGGAAGCATTTGCAGCTCTGAGGGAATCACATCTGCTAACACCCCGGCCAAAGGAAGTCTTCCTCAGGGTCAAAAGGTGAGGAAATCAACCACCTCTTCAGTGGGAGGCTCTGCAAAGTCACGTGGCAAACGGATGAGAAGCAGGTGAAAAATTGCACGGATCTTAGAAAATCTTTACCCACATCCAGAATTATTCACTTAGAATAAAAACCAAACACAGGAAATAGACAAGTGATCTTTTGAGTTTTCTCCTTGAAATTATTAATGCAGTAAATAACTTGTTTGATTTTTAAATATTAAACCCCCTTTTATTCATAGGATAAAGTCAAGTTTGCTCACAATGTACCTGATTTTTAGGTATTTGTGTTTTTGGCTCGCTCACATGTGTCTGGACTTCTGGAGATCTGTGAGTGCACAGCAATGAAGGAGATTGACCTGTAGTTTTCTGTCTTACATTATCCAGGTTGTTCTGATAGTAAGACTAGGTTGGTCCTGTAAACATAATTGGAAAACGTACCCTCTTTTACTTTCTGTGAATGAGTTAGTTTAAGACTAGATTCATTGCTTCTCAATATGCTCAGTAGAATTTTCCAGTGGAGTCATTTGGCACCATTTTCTTTATCAGACAGTTTTTTTTTTTTTAATTTTTTTTCAACGTTTTTTATTTATTTTTGGGACAGAGAGAGACAGAGCATGAACGGGGGAGGGACAGAGAGAGAGGGAGACACAGAATCGGAAATAGGCTCCAGTCTCCGAGCCACCAGCCCAGAGCCCGACACGGGGCTCGAACTCCCGGACCGCGAGATTGTGACCTGGCTGAAGTCGGACGCCCAACCGACTGCGCCACCCAGGCGCCCCTTTATCAGACAGTTTTAAATGCTGATTCAATTTTTTGTAATATAGGACTGGTAAGAGTTCCTATTTCTTCTTGTGTTAGTTTTGATAAGATGCCCTTTTCTCGGAATTTTTTCAGCTTTCACACAGGCATAACCTTGTTTATAATATTTTCCCATGATTCTTAATATCTGTAAGGTTGACACAGGGGAACCAAAGGGACCCCCTGAAAGACAAAGGTTTGTTAGTTTGTTTTTTCTTGCTCCTTCTCCAGGTTCTATTTTTGCCAGGACCTGTACCGCCACTCTACACATGCCTCGAATGCAAACAGTGCCATGTCCTCCTTGTGAGGGACAAGGAGTTAATGATTCTGTAGAAGACGGCACATCTAAAGAAAGACCAGGTGAGAATGACCAGACAAAGCCATCGCATGCGTATTCCAGACCGCCAGAGCTAGACAACTCAACACAAGACCCCCGGCTTCAGGTAGTAAGTGACTTAGGATGGATACCTGGACCTTGTCCTCGTTCTGACCGGGTCCCGGATGCCTGAGAGGACATGTGCGCCAGACTGTCATCAGTAAAAGTCCCAGATCCTGAGCGAAGATGAGACTCATGCTCCTTTCCTTTCTGTGTCCCCTTGATGGTCCGCCTATACCTGCTCTCTTCTGTGTCTTCGACAAACACAGCTCTCACCTCCTGCTGGCTCATGTCTGATTTCCGTCCTGCATGCAGCCAGTCACCGTCTTGGCTGGTCCTGCAGGACCCCACCTCCTTGGGTCCTCAAACCATCCTGATGCTGCATCAAGATGTGCAGTGATATCTCCATTTGCAATTCTAGAAATTGCTTCCTTTTGCCTTTTCTTTGTAAGTCTTACATTAGGTTTACCAACTTCATTAATTTAGAAAAACTGGATTTTTTTAATTTTATATTTTTCATAATTGAATTTTATTCCTTTGTTTTCTGTTGTCATTATTTCTTTTCTTCTACATTCTTTGGGTTTACTTTGCTTTTGTTTTTATTACATCTTGAAATGGATGCCTTAGGTCACTAATTTTCACCACTCTGCTCATTACAACTTTTGGATTTAGAGATAAATTCCATAGGGGCGCCTGGGTGGCGCAGTCGGTTAAGCGTCCAACTTCAGCCAGGTCACGATCTCGCGGTCCGTGAGTTCGAGCCCCGCGTCGGGCTCTGGGCTGATGGCTCAGAGCCTGGAGCCTACTTCCGATTCTGTGTCTCCCTCTCTCTCTCTGCCCCTCCCCCGTTCATGCTCTGTCTCTCTCTGTCCCAAAAATAAATAAACGTTGAAAAAAAAAATTTTAGAGATAAGTTCCATAAATTCTGCTTTAGTTTCATCCCTCAAATTGCAGAACGTATTTGTGTTTGTATGATAGGATGGGCTATTAATCTGGTATCAGCACAGTGAAGAGTTTTTTTTCACTCATGTGTGAGTGTATGGTGGGTTTCACTGACCCAGCTCCACTCAAGGAACCAGGCTCCTTCCGTCTTACAGTGACACCAAGCATCATGGACAGAGCCACTGTAGAAGAGACTTAATAGTAGGAGGGATTTGTGGCTAGGTCTACAGGTGGTATATATAGTTCCCACCTCTATTCCATTGGTTAGTGTTCGGGCTACTATTGCTGTGTAACTAAGCACCCCAAAACTTAGTAGCATGAAATAACCATTTTATTCCATTCACTAATTTTGTGCATCAGGTATTCCGTAAGACTCGCTGGCTGGGAGTCACTTCAAGGCTAAGGGCTGAAATCGGGAATATCTTCACACATATGGCTGGCACTGGGACTTTTCACCAGAATACCTCCAGGGAGCCCTTCCCCATGGGCCATTCTTCACAGCATGGAGACCTCGAGGTATATGGACTTCTAACCGACTGACTTCAAATACATGTGACCCAGGAGAACTAAATGGACACAGTGAGGCCTCTTGTATCTTGCCTTAGAGCTTAGGTGTCATTTTAATGGCCAAGAGTGAGTTGTTAGAGTTGATCCCAATTCAAGGCAAGGGGACATAGATATCATCTATCAGTTGGAAGAGTGTCAATTAGTGTGCAAAAATGTTCAGAATTCCTCATAGCTAGTTACGTGGCTCCAACATAACTCACAAATGTTTTCTTACGTGCTCAGAAAGAGGAAAATGAAATTGGGTTTGGTGAACATATTACAAGTAGATACAGCAGCATTTTTATCGTTTATTAAAAACCCTATTCTAATTTCCAGTTTTAAATTTATTTTTGAGGTGGGGGGAACGGCAGAGAGAGGGAGAGAGACTCCCAAGCAGGATCCATGCTGTCAGTGCAGAGCCCCACACGGGGCTTGAACTCACAAACTGTGAGATCATGACCTGAGTCAAAATCAAGGGTCAGATGTGCAACCAACTGAGCCAGCCAGGCACCCCTCTAATTTTCATTATAAGTTTCTCTTTGCTATTTTAATATTCCAGGTGTATTTATAAGGAGTGTCCTCTGTAGCTTGTCTAGCACAAACTTTTTTATGAATAACCAAATAACACATAGTCTAGACTTTGTGGACCACATCTGGTCTTTGTCACACATTTGTCCTTAATTTCATTTTTTCACAACTCTTTTAAAATGTGAACGCCATTCTTACATCACATTTCATTCACAAACAGGCTACCGACACAGTCTGGCTCAGTTTGCTTGTCCATCTATAATGTGTTGTTATGTTTGATTACTAGGTCAAGTTTGCCAATCTATTCATATCTTTCATATCTTTCAGTAAAAAAGATTTCCCGTATCACATATGAAAAGAGACATGTTAAAATCTCTGAGATGGTGGATTTCTGTTTGTAGATCTGTTACTTTTTGTTTTATGCATTTTGAGGTCTTATTATTGAGAATTGTTATACGAGAAATTACATCAGTCATATGTCCATGGAAAAATGACATTTATGCAAAAACACTAATAAGGACCCTATGTATTATTATGTGGAAAAAACCCTCTAATGCATTCATGTTAATGCCAAACCCTCAACCAATTTCCTAAAATGTTACTAAAACACAGTAAAGAACTTATTCATAAGTATCTGTAGTCTTTATAAACTAACATGTTAGGGTACAAAATGTTTGAAATATAACTTCCTAATCACCAGACACCTAATTTATTTGTTAACCAATATCTGCTTTGTATAAAGTAACATAATTTCTTTTAGCACCAAAAATATCTCACAACATTCCCTTTGTTGATGCTGAATGCTTTTCAAAACATCTACTTTAAGAGCACAAAAAGAATGTCATAGATCAGTATCTCTTGTGAACATTGGTGCAAATCCTAAATAAAATACTAGAGAGCAAAATCATACACCATATTTAGGAAGTAATATATAATAATCAATTGGGATTTATTCTGGTACTGCAAAATGGTCCAATAGTAAGATATCCATTCATATAATGGACCATATTAATAAATCTAAGAAGAAAAATCATATAATTATCTCCATAGTTGCTTAGAAAGCCTTTTTGAAAAAAAATTGAAAACTTCCAGAAAACGGGAATTGATGGATATTTTCTTACACACACACACACACACACACTTCACACGCTTGTTTTTTTTTAACACACTTGTTTTTTTTTAATGTTTATTTTTGAGAGACAGAGAGAGAGAGAGAGACAGAGAGCATGGGGGAGGGGCAGAGAGAAAGGGAGAAAGAGAGACAGAATCTGAAACAGGCTTTAGGCTCTGAGCTGTCAGCACAGAGCCTGACGTGGGGCTTGAACCTATGAACTGTGAGATCATGACCTGAGCCGAAGTCAGATACTTAACCACTTAACCGACTGAGCCATCCAGGTGTTCCCCCCTCCACTTGTATGTAGTTAAATACCTGCATATATTTAGTCTACTATTTTAAAGTGCACTGGTCTCATTAACCAATGGGATTAGGCAACAGGAAATAGCTAGAGTCATAGGAATTTGAAAAAAAAATAGAAAAGCTATCTCTAGTTCAAATGATATAATGGTATTGTTAGAAAATTCTAAATCATGTGTGATAAACTAAAACAATAAACGAGTTCAGGAAGGTATCCAGATGTAAAATGAACACAGAAATTAATGGATTTCTTGTCAACAAAATAACTGTTTAGATAATATAATGGAACATTAACCATATCTAAAATAGGGGGATAAAAATTTTTAAACCTAGGAATGTTCTTCACAAGAAGGAAAGTAACTTTAGAACAATTCTGCAAAACATAAGTAGACCTGAGCAAATAAAAAAGACATCCCTTGTATTTGGATATGATAACTCTGAATCACAAATATGTCAGGTTTGCTTGAATTAATTTATAATTTTATTTATTTTTTTTTTAATTTTTTTTTCAACGTTTATTTATTTTTGGGACAGAGAGAGACAGAGCATGAACGGGGGAGGGGCAGAGAGAGAGGGAGACACAGAATCGGAAACAGGCTCCAGGCTCCGAGCCATCAGCCCAGAGCCCGACGTGGGGCTAGAACTAACGGACCGCGAGATCGTGACCTGGCTGAAGTCGGACGCTTAACCGACTGCGCCACCCAGGCGCCCCGAATTAATTTATAATTTTAATGTGAACTCAATAAAAATGCCAGAAAGTGTTATTTTTTGTTTGTTTGTTTGTTTGGATTTTTTTTTTTTTTTGGAGTTAGAAAAACTGATACCAAAGTTCATGTGGAAAAATAAGCATACAGGAATAGCTAGGGAAATAGAGAAGGGGAAAGCTAAGAAAGGTCGTATCTAAAATCCCTGGGACAGGGGCGACGTTGTTTTTTTTTTGTTTTTTTTTTGTTTTTTTTTTTTTTTTGTTTTTTTTTTCAGTTTTTATTTATTTTTGGGACAGAGAGAGACAGAGCATGAACGGGGGAGGGGCAGAGAGAGAGGGAGACACAGAATCGGAAACAGGCTCCAGGCTCGGAGCCATCAGCCCAGAGCCTGACGCGGGGCTCGAACTCACGGACCGCGAGATCGTGACCTGGCTGAAGTCGGACGCTTAACCGACTGCGCCACCCAGGCGCAGGGGCGACGTTTTTAACAAATGCTGCTGGGGTGAGTGGATAGCCATGTGGAAGAAGAGAAGAGTGAATCCGTCTGTCACCCCTTACGACAGCACAAACTCTAAAATGGAGCAGATACACAGATATAAAGATCAAATCATACACGAGCTAAGAAGGGTTAACTTTCCCTGTGCCCACGCAATCCAACTATGACTCAAAATCCAGATTTGATAAGATTTTAAAAAGCGGCACCACTGTCTTTTGGCCCTCGAGGGAGGAATCATGGGTTAATTGAACTGCTGTTTCCCTATGAATAATGGGTTATTTTCCACTGGCTTCCTTCAGGATCATCTGTCTTTGGTTTTTAGCAGTTCAACTACGATGTGCCTACTTCTATAACACAAATTAAATTTCTGTAAGCCTCAGGGCGTCTGGGTGGCTCAGTTGGGTGCACGTCTGACTTTGGTTCAGGTCATGATCTTGTGGTTTGTGAGTTCGAGGGGCAGCCCCTCGTTGGGCTCTGCACTGACAGTTCAGAGCCGGGAGCCTGCTTCGGATTTTGTGTCTCCCTCTCTCTCTCTCTCTGCCCCTCTCCTGCTCGCGCACTGTCTCTGTCTCTGTCTCTGTGTCTGTCTCTGTCTCTCTCTCAAAAATAAACAAACAATAAAAACATTTTTTTTTTTTGTTCTGTAACAACTATTAACTCTAGACAAGATACAAAAAACACACAAAGGCACTGAGGGTGAATGAATAATTTAGTCAGGATTTCTTGAGAGAAAACTTGGAAGAAGAGGCCCACATGGAATAAGTTTTTCCCTTTTATAGCTTTTATTTGGGGACAGGCCAAGCAGCCACCAAGGACGGGGGGTAAACCCCGGCATCTAGAGTGCTCACAGCCTGTGCAACAGAGCCCAGAATTCAGGGCAGTTTCAGCAGCTGAGAAGTGGAGGGAGATTCCTGAACGGGGAGCCAGGGTGGGGTGATTCCCAAGTTCTGTGAGTAAACTCTGACCAAGTCTTTGCTGACCCTGTGCTGTGCACATAAGGACCAGACACAAAGGGTTAAGTAAATGTGGAAGAACCAAACTGTGATTTGAACTGCCAAACAGGAGAAACAGCCTGCAATTTAATTTCAGTCAAATAAATTGCTTTCGAGGCAAAAAATATCAGACTTTTTCTAGTCTGCAAAACATAATATTCCAGAGTTTTCCCAGGATACAATCCAAAATTAATTAACATGTAAACCATTACTTATTAGCAGTAATGGTCCAGATGTTGGGGTGAGCAAGCCAGGGATTCAAAGGGGCCGCTCCAGCTCCACACGGAGTGAGGGGAGATGTTGGTAGACCTGCGCTGGGGGTGATACAGCATCTGAAATTTGAGAGTCGCTGCATGGCTTTCACAGAGGAATTCAGATGACAGAGGAAAAGAATAGAGAATATCTAATCTGAAGAAGAAGAAACAAGACCGAAAGAAAATAAGCAGAGCTTTAGGAATCACTGGGACGATATTGAGTAGAATAACTTATCTGCATCTGGAGTCAAGGAAGGAGAGGGGAGGATGGCTCAGAAAAAGGTATTTGAACACATAATCTCCCAAATTTTATCCAAGTACACTGAGGCACCGTGTGTGTGTGTGTGTGTGTGTGTGTGTGTGTGTGTGGTATTCCTAGCCGGTAAGTAGTACTTCAATCTAATGATGAAGAAATGCCAGACAAACCCAAACTGAGGGACATTCCACAGAAATAAATGACCTATGCCTTCGAAATGCCAATGCCATGGAGAAGACAAGCTGAGAAACTGTCCCAGATCAAAGGAGACTAAACAGACGTGCCACATAAGTGCAGTGTGTGTGCCTGCCCTGGATCCTGGACCAAACAAAACTGCCAAAAAGGACATTCTCAGAATAATTTGCAAAATCAGATTAAGATCAGAAGATTGACAAGGGAATGATATAATATTAAAATTTCTGGTCATGATAGCTGTATCTGAATATCCTTGTTCTTAGGAAATTCACATTGAGATATTTTGGGGTATAGGGGTATGAAATCTTCAATTTCCTATCCAGTGGATGAGAAAAAATGTAACGGGATTGTAGAGCGATGATGATGTACCAAATCTGGAAGATAAATAAAAATGTAATAATTGGTGAATATAGGTAAAAGATAAATGTGAGTTCTTTCCACTTTTTAGAAACTTTTCTATAACTTTTCATTTGAAATTATTTAAAAATTAAAACTTTAAAAGAGATGAGAAATCAAACCATACCTATCACAGCAAAACCAAATCCTGTCACAATAAACTTCCCTACTTCTCAAAAAAAATCTACTTGTGATTTTTGACAATGTCCCACCAATGGTATGTGAAATTGTATCAGTATACATAACACATAATTTTGTTAAAGACGAGGTGTTCACTCTAAGGAGGGCTTACAAATACAAACGTCCCTAGCAAGTGCTGGCTGCCATTGGCTGTGTCCCAGTCCCACAACGGAAGAGGCTGAGCTGTGAAGAGTATCAGAAAGTCTGCAGATGTGACGAGAGCCCACAGTCCTCCGGTTTAGAGATTCCTCGGCAGTGAAGAGGCTGCTGCTTCTCATTCCCAAACAGGGAACCGTGACGTTGTGACATTACTGAACCCACAGAGATGTATAACTGTGTCGTATACAATCACGGGTCAAATCCCAGGTGTGTACATCCCTGATGGGTTTAGGGGGGGCAGGAGTGAGGGGTGAGGGGCTCCTCAACCGAAGCCTGAGGACTGCAGGGCTCTGCTCTTGGGAGGAGAGCGAGGAAGGAAGGGGGCAGGAGACAATGGAATGAAATGTGGCCGAAATAAGAAACGCAGCCCCCAAAAACATGTGTGTGATTACTGGCCCGTGAAGCTGATCGGAATCAAATGGGAAGACATTTTCTGAATTTTGAGAGGCGAGTTCTGCCAAAGGACCCATGAGCCACAGTAATGCTGGGACTTTCAATCCCGTCCTCTTTGCACGCCCTCCAGGGACACAGTGGTTTGGGCGGGTGGCCTTAGCACAATTCTCATTATATATATTACATTTAATACACCCAGATGTAAATCTTTGCTTTTATTAGTCAGTTCTTTTGGTGAATCCTTAGAATGGCATTCTCCACCTGAAGATTAAACATTAAAAAAGAAGTTCACCTGAATCTAGAGGTTTTATGGTTTTTAAAATTTAATGCATCCCATTATTTATATTCTTTTTTTAAATTCTATTTATTTACTTACAGAGAGAGCAAGCACGAGCAGGGGAGGAGCAGAGAGAGGCGGGGAGAGAGAGAATCCCAAGCAGGCTCTCCGCTGTTAGCACAGAGTCTGACGTGGGGCTTGAAATCATCAACTGCGAGATCATGACCTGACCCGAGATCAAGACTTGGACGCTCAACAAGTGAGTCTCCCAGGCACCCCTGGATCCCATTTCTTTTACGGCAGAGATGGAGACAGAAATTTCTTTAATTCAATATGGATTCATTTCCCCCAGTGAGTTAAGATAGGTTCTACATCATACTATAAAATCTTTTGTATCCTGAAGTCTTTGACTGAACTTTCTATTCTAGTCTTTTAATGTTTCTATTTTGTGAATACCAAGCTATTTATTGTGGCTTTACTAAATCATTTAATGTTTTATACAGCAAGTTCCTTTCATTGCTTTTTAAAAATGAATTTACTTGCTTTTGTCACATTTATTCTTAGAAAAAATAAATGAGAGAAAACCCATCCACAGAAGGGAAATACTGAAAATACTACATCCTAAAGTCATCTACAAACTTAATTCCAGTCTCATCCAAGTATCAGTAAAATGTATAATTTATGTACACTTTGACTCATTTTTTTTTTAAAGCTTTACAATTTTCTTTACATAGGTTTTGTAATTCTTGGTTAAATTTATTTCTATTTATTTTATATTTTGTAGCCTTTACTATGTTTTGACTGGCTATTGCTAGCATTAGGAAAACCACTGAATTTTTTGTTTTCCTTTATTCTCTAACATTGTTCCAAACACATTTCTTATTTCTCAGTTTTAATAGTTTTCAGTTAAAAATCTTAATTTTTTTAACAATTACATCATCTGTCAACTAATAGGTTTATATTCGTCTTAAAACCTTTTATCTTATTTATTTATCACATTATATTTATCATATTGTAGAAGTTCCTAGTTAATGAGTAACAGTAATGTACAGTCAGATCTTTATCTTATTCCTTATGTTGATGGGAGCATCTCTAGTATATCTTCCTGTTGGTTTTATCTGAAATAGGTATTCTTCACCATGGTAATGATGTGTCTGTTACTCTTAGTGTACAAAGTTTTTTATTTTAAACATACATTAGGAGTAGATATTAGAATTTTATCAACTGTAAATTTTGGATCCATGAAAATGATTTTTACATTTTGTACTTTTTCTTAAAGGATTTTAGTGTTTTGTTTTTTTTTAGTGTTTCTTTAATTTACCACAGTTGGCATTCATTAACTTTAGCATACACTTAGCATATGTAGAAAATTGAGGTCCAGGCTGTATTTGAATACTTCCAGTGATAGGAAAATAACTACCTGTAAAGGAGCTCCATACGTTCTTAATACATCCTTATTTACAAAACCTGGGTGACACTGACCCATAAATCAGCAGTCTTCTCAACAGTCTCCTGACTACGAACCACTCCTCTGTTACCTGGCTCATATTTTCAAATTTTGGTGCCAAATATATTACACGATGTCCTTGTTCAATAGTTTACTGAAAGCATTCCAAAAATTCTACCAAAGAAAAGTTAATTTAGTCCAACATGACTTGTTCTAAGTGAAACCATGGTAATCACAAGTGCTTACAAAATACCCATTGGGGACACCTGGCTGACTCAGTTGGTTAGGCGTCTGACTCCTGATCTTGGGTCATGTCATGATCTACAGTCATGGGATCAAGCCCAGAATCAGGCTCTGTGCTGACAGTGCAGAGCCTGCTTGGGATTCTCTCTCTCTCCCTCTGTCTCTGTCCCCTGCCACCTCCTGTATGCTCTCTCTTTTGCTTTAAAAATAAGTAAACACTAAAAAAAAAAAAACTTCATCCTTTATTTAAAAAAAATACCATAGAGGGCACCTGAGTGGCTCAGTCGGTTAAGCCTCTGACTTCGGCTCAGGTCATGATCTCATGGTTTGTGAGTTCAAGCCCCACACTGGGCTTGCTGCTGTCAGTGTGGAGCCTGCTTGAGATACTCTGTCCCCCTCTCTCTCTGCCCTTCCCTCTCTCTGTCTCTCTTTCTCTCTCAAAAATAAACATAAAAAAATGCCTATATAGTAATGTTAGGATTCTGGACATCTATGTTAAGCTCAAATTAAAGCAAAAAAAACCAAACAGGTTGCTAATATTTCATATGTTCCTAACATTAATAAAGTTTTAGCTGTAGCAGGGATATTAATTTTTTTAAATGTTTATTTTTGAGCTACAGAGAGAGACATGACATGAGTGGGGGAGGGCAGAGAGCGAGGGAGACACAGAATCCGAAGCAGGCTCCAGGCTCTGAGCTGTCAGCACAGAGCCCCACGCAGGGCTCAAACTCACAGACCGCGAGATCATGACCTGAGCCAAAGTTGGGCACTCAACCACCCAGGCACCCCTGCAGCAGAGATATTAAATGTAGTTATTATAATCCGTTACTTTAAAAATTAAGATACAGAGGTTCAGAGATGTAGCACCTGTAATTATTTCACTCAAATGTTAATTTACACAAGGCCTTCACTGATAGAAGATCAGGCGTTTTGAAGTTTGTAGGGTGTTTTTGTTTTTCCCTCTGTGGATTCTACACAAGTTAGGAGTCAGAACTCAGGGTCTGCATACCTTAAATTATCCAGATGAATTGCTGACTCAACCATTACTTGTAGCAGTTGGCCAGCTAACCCCAAACTGCATTTCCCAGCAAAGCTCTGTGTCAGTGGCTTCCTCTCAGCCCCAGCACCTCATAATCTGTAGCCGCCCCAAGTCTTCCATGTGACCCCTTCCTAGCTTCTTCTCGAGTCATTAAGCATCTCATAATGTTTTCTCAGCCTTTTGTCCCTGATGCCAGAGGCAATTCTGTTTTCTTTCCCTTTGGGCTCTTAGCCTGTGACCCTCTAGAGGGCAACCCTTTTCTTATTCATTTTGCCTCCAGTGACTTGTCAAAATACTGTTATAATAATTATGCCAGATTTTAAAAAGTTAACCAATAATCAAACAGTGCAGATGTATGCAATGAGTTGACAGTCCTTTCTTAATGCATCCCTCCTGCCCCCATAGAGGTACAAAGCCCACCTTCATCCCCGTATCTTGGAGTTACAACTGAATGTTCTGTTTTATCTCCGTACCATCAACATACTACAAAAACACATGAAATTACATGATACTTTTTAACTCTGTGAGAATCCTTAATTCTTCACTCATCCGACAGGTTTTCACTTTGAGAACTATCGTTTTTCATTCACCCAATTTTCTTCACTGGTCTAGATCTACTCAACACTGCTGCACTTGATTAAAACATGTTAATTAGCTGAGAAGTTGTCTTGTCTTCTTGTTCCACCATGTTTTTTAATGTAATTGAAGAGACAAAACTTCATAGATAACCATACACACAGAAAGAGATAGATGAGCCCGCAATAATCATATATCCATTTGCTGATAAATAAATGAAGCAGAAGGAGATCAAACGTCTTCTCTGCAATCACAAACTTTCAGTTAGGGGATTGGTTAAAATAAGAACACATGCTATCAGACTACTAATATTAACTTCTTCCTAGTCCCTCGTGAAGCCCTTCAGAACCTCCCAATCCTGTGTGCACTGCCTTTCTCCACCTGTGAAGATGGGGATTTACTGGTCCAGTAGTCAGTGTTTGTCAAATAGTAGGGAAAAGCATGTCTGTGTTGCAAAACAATAAACTGATGTCACATTGTAAGTTTAGGGTAATAATTTTTTTAGTGTGAAGGTTGGTACCTGAGAATGAAAAACAGTGTGATGAGAAAAGGCACAAACAGCTCAACTAACTGTAACAGCAAAGTAATTCTGTCCCAATTTTTTTTTTTTTTAAGTTAAAGACTAGTACTTCAACTAACGACATCGGTCTTCTCCAACTTTGTTTTGACTCACAGACTTTGAGTCAGGTTGAAAACATGGGAATATTACTTCCCCCACTAAATTGTTTCCCACCCTTGATGTTTCTAAGCAGACTACCTTGGCGCTATTTAAATTAAACATTAACTAATTCATTCAAGTATCAAAGCTGTTGAATTCTTACAGATAGTATTCACCATAAACAAACACATTTCAAGCAGAGTGTCTTATTGCTATGTATAATCACCAGAAAACAATAAAAATTTTAAATCATGGCTCCAGATGTTGAGAGATCAAAAAGAGATTCTTAAATCAGGAACAATACACTTCAGAATGACAGAGGTTAGTTTTTCTGGGTAAAGGTGCTTTTAGTGGTCAAGAATGTTTTCTTATTTTCTTGGTCTACACTTTGTCTGTCCGTCCATCCATCCATCCCACATACCTGTGCCAAACACAGGCTGAGGCCCTCGAGAGACACTGCTTCCCAGCCTCTCTGAGCTTTAGTTCCTAGTGTGCTGGCAGAGTCAGATATTCTGAATTTGTTATCTTTCCCCCTCGATCAAGTTGATTGCTTTTGCTCACGCTTCCAATATGCACTGCATTGCTTACCTGTTCGTGGGAAGCGAAGGTACCTTTCCTCTGGAATTTCAGACAGTCTGGCTGTCTTCAATCCAATTGTAATGGGCTTCTGATCTTCTCAAGTCCGGCTCCTCCTCAGGTCTCTTCACCTAACTGGCACCTCCTCTAAGAGGTCTCCTTTAACCACCTAACCTGAAATAGTCCCAGTTAGTATCACATCAACCTTATTTTCATTGTAGGCTTTGTCTGGTACTTTTCATTTGCCTGTTTACTCTGTGTCCTTTTCTTCCATGAAAGCTCTTTGAAGGCAGATAGGGCCCTTATCAGGCAAATTTACCTCTGAATCCTAAAATGGTGCTTGACACACAGCTGCCATTGATTAAATACTCATTGAATGAATGAGTCGATGGATTCCTAATTGACTACTGCTTCAACTACTACAGATATGGATTCATCCTTACTGAGAAGCTTTCTCACATCTGTGAAGACTAAATCAGCATTTAAAACTCAGTCTTAACATTAAAAACAGTTTAGAAATGTGGGGAACATCTGGCAGAGAAATAATTTCAGCATTTGCAGTGATGGAAGGAAAGGTTTCCTCTGAAGTAAGCAGCTTGTTGTCCTCTTTATCGTATCATCAGAAAATGCCTGCCTATTTTTGTTGGTTTGCTCAGGAACTGTGCACATCTGGTGTTGGGAACACGGAACGTTGTTCATTTTAAAGTAAAGCGTTGCAGTAACTCCAGGGGTTGGGAATAGGAGAGAAAATGCTTTAAGAAAATGAAGACAATCTGGAGAAAGGAGAGGGTCTTGTCCTCTAAAAAAAAAAAGTTCCTTTGGTTCTACAAGAAACTTACCTAAAGGAACTTCTAGAAAGTTGTCAATATGTATGATTTCGAAATAAGCGGACTTTTAGGGGGGAGAAAGAGAGAGAAAGGAAGGAAGGAAGGAAAGAAAAAAAAGAGAAAAACAAGGAAAGAAAGAAAAAGTCAAAGAAAGAAAGAAGGAAGGGGGAAAGAAGAGACGGAAGGAAGGAAAGGGAAGGGAAGGAGGGAGAGAGGAACGAATGAAGGCGGGAAGAAGGAGGGAATGAAGGAGGGAGGGAGGAACGAATGAAGCTAAGCAGGCGGCAGGAGCACGCGGCTGTCCCGCCCCAACCCTCTCCAAGAGCCGGGTTCGATCCCTTTAAAGGAGGGGGCGGCCGGGAGGACGTGGGCGCAGGGCGGGCGTCCGGTCGGCATGGTAACTCGTGGGTCGGGCCCCGCGCCCGCCTCTGCTCGCTCCGCCCCCCCCACCTCCCCCCCCCCCCCCACCGCGGGGCCCCCTCTCCGGCCGCGCTCCGGGCGGGGCCCCCGCTGCGCCCCCAGTGCTGACTCGCCCCCAGGCCGGCCTGGAGCCGCTGGCGGAGCTCGGAGCCGCGCAGCCCGCACGCCCCCCCTGCACTTGGTCCCCGCGGCGCCCCGGCCAGCGGGTCCCGGGCCGGCCATGAACCGGAGCCCCGCGTTCGCGCCCCGGAGGGCCGGGTCTCCCCGGAGGGCGGCTGGGGTCGGTGCACGGCGCCAGGAGAGCCGGGACTACCTGCTGCTGGACGCGGGGCCGGGGGACGGCGGCGAGGCTCAACCCCCGCGGCCGGAGCCGGGTTACCACCGCTGCGGGTGAGTGCTGGGGGGGGAGGGGTGCGGGGGGTGGCTACCGCCTCTCCTGTGAGTGCAGGGGATGTAGGGGTGCGGGGGGGGCTACCACCCCTCCTGTGAGTGCGGGGGACGTAGGGGTGCGGGGGGGCTACCACCCCTCCTGTGAGTGCGGTGTGGCGGTGCGGGGGGTTACCGCTGCTGCGGATGAGTGCTGGGGGGCTGTCGGGGGTGGGGGTTGCGGGTGCGGGGGGTTACCGCTGCTGCGGATGAGTGCTGGGGGGCTGTCGGGGGTGGGGGTTGCGGGTGCGGGGGGCCTACGACCGCTGCGGATGAGTGCGGGGGGCATCGAAGGGGGCTACCACCAATGCGAGTGAGTGCGGGAGGAGGGTGTGGGGGGAGACCACCGCTGCGAGTGAGTGCGGGGGGGGGCAAGGGGGAGCTACCACTCGTCGTGTGAGTACGGGCAGGGGTCGCCACGGGCGGGCGCGGGGGAGGGCGCGTCGCTGTGTGTCCCCGGTGAGCGCTCGTGGGGATGTCGGCGGGACTGGGGGAGGAGCGCGACCCCGGGGCGCCCTGTCGGGCGGGTCACGGTCTGGACGGGGGACCGGGTTAGATTCGCGGCCGCTAGACTCGGTCCGCGGGGCGATGCCAGAACTCTTGGGATCTGCGGGGTCCCCGCCCGCCCCTGCCCTGCTCGCGGCCAGCTCGGTCAGCAGGCTGCCGGTCGAGCACAAGTTGGAAGGTATCCCTGCAGGAGTGGACCCGCCCGGCCCTGCCCCTCCGTTCCCCGGGTCGTCCAGCGCCCGACTCTAGGGCACCGACCCGCTGGCTCTCCCCGACCCCTTGGCACCCGGCTCCCACGGAGGGCGCGCGAGGGCGCGCAGGGGCGCGGACGTGCGGGGCGGGAGACTCGTCCGCGGTCGCGGTCCCGGCGAGGGGGTCGAGGTCGTCTGCAGCCAGCTCTGAGTAACGAGGGGATTTTACTTAAGAAACTGGAGGTTTTTCTGGGGGGAGGGGAGTGGAATGAGGGCCAAGCCCTCCCTCCCTCCCCAGCCACCCCGAGCGCACTTGCGGCCCAGATAGCGTTTCTGCTCCTGTCGCTTGGCTCCTTCTGGTTAGTGTGGCTTCCTGAAGCGTCACTTTCTTTCCGCACGCGGTTCCCGGGTTCCCGGCCGAGAGCGGTTCCGGGAGAGCTGTGTGTGCTGGGGGTGGGGGTGGGGTCGTGGGGGCAGGCTCCTGGCAAACCCCTGTTATGGACCCGTGTCCTTTCAGGCTTGGTCAGGTCCGCCCAGAGCCCAGGCCTGGTGCCCTTCCCTTTCTCAGGAGAGGTGAGCCCCCGGAAACGGTGCATCTAATTTTTCCCAAGATAAAAGAAGTAAGTTGGAACTGGTACCGTTCGTCTATGTGCTGTACAATTTGAAAGCATTTACTATTATCTTTTTTCCTTCTCCAAAAATTAAGATCTATTACACATACCATGGAATTCACTCGTTTACATTGTATAGGTCAGTGGTTAATGCATCTACAGAGCTGTGAAGAAACACCAGGAACATTTTCATCGTCCCCAATGAAGTCTTGTCCTTGACTTTAAATTAGAAAACAACTTCTGTGTCTTATAGCACAGTGTCTCTCATGCTTTAATGGACATACGAATTTCCTGGGAATCTTGTTCAAATGCAGACTGTAACTCCAATAGGGCCTACGTGCAGCCCGATATTCTGCATTAACAGCGATCTCTGAGATGTGTTGAGGCTCCTGGTCCATGGACCACACTATGAGGAGCATGGGGATCTATGCCAAGAAAAACAACCAGGAAAAACAAATCGATCCTGGATATTCTGAATACAGCTATTTTCAAATTTGCTTTCAGGGTATATGTTTAAAACGTAAGTGATTTTTTTAATTGGCTTAGACTTGAGATCTACTAAGCCTGAGGGTTATATATTTAGTAATGTTGTCTGAAGCTAACTTAAACAACTTTAGAAAGCTACATTGCTTTTTAAAAATTAGACTGTCCTATAGACAAAATTTAAATTTTTTCAACTGATCATTCTATAGTCAGTCACTTGTTACTATGTCTGTGAGAAAAATAATTTGATTTTAAAAACTTGTGGTTGTAAATTAGTGGTGAGAGACACTGGTTCCAAGTTGTCGTGTAAACTTTCTCCAATGCTTTATGCAAATGTGATCCCCCTGCCTTACTGATTTGTCTACTTCTTAACATCACCTACTATCTAGAGAGTAAGTATTTTTCTCTCTTAGTTCAGGAATCTCAGACGACTAAATGCATAGACCAGGGCAGTAGACAGATGACACATTTTAATTGCTTCAATTCGTAATGAACATCCCCTGTATCATGCTGAAGATAGTATGATGAATTTAAGAGTGAACCATATTCTGGAGTAAGACTTGGCTTTTGTCTAAATCTATTATTTCCCAAGATTCTTTATGTTATATATAATTATATTATATAAATATATTATAGTGTTCATCACTGCTTACTCTGTTTTTCCAGTGGAATAATCTAGTAAGTAAAAATTTAATCTACAACAGCATTCCCCACCTATGATGTATGAGATCAAGCTGTAGAAGACTGCTTCCTTCTGGTGGAGAATAGAAATAAGCCCTTCCTTACACTTTTGACTTTGATTTAAACAATTTCATGTCTTTTCCTAGAGTGGGAGGCTTACTATTTGTGAAAGAGGCACTGTGGATTGGGCCTCACCATTTTCTCAAATCATTGAGATTTTTCCTTTATAAGATCACAAATCATTGCAAGTTGTCATTTCTGTGGGATAAATTCTATGACTTTTGCAAAATATTCTGTTTCATAGTTTGTATATGTAGAAAGATTTTTATGTTACATTATTTATATCATGAGGCTTCTATTCCTGAGGAGTATGGCAAATCATCTTGTTTGAGAGCAGTTACAGATTTTCAGGACTTAATAGTATAAGTGGTAACATTCAAATGGTGTTTAGAAAAAAAAAAAGATTGTTTCCCTTTTTTTTCCCCCAAGTTTTCTCACAAATCAATTAATATACTGTATTTTGATCAGTTTGTAATGGTGATTAGGAGGAAATGGTCCATGTCCTTCCAGGATCCCAGGAGGTATTTCAGAGAGTTATTTCATTTAGAATTTAAAAATATGTCTCTCTAGTCCGTTACTTCTAAACAAGGGGAAGAATCCTGGACATAAAAAATAATGTGAAGGGTTTCTAACTACTCAGGATCTGAAATACAGTTCCACTAAACTTCTGCTTTGGAAGGACTAATTGGTTAAATGATTGTGAATAATTAAACAGTAAAGTATTCATACACTAAAGCAATGCAGTAGACTGAGATCATCTAAAAAGCTCATGATTACAAACACTTAGTAATACTGGATAAAATATTTGACATGATTTTAAAACAGTAACTAATTTTGCAATCAGCCAATCAGTCAATGAGAAAGGATTATTACCATGTACCTGAAGCAGAGAAGTTGAAAGTCAGAG
This sequence comes from Puma concolor, assembly GCF_028749965.1. NCBI lineage: Eukaryota > Metazoa > Chordata > Mammalia > Carnivora > Felidae > Puma > Puma concolor. The sequence goes on from NC_141676.1 coordinate 116,528,309, forward strand.
GGTAGCTTGTGTATGAACGGATGCTGTGGCTGCCCCAGGGATTCTGTGTGAACACAGAAGGTGGAGTTTGACGTCTGCATGGACAGAGATGAAGTGAAGGCCTTGGTCCCAGATAAGGCGCAGAGCTGGGACTGAGACATGCCTGCCTCCTACATAAACCCAGGACCGTTACTGTAATGAACGGTTAGGCTGGAAAAATACCACCAGCACAGAGTGAGAACAAGAAACGTTATTAGTGAGAGGCAAAGAAATCTTCCCCTAAGAATTGTGTTCTTTTAGCCTGCGTGTCATGTGAGTTTTTGTTTTTGTTTTGCACACCACCTGCTGACCTAGAAATCTTCAAGTAGAAAAATAGCCCTGGGGCTCCTCAAAGAGTAAAACCCAAAACCATCCTGAAAGCTGGAACCAACCACCTAGAGTGCCAAGGACTTTCAAGAAAACAGCAAGCCCGCTGAGAAAATGCTCCCTGAAATACATGACCAAACACCCAGGGAAACAATCAACCAAGACTGAGCGTGAGCAGATGATACCGTCCATGAGGCAGAGTCAGCATAAGGCATGACAGCAGTGTTTAAACTTAAAGACTTGACATAATACAACAACATGAAAGAGATGGAAAATGGGTGGGTATAAAATGTTGACAGCATATAAGAAGAAATCATACCCTAAGAAAATAAAAGACTTATTTTTTTTAAAAACAAATAAAGTCTATACATAAAAATATAGTTTTGAAATAAAAAACTCACTGGAAGGGTTAAAATGCAGATTAATCATAGCATAATTGATGATAATAGCCAGGGTCCAGAGACAGAACTAAATGATAAATATAAACATTGGTGAGTTATGGAGCGAGAAGGGAGGAGGCTCAGAAGGAGAGAATACAGACAACAACGGAGAGGCAACGTTTGAATAGATAAGGGGTGATAATTTTCCAGAAATGATGAATTGAAGTACAACAATGTTAGGGCAATGCACAAAACTAAACCCATTTCAACATACCATGTTGAAATTGCAGAACATTAAAGATAAGAGGAAATATACCAAGATACAAATGAACTAGGAACAAGATACTTGAGTGCATAAGTTTTAAAATAAAAATATACACAATGGAAGTGCACTCATAATGTATCTTGATTCCTGTTATGTCATGTGTAGCTTGAAAGAACTATGGTTTTTCTTTCACGTAAAAGCATTGTTTATTCTGTATTAATGTAATGTTGTATATACAAAGTTAGTGTTCCTTTGCTGATAGGATCTCTTTAAATATGGATATGCATAAAAAGGGATTCGTATGTAGTGGTTTAGATGTCATAGAGAATCCTGTTATCTATTATGACCTTTCAGAAAACCCATAAAGCAAGACCTGGACTTTGGTTAAGGGTTTGCAGTTTGGGAGCTGCTAGCAGGGGAGAAGGAAATGTAAAAATCACCTTCGGATTTGCTTCCCCTGCATTGAGGAGTGGACATCTGCCCCAGCCTGTTGGATTTACTGTGGGTCTTTTCTAGTTGACCACTTTGGAGATCTGTTTTGCACAACAGAAACTACCCATTTTGTTTCCAAATGTCCTCTGGCTTGAAGTAATCAACATCCGCTGATAACAAATTATGATCATGAACATGTTTTTTTAGGGGGTCAGCTTTGTAGGTTGTGGAGTTATTGCCAGATGTACCGAAAGGCCCACATTTATTCTGTAACAGAATGTTACCTCTAGGAAGACATTGCATCGTTTTTTTTCTAGACAGTTTTGTCCCTTGTGTTGTAAGAAGTAACTTCATAAGGCAATTCATCTTTGCTCCTAGAGAGTAGATCATAAAATGAAAACATTTTCTTGAGTCCATTCTTGTGTTTCTCACTCCTTTATAAAATATGCGAAATATCATTGGACCCAGTTGGATAAAATTACCACTTGTGATTGCTCTTTGTTTAGGAATCTTCTGCTGCTTTCAGTCCAGGGAGAAGTGCTCATCCAAATGCCAAATTCCAGTTAAACTTTGGCGTCTAAAGTTGGTATGCTGTTCAAGACTCTTCAACCCTCGGAACTGATTGACTCGTTTCTTACGGAACGTCTGTTGGCAGCAAGCAATCAGGACTGAGTGTTACAGGGAGCAGAACATACATGATGGCAACTGTTCTCTACCTGATTCGGGTAGCTCAGCCAGGACGAAGGGGAGAAATGATGTTAACCAAAATCATTGACAGTGTAGTGCCAGTGCTGCTTCAGTAGAGGAGGCATCGAAAATATTTACACATATCTGGGGGGAACTAACAGTTTTGAATACCTACCTTGGAGCAGGCCCTTTTCTTGCTATCATGCAAATATAGTTTCCTCTTCAGAGTGGTCACCTGGCTATTTTTAATGTCACCACATGTGCTCCTGGAGGGCACCCTCGTCATTTCTTCTTCTCCGTCTTCTCATGGCTACTTGAGAGAGCACAGGTGGGCTCTGATCCCCTGAAACAAGATTGCTGTCCCATGCTCCTGACATTGGGTTGTACTCTGGGTGAGGGGAGGAGGCAGGAAGGAAGGTTATGATGAGCAGTGACACATATGTTCACCTTTGCCTTGTCTTTCTATTGAAATCATCATCTTTAAAGATCAAGCTTTATACTCCACTTCCTCTTTCACTAACTTAGGAATCTATTCATTTATTTCGACCTTGGCCTTACATGACTATGTGTAGCAATAATAAAATTAATAAAGATAAAAATAATAAAAATTATGAGGGGCTTCCAAGTGCTAGGCTCTCTTCTAAGTGCTGCATACCTTCTACCTGATTTAATACTTATTTAACAAGCCTATGAGGTATGCACTGTTATAATCCCTGATAGGAAAGAGGAAAGCACCACAGCAGAGAGGGTAAGTGACTTGCTAAAGATTGCACACTTAGTAGTTGACAGAAAGAGGAAGGAAGAAAGGAAGGAGTAGAAAACTCTATTTTATCACTTTTGCAGATAAACAGGGAAACTAGGTTTTAAAACACAGCCAATCTTTGTCACCAAAGGAAAATCGTGAATATACAAAAACTCCATACATAATCTGTAGATTACTTACTAATTTTACCAGATGGTACATAAACTGATGATGGCTCTTCCAAGATCACAAGAGAGGAAGCTTTCTTTTCGGCTTCATTTCTGCCTGTCATGTGGATGAAGTTGCTTTTGTGCGGTAACGCAGGCTGTATTGGAAAAACTGACCTCACTCCAGTGTGAGGTGTGAAAGTGAGGATTTCAATGCATGATGTGCATGATTTTTAAAGGCATTTTCCGTGGTATTCATCTGAAAGTGTGTGTTACTGGAAGGCAGTGACAGTGTGGATAGCCATGTGAAGACCGATGCCTATTCAAGGCCGATTTCATTTTCAAATTCCAGTGCCTCTGGTTTGTAGCACAAAACCTTCACACAAAACTCGGAAGAGTTTTCTTTGTGGGGATTTCCAACAAAATCATTTTGAAAGTTACAATAATTGGAAATGACATGATTTATAAAGCCTAAAATTCTTTTAGGTACTTAAACTGTTACAGATAAAACTCGGGTCTGTTGCTACTATGTTGACTTCTTTGAGGAAGAATTGTGCATTGAAGGGTTGAAGGGTGGCTTGCTGTGGTGACTTCAAAGCTGATCCCTGGGCACAGTGAGAATCTCCACTACTGCCCAGGGCAACGTTTTCTGCAGAACATCTTTTCTTGGAGGGCATTCAGGGCCAGACATTGTATTCCATTTTGCAGAATGCATTACTTTCTTTCAGTAAATATTTGTTTAAGCTCCTTTGATGTTCCAGGCACCATATTTCATTGAATCTAAAGTTCTATCAATTGTGAAGCCTGCCCTGATATTTTATTTTAATTTTTTTTAACGTTTATTTTTTTTTGAGAAGAGAGAGACAGAGCATGAGCAGGGGAGGAGACAGAAAGAGGGAGACACAGAATCTGAAACAGGCTCCAGGCTCTGAGCTGTCAGCACAGAGCCTGACTTGGGGCTCGAACCCACGGACCATGAGATCATGACCTGAGCCGAAGTCGGATGCTTAACCGACTGAGCCACCCAGGCGCCCCTGCCCTGATATTTTATATATATTCAAAACACAAGCAAAAAATGCTGTCAGTTAAACTATGGTTTAGGTTTTTGTTTTGTATCTATTGAAACAGCGCTTTGTACTTAGATATAGATTTGGTCACATGTAACTCTTATACACATATGAGAAGAGGAAATATAAAGAAAATAAATTTGGTTAAAGTATTCCCACAGCTCCTTCACATCCAGAAATGGACTTTCTGAGTCGCTTTGCAACTCAGAGACTTCATTGCCCATGTTTTCCCACGTGGAGGTGTCCTCTGTGTCAGAACAGTGGACGCAACATTTTCTTAAAGAACTTGTGGATTCCCTGATAGACCAAACGCTGTTGGTGCTGGACAATTAACAGGACTTTGCAATCATGTGGAGCTAGCCTATTTTGCTGAATAGTTTCTGGTGTTTGCTGTTAGCGTAAATGACAGAAGACGTGGGGCAGGAAAGATGATGAGGCAAAGGCTATCCTTGATGGTGTGTCCCACATTTACGAGGTTTGAACTTTCTTCTCTCGCTGACTTTAAAACACAGATAAGACTATGACAGTCTTGCTTTATGTGGTGAACTACTTTGATCCTCACAGCAAACCTGTGTGGTAGGGTCTAGGATTTCCGTCTGTAAAAGAGGAAGCAGAGGTTCAAAAGCACAAGGTGCCTTCCCGTTTTATGGCTGTCAGGCATCTGAACCAGAACTTGAGCTCATATTGGACAGCTTATTTGGGCTTATGTTTGCTTGCTTGCTTGCTTGCTTGCTCGCTTGTTTTTTGCCCCTCGCTGTCTGGACCTCTTTCCCTCCAGGAGAACCACATCTCCACGAGGACAGGGATCTAGTCTGTGAACAGTGACTGAGGACTATTCAGCATTAAATGTTTGGTGAATGAGTGAATCGGTGTTTGCTTTGTACAAACTGATGTCAGTGGATTGGCCTTATCTCTGAAATGCTTGTCTTTCTGGTCCTTAAATGGTGTTGCTAGACTTTGGCATTAAGGTGCCATGTTTTCATCTTAGCTTTTTCAGAAACACCACACTGTCAGATTCTGTTCTTGCAGCGCAGGTCATTTGATGAATTCCAAGAGCATGTGGTATATACTTGAGCCCTGAAATGGTGCTCAATATCTGTGATAATCCTACAAACAAGAAAATATGAATATAAACTATTTCTTTTTTTGCATTGTGCTGATAAAACACCCATGGGAATTTATCTTTTCTCTTTTTACTAAAATGGTAAGAGGAAAGGTTCTTGGATTTTTATGTAAGCTCATGGAAATAATTTTATAAAAACTGAACTTCCAAAGACCAAAACTGATTATATCTAGGAAAGTCTTCAATACTTAAATGAAATAATCCAATTTAAAATGGAGAAAGTGGGAAAGGAATGGTTAAGTGAAAATGGTCTGAAAGTTGCATATTATTAAATTTTTTTTTTTTTAACGTTTATTCATTTTTTTGGGACAGAGAGAGACAGAGCATGAACGGGGGAGGGGCAGAGAGAGAGGGAGACACAGAATCGGAAACAGGCTCCAGGCTCTGAGCCATCAGCCCAGAGCCCGACGCGGGGCTCGAACTCACGGACCGCGAGATCGTGACCTGGCTGAAGTCGGACGCTTAACCGACTGCGCCACCCAGGCGCCCCAAAGTTGCATATTATTGATACTAGATTTGGACCTTGATTTGGACCAAGTTGTGCCTGGGCAAACCTTAAAGTCAAAGTCATTTAGTTGCTTTTCATTATAATCTGTCTTCTAAAAGTTAGATCAATTATTTTCAAATTGTATTATAATCCCCCGTCTGCCCAGAGAGGCTTGGCAGTTATCTTCACCCCCTTCTTACATGCAAGAGTCTGAGACACACTCACTAGAAAATTACAGTGAGAGGTATTTACTTAAAGGAGCAGTGTTGCACATTATGTGATGTAAACACTGAGAATATATTAGCAGCTTCTTGTCTAAACACATATACCAGAGGGTGAGGATGTGGTTTGCAAATCTGGCTGTTGAATCACCTGGATTATTTTTAAAAATATAGATTCCCTAAGAATTATGAAAGTCCAACTAAATCAGAATTACCAGGGGTATTGCCTAAGAGTAACATTTAAAAATAATCCCACTGGAGGGGTACCTAGGTGGTTCAGCCTTTTGATTTCGGCTCAGGTCGTGATCTCATGGTTCACGAGATCAAGCCCCGTGTCAGGCTCTGCGCTGTCAGTGTGGAACCTGCTTGGGATTCTCTCTTCCTGCTGCTCCCCTCTCCACCCTCTTTCTCAAGAATAAATAAATACTAGACATTTTTTAAACTCCACTAGCATTTTGGTATTCAATTGTATCAGCCACTTAATTTAGATTCATTATAAAAACCAGAGTTAGGAACTAAAGCTAATTTAAATCAAGAAAACCATTACTGTGTATTCATCTAAGAATAAAGCCGTGAGATTAAAACATTCATTTTTCTAACTAGGATCCAATGATCAGATATTATTGGATAAGTTGCAAAATATTGTCTTTTTATCCAGCAAATTCTCATCAAATACTACTGTATACCAGGTACCGTTGATATATTTTAGGAGAATAATGACGTGTCTGTATCTTACGCTTGGTACAATGTCAGGAAAGTAATTTAGTGTTTTATGAGAAAGTATGAGAAAAATGACTTTTCAAGTTTATTTCTTAAATAAAAATAAGATGAAGTAATTTTATATTTGTACTAAAGGACCAAGAAATTTTATTTTTATCTTCATATTGACCTTCTTCCTGATGTGGATTATCTGAAATTTCAGAAGATGTGGAGTAAGTTTGTTCTTACTCAGATCAGCCAAGATTTTATGGGGTAAAATTACCCAAGGGGTGAACATTTTCTTGTTAAATAAGCTCATTATCACTTAGCTGGCTTTCTTTTTCTAAATATTACGAGGTTTTGAAAGACTTTTTTGAAATTCTGCCTCCGATGATGTATGTTGGCAGTCATCTTATTACAAAACAACTAGGTTCTGCATAAAACAATTTATATTTCTCTGCTTGCAGGAAGTAAGGGAAGTAACCAGCCCAGCCCCTGTCTGTACACGTAAATACACATGTACAAAGGCTTAGGCTAGCAGAGCAGCGTTGCAGAGTGAGTTCTCATGAAAGGCAGAATTCCTGAAATCGGGTTCAGGACACCACCTTGGACTCCTCAGTTAACTCCAGTCCCCTAGCTTCTGTGCAGATTGGTGATCCTTGATTTGAGTGTGTATTTATTTAATTCACCCAACACAAGAAAACAGCCATCATGAGTAGGAGTCCGCAGAAACCACATACAAGGTATAAACTGTTGAAGGAATTCGTATAAGGATTAGCAATAAGAGTATAAAATGATTTTGTATGAATTGTGTAAAGAAATAAAGATGGAATCCCAAAAGTGAACAAGCATAAGAAAATTGTTCAAAATGAGCAAGCATACTGAAAAAAAAACCCCAGAAAACAATAATACAACTTTCATAAATAAAAATTATCAGTGAGTTACAAAGATCAATAGACCAGAGTTAGCTCTGGAAGATTGCATGTAGCCTGAAACAGAATTGCCTGTAAGGGAAGAAAAGTTAGCTGTAACCTGGAAGATACACATTGAGAAATTTCTCAAAATGCAGAAAGAAAAGAAATATAACCTGTGAGAGAGGTTAAGACATGTAGAGGCTAGAAATGGAAAGACCAGGTTACATATATTCAAAATCCCGTAAACAATAAACAGAATTGTGGTTGAGGAAATAACTGGAAAAATAGTGTATAAGTGCTAAGAACTGGTGAGAGATAAGGCTACAGAGAAGCCACAAAATGAGAGAATAGAGAGATCCGCACACAGGTACAAGGAACTAGAACTGGATTATACCAACTTCATTAAAAATCATCTTGTATGGGACATCGCGGGGCTCAGCTGGTTAGCTCTGGATTTTGGCTCAGGTAATGATCTCATGATTTGTGAGTTCAAGCCCTGCATTGGGCTCTGTGCTGACTGCAAGTGGGATAGTCTCTCTCTCTCAAAAAAAAAAAAAAAAAAAAATTCTTGTGAACAGCCAGAGAGTAAAATACAAATCACCTACCAAGGAAAGAATTTTATTTTAGTGAACTTCTCAACAGCAGCATTGGCAAGAGAAGGTAGCAGAATGACATATTCAAAGTCACATTAATGTTTTGTACTAAGGAACATTCTCTTTCAAGAAAGAGTTTGAAACAGAGACATTTTCAGGGAAAAAAAACCCAAAAGAGTTTATAACCACCATATTCACATGAAAAGGACATGTAAAGGATGTACTGATCTTTCTCAATTTACGATGGGGTTACATCCCAATAACTCGTTCCCAACTTACTGAATTTCATAGTTTAGTCTTGCCCGCCTTAAAGGTTCTCGGAACACTTACATTATTTTACGGTTGGGCAGAATCATCTAATAAAAGCCATTTTATTTTTTTTTAAATTTTTTTTCAACGTTTTTTATTTATTTTTGGGACAGAGAGAGACAGAGCATGAACGGGCGAGGGGCAGAGAGAGAGGGAGACACAGAATCGGAAACAGGCTCCAGGCACTGAGCCATCAGCCCAGAGCCCGACGCGGGGCTCGAACTCACGGACCGCGAGATCATGACCTGGCTGAAGTCGGACGCTTAACCGACTGTGCCACCCAGGCGCCCCTAAAAGCCATTTTATAATAAAGTGTTGAATATTTCATGTAATTTATTTTTAAAAAAATTTTTTTAACGTTTATTTATTTTTGAGACAGAGACAGAGCATGAACGGGGGAGGGTCACAGAGAGAGGGAGACACAGAATCTGAAACAGGCTCCAGGCTCTGAGCTGTTGGTACAGAGCCCAACGCGGGGCTCGAAACCACGGACCGTGAGATCATGACCTGAACCGAAGTCGATCGCTTAACCGACCGAGCCACCCAGGCGCCCCTCATGTAATTTATTGAAGACTGTCCTGGAAGTGGAAAGCAGAGTGGTTTTCCCTGGTGGACAGGGAGCTGTGCCCAGCATCACCAGAGTATCATACCACATGTTGCTGGTCCTGGAAAAAATATCAAAGTGCAGCATTTGATGTATGGTTTCTACTGAATGCAGATCATTTTCACATTATAATGAAGTAAAAAAATTGTAAACTGGACCATTGTAAACCAGGGACAGTCTGTACTGTATTTTGGAAATGGAAACTTTTCCTAGGAGGATGGTCTGAGGTAAGAAAGGAAGGAGAGCAATGAAACAGATACATATATAGGTAACTTTAACCATTCTCCTATACTAATAATTGCTAATGTGTGAGTTTTAAAAAAGGACAGAAATAAAATACTCAACAATGTCATGTAAGCTGGGAGCAAGTCACCATACTTAAAAAAATCCTAAAGATGTATTGTTTGGGAGTGGATGATGATTTAACATCAAAGGTAGACTATACAAGAATATACACAAAAGTAGAAATAGAGTAGAACTCCTCAGATCACTGGAGAGAAAATAAAGAGGAAGAGGAAAGCAGACAAACAAAGAACTAGGGAGAAAACAAGTAAGGGAAAAGAAGCCTAGAGAAAGAAACAGGATAAATTCAAAGCCAAAAATGAGATGGTAAAAACAAGTCCATATATATCAGTTAGGATAATAAAAATAACTGGTGAAATTCACCAAGGGGATAACACAGATTTGCAAAATGGATTTTTCTTAATCTAGCTATTTTTCATTTAAATATAAGATATCCCTAAAACATAAGGATATGGAAAAACTGGTTATCAACAGAGGAAGAAAAATATATCTAGAAAGCACAAAAAGAAATGTGGGTAGGTACACTAAACCAAAAGAAAAAATGCTTTAAAGGAAAAGCTGTTAGTAGGGAAATAGAGGGGCCACTACAAAATTATAAAAAGTATAATTCATCTTTCAGGTGTAAAAGTAAAAACCTTGCATACCTACCATGAAGTAGCCTTAGAAATAAAAGCAAATATAAAGGAACTCTAAAAGCCGTATTGAAAACCTACCATCATAGTGGGGAATCTCAATTTTCAATAGGTTGAATAACATTTTTAAATAAGGAAAACTTGAAAGTTAAATGATCTAGCATGATTTATTTGACATATATAAAATCTGGCTATTTAAAGAATGTCCACTGTTTTTCAAGCACATGTGAAACATTAAAATTTGTTGGCTCTGCTTCTGGGTCTAGCACATATAAATTGTAGCAAAGGATATGTATCTCATAGACTGTATGATCACAATACAATTGAATTATATAAATATCCTGAGGTGAGAGAAACAAAAGCAAAAATGAACTATTGGGACTTCATCAAAATAAAACTCTTCTGCATAGCAAAGAACACAATCAACAAAAGTAAAAGACAATCAATGGAATGGGAGAAGATATTCGTAAACGACGTATCTGATAAAGGGTTAGTATCCAAAATATATAAAGAACTTATAAGACTCAAAACCAAAAACAAATAACCTAGTTAAGAAATGGGCAGAAGACGTGAATAGACACTTTTCCAAAGGGGACATCCACATGGCTTACAGACACATGGAAAGACGCTCAACATCACTGATCATTAGGGAAATATGAATCAAAACCACAATGAGATATCATCTCACACCTGTCAGAATGGCTAAAATAAAAAACTCAGGAAACAAGTATTGGTGAGGATGTGGAGGAAAGGAACTCTCATATAGCAAAAATAAAGAGTTTCATAAATTAGAAAATTATGCATTTATATATACATTTCATGGATAAAGAAGAAATCATAATAGAAGTTTTAAAATACTTAAAGATAAATTACAATGAAAATATTTCAGATGCTAAAAATTTGAAAATTTAACACACAGTGGCCAATTTCTAGAATAATAGAACATACCAAAACTGATTCATGAAGCTAGAGAAGTCCTAAATGGTTTTTATAACAAATACAGGAATTGAATCAGTATATAAAAATCTTCTCATAAAGAAAAGATGGATTCAGAGAATTTTATAAATTTTAACATTTCATTTTTTTCCTTTTAAGTTTTTGTTTTAATTTCAGTTATTTAACATACAGTATAATACTAGATTCAGGTGTACTATATAGTGATTCAACACTTCCATACATCACCCGGTGCTCATCACAGTTTAGTCCTTAATCTTTATCACCTATTGAACCCATCATCCTAACCACTTCCCCTCTGGTGACCATCAGTGTGTTCTCTATAGTTAAGAGTCTGTTTCTTGGTTTGCCTCTCTCTTTTTTTTCTTTTTCCCATTTGATCATTTGTTTTGTTCTTGAATTCCACAAAGGAGTGAAATCATATGGTATTTGTCTTTCTTTGACTGACTTATTTCATTTAGCATAATACTCTCTAGTTCCATCCATGTAGTTGCAAATGATAATTCATTCTTTTTGATTTCTGAGTAATATTCCATTGTGTGTATATAATTACCACATCTTCTTTATCCATTCATCTGTAGATGGACATATGGGCCCTTTCCATAGTTTGGTTATTATTGCTAGTGCTCCTATAATCATCGTGATGCATGTGCCCCTTCGAATCAACATTTTTGTATCTTTTGGATAAATACCTAGTAGTACAGTTGCTGGGTCTAGGGTAGTTCTATCTTCAACTTTCTGAGGAACCTCCCTCCATATGTTCTCCAGAATGGCTGCACCAGTTTGCATTCCCACCAACAGTGCAAAAGGGTTCCTCTTTATCTGCATCCTCACCAACATCTGTTGTTGCCTGAATTGTTAATTTTAGCCATTCTCATAGGTGTGAGGTGGTATCTCATTGTGGCTTTGATTTGTATTTCCCCGGTGATGAGTGATAATTGAGCATCTCTTCATGTGTCTGTTAGCCATCTGATGTCTTCTCTGGAGAAGTGTCTACTCATGTCTTCTGCCCATTTTTTTTAAAGTTTATTTTTATTTATTTTGAGAAAGAGTGAGAGCAGGGGAAGGGCAGAGAGATTGGGAGAGAGGCAATTGCAAGTAGGCTCAGCACTGTCAGTGCAGAACCTGATGAGGGTGTTGAACTCATGAACTGCGAGATCATGACCTGAGCTGAAATCAAGAGTTGGAGGCTTAACCAGCTGAGCCACCCCGGTGCCCTTCTTCTGCCCGTTTCTTAAATGGATTATTTATTTTTTAGATGTTGAGTTTGATAAATTATTTATAGATTTTGGAAACTAGATTATTTTCCGATATGTTATTTGCAAATACCTTGTACCTTTCTGTATGTTACCTTTTAGTTTTGTTGATTGTTTCCTTTGCTGTGCAGAAACTTTTTATCTTGATGAGGTCCCAATAGTTCATTTATGCTTCTATTTCCCTTGTATCCGGCTATCCCAGTGAGAAGTTACTTCTGCTGAGGTCAAAGAATTTGCTGCCTTTGCTCTCCTCTAGGATTTTGATGGTTTCCTGTATCACATTTAGGTCATTCATCCATTTTGAATTTATTTTTGTGTGTAATGTAAGAAAGTGGTCCAGTTTCATTCTTCTGCATGTTGCTGTCCAGTTTTCCCAGCACCATTTGTTGAAGAGATTTTGTTTTTTCCATAGGATATTCTTTCCTCCTTTGTTGAAGATGAGTTGACCATATGGTTGTGGGTGTATTGCTACTTTAAAAATTTTTTTCTTTTTCAGTGTATTTTGTCAATTTAATCACAATATGTTATAGTGTGGATCTACTTTTGTTTATTTTTATGGAAGTTCTCTGTGCCTCCTGCATTTGGATATCTGTTTCCTTTTACAGATTAGGGAAGTTTTTAGCTATTGTATCTTCAAATAAATTTTCTGCCCCCTTTTCTCTCTTCTTCTTCTGGGACTCCAGTAATATGAATGTTACTATATTTGATGGAGTCACTGAGTTCCCTAAGTCTCTTCTCATTTTGTGTAATTCTTTTTTCTCTCTTTTGTTCAACTTAATTATTTTCCATTAGACTGCTTTTTAGATCATTAATTCATTCCTCTGCTTCTTCCATCCTGTTGTTTATTCCATCAGGTGTGTTTCTTATTTCATTTATTGAGCCCTTTATCTCTGCTATTTTATTCCTTATCTCTGTGTTTGGGTCTCATTCATGCTTTCCACTCTATTCTCAATTCCAGTGAGTATCCTTATGATCATTACTTTAAATTCTTTATCAGATGTATTTTTCATATCTGTTTTGCCTGAATTCTCTGGTCACGACCTTCTCTGTTTCTTCTCTGTAAACTTCTCTGTTTCCTCATTTTGTCTGCCTCTGTGTGTGTTAGGAAAGTCAGCTGCATCTTCTGCACTTGAGGGTAATAACCTTATGAGGAAGAGGTCGTGTAGTGCCCTGCTGTGTAGTGTCCCCTGTTCCCCAGGGTCTGGCACTTCTGGGAGTGTCGCCAGGGTGTGCTGCATATGCACTGCTGTCGTGTTATGGCCACTTTATCCTTCAGGCCAGTTGTATTCAGAGACTCTCTTTGCCTGCTGTGGGCAGTGTTTGGTCCCTGGCCTTCATGTGGTGAGTTGTAGCTAGGTGTGTTGTTGATCTTCTTGTGAAATGGGACCTGTCACCCCCTCCCCTAGAATTGAGGCTCTGCAAAATTCCTGTGTCAGGAGATGTGGTGAAAGCAAGGATATGGACCTGGCTTCTCTGGGATGGGTGAGCGGTGCATGACTGGGAAGGGCATTTTCACTGTAATGTGTTGGGGGCAGTGAGTCTTGGTGGAAGGAAGTTACATAATGAGTGTTGGCACTGTGCTTGTTCATGCAGGTGGTCCTGTGCTTACACTAAGGGGCAAGGGAGGGAAATGGTGCCAGCTAGTTCCTTTGTTGCCAGAGGGGTTTCTCTGTGAATGCTGCGTATCTCGGACATGGTCTGAGATGAGCAAGTAACCTGCCTTGTGTGCCCAGGTGTTCCTCAGGTGAATTTTCCATGCTGTCCATCTCCAGGTTGTTTGCCTGCCTTCTCCCCAGGAGTTAGGGAAGTGCCCTCTGGGCTTCCTCCCAGCCAAGCCTTCTGACCTTTGAAACTCTAGGCTTTAAGCCACCCCCCCCCCAATTGGTGGCAAGAACTCAGGAAATTTGGCCCCTCTCACTTCCCAAGTAAGAGGTCATTTTCCCCATGTGCTCCCTTGTGTGCTAGTCTGTCTTTTTCCCTTCTCCACGACTGTGGCTTTCTTTGCACTGTGGAGTCCCCAATCTGTTTTTCCCCAAAACTGCATTTCCACACTTCCTACCTTCTTTGATGTGGCCTCTTCTCTCCCTTTAGTTGTGGAGTTTGTTTTGTCAGTCTTTGGGTCGATATCTGGAGTATTTAGGGTGATCTGGCAGTTACCTAGTTGTGTTTGTGGAAGGAGGTGAGCATAGGGTACTCCTACTCCACTACCATCTTCTAACCAGTAACAAACTGCTTTTTAAAATGTTTATTTATTTAAATTGAGACACACAGAGAGAGAGTGAGCATGTGAGCAGGAGAGGAGCCGAGAGAGAGGGAGAGAGAATCCTAAGCAGGCTCTTTGCTGTCAGCACAGAACCTGATGTGGGGCTTGATCTCATGAACTGTGAGATCATGACCTGAGCCAAAATCAAGAGTCAGACACTTAACCAACTGAGCCACCCAGGTGCCCCCAACTACAAATTTCTTAAAGGTAGATCACTTCATTCTCTGTCCCCCTCTGTCTCTGCCCCACCCCTGCTCATGCTCTTTCTCTCTCAAAAATAAATAAACATTAAAAAAAAGATAATTTCAGTCGCACACAAACTCTTACAATGGAATCATTGTAACCATCATACACCATCCAAAATAGTATAAAGAAATAACATTGTAGGGAAATTTTATTCATCAATATAAATACAAAATTTTCTGAACAAAATGTTGGTAAACCAAATCCAGAATGTAAAGTAAATAAGCTATGTAATTCACCACATCAGTAAATTAAAATAGAAAATATATATAATCATCTCTGTAGAGACAGAAGCATTTGAAGAATTTCAGTATTGATTCATGATAAAACTCAACGAAATAGGAATCTCCACTAATCTTTAGGAAGATATTCTTAATATTGAAATCTTGAATACATTTCTTCTTAAATTCAAGAGCAAAACAATGCCCACATCACTGCTCCTGTAAGCATGTAATGGAGCCTCAATAAGCATAGAAGAAAAGTGAAAGAAATAAAAATGGTAAGTTTGTAAATAAAGAAATAGAACCGTGTCATTATTATATTAGTATTAGAACATTATTCATAATGTCCAAGATATGGAAACAACTTAAGTGCCCATCAATGGATGAATGAATAAAGATGTGATATATATATACAATGAAAAAGAAGGAAATCCTGCAGTATGCAATAACATGGGTGGGCCTGGAGGGCATTATGTTAAGTGAAATAAGCCAGACAGAGAAAGACAAATTCTGCATGGCATCATTTATAAGTGGACTCAAAAACAAACACAGTGTTTTTGCTCAGTCAGTTGCGTGTCTGACTTCGGCTCAGGTCATGATCTCACAGTCTGTGGATTCGAGCCCTACATTGGGCTCTGTGCTGACAGCTTGGAGCCTGGAGCCTGCTTCAGATTCTGTCTCCCTCCCTCTCTGCCCCTCCCCAGCTTGCACTCTGTCTCTGTCTCTTTTTCTCAAAAATAAACGTTAAGAAAAAATTAAAACAAACACACAACTCACCAAAACAGTAGAAAAGTGGTTTTCAGGAGCTGAGGGTGGTGGAAATAGGAAGAGGTTGGTCAAAGTGTCCAAACTTTCAGCTGTAACATGAGTAAACTCTGGGGATCTATATAAACCATGGTTGTCTATAGTTGATAACATTGTATTGTGGAATTAAAATTTCCTAGGAGAGTAGATCTGACATGTTCACACCAAAAAAATAAAATAAAATAAATTTGTGACGTGATGGATGTGTTAACTAGATGGGGGTAATCATATTACAATCTATATGTATTTTAAATAATCACATTTTCTTTAAATATCTTATAATTTTATATGTCAGTTATACCTCAATAAAGATGAAATGACAAAAAAATCTGCCATTATTAGCATAAGGTTGTCCACATAGTAAAATCCCCAGATTCCATAAACAAATTGTGAGAAATAAAAATTTAGCACATTGTTATGTACAAGACCAATATGTGAAATCAATTACATTTACTTATATCAGCACTGAACTCTTAGAAATCAATATAAAAATTACTATTCACAGAAAACACAAAGCTTAAGGTCTTTAGGAATAAATCTAGCAAAAAAAAGTGCATGACTTTAATGGAATGAAATTAAAATTATATTGAAAAACATTAAAGAATATTCATAGAAATGCAAGTATATACAGTCTTCACAGATATTCAGACTTGATTATTTTAAAGATAATAGCCTTTTCCCAAAATTGATCTACAAATTCACCACAATTTCAATAAAAATTTTAAGACTTTTTCTTTCTGAAGATTAGCGAGTTGATTCTAAAGTTTGTTAGCACCATGCTCTAACCAGCTGAGCTCACTGGCCAACCTTGGTTCTGAGATTTGCACAGATGTGGAGAGAACCAAAGTGTAGCCAGTGCTCTCCTGAAGAAGAACCATCTGGAGGGACTTACCAAATATCAGAATACATCATAAGGTTATAATAACTAAGCTGGTGGAAATGGCCATAATAGACTAATTGAATCAAATTTATATGAAAGAGGTGTCTAGGTAATTCAATGAGAAAAAAAAATCTTTTATTACGTGGTGGTAAGGAAATTGTATGGCCATATGGGCAAAAAAAAAAAAAAAAAAAAAAAAAAAAACCCAAACTTTAGATCTCTACCTCACATCCTACACAAAAATCTTTTCCAGATGAATTTTAAGGGACAAAGCATGTTTGTGGTTGCTTTAAATTTTTAATGGGCTCAGTCAGTTAAGTATTTGGCTCTTGATTTTGACTCAGGCTGTGATCTTGCAGGTTGCAGTCATGAGATGGTGTCCCGTGTCAGGGTCTGCATTGGCAGTGTGGAGCCTGCTTGGGATTCTCTCTCCCTCTCTCTCTGCCCCTACCCTGCTGTCTCTCTCTCTCAAAATAAATAAATAAACTTAAAAAAATTTTAATGACTTTGGAGTAGGAAAGGATTCTTATGCATACACAAAATCACAAAGCATAGATTATAAAATTGATAAATTTAATGCGTAAAAATTAAGGAACTCTGTTTATCAAAAAGTATCATAACTAGAAAGGAAAGATAACACTGCAGATGAAAAAAAGATACCACTTATAAAATACTGACAATTTATTAATTCGTTAAAAGATGGGCAAGGTTACATAGCTTTCTCACGGCAGCCGAAACACAAAATGACAAGTAATCACCCTCAGTCTTATTAGTAACCTTGAAAATGTCAAGACAATCACAAAAAGATCTCATTTGACATCTAGTAAATAGGCAAAAAAAAAAAAAAAATGAGCTTGATAATATCAAGTATCTATGATGATGTTGGTCAATGAAACCCTATACAGAGCTGGGGGGAGTATATACCAAAAGGATACAGCCTTGTTAGAAAAAAAGTGTGTAACACTCAATAAAGGTGAAGATGAGAATACCTTAAAACCCAACAGTTTTACTCTTGGCAGTGGTCTGAGTAATAATACTCAGTTTGGTTATTCTCAAAGAATGTTAAAAAGTATAAACCACCACACATCTTTGTTACCATCTAAAATTTTTCATCATGGGGTCACATAGTTGCAAAGGATGTAATTACCAATATACTGTGAAAATTAATATTTGGAAATAGAATAGATCCATCACTTTTAAAATTGGATGTTATTAAATCTAAATGCTAGCAGTACAATATTCATCACCATCAGTTTAAAAACACACAAGCTCTTCTTTAACATTTGCTTCCATCCTTTTACTTGAAATCATGCTTTCAAATAACTGTCACGTTACACATATTTTTTCTTGAAAGCTTTTTACTGATAAAAAAGCTTTTAGGGGCGCCTGGGTGGCTCAGTCCGTTAAGCGTCTGACTTCGGCTCAGGTCATGATCTCACAGTTCGTGACTTCGAGCCCCACGTCGGGCTCTGTGCTGACAGCTCGGAGCCTGGAGCCTGCTTCATATTCTGTGTCTCCCTCCCTCTCTCTCTGCCCCTTCCCTGCTCATGCTCTGTCTCTCTCTCTCAAAAATAAATAAACATTAAAAAAAAAAAGCTTTTATTTTATTGTAAAACTGTCTGAAGTTTTCTGAACCAAAATAAAACCTATATAAAAATTTTAAATTAAAAACTTCTTCTGAATTATTATTACACTTAATAACTACAACAATAATAATAATAGCTAATCCATAGAGCATTTTGTATCTGCTAAGGACAATTCTAATTACTTATATTAACTCACTTACTGCTCACAATACTCTTTAAAGGAACTTATACTTGTCTGCACTTTACAGTTGGAGAATTTGAGACACAGGGAGATTGAGTTTCTCAAGACTTCACAACTAGGAAGTAGTGAGTTCAGGATTAGATCTTGGACTTTATTTTGTTTGCTAATTATCAGAAATGTATCTTTTAAAAAGGTGGATGGGGAAACTTTGAGTGCCCTGATTACTGGAGGCTTAGCTTGCACCTTGGGACATTTCTGTAATGTTCAAGAGCCTTTACACATTAGGGCAATGCTAAGAGTGTACAAGGGCTATGCTTCCCTTTGTAAAGAGAGGAGTGTGAAAGGGAGGAGGGAGTGGAGAGTCAGCATGAGTGACCGACTACACAAGTGTTCTGAAGAAAATCTAGGGGACATTTTAGGAAAGAGTACATGTGGATATGGAGAATTGGGAAATAGATCTTAGTAAAACTATTCCTGTCATGTGCCTGTTCCAAGTTTTCATGTGCTCCAGGGGTATGGGTTCTTCAGGTTAAGACTGCTGCCCCAGAGCAAGACTTCTCAGAGAATGTGCCCAGTATCACTTGGGAACTTCCTAGACATCCCGGTCACCAGGCCCTTCTCCAGAACTGCTGCAGCAGAATCTCTGAGGGTGGAGTCCAGCCACATGCGTGTGTAAATGTACAGCCTCACTTTGGACCACTGTTCTACACAGTTCTCAGAGCACGTCATTGCTGTATTTCATCCAGTTGAAGGCATTAACATTGTAAGATAAAATCCAATTTTATTTATTTATTTGTTTATTTATTTAGAGTGTGAGCAGAGAGACGGGCAGAGAGAGAGAGAGAGAGAGAGAGAGAGGATCTTAAGCAGGTTCCACACTCAGTCTCAGCGTGGAGCCTGACATGGGTCCCTGTCCCACAACCCTGGTATCATGATCTGAGTCCAAATCAAGAGTTGAATGCTTAACTGACTGAACCACCCAGGCACCCCATGAAATCCAATTTTAAAGATTTTAAAATGCGAAGAGATGGGTGTTTTCGACTGAACGAATATGGTCTTGCTTTGCCTATGAGATTGGTCCTCCCTATGGCAAGATCCTGGCTTCCTCCCTCTGTTCCTCTGACACTTCGGCGCTTGGCTGTATTGAGTTGGGTTGAGCAGACACTTGCTGAGTCCTCATCAGCTCTGGCCTGCTTTGTCTGTCGCACGTCTTCTGCGTCCTTCTCTTCCCTTCTTCTCTGGCCTGACAGATTCACCATGGGAAGTAGTAGATGCTGAGTAAACATTTGTGGATTCGTTGATTTTGAAAGGAGTGGTCGGCTGGTTTTGGGAATTGGAGTCACGTAGGAATTGGAGAACTTGGTAGTATCTCGGGTTGTGCAAAGAGGGAAGCAGTCACTGCTTCTGCCTTTAGACCCTGGGCAAGGGGAGAGTGTCCTTTGCTGTGAGGAAGATGGGGTTAGAGAGAGGAGGGAAGGAAGTAGTCTCTGGCTGACTAGTGTTTGTCTCTACATTATCTGAAGTCATGGTGTTTATTTCACTTTTTCCCATGTGTCTCTTCTAGTGTATAACCTCAATGAAGGGATAGACGTGGACTCACTTTCTACTTTATTCCTAGTGCCCAGAATAGAACTTGTCTCATAGCAGACAGTCAATAAATATGCTTTGCTTTTTAAATTTTATTTATTAAAATTAAAAAAAAAATTTTTAATGTTTTATTATTTATTTTTGAGAGAGCAAGGCAGAGCATGAGCAGGGAGGGGAAAAGAGAGAGAGACACACACAGAATCGGAAGCAGGCTCCAGGCTCTAAGCTGTCAGCACAGAGCCTGACACGGGGCTTGAACTCATGAACTGTGAGATTGTGACCTGAGCTGAAGTCAGATGCTTAACCCACTGAGTCACTCAGGCGCCCCTATTAAAAGTGTTTTTTGATGTTTATTTATTATTTTGAGAGATAGAGTGTGCATGGGGGGTGGGGCAGAAAAAGAGGGAGACACAGAATCCGAAGCAGGATCCAGGCTCTGAGTTGTCAGCACAGAGCCCGAAGCAGGGCTTGAACTCACAGACTGTGAGATCATGACCTGAGCCAAAGTCAGACACCCAGGCGCCCCAATAAATATGCTTTCAATAAACAATTGAATAAGTATGTCGACTGAGGTTTACTAATGCCTGAGAGGAATTTTGTGTGTGGGAAAATTATTTATAATAATTGATTTTTTAAATTTTATTCATGTACATTGAGTTGCAAAATATAAATCCTTGTGTTTCTCAAGCTTTTGTTTAAAAATTTATTTTTATTGATATAACTGACATGCAGCATTATATTAGGTTCAGCTACAACGTGATGATTCAACATATGGATATGTTACAAAATGATCATAGTAAGTCTAGTTAACATCCATCACCACACATTGTCACAAATTTTTTTCCTGAGAGTTTGTAAGCTCTCTTAGCAACTTTCAAATATAACAACACAGTGTTATTGACTGCAGTCATTGTGCTGTACATTACATCCCCAGGACTTAACTATTTTAAAACGATAAGTTTGTACTTTTTGACCATCTTCACCCATTTCGCCCACCCCCAACCCCAGACTGGCAACCACCAATCTGTTCTCTGTAATTATGAATTTTTTTTTTTAAGATTCTGCTTACAAATACAGCAACCTACAAACTGTGTTTTAACAAGCCCGCCAGGTGATACTTTTCCAATATGTGCTAAAATTTGAGAGCCACCACCCAAGAGAAACTCTTACCCATGTGCCCCAGGATATCCACACAGAAATGTTCCAGTTGTTTCTAATATCAAATAATTATGAAACAATCCTAAGAAGACATTGTAGGCTACCTGTAGGTTTGCCCAGGTCAGAAAACAAATGAACAGCAGAGGGTATTAGCGTAGCCTGAACCGCTAAGCTTCCCTGACATTTTTATGGGGGATGGGGAGCAAGGTCTTTCAATTCTTGCAATATGTGCATGCATGGATATTCTCCATTTCTGTGGCTTCATGTAGCAAACATATAACCCTGTTTTCTCCCAGGCCGTCCTTAGTTGGAGAATTCTTGGGTAAAAGGATGAAAAGGCAGATCTGCACTGACCTTTGTTCTCTCCTCTCCACACTCACCTCCTTGCACTGTGCTCCGCTCACCCCATCTGCCAGAACCATCAGTCTCTCCCCACATCCTGCCTTCTCTTTCCTTTTCCCTGTAGCTTCCCTCCATTCATATCTGCCTTTGCAGATTCATTAATTCAGCAAACATGTGGTGAGCACTTCTTATGCAGTAAACTGTACAAGGAACAGGAAATAAAAATGGTGAGCAATCCAGAGTCTTGGTTTATGGAATCTAGATTTTAGTCAGAGAGACATGTAATAAATAGCTGTAAAGTTCTGTGATGTTTTCCTACCTAAAATCTACCTACCCTTCAAGTCTCCTTAAAATTAATTTTCCTGATCCACCAGCCCCACCTCACCCTTGTAGGCACATGGGACAAACAGACACCTGCACATACACAGTCTCCTCAGCACTTCATACAACAAAACCTTCTCAATATTTAATGGGTGCCTGACTCAACACATTCCATTCCCCCAGGTCTCTGTTGTTTTTGCCATCACCCCATTACCACCATCATTACCATCACCACCATCACCATCATCATCATCACCACCAACATCACCATCACCACCATCATCACCACCATCACCACCCATCACTATCATCACCCATCACCATCATCACCACCGTCTATCAGTTTCTAAATAGTACTGTGCAGTATAACTTTTTTGCGTATTGAGCACTTGAAGTGTGACTGGTGCAATTGAGGAACTGAATTATTAGCTTTATTTAATAGTAGTTAATTTGAATTAAAAATGAAATTGCTATTTGTGACTATAGGCTACTATATTGGTCAGTGCTATTCTCACCCTTTGCACAGGTTAGTTTTCCAGATTCCTGTCAAGAGGAAACATTAATAAGGAGCTTACTATGTGTCAGGCACTATCCTAAGCATTTGGCACATATTAACGCCTTTAAATCACACTGTAATCCTGAGATGGGGTTTAACAGACAGCCTTCCAGTTGAAGATGACACTTTAAAAATGTTTATTTATTTTGAGACAGAGAGAGAGGCACAGAGAGAGGAGACAGACAGAATCTCAAGCCAACTCCATGCTGTCAGCACAGAGCCCAACACAGGACTCAGTCTCACGAACTGTGAGATCATGACCTGAACTGAAATCAAGAGTCTGACCCTGGGGCGCCTGGGTGGCGCAGTCGGTTAAGCTTCCGACTTCAGCCAGGTCACGATCTCGCGGTCCGTGAGTTCGAGCCCCGCGTTGGGCTCTGGGCTGATGGCTCAGAGCCTGGAGCCTGTTTCCTGTTCCGATTCTGTGTCTCCCTCTCTCTGTGCCCCTCTCCCGTTCGTGCTCTGTCTTTCTCTGTCCCAAAAATAAAAAATAAAAAAAAAAAAAAAAGTTGAAAAAAAAAAAAAAAAAAGAGTCTGACCCTCACTGACTGGCCCAAGTGTCCCAAGATGACACTTTTAAAATGAAATTCTCGGGGGCGCCTGGGTGGCGCAGTCGGTTAAGCGTCCGACTTCAGCCAGGTCACGATCTCGCGGTCCGTGAGTTCGAGCCCCGCGTCGGGCTCTGGGCTGATGGCTCGGAGCCTGGAGCCTGTTTCCGATTCTGTGTCTCCCTCTCTCTCTGCCCCTCCCCCGTTCATGCTCTGTCTCTCTCTGTCCCAAAAATAAATAAACGTTGAAAAAAAATTAAAAAATAAAAAATAAATAAATAAATAAATAAATAAATAAAATGAAATTCTCTCCTAATGATGACTTAAGCACCGCCAGTTGATGGGAGACTCAGCGGAACCTATACGATCTGGTTTGGAATTGACATTCTCTATTTCATATATTTCCTGTTTATTTTTAAATTTTGTTTCCCTGGAAAGGAAAGATGATGCTCAGTTTTAAACATTAAAAGGATACAAGTTTCTTCATTATAATAAAACTAAGCGTGTACACAGATTTTTCTTAAGTTTTTATATGTGTGATCTTTTCACAGCCACCCAGAGGGGGTATTCTGGGTCTTTTATCATAAATACCCATAAGGTACAGCTGATTTCTGTTTTTATTATATTTTCCTCTGAGCTGCCCCAATGCTCAGCACATCCCAGCCCAACTTCTCCCTGCCTGTGATGGACCCACACTTGACCGCCTCCCACCCTCCTCAGGAATATCCGGGACAGAACCTCAACCACTTAATCTAAAATTTCAGATTGTACACAAAGAAGCATTTTCATGTAATGAAAGGAGTAAAAAGGAAAGAGAATAGAGATGGGATTTTAAAGTGTGATTTGCAAAGGGATTTACTCAGGCAACATTCTGGGACTCAGGGTGAAGTCATAAGCTTCTTGAGTTTGGGGACTGCCCCCAAATCTGTAGATACTAAATATATAACTGCTTATTCAAACCCTTGCAAGTCCCATTGAAATAGGGTGATTTACCCTAGTTTCTATTCTCCCTCTTCACACTTCTTTCTTTAGTTACAATCTTTATTTTTAATCCCTTATCTTTCTCTTCCCTTCAATGACCTGTCCTACCCGTTTTCAGGAGGATTGGAGAAGGAAGAATTAGGAAGCATTCAAGGTCAAAGTGGGTTTGGAGTTTTAGCATCTCAAGATATTTATTTTACCACAGGCTCGCTTCACTCATCCTGTCAGTTTGAAACCATTCTTACGTGATGCTACAGTGTATTTTATGCATTTATGAGGAATGTACCAGGCAATTCATTACTACATGTTAAAGGACCAAAATATCAGAGGATTTTGTTTTGTAGAAATTAAATTGTAGGGCATTTCAGGTAACTCCTGGAATCCCGATCCTGGCACACTTCGTCACAGGTTTTGTTGAGTGAGAAGCGGTGCTGTTGTAGAGCCCAGCCTGTACCATCTGCATCCAGCCTAAGGGACCGTCTCTCCCTTTTGACACCCAGATCGGCTGCAGAGCAGACAGGCACAAAGGGTGAGAGCTGCTGCCCTCCAACACACTCAGGAGCCTGCGGCAAAGTTAAGAAAAACTTTTGTTTAAAGCTTGGGTGGGGGATGGGCGTCGGAGTAAATAAGAGAGTTGGCATGAAGCTAATGCATAAGAGACTTACTGTGTGTATTTCTAATGGGTTTGATCCTCCCATTTAGCTTATCACAACAACAAATAGAAGGGGGAGACAGTACTTCAGAATTTCTTACGTTTATAGCAGTTGCTGTCAATTTGCATAACAGTTTTATGTGAATATAAAAAGAAGATGAGTTACTCAAATAGAGAATTATCAGTGTAGGAGGAAAAATTTCCATAACCCTCAAACCCACCTGCGGCACTGATATTTTGTTGGCAGCCTGGAGCAATGATTGACATTTATGATGGCACCCTTGAGTAATCAGAACAAGAATTGACCATTCTGAACCCAACTCCAAAAAGGAGAGATGTATGCAGTGCATCTTAGGTTTTAAATCCAGTGTAGATGACCAAGGTGTTCATGCTATAAGACCTGGTGACTGTCCCACCCCTCACGTGGATCAGGTCGCTGATAACCATCAGATCTAAGCTGAGGTGCTAATGTGGGGCAGCCAGTAGACAGACGTACGGTCTGACCCCTTCCTTGTCCAGCATCAGCTGGCCCAGCTTCTTCCTGATCTTGGATAAGCCTTTGCCTCCCTTCGCGCTTCTCCTTCCTGGCCCCTCTGCCTGTGCTCCACTTGCCTCCTGCTCTGTCAGGTACAGTCCTTCAGAGAGTGCAGCCCTCCCTGAGCCCCAGGCAGAACGTGCTTCTCAGAGCTCTCACCCCTTCCGAGCAGAGGTGTCTCACTGCTCTCCCCACACATGGTCTGCTGCGTGGGGCTGTGGGTGTTCAAGGGCAGGGCCAGGGCTTAGCGGTACAGGTGTTAGCTTCGGAGCGAGGTGTCATACTCTGAAAAGTCGACGTCTGGAAGGATAGATGGTTCAGTCTACTCAGTCTAGTCTACTCTCTAGTGTACTCTAATCCTAGGCAAGTAATGAAAACACTTAAATCAAGTATGATGTAAATTAGGGACAGAATCTCTTTGAGAGGATGCCCTGCTTCAAAATGACAGTCTCCCCTTAGCCCTGTCAGCTGTGGCCGTGAGGCACTAGGGACCACGTTCTAAATCCTCTGATTGTTTTTTTTAAAGAAGCCAGAAGTAAGATTTTATATGTGAAATATATAAAACTTATATATAAAAATATATAAAACTGGTTTTTAAAACTCAGAGAATTACAAAAGGACTATACACCAAATCTAACTCCCAGGCAGATGGTTTTTAAGGATTTAGAATGAATACAAAGTCAATTTCCAAGAAATCCTAATTAGAGATTGAACACATTTTGCTAGATAATATACCATCACAATGAAACCTCCTTTTTCATTCACCTCCCGTCTCCAAAACAAAACAAACAAATAACAAAAAACAATTTTATCATCTTTTTTTTTTTTTTAATTTTTCAACGTTTTTTTATTTATTTTTGGGACAGAGAGAGACAGAGCATGAACGGGGGAGGGGCAGAGAGAGAGGGAGACACAGAATCGGAAACAGGCTCCAGGCTCTGAGCCATCAGCCCAGAGCCCGACGCGGGGTTCGAACTCACGGACCGCGAGATCGTGACCTGGCCGAAGTCGGACGCCCAACCGACTGCGCCACCCAGGCGCCCCAACAATTTTATCATCTTGATGTCATAAGAGTTTTAATTTTTATTTCTCAACTTGGGCTGACAGATACTACTTTTCCACAACATGCTCAGCTATTGCTTTGAAAAAAGAACTGTAAAAAAAGATAGCTTGAATTGAGAGTAGATGCTTTCAAGCATATGGAAACATAAATTCTGGAAAAAACACTGCAATGAAAATTCTTTCAAATTACCAAGAAATTCTGTTAGCTCCCTGTTAAAAACAAAACCAACCAGTTCACCTTCAGTTAGAGGTATTTCCGTGGTGTCATGGTTATTAAGGTTTAAAGATTTAAAGTCTTAACTGTGGAAATCTACAGAGGTAACTTCTTGGAGAAACACTCCAGGGAATAGCTGAAATAGTGCTCCCCGAAGTTTTATAAATAAAATTTTATTTTCATAAAGTTCTCAGCATTTTATAACCCTGACTGCAGAAAGACTGACTGGTTCTCATGAAAACTGGTATCACCTACCATAAATTCAGATAGTCTTTGACATCTGTTTTACATTAGATGTGGCATCTTGTCCATACTGTTCCATGTTCATCTGAAAATAAAATCATTTTTCTATCACCACTTTTCCCGGAAAATGTAATATGTTTCTCCACAGCTTTGTATGCCCTTGGGTCTTGCCATATGCCCAGGGTACTCATACTGGGAGGGGAGAGCCAGTGATCCACTTCAAGGATTATGATGGGAAAATACCCACGCTATCTCTTCCCAGACTCAGACTGTGAGCAAATCAAGTGAGCACACAGGACCCTTTCTAGACAGGAAAAGATAGGGGAGCCAAGAGGAAGCCTTTTGAGAATAACGGAATTCTACTCTCCCACGGAGCGTGGTGGGAGAGTAGGATGCTATGTGGCCATGTTGACAGGAGAGGCATTTGGAGCAGGAGAAAGTCAGAGCCTCCCATATGTTCTAGAGCAGCTGGCACTAAGCTGCAGACATTCTGCCTTTGAAGACTAGGTGAAGAAGGCTGATTTCTCCAACAGGAGAGTGGGTTGTACCCCAGTGAACGCACCCTCCACGTCCTCAACATGTCCCAGGGAATGACTTCAAGCCTGAGCTCTGCCGTTCTCTGCAGAGTCCCTGTGGCCTCCTGGAGGGCTGGCGCAGAGTGACTGTCCTGGTGCTGAGGAGAGGGAGTCCAGCCTGGAGCAGTGTGACGCTCTGGGAAGGATCTTTGTGGCATGTTTGAAGACTCTGAAATAGAGAAACCAGACCAGCTGAAGGAGGATGGTTCTGGGAGGGAGGAGGGAGCTCTGTGGCCAACCCACGGGAGGAGAGAACAGGGTGGGCAGGTCGGGCAGTGATCTGTTGAGGGAGCACCCAGCTCTGAATGGGACCCTCTGCTCTCTGTCTGAGCCTGGTGGTTAGAGTAACTCCTTTTCATTTTGAGTTAGAGATTGAGGTATATTGACTGGATTTCACCCTCACTGGGTAAAACAGTCAGAGAGATGCAGTGAGACCGACAGCTTATCAGTTCTTGTTCCCAGCTGGCCCCAGCAGCCACCAGCTGAGACTGGCCAGGCACTGGGGGTGCGGTCCAGGCCAGCGTCTGTCCACCGAGCCAGGGAGTTCGCCATAGTCCCAATCCATGTGTTTTACACTGACGGTCATGCAGGCAAGAGAAAATGGAGATTCCGGTGTGCTCAGGCTTTGCTTATGCTCTTAATAGTTAATTTTCCATTGTTGCTCACCTTGTGAGTAGGCTTAGTGCCTTGGTAATATAGCAAGGATAACATAAATGCAAATAAAGTTTAAAAATGTGAATTATTTGGGGTGCCTAAGTGGCTCAGTGGTTTAAGCATCCGACTTTGGCTCAGGTCATCATCTCGTGGTTCATGAGTTGGAGCTCTGCATTGGGCTCTGTGTTCACAGCTCGGAGCCTGGAGCCTGCTTCAGATTCTGTGAGTCCCTCCCTCTCTGCCCCTCCCCTGCTCCTGCTCTGTTTCTCTGTCTCTCTCTCTCTCTCTCTCTTGAAAATAAATAAACATTAAAAAATTAAAAAAAAGAATTATTTGCAAATCACAACTCTCTGTCCAGCTTCTCTGAAACTGACCCCTTAAATAAACAAATAAAACCAAATAGAAGTGAAAAAGAACAATTTCCACTTTTAGTGCTGCCGTTGAAATGACAGTTTACAACCTCATACACTCTTTCCATTGTATACAGTGGTCTGTCCCCCCACCCCGCTGCATGCTCATTCTTCCTTCCTCTTCACTTACAGAACGTTTTTGTGTCCTATCAGTGCACAGAAAATAACTTATGAATTCAGCTGCAAACTCAGGCCAAGTTCAGCATGTCTGTTTTTGTATTTCTGTATCCATCATACATACCTCTAGTGCGGTATTTAAACACAGAAAGTGCTCATGTGAGTGTTTTTCCCGCCAAACTATGAACACTTACAGTAGTATCTAGTACACAGTATTTACAAAATGCTTCTTTTTTTTGGCAACTGTCTTATCTTTCTTTGTATACACCCTATTGCTATGGGCTTGATATCTGATAAATATTACATAAATTTTTGTGGACAGAATGAGGTGCATTTACTCTTCTAGAACTAAGTATGGAAACCAAAACATGTGACTATAATAAGGGGCTTTCTCATTTATAACTTAGTGGACCTGATACAATGTATGCTGAGCTGCTGAGAAGGGAAGGGAGCTGGAAAATATTGGGAGCATGCTTTAGGTGAGTTCTAAATCAGCATTCTAGATCATAGTATCCAAAGTGATCCAAGCATCACTTGGTTTAGGCTAACTTCAGCCTCCAGATGGTCTGATCTGGTGGTGGTGGGCAAGGTGGCAGGAGGTGACTGATAGTAAGATATTGGGATTCAGCTTATGGTGTCATCTTCATTATTTTTACTTATCCAGTTTGAAATAGGATATCAGCTATAATAAGGAAAGGGAGAGGGTTACAAAGCCTAGTCAGGGAGACACAAAAGCAAAAAAAATAAAAAATAAAAATAAAAATAAAAAAGCTGCCCTTGGGGTGGACAGATGTGGGAAGGTTATACAGAAGAGCTCAGGTGCGTCAGGTTTCTGCATGAGACCTGTTTCATTTCTAGAGTAATTGGGCAGGACTGGTTCAGGTTCATGGTTTTGAGCATTGGCGGCTGAGGCAGGCAGAGGAAGAAGGGACTGACTACCTCTTTTTGTTTACCCCTCCCCTCCGGCTCCTATCTTACTTCCCAGTAATAACCTACTTCCTGAATTTCTGCAAACCCACTGTAAACTTCTCTTTTCACATTGACTGAATACAACCTCGTTTCTTTTCTGTTTTTGAAGAAAAGAGCAATTTCCTGGTTCTGATATTGTCATCTCGTTTCTGGCACTTGAAACAGAAAGAGGCACACTGGGTAAAGTATTTGTACTGTAACCACCATTCATGTTCACACCACAGCATTTATACATGTTATTCTAGGCACAGCCCAGAACCCAGAATTAGACCCGATCCCTGTCCACTGGGGAAAGACAGATTCCGCTACTAACAGAAAAAGAATACCGTAGGAATTGTATAGGAAATATGTGTACTTTGAGACATTTATAATCTAATTAGATTGATTTTTTTTTTAAAGTAGGTAACCTGATAGCTAAGACTGAATTTCCTTTAGAATTCGTTGTTCGAATATCAACCACTGCCCTCTTTTTGCTTGGGGCAACAAGTAAACAAACGTAAATGGAGAAAAGAAAAATATGTCTTAAAAGCAAAACTTAAAAGGTTTCTGGTTCACCTGTTTAGTTTCTGTTTTGTGCCAGAATGGATTGACCAAAATTTTATTCTTTGGTCTAGATGCTTCCTGGACCATTTTGACTCTTGATGTATAAATTACTGAGACAGATGGTGGTAAAAATAGTTAGAACCAAGTAATCTTGGACGATTAGAAAATTCTGCCTCGTGTGACTTCATTATTAGTTTTTCAAAAATAGGTCATTGCTTGTTTCAGATATGGGCTGTGTGATTTCTCTGCATCTTCTATTTTTTGTCTCTCTTACAGTGAGGGGTCACCTGCTGAACAAGGGTGGTCCTGGCTTCACTTAAAGAGAAATCAGACCTTCGTAGGTCCTGCAAAAATTTATAAACTATAAGTGAATTCTATGAGCGTATTGATGTTCAGAACTGTCTAGAGCTTGGGATTTTACTTCCCCTGCAGCCTTACAAGGTAGCCTGTCCCAGTTTTGTGGATGCTGGTAGAGGACACAAACCTGGGTTGGAGGTAAAGAATAGTTTATTGTCAGAGCAGTAATGGTACCCATGTGCCTCAGTTTGGGTCAGTTCAAGTGCCAGTTTCCACAGGGAGCTATGAGGACGAGGTGGTGCTGTGATCGCAGTGAGCTGTCCTGCAGGAGAGGGACCCTGACCTCAGGGAAACTGAATCTTTGTAGTGGGCAGTCACACAGCGGCCCCTGGGCCCTGCAGAGAGACGCTATCTCTGTCTTCCAAAGCTGTTTACTGTACAGACATCCTTGAAAATAATAGTGTGAAACAGAGGACTGCCATTGCCTTGAACACAAATGTGTAGAAATTGTAGATTCAGCTGTGAATAATAATTGGATTTCAGGAGTCTTTTTGAGCAGTAATTGGCAGAGACAGTATATTGGGGGAAAACTGCCTTAAAATTTATTTATAACAACAGGAGCACCTGGGTGGCTCAGTCAGTTGAGTGTCTTACTTTTGATTTTGGCTCAGGTCATGAACTCATGGTTCATGAGGTTGAACCCTGTGTGGGGCTCTGTGTTGACAGTGCAGAGCCTGCTTGGGATTCTCTCTCTCTCTGCCCCTCAGCCTTCTCTAGCTCTCTCTGTCTCAAAATAAAAAAAATAAGAAATTAAAAAATTAAAATTATTCATAACTACAGAAAAATATTTCAGACTCTGACTATGAGGAAGTAATAGAAGCAATTTACCTTAGGTTTGAAAATGATAAATCAGGTATTTCTAAATGTTATTTCTTGGGAGAGTAATTTAAATAACATGACTTTTTTTGTCTTCCTTTAAACTCACTTTATTTTTATTTTTTATTGAGATATAGTTGACATATGACATTATATTAGTTTTATGTGCACAAAATGATGATTCAGTATTTGGATATGTAGTAAAATAATCAACACAGTAAGTCTAGTTAACGTCTATCAGCATACATAGTTACAAAAATTATTTTTCTTGTGATGAACAATTTTAAGATCTATCTTTTAGCAACATTAAAATATGCAAAGCAGTATTATTATATATAATTATTATATGTTATTTAAACACAAATATACAGTCAACATGTTGTATGTGACATTACCACGGCTTCTTTATATTATTTAAAATTTTTTTTTTAATGTTTATTTTTGAGAGACAGAGACAAAGCACAAGCAGGGGAGGGGCAGAGAGAGAGGGAGACACAGAATCCAAAGCAGGCTCCGGGCTCTGAGCTGTCAGCACAGAGCCCCACACGGGGCTCAAACCCCGGAACCATGAGATCATATCCCTAACCAAAGTTGGATGCTTAACCAACTGAGCCACCCAGTCGCCGCATGGCCCACCCAGGCACCCCATGGCCCACTGGAAATGTGTACCTTTGAAAACCTTCACCCATTTTTCCCACCCTCCCCCCTACCCACCAATTTGTTCTCTGTATCGATGAGGGGTTTTTTTTCTTCTTTTTTTAGATTTCACATAAGTGAAATCATGGAGTATTTGTTTTTTTGTATGTCTGATTTATTTCACTTAGCATGATGCCCTCAATGTCCATCTGTGTTTTTGCAAATGGCAAGAATTCATTCCTTTTTGTGGATGAATAATATTGCATTGTCTAGTATCTATCTATCTATCTATCTATCTATCTATCTATCTATCTATAATCTATCTACCTGTCATCTACCTCTTCCATGTTTTCTTTATCCATTTCTCCATAGTTGGGTACTTAAGTTGTTTCTGTATCTTGGCTGCTGTAAATAATGCTGCAGTGAACATGAGGATATGTGTATCTTTTTGAGTTAGTGTTTTCATTTACTCAGAATAAATACCAGACGTGGAATTACTGTATCATATGGTAATTCTATTTTTAATTTTTTAAGGGAACTGTGCACTATTTTCTAAAGTGACTGCAGCAATTTACTTTCACATTGTTGTGCATGAGGGTTCCCTTTTCTTCACATCCTCTCCAGCACTTGTTGTTTCTTATCTTTTTATAATAGCCATTTAACCAGATATGAGATGGTATCTCACTGTGTTTTTGATTTGCATTTCCCTGATGAGTAGTGATGTTGATCATCTTGTACCATTTGGCCATCGTATGTCTTTAGACAGATTTCTATTTAGATCTGCCCATTTTTTAATTGGACTGTTTGTCTTTTTGCTATTGAGTTGTATATATTCTTTATACATTTTCTATATTAACCCTCTATCAGATATATGATTTGCACATATTTCTCTCACTCAGGTTATTTTTTTCATTTCTTTGAAGATTTTACCTTGCTATGCAGAGGCTCATTAGTTTAATGCATTCACTTATTTTTTAAAAAGGGAAATTATGCCAAAAAAGAAAAATAGTTATAATGCTCAAATCTAATATTTGTGGCTTTCATTTTGACAAACTGTTTATATAAAGATTTTGTTGTTAAGATTGTCACCTTAAATTGGCCATAAAAACAGTTTACTCTTAATGCTTTAGTATGTTATGCTTATGAGGGTGAATCCACGATATGCATTTAGTCCTTTTAATTCAGTCAGTAGTTTTACTGAATGTACTTACTGATTAAATGCTAAATACTAATTTCCAGGAGTTTGAAATTGAATTATTTACTTATAGAAGTATGTTGACTTGAAAATATGTTTTTTATATGGATAAAATATTTTCTTATTTTGAAGTACAGAAGCATTTTCTCCAGGCACACCAGACTATACATAATGACTGTAGTCATATAACTACTCTTAATGGAAATGATAGTTTTAACATTGGTTAATGCTGTACCAAAATTAAATGTTTCGCTTTTAAATCACATGGTTTAATTTATTATAAATATTACAATCCGATAAAATATAGGAATCATGTTTTAACCCATGACACTGTTAAGTGAACATAATTAACATATAATAAGTAAATAATTTTTTAAAATAGCAATGAAATACAGCAACATAGAATATTAAGAAGTATTACATTTAATAAGAGCACATTTTTCCAAATGTAGAGAGATTATACCACCTGCTGTCTACATATCATATATTTTTTAACTTAATCTGTTTATATTTTATGATGTATCAATGTCTAAGAGACATTTATACATAAACAATGACATAATTATCAACTTCCCTGTCCCTATTTATTCATGCTTATGATAAATATTATAAATTTTGTGATTGAAATTAAATTTTCTTTTTCCTTTTTGCTCCTTAAAAACACCATACTGTGTTTTAGGGTTATGGGAAATATTATTAATTGCACAAATATTTTCATAAAAGCAACAACAGAAATTTTTGTTCTCACATACAGTGTTGCCAAAAATATCTTACATATTTTATTATATACTTTAGATTCTTTAAAAATTTTTTTAATGTTTATTTATTTTTGGGAGAGAGGCAGCACAGCCAGGGACGGTCAGAGAGAGAGAGAGAGAGAGAGAGAAAGACAGAATCTGAAACAGGCTCCAGGCTCTGAGCTGTCACCACAGAACCTGATGTGGGGCTCAAACTCAAGAACTGTGAGACCATGACTTGAGCTGAAGTGGATGCTTAACCAACTGAGCCACCCAGGTGCCCCATAAATTACAAGTAGAATTTATGAAACTTAAAAACTTAATATAAATATTTTCATGATTCTTTGACTGTATTATTAAATTACTTTCCAAAAAGGCTATTCCAGTTTCTGTGTCATCAGCAAAAAAGGGCAGATATAAATTTCACTTCAGTATTGTACACTTGTGGTGATATCATTCTTTATACTACTGCTAATTTAGTGTATGAAAAATAAGCCTCTTATTAGTTTTAATTTGCATTTAGTTATTAGTTGGTTGAATATTTTTCCATGTACTACTTTACCAATTATATTTTATACCATGTGGATTATATTTCCATGAACTTTGGCTATTTATCTATAGAGCCTTAATATATCCTCATAATTTTATATAAGTTCTTTTCTTTTTTTTTTTTTAATTTTTTTTTTAATGTTTATTTTTTTTTAATTTTTTTTTTTCAACGTTTATTTATTTTTGGGACAGAGAGAGACAGAGCGTGAACAGGGGAGGGGCAGAGAGAGAGGGAGACACAGAATCGGAAACAGGCT
Source organism: Puma concolor (assembly GCF_028749965.1). Classification (NCBI taxonomy): domain Eukaryota; kingdom Metazoa; phylum Chordata; class Mammalia; order Carnivora; family Felidae; genus Puma; species Puma concolor. Next base: position 116,562,681 of record NC_141676.1, read on the forward strand.
CCAGGCTCTGAGCCATCAGCCCAGAGCCTGACGCGGGGCTCGAACTCACGGACTGTGAGATCGTGACCTGGCTGAAGTTGGACGCTTAACCGACTGCGCCACCCAGGCGCCCCTGTTTATTTATTTTTGAGACAGGAAGAGACAGAGCATGAACGGGGGAGGGTCAGAGAGAGAGGGAGACACAGAATCGGAAACAGGCTCCAGGCTCTGAGCCATCAGCCCAGAGCCTGACGCGGGGCTCGAACTCACGGACCGTGAGATCGTGACCTGGCTGAAGTCGGACGCTTAACCGACTGCACCACCCAGGCGCCCCTGTTTATTTATTTTTGAGACAGGAAGAGACAGAGCATGAACGGGGGAGGGTCAGAGAGAGAGGGAGACACAGAATCTGAAACAGGCTCCAGGCTCTGAGCTGTCAGCACAGAGCCCGACGCGGGGCTCGAACTCACGGACCGCGAGATCGTGACCTGAGCCGAAGTCGGACGCTCAACCGACTGAGCCACCCAGGCGCCCCTATAAGTTCTTTTCAAAATACAGTACCTAACTCTCTTCTGATATTATTCAATGTAGCATTTTTCTCTCAGCCACTTTCTTTTCATTGAAATTATTTTATTATAAACATTTAAAACTTTTATTCCATTATGGTCCCTTCTATCGCACTTAAGTTTTTTATTATAATACAGATATGATAAATATTGAATGCCTTTTTTGCTCTTGGGTTTGTTTTTATTTAGTTTGCTGAATAAAACACATAAATATTTTATTCACGTTTGTTTAACGTGAATACAATATGTACAAATTATATGAGTAATTACTTTTCCACAGAGTTCACTTAATTTTCTCACATAATTTCTTTTGTAAGTATTTAAACTTTTTTATTATGGTAAAATGCATATAAAATAAGGCAATTTTAAACGTTTCCAAGTGTACTGCTCAGTGGTATTAAGTACATTGACACTGTGGTGGAACCTCCCCACCATCCACCCCTAGAAAGCTTGTCAGCTTGCAAAAGGGGTCTCTGTACCCTTTACACAATAACTCCCATGACCCTCTTTCCCTGGTACCTGGCCACCATGTTTCTATTTCCTTTTGTTTTGTTTTGTCTTTAAGTTCCCCTTCCCCCCCCATACTCCAGCCTCTGGTAAACTACCACTCTACTCTCTTCACTATGAGTTCAGGATGGGTTTTTTTGTTTTTGTTTTTTAATATATGTCATATACAAGTGACATCATGCATTTAGTCTTTCCATGTCTGACTTGTTTCACTCAGCATAGAGCCCTCATGGTCCAACCATGTTGTCACAAATGGCAAGGTTTCCTTCTTTTTTAAGGCTGAATAAAATCATATATATATATATGTATGATATATATTGATGTATATATTATGTCCTTGGAAATTTAGATTGTTTCCATTTTTGGGCTATTGTGAACAGTGCTGAATGAACATGAGGCTACAGGTATCCATTTGAGATACTGATTTTATTCCCTTTAGCTGTATACCCGGAAGCAGGACTGCTGGATCTTGTGGTAGTTCTATTTTAGTTTTTTGAGGAACCATAATACTGATTTCCATAATAGCTGCACCTTTTTTTATTCCCATCAACAGTGTACAAGGGCTCCCTTCTCTTCATATCCTTGAGAATTCTGTTAACTTTTGACTTTTTGATCATAGCCATTCTGACAGTTGCGAGGTAATATCTTATTATGGTTTTGATTTGCACTTCTCCAATAATTGAAAACATTGAGCATCTTTTCATAGACATGTTGGCTATTTGTATGTTTTCTTTGAAAACATTTTTATTTAAGTGTTTTGCTCATTTTAAAATTAGGTTATTTGTTTTTTGCTGTTAAATTTTAACAGTTCCTTGTGTATTTTGGATATTATCTTTTGTCAAAAACATGGTTTGCAAATGTTTTCTCTCATTCCTTAGGTTACCTTTTCATTTTGTTAGTTTCCTTTACTGTGCAGAAAGTTATTTTGATGTACTCCCACTGATGTATTTTTGTTTTTGTTGCCTGTACTTTTGGTGTCAGATCCAAAAAATTATTGTCAAGATCAGTCTCAGGGAGATCCCCCTGTTTTCTTCTAGGAATTTTATGTTTTCAGATCTTATGTTTAAGCCTTTAATCCATTGTGATTTGATTTTTGTGTATGGTGTAAGATAAGGGTTCACTCTGATTCTTTTGCATGTGTATATCCAGTTTTCCCAATACCATTTATCAAAGAGACTGTCTATCCCCCATTGTGTGTTCTTGGAACCTCTATTGAAAATTAGATGACCATATATCATGAGTTTATTTTGGGGGCCTCTGTTCTGTTCCATTGATCTGTGTATCTGGTTTTTTTTATTCCAACAGCATAGTGTTTTGATTATAAGAAGTGTGATGCCTCCAGCTTTGTTCTTCTTGCTCAAGATTGCTTTGGCAATTTGGGGTCACTTGAGGTTCCATATGAATTTTAGGATTGTGTTTTCTGTTTCTGTGTAACATGACATTGGAATTTTGATGGAGGTTGCACTGAATCTGTAGATCACTTTGGGTAGTACGGATGTTTTAATAATGTTCATTCATCTAATCCAAGGACACGGGTTATCTTTTTATTTATTTGTGTCATCTTCAGTCTCTTTCATTAATGTTTTATAGTTTTCACTGTATAGCTCTTTCACCTGGTTGGTTAAATTTATTCCCAGGTATTTTGTTCTTTTTGATGCTATTGTAAATGGGCTTGTTAATTTCTTTTACAGATAGATTTTTATTATTGTATAGAAACTCAACTAATTTTTATATACTGATTTTTGTATCCTGAAACTACAGAATTTATGCATTCTAGAAGTTTTGGTGTTTTTTAATGGTTTAATGTGTATATATACACATACATGTATAAAAGTATACATATGCATATATGTACATACATGTATATATACATATGTATACATGTATATGTACATATACATGTACATATGTAAATATATACATACATATGTATGTATATATCTATAATAAAATCATGTTTAGCTTGATTAAGAAAAAATGACTGAAATACATAAAATTGAAAATGAAAGAAGAGACATTACCACAAAAATACAAAGAACTGTAGGACACTACTATGAACAATTATGTACCAGTAAATGAGATAACCTAGAAGAAATGAATAAATTCCTCAAAATATACAACCTACCAAGTCTGAATCATGAAGAAAAAGAAAATTTGAACATACCAACGAGTAAGGAGGTTGATTCAGTAGTCAAAAATCTCCTAAAAAAGAAAAGTCCAGGACTAGATGGCTCCATTGGTGACTTCTATCAAACATTTAAAAAATAATGGATATCACTCCTTCTCAAACACTTCCAAAAACTTGAAGATGAAGGAACACTTCCAAATTCATAGTTTGAGGTGCAATACCCTGACACAGAAGCCAGTCAAAGATAGTACAAGGAAAAAAATATTATAGGCCAAATACTTGATGAACATTGATGCAGAAATTTTAAGCAAAATATTAACAAATTGTATTCATTAGCACATTAAAAACACTATATACCATGATCAAGCTGGATTTATACCTGGAATGCAAAGATGATTCAACACATGTAAATCAATAAATGTGATGCACCGCATTAACAAAATGAAGGATAAAAATCACATGATCATCTTAAAGGATGCAGAAAAAGCATTTGACAAAATTCAACATACATTCATGGTAAAAATTTCAACAAATTAGGTATAGAAAGAACATAGCTCAACATAATACAGGCCATATAAGACAAGCCCACAGTAACATCATACTCAATGGTGAAAAGCTAAAAACTTTCCGTTATAATCAGGAACAAGACAAGAGTGTCCACTCTTGCCACTTCTTATCAACATAGTTCTGAAGCCCTAACCAGAGCAGTCAGGCAAGAAAAAGAAGTAAAAGGCACCCCAGTTTGAAAGGAAGAAGTAAAATATCCTCTTATAATTTCAACAATAATTCCTTTATTTTAAGATACATCCTTTTTAAAATCAAACTATTGAATAAATCAGGTGTATTTCTAGGCTTTGAGTTCTTTTCATCTAACATGGGTGTTTAATTTTGTATCTTGCTCTCTAGTCACTTCGAGTGATTAAAGTCGACTTTTCGTCTTTTTTCTTTCCAAAATACTACTTAAATTCTAGTTAATATATAGTGTAATATTGGTTTCAAGAGTAGAATTTAGTGATTTATTACTTACATATAACACCCAGTGCTCGTCATAACAAGTTACCTCCTTAATACCCATCACCAATTAACCCATTCCCCATTCACATCCCTCCATCAACCCTCAGTCTGTTGCCTATCATTAAGAGTCTCCTATGATTTACATCCCCCATCTCTCTTTTTTCCCTTCCCATGTATTCATCTGTTTTGTTTCCTAAATTCCACATATGAGTGAAATCATATGGTATTTATCTTTGTCTGACTGATTTTGCTTAGCATAATACACACTAGCTTCATTAACATCATTGCAAATGGCAAGATTTCATTCTTTTTGATGGCTGGGTAATATTCCATTGTATATATACACCACATCTTCTTTATCCATTCATCAGTTGGTGGACACTTGGGCCTTTTCTATAGTTTGGGTATTGTTGATAATGCTGCTATAAACATTGAGATGCATTTACCAATTCAAATCTGTATTTTTATATCCTTTGGGAACCTAGTAGTGCAATTTCTGGGTCCAGGGTAGTTCTATTTTTTTAATTTTTATTTAACTTATTTTTAAATTTACATCCAAGTTAGTTAGCATATAGTGCCACAATGATTTCAGGAGTAGTTCCTTCATGCCCCTTACCCATTTAGCCCATCCCCCCTCCCACAATCCCTCCAGTAACCCTCTGTTTGTTCTCCATATTTAAGAGTCTCTTATGTTTTTGTCCCCCTCCGTTTTTATATTATTTTTGCTTCCCTTCCCTTATGTTCATCCGTTTTGTATCATAAAGTCATCATATGAGTGAAGTCACATATTTATCTTTCTCTGACTAATTTCACTTAGCATAATACCCTCTAGTTCCATCCGTGTAGTTGCAAATGGCAAGAATTCATTCTTTTGATTGCCAAGTAATACTCCATTGTATGTATATATCACATCTTCTTTATCCATTCATCCATCGATGGGCATTTGGGTTCTTTCCATACTTTGGCTATTGTTGATAGTGCTGTTATAAACATTGGGGTGCATGTGCCCCTTTGAAACAGGGATAAATACCCTTGGATAAATACCTAGTAGAGAAATTGCTGGGTCATAGGGTAGTTTTACTTTTAATTTTCTGAGGAAACTCCCTACTGTTTTCCAGAGTGGCTGCACCAGTTTGCATTCCCACCAGCAAAAGAGATCCTCGCCAACATCTTTTGTTGCCTTAGTTGTTAACGTTAGCCATTCTGACAGGTGTGAGATGGTATCTCATTGTGGTTTTGATTTGTATTTCCCTGATGATGAGTGATGTTGAGCATCTTTTCATGTGTCGGTTGGCCATCTGGATGTCTTCTTTGGAGAAATGTCTATTCGTGTCTTTTGCCCATTTCTTCACTGGATTATTTGTTTTTTGGGTGCTGAGTTTGATCAGTTATTTATAGATTTTGGATACTAACCCTTTATCTGATATGTCATTTGCAAATATCTTCTCCCATTCTGTCAGTTGCCTTTTAGTTTTGTTGATTGTTTCCTTTGCTGTGCAGAAGCTTTCTATTTTGATGAGGTTCCAATAGTTCATTTTTGCTTTTGTGTTTCCCTTGCCTTCAGAGATGTGTTGAGTAAGGAATTGTAGCAGCAAGGGGGCGCCTGGGTGGCTCAGTCAGTTGAGCGTCTGACTTCAGCTCAGGTCATGGTCTCGTGGCTTGTGGGTTCAAGCCCCGTGTTGGGCTCTGTGCTAACAGCTCAGGCCTGGGGCCTGCTTCAGATTCTGTGTATCCTCCTCTCTCTGCCTCTTCCATGCTTGTTCTCTGTCTCTGTCTCTCAATAATAAATAAACGTTAAGAAAAAAAAAATTGAAAAAAAGAAAGTTGTAGCAGCCAAGGTCAAAGAAGTTTTTGCCTGCTTTCCCCTCAAGGATTTTGATGGCTTCCTGTCTTACGTTTAGGTCTTTCATCCATTTTGAGTTTATTTTTGTGTATGGTGTAAGAAGGTGGTCCAGGTTCATTCTTCTGCATGTCGCTGTCCACTTTTCCCAGCACCACTTGCTGAAGAGACTGTCTATTCCATTGAATATTCTTTCCTGCTTTGTCAAAGATTAGTTGGCCATATATTTGTGGGTCCATTTCTGGGTTCTCTATTCTGTTCCATTGATCTGAGTGTTTGTTCTTGTGCCAGTACCATACTGTCTTGATGATTACAGCTTTGTAATACAGCTTGAAGTATGGGATTGTGATGCTTCCTGCTTTGGTTTTCTTTTTCAAGATTGCTTTGGCTATTTGGGGTCTTTTCTGGTTCCATACAAATTTTAGGATTATTTGTTCTAGCTCTGTGAAGAATGCTGATGTTATTTTGGTAGGGATTGCATCGAATATGTAGATTGCTTTGGGTAGGATCAACATTTTAACAATATTTATTCTTCCTATCCAGGAGTGTGGAATATTTTTCCATTTTTTTGTGTCGTCTTCAATTTCTTTCATAAGCTTTCTATAGTTTTCAGTGTATCGATTTTTCACTCCTTTGGTTAGGTTTATCCCTAGGTATTTTATGATTTTTGGTGCAATTATAAATGGGACTGATTCCTTGATTTCTCTTTCTGTTGCTTCATTGTTGGTGTATAGGAGTGCAATCGATTTCTGTGCATTGATTTTATATCCTGCCACTTTGCTGAACTCATGGATTAGTTCTAGCAGTTTTTTGGTGGAATCTTTTGGGTTTTCCATATAGAATATCATGTCATCTGTGAAGAGTGAAAGTTTGACCTCCTCCTGGCCATTTTGGATGCCTTTTATCTCTTTGTCTTCTCTGCCGACGCTAAGACTTCCAATACTATGTTGAATAACAGTGGCAAGAGTGGACACCCCTGTCTTGTTCCTGACCTTAGGGGGAAAGCTCTCAGTTTACCCCCATTGAGGATGATATTAGCACCAGGTCTTTATATATGGCTTTTATGATCTTGAGGTATGATCCTTCTATCCCTACTTTCTTGAAGGTTTTTATTCAGAAAGGATGCTGTATTTTGTTAAATGCTTTCTCTGCATCTATTGAGAGAATCAAGTGGTTCTTGTCCTTTCTTTTATTGATATGATGAATTACATTGATTGTTTTGCAGATATTGAACTAGCCCTGCATCTCAGGCATAAATCCCATTTGGTTGTGGTGAATAATTTTTTTTTAATGTATTGTTGGATCCAGTTGGCTAATATCTTGTTGAGGATTTTGCATCCATGTTCATCAGGGAAAATGGTCTATAATTCTCCTTTTTTAGTGGGGTCTCTGTCTGATTTTGGAATGAAGGTAATGCTGGCTTCACAGAAAGAGTTTGGAAGTTTTCCTTCCATTTCTAGTTTTTGGAACAGCTTCAAGAGAATAGGTTAACTCTTCCTTAAATGTTTGGTAGAATTCCCCTGGAAAGCCATATGGCCCTGGACTCTTATTTTTTGGGGGATTTTTGATTACTAATTTGATTTCTCTACTGGTTATGGGTCTGTTAAAATTTTCTATTTCTTCCTGTTTCAGTTTTGGTAGTGTATGTTTCTAGGAATCTGTCCATTTCTTCCATATTTCCCATTTTATTGGCTTTTAATTGCTCATAATACTCTCTTATTATTGGTTTATTTCTGCTGTGTTGGTTGTGATCTGTCCTCTCATTCTTGATTTTATTTATTTGGGTCCTTTCCTTTTTCTTTTTGATCCAACTGGCTAGTGATTTATAAATTTTGTTAATTCTTGCAAAGAGCCAGCTTCTGGTTTCATTTATCTGTTCTACTGTTTTTTGTTTTTGGTTTTTTTGTTTTTTTTTTTTTGGTTTCAATAGCATTGATTTCTACTCTAATCTTTATTATTTCCTGTCTTCTGCTGGTGTTGGGTTTATTTACTGTTCTTTTTCCAGTTCTTTAAGGTGTAAGTTTAGGTTGTGTATCTGAGACCTTTCTTCCTTCTTTAGGAAGGCCTGGATTGCTATATACTACCCTCTTATGTCTGCCTTTGTTCTGTCCCAGAGGTTTTGGGCTGTGGTGTTATGATCTTCATTGGCTTCCATGTACTTTTTAATTTCCTCTCTAACTTCTTGGTTAGCCCATTCATTCTTTAGTAGGATGTTTTTTAGTCTCCAAGTATTTGCTATCTTTCCAAATTTTTTTCTTGTGGTTGATCTCGAGTTTCATTACGTTGTGGTCTAAGACTATGCACGATATGATCTCGATCTTTTTGTACTTGTTGAGGGCTGATTTGTGTCCCAGTATATGGTCTATTCTGGAGAATGTTCCATGTGCACTGGAGAAGAAGGTATATTCTGCTGCTTTAGGATGAAATGTTCTGAATATATCTGTTAAGCCCATCTGGTCCAGTGTGTCATTCAAAGCCATTGTTTCCTTGTTGATTTTTCTGTTTATATGATCTGTCCATTGTTGTAAGTAGGGTGTTTAAGTCCCCTAGTATTATGGTATTGTTATCAATGACTTTCTTTATGTTTGTGATTAATTGATGTATATATTTGGGTGCTTTCACATTTGGAGCATAAATGTTTACAATCGTTAGGTCTTCTTGGTGGATAGCCCCCTTATTATAGTATGATGCCCTTCTTCATCTCTTGTTACAGTCTTTATTTTAAAATATAGATTTTCTGATATAAGTATGGCTACTCCGGCTTTCTTTTGTTGACCATTCCCATGATAGATGGTTCTCAATCCCTTACTTTCAATCTGTAGGTGTCTTTAGGTCTAAAGTGGATCTCTTGTAAACAGCATATAGATGGATCTTGTTTTCTTACCCATTCTGATACTTTATGTCTTTTTTTTTTTTTTTTTTGGAGCATTTAGTCCATTGACTTTTAGAGTAAGTACTGAAAGATATGAATTTATTGCCATTATGTTTCTTGTAGAGTTGGAGTTTCTGGTGGTCTCTGGTCCTTTGTAGTCTTTGCTGCTTTTGGTCTTTTTTTTTTTTTTTTTTTTTTTTTTTTTGTCTTTTATTGCCTCAGAGAGTCCCTCTTAAAATTTCTTGCAGGGCTGGTTTAATGGTCATGAACTCCTTTAAGTTTTGTTTTCCTGGGAAACTTTTGATCTCTCCCTCTATTTTGAATGACAGCCTTGCTGGGTAAAGAATTCTTGGCTGCATGTTTTTCTGATTCAGCACATTGAATATACCCTGCCACTCCTTTGTGGCCTGCCAAATTTCTTGTGGGTAGGTCAGCTGCAAACCTGATCTGTCTTCCCTTTTAGGTTAAGGACGTTTTTCCCTTGCTGCTTTAATGATTCTTTCCTTGCCTGAGTATTTTTGTGAAATTGACTATGATATGCCTTTTTAGTGATCAGTTTTTGTTGGATCTAATGGGAGTCCTCTATGCTTCCTGGATTTTGATGTCTGTGTCTTTCCCCATGTTAGGAAAGTTTTCTGCTATGATTTGCTCACATAACCCTTCTACCTGTTTTTCTCTCTATTCATCTTCTGGGACCCCGATTATTCTGATGTTGTTCCTTTTTAATGTGTCACTGATTTCTCTAATTCTTAAATCATGCTTTTTTGCCTTAGTCTCCCTCTTTTTTTCTGCTTAATTATTCCCCATAAGTTTGTCCTCTGTATCGCTGGTTTGCTCCTCTGCCTTATCCATCCTTGCCTCCATGGCATCCATTTAAGATTGCAGCTCAGTTATAGAATTTTTTATTTCATTCTGACTAGCTTTTAATTATTTTATCTCTGCAGAGAGGGATTCTAATCTATTTTTGACCCCAGCTAATATTCTTATTATCGTTATTCTTAATTCTGGTTCAGACATCTTGCTTGTATCTGTGTTGATTATGTCCCTGGCTGTCGTTTCTTCTTGCTGTTTCTTTTGGAGTGAATTCCTTTGTTCCATCATTTTGAAGGAAGAAAAGGAATTAATGAAGTAAAAAAATTAAAATTAAAAAAATTAAAAACAACACACACACAAGAAAATCAAATAAATGATACTAGATCCTAAGTGTGTTTTGGCCTGGTTATTGAAAGGAGCTTGATAGAGAAAAAAGGGGAAAAAGAGAAAAACAAGAAAAAAAGGAAAATATTTGAAAATTTGAAAAAATGAATATAATGAGATAGAATAAAATGAAATTATGGAAGTAAAATAGAATTTGAAAATGTTATTTAAAGTACAAAATATAGTAGAAAAAAATAAAAATATTTTTGACAAAAATTGAAAATAAAAATAGTTTTTTTCTCTTTCTGTATTCAAGAGAAAGAAAAGAAAGAAAAAAAAGAAAAAAAGAAATAAAATTGAATAGATGGACCAGGGAACAGACTGAAATATGATTGAAATTACATTGTTTTTCCCTAGAACTCAAACTGTGAAGCACTTTGTAGTCCATAAACTAAGCAGTCAGAGAGATTTGTGGTGTTCCTGAAGAGTGAGGTTGGCCTAGTTGGGCGGGGCTTAGTGTAACAGCTCCGTTCTCCACTAGATGGCACTACTTAGCTTACTGAGGTGGATTGTTGTGGTGCTTGTAGATGTGTATGTGCATGCGTGGGAGCGGTGAAAATGGTGTCACTCAGCTACCCAGTCTCTAATATTGGATAGTGTGCTCACCCCAGCCAGCAAGCGCGCACCTGTCCTTTGTCTCCAGCTTCCGTCCACTTCCTGGTTTTACACTGTCCGTGACCAAGATGTCAGGTTGTCAGGTGGCACCTCCCTCCTGAGTTTTATCTCAGATATGGCTGTGTTTCCTGCCCCCTAACTCCTGAGGGACTGCAGCTTTGACCCATTCTGCCCCTCTGTAGGAAGGTCTCAGTGAGTGATGGCCAGGTGCTGGCCACCTCCAGGAAAGCTTGTGCGACTGTGCTGCTGCCGATGCCCAGAGACTGTGGCTGGGTGCCAGCCCGCTCCAGAAAAAGTTCACGCTATCCTGTAGCAGCAGTGTTTCAGGGATTATGGAAAATCACAACACGCATCTGGCACCACGCTTCACCCTTAAGGATCTTGTTCCAGCTCCAGCGAATGTGGTTGTTCCCCCGCGTCCACTGGGGCCTTGCTTTTGGGGGAGTCACACAGCCTCTACCAGGTGTTCTCCCAGCAGGGGAACCGCCTCTCCCATGTGGCCCGAAGACCCCTGGACTCCACTCTGCTCCTGGGTATTTGCCCTTCCCACCAGAGCACCTCCAAGTATCCAGCTGCACCGCCAAGTATCCAGAGCACCGCCAAGTAGCCAGACTCTGTGCTCCCCCTGTTTATACTCTTAATGGAATTTAAACCCTCTCCTTTCTCCCTTTTTAGTTCAGTCCCTGTGGCTGTTCCCACTTTTCCACTTTCTCTCCACCTGCTTTTGGGGGGATGCTTTTTCATACTCTCCCCTCTGTCTCCATCCTCTCTCCACAAGCAAAACAGCTCCCAGCCCTCTGCAGCTTCTCTCTCCCCCAGTTCACCTCTCCGCACCATGTACCTGGTGAATTCTGTGGTTCAGGTTGTTCAGATTGTTGTGTTAATCCTTAGATCAGTTTTCTAGGCGGGCAGGATGGTTCAGTGTTGATCTGGCTGTATTTGATGGATGCGAGACACACACAAAAAAACTTCCATGCTGTTCCGCCATCTTGGCTTCTCCCCAGGATAGTTCTATTGTTAACTTTTTGTGGAACCTCCATACTGTTCTCCAGAGTGGCTGCACCAGGTTGCATTCCCACCAACAGTGTAAGCAGGTTTCCTTTCTCTGCATCCTCACCAACATCTGTTCTTTCCTGTGTTAATTTTAGCCATTCTTACAGTCATGAAGTAGTATCTCATTGTGGTTTTGATTTGTATTTCCCTAATGATGAGTGATGTTGAGCACCTTTTCATGTATCTGTTAGCCATCTACATGTGATCTTTGGAAAAATGTCTGTTCATGTCTTCTGCCCATTTCTTAACTAGATTATTTGTTTTTAGGGTTTTGAGTTTTATAAGTTCTTTATGTATTTTGGATCATAACCCTTTATCAGATATGTCATTTTCAAATATCTTCTCCCATCCTGTAGGGTGCCTTTTAGTTTTGTTGATTGTTTCCTTCGTTATGCAGAAGATTTTTATCTTGATGAAGTCCCGATTGTGCATGTTTGCTTTTGTTTCCCTTGCCTTCAGCGATGTGTTTACTAAGAAGTTGCTGTGGCTGAGGTCAAAGAAGTTGCTGCCTATGTTCTCCTCTAGTAATTTTTTTGAGAGAGAGATGAGAGAGTGTGTGAGTCGGGGAGAGGCAGAGGGAGAGAGACAGAGAATTTCAAGCATGTTCCAAATTCAACCTGAAGCTGTGTTCGATCTCATGACCATAGGATAATGACCTGAGCTGAAATTAAGACTCAGACGTGTAACTGACTGAGCCCCCCAGGTGCCCTTCCTCTAGGATTTTTATGGTTACTTGTCTCACATTTAGGTCTTTCATCCATTTTGAATTTATTTTTGTGTATGGCGTAGGAAAGTGATCCAGGTCCATCCTTCTGCATGTTGCTGAGTAGACCTTTCTTCTTACCTGAACATCACACCATGTTTTTAAAAGACAGCTTGGTTCTCCTTTGTAAAAACGTGATAGTTGGGCATGCAATGAATCAAAAAATACAGAAAGGTAATAAGGGAAAATGCAAGTCACCTTTTGTAAGCTCCAACCTCAGTTCCACTACCAGGAGTTACTCACTAATATTTCCCTTCATATCCTTTCAGAAAATGTCCACATATGCAACACTGTGTGTGTGTGTGTGTGTGTATGTGTGTGTGTGTGTGTGTTTTACAAAGTAAGATTGTATTATTTCTTCATACTTTTCTGTGCTGTGATTTTTTTCATACTCTTCTACACTGTGATTTTTTTTTGCACTCAATTATATATATATGTAGAATCCTGCATTTTAGCAGCCACAAACTTATTTCATTTTCTAGGAGGGGCATTGCATTCCATTGTATGGAATATATTTTTTAAAGTTTTTGGTAGTTGTTTCATTTCAGTCTTCTTCTTACAAATAAGCATAACTGTTTATGGACATAGTTCTCCTGCAGTGAAAAGGGTGTGTGCTTTGCTGTTACATGGAACTGGAGTCTAATGTTAAATGGCTTGTTTTATCTTTGGACAAACTACCCGACCTCTTTAAATACCTCTTTCCTCATCTGTGATGGAAGTACAATACTTCTTCTCTAAGTCTGTTGGGGAGATTAAATGAGGTGGTCAATTTTAAATGCCTGGTATTTAGTACAAGAAAGGAACGAATGAATGAAGTGTATTTCAGAAAGCCTACTTTGTTGGAGTTTACTTGGATTATGGTCAGTTTTATAGAAATCCCATTTAAGTCCCATTACTGAAATAATAGCTTCATTGTATAAGGTACGTCTTTCATGCTCTGAACCACTGTAAGGAGTAGTGGAGTCATGATTGTATTTCCCAGAGACAGTTTAGATATGAGAAGTATATGAATATGTTTTGAATGTAGCATATTTGTTGAATTGGCTAGTAGCTTCATTTTTAGTGTTTCTTAGTTTTCTGTGTAACATTGACCATCGGAGATTAATGAGTAGGAAGAAAAAAGACAGCAGACTAGGAGCATATAGTGCCTAATGAGACCAAAGGAAATACAGCTGTGTATGTCTGTTCTCTGATTAGTCTCTGTCTGGCCTTAGCACAGTCTCTTAGGACACAAGTCTGAAACTTGCAGAAAGATTACCACCTGGATACCTTACAAGATAGTCTGTCTTCTGTAAAAGGTTTCTGATAACTCTCTGTTTTATAGATTGCAGAAATTGATGATCCCTGGGGGTATGCTTGGCACAATTGATAGGGCCTGTACTAAACCTGCAGGGGCCATAAGTTCTCCTTACCTTGAACTAAGGAGGTTGTGTATGTTTCTAACGCAGGTACTAGAATCCTGAAAAATGTCCTTGGCGGCAGAGCTTTTGTTCAATGCCGTTCATTCTGTGCAGATTTTGGAGAACTTGAGCTACTTTGCTATTTCCCATATCATAAAGGGAAGTCTCACCATGCTAGTATTTGTAAGCACCTGGAAATCTCAGAGCCCACCTAGCTCCTCTAAGTATCAAGGTATTTAGGGGATATCAAGAATATTGAATATAATAGGCCTTTATGGGTGTCTTCCTTTGGTGTCTCTCCACCTGAGACCGTAGTCTTGAGACCCTGTCTTATTTCTCTTATTTATTCATTCAGTTGTTTATTATTTTTCAACACTTTAGGCTGAAAACTGTAACCCAGTGTTTAGATCCAAATTCTTGCCCCTGAAGCCTACATTTTCATGGGGGAACCTAACAAATACCTAAGTTAACCAAGGTAATTTTAGAGACAGGTAAGTATTACTTTGGGAAAATAAAATTCTGCAATGAGACATATGATAAGATGGAAAGCTATGTTAGCCAGGCTGTGCGAGAAAGTACTGTCTGAGGGCCAGAGCGCTAAATGACAGTACTGAGACAACTATGTGCAGGTCTGGAGGGGAGGCTCATTCCAGGTAGAACAGAGAGATCCTGAAACAGAAACAAGCCTGGCATAACCAGGAACAGAAGTGACAAGAAACCCTGTGTCTGGAGCAGAGTAGATGGGGAGCAGTGTGAACCATATGTAATCACACTCCCAGCTACCATTTGATTTTTTTCCCCCTGATTGGTGTTGGGAAAGAGTTTGACACTATTTGAGTGGGAAACTATTAGAGTTTATTTGTTGCCTCTTTCTAAAGTATATACGGTCTGATTTTATAATTTGAGAAAATATTTGGACCTTTGTATAGGAGGCAAGAATGGATGCCAGGAGACCACCAGTGAGGGAGTTACTTAAGAGACCAGATAAGAGATAATGGAGAGTTACACCAGGAGTTTAGAAGCAGACATATTGATAAGTATTGGATTCCAGGTATAGTTTGAAAATACAACAACTGAGAAACCTGTTGACATTTTAGATGTAGGGAAAAGAGAGCGACTAAAGACTCCTCCAAGGTTTCTGGCCTAAGGTGGATGGAGTGGCCATTGGCTGAGCTAAGGAAGACTGAATAACAGGAAAAAATGGAATACAAGGGTACCATTTTGTCATATTAAATTTTAGATGCCTATCAGGTATCATGAAGTAGCATCAACAAGTCAGGAATTCAGATCTGGGGATATTGATTTGACATTTATAGCCAGATGCTGGAAGAACTCTTTTAAGAGGTGAGTGGAAATAGGGAAACTATTAGAGTTTATTTATTATTTTTTTCTAAAGTATATATGGTCTGATTTTATAATTTGAGAAAATATTTGGGCATTCTGACATTTGGAGGTCAGGCAGAGGAGGAGGGACTGAAGCAGAGATGCCAATAAGATAGGAGAAGAATGGGGGAATTTGGCATCTTACGAACTAGAGAAAGCAAATTTTTCAAGAAGGACGAAATACTTGTTTTTGTCACTGGTTCTGGGACAAGAAGCAAGATGGGAATAGATGAATTGACTGAATTTTCAAGAGAGATGTCAAGAACAACCATGATAAAAAGTGTCCAGTGGAGTATGAGTACAAAATACTGATTGGAGTAAGTTGGGGAGAGTATATGGTTAAGGAGATGGAGGCAGAAGGTGTAGACAGGACTTTTGCAAACTACTGCTATCCAGGGGGAGTGTTTTTAAAACCACACTTTGGGTGCTCTCCTCTTGCTCACTTTTCCTACATGAACCTATTGAAAATACAGTAAATGCCCTCTGATCTGACCCTACTGGGACAGTTGATAGTTTAATTGGAAGAATGAATTGAAGCACAGACTTATGAAAAATGCCTTACTCATTGCTTAACACTTTAAGTTGAAATATAAATTAGGATTGAGTCACCAATATTCTGATGTAGTGTCAGGGTTTTACCTCGAGCATATTTAAGACTTGGAGTCACTAATTGTACTACATGTCTTTCTCCTATCAACCACACTACAATGCATCATTTTTAATTTACAATAATCAGTTTTGTTAACATATAATGAGAAGTTAAAAACTCCTCCAAAGCAATATGAGTATAGGATCCTTCTAGATTTTTAGGATTTTTCTCCTTCTTAGAGTTGCTTTGCTCAATCTAATGATAGAGCAGTTTTTTTTTCTTAACAGACTCATCCTTATCAATTCTTCCCCAAATATCCAAATTACTCTTCATAGAATTGACAAATCTAATTTTACATTCCTATTCTATTAGTAAACATATACACCTGACTTTTGTTGGAGCTCTTGGACCATGTGCACTGGCCACAAGCATTCAGTGTGCAAAGAGCACCAGTGCATTGTCCTTCCAAGCAGCAAACATTGGTTAAATTTGGGGCTATGTAAGAGAGGGTCAGTTAGGAGAGTATCTTGTATATGGTCATCGGAGTGTGCCTTAAAATTGAAGAATTCAGATACATTAAAGAATGTGAGGATTTGAATTTCTACTGAAATTCTCTATGGTTTCATGTGTGTGCATTTCGTGTGTTTATGAACAAAAATCAAAAATAATTAAAAAAACCTAATGTCTAAGAGGAATGGTAACTTTATTTTTGCCTTCATTATTTATTGACAGACATATACCACACATTCAGAAAAGTAAAGAAAATATACATGTACAGTTTAGATAACAATTGTAGAATGAATTCCATCTAACCACTGCCAAGGTCAAGAAACACATTACCAAAACCCAGAATCCCCCACAAGGCCTCTTTCCAATCTTAGTCTTGTGATTATCATTTCTTGTTTTTCCTTTATTGTTTCCTATGTATTTTTATACTTCAGAAATATACTGTCATTTATATTCTTTCATTTTTTGCCTGATTTGTTCATATTATAATTTTGAGGTTCATCACTCTGGTGTGTAGCTCTAGTTCATTCCTTTTCATTACTGTATGGTTTCTTATTGTATTAATATACCATCATTTATCCATTCTATTATTAATAAGTGTTTGTGTTATTTCTAGGTTTGGACCATTATAATCAATGCTACTAGAAACATTCCTGTCTGTATATGTTGGTGCATGTTTATTTGAGTTGCTGGAAGCCTGCACTGCCAACTATGGCAAGCACTAGACGACTATTTATGTTTAAATTAATAACATTAAATGCAATTAAAACTTCAGTCCCTCAGGTCTGCATTTCAAGTATTCAATAGACATGTGACTAATACCTTTAGTAGCTATTAGTACTGTAGCTTTAGTACTGGATGGCACACATTCCAGAATATTTCTGTCACTCCAGAGAGTTCTATTGGACAGCCGTTCTCTAGGTACATACCTAGGAGTAGATGTTAGGACCTGGGATAGATCAGATCTTTAACCTTAACCAAGTAATGCAGAACTATTGGTTGTACCAGTTTATATTCCCCTCAACAATATGAGAACCCTGCTCCTAACTACACTTGTGCATTCCCGATCACACTTGACTTAGATATTGCATTAACCAGCTAGGGCTGCTATAACAAAATACCATACACTGTGTGGCTTAGCGACAGGAATTTATTATCTTACAGCCCTGGAGGCCAGAGTCTGGGGTCATGTTGTCAGAATGGTGGGCTCCTCCTGAGGGCTGTGAGAAAGCACCTGTGCCAGACCTCTCTCTTTGGCTTGCAGATGGTTGCTTTCTCCCTATGACCCCGTATGCATCTCTAGGTCCGAATATCCTCTTTCTATGAGGACACCTGCCATAACAGATTAGAGCCCACCCTAATGACCTCATTTTACCTCGGTTACCTTTGTGAAGACTCTGTCTCCAAGTAAGGTCACATTCACAGGTAGTGGGGTTAGAACTTCAGGTGGAGGGCACAATTCAACCCACAGCAAATCTTTTAGATGCCTTAATATTTGCAAACCTGGACGAAGTTCAGTGGTATTGCATTATAAGTTTATTTCCTTTGATAACTAAAGAGGTTGAGCACCTTTCTCACATATTTATTGCCCATTTGGTAATCCTCTTTTTTTTAAGTTTATTTCTTTTCTTTGTGTGTGTGTGTGTGTGTGTGAGAGAGAGAGAGAGAGAGAGAGAGAGAGGAAAAGGGGCAGAGAGAGAGAGAATCCCAAGCAGGCTCCGTGCTGCCAGCTCAGAGCCCAATGCCAGGGCTTGAACTCAGGAACCGCGAGATCATGACCTGAGCTGAAATCAGTTGCTTAACCCACTGAGCCACCCAGGCACTCTGATAATCCTCTTTTTTATTAAGTGCCTGATTAAGTTTTTATTCATTTTTTTTTCTAGTAGCCTGACTGTTTTTTTCTTTTTTTTTTTTTTTTTTTTTTTATTTATTTTTGGGACAGAGAGAGACAGAGCATGAACGGGGGAGGGGCAGAGAGAGAGGGAGACACAGAATCGGAAACAGGCTCCAGGCTCTGAGCCATCAGCCCAGAGCCTGACGCGGGGCTCGAACTCACGGACCGCGAGATCGTGACCTGGCTGAAGTCGGACGCTTAACCGACTGCGCCAACCAGGCGCCCCGTGACTGTTTTTTTCAAATTGCTTTTTAGGAGTTTTTTTTTTACTATGCTGCTTTTGGTTATGTGTTACAGTTATATTTTCCTACTCTGTGGTTTGTCTTTTAATTATTTTATTTTAATAAAAATAAGTTCTTAAATTAATATCTATTGTTTAACAAACATTTCTTTCATGGTTGGTACTTTTTGTGTCTTATTGAGAAGTCCTTCCTTACCCTGAGGGTATGACCATTTTTTTTCTATACCATCTTTTAAAATCTTTACTGGTTTGTTTTTTCCCACTTAGGTCATATTTCCACCTGGGACTGTTTACGTTAAGTAGGGGCAGAAACATTTTTTTTTCAGTTAAAACATTTTCCCAGCATCATTACTGAAATTCTTTTTCTCCAAAGACTTTCTCTGTATAAAATTTCCATAGGTCTGTTGATACTACTTTATTCTGTTCTTTTGGTCTGCTTTTCTACCACTATGTCAATATTATATGTCTGTACTACGGTCAGTCTTATCCCATAGGGCAAGTCTTTCCAACGTGTTCTCTTCCTTTAAGAGTTTCTCAGCTGCACTTGGCCCTTTGCATTTCCTGGTTTTTTATAGCTATGTTTTGTCAGACTAAGTTCCCATCTATTCCTGGTTTGGTAAGAGACTTTTTTTTTTTAAATCACAAATAGAAGTTGAATTTTATCAAACATTTTTTCCTGCAGCTGCACTTTACTTTTATGAAATTCAGTACTTCTCAAATGATGTGTGAGATGCTTTATGTACATTATGTTTAATCTTCAAATCCATTTTGCAAAGTAAGTGATATTATTGCCATGTTGTAGATGAAAATAACACAAGGCTCAGAAAGATTAAGTGGCTTGTCCATATTTTTAGGTACTAAGTTGAAAATCTGGGATCAAACTGCAATTTCTCTGGCCACTTTCTTCACTTATTTGTTCATTTATACATGTATTTATTCACTAAATTGTTACTGAAGGACCTCCATGTTCCCTGGAAATCTTTGCATTTGCTGCCTTTATCTTCTCAGTGAGCATGAGTATAAAGAGCTCTGCAGTGTGTTGCCAGACTCATCACTTTTCTCCTTCTTGGATGAATTCAAATAATCCACCTTTTCTTTCTCCTCTTCTGCATTGCTTTATGCATAGCATGGACCAAGCTGATAGTCACAGGCAAAACAAATAAACAGAGGACCCATCTGTGTGAAAACCAGATGGCGCTAAGCATACCACAAGGATGAAGGGTCAGGTGAAACTCCTGCCTTTGTTTAGTAGCTGATGTGAAAAATAAAGTCTGTCTCCGTAGAATAAAGCAAACGGAGAGAGGTAGTGGTTGTGGGAAGAAGAAAATGACCATCATCACCAGCCTTGTGTTAAGGAATGGTGAAGAACTTCTAATGTGGTCGCTGAACTGTAAGGAACGTGCTGGTGCTAAAGTGGATGTGTGCTTTATCCAGCTGTGTGGTTTTCACCAGGAGATTCTCTGATAGTTAACACAGTATTGGACTAGCATTCAACAGGCCCAAGCAGACTATTCGATGTGATGCCTCAAGAAAGCTATTTTATGGATTATAAAGCACAGGCCGTGTGTGTTGTGAACATATCAATTTTTTCTTCAAATATGGTGGCCATATTATGGGTACACATACATGATGTGGGTGTGAATAAATATCAGTACAGACCTATTTCTTGTTCAGAAACATAACTCTTACAGGAGTCACAGACCTAAAGGAGTAGGTGATCTTTACAAATCAAACCCAACAAATTCCTAAAGTAAGTTAAATGATAGGACAGAGTTTGTACATATAGCAGACTGCTGGTACTCCAACTCCATTCCTTGAAAGTCCAAAAAGTCACAAGTAATATGAAGACACTGAGCAAATATCTGCTTTCTATATTACTTTTTGGCACTGGATATTGATGTGTGGGATCAAGGCAAGCTAATAATTAGATTTGCCTTCAAACATTGCTCATCTTAAGTCTAAACATGTCATTTGTTGAAGATGACTGTGTGTGGTTCATTGGAGAGGTGTTCATTGGCAGCAATATTTGAACAATAAATTGTTCAGTAAATAAATTGAACAGTAAATTCCCACAGCATTTTAAAGGGTCTCAATGATTCACTTGGCCTGAAATCTAATTTTAGAAAAATTTTTATTGAGTTAGAAATTAAATACAATAAAATTCACCCTAAGCATATGGTTCAATAGGTTTTGGCAAATGCATGCAGTCATTAAACTACCAACAAAATCAGGATATAGAACATTTTATCACTTCAGAATTTCCCTCTTATCTCTTGGCAATCACTTCCCCCTCTTGATCCCATGACCCTGTAATCACTGACCTATTTTTTTGTCCCTATAATTTTACCTTTTTTAGACTGCCAAACAAATAGAATCACACATACTTTTTGTTTCTGGCCTTTGTAGCTCAGCAGAATGTTTTTGAACATAGTTCATTTATTTTTATTAATGAGTAGCATTTCATTGGATGAATATACCAACTTGTCTATTCACTAGTTAATGGACATTTGAGTTGTTTCCAGGGTTTCTTTCTTTTTATTGAATTTTTTTTTTTAATTTACATCCAAGTTAGCTAGCATATAGTGCAACAGTGATTTCAGGAGTAGATTCCTTAGTGCCCCTTACCCATTTGGACCATTCCCCCTCCCATAACCTGTTCAGTAACCCTCTGTTTGTTCTCCATATTTAAGAGTCTCTTATGTTTTGTTCCCCTCCCTGTTTTTGTATTATTTTGCTTCCCTTCCCTTATGTTCATCTGTTTTGTATCTTAAAGTCTTTATATGAGTGAAGTCATATATTTGTCTTTCTCTAATTTCGCTTAGCATAATACCCTCTAGTTCCATCCAAGTAGTTGCAAATGGCAAGATTTCATTCTTTTTGATTGCCGAGCAATATTCCATTGTATATATATATCTATATCTATCTATCTGTATCTATATCTATATCTATATCTACACACACACACACACCATATCTTCTTTATCCATTCATCCATCAGTGGACATTTGGGCTCTTTCCATACTTTGGCTATTGTTGACAGTGCTGCTATAAACATTGAGGTACCTGTGTCCCTTCAAAACAGCACACCTGTATCCCTTGGATAAATACCTAGTAGTGCAGTTGCTGGGTCATAGCTGGCTCTTGATTATGAATAGAATTGCTCTGAATATTTGCATGCAGTCACTTGTTGAGCATATGTTTTCATTTATCTTGGGGTAGGATTGATGAGTCATTGGGTAGGTATATGTTTAACTTTATTAGAAACTGCCAAATTACTTTTCAAAGTAGCTGTACAATTTTGCATTTTCCAGCAGCAATGTATAAGTCCTAGTAATTATCCTTGTAATTATCCTTTTGATTATTAGTTAGGTTGAGCTTTTTTTTTCATGTGCTTATTGGCCACTTCTATATTTACTTTGTTGAAATGTCTTCTAAATTTTTTGCCCAGTTTTTGGAGAATTTGTCTTACTGAGTTATAGGAGTTCTTTATATATTCTGGACACAAGTTCTTTGTCACATATGTGCTTTGTAAATATTTTTCTGCTGTGTGTAGCTTGTCCACTTTCTGGGTGTCTATAAAAGAGCATAAGGTTTTAATTTTGATGATGTGTAGTTTATCAATTTTTAATGGTTTCATGCTAAGAAATCTTTGTCTAATTTAAAGTCACAAATATTTTCTCATTTATTTTCTTTTAAAGATTTACCTCTTACATTGAGGTCTAATGTCCATAGAAAGTTAATCTATTTAGGTTCATCTTTCATTTCCTTTTTTAAATAATTTATAATTATACACATATCACATTCACTAAGCATAATGGTAGCTTAGAGAATGTAGCTATAGAGACTTGTTCGAAATTTGTTTGGATAATTTATTCATTGGCCTCAAAGCAAAATATTTCTACTTTTTAGTTGACACTGTTCTCTCTTCAGTTTTGTTTTATGTTTTTCTTAGTAATGTTACTTTTTAACACTCATGATAGGTTTAAATTTTAGATAATGAAGCACTCACTGAAGGTAAAAATCATGCTACAGGCATCATTTGGTTTCTGAATATCAGCGGGGTGTGACTGCTGGTTTTAGTAGTGATTATCAGCCAGTTGAAATCAGTATTTACACAAGACAAACTTGCAAACTACCCAACTGAGCTAGATGTCTCAGCAGGATATGTTTTTAGACTTTCATTTAAGAGCACTGTGTTCATCACTGGGACTAAACAGTGACCAATTTACATTTTTTTTTTTCATTCATGAGGAGTTAGTTTATGGTTGGTTGCAGTGATAATTTATTACCTATTTAGATGAGTGCCTGAGACTGGTGCCCAACAGACCCTGCACTTCTGTTTGACTCTGTATCCCAGATGATTGTGTCCTTGAATTACAATGGTGAGGACAGTAGAGACCAAGAAAGTAGACACTGGAGACAATCAGTAAACTAAATATAATAATGGTTCTAATTTCAGTTTTATCTTTATCTTTATCTTAATCTTTATCTAGAGATCTGTCCTCTCTTCTCATAGAGCATCTACCAGCCACTCTACTGTTAACATTTTGACAACTGCTGATCCAAATCTGAGTTGTCCAAAAGTTGCCTGGTATTTCCAGATACCCCAGACTTTGAGGCACATTAAAAATTTTAAAATAATAGAAAGTACAGGGGTGGATCCTGCTTGGAGGAGTTCTGCTTAAGGTCCCCACTCTAGGCCACTTGAGAACACATTGTCATCAACAATGCTAAACATGCATATATGTTGACATACTCTGATCTTTTAGTTCCTACATTGTGAAGAATACTAGTAGAGTAATGCTGGTTTTCTCCAGCACTGAGTGGTGTTTGGAAAAGGCATCCTCCAGGCCAGCATCCTCCAAGGTGTTTTGCAGTCCTTGGCATAAGTAGGCATGTGTGGAGCCTCTGATCAGAGATCACGCATGAAGAATTCCCTCACCCTGTATCATCCTTTCCACCTGCCCCAGTCATGTTTAGGTATGACACACAGATAAACAAGAATCAATTTCAGTATGCTCTGGACGTATAAGATAAATGTGGACTTTTTTTTTTTGAGAGAGAGAGAGAGACAGAGCTTGAGTGGGGGAGGGGCAGAGAGAGAGGGAGACACAGAATCAAAACCAGGCTCCAGGCTCCAAGCTGTCAGCACAGAACCTGACATGGGACTTGAACCCATGAAACCTGGGATCATGACCTGAGCCGAAGTCAGACTCTTAACCGACTGAGCCACCCAGGCACCCCAATGTGGACTTTTAACACTACATAATCTTGGAAAAATATGCATATGATAAAAAATTTAAATACGTACTGTAAAGTATACCATGTCTTGCCTTTCATGTCTTTAAGAGTAATAAAAATTTAAAAGATAACTGCTTTGAGTACCTAAATCTACCGAGTTCTCAAATTATTCTTTAGACCCTGCATTATTTTCTGTTTCTTCATCTGCTCTGAGTCGGCTTAGATACCCTTTCCCACTGCAGCTGGAGAGCAGAGGCCCCAGGCAGTCTTCCGTGTGTCTGCCCCACAGCGCTGCCTCATTTCCACTGCTGATAATTGTTTCGGCATTTCCTGGAAAATCGAAAGTTTTATACCTACGCATAGCTCATTGCTAAGAGGGACTAAGAAGTTTTGAATAACTTTTTCATCTCCTTATGTAACTCACACAATTCCTTGCTGTTTTTTGACGTAACTGGAAGCTTTAAAAATGATTTAGTATTTCAAGGCAATAATTAATTGCAGAACAAAGATGAACAATCCCCCTGAAACTTCAGTGATTGACTATGAATGGCTATTGCCTTCACCACGTGCCATTTTCTCAGAATCGATGCACCTTGTCAGTAATATGCAGATGGCCTCGCTTCATAGACACCCCAGATTCACAAAGTCGATGTCCTTTGACATAAGTAAATACATTTTAAGTAAATGTCCTTACAAAGAAGCACACTACTAAATTTCTTTACAAGAGGAGCTGCCACTTGGTGATTGAAATGTGGCCTAATTTTTTTTTTTAATGAGCAAAAAATTTTAGTAGATTCTTCCTCAAAAAACACATAAGAATGAAGAATAAACACAAAGGAAAGTGTGCAATATCAATAGTCATCATGAAAAAGCAGACTAAAAATACAATGAGAAACCACTACACATGACCTCAAATGTGTCCTAATTTTGAAGAATAATTTTACAAACAATTTTTCGAAAGTATGTCTAGATTAGGAGCAGGATTCTGAGAGGATGGTGACAACAGAAGATGCAGCATTTTTAATGTCTTCCAACTCGCACAGACAACGATTTAGCAAAACCAAAAACTGATGGACCACGTGGGCAATAAACTGGTGACAGAATATCTCCACAAACCACAAAAATGCAGGCTGATGAGATAAACCAGCAGCAGCCCCCTGGCCTGCTTGGTATCAGTGTCTTGCAGAAAACAGAGGGACACTCTGCGTGGCCTCCGAGGAGCAGGGCAGGTCAGCTCACAACAGCCAGCAGTGGGTGCGGAAATGGCGGTGGAGTCCAGGACAGGGCTTACGGTGGTTCTTAGACACAGGAGAAGTCTGGACCCCGTGAGGTCTCAAAACTCAGCCTGCAGAGCTTCTTTCCGGGATGAGAGCTCACAATGAGGAGTGGAGTTAAAATTAACATGGCAAAGATGACAGAGAAAAGAAGAAGAAGGTTCAAATGGAAGTGGATGAGCCGTGAAAAACCTTACATGCGTTTTACTAAGTCAGAGAAGCTGATCTGAAAAGGCTCCAGTCTGTATGGTTCCAAGTCTGTGACATTCTGGAAAAGACAAGACTGTGGAGACAATAAAAAGAGCTGTGGTTGCTGGAGGGCAGGGAGGGATGGACAGGCGCAGTACAGATGACTTCTGGGCAGTGAAAGCATCCTGTACGACACTAACATGTCATTATATATTTGTCTAAAGTCATAGGAAGCCCCGCGCCAGGAGAACCCCAACGTAAACTGGGTCTTTGGGTGACATTGGTATGTCCGTGCAGGGTCATCTAGTCTGAGAAAGGTGCCACTCTGGTAGAGGGTGTTGATGATAGAAGAGGCTGTCGACAAGTGGGGCAAGGGATATACCTTCTGCTCAACATTCCTGTGAGCCCACAACTGCTCTAAATAATAAACTCCATTAAAAGAAAGTGGGTGTGTTTGTTTTCAGTTAGTACTGCAAAACATTGCCATGGATTTAGTAACTTAAAACAACATAAATATATCATCTCACAGATCTGTACTTCAGAATTCTGGGTGGTCTCTGCTGGTTCCCTCTTCTGAGTCTGAAACCAAGGCATCAGCCGTCTGGGCTATTTCCAGAAGGTTCTAGGAAGAATCCACGTCCACACCCATTCAGGTCAATGGCACAGCCCAGTGGTTGAGGGTCCAACGTCCTTGGTGTGTGTCCCAAGACTCATTCTCTATCTCTGGAGCCTGTGAACATTCTGTGCTGTTGGCCCTCCTCATCTTCTCCTTCTCACATGTCATCATGCTCTTGTCTCTGGTTCTACCTCATCTCTCCTTCCTCCAGGTGGAGAAAGTCCTGTGCTGTAAGGGCTCATGGGATTAGGTTGGGTTTACATGGATAATTGCTGGCTCTCTCCCTTGTTTTATTTTATGGTCAATCAGTGTTCTTACACCTGCAGACTCCATTTTTCTATGTGACTTACATATTTGCAGGTCCCAGGGATTAGGACACAGGCAACTTTGGGGGACCATTCAGCCTCACCCAATCTGGGAGGGGCACAGAACCCGGAAATCTCAGGAAGCATGCTGCTGTTCAAAAGCAACAGAAGAGGGAGCTCCGTGACAGTAGCCAAGTTTCCCTGAACTGTGCCTCCTTCTAAAAGTTCAGAGACTAAGTTCAGGTGAAACAGGCAACAGAAAAGTATAGACATAGCCTTTTTCCAAAAACAAACTAAAAGGCAAAAATATGACACAGAATGTGAAAGAACAATAATAAGCAGAATGAGAAAATTTCAGAATGGAGGTAAGAAAACTGAGGTTTTAGAAATTTAAAAAATGTAGCACAAGAAATAAATACAATAGAGCGTGCTTTAAGAGAAACAAAAGGTGGAAACAGACAATGTGTTGAATATAAAAGAGAGAAGAAGGTAATTTAAAGAAGGATGAGAGAAAGTCACAAAAACATGGAGAATACGCAATTCAACATAAAGATTTAACATAAAGATAATTGAGGTCTCTGGAAAAATTAAAAATGGAGCCAGGGAACAGAAAAAAGCCACTTACAAGAGTAACTCAAGAAAACTTCTCGAGTGTATTTGAAGTTGTATGTGGAAAACACAACGAGCACCTAAGAATATCAACCCAGAGTGACCAACATCAAGCTACATTCTAGTAAAATTATTGCACTTCAAAGAAAATGCTGATTGGGCATTGAGGAAAACTGGCAAGTGATTTATAAGGACAGAAAAATCAGATTATTATCAGGCCTTTTTTGACAGCAGTATTTTATGCTAGCAGAAAATGAGGTAACACATTTAAGATGCTCCAGGAAAGAAACGTTAGCCAGGGATCTTATATCCAGCAAACTGACCTTTAGGTATAAGAGGTACAGACAAACTGAACAACATACAGGAACTCAGGGAAATAGTTCTCAAGATATGTTTCTGAGGAAGCTTTCAGAGAACGTGCTCCTGACTCTCCAGATGACTAGAGAAACATCAGAATGAGGCTTTGTGGTGGCATTTAATATATGGTTACTTTTGGAACTGGGACTGCAGGACATGGAAGGGGAGAGAGTGTATGATGGCCATGTGCTTACATGGAGGGTAGTCCAAATACCAGAAAACAGGTTCCCAGGGGTTTTATACATGATAGTAGTGTTGGTATTGTTATTTTGAGACTGTTATGTTATAATGGGGGTAAGGTAAATGAATATATCTAGGGATATATTTACAATTCTATATAAATATTAAAAGGTAAAATTGTGTTAAAAGATTTTCCAAAGGGGAGTACCTGGATGGCTTGGTCAGTTGAGCCTCGACTCTTGATTTTTGCTCACAGGATTGAGCCCAGCATGGGTCTCTGCGCTGAGCATAGGGCCTGCTTGAGATTTGAGATTCTTTCTCTCCTCTCTGCTGTGAGCACTTCCCCCAGCCCCTCTCTCAAAAAAAAAAAAAAATCCCCAAGGAAGTGACCCTCCACACTGCATGATTTTGCCCTGAAATCCTACTTCTAAAAAAATTTTTTTAACATTTATTCACTTTTGAGAGACAGAGTGTGAGTGGGGGAGGGGCAGAGAGAGAAGGAGACACAGAATCTGAAGCAGGCTCCAGGCTCCGAGATGTCAGCACAGAGCCCAATGTGGGGCTTGAACCCATGAACCGTGAGATCATGACCTGAGCTGAAGTTGGACGTTTATCGACTGAGCCACCCAGGCATCCCTGAAGTCCTACTTCTAGGTGTGATGGCTCCACTCTAACCCTGGACATTCAGTCCATACACCTGGTGAGCATTTAACCCCTTCAGTCCTTAATTCCTCACTCACAGCCAGTCATTCTAAAAATCCTGCCAATTCTGCCTTCCAAGTGTCCCTCACATCTGTCGCTCCTCGCCGTCCCCACAGTGCGGCCATCTCGCATGCGGAGCACAGTGATAGTCTCCTAAATGGTCTTGCATCTGCCACTTCCACCTTCTATCCTGTCTTCCTATGAGCTCTCAAAACAATGTGATGGCACCACTCCATGGCATAAACCCATCGCTGGCTCCCCAGAATCCAGGAATAGCCACAGCGGCTTGGAGGTTGTGGCCCTGGCTGACACTTGAGCCCTAAGGGCCAGCTTCCCAGCCAGATTTCTGGTTGTCCAGCCCTACCGGCTATGTTTGGCTTCTCAAACATGCCAGCCAGCGTCTTAGGGGCCATCACATTAATAGTTTTCTCTTTCTATAATGCATTCTCTTTCAGCTGCAATATCTTATTATTCCTCTGGGTTTCAGATTTCAACTGAAGTATCACTTTTTCCAGGAAGATTTTCCAGATCTTTGCCCTAGATTAGAGAATACAGCTTGAGTGTGTAGCACCCTAAACTTCTCAGGAACACTGTGAGCATGGTAATTACATTTTTGAGCCAGTTTTCCCCTAACCTCGAGGTTTCATGAAGAGAGAACCTGTCTGCCTATTTCCCAAATTATCCCATTTCCCAACACATAGCAGATATTGATTAAACACTGACTGAATGGATAAGGGAATGACTGTCTAAATATAGGGGACTGGGGCAGAGAAAAGTCTGCTACCTTCCTTGCTCTAATCTTTGCATTTATTGAAACCAAGTGTGATGCCATCTATTTTATATTTAAGGGGATATTATTTCTAGGATGTTCTCACATTCATAGTCATTAATTTGCCTATCAATTCTCAAAACTTTTCCAGGCAGGTCATTTAATTAACCATCCTAACTTCCTCCCTCCTTTCTTCCCTTCCTTCCCTCCTTCCTTCCTTCCTCCCTCCCTTCCTTCCTTCCTTCCTTCCTCTGCTCCCTCCCTTCCTTCCTTCCTTCCTTCCTTCCTTCCTTCCTTCCTTCCTTCCTTTCTTCCTTCCTTCCTTCCTTCCTTCCCTCCTCTGCTCCCTCCCTCCCTTCCTTCCTTCCTTCGCTTCCTTCCTTCCTTCCTTCCTTCCTTCCTTCCTTCCTTCCTTCCTTCCTCTGCTCCCTCCCTTCCTTCCTTCCTTTGCTTCCTTCCTTCCTTCCTTCCTTCCTTCCTTCCTCTGCTCCCTCCCTTCCTTCCTTCCTTCCTTCCTTCCTTCGCTTCCTTCCTCCCTTCCTCTGCTTCCTTCCTTCCTTCCCTCCTCTGCTCCCTCCCTCCCTCCCTTCCTTCCTTCCTTCACTTCCTTCCTTCCTTCCTTCCTTCCTTCCTTCCTTCCTTCCTCTGCTCCCTTCCTTCCTTCCTTCCTTCCTTCCTTCCTTCCTTCCTTCTTTCGCTTCCTTCCTCCCTTCCTCTGCTTCCTTCCTTCCTTCCTTCCTTTGCTTCCTTCCTCCCTTCCTTCCTTCCTTCCTCTGCTCCCTCCCTCCCTCCCTTCCTTCCTTCCTTCCTTGCTTCCTTCCTTCCTTCCTATCTTTTGAGAGAGAGCTCGCACAAGTCGGGGAGGGGCAGGGAGAGAGGGAGAGAGAATCTCAAGCAGGCTCCGCACTGTCGGCGCAGAAGCTGATGTGGGGCTCAGTCTCACTAACCGTGATATCCTGACCTGAGCCCAAATTAGAGTCAGTTGCTTAACCAAGTGAGCCACCCAGGTGCCCCTCCATCCTTGCTTCTAACCCAGTAAAAGCTGGTTAACTAGTACCCTCAGTTAGTAATGCTTTTATGTTCTGTTATCAACAGACTAGGCAAACCATAATGGGGAAAAAGTCTATTATCATCGATTTTACTAAAATTTTACAAAACTACCAAGTCATGCGTAGAGTCAGCCCAGTTTTCTACATTTCCCGTATTTGAGGTTGTTCCAAATAATGATCCTATAGTCCTCTGCAGTCCTAAGTCATGAAAAAAAAATGGATTGAATTGTCATGGCACAGAAGTTGATAAACTCTTGAAAGAAGACTTTCAAGAACAGAGGTTTTTCTAAAGCAAAAAATAGAATGCATGAATTCTTTGACTAGTAACTAAGGTAACCACAAAAGTAAATTAACCAGAACATCTTACCTCGAGCATTCTGGAAACTTTTGAACTCCTCTTTATGTTATTCTGCCTTTCTTAATTGCTGTGGCATCCCAAATGACGTGAATGTGTCTGTTTTCTCACATAAATGTTATAGCTGTGTGTGAACTACACAGTTTCTGCTGTGCAAGTCAGGATTTCCTAATAAACCATTGTTTCAACTTCTGAAAAATCATGCTGGATTAAAACATCACTTTGCTGTGAAGTGGGTGTGTTAAAGGGACATGAGCCATCTCTTGCTAAAGGAACCATTATTTCTAAATGCATATTGGTTTTTATTTAATCTTCAACTAGATCAAGAATGTATGGAGCTATTGATCTTTTGCCTGTCTTATCATTCAGTTTCTTCTTCTTCTTCTTCTTCTTCTTCTTCTTCTTCTTCTTCTTCTTCTTTTTGTTCTTCTTCTTCTTCTACCTTCCTTGGCATTATTGAAATGTAACTGTAGATGGACTTGTCTGTTTTAGGGTGATGTGGTTTACATAACTTTACAACAATTCCTGTGGTTGTATCTTGCAGCGATACTGAGCGTGGGCAGCAGCGCGGGTTACATTAGAAGTGAGAGTGAGCTGAGCGAGAGCAGTACCAGACGCTGGGGAAGGGCAGGGTCTGAGAAAACGTCCTGACTGCAGGGACCTGTCCTGGGAGAGCAGCCTCCAGCACTAGATGGAGTGGAAGCTTCCAGATTGGCAGGTAGCATCTAGCACGAAGGAATCTAGCAAGCAAAGAGGAAGGTAGAAGATCTGCCTCCGACTCAGGTTAGACTCCATAGTTTATAGAACAGAGTAAGAGTTTCTCCGAGGTGCTAGGAGGCTGTCTGTGTGGCACAAGAGATGCATTTTGTCTGATTTCTAGTTTCCAAGTAGCTGAACCGAATGCCACTTGAAGGTGTGATTAAAACCATAGCTTTAACCATGAGCTGATCTAGGCTTTATAGGGCCTGATGCTTATATAATTTTAAGGGCTCTATTTAAAGGAAAGACAGAATTATGAATACCAGCTGCCAGATTCCTTCCCCACGCCTTGGAAGGGACCTTCCAGCAGAGGCTCCAGGGGTTGAGCTGCCGAGAAATGTGCCATGGGTCCAACTGTACGGCTCCTGGGCCTGACCTCTGTCCTTGCTTTTGCTTCTGTATCACAAGTGATTAGTCTGATTTTGGTCCTTCTCCGTGTGACGACGCCCCTGTTGTAGGGTATTTGTCCCTTTGCTGACCTGCAGAGCCGGCTTCTGCCCTCTGTCTCTGCGGTGGCTAAAACAGGCCGAGAGGAGGCCAAGAGGGTGCTCTGCAAGCACATGGGTAAGCCGCTCTGGGACTTCAGCGGAGCAGGGAGACCAGGGAGGAGAGGGGCTGGGTTGGTTGTGGCGGATGCGAAGAGGGAAGTGGAACATGTAGCATCAACACTGAGGACTGGGCATGGGGGTGAGTGTGCAACAGTTGTTGATGTGGGCCCGTGTGTTCACATTGGTTGAAAACACAGCAGGTGGTAAAATTAAGTTAAATACAAAAAGCCTCCAATTACTTCTACTCCCTCATTATGTTCCTGGGATTCAGGAAAAGCAATTGGCAAATAACCTTCCTGTGCCAACAACCATCAGATGTTCTTAGAGTCCAAATTGTGAATCAAAATATGTGTCAGAACGGACACCCTGTGTGCTGGCCGTCTGCAGCGTCAGAGCCTTTCAGCCCCAGAGCCCAGCTAACAGCCTACCCAGGTGAGGGGGTGAAGCATGCAGGCTGCAGGCAGACTTCCCCGGCTCCGTCCCTGCTCTGCCCCGTAGCAGCTGGGCGCCCGAGAGGAGCTCGCTTGTGCTTGTGTCCCCTAGTGACCCCTCTGTGCAGTGGAGACGCCCACAGAAAGTGCTGCGTAGGATTCTAGTGAGGACTGGGTTGTTATTTATAGGACACAGTCTGGAATGCGCCTGGCAGGTACACGTAAGTGGTGTCTAAGTATTTCACAAATAAATGTTTTCTGAAATTCTTCCTGGTTCTGAGATTATCCACTTCTGAACAGCAGTCTGTTCTGCCCAGTCTGCAGCATTGATTCACTTTGCCTTTAGATGATTCTGAGTTAAAACAAACAATTTTAAGAACACTGTGTGTATCAGAGGAGCTTCTCAAAGGACAAAGGACAGCTCGGTGTGGGCTCATGCTTCCACCCAGACCATTCAGTTTTCTGTCATGAAGCAGCAGCCTGTGCTGGTTCCCTTAGGAGAATGCTCCAGAGGCAGGGCGTTCACGCGGGACGCTGCCCCGGCACCTGGCGTAGACTTCCATTCCCTCCGTGTCCCAGCTGGGGTGTGACCGCTGCTGCTCCCGTGGGCAGTCTGTGCCCTCCGTTAATCCTTCCTGATCTCACTCGGCTTTTCCTGAAGTGTGAAGCTTTTCTAGCCTTTTGCTCTTTAAGCCTCTGTGTCACAAAGTGAAATCCTGTGGATTCACAAGTCTGGAAGTTAAAGAACTTGGGAATTCCCGAGAAGGTGTGCTTTTTTTTTTTTTTAATTTTTTTTTTTTTCAACGTTTATTTATTTTTGGGACAGAGAGAGACAGAGCATGAACGGGGGAGGGGCAGAGAGAGAGGGAGACACAGAATCGGAAACAGGCTCCAGGCTCTGAGCCATCAGCCCAGAGCCCGACGCGGGGCTCGAACTCCCGGACCGCGAGATCGTGACCTGGCTGAAGTCGGACGCTTAACCGACTGCGCCACCCAGGCGCCCTGAAGGTGTGCTTTTTTATTGCTTGGTTTCAACTGCAGTTCAGTTCATTAGGAGTTAAAAGGAGGAAAACAGTGACTGTCCGTGGTTCACGTCTCCAGGATGTGTAGCTTCGGAAGAATCGCTACTGTTTCAGGATTCCAGATGTCAGTAGTCCTGTGGTATTAGTTTATAAATTATTCCTTCACATGCACTCTTAGGTCAACTTAAACTTCCCGGAAACACCTAAGAACGTTTTGTGCTTGGCTCAAATAATTTTTATTGGCATATTTACTTATGACCTCACACCCCTAAGTGTGTTTAATTTCACATACGTTATTGTAACATGCCCAGGCTGAGAATACTCCCCACGGCAAAGGCAGTGGTCCACAGCCCCAGTGATTTCTGTGATAAGAGAAAACAGACTTCCTGTAAGAGTTAATAGTGACAACAGCGATAATAAAATAATGATAAGAGCTTTTATGGAGCGTTTAATGTGTGCCCAAGGCCAAGCTAAGCAGTTCTTCGTCATGCTTTACCCATGTAATATTGAGACTGGACGCACTATGAGCTATTATTTGCATTTTAAAGATAATTTTTAACCAAAGTATTTCATAATGAGATCGTATTTGTAAATACTGCACACGCTGCATCATGATCTGCATTTTAGTGGCGGATCATGTGGGTATACATCTGTGCATGTCGGCTTCTCAGGATCTGATAGTTGCGTAATGCTCCATTAGTTGGCCTTTTACCTTTTCCATCACACGTGCTTAAAAGCATGAAGAATACACACATGTAACATAAATTTGTTTATTCAAATGGATATAAATCTGGCTATAGATATGGATGTACAGGCAGATATTGGTAAAAATAGTTTATACTCCATTGCATCCCAGAAAGTATCTGGGTTAGCAGTAAGCCGAACAAAGTACGAAACACAGCTTAAAAGGAGTTATTATTTAGTTACTTCATTTTAAGACGCATCCTTTTGTAAATAAATAATTTCATGAAGTTGGTTAATGAATAAGTTTCAGATAGTGCTGTTCTTATAAAAGCTGCAGAATGTCCATTAAAATAATTAGATGTCACGTGCACACACATACTACATACACCACTTAACAAATGCATATAATCTATTTGGTTAATAGGTAATACTGGGACTTTGTCACAAAAATGTAAATTGTGAAATTCACGTTTACCCTCAGTGTTATAGAGGAACACTTGCTTGCTCAGTTCAATCATTATGGGTATAAAATGATCAAGTAAAGCAAGACTTTGCTTCATAAATTTTTTAAGCATGTAGAGGCTTCAATTTTATTTTATTTTTAAAAAAATTTTTTTTTCAACGTTTATTTATTTTTGGGACAGAGAGAGACAGAGCACGAACGGGGGAGGGGCAGAGAGAGAGGGAGACACAGAATCGGAAACAGGCTCCAGGCTCTGAGCCATCAGCCCAGAGCCTGACGCGGGGCTCGAACTCACAGACCGTGAGATCGTGACCTGGCTGAAGTCGGACGCTTAACCGACTGCGCCACCCAGGCACCCCAGAGGCTTCAATTTTAATTGAATAGAGTGGTTTCGAGTGTTGTTTTTCAAATTAGTGAAAACGTGTTTAACCAAGATGCAGAGGAAGTGATTTAACAGAGCAAAACCCAGAAACTCCATTTGGCATTTTCAGGGGAAATGCAGATTTCAGGAGGAAATAAATGCATTGCAAAAAAAGAAAAAGAACAAAGAAGAAATAATTTTTATTCCTGAAAAATTGTAGATAACTAAAATCACTCTTGTACTGCCAGCTATATTTCCTTGTCCAGCGTCAATACTGTTTACAAGAGACCGCACAGCCTTGTATCTATACAATGTTTTGAATTGTAGCCTTTTTATTTATGTAAATGCCTTCAGCATTTATGTATACAGTAAATGGTATAACTCATTATAAACATGACCTAATCAGCTATACTTTAAAAAAAACTACATTCCCTGTATATTGGGAACTAAGAATATTTAATTAAATCATCTTTTGATATTCAGAAAATTCTAGAAAATATTTGCATATAAAAACAAAGAGGCAATTTAGGAATAACACCTAGAAAAGACCACTCAATTAAAAGTAACTATAGTTGTTGGGGCGCCTGGGTGGCGCAGTCGGTTGAGCGGCCGACTTCAGCCAGGTCACGATCTCGCGGTCCATGAGTTCGAGCCCCGCGTCGGGCTCTGGGCTGATGGCTCAGAGCCTGGAGCCTGTTTCCGATTCTGTGTCTCCCTCTCTCTCTGCCCCTCCCCCGTTCATGCTCTGTCTCTCTC
The DNA here is from genome assembly GCF_028749965.1 of Puma concolor. Taxonomy (NCBI): domain Eukaryota; kingdom Metazoa; phylum Chordata; class Mammalia; order Carnivora; family Felidae; genus Puma; species Puma concolor. Next base: position 116,597,899 of record NC_141676.1, read on the forward strand.
TGTCCCAAAAATAAATAAACGTTGAAAAAAAAAATTAAAAAAAAAAGTAACTATAGTTGTTAATCCCGATTTTATTTTTTTATTTTAATTTTTTTCAGTATATGAAATTTATTGTCTAATTGGTTTCCATACAGCACCCAGTGCTCATCCCAAAAAGTGCCCTCCTCAATACCCATCACCCACCCTCCCCTCCCTCCCACCCCCCATCAACCCTCAGTTCTCAGTTTTTAAGAGTCTCTTATGCTTTGGCTCTCTCCCACTCTAACCTCTTTTTTTTTTTTCCTTCCCCTCCCCCATGGGTTTCTGTTAAGTTTCTCAGGATCCACATAAGAGTGAAAACATATGGTATCTGTCTTTCTCTGTATGGCTTATTTCACTTAGCTTCCATCCACGTTGCTACAAAGGGCCATATTTCATTCTTTCTCATTGCCACGTAGTACTCCATTGTGTATATAAACCACAATTTCTTTATCCATTCATCAGTTGATGGACATTTAGGCTCTTTGCATAATTTGGCTATTGTTGAAAGTGCTGCTATAAACATTGGGGTACAAGTGCCCCATGCATCAGTACTCCTGTATCCCTTGGGTAAATTAATCCTGATTTTAAAAAGAAAAAAAGGAAACTAAAATATACAGAAATTTATTTTTTTGACAGTTAAAAATATATATAGCTTATATATAAGCTTCTAAGGGCAGAAAATATACCGTAGTTAAGTTCATGTTCAGTGTTTAATACAATTTCACATGGAAATTATGACTCAAAACTTTTATTTATTTAAAAAAATTTATTGTTTTATTTATTTTAGAGAGAGAGAGACAGAGCATGAGCAGGGGAGGGGCAGAGAGAGAGGGAGACACAGAATCTGAAGCAGGCTCCAAGCTCTGAGCCATCAGCAGAGAACCCCATATGGGGCTCAAATCCATGAACCATGAGATCATGACGTGAGCCTAAGTCGGACGTCCAACCGACTGAGCCACCCAGGCGCCCCAGCACTCAAAACTTTTATGAGGATAATGGTGTCGTCCTCTCTCCTTTGGAGGCACTTCCATTAATTAGAGGTGTCTGCATCACCCCTGTGAGTGGTCGTTGTTACAAGCACAGGTGTATAGCAGAAGAGAGAAATTCACATTCACACTTTTACTAATGCATATGTTTTGAACTCCGCACGCCAGAAACTGTGTGAGGGCTGGAGACAGAGCATGGTTCTTGTCTACCTGGGACTTACCCTCTGCTGCGTCACAGGAACACACAGCAATAAGCACCCTGTGGTGGAGGCAGCCAGCACAGAGGGCTGCGGAGTACTGAAGAGAAGCAGCCACCCCAACCTGGGGTCAGGGCAGGCGTTCCCAGGGTGCTCCTCAGACCCCATTCCTGCTACCTTACCTCAGGCCGCCACTGTATGGCACTCAGCTTTCAGCCACAAGTCTTCTCACTGGTCGTTGGCCTCTTCCCTTGCTCGTCTCCACTCCAAACCCGAGTTAGATGCTTTCGCTGTGTCCACATCATCCTCAGAATAAAGTCCAAACATTACAATTTGAGAGACCTTCCAGCCTTGCACTGCCATTTTCCTACCATCCCAATTTCTACTTGTCTTGCTGCACTTGACCTTCAAGGCGTATTAAGCGAACGAGAATTCCACAGATATGTTATATGTTCTTGCTCACCTTCTTCCCTCTGTGCGTTCATCCCTGCTTTCTAGAACATCATCCTTTCCCTTATGGAAGCTCTGCCTGGCTAATTCATTCCCATCATCTCGGTCTCAGTTCAGATCCTTCCATCCAAACCAGAAATACACGTTTCATCCTGGTCTCTTGTTTTCCATTCCCTCACCAAATCCTGAAAACTCTAGGGCTAAGCATCTTGCCATGGGCCATTGTGAAATTGTTCCTACTCACTAAAACACACCTGCAAGGTTAGTCTTCTTGTTCCGCATTATCAGAGAATTAATTAATCTCAGAGATTAAGTTACTCACCCAGGATTGCACTCTGTATAAGTCACAAGTCTGGAAGACAAACCAAATTCCACCTGGCTCCAGGGCCAACATGCTTTGCCAAGGCGAGGGTTAGACTAACAACCGTTGTTTTTTTGTTCCAAAAACATCATTACTTGGAGATGTTTAATTTCATTTTGTTTGTTTCTTCCATGGTTATACAAAAATCAAATCAAATAAAAAATACTAGATTTTTACATACTTTCATGTTTTTAACAATTCCTTTTAGATTTCTACTTAAAGTATTTACCTATTTTAAGCTAGGAAATGAAATTTTCTAGATGCATATGTATGTCTAAAGGTTAGAAAGTGAGAAAGGATTGGAAAATGAATGAAGTAGGTGTTTTTTTGTATCAGAGAAAAATAAATTACTTAAAAAGTAGTGTGGGCTGATTTTACTCGTATGTGGACTCTAACAAAGTTGACTACACAGAAACAGAAGATAGAATACTGATGCCCAGGGACAGAGAGGTGGGGAAATGGAGACATATTGGTCCAGGACACAAAATTGAGTTGTGTAGTGCAGACAGTCTAGAGATCTAATGTGGAGCATAACAAAGATAGCAATTCTGCACCGATCATTGCAAGATCGTTGAGCCTGACTGGACGTTTTGTGGTGCAACTTATGAAATTTATTTAAGTAACATGGGGACCGGACCCATGGGCAGAACGAGCTGTACCTTTGCTGTATGAAGCTGGTGCATATATGCTTAGTGCTCAAGGAGGAGGGGGCGTGCAGAGTATTAGATCATAAATGTCTTCTTCAATTTTCTATTTGTAAAACTACTTTTGCAAGATTTCTCTGGTGCTTATCATGCAGTTTGATATGAACTATTGGTGTGATGTGCAGGCAGTCATGAGCCCCTTTAAGGCTGTAGCAGCCAGCACGTATTTGATGCTTTTTAGAACTAGGCAGGGTATGGGTCAGCTCTCTGGGCTAAATGTGAATATTTCTCTGCTTCTATCCCTCATCAATACCAGAACTTTGCTAAGAGAGTAGATTTCACGTACTCTCAATGCAGAGGAAAAATGTAACTATGTGAGCAGAGGCATAAATTAATCAACTTGATTGTTGTAATCATTTCACTGTGTATATGTCTATTAAATCATGTGGTGCACCTTAAATGTATACAATTTTTATTAAAGAGTGAAATAAGGGGCGCCTGGGTGGCGCAGTCGGTTAAGCGTCCGACTTCAGCCAGGTCACGATCTCGCGGTCCGTGAGTTCGAGCCCCGCGTCGGGCTCTGGGCTGATGGCTCAGAGCCTGGAGCCTGTTTCCGATTCTGTGTCTCCCTCTCTCTCTGCCCCTCGCCCATTCATGCTCTGTCTCTCTCTGTCCCAAAAATAAATAAACGTTGAAAAAAAAATTTAAAAAATAAATAAATAAATAAAGAGTGAAATAAAATTTTTATCTGGAAAAATGCCATTAAAATTCTGGATTTCCTCTTTAAAAAAAAGCACTGTAGGAAATTCCCCAGTCACCCATAGATAACCTTTGTGATGAGATTTTGTTGTATTTTGTAGATCAAGATTGCATATACTGTCTACATACATACCCTACCACATACTACTCACGATTTTGAGAAATAGGGGATACTGAAATGAAAGACTCCACTTTTTAATGAAAGCTCTTGCACTGTGGTAGAATTACACTTGAAGGCCTGACAGATGTTGAAGGCCCTTTATATGTTGGTAAATTTACTCAGTGTCCACGATGGGCCTACAATTCCAAATTTGTAAAAAAAAATATGTAAGACCACAATATAGATAAAAGTAATGAGGTGTCTGTCTTGATAGGATGGCGACCTCCAAACGTGGGGGGATGATCAGGAGGAAGCCAGTGGCACTGATGGTGACAAAATTCACCTGGGCAAAACAGACGCATAGAGGTTTATTGAAGGCACCAGTGCAGCAGAGGAGAGACTGTCTCCCAGGAGGCGGTGGGTGGGGAGCTGTTTTTAAAGGGCAAAGGAGAAGATAGGATGGAGTTGATGTATGGAACTTTCCCTTTTTTGGTAACTGTGCACTTGTAAGTAGCCCATTGGTTAGTTAGGGCCTGTGGATGTTTTCAGGTGGGTTGTCTGATGGGACTGTCTGTATTCCATTGCTCAATGCCTATTTGCCCAAAGGCGGCCTCTATAAGTAATATGAAGAGAGGCTACTTTTTTTTTTTTAATGTTTATTTATTTTTGAGAGAGAGAGCGCGAGAGAAGGCTCCAGAGAGAGCCTATTTTGAGAAAGAGAGACAAAGAATCTGAAGGAGGCTCCAGGCTCCAGGCTATGAGAACCTGATGTAGGGCTCGAACTCATGAACTGCTAGATCTTGACCTGATTCAAAGTTGGACGCTCAACCGACTGAACCACCCAGGCGCCCCTGAAGAGAGGCTACTTTTAGATGGAAGGAATGCAAAGGAGTCATTTGGAGGAAGGCTCTGGGTAGCAGTGAGTGTTCCCCGCTGACTCAGGCAAGCACAGAGTCAGTCTGCTCAGAGATATGTCTCTCAAATTAAGAGCCATTATAATTTTAAAATGACAAAGGAACACAGGGATGACAGAAGTAAGAGAGGAAAGAATGTTTTCCTCAAATGTTGACATGGAAGAGGAAGAAAATTTCACAGAGAATCACCATATCCATTCTTAATCTTTTTGTGCAACCTTAGATTTTAAACGAGTTTATTTTCTACTCACACGCCTGAAATGGTCATCTCAAATGTAGAACCACTGAAATGGTTTAGTCTTTCCAAGTAAGCCAGAAATAAGTGTCAGTGAAATGGACGCCTACCTAACCTTAGGGAAAATATGGGCTTTTTGCTTTTTTACTCTCCATTGAGGATTGAAATTAGTTTTATTACAGAATTAGTCTCCAAAGTTTAGTGGAATATATGTTTTACTTCTGGTATGACTGGTTCAAAATGTTTCATGAGAAAGAAGAAAGAAGAGAAAATTCCAGCTAGTGAGAGACAGTGGTTACTCTTCAGCTTCCCATCTGCTGGTTTATCCCAGAGACAATACAGAATAAGAAGAGGCAAATAAACTTCACAGAAACCGTGCCTATGGCATAACCTGAAGACAGTGTTGGGAGGAAGACCTTTCCTGCCATGTGGTTCTTCTAGCTGGACTTAGATCAAATTGGCATGAGACACATTAACAGGAGAAAATCACATCTACTAGGAGTACATACAGGGAGTCCACACAAACCAGGAGTTCCAAAAACAGTGAGGCATCGTGATGTTTCCGGGAGCTCAGGACTGGGGTCAAGTTGGAGGACAGGAAGCAGACACAGAGGACATGAAGGCCATTAGCAGGAAGGTGAGAGGAGATGTTTGGGAAAACAGGGCTGCTCTGTTACACAGATGAGTTCCTTTGCTGGAGAGGAATCTCTGTTAATATCTCTTCCTGGTACAAGCAGGCAATTGAGGGGGAGGTAAAGAGCTTTTCCTGAATCTGCTGGGTTTGGATTGATTTTACTCAGAATAATGTTCATGACAAAGTGGCCCATCTTGGGGCAGCCTGCCCTTGGCCCCTAGGTGACCAAAGTTCACCTAGGGGCGTGAGGTGACCAAACAGGAGGTGACCAAAGTTCAAAATAACCGCAAGAGAAAATCCTACTAGATCCTAATGCAAGTTCTCACATCCTGCTCCCCTGCCCTCCTCCACCCTGGCCTGCTCCAGAACAAGCAAGGACAGAGCAAGAAAAACTACGGGAGAGAGATCAGAAGAAAACTAGCAAACAGCTTTGGGTTGATCTAAAACTACTGCCAGAAAGACTAAGCTGACCTTCCGTCTGAAAAATCCTAAAGACGGTGCCCCGGTAGATCAGAGCGTAGACAGGACTTGGAAGCATGCACACTTTGAAAAAGTATGCTTCATGATGTGTCTGATCTAGAAAGGCAAAAGTGAAGTGTCTTTTGGCTATTAGCTAGTGAAAGAGAAAAAGAGCAAAAAGGAAAAAGGTTTTGTCTTAGAATAAGGTAGATAACCAACAACTTGAAGGGTCCACAGCCCCATCTCCTGCACCAAGACAGCCAACAGTCCGCTAAAGTGTCTGAACTCCCCATATACAGAAGGGGATGTTAGTGAACTAGAAATCTTGCATAGTAGTAGTAGTAAAATAATAGTAGTCGGAACAGAAAAGAGTTCCCATTGTCCTGCATCCTCACTGGAGTATGGCACAATTATTCCTGTTAATTTTGGCCATTCTCATAGATGTGCAGTGTGCCTTACGGAGGTCATCATTTCCGTCTCTGTTGGCTAATAACATTGAGTGGCTTTTTCTGTGCTTACTTATCATTCATGCTTAAGCATTGGTGAAATGTCTATCAAAGTTTTGCTTATTTTAATTGGATTCTTCATATTATTGGGTTCTTTTTGCTCTTTTTTATTAGATTTTTATTACTGAATATTGTACATTCTTTATTCTGGATACAACTCATTTATCAGATATGTGATTTGCAAACATTTTCTCCAAACTGTGGCTTATTGTTTATTATTTTAACAGTGTCTTTCAAAAAGTGAAAGTTCTTCATTTTGATGACACCCAACGTACCAGTTTTTTAAAATTCATGGATCATGCTTTTAGTGTTGTATCTAAAAATGTTTTTGCTAGTCCGAGTTATGAAATTTATAAGCATGAGGTAGTCTATCATATGCTACTGTCCTTTCAATGCCTGCAGAATCTGTAATGATGTACCTCTTTCTTTCTTGGCGTTAGTAATTTGTATTTTCTCTCTTTTCTGTTTCTAATCTGGGAGAGCTTTATAGATTTTATTGACCTCCTAAAAAAAACTTTGTGTAATGCCGGCACTGGAGAGACATTCATTTCCTTACACCAGTCAATTCAGGTTATATCTGTACATTTTTCCATTCATTCAACAGATGTTCCCTGGGACCTCACAAGTGCAGGCACTGCCCCAGGCATTGGGAAGTGTGTAGAATGCCTTCACAGGACTGCATTCTTGTGAGAGAGACAGATCATAAATAAGACAAATAGGTAAAATATAGATGATGGTGATATGTGGTAAGATGTGGGGAAAAAGCAGGAAGTGGAGACAGAATTTAAAGATTGGGGCTTTACTTTTAAAGCCCCTTGTGAGAAGGTGTCTTTTTTTTTCAAGTTTATCTATTTTGAGAGAGGAAGTGAGTGACACAGGGGCAGAAAGAGAGGGAGAGAGAGAATCCCAAGCAGGTTGTGCACTGTCAGCACAGAGCCTGATGTGGGGCTTGAACCCACGAACCTGTGAGATCATGACCTGAGCTGAGATCAAAAGTCAAATGCTCATCCAACTGAGTGACCCAGGCGCCCCTCCAAAGGAAGTTATACATATTAAAGTAGATTTACAGAATCCTGAGGCGTCAGGCTAAGATGACATTTAGCAAAATGTCATCATCCAGGCAGCTGAGCTCCCAGAGGAAGGTCACTCTGCCTGTTTCAAGGAGTTGTCAATGGGTAGTAAGGAAATTTCATTTTTTTCTTTTACCTTTGTTTCCCACATCAATAACGTCTTGGGGTGAAGAAGGAGTCAATAGTTTAAGGTTATAGGTAGCTGTTTAACATTGGGTAAGTTACTGGGGGCCTTACTTTCCTCACGTGGAAAGTATCTATATCATTAGAAAATAATTTTTACACATTTCCTCTTCTTAAAAAACTTAAGACAGGTACTTGAAAAGTGAGAAGGTTGAAAGACACCGACTTCTTTTTTTTGTAAAAATTTTTAATGTTTTAAATTATTATTATTATTTTTTTTTAATTTTTTTTTCAACGTTTATTTATTTTCGGGACAGAGAGAGACAGAGCATGAACGGGGGAGGGGCAGAGAGAGAGGGAGACATAGAATCGGAAACAGGCTCCAGGCTCTGAGCCATCAGCCCAGAGCCCGACGCGGGGCTCGAACTCACGGACCGCGAGATCGTGACCTGGCTGAAGTCGGACGCTTAACCGACTGCGCCACCCAGGCGCCCCTGTTTTAAATTATTTTTGAGAGGGAGCGAGAGAGAGTGAGCATGCAAGTGGGGGAGGGGCAGAGATAGAGGGAGACACAGAAGCCGAAGCAGGCTCCAGGCTCTGAGCCATCAACACAGAGCCTGACGCAGGGCTCAAACTCATGAACTGTGAGATCGTGGACTGTGAGATCATGACCTGAGCCGAAGTCGGATACTTAACTGATTGAGCCCACCAGGCGCCCCTGAAAGACACCGTTTCTTAGTGCTCACCTGGCATTTTGGTCTGTGGTTTCACTGTTAGTGCCTTGGTGGATAAAGCAGAAGTGATGCAGAAATATATCCCGTGCACTCACATTTACTCTGTGACTCAGGGTGTTAATAAGGAATCACTGAGTAGGATGCATAGAGAAAACCTGAAACTTGGGCCCCGTTCTCAATTTTAAACTTACTCGCATAGCAATATAATGCAGTTCATCAAAATGGTGTGGGTTGCCTGTACAGGGACTGAAGTTTGTTTTCGCCATGAAGGAAGAAGGGTAAAATAAGAATAACTTTTCCATAGAAAAGTAGAGCCTAGTTTTTTGTACATGTGATTCCAAAGCCTCTAGGAGTTAGTCAGCGAGTTTGCTTTGTGTTGCACCAAAGCAATGGTTTCAGTGGTTTTCCTTTTCACCCATCTTCAGGGAAGTCGTATAACTTTTATAGCACCAGCCGCCTGGAAAATCCCATTTCCTACTGCAGCTTGCTGACCAGGCCCCTGACAGCGGAATGTAGCTGTGCCAATGGAAGTAGACACGTTCCATTGTTGGCCCAGTGGAAGTGGGAGCTTTCTAGCTACTATGGCTATAGTCACACTATGAAGCCTGCAGTGTAATGCAGTGTTTTGTTTTGGTGAAATTGGTTTTTGAAAACACAGAAAAGGAGATGGTGCAAAAGACCTTGGCTAACAACGTTGGTGTTACGGAAGAGTAGAGAAACGGTGAGTCCTCCCTTCCCTCCAAGGGGTTTTGCCTTGACCTGTTCCTCTGTAAGAGAGGCAAGAACAGCAGCCTGATGTCACCTGTGTGTCCCAGGACCCACTCGTGGTCACTCCAACTATCTCACGTGGGGTGGGGGTGGGGTGCGGATGAGCTCTCCGAAAAGCTGCAGGCACGCCTCTGCTCTGCCAGCGGGGGCAGTGTTTCCCTTCCCTCCTCTGTTGGGTTTGTGCTAAATACCTCCTTTTTGCAAACCAATCTCTATTGTTTAGGGCTACAAAGATGGAAGAGCTAAAAAAAATAGTAAAGTTGAAGGAACGTTCACCGCAAAGGCCAGGTAGCGTTGTAGGGGCAGATAGTGATTCAGAATGGGCACAACGGGGCTTCTCAAGGTTATCAGTGATCTAGTCCTCAGACGGGGGCTCGTTGTGGGGGATACATGCTGTTAATTTTATTAAACTTAAAATTATAGCTCTATCTTTCACATTAGTAAAATAAGATATAAAAATGAAATACAGTATCTGTGAACCTAAGTATACAATCTTGCTTTACCATTTATTGTTAGTATGAGTTTAGTAAAGAGTTTTCTGTGTATTATACAGGAATTATAGAGGCCTCGTTTTTGTTTTGTTTTAAGGGTATTCCATCTTAGCTTTTTTCAGCTGTATTAAAACATAATAACAACAACAACACTTTCCCCAATGTGTATCATCTCTGTTTTGGACAAATCCCAAAACATTTCTTTATGTGTGAAGCAGAAGTAATAAAGCCAACTTCACCAACTACAGGAAAATTAAACAAAATAACACTGATAGAGTGATTGGCACATAGTAAACTTTTAGTGAATGTCAGTTCTCAGCCTGTCAGTTCTAGTGAAGTTAGTTAATATAATATACATATTCATAGGAGTTCACCTGATAGTCTTATGTAGAAGCTAAAAACCTAGGGGTAAGTATATAGTAAACTTACAATTTCCTTGACACAATAAGTGTGTTCAAAATCAAACTCTACCAAATTGCCATACCTCATTTTTACTGAAGGTGGATATGTGTATTTCAGTTTATGACAAGTACAAATTACTTGAAAATACTGTAGAATAATAACAATTAAGACTACATATTGAGCACTTACTATTATCAAGTACTAAATGGCTTGCATTATCTTTACGTCAATGAGAATAATGAGTACTGCATAACGTTCTTAAGATGACTAAGACTTGTAGTATCATGACAGGGCTGTAAATAACATTTTCCAAGTAAAATACACACAATATTGTAACCCTCCCACCAATCCTGGGAAATAGGATCATTATAATCCTTATTTTTTAGGAAGCCAGAGAGTCAACAATGGGCAGGTTAGAACTTGAACCTGTGTCTAGTTACTCTTACATCCATGCCTTTAACCAGTGCTCTCTTTTCTGCCCTCTGAGTGTCCTTCCCTGCTGAATCTCCCATTGCCTGCCATAGTGCCTGGGACAGTAAATGTTTGAAATGATGAAGGAAGGAAGGAAGGAAGGAAGGAAGGAAGGAAGGAAGGAAGGAAGGAAGGAAGAAAGAATGAACTGTTAAGATCTTGATGGTGGATATGAGGTTTGAGAGCTGTCTAAAATCAGCAAAGAAAGGCATTCTGTAAGTTTGTTTTCTAAATCAGTTGAAGTGTTCCCCACGTCATGCAGTCATCGTCCCCTCTGTATTTCACTCTCTTGTTCATGCCAGGCTTGTGTAGATTTAACCTGCCCCGTGGGCAGTTGGATCTGGCCCCTGTGGTGGAGTTTGGGAGCGTGTTCCAGACTTGTTAGTGAAGGCCGTTCCTTTAGCATGGATACCTCCAGCAGTCAACAGCTTCAGCATCTGCTGAACACACAATTTCAACAATTCTGAATGTTTCTGTGATATTACATTACTATCCTTCCCACCCTCAGAGTCAGAACTGCTCATGTTAAGCCTCTTATGAGTATTAACTTAAAATTCAGGTGGATGAATCTTAGTTATGGGCTCATTTTTTAAGATAGTGTACTGCCTGAAGTTGAATATGAGTGTCTCTCCTGATAGTTAGCTTATTGAAGGGAAAATAAGCCTAGAAAGATGAGAACTGATGCCTCTGGGTTCATAATAAACAAGTTGTACACTTGCCATCTTCTCTCTGCACGTGCTTTCATCAGTAGTTTCTGAGGGAGTTAATCATGGCAAAGCCAGACTCACTCTTAGAGTGTGTGCTGGCTGTTGTTGGCCTGGCTCTTCTGGTCCACTTTCTACTTTGCACGCACACCGTCCTCTTCCTTAGGGAGGACATCAATGCAGACCTGTGCAGGCTATATCAGTGGGCTCCTCTGTCCCCAGGCTTTGAGTGGGTGCAGCCCATGGGAGGTCCCTGTGGGATAACAGAGGTCACGAGAGAGGGAGGTCAGGGTATAAGTTCCCCTAACTCTCTCCTTGAGTGTTGGCTGCTGCCCTCTTCCAAAGGTCAGAAACTCTGTCAAGTGTTATCCTTATAGTTATCCTAACTTGCAGTAACTATTACCTCCTCATGCCCCTTTCAGGCCTAATCCTGCACCATCCTAGACCTGGGTAAAGTGTTGGCACCATGTTGGATTTCCCTAATTCCTGCCCACACATTCCTAGAGTCTCTTCATTAAACTCCTCCTATTACCCAGTTTAAGTATGCTGGTTTTTTTCCAGCCTGGAATCTGTCTTACACAGAGGTTACTTGTGGAATGGGAAAATAGGTTTGTGTAATACACAGGACTATGACAGCTTCTGCTATTAGAAGCAAATAGTTTAAATCTCTTTCTTTGATGAGATAATTAGGATATATTTTGCTTGTATTACACATCAACTTTTTAATATTCTCAAGAGTACTCTACTAAAATAGACCAAAATAGATGCATGTGTCCAGAGACCAACCAAAGAACACTTCAGAGGAGGAAGCCATGATACCTAGAATAATCCAGAAAGTGGAGGCTAAAAAGAAACAATGACATTTCAGACTTAGTTATCATGTAGAAAGTTTCTATAACTTTCATTATTTACTACTATTTTCATTCTCTTACGTAGTTGGGTTTCTAATTTATACAAGCAAATGTCAATCGGTGATAAAAATAACCAAAAAATATGTAACTTACACACAACCAGCTGGCTCCCAACTGAACATGACGAGCAGTTCAGGAGTCTGTGTTTCACTCTTGGAACAAGGTGGTGGTGTGATGTGTGAAGGATCACTCAGTAAGTTAGTATTTGAGTGAACAGGGGAAAATTGAAGCTAACTGAATCATAATATATATAGAATTTCTATCTTGAAAACTCTCTGGAAGTCACAGGGATTTGGTAATATGTTGTGAAAATGGTTTTATGCTTTATGTGTAGTGTCAAGGACATGCAGAGAGCAGAATCAGTGACAGGAAAGGACAAGAAAATCTCTACTTCTGGATCAAGGCAGTCACAAAGACGCCCTTAAAAAGATATGTCTTCCAACTTCCTCTGTTCCCTATTAAGCTCGATGCTAATTTGAAAGTAATATAAAATGATGTACATACCCCAGGACACACTGAGGTTCAACCATCGTGTTTTGTTTGTAGGGCTGTACCTTGTATTTGCTCTTGGTTTAATCAGAACGAATGGGCTCTGGGCTTTGACCTTAATTCCTTTGATGAGAAAGATGCGTGAGTTAGACAGTTGTGTGAGGGTTTGCAGTGTGCCTTTCTGCTAAGCACTGGGGATCCACTGGTGATAAAGCAAAATATTCCTTGCTCTCATTGGATGTAGGAAAACCACTCTAATTGTTTACTGCTTCCTCAACCCTGGAGGGAAGGCCAGGGGTGTGTGGCCAGGAATTAAGCAGATAAAGTGAAAATAATTTCATTGTTATAAATTAGAACAAAACTACTTTCATCATTCATCCTTCTAAAGTGGTCTGCAGAATTGCTAGTTGTGTTGACTGTTAATTGTAAGTACTCAAGTCCAATTTTTCCTTGTATAATCGTGCAGGTAATAAAATATATATCCTAGAATCTCCTTTATTTTCACCTTCCCAGATTAAATCTAACAATCTGCTATCTCGGCTGTTCCACGCCGCATGGATAGTTATGTGCCATTTATATTTTCACACGTCTTCTTTGGTAGAATTGTGGTTTGATTTTAAAATTTCAAGTATTTTGGAAACAAAATAAAAAATTAAGTTAGATACTTAATGTAAAGCTTAGTTTGTATAAGAGCAGTTCCATTTGATAAAAGCACATTATATTTGAACAGGAAATAGAGGAATTACTACATATACTCTGGACTCAAAGCACACAGTCCATTCGACTCAGAAGCTAATTTGCATTGCTGGCATTTTCAATAGAGATGGATTATTTCATCTCTCACTATCTGGGGCAACAGGCAATATTTCGCCAGCAAAAAGAATCAGGAGAATGAGGTATGTAAAAACCGTTGATTTTCATGACTTAATCAGTATTTGAGTACCAAGTGGGCAGTGGCTAGTTACATTCCTTCCTAGAACTGGTATTTAAATATTGTGATAAAACAAATTTTTAAAATACAGACATGAAAATGTAGGTTACTAAACATTTAATCCTGCTATATATGGCTGAATGGATGAAGAAAAATTCTTAATAAATATTTTTCTTAAATAGAAGAACTGACTTTGCAAAAATGTGCCCTTTAGCTGGAATGAAAATATCTCTTTTGTTGATATATTGCTTTGGGCGGTTGTTCCTCTTTCTAGTAGGTGGTTTTATGAGGTTACTTTGCAATTAATGTACAGTTCTACAGTATAGCCTTGTAAAATCCCTCAGAGGGGTAATGTAATCTAGCAGCATCTCATAGCTTTCTTGAAAGTCTTAAAATGTACATTCCTGAAAAAGTGGTTTTACACGTTTTGCTTTTGCATTTGAAATGCAGGGTTAAGCAACACCACTTGTGGCAAAATACAATACATGGAGCCTTTGAGACTGCAGTTAGGGAAGACCAGAGGCAGCAAAGTATGCATTTTGTTGGGTCACCATACTGGCAGCTCTTGGTTTATCTCACTACCAGTGCAAGAACTGCCTTCTGAGAGCATGCAGTGGTTATCTTCCTTAGGGCAATCTCAAATGCCTCTAGACGTGTCCTGTATCAGGCTTTACTGGCCACAGAGTACTGAAGAGGTAATGATGATCCAGGCCTTTCCAAAAAATGTGTCAGAAATTCATGTCACTGCATAGGATTAATATTTATGGTTGCCACAATGGGACAAGAGATGCTTTAAACGTGAAGAAAACGTTTTCAATGGAAATGTTTTTGCTCTTTCCTCAAAAGAATGGCTGCTATGGGTAGGAAAGCCATAACAGTCTAGAAGAAAATGGGACGTATCCTTGGAACAGTGGCTTGCTAGGATAGAGCCTGCCATTATTCAGATAAATAGGCATTAAAGTCATAAATCAGTCTTTTAAAATTCTAGAATTGAAGATGTCACAAAACTACCTCTGTGTAAATTTAGAGGTGTTATATGAACAAATAGTACTTTGGAAACTAAAAATTGAGATATAAGTTAAATTACTTATAATGATTTTCCTTTTTTTAAAGAGACAAAAGCCTCTCAATTACCATCTCAGTCCTTGCCTTTCATGGGTATTCCATGTGAATAACAGCTGAAAAGTAGTAAAGTTGGTGACCCTGTGGCTGTAAAAAGAAAAAGAAACTCAAATTTAGGTGCTTTCCAATTTGTGATTTGAATTGACCCTGGAAAAATCCTATGACATAGGCTGGAGTAATTATTTCTCTTATTCTTATGGAAGAAAAAGAACAAAACAGAGGCTTGGTTCTTGGTACTATTTTGTGTCCATTTTATGCCTTTTTGGTTTTGTTTTTACAGGAACTTTCCCCAAGTTCTCCCTATAGTACTTTTTCATCTCACTTTCATAAATCCCCTGATCTTAGCTCTTTTCTCCCTTCATTTTACAGTTTTTCTTTTTGAACACATTCTCTGTGGTTAGCAACACTTCCTCTCCCCCTAATCTTCGTGGTTCCTCTAGTCTACAATCTACAGCAGCAGCTGTGGGGTAATACATGCTGGAGGGGGTTTTTAGAGGCCAGAAGAGTGACAGAGAGGAGGGAAAGGGGTTCAAAATCTTAGAGGGAAGAAGAATGATAGCTGCTCATGTGACGAGACTCTCCATGCTTCTACTTCATCCATTCTGTTAAGTCAGAAATAATGCCGCTCTTCTAAAAACTCACCTCCAAGAATTGCCTTTCACCAAAACTGACATTAGATGCTGGCAAATTTTTTTATGAGGGAAAATTGCATTCTTTTAGAAGAGACATTAGAATTAATTTTATTTCTTTTAAATAGAAAAGTATGCCTACTAAAGGTCACTAGCTTTTGGATGAAAAACTCTAATATAAAATCTACAGTACATAATATACATTAAAAAGCAACTTAGGAGTAAATTCTCTAAAGTGTTCTGGTCTGTGTGGTCTTTATCACTAATGTCTCTGGATTAGGTAAGAGAAGATAATGTGTCTTTGTCTTGAAGAAAAGTTATTGTAAAGAACAAAAAAAAATGTTCTTGAGAATTATAAACATAGCAGCAGAGAATATTTTTCAAAAGATATATTAGAGGATAAAGTTAAAGAAATGTCCATAGTGTAATGCAAAAACAAAAACCAAACAACAAACCCACAATTAACTGGAAAATTGGACAGAAAAGATAAGAAAATTTAGTGGTAATCCCAGAATGTCCAGCATCCAAAAGGAGTCCCAGAAACAACACTGACAGCAGAAAACAGAATTATCAGAGAAATGAGTTAAAAATATTTCTTAGAAAAGCACCCATTTCTCCAGATGAAAAGATTTACTGAGTGCACAGAACCACAGAAGAAAGGAGGTTCCCTCCAACAAAAAATTATCTAATTTTAGGGCAACAGAGACAAAGAGAACATCCAGAATCATATTTCCTAATAGCAACTACAAAAACTAGAATGTAACAGTACAAAGCTTTGAAAATTATTGTTAACCTAGAATTCTCTACCCAGCTAAACTACCAATTAAGGTTGTCAATAATACAGTCATTTTTAGACATGAAAAATCTCAAGAAGTTTACCTCCTGCACATACTTTGTCAGTCAGCTAGTGGAGCATGTGCTATACTAGGGCACAGGAGTGAGCTAAGAAAGAGGAGAGTCTGGGATTCAGAACACAAGGAACCCAACATAAAAGCAAAGCAAAGAGAATTGTTGGGATGATGCCAAAGGAAGATTCAAAGACAACATACGTTTGAGTCTAGACTGTAACCATGTCCAGGTTAGCAGATCAGGAGGCTACAGAAAAGACTCTTCAAGAGGCTAAAATTAAAAAAATACATAGGATGTTGGATGAATTAAAACAAGATTTAGACCAAAGGAGAGTAGAATTTTGTTGCATTGGTCATAAGTACACAGAACATTAAGCATATGAATACAGGAAGAGAATTATTAACAACTGGGTTTCAGGACATAGGGAAGTAGTATCCTGAAAGACACCATGGTACACTCCTTGTCACAGCTAGGACTGTCACTGTATTATTGTAGTTATCTAGCCAAAGTTATGCTGCAACTACTCTGGAATGATAAAGGACCATGAGGTGTGTTTGAGGTGTGTCCATGTGGGTGTGTGTGCAGGGGCAGGGAGATTGTTAAAGTGGGCTGAATTTCACCTTTGGTGAGAATTCCATAGATAATTGCAAACCTGGAAATTCAGAAATAACAATATTAATAAGTTATATGGCTGTAAGTTTTTAAATTGTAAAATAATAAGCTAAAATATTGACATTATTGCTTCTGGGGATCAGGAAGTGGGGAAAATGAAACACAGAGGGCTGCTGTTTTCATAAAGCATATAGAGTCCTCTATTTGTGTATGTGCACAACTTTGATAACATTAAAAATGGAATGGAAAACAAAGCAGTAGTTACAGAAAGCAAAATACATGTAGAAATCATTCCCTTAATACTTAAGAAAAGTTCCCCATACAATATCAAAAGACTGACTTTAGAAATTACTAGTGTTGTAGCCATTGCCCTTGACATCATTTTTTAAATTTACAAAGTTGTCTCTTTAATAACACATCAGGGGGGCGCCTGGGTGGCTCAGTCGGTTAAGTGGCCGACCTCGGCTCAGGTCATGATCTCACGGTCCGTGAGTTCAAGCCCCGCGTCGGGCTCTGTGCTGACAGCTCAGAGTCTGGAGCCTGTTTCAGATTCTGTGTCTCCCTCTCTCTGACCCTCCCCTGTTCATGCTCTGTCTCTCTCTGTCTCAAAAATAAATAAACGTTAAAAAAAAAATTAAAAAAAAAATAACACATCAGGCTGGTCACTTTTGAAGAGACACCATGGATGGCTGGAGGGCTCACTGTTGAATGAGTCTATGGAAAACATTGGTTAATATGGCAGCATACTGTTCAAGCTCCTTGGAGAATCATAATCATTTGTGAGTTGGCTGACATCTTGCTATTTCTTTGGGAATCACACAACCGTAGACAACACTACCTGGATATTGGATATCAAGATGGTTAAGGACTCGTAGAGAAAGATATTTAGGCCACATTGGAGGGGAAGATCATTTATGGGGTCTTTGGACCAATTTAAGTTGTCTTCATACTGGGAAATTTGTGACAGTCTTCAGAGGGATGGCTCTAGGAAACATTTACAAAGAGAGGAAACATCTATCATATCTATCACCAACCACACCTTTTTCCTTCCTTTCAGCCCCCACCCTCCTAACATGGCCCTTCCCTGTTCTGCAGTGAATTGTACCTTTGAGTCTGTGGTTAGTGACAGTGATAAGGATTGAGCCGTAAACTTTAAGACATACAGTTATAAATCAATAAGGAAGAAAATGTCCATTGTAGCATTTGACTAGAGAAGGGATCACTGTCTCCTATCACAGACTGAAGGCCTGCACTAAAGGCTGGCCATCTCTTTGACCCATCTCCATCACAGAAGTGTTCCTTCCCACCTGTGCCTTACTCATAATGTTCTCATTTCCAGTGATTTTTAGAACACCTGGCAGAGTCCAAGTCTTAACTGTTCCTATTAATGAAACCTGTGCTATAGTGTCTGGTTGACCCTTCCATTGGAAAAAGCGCTCTACCTGTACCCAACCTCTGTCCCACCCTCCTAAAGCACACCCTCACTTGACTTGTACTCATCCTTCCATTTTTAGCCTTTAACTTTCTCCTGGAAGCTATGCTGCATAACCCTGCTATAGGTTTATCATGACAAACAACTGATAACAAGGCAATGTTCTAGTTCCCAGTTTCTCCCAGTAGAGTATAAGATTCATAAGGGCAGAGAAGTTTCTACTTTTGTCACCATTGATTTTCCTGGGCCTTATACAGTGCCTGGCCCTGGCATAGGAGGGAACCAGTAAGTATGTGTTGAATGGATTTACTATTTTCTCTATTTTTTAATATTTTCACACTGTATATAATATTGGTGACTGATTGTGGGTCTTTCTTATACTATCTGTGATTGAAACACTCACATTAATCCTTATTTCAATGGCACAGAGAGATTATAGGAATTGCCAGAGTCTCCACTCCAAATGGAAACATTAAAATCTGCAAAGTGCTTGGCTTTCTTAAAGAAGTTCTTGGAATCCATTAACAAATAAATGCATTCTCATTTCTATTACAGTTGGTCTAGAGATGATGAGACAACATCTCATATACTTGAGGGCTGCATTAGTTGAATGGCAAGTCATTTGGCTCACTAAAATGCTCTTAATATGATTTGTTCCCAATCTTTCTATTTCCTTATAGCCAGGACACCGACAACAGACTGGCCCACCGGCGGCAGACGATTCTCCGTGAGAAGGGGAGAAGGTTAGCCAACCGAGGACCAGCTTACATGTTTAACGATCGCTCAACAAGCTTATCTATTGAGGAGGAACGTTTTTTAGATGCTGCTGAATATGGCAACATCCCAGTGGTGAGGAAGATGTTAGAAGAATGTCTGTCCCTCAATGTTAACTGTGTGGATTACATGGGCCAGAATGCCCTGCAGTTGGCCGTGGCCAACGAGCATCTGGAAATTACAGAACTTCTTCTCAAGAAAGAAAACCTCTCTCGTGTTGGGGATGCTTTGCTTCTAGCTATTAGTAAAGGTTATGTTCGGATTGTGGAAGCTATTCTCAGTCATCCAGCTTTTGCTGAAGGCAAGAGGTTAGCAACCAGCCCCAGCCAGTCGGAACTGCAGCAAGATGATTTTTATGCCTATGATGAAGATGGAACACGGTTCTCTCATGATGTGACTCCAATCATTCTGGCCGCCCACTGCCAGGAATATGAAATCGTGCATACCCTCTTGCGGAAGGGTGCTCGGATTGAACGGCCTCATGACTATTTCTGCAAGTGCAGTGAGTGCAGCCAGAAACAGAAGCATGACTCCTTTAGTCACTCCAGATCTAGGATTAATGCCTACAAGGGCCTGGCAAGTCCAGCTTACCTGTCACTGTCTAGTGAAGACCCAGTCATGACAGCTTTAGAACTCAGCAATGAGCTGGCCGTGCTGGCCAACATTGAGAAGGAGTTCAAGGTAGGTCTGTAACGTTAAGGACTGCACTCTTCACTCATCAGTCAAGGTGTATTCATAAGCTTCCATAGGTGCTGAGGATTGTGCTAGCTACTGCGGACAGGAGGTAATTTTGTATTTTTTTTTCAACAAGCTCTTTGTTACAATGATATGTCGTAACACTTGTGGTCACCACCATTTAGACACGTTCTATAGACTTTACATTTATGTCTAATTCTTATCACAACCTTGAGAACCTTACTTGCTTTGCAGATGAAGACATGGAGGCACAGAAAGGTCAGTTAAAGCCCAAGACCAACAACTGGTGATTGGCAGAGTTGGGACCAGAGTCCAGGCGTGCTGTACCCTACAGCCAGGTTCTGTTTCCTCTGGAACTGTGTCTGTGTTCACAGCATGGCGAGAAGTGCTGTTGAGGCCAGAAAGATGAATAAGCTGGTGGAAGTCACGGTGACTTGAGAGACACATGCACACGTAAATATATACAATATAGAGAGAAGTGAAGTCACTAGATGGACTGTAAGTGATGTGCTGTGGAATCCAGAGGAAGCAACATTTGATTCAGATTAGTTTTCAGGGAAGGTACAGGTACATGGCATTTCAGCTGCGTATGGGCAGAATGCATAGGATTTGAGGAGGCTGAGAAAGAGGGAAAAGACGTTTCAGAGCAAGATAAATTTTGCCTTTAGCTGCAAGGATACTTACAAATGTCAAGAAACAGCCTGTTTTCAGATCTTGCCTTTGATGATATAGAATAAAATAAATGTGTTTTATGGAATGCTTGCCAAATGCTCAGCACCATGCGAAGTACTTTGCATGTGTGGTTTCTTTTTTTTTCTTTTTTCTTTTCTTTTCTTTTCTTTTCTTTTCTTTCCTTTTCTTTCTCTTTCTTCTTTCTTTCTTTCTTTCTTTCTTTCTTTCTTTCTTTCTTTCTTTCTCTTTTGAGGCAGAGAGGGGCAGAGAGAGAGGGAGAGAGACAATCTTTTTTCTTAAAGCTATTTTTTTTAATGTTTACTTATTTATTTTGAGAGAGAGCAAGCATGAGCAGAGGAGGGACAGAGAGAAAGGGAGAGACAGAATCCCAAGCAGGCTCTGCAGCTATCAGCGCAGAGCCTGATGCGGGGCTCAATCTCACCAGCCTGGCATCGTGACCTGAACCGAAACCAAGATACTCAACCAGCTGAGCCACCCAGGTGCCCCTGCACGTGTAGTTTCTTTAACACTTATTTAATCTAACTAACACTCAGTTTTCTCATTTGTAACATGGGAATAATAATAGCACCTACCTCATGGAATGATTTTAATTTATCTAAGATCACATGGCTAAAAACTGAAGGATCTGCGATTTGATTACAGGTGTATTTGAGTGGAAAAACCCAAGCCCCTAACCACTCTATAGACAGTGGACATGGGGAACATATGTACTTGCACACCTTAACATTTGTCCCTGTGACCCTAACTGACTGTTTCATGAAAAGGATAAAGCTGTTTCCTTGTGACTTCCTTGTACTGTCTGACTAGATACCTGTTTAGAAGGAGCATGAGCCAGTCTCCGTTAGGCAGAATTTGTTTCATCAGTTTGCCTTCATGGAGTCTGTTTGGACCCGCAGTTAGGAAGGCATAGCCTGTTTAGAAGCCACTGAATTGTAATAGGTCACTTGGCAGGATTTACAGAGAGGAGCCCAGGTAGGTGCTGCACCCACACCCATATAGGCTTCCCTAAAATACCTCCTTATTGCCTAACATCCAGAGCTGCTCGAACTGCACCATCTTCCTCTCCTGATTCTCCCAAGGGACATTTTCATTCTAAACACACCAGCGGCTTCAGGATGGCGGAAATAACTAGCAAAGCTATAACTCTAAGAGTAAACTCTGCCACTGAGGCTATGTGACCTCAGGGAGCCTTAGTTTTTTGATGTGGAAAATGGGAATAGTGTTTGCCCTACGTGCTTCCTACTTCTTCCCACTTTTCAAAATAGAAAAGCTTTCTACAAAGAAGGGACAAAGTGGCATAGTCCTTAAAGGCAGAGGGTTTGGGGCCTAACAGCTGGATTTAATGTTTGATTTTGACACTTAGCGGCTACATGATCTTGGACACATTATTTAACCAAACTGAGCAAGGTGACCTAAAGGTTAAATTAGGTAATATAATCCATTTGCCATGCAACAAACTCAAGCTGATAGGTTTTCTTGATTAACATTGACCTATAAATGGCCTTATTTCAATGTAAGAGAAAAAAGGGGGAGGAAGTATTAGAAAGACCTGCATGAAGATGTTAATACCTGGTGTATATACATTAGACAGAGTTGTGTTTTTAATTGACATATAGTTGACACATAGTGTCACATCAGCTTCAGGTGCACAACATGGTGATTCAACATGTCTGCACATCATGCTGTGCTCACCACAAGTGCATATAGCCACCATCTGTCCCCTAACAGCACAATTCCAGTATCACTGATTGTGTTTCTGACTCTATGCCTTTTATCCCCTTGACTTATTCATTTCATAACTAGAATTCTTTACCTCCCACTCCCCTCCACCCATTCTGTCCATCCCCCACATGCCTCTCCTCTCTGGCATCCACCAGTCTTTTTGTGGGTCTGTTCCTGCTTTGTTTGTCTGTTTTGAGCCCACATGTAAGTGAAATCCTATGGCCTTTGTCTTTCACTATTTGACTTATTTCACTTAGCATAATACCATAATGTTGTCACAAATGGCAAGTTCTCGTTCTTCTTTATGGCTGAGTGATATTCCATAGCATACACACCACATCTTCTTTACCCATTCATCTATCAATGGGCACTTAGACTGCTTCCATTTCTTGGCCATTGTAAATAATGCTGCAACAAACATCAGGGTCCGTGTATCTTTTAGAATTAGTGTTTTCATATTCTTTGGGTAAATATCCAGTGTTAAAATTACTGGATCCTATGGTATTTCTATTTTTAATTTTTTAAGGAGCCTCCATACTGCTTTCCACCACATCTGTACCATTTATATTCCTGCTAACAGTGCATGGGGGCTTCTTCTTATTCCACATCTTTGGCAACACATGTCTTTTTGATTTTAGCCACTCAGACAGATGTAAGGTGGTATCTCATTATGGTTTTGATTTGCATTTTTCTGGTCATCAGTGATGTAGGGCATCTTTTCAAGATGTGAATTTTTTATGTTTGAATATAATCTATACTTCCTAAGTCTTCCCAACGTAACATTAGGTCATCATCAACAAATTACAACAGAAGCATTTGCATTAAGTTTTCTTTTCTCCAAAGAAGAATCCTGGTTTTCAGATTTTATATTAGATCTTGTCTTGGACCCTGATTTTGGTACGCTAAGTTTCTCAACACAATTTATTAAATAGATAAATGACATATGTTTGCTTTTCTCTGGAATCTCTCCAAATGCCCTGTGTTTCTCAAGTTTACCAACAGTTTACACGATCTTACAAAGATCTACCAAATGTACATGATGTGCTTGCTGGTGAAGTCATGAACATGAGACATGATGTATGCAAAGTGGTAGGATCCTGCTGTGGGAAAAGTTGCTTACTTCATATTCTCCTGATCCTATAGGTGACTTGGGCACAGTACGCTATTCAATAGCTTTGCTAATGTTTTAGATAAATTTCCTTTCTTTGGATATGAAGAACATCTTTATGGTGCTAAGATACTTCAGAAATCACTCAGTAGAACAGCAGTTAAAGCACATTAAAAGAACAGTAAACCCAAAGATAGAATTTTTCTGTTTGTTTCCTCTCCCAACTGTCAAGTGACTGATAAATTCCACTGCGTCACCTAGTAAATGTGCTACTTCTCCATTATTGTTTTTTGTTTTGCTTTGTCTTTCCCAGAATGACTACAAAAAACTGTCAATGCAGTGCAAGGATTTTGTTGTTGGACTCCTTGATCTGTGCAGAAATACCGAAGAAGTGGAGGCCATTCTGAATGGGAACATCGAAGTGTATCATGGTGGGGGAGATCACAGCCGTCCAAATCTCAGCCGCTTGAAACTTGCCATTAAATATGAAGTAAAAAAAGTAAGGCCAGACCTGAAGCCCCATTTACATCATTTCCGTTCTTACTGCTGCTGTATAAGGCTGAAGAGTTGGCATAATCAGCTCGAGCTGGGTTTTTCTAACCAACAGTTAGTTGCATGAGGCAGTTTCTCTAATCATACGTGCTTGGCTGTGAGTCATGTAACCTACACTCCACACAAGTCTGTGACATCTGGACGTGTTTATGCCCTGATTGCCAGCCACTCTCCTTTACTTAACTAATGGTATAGAAATGACTTCGTGTGTCCAGATGGTAAGGCGTTGGTCATGTGAGAGGAACATCAGTGTTTGAGACTCCGTTCCAGGTCCCATCTGTTGTGTTCCGATCCAGGACCAGTGCCCTCAGTTCCTGCTTTAGAACATTTGAATCTCCTCCTGCACCTTGTGTATCTGTGGGGCATTTTCAGTCTCTGTCTTCATGCAGCACTTCCCATTGTTGATTGCTTTCTTAGGTTACGTATCTTTAAAACTATACTTTTTTTTTTTAATTTTTTTTCAACGTTTATTTATTTTTGGGACAGAGAGAGACAGAGCATGAACGGGGGAGGGGCAGAGAGAGAGGGAGACACAGAATCGGAAACAGGCTCCAGGCTCCGAGCCATCAGCCCAGAGCCCGACGCGGGGCTCGAACTCACGGACCGTGAGATCGTGACCTGGCTGAAGTCGGACGCTTAACCGACTGCGCCACCCAGGCGCCCCAAAACTATACTTTTAAGGATAAAACAGTATAGATATGCCCCCTTTCTATCTTCCCAATTTTTTTTTTTAAGATTTTACTTTTAGGCAACCTCTCTATACCCACCGTGGGGCTTGAACTCACAACACCAAAATTAAGAGTTGCATGTTCCACTGACTAAGCCAGCCAGGCTCCCTTGATCCTCCCAATTATTTTTTCTTAATGTTTATTTATTTATTTCCAGAGAAAGAGAGAGAGAGAGGAGCTGAGAGAGAGAGAGAGAGAGAGAAAGGGAGAGAGAGAGAGAGAGAATGAATCTCAAGCAGGCTCCTTGCTATCAGCATGGAACCTGAAGCGGGGGCTCACACTCACAAACCATGAGATCATGACCTGAGCCGAAACCAAGAGTCTGATGTTCAACCTACTGAGTCACCCAGGCACCCCTGTCTTCTCAATTCTTAATGGAGAGTAGTTTCTCTCCACTATATTACTCTCCACAAATTCATATCTTGTACATCTTCACATTTCAGTAAATAAACATCCATCTCATCTTTTCAAAGGCTGTGTTGTTATATCACTATTTCATTTAATCAGCTTACTATTTAAGGGTGTTTATTACTTTCTTCAGGTTTTTGTTAATTTAAAACATTTGCTAAGTTTTCTTTAAAAACAGTGCAGCAGTTTACATACATGCCAGAGGTGTATGAGAGGGCTTATTTTTTCTACTCACAATAGGTGTTATTAAATCTTGCAACTCTGAGAAGATAAACATTGTTTCTTGTTTTAATGATCTTCGAGATGAGCCATCCTTAAGCATTTGTAGTTCTTTTAACCTTTCAACATTTTTTATCAATTTTTATTTTGCATTGTTGCTTTTTGTAGATTAAATAATGTTGCCCCCTGCCATATATTCTTTGTAGAAAATAAATATGTGAGAATTTAAAAATTCTGAAAAATAACAAGTAAAATTTAATTATAAAGTTTTGTTAATTGAAAGAATTTATGGCACAGAAATAAAAATACATCAGTGAATAGAATAGGCAGTCCAGAAGCAGACCCATATACAAATGGGAGTTAATAAGTTTAGCATTGTAGGTCAGTGCAGAACAGATGGCATGCTGTTTTAAGAAAGTATTTAAACATCTGGGCCTGTAGGATTTCTCTTTCTTTCTCTCTCTTTCTCTCTTTCCTTCTTTCTTTCTTTCTTTCTTTCTTTCTTTCTTTCTTTCTCTCTCTCTCTCTCTCTCTCTCTTTCTCTCTCTTTCTTTCTCTCTTTCTCTCTTTCTCTCTTTCTTTCTTTCTCTCTTTCTCTTTTTCCTTCCTTCCTTCCTTCCTTCCTTCCTTCCTTCCTTCCTTCCTTCCTTCCTTCCTTCTTTCTTCTTAGAGAGAGAGAGCAGCAGGAGAGGGGCAGTGGGAGGAAGAGAGAATCCCAAGCAGGCTCCATGCTCAGCACAGAGCCCAGTGCAGGAATGCAGGGCTGGATCCCACAACTCTGGGATCATGATCTGAGTCGAGATCAAGAGTCTGATGCTTAACCAGTTGAGCCACCCAGGCACCCCTGGGCCAGTAGGATCTTTACATCACTGTTTCTAGATGGAAAATAACATATAAATGTAAAAGTCCTTATGTGAAGCATTTACGAATCTTTTTATAATATTAAATTTCAGAATTTTTTCTATACTTTCAAGGAAATCCCATTAGTTATAAAGGAAAAATTTGATAAGTTGGAATCTTCGAGTTTATATAATACATGTTAGAACCTCCTGCCGCCTTGCTTGATGCTTGTCAGCTAGATGTTCTATGTTTACTCTTTATTTCTAACAGTAGTTTTCATGGGAAACCACAGAACAAAATATTTAGAATCCAAGAGTTGGTGAACTTTTCTTTAATCAAGCTATTAAATGTTTTGTCACTTCCCTGCTAGTTTGTAGCTCATCCAAACTGTCAACAGCAGCTTCTGTCCATATGGTATGAGAACCTCTCCGGTCTGCGGCAGCAGACCATGGCGGTTAAGTTTCTCGTGGTCCTGGCGGTTGCTGTCGGATTGCCCTTCCTGGCTCTCATTTACTGGTTTGCTCCATGCAGCAAGGTATGTCTGTGAAGCCTGGACCTTATCGTCACCTACAAGTAGGTCAAGCTGTATATATCAGAGCCAGTTAAGCAAGGAAAATTCTGTTTTCCAAATGAAAATTTCATAGATGTCAGAGTTGGGTTTAAATAATATTATTGATTTTAATATTACAAAAATGACATCTATTTGCTATAGGAAATAAGGGGAAAAGTGGGTAGAAAATTAACCTACAATAGCACCACTGTTAAATTGAGAAAGAAAACCTAGTTACTATGTTTCCATCCTCTCTGTAGGCATGTCTAATTCATATATGTTTTGAGGTTATAGTATGCATTGAGCACATATTTCAAATATAATCCTAAAAGATAAACATTTTTTATCTTTTATTCCTCCTTTGACAAAGTTTGAGATTAAAGTTTTTTTTTTTGTATTTATTTAGCTCATATTACCAGATAAATCTTAATCTAAATAAAGAATAGTCATGTAAATTCTAATGTGATGCTTGGTTCAGTCAAGAATATTTACTTTAGGGATGGAGTAATCCGTAACTGGACAGCAAAGATAGCCTATCAGCAAAATCCATGTGCCCAGACTTTGGTGAAAATGTGTTCAGATGGATCCAGCCTTTCTTTAGTGTGATGGAACAAGTGTGAAACATGTGGACCTATCAGTCTGTTAACAGGCACAGAATTGCATTGCCAAAAATCTTATTCTTCCTTGTTTTTGAAACCACATTTCTGTAACGTTTAAGTTTCAAATCTGAAAGTCAGACTGAAATAATTCTAAAGCTATGTGGCTGAAATGTCAGCTGGACCATCCGTGTGCTCTGTGAAAATGCCAGTTCAATATCTGCTGTTCTTAACGTGGGCCTGACTCATTTTCAAACTTTGTAACACATGGATGCAAACACATGTATCCCCATTACCAACATACTGTCTTCTTATTACATAGTCACATACTTGATGCTTTAGCTTAGGACCTTCCTAAATGGTTTATAGGTGCAAGACTTTCTACAGAGAGGGAACAACATTATTCTTTGTGGTGGCAATGATAGAAACCCGCTGGAAACTGGGCGTTTTCTCCTGAGGGTAAAAGCTATCATTATGCGTTGTTTTTCCTTTAAAAAGATAAGGCCCCAAAACTGAGCTTTTATAAGTACAACATAAATGATGAAAATAGTGAGATTTACTAGAATTAGAAATTTGCAGCATAGATTTTCTTCTAGAAAGGTACAGTTTTCTTTTTGTTCCCTTTTCACAGAAATGACAGATTTCACTTTGAAACAAAAATTCTGACCCATCCTTATGGGCACATGGGCTCCATCTTTGCATTTACTGTCTCTTCTCTCTTTAACGTACATTTCCTAAGTCTTCAGAGATGTGAGCTGAATGAAGTATGTGGGGGTGGGGATGTTTTGAATTATCCTTGTTCACTGATTACCCTGTGCTCAGTAAAATTACAATATCTTCCTAAACTGAGTATTTGTCCTTCTCCATATCCAGTGAGTTCTGAAGCATGATGCCTTTCAGAATGCTTGCTGTTCTGACAGGAGACTATTTGGGGCAGTCTGTAGAATTTCTTAGATTTTGACTGAATCCCAATTAACCTGATTTCCTTTACTATTTTCTTCTTCCCTGGTCATGTTTCTTTCTTGGCATCTGTTTTTCATCCTTGTGTAGGAACCTTGAGGCAAATAATTAAATTATAAGGACACTGTTAAGGTATTTTATTTTAATATCTAAAATCTGTTTTACTGCCTGTTATTTAGCCTTTGAAGCATTATGATATAATCGATTTTCACAAATTTTCCCTTAGCAGTGAACATAAACATTATTCACAGGTTATGGGGGAAGATTGCTCAAAATTAATGCTTTTATTTAAAATATCATTTTAAATACTAAAAAATTTCCAATACATCCATGAAAATTAAGGCATCTAATTGCAAGCCTGTGCACCTTGACAGAGTCTGTTCCTGTTTAAATTTGGGTTTTCTTTCCTCAAGTCTGCTTTCTTCTTTCAGAAACTTTCTTTTCTTCACTTATTTTCTTTTAACACCATAACCCAAATATGTTTTATGGTCATTACAATAAAAATAGGTCAGGGGTGCCTGGATGGCTCAGTCAGTTAAGCATCCGACTTTGTCTCAGGTCGTGAGCTCATGGTCCATGAGTTCAAGCCCTGCGTCAGGGGACTGACAGCTCAGAGTCTCCAGCTTGCTTTGGATTCGGTGTCTCCTTCTCTCTCTGCCCCTCCCTCCCTCACTCTCTCTCTCTCAAAAATAAGTAAACATTAAAAAAATAATAAAATAAAATAAAAATAGGTCATGCTGTGATTTCAAACCATTTTAGCTTAAGCTATCTTCAAACTTTTCTGTTTCTATCGGTTTTTGGAGTTAGGTATTTAGTCATTAAAAATACTTGAAAAAAGTATAATATGTAATATTTAAAGCCAAGTATTTCTTTCAGTGCTTAACCTCAAAAATTTGTCAGGTGCATTAATTATTCACCTTATTCGATTGATTAGTGCCCTTCTTTAACCTTATTAGAAATTTGTTTACATCCCACAATGTATAAATGACAAATTTTACTAAAATGGATAACTCACTTCAATTCTTAAAGTCCACTGAATGGTGCCAAAAATCTCCCTTAGTTAAAAGAGAAACAAAACTCTAAATGATTTGTAATAAGAAATAGAGGGTATGATAAATATCTGAACACACCATTTTAGTTTCCTGCCAATGAACTTTTTGTTTGCTTGTTGTTTGTTTGCTTTTTCCCCCTTTAAACCAGCATGTTTCATAACAGCAAAAATGCCTGGCTTGAGTCTCTTCTCCCCCTTCTGAATAAAATCAAGAAGGAGCCAATATTACACAAGGGCCACACCCCAGTGGAAGTGGGGAATCGCACACTCTGCCCTGAGGGACAGGACACTGTCCAGGACAGTTCACCTCATGTCCCAGAGTGATCCAACCTGCTTATTCTCAACTCCATTTTTATCCCCAACCTCTGTAACAGTTCATATTTGTACAGAAACATAGTTAAGGACAGTGGGCAAAAGAAAATCAAACCTACTGTGTTACCCATTTGTGTTTGCTTTACACTTACTCAATTATTTGAGAGTTCTACTTAAACAGGATCTTAAAAAAACACACTGTTTGATTCAATCTAATGAGTATTCTTATGAAAGTAGGATTTTTAGACATTATTACAGCAGAGTTTTACAAAGTAACTTTGGATTGGCTCCGCAGTATATCTAAATATAGCTAATTCTCTGGATCCATTGGCTTCAAGCTAGCTAGCTAGCTAGCTCGATCTAGATACAGTGAGATAAATACTTGTGTGCACATGCATTCTCATATTCTGACATAAGATCCTAAATACCAAGAGAGAAGGGACTAAACTGTATGATTTATTTCAGCTTTAACTTTTATGGTTTTGAAAACCACATAAACAAGTAAAGTCTGTAGGAACAGAGAACACTGATTATATTCCTTCCATTGTTCTATTTACCTTTTTTCAATATTAGAAGGAGCTTCTTTTTTTCTAGAAGAACTGACATACTTATGTACCTCAATGAAAAAATATGAAATTGTTTTGTAAACCATATAGAGGCATTAACTCAGAAACAAGAACTGCTCTCAGGCTCCAGCTCCACCACGTATGAGCTGTGTGACTTTTAGGCCAGTGTCTGGACCTTTGTCAGCCTCTTCATCAACAACAGTGACATTTTAGGGGCACCTGCTCTTAGAACCATTGTCATGGTGACATGAGTTCACAGAGTAAAGCCCTGAAAACAGTACTTGGCACAAACAAGTGCTGGCTAAGTGCTGGTGGTGTGTTTATCAATTTACACATTTTTTTCTGGAATAATAGGTTCGCTTGAAAGGCTGTTGGAAGTTATGAACCCTCTCCTAAGGAAGAGTCCTGTCCATACCTCCTGGGTGGCGGTTACCATCTTAGGGGGTGCGCAGAGCCCCTGAGACACATCTCGGACGCGAAGCATCCTTCTGCTGTAGCGAGGGGGATTTGTGCGTCGCAGATGGAAACTAATCCGGGCCTGTAGAAGCACAAGAGCTTTCACTGCCTCCATAGTTCACACAGAGAGTCTGATTTTTACATAGTTTAGGAAATTTACTCATTGCCACTCAGCTAATGAGGGAATGAAACTGGAACCTGACGTGAAAATTTTGGATTTTCAATCCAGTGTCTTTCCAGGATATTGTTCCGAATGTATAATGGGAACTGCCCTGCTGCCCTGTCCTCAGTGGGGATTTCTCTGCTTGGAATTGTTCACACAACACCCGCATTGCTTGCGTGTCCGTGAAACACACAAGGGCAGCGAGCAAGGCCAACGTCGACCAAGGTCCAGGCAAAGTAGATTCAGTTCAGTGGTTTCACTGCTGCCTCCTCAGCACTTTGTACCTAGTAAGGTAGTTGGCTTAAAAAAATTTTTTTTGATGTTTGTTTATTTTTGAGAGTGAGAGAGACAGAGCATGAGCAGGGGAGGGGCAGAGAAAGAGGGAGACACAGAATCGCAAGCAGGCCCCAGGCTCCGAGCTGTCAGCACAGAGCCCGACGCGGGCCTTGAACCCATGAACTGAGGGATCATGACCTGAGCTGAAGTCGGATGTCTAACCAACTGAGCCACCCAGGCGCCCCAAGTAGTTTGCTTTTTATGAATGATGATGATACCATGCCCTGCCTTTTGTTGTAAAATACTATTTGTCAGAGTTATATAATATTTTTAGAACTTAAGTATCATTTAACACAAAAGTTAATTTATTTAAACATAAATCCAGAATAGCAGCATATGTGGATGCTATGCTTTAGCACAGCATAAAGGGTTGCTGTTCTTTCATCAATTATATAAATATACGTAACCTTCTTAGGAGAATATTGCAGTATCCAGACATTTATTCTTGTGCACACGTGTGTGTGTTTTGCAAAGTGTACAAAACAAAGTTAAGATTTTCTTTTGCTGTGCACTGTGGCAGATGGGGAAGATTATGCGCGGACCGTTCATGAAGTTTGTGGCACACGCTGCTTCCTTCACCATTTTTCTGGGGCTGCTGGTGATGAATGCTGCTGACAGATTTGAAGGCACCAAACTCCTTCCCAATGAAACCAGCACAGATAATGCAAAACAGCTGTTCAGGATGAAAACGTCCTGCTTCTCATGGATGGAGATGCTCATTATATCCTGGGTAATAGGTAAAGACCGATATTGTGTCATCTTTGTTTTGTTCTTTTTTTTTTTTTCACAGCTTAGCACTTTGAATGACACTGATTCCTTCACACATCAGCTATGCAAATACATTCCGCACGATACAGTGCATCATTTTCTGTTTTTAAAACACAGTTATCTCGGGTTCATTATTGGGGCACAGCTTTGTCACATGCCATGTGCTTTTTAAGTTTCCAAGAAAAACCCAGGAGGAAACAATAAGATAGTATTAATTGAATCCTGCCAGGGACGAAGTACTCCCATTCATGTTTTGGGAGAGCTAGGACTTCAGATGTCACAACGACTGCATGATTTTATGTTGAGATGTAATGGGAACCAAAGCTAATAGTCATTCACATGTATTGAACTTTATTATGTACCAAGAACTGTTCAAAGCCCTTCACATGCCTGAACTCACACACTCTCCCTGCACCTTGGTTTTGTAATCTGTAACATGATACCAGCATCTATTTACAATGTTCAGGTGAGGATTGAGTAATTTCCTTTAGATCTCCCAATGACAGGTGAGGCAGAGGGAAAGCAGTCTTAACTAATACACTATTTGTCATCAGAATCAATTGTACACATGGCTTGCCCTTAAACATAATGCAAACGAGAAAGGTATTTCAGTCGGATTTTACGAATGAATAGATTAAATAGGCAAGTGGTGCCTTCGTTAGGTCAGGAGGATCCTGAGCTTAATGTGACCCAGTCCTTGCAGCCAGGAGAGTTAAGTGTGGGGGTGAGGTCAATAAGTAAATCAATAATGAAAACCACTGAGACAAATACTGTAATTGAGGCACGATTCGGGTACTGTGAATGTACACAGACTGGACATCTAAGTCTAGAATGGGGTGGGTTGTGGAAAGGGCAGAGGCGGCCTCCCTGGATGGTACCTTCCATCTAAGACTTTGGAGATGAGGTAGTGTTAGCTGGGCAGAAGGTTTTGGGGGAGTACGGACGCTACAAGGTGTGGAAACATTGCATGTGAAGCTAGGGCCTTAGGGTGCACCAGGCACCCTTGAAATGTAAGGAGTTAGGCAGGTGCCTTTGAGGGCATGGGTGATGGCAGACAGTGAGGCAAGATGGCTGAGGGTGGCTTTCAGCATTGGTGATGGCTCTGTCACATCTTAGCCAGAGGACGGTGAGTATGGAGGCTGAGAGCCCACCACTGGCTCCCTGAGAGCAGGGTGAGGGTGGAGACTCAGGCCTCGGGGAGTTGGTGGTGCACTGTGCCCATGGAGGGAGAGATGTGGACTCCACCCTGGACCACTCGGCGGTGCTGCACTTCTCTGAGAGGGAGAGAACGGAGGGACGATCACCATTGGTGCCTGGAGAATGAGAAGCTGATGACTAAGTCTGGGTTGTAGTTGCCTTTGAAGTGCCCTGGGGATTTTCAGGCGAAGATGCCCACCAAATACTAGAAAATACAGCACCCCGGAGAAATGGGAATGAGGGCTTACCGTGTGAATTACATCACCGAGGGTAATATAAGCCTTGGATAAAGAAGAAGAGTGTGATTTCTCACTACTTCTTTTCCAGTGTAACTGATACTTACCTTATATCACAGAACTACAAGAAATAAATTACATTCCAACTTAGAGCATTGGATTTAAAATAAGAACAGTCGTTTGGACATTGCCTTTATCTTAGTAAACTAACCGCCTATGTGCTAGTGTCTGTGTGTGTGAGTATAAAGTATGTAACACAGTGC
Organism: Puma concolor; assembly: GCF_028749965.1. Lineage (NCBI taxonomy): Eukaryota > Metazoa > Chordata > Mammalia > Carnivora > Felidae > Puma > Puma concolor. The sequence goes on from NC_141676.1 coordinate 116,631,097, forward strand.
TTGGCACGTAGGAGATGTTTAATAAATTTCAGGTAGTTATGGTTATTAGACTTTTCATTGAGAGTGTCTGTTACTTTTATATAGGAGTGGTATTTCCTACTGAAAACAAGCAAGATAAGATTCTAGTTCAAGATGAAACTTTGAAAACATTCAATTTTGTGTAAGGGGATTAGATATAATGAATGTTCATTTTTATCCTTTATCAAATATAATGCACCTCATACTAATATTTTATTATAAACATTAGAAGTTTTTCCCTTTTCACTTAGAAATCTAAACCAGGAATGTTATGTTAACTTTTAATGTTACGAATACATTTTCCTTAGAACTGCTGGCCCAGCACCCTTTCTACCTGAGATTCCCAGATTCGCTCACAGGGTCTGTTTATAGGAAAAGCCAGAGCAGGCAGCTTCAGCATTACAGCATTAGTCAGACTTGTGTGTTGGTTTCTGACGTGGATAATCGTTTTCTTCTTGGAGTTGTTCTGGAAAGAAAGCTGTTGTGCCTTCTGGAAATATTAGTAAGAAATGGCCTATTTGGGTCAGCTGGTGGGCTTGAGGCCTTCTATTGTTCGCAGAAGGCAAATTTATCCAGTTTTTACTGGAGACAAACTTGGAATGCTGAATTATGGAACTGAGCTGCAGGAGAGCTTGATGAGGCTGACTGGCGAGCTGAGACCCCTGAGAGGGGGGTGCAGCAGGAACACAGTGGGGGAGACACGCTTGGTGATGCCGATGTGCAAAGATCCCGGGGGGCACTGTGTGAGCCGTCTGTGTCCAGACCACATCTGAGTGCCACACGCGGGAGCATGTCCAGGAGAGCAGCCACGGCAGTGAGTGTCCCCGCCATGGAGCAGCTCTTGAGGAGACTGGGAAAGACCACTCTGGAGGGTGGGGGTAAGAGGACCCTTATTTATTTGGAGAGCCTCATCTGAAGAGAAAGAAGATGAAACGGGGCTCAGGCTTCATGGTAAACCGGCCTTTCCTGGGGCATAGACAGAATGAGCACACAGGTGGTTCTGTTTTGTTTCGAGAAGTTTAGAGGCAGAGGGCGTTTGCTCATTCTCTGCTGTTGCGGCACATCCACACTGAAGCGATTCTTCTGAAAACCCAGTTGTGGGACGGGCAGCCTTCAGCAGTCTGGCCACCTGTCTCCGGCTCGACACCCAGGTAGAAGTCTCCCCTGCCCCGAGAAGCTGCCCAGGCTGGGGGGTTCTCAGCTGTGCCTGGCAGCCCCCAGGGCTCCTTGGAGTGAACAGGACGGAAGCTTCCTTCAGGCAGACTAATTCACTGTGTTTTGTTTTTTAAGCTTTGGTAAGATGAGGCTTCATCAAGAATTCTATGTCTGGAGAGGAAAGGTGGCGGGCAGGTGGGAGAGGAGGGGGAGAGCCTTCCTTTCCAGCCTTAGCTCTTCAACAGAACAAAGTAAGTTTGAAAGGTCTTGGTCTGACATTTGAGGCCCTTCAAAATCTGCCCCCTTCCCACCCGTCCAAGCCTAAATGCCACGTCCCCACAAAAGCTGCAGTCCAGCAGGACGGAAGGCCCTACACAACTAGGCTGGATGGCGTTCAGAGGTGCCTCGGCCCCTGTGCTGCAGGCACTCCACATTCCTGCAGCCTGCAGAGGGACAGCCTGGAGGAGGCTTCCCTCACTCCTGCTCACTGTGTGCCTGGGGGGTGTGTACCAGCACACAGGCAGGATTTCTTGTTTTAACCTGACCCACTGGCATAGGTGCGAATCCAGTCCTAGATCCCTCGTACCTTGGAAGCACTCAAGTAAGTAATGAAGTTGTCTTCCTCTGTGTGCGCAGAATGCCGGTTTTGAGAAAAGCCCACAGTAAGCTGTGTGTGGGCTCTGTGATAGAGGGTCATGACGAGCGTAAGGATGTGGGGCAGGTGCTTGCTGGGGAGGGGAGGAGATGAGTTTCAGCCGGGGGACTACGACAGACTTCTTAATAGAGGTAGGCTTGATCGATCATTGGAGCTTGGGTTATATTTCTGCAGATGGCTCTAGAAGTAGGTACAATGTTGGAAAGAATATCTTAAAGGTAATGGTGTAAAGCAACATCTTGTTAACACAGTAACATCCTTTAAATTAAGCTAAAGTAGGGGCGCCTGGGTGGCTCAGTCAGTTAAGCGTCCGACTTCGGCTCAGGTCATGATCTCACGGTCCCTGAGGTCGAGCCCCGCGTCGGGCTCTGTGCTGACCGCTCAGAGCCTGGAGCCTGTTTCAGATTCTGTGTCTCCCTCTCTCTCTGCCCCTCCCCCACTCGCACTCTGTCTGCCTCTATCTCAAAAATAAATAAACCTTAAAAAAAATTTTAAAAAAAGATAAAGTATGTGCCAGTCATAGAAAATTTAAAATGGTAAGTGCTCAATAAATATTTGGTGTTATTTTTTCCAAGTGCCACATGCCCTGTGCATTTTACACGCGTTATTTAAGTGTTAAAACAACCCTGTGAGGTAGATACAAACCACTGTCGTCCCCATTTTACAAACCGAGCTTTAGAAAGTTTAAATAATGTGCCAGAGATCACACTGCCAATGAGTGGACGAACGGGGTCCCAAGCCATGGCACTCCGATCCCAAACCTGTGCTCCTAAGCAGCATGCTGACTTCTTGTGAGAGTGTAGTGTCTTTACTACTCCACCAGCAGGAGGTGACCATGAATAATATGCTCCTGTGACTCTGTGCAGTCCTATATGGTGCTGGTTTTAAACATAAAGTCGTAGACTCTATGACACTTTTTACTCCTTTACCTAGCATGTTTAAATGTTTATGCCATAAACATTTTCCAACATGTCTTAGGCCGTCCAAGAAGCACAGGCAGAGACAGGGTTAAATGCCAACAGTTTTGCTAAAGGGCGTTCACTGAGAGGGAATGGGGAGGGGAGTGAGGAAGGTTTCAGGGGCTGTCAGATGGGGGAGGCAAGTCTGATCCTGAGGTAAGAGGGCAGGGAGGGAAGGTCTGATACAAGCATCTCAGATGTCTATTCAGTCTGAGGACAGGTCAGCAAAGCTGGCAGGAAATACTTGAGCCGAAGTCAGGCATCAGAGAAGCCCAGGGTCTCCCAAGAAGGGGTACCTTCAGTCACCAGCTGGAAGCAGCCTTTGGGAAGCATGGCCTTGGGGGAAAAGCGCCCACGGTTCCAGAATGCGGTTGCTGAGGCCCTTAGCCAATTAAGTTCCTGTAGTTGGAGGTCTGTGAGGTCTGTGCTTGTGGCCACTACTCCATAGTAATTAAAATATATATTACATGGCTGCATAATACTCCCATCTGTGGAGGTCCACGATCACTTAGGTTTTACCTGTGTGAGCAGCTGTGTTTGGATGTTTTGGTTATTATGAAGAGTCCGCCGTGAACATGTCATAAATACACTTGTTATGTATAGGATCCGTGGATACCAGAGATTGTTTGGACACGCTTGAACCTTGTCGGACTGCTTTTAGCTGATGCACTGATACTGCTGGACTGTGGCTTTTGTGGGGACGTGGCATTTAGGGTTGGACGGGTGGGAAGAGGCCAGATTTTGAAGGGCTTCAAATGTCAGGCCAAGACCTTTCAAACTTACTTTGTTCTGTTGAAGAGCTAAAGCTGGAATGAAATTGAATTGGGTCTATTTTAACCCCTTTCCAATGCAGGCATGATATGGGCCGAATGTAAAGAAATTTGGACGGAAGGCCCCAAGGAATACTTGTTTGAGTTGTGGAATATGCTTGATTTTGGTATGCTGGCGATCTTTGCTGCATCATTCATTGCGAGATTCATGGCATTTTGGCATGCTTCCAAAGCCCAACACATCATTGATGCAAATGATACTTTGAAGGACTTGACCAAAGTCACACTGGGAGACAATGTGAAGTATTACAATTTGGGTGAGTTTGTAGTGCACAGTCAACTTAAGTTAATAGATATGCAGAGTTTTCTGATGAAAGGAAGTGACTAGTAGTTTGGCTCCTGCTCAGTTCTCACAGAATTACTGGCATCTTCAGAAGCATCTGTGTGAAGACGTGTGCTTTTGGCTTCTCCCTTCCTGATCTCCTTGCCGGCTGGATGCCTCCCGCTCTCTCTCCTCGATCAGTTGACAACTACCAAACTCCACTGGGAATGCCTGTCTTAGGTCTTAGATTTTTTTGTTCTTCTTGTCTAGTAAAAACAGTACACATTTGAGTACCATTTCCATTCAAAACACATAAACTGTGTGACAGCAAGGGAGCTGCTGGTGTCTCTGGATGGCTCCTGATACACGACACCACAGTTTCCCTGCCAGGCTTCGAACCTGCCAGGCAGATGAGAAACAAAACAAAGCGATAGAGGCTGGAGCGTGGCCTCTAATACCCATCAAGTTCCAGGCAGATGACATAGTCCTGGGTCTCCTAGCCAAGGGGCTCGGTGAAATTTCCCTCCAGAATCAGGCAGGTGCATCCTTTGGTCTCTGGACAACATGGGTAGGGCAGTCCCCCCCAAGGCAGGAATGAGCCAATGGTGGTGTGAGGTCCCTTAGCGGAGGAGCAGAGGAGGGTGGAGCCGAAGCAACTGCGCTCGCTTATCTGCTGTCCCAAAATAGGAGTCAGATGAGGTGATCCACCTCAGGGTGGGGGAGGGCGAGGAAAGAGATGCCTTTGTTTGCTGAGGGAAGACCCTTCCTTGAAGAGACCTAGTGGGTGGAGAATAGACCCCTTGTTGGTACTTACTATAATGCTCTGATAAGAAATCTGTTAACATTCAGTTGACATCTCCGTGGGTTTGTTGGCTGGATCACATAGAGATCTTTTTATTATTTTTAAAATATTTACTTTAATGTTTAATACTTTTTCATATACAGAATTCTAAAAAGTCAAAGCTATCCATACATTGTACTAACTTACTATAAAAAAGGAAACTGCTTTTATTAGTTTCTTGTATCCTTTACTAATTTTACTTCCCAACAAATAAGCAAATACAAATCAGCAAATCATGTTTTTCCTCTTTCTTACGCATTGTTTTGCATTTTTCCTCATAATGGTTTCTTAATTGGGTTTTGATGAACCCAATGAACTATTGGGTGAGCTATTGGGTGAACTAACCCAATGAACTAATATTGGGTGAACTATTGATGAACTAATATAATAATGCCAGAAAATTTTTAAAAATGAATAATTACTACATTTTTATGGTAAAAATACTTATTTGAGTGATCAATAAAAATGACTTCTAGTTGAAATAACTGCACTTTGCAAGCCCCAAATTGCATTATAGTGTAATTATAAGTTTAAGATTAAATAATTAATGCTACCAATTATGCAGCACCAAGCACTTCCTGAACACTGACTATACATTGACTTAATGAATTTGCAAGTAGATGAGAGAAGGTGGAGTGGTATTGTCTCATTTTTAAAGATGGGAAAATGAAAGTAAGAAAAGTTAAATAATTGTACCTGTTCTTCTGGTAGGGATGTGTGTGCACGTGTGCGCGCGCGTGCACACGCACACACACACACACACACACACACACACACACACACACACTGGAATTTTTTCATATGCTGCGTCCCTAGTTTTAGCTCTTAACCATTTTGCTGTATGCTTATGGAAAATTGCCGGCAGACCAGGGGGCTCATTTTCTCAGTATATTCAGAAGCTCCCATATACCTGACCCTTATAGAAGCCCTGTAAGATAACAGATTTCCTTTAGAGACTTGATGGCTAATGTAATTATATTTCTTTAGTAGCAGAAAAGAAGTTGCCTGAGTAAACAACTTAAAAAAACTCATGATAACTCTTGTGTTTTCTCTTTCCTAGCCAGGATAAAGTGGGACCCCTCTGATCCTCAAATTATATCTGAAGGTCTTTATGCAATTGCTGTAGTTCTAAGTTTCTCAAGAATAGCTTATATTTTACCAGCCAATGAAAGCTTTGGACCTCTGCAGATATCACTTGGAAGAACAGTGAAGGACATCTTCAAGTTCATGGTCATATTCATCATGGTGTTTGTGGCCTTTATGATTGGAATGTTCAACCTCTACTCCTACTACATTGGTGCAAAACAAAATGAAGCTTTCACAACGTATGTCATCTTGGATGTTTTGATGATGGAGACTGCAGATTAATTATAGGATAGCTTAAGTGTGTTCATATGTGTCTATGGGATAGACAATGTTTCAGTGAAGACTTCCATCTCCAGTTTCTCTTTAGCAATGAGAGAGGATTTTTTTTTTAATTTTTTTTTTAACTTTATTTATTTTTGAGACAGAGAGAGACAGAGCATGAAGGGGGGAGGGGCAGAGAGAGAAGGAGACACAGAATCAGAAGCAGGCTCCAGGCTCTGAGCCATCAGCCCAGAGCCTGACGCGGGGCTCGAACTCACGGACCGCGAGATCGTGACCTGGCTGAAGTCGGACGCTTAACCGACTGCGCCACCCAGGCGCCCCGAGAGAGGATTTTTAAATTAATTGGAAGAACTTGAAAATATAGGCACCTTCCTATCATTAAGCAATACTAGTTAACATTTTAGTGCCAGTTCTTCTGGGAAAATACCACTCACAACATTTCATTATCTCTGTTTCACAAAAAGAAGAAACAAAGCTCAGAAAAGTTAAATAATTTGCTGAATTTCACAGAGATGCTAGTGTATGGACAAGCCAGGCTGTATGTAACCTCTTGTCCATGACTCTAGAATGTGTGTTCCTACTCGTACAGCCTTCTCATTAGAGGCTCTTGGGGGGGTGGTGCACAGGGAAAACCGCTTCTTTCCTAATTCATTTTGTCAGATCTTCTCATTGAGAAGATCCTGGTTATCAACCCCAGTTTTGACTGAGGTTCACCACGGCCACAGTGGTTTTTTATAAAATATGCTTAGAATAGATTACTCAGATGTTAGGTGGTCCATGTTCCAATATGAAGCATCAACTGAAGCATAACCTGTTGTTAGCCCTATTCTCATAAAGTGCAGTTTATCAGAGAAATGAAACCAGCTGGGTTAGGCTGGGCTTAGCATTGGTCAGTAATTATGTGTAAAGCATTGAAATTCCTACCTAAGACTTGTCAGTGATTTTGGTTACAGCGTCTATGTTTATATTGTCACATTTTCCTTAAGACACACACTGTTATTGGATATGAGTAGAAGTATAGATGAGCAGGAAACCTAATAAGACTCTAACATTGTATTATTTTTATTAAGTAATACATTTAACACTCCATTACCAAAGCCATGGATTACTTATGTTAGTATCTGTGGTTATGAAGTTATGTTAATAACATTTATTGAGTGCCTATTATGTGCCAGATACTGAGCTGACTGGTTCATATGCACAGTATGACTTCAGCCCTGCAACCTTCTGGGAAATAAAACCTATTGTATTCATTTTACAGAAAGGAAAACCGAGGTTCATAGAAGTAAAGGATTTTCTCATGAATATTTAGTAATTTGCAAACACACAATCAACTCACTTTTATTATGGTATTATTGTCATTTATACACTGTATTATTTCCTTTCTCTCTTTATTTTTCCCCAGAGTTGAGGAGAGTTTTAAGACACTGTTCTGGGCTATATTTGGACTTTCTGAAGTGAAGTCGGTGGTCATCAACTATAATCACAAATTCATTGAAAATATCGGTTATGTTCTTTATGGAGTCTATAATGTCACAATGGTCATTGTTTTGTTAAATATGTTAATTGCAATGATCAACAGTTCATTCCAGGAAATTGAGGTATGATTTCTGTACATGTGTATAGTCTGTGACTACATGTTTTAACTTATGCCAGGCATCAACTCCTCATTGGTGGTGAAAATATAGGCTGTGTTTCCTTTTGTTCTTTGCCTGTTTCATATAGTTGTTTGTCCAGTAATCTAGAAAATTTTAACTCTTTGGTTCCAAATGCAACATCAATGTGTGTGGTGGGTAGTAGGTCATAAGGAGGAGAAATGTCAGATTCATTATTGTTTTTTAAAAAAAAAAACCTTAGAAATACCATATCAGCTTGAATTTACATTTTATTTTTAAAAATTGTTGCTTACAAATACCACTAGTGTTCAAATCTTTTTTGTAGTGATTTTTGAAAGTGACCATTTCTCGAATCTGGAGTGATAATACAAACTTTTATTCCAGAAATTTTGGAATGTGTCCCAAAGTAATCAAACTTATGATCTTGTGTCGAACAAAAGAGTGAATAATTTTTCATAGTGTTCTTTTCAGAATGTAGAAAAATCCATGTATACCTTTCAGGGTGTTTATAAACATAAGCACATTCTGAGATCTGTAGTTCTCTAAGCCTGATAAAATTTCAGACAGATTTTGGAGAGAGTGTGAGTAGAACCTTAACATTAAAAAAATCTTGGAGTGGTGTTTGGGGCCTGAGAGTGTTTGCAGGCACCATTGCTCCTGCCTAGGTACACAGTGTGGGTCGCATCGCAGTAATTCAGTTTTCACATCTCTCTGCTGAACTGACGTGTGTGTTTGCACAGGACGATGCTGATGTCGAGTGGAAATTTGCAAGGGCCAAGCTTTGGTTTTCCTACTTTGAAGAGGGGAGAACATTACCTGTTCCCTTCAACCTGGTGCCAAGTCCAAAGTCCCTGTTTTATCTCTTACTGAGGCTTAAAAAATGGATTTCTGAGATGTTCCAGGCCCATAAAAAAGGTTTCCAGGAGGATGCAGAGATGAACAAGGTAATTTGACTTGATAATTTAAAATTATGTGTTTAAATGCTAGGATCATTTAAAAGAAGTGATCCATGATGACACGTCCGATCATTGCCAAATGAGCACAGTCCTTTGGCTTGTATCTACTTGAGAGGAACACTTTGGACATTTCCTACTTAAAAGAATACAGGAAAAATTCATGAAATGTAACTATAATAATGTATTACATTGTCTGTAGAGGGTACTTGAAAGGAGAGCTATTCTGGCCCCATTTTTGCTGTTGTGGCCACAAGCCCCACCTCATGTTCAGTTCACACAGCCTGGTAAAGCATCAGTAGCCTGGGGGAATTTGACAGACTCTACCTTCTTCACTGAAAACTTAGAAATCAATTACTCACATGTAATATGTGAGTCTAGGCTTGGCATTAAGTAGTTCAAGAAAGAAAGATCTAGGGGTATTAACTGGAAACAGTTATGCAGGAAGCAATCTCAAGAAACATAGAAGAGGTGCAGTGTTTAGATGAGGGTTAGCAGTATATTCAGAAGTGTGGAAAGTTGTGTGCCACTGTGTATGGAGGAGGGGCAGTTACCCTGTGCAGGAACTCTGCTGGTGCAGAACCACATCCAGGAGAAGCAATGAGAGATGGATGCATTCAGAGGAGAAGGGCCAGCATGGGAACAGGTGCATGTAAGGCATCATATGATGGGGAGTTGAAGGACTTGGGGATTACGTCCAAAAAAGGAGGATTGAAGGGGAACAAGGCGAATATCTTTAGAACTCTCAGTTTTGACTAGGGGGTATACTTGTTTTTTGTCCCTTCAAAAACAGGGAGAGATGCCATGGGCAAAAGTTGCAAATAGTTCAGCTGTAGTTCTATTTAAAAACAAACTTGTCACAACAACATCTGTCCAGGGGCGCCTGGGTGGCTCAGTCGGCTGAGGGTCCAACTTCAGCTCAGATCATGATCTTGAGGTTCGTGAGTTTGAGCCCCTCATTGGGCTCTGTGCTGACAGCTTGGAGCCTGGAGCCTGCTTCATATTCTGTGTCTCTCTCTCTCTGCCCCTCACCTATTCACGCTCTGTCTCTCTCTCAAAAATAAGTAAACATTAAAAAAATCAAAGAAAATATCTGTCTAACAGAGTGGGCTGTCTTGCAAAGTAGTAAGTTCCCCATCATTGCATGTAATCAATAAATGCTGAATGACCAATATTAGGAATTTATAGAAGATATTCCAACGGTGAGTGGGCAGTTGAGCCAAATGATCGTAAAAGTTTCTAGCCATTCTAAGATTCTATCACTGAGAGAAAAGGAAATATTCTAATTCCTGCTCTGCTTGCCACTCACCATTTGGGGTTCTCAAATAAATAATAAACTCTCCGAGCTTTAGTTTCTTCAACTGTACTATGGGAATAAAAATTATATCTACATCATAAAGATGAAATGCGTATATAAAAGGACCTTGAGAATTATAATTTTTTTAATGTTTATTTATTTTTGAGAGAGACAGAGACAGAATGCAAGTGGGTTTGGGCAGAGAGAGAGGGAGGCACGAATCTGAAGCAGGCTCCAGGCTCTGAGCTGTCGGCACAGAGCCTGATGCAGGGCTTGAACTCACGAGCTGTGAGATCATGACCTGAGCCGAAGTAGGACGCTTGACCGACTGAGCCACCCGGGCGCCCCAGGACCTTGAGAATTATAAAACCTGCTTTAAATGTAGTTATTACTATACTGTGTAAAATTTTGGAGAAACAGGCCATCTATAGCACTCTTCTGGATGTCTAACTTCTAGAACTCAGTGGGTTGATGGCAGGAATGTCCCTCCCTTTACTTAATACTCCTTTACTTACATTAATTAATGGAGTTTACAGTTCTAATGGAACAGCAACCTGAGAGAATTCATTGTTCTCACCAATGGGAAGCACCCAATAAGAACATGTTTCTCTTCTTGAAACTTGCTACAGAATCAGACCAGATGGCTTTTAAGATATGGAATAAAGAATGAAATTGTTTTTGTAATTCTAAATGAAGAATTAGCAATTGTACTCATCTTACTATCTATTTTTAAAAGAGAAATGAAGAAAAGAAATTTGGAATTTGGGGAAGTCATGAAGACCTTTCAAAATTATCACTTGACAAAAAACAGGTAAGCTCATATTTGAAAACATGAAGTCATATGTGTGTCCAGGCTTATCTTTTCAGAAAAAAGGACAAATGTTCAGAAGCAATTTCAAGAAACAGGTAATATATACATTAAAGATTTTAATTGTGTTAATAATGCCTCAAAGATCTGTTATTGAGTGATGGAAATAAGCTTATGTCCAGTTAATCAGAAGAAAGAACTGTGTATATCTTTAAGACAGATATTAAGCATATATGGTTGGGTACTTGTGGGTAATGAAATACAGGGATAGTGATGTAAAGCAGGAAAAATTAAACTGATAGAGGAGCGTCCAGGACCCAACGGAGATCTCGTTCACTGCCCTTGAGCAGTGTGGGGTGGGGGTGGGCATACACACATCCAGCAGAGCCTCTCTACCTGTCCGTCATTTTCTTCACCAGGGCAGGGTTGCCTCGGAGCAGTTGGTGCTGGAGCTCCCAGTCAGGCTGGCTGACTTTTTTGGTCTTTTTACCTTTCCCTCTTTCACGGTGAGCCAAGCCCCACAGTCTAAGACCGTTTTCTACCCCCTGCTCCTACTCCCTGTTGCCTGTCACAGGCATGATTCTGAGCACAACTCCTACTTCTTACTGTGTCTTGGCATTTGGTTCCTAGAGGACTGACATAATGCAGCCATCTCCTTTACTTTTCCTTGCCATGTAAGCTTGTGATGAACAGAACTGACGCCCACAGCTTGCTTTTGCTTGATACATTAGCTACACTCCTGGGAGAGTGCTTTTACAGCACACGTTTATATTTCCAGTCAAGTTTGCCTATTGTTACTGAAGTGGGTTTCCACTGGAATGTGCTTGGCCCTGATAGGGACTAAGAAAAACTCTCACGGTTCCTTCTTTCTTACCAATTTGTGCAACATTTGCTCTCTTTTTCATGAAGTCTACTTCCAAAACAACGCTTAAGTTTCCATTTCACTCAGATCTTCTGACTCCCTGAGGACAAAAGTGGATAGGTTCCACCAACATCACCTCCACACGTGCTCTGGGTGCACCATAGAAATCAGTGGAATGAGCCACATAAAAATACTTTTTGAAACAAAGTGAGAAGACCTATTTATTATCTTTGGTTATATCCTTTAGCTCTGAAGGTCCCTGAATTGGCTGCTAGCATTAGCTTTTCAGATAAATTCTGAGAGGCCAGCATAACTCAAGTCCCATCTCTGCCACACTGTATGATGCATAAACCTGAAGATGCTGATAACTTCCTGAATAACCAACCGCTCTCTTCGAGCTCCAGGAGGGATCACTTTCAAGTTGTCAGTTGGAGACAGGCTCTGGCGTCCTATGCAATAGATGTCATTTTAGCATTATCTGTCTGTTTGGCACTGGGTTGAGTGACATGTGCAGATTTTTTTTGTTATTAGTCACATATAACTGATATATGTTGATTTTGTGCAAATTCCCAATCCTTTTCTCCAGGCATATTGAATTGAAATTTCTGGCATTGGGGTGTGGAAGTGTGTACTTTAGTTAGGCCTTAGGATATTCTAAGGCCCATCTGGGTGTGGGAATCAATGGGAATCACAGAATATTTCATTCCCTGAGTGACTTTGTCATGGACACATCAGTGGACAGTAATATTCAGCAGAGTAGACTAGACTAGATTAAAATGAAACATGAGGGGTGTCTGGGTGGCTCAGTCGCTTGAGCCTCCGACTTCAACTCGGGTCATGATCTCTCAGTGCGTGAGTTCGAGCCCCATGTCGGGCTCTGTGCTGACAGCTGGGAGCCTGGAGCCTGCTTTGGATTCTGGGTCTCCCTCTCTCTCTGCCCCTCCCATGCCCATGCTCTTCTCTGTCTCTGTCTCTGTCTCTCTCAAAGAAAAATAAACACTAAAAATAAAAATAAAGAAAAAGAAACATGAAATAGGGCTAAATCCACATAGTAGATATTTATCCTTCTGTACAACAGTAATAGCTGCTGACACTTGTAGAGCATCTACTGTATGTCCAGCGGTGTATCCCACAGCCTTCCTGTTTGATTCTTACACCACCTCTAGCAGGTAGGTAATATTATTTCCCCTATTTCATGCATTAGAAGCCCGAGGACAGTAGAGCTGAAGTAACCTGCCCACAGTTTCATTTCAAACAACAGCCAGAATTCAAATTCAAATCTACTTGATTCCAAAGCAAGCGCTTATAAGCACTGCCCCCACGTGGTGCATTTCATGTCTGCATCCCTGTGGACTGAACATGGTATCTATACATTTTTAGCTCATTGCTCTGTTCCTGGCTTTACTCTAAATGCTAATATCAAAATAATTACTAGGAAATGAACAAGAGAAAACATAAAGAATGCAGGAGATGTGGTATAAAAACAAAGATAGACAGTAGCTCATTCAGAATCAGTGTATTTTCACATGAGTCAGGAACAAAGCTTAAAGCCAGCTCTTCCTGCTGCCACTCCCGTTGCATTTCACACATCACTACCATTTATAGATATCCACATCCCTAAGGTTTAAATACTATTCATTTGGCCAGTTGAATCCCCCTGACTTTCTAGCCTGCTTGAATAGCTGGCCATGGAACACTTAGTTCTACATTAGAATTTTCTGCCACCAAGTGGTAATAGTGCTTCTTTGCACCATTGAGTAAATTTATCCTTACATTCCCTTTCTTTCATATGATTGTAACAACTATTTATTATATGACTATTATGTATTAGAAACTGATTAGAATTTTTTGTTATATTTGTATCCAAGTTTAATATTTCCGATTTAGAGAAGAACTAGTCACATAAAAGTGATCCATGTGAATTTATAACTGTTTAGCCATATACCATTCAACTATACCAGTGGTTCCCAACCAGAGGTGATCCATCCCCTGCCCCCACTACCGGCACCTCAGGGTACATTTGTAATACCTGGAGACATTTTGGTTGTCACAACTGGACAGGGGAGCTGTTATTGGCATCTAGTAGGTAGAGGGCAGGGATCCTGCTAAACATTCTACAATGCACAGGAAGCCCCACACAATAAAGACTTATCCAGCCCAAAGTGTCAATAACTGTTGGAATGAAGAATCTTTGGACTCTACCTATTGAGAGCATGAAGTGGTGGGAGTGCTGTGTGTTGTACTGAAATGTTATGAATACACAGAAGCTGTGGCCATTGACGCTTCAAGATCTACAGTCTGGACAATCTGTAATCACACACATTCTCAAATTAACAGAATGCCATTTTCTGACATACCTGCCACTGTTACCTCTGCTGTGCCGTCCGGTGTGTTCGTTGGTACAGCATCAGCCTCATGCCTTCAGTTCAGTTCTTTACAGTTTAGATGTACCTTTACCATCTATGTTGAGCTGCAGCCAACTGGTTCACAAACCTCGATTGAACATGTTTTCTATAGCAAGGTGTCTAGCAGCCAGTGAACCCCATCAGTGATCCAGAAGCACTTTTTCCTTCCTTTATTTCACCAACCAGTGCTTTCTGAGCACTTGCCATCTGCCAGCAGTTCTGGCTCCAGGGACAGTGAGGTGAGCTAAACAAAATCTCTCCTTCCATGGAGCCCAGCAGGATGTAGATAAACGTAACCAAGCCAGTGAATAAAGTAAGTGTCAAATGACCTAGCTGGCTCCAGATCTATTTTTCATAAGGTGGGCAGGAAAACCTCTCTGCGGAGCTTATGTTTTAAGCTAAAACCCCAAAAGAGGAGGCAGAGCTAATAAGCCAGTCAGGAAAAGAGCATTTCAAGAACTGGGAACAGCACACGCAAAGCCCTTAAAATAGAAATGAGTGAATGAACGAAGGCCTGGGTGATGTTGATATATTATTAAATCCCCCCCCCCCCCGCCCTTATAGGCATGTAGTGTCCTGAGCTGCCTTAACTGGAGGTGATTGACATATCAAATGTTAAGGTTTCTTCATCTTCAAAAAAATAAAAATCCCAAAGAAACATATTTTTTTCACTTTCTTATTTCCATGAACACTTTTTGGATGTACTAGTGACCCCTAACGAAAGAAGGAGACATCAAATTAATAACTTCCAATCATGAGGTTGTAAATTAATGAATAGGTGGTAAATAAGTCAAAGGCACAATGCACAAAGATCCCTTTGTCCAGATCCTCTCCTCTGATTATGAACCTGTCCTCACCTCCATGCTATATCATGAAAAATGGGGGATGAAAGTGGGCTTGAATCTTGTCGTCACGTTTAATGGTGCCCTTAAAGCATAAGTCATAGTTTGAAAGCCAGGAAGCATTATATCATCATAAAGATAAATGAATAACTATTTTTAAGAATAAATATTAAAAATTACATTGTTAAAAACATGTTGAAGTTTGCATTTGTTTCCCACATCCATAGATTAGTAGGACTTGAAGGAGAATAGGTATCCACTGGACTAGTCCCTTCATTGTTGGAGACAGTGCAGAAAGTTCCAGCATCTCACCTGCTGCTCCAGAGCTGTTGTGGCAGAGCCTTAGTCTTCACATTTCTGTCAAGCACTCTTTTATTAGAGAATCCAAGTTGCCTCTCTTTGGTTCATTTGGCCAATTGTATAATTTTATCTTAATTATGTTTAAAGTTAATATAAAGTGAAAGAATATGGATATTTTGCTGACACTGTTAGAGAGGTTGAAAGACAAGGGGAAATAGCTACATGAAAAGGGGTGCTAATATTTTCAAAATTGCATATTGTGTTTTTATGGATCTTATCAGCCTTAGTATATTCTTCCTGTGCATATAACTTAGCAAGATAATGATTGTTATGTTCTTCACTGAATACCCAGAATCCATAGCACAGCATCTTCATATAGAGGGCACTCCATCAATGTCCAGTGTTTACTGGATGAATGTGTGCATAGCTGTTTTAGGTCAGCATGTGGCCATTTAAAGCATCAAGGCATTGAAGTTAAGGACTTTAATTCTCAATGAGATTTACTTACAGCAACTTAGATGCCATTGGGAAATATGAATCATCACTGTCTTTGAAGATGGTCTTGAAGTTTCTTGTCCCTTGGAAAACAGTTGTACACCAAAAACAACAACAACAACAAAAACAAAAACACAAATGTGAAGCTGATGTGTTTTGCTCAGGTTCTCCTACTTATTTATTTTTAAAACCATGTTTTTCCTTTTAGAGAATGCCATGAAGAGTTTTTTTAATCATTTTCTTAGCATGTTTTTTTTAAAAAAAAGTTTTTAACATTTATTCATTTTTGAGAGAGAGAGAGCATGAGTGGGGCAGGGGCAGAGAGAGAGACACACAGAATCTGAAGCAGGCTCCAGTCTCTGAACTTTGAGCACAGCACCAATGCGGGGCTCGAACTCATGGACCGTGAGATCATGACCTGAGATGAACTTGTACGCTTAACAGCTTGAGCCACCCAGGTGTCCTGTTAGCGTGTGTATACAGGACTTTACCACCTTAATTGCAGATTGTTTTAGATCTTTTTTATTTGCCTGTTCAAGCAAATATATGGTTTCAAAAGTACTGCCCAAATGTGATACTATGTAGATCCTAAAATTCAAATGCATTAATTTGTTTTTTATTGGCCCCTGAACTCTGTCTCACAACAAAGTCTTACCCTTGTGTTACTTCAGGCACCCACCTACAAGTGTGGGTGTAGTGCTCATGGATGCTGGCCTGTTGCTCCCTTAACAGAGGACTTCTTAGATCACCACCATCACTTCCCCAACTTGTTTGCCTCCTCCTCTCTCAGAGATGTGCCTGTGAGAATGTTAAAGCATGACTGTTATGACTACATGACTGATAGCCATGAAGTCTATGAAAGTCCTCAGACAACCTTGAATAACCATTGAGAGA
Organism: Puma concolor; assembly: GCF_028749965.1. Classification (NCBI taxonomy): domain Eukaryota; kingdom Metazoa; phylum Chordata; class Mammalia; order Carnivora; family Felidae; genus Puma; species Puma concolor. The sequence goes on from NC_141676.1 coordinate 116,647,657, forward strand.
TCCAGCACCCCTCAGGTGCCTCTGGTTCGTCTTGGAAGATAGACTATAAAGCAAATTAAATGAAAAATTTATATATGTAACTTATAAATTCCTATAATAACTAGTAAATATCATTACATTATTTAGAAGAAAAATAAGAATTTTTGATTCTTTTCAAATTACAGCTTGGGCATAGTAAACAATCAAGTATAAGGGGCTCACAAGATTTCCAGTTAAATAGTTTCAATAATCCTCCAGGAAAGTATCAGGTAAGCATGTTTTTTTTTTTTAGAAAACTAAGACTAGTTATTTGTAATATTTAAAATCCCAAACTATGTGATTCTTTAAGTGAAAATGAACTATTATGTTGTTTTTCTCAATATCAAAATAATGCATGAATTCAACAAATATGTGCCTATACTTTCTAAGGACTGGAGATACATAAGTAAATAAAATAGATGAAGTCTTGGCATCCCAGAGCTTAGAGTCTACATGTTCATTGTAAAAGGCCTGTATGTTCATTGTAAAAAGTCTATCCTCACAAAAAAACATACAGGAGAGAATAAAGTGTACCTCAAAACCCACTACTGAGATTTAAAGACTACTTATTTGGTGATATTCTGCCAGGTGATTATGTGTATATGTATAATTTTACATGTACTTCAATATTATATAACTGTATATAAAGTATATAAAGGAGTTAATAGTACTTAAATAATGGCTAACAGTTTTTCACTTCACAAAACATATTGATATTAATTTTAATGGATGTATAGTACTCTTTGTACAAATATATGATAATTAAAATAATTTCCTATTGATGGAACTTTAACAGTTTTTTTCTACTATTATAAGTAGTACTACTATGAACATTGTCCATGCACCCAGTTACATCCTTAGAATAAGTTCTTAAAAGTGGAATTTTACTGTCCACCATTTAATTTGGGGTTTAGAGAGTTAGATTTGGTTTAACTATATATCCACCCAGGACTTCCCGCACATGGTACTGAACCTCCTGCATTTCCAACATTCTCATGGTTGAAGCCCAGATGGGGGAAAACTTTGTTACATTGAAACTAGACATGCCAGTGCACTGGGAGGGGGTGGAGCAGCCTGGAAGTTCTAGGCTTCTCTCATCCCTGAAATGCAGCTAGATCAGCACAACCCATTTTTCACACGTGGAAAATTGATGTTAGGATTGACAAAACAATCTGCTTAACTTGAACCACAGAACTCGGCATGTACATGGCACAGAGAGGTGAACTGGGGGAGAGAGAAGCTGTGAAGGGTAGGGGGCTGTTTTTGTTTGCAGAGAGGGGACAGAGACAGGAGGTATAGTATAGGAAAAGCACTCCCCCTGAAAGTAGATGGAGAGAAAGAGAAAGAGTGAAAACACCCACAATGGATTGAACAAAAAAGGGAGAAAGGAGAAAGAAGAGGGTTTCAGTACCATTAGGACTCTGTAAACAGGGGAACACAGAGTTGGAAACTCCTCAGCTCAATACCTGGCAGAGCTCTGATAGGGAGTTCTGACAGAGCTCTGAGTCCCTAGGAGCATACAGTGAGGTCTGAGGGGTCCATGGGCCGCAGGGGAGAAGCCGTTCCTCTGCTAGGAGGGCATTTGGTGGAGGCCATACAACCTCCCCATAGGAAAAGGTCCCAGTGGACCCCAGAGAACAGCCATGTTTTCTGGTATTGGAACAAAGATGCCAGGGCATGGTTAAACTTGGTGCTAGCTGTGTGTTGTGTTTTGCCATAATCTCTGAGCCTCTGCCGCCATGTGAGCACATGAACTTTTCCTGGGGCAAGCAGGCACCCGGCCACATTCTCTGAACCTCTGCAAGAGCGCAGCCACACTAATGTTACCTGGGGCAAGCTAGCACCTGGCCATTGCCCAGTGAGACCCTCCCTCAGAATGTTGGAGGAGGTCCAAGCTGTAGGGCTCTCAGAAGTGAGGGGTTTGGAAACACAGCCCCATCTGAGATAAAATTTGGGAGAGAGGTGCCTGGCAGGCTGACAGCTTGGACACAGACAGTGTAGAAGCAGGGAGCAGACAGAAGCCAGAGACAAAGGAGGGGTGCTTGATTGCCACTGAGTGAGAGCATAGAATTCTGGTGCTAGAGACTGTGAAGCTGGGTGATGCCATTTTTACCTCTCCCGCACCTGTGCATAAACACACATGCACGCCACACCTATACACCCCATTAAGCTAAGCAGCACCACCTAGTGGAGAACGGAGCTGTTACACCAAGCCCTACCCAATTGCGCCCTCCAAGAACATGCCCTAGAGGACCACCACAAGTCTCTCCACCTGCTTACTACACAGACTATAAAGTGCATCCTAGTTAGATTTTTAGGGGAAACTGGATGTAATTTATTTTGGATTTCATTCTGTTCTCTGGTCCATCTATTCTTTTTTTTTTGTTTTTTTCTTTTCTTATTCTTGGATACAGAAAGAGAAAAATTTATTTTTTTTTCAGTTTAAAACTTTTAAAAATATTTTTACTACACTTTTTCTTTTTTGTAAAATTTTAAATTCTATTTTACCTCATTTCATTTTATTTTATTGTATAATTTTTAAACATTTTAAAATTTTTTCTTACCTTTTTTCTTTCCCTTTTTTCTCTATCAAGTTTCTTTCAAAACCAAATCAAAACATATCTAGGATCTAGCTCCCTTTATTTAATTTTTGTGTTGTTTTTAACTTTATAATTTTATTTTTTATTTTACTAATTCTTTTTCTTCTTCCAAAATGACAAAATGAAGGAATTCACCCCAAAAGAAAGAACAGGAAGAAATGACAGCCAGGGACTTAATCAACACAGATATAAGCAAGATGTCTGAACTAGTATTTAGAATCATGATAATAAGAATTAGCTGGGTTTGAAAAAAGCATAAATCCCTTTCTGCAGAGATTAAAGAAGTAAAATCTAGTCAGGATGAAATTAAAAATGCTATAACTGGGGCGCCTGGTTGGTTCAGTTGGCTAAGCGTCCGACTTCAGCCCAGGTCACGATCTCGCAGTTCGTGGGTTCGAGCCCCACCTCGGGCTCTGTGCTGACAGCTCAGAGCCTGGAGCCTGTTTCAGATTCTGTGTCTCCCTCTCTCTCTGACCCACCCCATTCATGCTCTATCTCTCTCTGTCTCAAAAATAAATAAATGTTAAAAAAAATTTTTTTAAATGCTGTAACTGACATGCTATGTTGAATGGATGCCACGGCAGCATGGATGGATGAGGCAGAGCAGTGAATCAGCAATACAGAAGACAAAATTATGGAAAATAATGAAGTAGAGAAAAAAGAGGGAAACTAAGGCAAAAGAATGATACAAGAATTTGAGAACTCCGTGACTCATTAAAAAGGAATAACATCCAAATCATAGGAATCCCAGAAGATGAAGAGAGAGAAAAAGGGGTAGAAGGCTTATGTGAGCAAACCATAATGGAAAATGTTCCTAACCTGGGGAAAGACAAAGACATTGAAATCCAAGAAGCGCAGAGAACTCCTATTAGACTGAACAAAAACCAACCATCAACAAGGCATATCATGGTCAAATTCACAAAATACACAGACAAGGAAAGAATTACGAAAGCAGCAAGGAAAAAAAAATGCTTAACCTACAAGGGCAGACAGATCAGGTTCACAGCAGACCTATCCACAGAAACTTGGCAGGCTAGAAAGGAGTGGCAGGATATATTCAACATGCTGAATTGGAAAAAATATACAGTCAAGAATTGTTTATCCAGAAAGGCTGTCATTCGAAATAGGAGAGATAAACAGTTTCCCAGACAAACAAAAACTAAAGAAGTTCATGACCACTAAACCAGTCCTGCAAGAAATTTTAAGGGGGACTTTCTGAGGGGAGAAAAGATGAAGCAAAACAAAACAAAACAAAACAAAAGAAAACAAAAAATACCAAAACCAACAAAGACTAGAAAGGACCAGAGAACACCACCGGAAACTCCAGCTCTACAAGAAACATAATGGCAATAAATTCATATCTTTCAGTATTCACTCTAAATGTCAATGGACTAAATGCTCCAATAAAAAGACAAAGGGTATCAAAATGGATAAGAAAACAAGATCCATCTATATGCTGTTTACAAGAGATCCACTTTAGACCTAAAGACACCTTCAGATTGAAAGTAAGGGGATGGAGAAACATCTATCGTGCTAATGGTTGCCAAAAGAAAGCTGGAGTAGCCATTCTTATATCAGACAATCTAGATTTTAAAATAAAGACTGTAACAAGAAGTGAGGAAGGGAATCATATCATAATTAAGGGGTCTATCCACCAAAAGACCTAACAATTGTAAACATTTATGCCCACAACCTGAGAGAACCCAAATATATAAATCAGTCAATCACAAACATAAAGAAACTCCTTGATAATAATACCATAATAGCAGGGGACTTCAACACCCCACTTACAACAATGGACAGATCATCCAAGCATAAAATCAACAAGGAAACAATGGCTTTGAATTACACACTGGACCAGATGGACTTAACAGATATATTCAGAACATTTTGTCCTAAAGCAGTGGAATACACATTCATCTTGAGTACACATGGAACATTCTCCAGAATAGATCACATACTAGGACACAAATCAGGCCTCAACAAGTACAAAAAGATCAAGATCATACCATGCATATTTTTAGACCACAACACTATGAAACTCAAAATCGACTACAAGAAAAAAATTGGAAAGACAATGAATACTTGGAGATTAAAGAACTTCCTACTAAATAAGGAATGGGTTAACCAAGAAGTTAAAGAGGAAATTAAAAAGTACATGGAAGCCAATTAAAATAACATGACGGCCCAAAACCTCTGGGATGCAGTGAAAGCAGTCATAAGAGGGAAGTATATAGCAATCCAGGCATTCCTAAAGAAGGAAGAAAGGTCTCAGATACACAACCTAACATACACCTTAAAGACCTGGAAAAACAACAGCAAATAAAACCCCAAACAAGCAGAATATGGGAAATAATAAAGATTAGAGCAGAAGTCAATGCTGTCGAAACCAACAACAACAACAGCAAAACAGTAGAACAGATCAATGAAACCAAGATCTGGTTCTTGGAAAGAATTAACGAAATTGATAAACCATTAGCCAGTTGGATCAAAAAGAAAAAGGAAAGGACCCAAATAAATAAAATCAAGAATGAAAGAGATCACAACCAACACAGCAGAAATGAAACCAATAATAAGAGAATATTATGAGCAATTATATGCCAATAAATTGGGCAATCTGAAAGAAATGGACAAATCCCTAGAAACATAAAATACCAAAACTGAAACAGGAAGAAATAGGAAATTTGAACAGACCCATAACCAGTAAAGAAATCGAATTAGTAATCCAAAATCTCCCAACAAACAAGAGTCTAGGGCTGGATGGCTTTCCAGGGGAATTCTACCAAACATTTAAAGAAGAGTTAACACCTACTTTGGGAAGCTGTTCCAAAAACTGGAAATGGAAGGAAAACTTCCAAACTTATTCAAGTGGGATCGTGGTGAATGATTCTTTTAATGTATTGTTGAATCCGGTACAGGGCTGAGTCAGTATCCGCAAAACAATCAATGTGGTGCATCACATCAATAAAAGAAAGAATAAAAACCACACGATCCTCTCAATAGATGCAGAATAAGCATTTGACAGAATACAGCATCATTTCTTGATAAAAACCCTCAAGAACAGGGATGGAAGGATCAGACCTCAAGATCATAAAGGCCATATACAAAAGACCCACAGCTAATATCCTTAATGCAGAAAAACAGAACTTTCCCCCAAGGTCAGGAACATGACAGGGATGTCCACTTTCACCACTGGTTTTTGTTTTTTTTTTTAACGTTTATTTATTTTTTTGGGACAGAGAGAGACAGAGCATGAACGGGGGAGGGGCAGAGAGAGAGGGAGACACAGTATCAGAAACAGGCTCCAGGCTCTGAGCCATCAGCCCAGAGCCCGACGCGGGGCTCGAACTCACGGACCGCGAGATCGTGACCTGGGTGAAGTCGGACGCTTAACTGACTGCGCCACCCAGGCGCCCCCACCACTGTTTTTTAACATAGTTGGAAATCCTAGCCTCACCAATCTGACAACACAAAGATATAAAAGTCATCCAAATCAGCAAGGAGGAAGTCAAACTTCGACTTTTCTCAGATGACATGATACTCTATATGGAGAACCCAAAAGATTTCAACCAAAAACGTCTAAAGCTGATCTATGAATTCAGCAAAGTCACAGGATTTACAATCAATGCACAGAAATTGGTTGCATTTCGATACCCCCATAATGAAGCAGCAGATAGAGAAATCAAGGAATCAGTACCATTTATAATTGTACCACAAAACATAAAATACCTAGGAATAAACCTAACCGAAGAGGTGAAAAATCTATACACCGAAAACTATAAAAAGTTTATGAGAAAAACTGAAGAAGACACCAAAAAAGGGGGGGCAATATTCCATGTTCATGGATTGGAGAAACAAATATTGCTAAAATGTCAATAGTACCCAAAGCAATCCCTATAAGAATAACACCAGCATTCTTCACAGAGCAGGGACAAACAATCCTAAAATTTGTATGGAACCAGAAAAGACCCTGAATAGCTAAAGCAGTTCTGAAAAAGAAAACCAAAGCTGGAGGCATCACAATTCCAGACTTCAAAATGTATTACAAATCTGTAATCAAAGAGACAGTATGGTACTGGCACAAAAACGGACACATAGATCAGTGGAACAGAGTAGAGAACCAAGAAATGGACCTGCAAACATATAGCCAACTAATCTTTGATGGAACAGGAAAGAATATCCAATGGAATAAAGACAGTCTCTTCAAAAATGGTGCTGGGAAAACTGGACACTGACATGCAGAAGAATGAACCTGGACCAGTATCTTACACCATACACAAAAATAAACTCAAAATGGATGAAAGACCTAAACATAAGACAGGAAGCCGTCAAAATCCTAGAGGAGAAATCAGGAAAAAACCTCTTTGACCTTGGCCACAGCAACTTCTTACTCAACATATCTCTGGATGCAAGGGAAACAAAAGCAAAAATGAACTACTGGGACCTCATCAAAACAAAAAGCTTCTGGACAGCAAAGGAAACAATCAGCAAAACTAAAAGTCAACCAATGGAATGGGAGAAGTTATTTGCAAATGACATATCAGATAAAGGATTAGTATCCAAAATCTATAAAGGACTTATCAAACTCAACACCCAAAAACCAAATAATCCCGTGAAGAAATGTGCAAAAGACATGCATAGGCACTTTTCTAAAGAAGACATCCAGATGGCAAACAGACACATGAAAAAATGTTCAACATCACTCATCATCAGGGAAAACAAATCAAAACCACAATGAGATACCACCTCACACCTGTTAGAATGGTTAAAATTAACAACTCAGGCAACGATGTTGGCGAGGATGTGGAGGAAGAGAAACCCTTTTGCACTCCTGATGGGAATGCAAACTGGTACAGCCACTCTGGAAGACATTACGGAGGTTCCTCAAAAAATTAAAAAATAGAACTACCCTAAGACCCAGCAATTGCGCTACTAGGTATTTATCCAGATGATATAGGTATGCTGTTTTGAAGGGGTACGTATACTCTAATGTTTATTGCAGTGCTATGGACAAGAGACAAACTAAGGAAAGAGCCCAAATGTCCATTGACAGATGAATGGATAAAGAAGATGTGGAGTGTGTGTGTATAAATACACACACACACACACACACACACACACACACACACACACACACACACACAGGAATATTACTCAGCAATCAAAAATAATGAAATTTTGCCATTTGCAACGATGTGGATGGAACTATAATGTATTACGCTAAGCAAAATTAGAGAAAGACAAATATGACTTCACTCATATGAGGACTTTAAGATACAAAACAGATGAACATAAGGGAAGGGAAACTAATATAAAAACGGGGAGGGGGAAAAACATAAGAGACTCTTAAATATAGAGAACAAACTGAGGGTTACTGGAGGGATTGTGGGTGGGGGAAGGGCTAAATGGGCAAAGGGCATTAAGGAAGACACTTGTTGCGATGAACACTGGGTGTTATATGTAGGGAGTGAATCACTGCATTCTACTCCTGAAATCATTATTGCACTATATGCTAATATAAATTTTAAAAAATAGAAGTAATGCACTAAAAAAAAAAGAAACTAGATGTTTCTGAATTATTAGCAAGTATAAAATCAAAACTACCTTTCTTGGTAAGGGAGGTCAAAACATAAATGAGTGTATGTTTGCTTAATTTGCCATTTCCACATCCAGTACTATACACACCGTCAACCTCCTCAAAGGAAAGGCATTGTTTTGCTCTACTACTTTGCAAGTAAAATATAAGCAGTAAACATCAAGGGGTAGATGTTTTTTCTAAGCCTATTCTTTTCTCAAGAATTAACTTGTGAGTCATTAGCTCTGGTAATGTAAAAATTGCTGTAATAATTTGCCGATAGTGTGCATTCCATGCCAGGTAAATCCTCTTAGTCTTTGTTAGCATTACTTCTAAGGTCCTTGCAGGGGAAAGACCCAGACAGTTATTCCAAATGAAAGATTTGTCATAAACATAAAACTGAGCTGGGTTTCTCCTTTGTCTAGAAAATTATGAAGAGGCTCATTAAAAGATACGTCTTACAAGCCCAGATAGATCGGGAGAGTGACGACGTGAATGAAGGTGAGCTGAACAGGGACCAGCCGGCCCCTGAGCCTGAGTGTGGGTGCAGCCCTGATGTAGAGCTGGAGGAAAGCTGGAGAGAGTGGTTTGGGGAGGGTGAGCCTCCTAGGGAAGAGAGGGAGGGTCTCACCAACCATCAGCACTACTAAATAGTGTCGGAAAATAGGCTGTTTTTCCAGAGTTGGGGCAGGTGTCACTTGCGACATAAGTAACTGTTGCTTTTGGGGAGTGGCTTGCAGGGATGAGGAAGTGGTTGGGAAAAGTAAAAGGCTCTTGCCCCCAATCCTGCAAACATTTGCCATGAATGTTTCCTTTTTACTAGAGAATCTAGAAAAGATACTCAGATTCCTCAGTGTCTTTTAAGTTGGGTTGACCTGACAAGATGTAAGTTTTGGGACCTGCAACAGTAATGACTGTGGCTTTCTCAGTAGAAGGCACTACCATCAAGTGCTACCCCTGTGACTGTTCAAAACTAATAGGTCCTCAAGTCAGCAGATTTCCTCAGAGTCCGACGGAATTGGCACCTCTTCCAATTTCCTTGGGACTTTTGTTATAATTTTTTCTCTATAACCTTTTCATTAACCAAAAGCTTTAGCTGAGAAAATTGAAACCTGCCCCCTTAGGAAGTTTTTTCCTTTGAAAGGATTCAAACTACAGATGTGTGTGGAACTGACTGATTTCATTCTGTTCCAGAATCACTAGTTTCTCTGCATTATGTATTTATAGTTGACTTCCTATCTCTCTTGTTTTTTAAAGGGGAACTGAAGGAAATTAAACAGGACATCTCAAGCCTCCGCTATGAGCTCCTTGAAGAGAAAACTCAGAATTCAGAAGACCTCGCAGAACTTATTAGAAAACTTGGGGAGAAATTATCAGCGGAACCAAAGCAAGAGGAAGGCAATAGATAATGCAAAGATGTCCATTAAAAATACTATTTATTTGTCTACTTGAAGCCATATTATTTTCCAATTTATTTTTTAAGTGCCATTGTGACCATCTTTTAGACAAGAAAATGTCCAAAGATAACTTGGGAAATTCCATTATCTGAAACCCTAATATTTAATATTTTTGGTGATTAAATTTCATTGTTCAGGCTAAAGTTTGCGGATTATGGTGAAAATTAGGCCCAACTATTTGATGTTTTCTTGAGCATAACAATCGTGATGCTGTGATTGCTATCTAGTGTCTGCCTGGGGATTGTCTTGGCTGGTAGGAGGCTGACACAGCACACTCTCCGTGTGGTCTTTACCTTGAAGGTGATTTCAGGTAACTGCTTGCCTACCTTATGGATTCCCTGATGGTGACTTCCAGCCCTGAAATCTAGGGACAGATAATCTGTAGCTGTTTGTAAAATGCTATTTAATCATCTGCTCTAAGCCCTCACAGAATATGATTGGTAATATCTGTGCAAAATTGGGTTAAATCTTTCCTAAATTTGCCAGTTCACCTCTTTGAAAACGTTACACTTAACAGTGAAAAAGTGCTTCCTCTACTGAGCCCTGGGAACATGGTTTAGTTTGTGTGTGTATGTGCATGTGCATATGCATACACACGCGAGTGCACATAGAAAAGTGTATATGAAATGCTTGTCCTGTTTTCTTTTGTAGCCAATATGGACTCTCAAAACCTCTTTATCTTTTGATTTTTACTGTGACTGAAAAATTATTGTCCAAATAATGAATCCTTTATTGGAGAAGTATCAAAGTCACAACTGATTATGATTATTTGGTCCAATTATAGCATAATGTTGTGCTTTTTTTGAGGCATTTACAGGTAAATCCCACATTTGGCATTGAGTATAAAGGAAACTGTGGAGGGAACTTGCAAATACTTACCTTTATTCTCAGTATGTTCTACCCTCTGTCAAAATATATGAAGCAGGGATGTGCGTTTGTAGGCATCCACATAGGCTGCTCTTACGATGTGAAGCAATATCTACAACGATTAAAAGAGAGAGGTGAAAGTTCATCTTTTCAACTACACAGACTACCAACATTTAAATGATGCTGGGTATTAACTGGAAATGTTTCTTTAAATTCAGTAAAGAGAGGTTTCAAATGCAAATTTTTAACTTCATTTTAGAGATAAAATAGTCACAAAAATCTAGTTAGCCCCAACTTTGAATTAATTTAAGTCAAAGTAGTTTTATGTAACCAGATCACAAAATGCAACTGAAATTTGCACTCAGTGATTTTGTATTTGTGGGTATCATTTACTGAGAAGTTATTTAGTAATACAGAAAAGGTAGGCTTTCAAATGTTTTGTGACAGCATCTGAGCCAGAAGTTGTGAAAATCAGCCTCATAGCAAATGCACTATTAGCAAGTTAAAATAACCTAACACCCACAAAGCTTTGTGTTGTGCCATGAAGGAGATTGGCCTCTATGCCAAGGGGTGCTCTGTGACAGCAAACGGGCTTGACTCCAAAGAATCTAGAAAAGATACTCACATTCCTCAGTGTCTTTTAAGTTGGGCTGACCTGACAAGATGAAAGTTTTGGGAGCTGCAACAGGGATGACTGTGGCTTTCTCAGTCATCAAGTGCTACCTCTGTGACTGTGCAAAACTAATATGTCCTGAAGTCAGTAGATCTCCTCAGAGTCTGACGGAATTGGCACCTCTTCCAATTTCCTTTCAATTGGAACATGAAAAGAAAGCAACCACGTTTTAAGAAAGGTTTTTAAAAATTCCAACAAGAGCTTACTTAAAGGCATATTGTCAGAGGATGGCCATAAGCATGACTATCCTGCACAAGTGTCAAGCCACTGGCTTTAACTCTTGTATTCCTGTTGTAGTCAGCCTAACATATAAAAATAAAATGATTAATCAGATTAAATGTATTTGCTCATCCTGTTCTCACGGTCATATTTCTCTGCTCAAATTCGGTGCTTTCTGGACGCTTGTAAGGAGGGCAGCCCAGTGATGTCTGACTCTGACCATACAGCTGCTTCCTGGAGGCCAAGCCACAGTCACACCTCGTAGCAGACCTACTACCGGTGAACAAAATGAAGTCCCACTGCCTCATTTTACTCTGCTATTTGTATTACTCTGAAACTGAGAATTAACACAAATTCAGTATGGTTTTACTACATATATCAAGTGGGTGACCAGAATCTACCGTCTGCTTAAAACTTTGCTAGGGACCAAAAATGAAAAATGAATGTCTGACCTCAAAGAGCGTACAGCCCAGTAAAGAAACAGGAGTGTAAGAAGCACACAGCTACAAGAAAGGTTTCCTGAGCCTCTACTGTGTGCAGGCACATGATAAGTGCTTTCCATGCATTATTGGATTTCATCTAACTTTATGCTGATAACAACTGTATGAGGTAAACACTATTAATACCCTCGTTTTAGAAATGAGAAAACTGAGGGGCGCCTGGGTGGCGCAGTCGGTTAAGCGTCCGACTTCAGCCAGGTCACGATCTCGCAGTCCGGGAGTTCGAGCCCCGCGTCAGGCTCTGGGCTGATGGCTCGGAGTCTGGAGCCTGTTTCTGATGCTGTGTCTCCCTCTCTCTCTGCCCCTCCCCCGTTCATGCTCTGTTTCTCTCTGTCCCAAAAATAAATAAAAAACGTTGAAAAAAAAATTTAAAAAAAAAAGAAATGAGAAAACTGAGGCTTTTAGAAACTAAGTAACTCAAATATAGAATAGGTGCCAGAGCTGGGAACAAAACCCAGACTTGCCTCACAACAGAGGCTTCACATTTACCTGTGGTCTTGACAGAAAATACTGGAGCGTGGTTGTCTCGCTGTAAAACTCACCTTTCAGTCTCCAGGTGAGGAAAAATGGGCTGTATCTGAACACCGTAAAGTCCATTACTTGCCAATGCAGAGACAGACAATGGTGTTAATCATGGAAGGGTGTGGGTAAAGAGAAGATTTGGCTTTGAAAGGATTGCATATTAAAAAAAATAATAGATGGGGCTGTACATTAGGGGGTGGAGACAGTGTGAGCAGGGCCAAGAGCTGGGCATGTGTGGGGGACACTAGGTTCTGCAGAAAGAAATGGTAAATCCAGTGGCTGTAACTTGGTGAGGAGAACAGATCGACTTTGAGAAGTCTGTCCTATCCATCCAGACCATGCGGCAGTATTTGCCAACCAGGCAGACCGACCAACTGGTAGCATCGCTGTCGGGACCAATTTCCAGTTTCAGGCTGAGAGAAACTGAAGACTCCATAAAAATAGACTTTTTGCTCCTTTTCTGGCTTCTATTCTTGCAAGGAACTGGTATCCCCCTCTACACATGCGTCGAATGCAAACAGTGAATGTCGTCCATGTGAGAGACAAGAAGTTAACGATTTCTCTAGAACAGATAATATCTAAGAAAGGGCCGGGTAAGGATGACCAGATGAAGCTATTATACCTGTATTCCAGACTTCCAGAACTAAACATCTCAATGCTAAGACCTCCTGGCTCCAGGGAATAACAGCTGGGCCCTTGTCTTTGTTCTCACCAGTTCCTGGATGCCTGAGAGGACAGGTGCACCAGACCTAATCCTCAAAACAAAACAAAACTAAACTAAACTAAACAAAACCCAGACCCCGAACAAAGACAAGACTGTCTCCTTTATGAGTCTGCCGGACACTCGGTCCGTACCTGCATTTTCTCTATACCTTCAATTAACTCTGCTTTCACCTCCTGCTGGCTCACGCTTCATTTCCATCCTTGGTGTGGCCCGGGACCCTCTTGGCTGGTCCTGAAGGACCCCCTCTGTGTCTCCTGGCCCAGCCTGCCAGCATCAAGGCCAAGGAAGAGACGTTTCTCCAAGTGACATTTAGGTATGAACTGCATTTGTTCCAACAAGCAGATATGACCTCCTTCTTCAGTCTGAAGTTTTCCTTCATCATTGTGTGCCAATTGGGGGGTGGTGGTGGTTATGAGAGTCATGCCAATGGTCCCCACAGCTACACTGAATGGTGCCAGAGATGGGTTCCTACACTAGTTAGAGTCTCTGCCCTTTGGTATAAGGTGTGCAGATTGAGTCACTGGAGAAGCAGAAAAGAATATGAATTCCTAACCCACACCTCTACATTGTACTCAGGAACTCTATCTAATGAGCTTTCCAACTGAGCAAGTAACTCAAAGGTTGTGTAGGAGTATAGTCCAGCATCCTAATAGGGATGGAAGTTGAAAATAGCTAAACATCTGTTACTGTACAAAATGTTGACTCATAGTGTGAGTCTTTACTTTTATATGTGACTAGCCTTCCACGAAAGCTCTGGAAGACCTGGCTAATTAACGCAGATTATTTTTTTTCTAATCATTATAATGATTGATTGAATGTTCTTCTTTACTCTGTATATATTACAGCTACAGCCATGAAAGTCTCCACAGTCATTTTTTCAAGCATCTTCCCAGGATGAATTCAATGGTAACACCTCGTCACAAGTTATAAAAAAACTCTTATTTTGGAATCAATTTTTGAGATTTTTGTACTGTTAAAAAGAAAACCATAGGCCCCAAATGGTGTCACTTAGTTAAGGCCCCACATCAGCAAACCAAGACTTAGTACCTAACCTAACTACAGCTTCAACCCCCAGGAATGTAACCTTTAACCAGTCAACGTGGGGATTTCCTGGTAAGCACTAGGAAATGAACTGACAGTCTCCTTTAATTCCCCTTATAAGGGCGACCTTGCCTAAAATAATGGATTCTTTGCTAATTCCTTTTTTCCATTCCCCTTCTATCTTTAAAAACCTTTACTTTTGTGTAGCCCTTTGGAGCTGCCCTGTACCTGCTAGAGGGCTGCTGCCCGGTTGAAGAACTGGTTCATAGAGCCAGTTAAATCTTTAAAGTGTAATTGGTTGGGTTTTTGTTAGTTAACAAAAGCTAAGAGAAAATAGCTAGAGACACTGACCAACTGTATGATTTTTTTTTTTTTTTTTTTTTTTGCTAATGTCATGTGATGGATAATTTATCCAGGGTAAGTGGATCATAGGGCTATTGATTCATGTTTTTCAGACTCTTATGAAAATGACATATTAAGTAGCCACCTCATTCGACGTTAAGGGGAATTACACCTACCAGATCATGTTCATAACAGTTACACCTTAAGTACGATGTTATCTAGAACATTGAAGTAAAAACCATGAAAAAGAAGTAGGTACAAAATCTGAAAAAATGTTCACCTTTCTTCTGTTTATAATGTCTATACTGCAAGCCATAGGCTTTTGTCACTGTCCACCAATAAACAGTAGGTAGACAGGCAGATGCTCAAGGAAATGCACAAACATTATGAATTTCTTTCTAAATCATTAGAAAAAACCTTAGTAATGACATTTGGGAAGTGAGTCTTGAACTCCACTATCTTGCATTTTTGTTCCAATCATTGTCCAGGAAAATAGAGTTTCATTTCACCATAAAGAATTATTTCAGAATAAAATAAGTTTACTCGTTATCATGTCTCAGACTGAAAGAACTATAGCAACACTCTGCTTTTGCCTTAACCTTTTCAGTATGCTGCGATTTCGCCATCCGACATTCACCCTTCACTCTTCTTCAGAAAATGGACTAGCCTTTGGAATAATTGGAAAAGGTCAAATTTTGTGTTTCCTTATATTTCAAAAACTATTAACATGTTGCCATATTGTTGATATGACTTGTTATTGTAGAAGAAGGTATGTACACATATATACATCTATATAGTTTATCATAATATATAATATATATTCATAAAATGCACATCCAGTATATGCACATAATACACATATATGGTAAAATACATTTTCAAAGCATAGTTTTGAACCTACAAAAAACATTATGCTTATAAATATTGATTTGGTTTTTGATTCTTTTCTTGTCCTATCATTTCTTTCTTTCTTTTCATGATTCCAACTTTTTCTAGTCACTATATGTTACCTGCCACTCCCACAGTTATTTTCAGCCTGGTAGTTCAGAGTATAGGATCAAGACCCAGAATGTGTGGGCTTGAATGCCAGCTCTGAAGATTACCAGATGTGCATTCTTCCCTGAATTTCTTTTTTTTAATATATAATTTATTGTCAAATTGGTTTCCATACAATACCCAGTGCTCATCCCAACAGGTGTCCTCCTCA
The DNA here is from genome assembly GCF_028749965.1 of Puma concolor. Classification (NCBI taxonomy): domain Eukaryota; kingdom Metazoa; phylum Chordata; class Mammalia; order Carnivora; family Felidae; genus Puma; species Puma concolor. The sequence goes on from NC_141676.1 coordinate 116,663,402, forward strand.
ATGCCCATCACCCACTTTCCCCTCTCCCACACCCCCCATCAACCCTCAGTTTGTTCTCAGTATTTAAGAGTCTCTTATGGTTTGCCTCCTTCCCTCCCTGTAACTTTCCTCCCCCCACCTCTCCCCCCGGTCTTCTGTTAGGTTTCTCAGGACCCACATAAGAGTGAAAACATATGGTATCTGTCTTTCTCTGCCTGACTTATTTCACTTAGCATAACACTCTCCGGTTCCATCCATGTTGCTACAAATGGGTAGATTTCATTCTTTCTCATTGTCAAGTAGTATTCCATTGTATATATAAACCACATCTTTATCCATTCATCAGTTGATGGACATTTAGGCTCTTTCCAAAATTTGGCTATTGCTGAAGTGCTGCTATAAACATTGGGGTACCAGTGCCCCTGTGCATCAGCACTCCTGTATCCCTTGGGTCAATTCCTAGCAGTGCTCTTGCTGGGTCATAGGGTAGGTCTATTTTTAATTTTTTGAGGAAACTCCACACTGTTTTCCAGAGCAGCTGCACCAATTCTCATTCCCACCAACAGTGCAAGAGAGTACCCGTTTCTCCACATCTTCTCCAGCATCTGTAGTCTCCTGATTTGTTCATTTTAGCCACTCTGAGCAGCATGAGGTAGTATCTCAGTGTGGTTTTGATTTGTATTTCCCTGATGAGGAGCGACATTGAGCATCTTTTCATGTGCCTGTTGGCCATCTGGATGTCTTCTTTAGAAAAGTGTCTATTCATGTCTTCTGCCCATTTCTTCACTGGATTATTTGTTTTTCGGGTGTGGAGTTTAGTGAGTTCTTTATAGATTTTGAATACTAGCCCTTTGTCCGATATGTCATTTGCAAATATCTTTTCCCATTCCGTTGGTTGCCTTTTAGTTTTGTTGATTGTTTCCTTTGCAGTGCAGAAGCTTTTTATCTTCATGAGGTCCCAATAGTTCATTTTTGCTTTTAATTCCCTTGCCTTTGGAGATGTGTCAAGTAAGAAATGGCTGCACCTGAGGTCAGAGAGGTTTTTTCCTGCTTTCTCCTCTAGGGTTTTGATGGTTTCCTATCTCACATTCAGGTCCTTCATCCATTTTGAGTTTATTTTTGTGAATAGTGTAAGATAGTGGTCTAGTTTCATTCTTCTGCATGTTGCTTTCCAGTTCTCCCACCACCATTTGTTAAAGAGACTGTCTTTTTTCCATTGGTTATTCTTCCCTGCTTTGTCAAAGATTAGTTGGCCATACATTTGTGGGTCCAATTCTGGAGTCTCTATGCCATTGGTCTATGTGTCTGTTTTTGTGCCAATACCATGCTGTCTTGATGATGACAGCTTTGTAGTAGAGGCTAAAGTCTGGGATTGTGATGCCTCCTGCTTTGGTCTTCTTCTTCGATATTACTTTGGCTATTCGGGGTCTTTTGTGGTTCCATACAAATTTTAGGATTGGGGCGCCTGGGTGGCGCAGTCGGTTAAGCGTCCGACTTCAGCCAGGTCACGATCTCGCGGTCCGTGAGTTCGAGCCCCGCGTCGGGCTCTGGGCTGATGGCTCAGAGCCTGGAGCCTGTTTCCGATTCTGTGTCTCCCTCTCTCTCTGCCCCTCCCCTGTTCATGCTCTGTCTCTCTCTGTCCCAAAATAAATAAAAAACGTTGAAAAAATTTTAGAAAAAAAAAAACAAACAAATTTTAGGATTGCTTGTTCTAGCTCCGAGAAGAATGCTGGTGCAATTTTGATTGAGATTGCATTGAATGTGTAGATTGCTTTGGGTAGTATTGACATTTTAACAATATCTATTCTTCCAATTCATGAGCACGGAATGTTTTTCCATTTATTTGTATCTCCTTCAGTTTCCTTCATAAGCTTCCTATAGTTTTCAGCATAGAGATCTTTTACATCTTTGGTTAGGTTTATTCCAAGGTATTTTATGATTCTTGGTGCAACTGTAAATGGGACCAGTTTCTTTCTTTGTCTTTCTGTTGCTTCATTATTGGTGTATAAAAATACAACTGATTTCTGTACATTAATTTTGTATCCTGCGACTTTGCTGAATTCATGTATCAGTTCTAGCAGACTTTTCTTCCCTGAATTTCTTAACTTTTCTGGGCCTCATTATCTAATTCTACAGGTAAGAAAGGAGAAAACATAACATTATCTCCTTCATTAGGTTTTTGTAAGGATTAAATGAGTTCATATATCTTAGACTCAGAAAATAGTGCTTGGCAAATATCCACATTCAGCCAATGTTAGCAATTGTAGAGAAAGGATGTGGCTCTTGAATTCCTTTTCTACATTGTTTTATACCACCCCCTCTTAACCCTCATAAAATCTAATAAAATTTAGGTTTCAACTTACATGTCTCTGATCAGGTGGTACAAAGTGTCTGGAATATTGTTACGCAAGATTTTGAAGACTCTTTTATGGTCAGCAGGAAAGAATGACAGACAATTAACAATACTTGACAGGGACATGGAAAGTTGTCCCTCATGTCAGATATATGTCATCCTTGAAAAAAAATATCTGCACAATATTGAGGAAATTTTCAATATGTATTTATCATTTTGATCATAATTATTTTATCATTTTATAATAGTTATCATAAGATGGTTTAGGGTAGGTGCCATATTAGACCCCACTCATAAAACTTTTGTTTAAAATTTACTATATTTGTTGCAATATGCTGGGTACTGTTACCAGTAGCAGGACTAGAAACAGAATACAAGTAGTTGACTTTGAACTACAAGCTAGTTCCATGAAGCCTATTTTAGTTTATTCATTCTAGATGGCTAAACAAACTTAAGAAGAAACCTCTGCAAAGAAACATCTACTTCAACATCCACAAAGTAGAAAATGAAGCGTGGACTCATTTGTTTTAGGTTTAGTATATCTGCTATGTGCTCACAGCTTATTTATTAGCATATGTATCAAATCCATGTCATGTTGGCATTGTCCAGACATTGGGTAGTTCCTGATTAATTTCCATTCGCCTCTTAGAGCGTAAGCAACTTCACACATTCGGTTCCTTTTTCTCATACTATGTTTAATAAGAAAGTTACCCTTTACTCAAGAAGCAGTAGAAAATAAAGCATTAATCACATGCCAGCTTTTTCTTATAAACTGATTTATATGTGTAGAGACCCCATGCTTTCGGAGGGCAGGGCAGCGGGGGGGGGGGGGGGGGGGGGGGGGCTACAGGAGAGCAGCCAGGCACCAACAGGAAGGGGGATAATGGAAGGCAAAGCTGGCCTGGTGACAATGTTGACCCACATACAGGCAGAAGACAGCTGACGGTGGGGTGAATGTGGATGCAGGAGTGCCTTAATGTCTGATGGCCTGGACTTTAAAGGGGACAACCATGGGGCGCCTGGGTGGCGCAGTCGGTTAAGTGTCCGACTTCAGCCAGGTCACGATCTCGCGGTCCGTGAGTTCGAGCCCCGCGTCGGGCTCTGGGCTGATGGCCCGGAGCCTGGAGCCTGTTTCCGATTCGGTGTCTCCCTCTCTCTCTGCCCCTCCCCCGTTCATGCTTTGTCTCTCTCTGTCCCAAAAATAAAAATAAAAAACGTTGAAAAAAAAATTAAAAAAAAAAAAAGGGGGACAACCATAAGCAGAGCCTCAGACTGGGGCTGGGCACCTGGGGTATAGAACTTTTGCACAATTCAAGTCATATCCCACACAATCACTCATTTCGCCCCTGAAGACAGAGCTGGAAACAATCTGGAGTGTCTTGGCAGGGAGGGTCCAGAGGTATAGTCTGGCTACCCTCCAGAGGGAACTCTGGGAGCCTCCCTCGCTGGAGGGGCCTTGGCTCCCATCAGGCATCCCGCCCAATTGGGAACTGTCAAACATGTTCTCAAAGATTGCTCTGGTGTGAGGCCATTCAGGTGCTCTGGGGGTCACCCCGTGCTCCAAGGAACCGGAGCGTCCCCTGCAGCCGGAAGTGGGATGGCAGGTGCAGAAGTGCATCTTCAGGCCAACGGGACCTGGGACAGGGCCGGGTCATAGAGCAGGCTATTCGGGGGTACCTGTAATCTTAGTTGTCACAGAGGCACATATTTCCCCTGAAGGCAAATCAGAGGGTAATTGCACAGCCTTCTGGCACCTGGTGGGGACCTGCTGGCTGTTGACTCCCCCCACAAAGGGCCCCGGGAGAGACTTGATTGTTGGCAAATCAGGGACCGCTTTGGGCGGGCAGGCCACATGAGGACTGAGTGCCACCACACTGAAGCTGCCATCGCTGCAACAGTCTCTGGGGTGGGATCTCTTTCCCCCGGAGGCTTTCAGGGCGGTTGGGAAAGGCGGGCTGTCCCAGAGAGCCGGCTTCCCAGAATCCCGTGTTTGGGTGCCGACTGCGCATGCGCCGGGAGCCAGGGCCCTAGAAGAAGGCTGTGTGTGGACGGTTTCGGTTACGGGAGCGCGCCCCGGGCGGCCCAAGGCCTCTACGTGATCCCAAGCCCTGTCCTGTGCAGGTGCCCCTGTGTCACCCTGGGAGGTAAAGCTGGAAAGTGCGCAGTGCCTGGCCGTTGGCATCTTTGTGGATGCAGATGTATTCTTCTCTAACGGACACTTGGGAGCCTTGATTCCCGGGAAGCCCCGAGCTCCTCGGCAGGCGGGCAACCAGTCTCAGTGGGGACTGACTTTCACCACTTCACGCCGTCACCTCAGAATGTGTTGGGTCGGTGCCTTTCCCCTCCCTCCACCCCTAAATGTGGAGGCTGTTGAAGTGATTCAGGCTAATCTGAACCATCGCTGGTCGGGGGTGGGTCTTACGATGCTGATGGAGCGCATAGCTGTCCTTGTCAGGGGAGCCCGGGACGTGGGCCAAGAGTCGGGTGTGGCAGCGTCTCCAGGATGGGCTGGTGGTGACACATAAACTCCATCCACCTTTCCGCCTGAACCTGCACAAATGGGTGTATTTCCCTTTAAGCCAGAATTGAAGGAAACTGGACTGTTTTGCCCGGGTGCCTCTGAGTTCACGGTGTTATCCTCCCATAAGAGACACCTGAGTGCCGGGTTCTGGAGGACGTGGGGGCTTGTTTATGCAGCCAGCCCCAATTGCGGCTAATTGTAGCCAGTTTAAAACTGCCGCTCAAAGGTATTGAGGCTGGGGTGGGGCTGATCCCATTGGCCAGCTGCTTAGGCAGCTGAATGAGTGCTCCCCCACCTCCAGGCTGACAAGGCATGTTCTGCGCAGGAGCGAGCTGTGGTGGTTCCCAAAGCCAGCGGCTATGAACGGGGCAAGTGCCTATTGAGTCTCGGTCTCCGGAGCAGGCTGTTGGGTTTATAGTGCACCTGCTTGTTCCAAATTATATCCTACACAGTGGTGCGTATGCTTTATGAAGGTGCAGGTGGAGGAGTCTGGACTGCCCTTCCACGACTTCGTTGGGCTGCAAGAATAGCCTTCACTCAGAGACACCTGGGAGCCTTGAGGACTGGTAAGCCTGGGATCACCAGGCAGCCATTCTAAATGGGGACTGAGCTTGGCCACTTGAGAGGTATGTCTAAGAAAGCTTTTTGGGTGGTGGGCTCCCTCTGGCCTGGTGGTTGCGCGTGTGATCCATGACCAACCTGGCTCCACAGTCTCAGATAACACCCGACTACCGTGTGTGGGCTGATGGGGTGCCCACTGAGCATCCTGGAGCCATGCAGGGGAAGGTGTCTAGGGATCTGGTACAGGGCAAGTGTCTGGAGAGGCCACGTCACAGAAGTAGCCTAGTGGACTACATGGCATCTGCCTACTTCCAAGCATTAATCTACACAAATTTGCATGTGTCCACTGAAGTCTATTGTCTTTTGGGTTTGGGGAAGAAAATGATGCTCAGATTAATACTGTCTTTACCAACATATCTTTTTAAAATTTTGAAATTTAAATTTTAGTTAATATACAGGGAAATGTTGGTTTCAGGAGCAGAATTCAGTGCTTCATCACTTACATACACACCCAGTGCTCAGCACAAATGCCTTAATGCCCATCACCCATTCTAGCCCATGCCCCATCCTCCTTCCTCCATTAACCCTCAGTTCTCTATATTTAAGAGTCTCTCGTGGTTTCTTTCCCTGTCTCCTCTTTTTTAAAATTCCCCCCATTCCCATATGCTCATCTGTTTTGTTTCTTAAATTCTACATATAAGTAAAATCATATGGTATTTATCTTTCTCTGACTGACTTATTTTGCTTAGCATAATACATTCAAACTCCATCCATGTCTCTTCAAATGACAAGATTTCATTATTTTTGGTGGCTGAGTAATATTCCATTGTATATATACACCACATCTTCGTTTTCCATTCATCAGTGGATGGACATTTGGGTTCTTTCTATAGTTTGTTTATTGTTGATAGCACTGCTATACACATTGGGATGTGCACGCCCCTCCGAATCAGCAGTATTGTATCCTTTTGTATCCTTTGGGTAAATATCTGTAGTGCAGTTGCTGGCTTATAGGGCAGTTCTATTTTTTATTTTTTGAGGAACCTCCATACTGTTTTCCAGAGTGGCTGCATCAGTGTGCATTCCCAGCAACAGTGAAAAAGGGTTCCCCTTTCTCTGCATCCTTTCCAACATCTGTGGTTGCCTGAGTTGTTAATTTTAGCCTTTCTGACTGGTGTGAGGAGATATCTCATCATGGTTTTGATTTGTATTTCCCTGATGATGAGTGATGTTGAGCATCTTTTCATGTGTGTTAGCCATCTGGATGTCTCCTTTGGAAAAGTATCTATTTGTGTCTTCTGCCCATTTTTTTAAACAGAATTATTTGTTTTTGGGGTGTCAAGTTTGATAAGTTCTTTATAGATTTTAGATACCAACCCTTTATCTGATATGTCATTTGCAACTATCTTCTCCCATTCTGTAGGCTGCCTTTTAGTTTTATTGATTGTTTGCTTTGCTGTGCAGAAGATTTTTATCTTGATGAAATCCCAATAGTTCATGCTTGCTTTTATTTCTCTTGCCTTTTGTTTCCCTTTCCCACACTGGTTCACTGTGCAGGTATCTCCAGACAATTAATGCTTTTAAATTTACCATTAAAGAAATCACATGGTCTGAACTAATGCTAAGTTAATCACACTATTGTTGCAGGCAAGGGGAGATGAAAGGAATCAAGTTCAAATTCACTCAAGGTGTAATTTTTAAAAAAAAATTTTTTTAACGTTTATTTATTTTTGAGACAGAGAGAGACACAGCATGAACAGGGGAGGGTCACAGAGAGAGGGAGACACAGAATCGGAAACAGGCTCCAGGCTCTGAGTTGTCAGCACAGAGCCCGACGCGGGGCTCGAACCCACAGACCGCGAGATCGTGACCTGAGCCAAAGTCGGACGCTTAACCGACCAAGCCACCCAGGCGCCCCTCAAGGTGTAATTTTATAGGAATTGGCACATGGGGAGGCACCTTTTCCAACTAAGATCTGACCTCCAGCTGCTAGAGTCAAAGTGAATTTTGGTGTTCCTGGAGCTTGTTTCTAGGGAAGGAGAGTCTGGTGTTGATGAGTGAGGTGCACTTGGCTAAGGGGCCTCTGCATGGCTTTCCCCACTGCCTGTCTCCTTTCCTGTGGCAGGTATGAGTAGTTATAAGGTCTTTGGAGAGAGATCTGAAATCAGCAAATAATAGCCATGTCCAGACGGAACACTCTCAGGTAGTCTCCCAACTCTCAGTATTTATACTCTGTGTGTTGCCTTGTCATGGTTGCTTCTTCCTACATCTTCACTGATGAGCCTCCAGCGGGGCCCCCACAGCAGCTGAGCTGCTGACTTCTTAGGGGTGAGAGCAGATGAGACAATGACATCCCAATACAACTACTGCATTCTTATATCAAAACAACTTCAATATAAAAAACAGTATTTTTTTGTCTTTGACATAAATGAGTGGATTTGAAATTATATCAAACCAACACACAACAATCTATCTTGCGATTTGAAATCACTCACACACCAATTCATACTAAGGCCTAATATCCGATACAAACTCTAGTTCTCAGAAATATGCATCCACCCTGTGATTCTACATCACTTATAGTCTTCATCACAAACACTGAATTGTATTTTGTATTTTTTCTTTGATGCACATACTTGTACACCATAATTTGATGATCAGTTTAAGGAACTGTATCTTTAATATGGTCAATATAAGCACAAGAACGAGACCGTTAGCAAGGTCCTGTATCCAATTATCAAATGATCAAAAGTTAAACTTGTTAAGCCAGTCAGTTAAGTTCCTTGACAATTAGGCTTCCAAGGAAAGATCATTTTTATAAGGCACTCCGGGGTACTAGCTTGCATAGCACCATCTAGGACATGTTTGGTTGCCATAACATTAGAATCAGGGCTGTCACTATCTTAGAGAATGACTATTTTTTTTTCTCTTTTCAATTCCTGCAAAATTATTTTTTCAGTCTCAACTTTCAAATATTTCTTTATTGTCTTCACTTTTCTTTTTTTTTTATTTTTTTTTCAACGTTTATTTATTTTTGAGACAGAGAGAGACAGAGCATGAACGGGGGAGGGGCAGAGAGAGAGGGAGACACAGAATTGGAAACAGGCTCCAGGTTCCGAGCCATCAGCCCAGAGCCTGACGCCGGGCTCGAACTCACGAACCGCGAGATCGTGACCTGGCTGAAGTCATATGCTTAACCGACTGCGCCACCCAGGCGCCCCTTCACTTTTCTAATATATTACTTAGGTTTATCAGATTAATTTTTGGAAGCTTAATGTGAAATATTACTCTGGCTATTTTATTTATTAAAAACATTTTTTAATGTTTGTTTATTTTGGCGAGGGCAAGGGAGAGACAGAGCATGAGTGGGGGAGGGGGAGGGGCACAGAGAGAGAGAGACACACAGAATCTGGCACACAGCAGGCTCCGGGCTCCAAGCAGTCGGCACAGAGCCCGACATGGGGCTTGAACCCACAAACCGTGAGATCATGACCTGAGCCAAAGTCGGATGTTTAACTGACTAAGCCACCCTGGTGCTCCTACCCTGGTTATTTTAATAGTTCCTTTATCTTCTCTGCTGTCTGGTAATATTTTCTTCTTTTGTTGCATTCATGACCCATTCTAATTGTATACATCTCATTGTTTTGTGTTGTTTTCTTCTCTTGTTTCTAGTAGGTTAGGCTGAGGCTTGGCTTAGAGCATACTATACTGGACCAAGTTCCTGTATTACGTGTAACTGGTTGAGGCATCAAGGTCATATTCATAACTACTCATACCATAGGTAAAGTCAAAGGTCTCAGAGTTACAGGCTAATTCCATTCCATTCCACAATCTCTATAAGAACGTGTTATCCTTCCATCATAAAGGGTTTCCTGTGGCCTGTAGGTTCACTCTGCGCTCCCCTTTGATATTGTGGAACCACAAAGAGGTGGTAAGCCAATGTCATGTTTCCTCCTTCAAATGCCAGTACTCTAATATCACGGTTACCCAAGGAATCACAGTCATTAGGATGTGTGGTATTCACTTGTGGCCAGGTTGTCTGGCATCTCGGACAACCAGGATTGCCTCCAAGATTATAGCTGTTGTAAGAGTATTCCTGGTATCAGCCAATCTTGACTGCAACAATTAGAGAAACCTCTTTCATGTCAATTTTGAATATGTTGTTATTTTTTGTGATTTCTCCGATTGCCTTATGCCAAATTTCTATCACTTTGTTTAATTCTATGTGAATTCACTTATATTTTGTAATATATTGCACATTTTATCCATCTGTGTACCCAGCGATGACAAAGCTGACATAGCGTCTGTGTGAAATTGAGCTTGTTTGTTTTCAGACTATTTAAAACTTAATGTGGTTTGGTTGATTTGCATTTGAGAAAAAGTGGCTGCCACTGTTCCTCCAGTTAAACCTTCTACCAGTTCAACAAGGAATTGTAAGGGTTTTCTTCTTTTTAGCAAATCTGCATATGGCATAAATTGTACATTGGGCATAAATGAAGTTGGACAAAATTTAGCACATTTTGGGGATCTGTATGTGTCTACAAAGCCCTGTCTATTAAGTTTCCAGTCATAGGCTACCGTTATAACTTCTAATATGATCATGAGAAGGTTTATTAAGAGAGAATTCCATGTTGCTGGGAAGGAATTATGTGGTATAAGCTTGAAGACTGGCATATACTGCCAAGGATAATGATGTGTGTTATATGCTAAGCTTGCTATGTACAGAATACAAGGTGCCACTTTTCTTTTTTTTAATGTTTATTTTTGACAGCACGCGCATGTGTGCGCGTGCACATGAGCGGGGAATGGGCAGAAAGAGAGGGAGACCCAAAATCGGAAGCAGGCTCCAGGCTCTATGCTGTCAGCCCAGAGCCCAATGCAGGGTTCAAACTCATAAACCATGAGATCATGACCTGAGCCCAAGTCAAACGCTCAACCAACTGAGCCACCCAGGCGCCCCAAAGTGTCACTTTTCTGTTAAAGTCTGGACATAGTGTCCATGGATCTATTGTTAATGATCTAATTAGTGACAGTTGTAAGTTCCTTGGGGGCTTCCCAGATTTAATCTGAAACCAGCCCCTGGTCGGTGAGCAAGGAGAGACTACAGAAGGGTCAGAGCACTCCAGATCGGTAGGTGGCAGGTTTAAGAAGCAAGTAATTTACATCTATGGCTTGTCTTGGGAGCAGCAAAAAGAGTAGATCTCCACACCTGCCTTCCATATCTTAGAAGTTTATATAGAGGCTGTAATAGAGTTCAGTCAGAGTGTGTGCACTTCATCCACATAGTCTCAACACCATATCAATATCTCAAGGCCATATCCTTTGGGCAGCCTCTGGGAGTGGGGAAGGTGAGCAAAACCCACATTCCAAGGACAAGGAAGCGAAGGAGGAGCCTCCAGATTCCTTGGTCCAGATCATGGCAAGTGTTGGTAATATCCTGTCAGTGACCTTTACCAAAACGCCAACCTCTGTGAGCAGCAGTTAGTCTCATGTTAATCTCTCTTCTACAGTGTGCCCTGAGCAGTCAAGAAGGGGTTTCACTAGCATGGAGATGGCTCCTGTGCCAGCTATCTGGTGGCATTTGAGGCAGATGCCACAGCAATAATAGAGGCACATGCAAGATAAAGCATAGATTAAGACAGTGATTCTGAAAATGAGTGGCAGCTTTTCCACTAAGGGGCCCATGATTACAACCCTTGATTTATTAAATCCCCATGGCTATGGTTGGATCACTCAGGGCATTCACTTATGTCCTCATGTGATTTAAGAAATATGATACATTAGCAGACTCCTCACGCGTGAACACACAACATTCTGTTTGGATAATGGCACAGGTGCCTCCTTGCAAGACAACAGCAGTGTCCAAGGTCACTGTATTTGAGAGGACTACTGTTTTCATTAGAGACATTTCGATGTTTGGTAAAGGCAGGCTTTTTTTTTTTTTTTTTTTTTTTTTTTTTGGTTGTCCCTCAAGAGTTACTGAGTGAATTCAGTAAGGGCTTTATGTGCTGCAATGTCAGCAAAGCCAGTGGAGCAAACAGACAGCAGCCCGGTAGCCGTGAAGCAGCAAGTATGTGCATCTGCTTGAAGGAGAGGGAGGTTGCCAACTGTTATGCTCAGGGAAAACAAAGGTACAATGACTCAGCACCCAACTGGAAGACATGGCCAGATATTTGTGCCTCAAAACCGTGGGATCCCATTAGGGGCTACCCTCCAAATACCTGGGTGTTGTGATCAGTCATTGCCAACCAGTCACTCTCCCTTCATATGACAGGATGGATGTAGTCTCAGTGGTATCCATCCCACATTGTTGGTGCAATTGGGTTGATTTTGTTTAGAGTGATATTTCTGTTTTCAACAAAGGGGTGCCCTGATATAATGGTCCATAGCCAAAGCCACATAAGCCCATTCCTAACCTGAGCATAACCTCGTTTGGGTCTGATGGTGGTCTTTCTAGGCCCTTTCCAGTGAGTGATTTGATGGGATGCCTTTATAGGTTGTAGAATAGAAAAAGAATACCCATGACCGGTGTTATCAATACACTACTGATAATATCAGATGAAACGAGAGTGCTCGACCTACCTTGTTCTCAATTAATGTAATGCTTTAGGGCCTTCCAATTGTCTCTTGGAGAGGCAATACCTAGCATGGCAATCCTGTTGAACTAGAGAGGGCAGGTGCCCATGTACTGAACACCTGAATTGATTTCCTGCATGAGTGGGCTCTCTCCAGGAAGGTATATTGTTTAGGTGCTCATCATGTGACTGGACACCACGGGAGCAGCAGAGTCTAAGGTCAAAAAGAGAAATAGTAGGAATTTGCATGGGGGGAGGTCTCTCCCTTCTACAAGAGTGACCTTTGTGGCCTGATCCTTAGATGTTAGTATGGCTGCCTTTTTAGGAATTTGACCAGGTTGTGTGTGCCACTGACGTTGGCCATGGAAGACAGTCCTGTCAGGTGTCAAGAGATGAACTGTGGGGAGGATCTGGCAGACCAGAACCCTGACCTTCTCCCCTCTTTGTATGCCATATGTTCCATTCCAGGTACAGTGCATTGTAACAGGTTTCACTGAAGCAGTACAGTGGGATCCTGGTGGAGACTGAATAGTTTCCCATCGTTCAGGGGTGCAAAATAACTTGCCTATGCCAGCAGGACTTCCCATTGCAAATTCAAGTACAAATTCCTTTCTGAGGTGTGATCTGGCTTGCTGTTCTCTCCAGCATGCACATTGATCAGGGCAGTGGCTGAGTCCTGTAACTTCCATACCCTTACGGTATTGGGTGCTTCAGCAGGGGTTTCCTGTGTGGCATATGAGACAAGAGACCCTACTCGTTGAATTCATCTTTAATTCAAATGAATTAAAGAACGGATAGTACTTTAGTCCACCCACCCTAGGTGGTTTTACCTGTTACTAATTTAATCTGATCCTTGAATACTCCGTTGTTCTCTCTTCCAAAGCTGCTGCTTGTGGGATGCAGAAGAGAGGATGGAACCCCCACTCACTGCCACATTCTTGTTCTTAGTCGTGCACATTATGATCTTTGAAATGTCAACCCCTTGATCACTATTCAGTGAGCTTATCAATACATGGTCCTCAGCTGCTCTGGTCCCCTAGTGTTTGCAGCCCGGTTTTCATGACAACAGGGGAAAGCCTGCATTAGGCCACATGCAGTGTCTGCACAAACTAAGGCATATTTACAATCTTCACTTGGAGGGAGAGGGCTGTTATAATTAGTTTGCTGATCTCATCCCGGCTGAGAGCTGGAGTGGAAGCTTCAGGGCTTCTTTGGCAGTTGTGTTGGGCATTGTTGACAACACACAGGGCATGGTGTCACTGTGTTAACCGAATCACTGGGCTTCAAGGGCACCTGGGATCAGTGGCAATGTGCCACCCGTCCAGGTACTGTGTTGGCCACTCTGTCTACGTGCCCAGCCAGCAATATCTCCATGAAAAGTCTGTTGCTATGGGGTTCATGCCTCATCTGGGGCATCTGCTGCCTGATTACCAGGAGCTGTCAGTGCCTTATGAGCCAGGATATGAAAAACAGTGAGGACCACCTCATGGTCTTGCAGATAAACCCAAATGTCTTTCCACATAATCTTGACCCCACAGAGGCTTATTGATGATCATCCACCTTTCGGCTTCTCATTGTTCATCCCTTTAGAACAGCCCAGCTCTCCATCTAGTGGATTACATGCTCATGAGTGATCACCAGCCAAGCAGCCAAGTTCTGCACTGGTCCTTGTCTGATCTGGCTGCTGTGGTGTGTTTCTGTTTCCATCCGGATGGTGTCAGTGTTGGTGGAGTAGTGACTGCAGTTCAGGTGGTGAATTGCATCCATGAGAACAATGCGGACAGGCATCAGCCAGAATTTCCCTGCTCCCTGTCCACAGGCTCCAGGGATGCTCCAGGAAGAGAGGGTGTGGCATTTGGAGCATCTACATACTCTATAGGGCCTAGTTTTGCCCTTATTTCTAGAGATAGTGGGTACACAGGGTGGTCCTCTGCTGAGAGAGACCCATAGTCACAGTGGGGGTTCCAGCCATGGCAGAGGTGGATTGTTGGAACACATCCTCACTCGACTACTTGAAAGGCAAAGAAGTTCTTCGCACAATATCCTTTTCCTTATGCGAGACTCTGCCTGTAGGAGCACTGCGTACACTGCCAGAGCTCACGATCTGTGGGTAGCCAGCCACATGAGACTCCAGGAGCCTCCAGTTCTATAAGTGGCTGACACCCCATCAGGCAGCCTGTGCAAATGGAGGGTGATGGATGGAAGTAGAAAACTGCACCCCACCCCCACCCATCAGAAAGATGCTGGCTGCGTGTGGTCACTGCACCCTTGAGGCTCTAAGGGGTCTGAGGGCTGGCCCTAGCTCCACAGACCTGGAGTTCCCAGGCTCCTCAAGGCTCCCTGACAGGGTCAGTGAGCTTGCAGGCCCTGCAAGCCAGTAGACCCAGGAACCTGCAAGGAGGCAGCTGTAGGGAGATGCCAGGCCGCAGAAGGAGGAAACAGGGAGCCGTTGGCTTCTGCCTCCAGCTTCAGCTTCCAACTCCACAAATGTGCCTGTCTTTCCTGAAGGCAGACCTGGAAGAATCTGGAGGACCTTGGCATGGCCCCATGGGAGGTAGGGAGGTCCCCTCTGAGAAGAGATACCTGGAGGCCTTGACTGCTGAAGAAGCCTCAGACCCCACAGAAGGTGCTAGTCCCCAAAGGGATCAACAGTCCTTAGTATCAAAGGAAGCCCAGAAGGCCATTCAGAGCGTGGCCTCTGCACCCTGGATGCTGTGCAGGTGGACGGGTCAGGTCAGATGTTCACAGGCTTAGAATACGCCTGGCAGCCTGGGGCCAGCCACCAGCGTGCTGACCGTATGAGGGCAGGTGGAGCAGGTCACGGGAGCCAGGACCCAGAACAGGACAATGTCCAGCCAGGCTGGGGGGGGGGGTGGACAGTGGGAACTGTTGGGGGGTTCATGGCAGCCTGAACCTGCACCATTGGGCAGGCTTCATTGAAGACTGAACCTGCACCATTGGGCCTATTGGTCTCCCTTAGGGCAGACCCGGAGGACTTGGATTTGCCCTGCCAGATCGGGGCCTGCCCGCTGGACTCCAGCCAAAAGCAACACCTGGGGGCCTTGAGTTCTGGAGAAGGCCAGGAATGCATTGTGCAGCCTGTCTGAAGGGTGAGTGACAGTAGCCAGTTAAAAGCAGCCAGCTTGGAATGAGTTTCGGTGGGTGGTGTCCTTATAGCCTGGAAGCTATAGCCTGGTTGTGGATAAGCCCAAATCCACAGGGCTGAAGAAAGGCACCCCAAGACTGACTGACTGGGTCTGAAGGAGCTAACAGACCACACAGACAACTGGAGTAGGGCAGCTGTAAGGAGGGCCCAAGGCACAGGAACAGGCCCTTGGGAGGGTCATGGCAACTTGCTTGATTTGACTCCACACCCACACAAGGCAGAGAGGGAGAAATCAGGACTCCCTGACCAGAAGGCAAGGGATGGCCAGTATGCCCACCTTCTGGACACATCTGGGAGCCTAGATGGTTGGGAAAACCCTCACCCCCTCAGGCAGCGGGAGTGAACGGGGACTGATGGTTGCCAGTTGGAAACAAAGCCTTAGCAAGGTTTTCTGGGTGAGGTTTCTCTCCTGCATGGAGGCTCCATAGGAGTCAGGACAAGCTTCACTCTAGAGGCTTGCAAGGCTGCTGACTCTGTGAAGATGGGCATGTGAGCTGGCAGAACAGGTCAGGGGGCTCAGGGACCTGGGACAGGGCAGCCTTTGGGATAGGCAGACTCTGCCTGACTCTAAGATGAAATCTAACAAACGCCTTTTTGCCCTGAAGGCAGGCCTGGAGGAATCTGGACCGCATCTGCAGGTGGGGCACCTGTGGGATGGTCTAGGTAAAGACCAATAAGAGACACCTAGGCAGCCTTGACTGCTGGAGAAACCTGGGACCTTTTCTAGTGGCAGCCAGTGACAATCCCTACCATTAAATGGAGGCTCAGGAAGATATTACGGTTGTGGGTGCTATCCACTCTGAAGTCTTTCCCTGTGATTGAGGATGGGCCCTGTCTTCACAGGGCTGGAGTGACCCCTGTAGCTCCAAACCAGCTCACAGTGTGTAGATGCCCCGGTCTAGGTGGTGCAGTCAGTGTAGCCAGGGGCCTGAAACAGGGCAAGATGAGACAAATGGGGCTGGTAACAGGAGAAGCTGTTAGGGGTATCTGGCACCTGCCTTTTTTTCCAATCCTTAACCATCACACTGAGTCTGTTCCACCATAGGGACATGGATTGCCCTGCCAGAGCAGGGCCTGGCCACTGGCATGGGTAGCCAGCCAAAAAACCAAACAAAGAAACAAAACAAAAACAAAAAACTGCAGGGTGACAGAAGTGGCCGACTGCCCTGTATGAGCTGAGCCAGACTGCCAGGGGCCCACTGCACATGCCAGGGCAGAGGCTGGAAGAGGGAGGGCCCACCCATGGGCAGCCCAGCCTCAAAATGAGGCCTGCTATTGAAATGAAGGACCGTAGGTTCGAGCCCAGGCTCCTGATCAGGCTGCCAGGAGGCCAGTCTGTCCCCAGCACAGAACTTTGAAAGCCTTTGCTGTTTTAGAAGCTATGAGTCACATTAGGCACCCACTCCACAGGGGACTGTGTGTGGCCAGGTGCAGTAGCCTCCTTGAAAGAATTTTGAAAAGGAAGCATTTTCCACCCTGGGAGTGGGCATTTTGGGGAGACTGGCCCCAGCTTGACAGCCAGGAACTAATTTGTAGGTCAAGGCTGGGTGGCACAGGAGCTGAATGCTCATGCACAGCCTAAGACCAGCTGAGACAGAGCCAGCTGTGCACATATGGGCTATTCAGGCTCCAGGGAGGTCTGGACCTGAAACAGAGAAGTATAGGTAGAGCCCAGCCCCTGAGCAGGCCCCTGGTGGACTGGTGTGAACTCAGCTGCCCAACAGAGCTCCTACAGGCAAACTAGCCTGGCAGTGACCAGTTGGAGGGCAGCTCAGCGTGAGCCAACTGTGCATTCATGGCCACCACAGGCCTTGGATGCCCTGGACTTTATAAAGGGCAGCTGAATGCAGAACCCAGGCCTGACAACTGGCTCCCAGAGGTACTTGGTACCTACACAGTCCAAGTCGTATCACACAAAATCACGTGTACTGCCCAGAAGGCAGAGCTGGAGTAATCTGGGATGCGTTGGAGCAAAGTTGAGAGGGGTGGTTGGACACCTTGGAGCCTCCAGTGCTAGACACCATCAGACAGCCAGTTCAATTAGGAGCTGTCAGCTAGGATCTGACTGCCACCTCAGAGGGACTATCCTGGGGTAGGCTTCCTCTGTCCTGAGGCTGTGCAGGGGCTGTTAAGTGTCTCGGGTGCTCTACAGACTGGAGTGTCCCCAGGAGTACATGGCTGGCAAGGCCTAGACAGCATGTATGTGGGCCACTCAGAGATCCGAGCAGACAACGACCTAAAACAAGGCAGCTTAGGGGGAGGGCATAGGTTAGGGTTAGGTTTTCAACCAGAATAATACTGTGTAGCCCCATCCTCATTGCAAATAGCACAGTGACATTGGAGTTCCTGGCAGACTATACTGCAAGGTCATGTGATCTGAACTGGTTTTCTCCTCAGACCTAGGCTTCAGGCCGAACAAGGGCTAGCTTTAGAGTTAGGACCTGGGTGAGGGTAGGGGCCAATCCACCGGCAAAGTGGAGACCTCTCCAGAGGGGTGAGTTCAGGGCAAGGATGAGGTGGCGGGTCATGCTTAAGCTTTGGGGTCAGGGGCCAGTTGATTGTGTGAGTTAGGATTAGGGTTTAGGGTTTGGGTTAGGCTGGGGTTAAGGTTTAGGAGTGAGAATGCTGTTAGGCTTAGGTCCCGGGAAGTGGAAGAAGCCAAACTGTCAGAGGTGCACTGATCTCTCCATAGCACTGAGTGGAGGGCGCGATTTAGGATGTGGCCCAGGCTTAGGTTCAAGTTCAGGGGCCAGCTGCTTGCACAAGCTAGGCTTAGGTTTTTGGATCAGGATCCCCTCTGCAGCTCCATCTGGGCTGTGTACATGTCCCGGCCAGCTTCTCTGTTCTGCTCTGAGTAATTCAGTGACAGTAATGGGTCCCCAATCCGTTCTTTTCTCGCACCTAGGAGATGAGCCTCTAAGGGGCCAGAGCCATGGCTAGGGTTAGGGTTAGGTCCCCAGAGGTATCAGGGGCCAAACCCCTAGCACTGCAGTGATCTCCCTGGAGGGCTGAGTTTAGGGCACATGTGTTGGTCAGGCTTAGAGTCTGGGCTCAGGGGCCTGCTGGTGGCCTGGCCCAAGGTTAGGTTGGGCCTAACCCCAACCTAATCCCCGTCTACAGCCACATCCCAGCCATGGGAATGTCATGGAAAACTCGTCACTGAATAATTCTGCACAAATCATGTATCACATATCCATTCTTTCCTCAGACTTAGGAGATGAGCTCCCTTAGGGCCAGAGCCATGGCTAGGGTTAGGATTGGGTCCTGGGAGGTGGCAGGGTCTAAACTTCCACCAGCTGAATTTTTTCCCTGGAGGGATAACTTGAGAGCACATACTGGGTTGCAGGTCAGACCTAGGCTTTAGGCTCAGTGGATGGCGTATGGTTTGGGCCAGGGTTAGGTCTTGCCTCAGGATCCCCATCCCCGGCTCCATACCATCCATGGAAATGTCATGGTGCAATTCTGGGTTCATTGCTGAATAACTCTGTACCAGTCATGGGCCCCTCTCTCGTTGATTGCTCAGCCCTAAGAGATGGGCCATCTTCAAGCCAGAACCATGGCTAGGGTTAGTGTTAGGTCGAGGGAGGTGGCATTGGCCAAATAGCCAGGAGTGCAGTGATCTGCCTGGAGGGCTGAGTGGAGGACGCGTGTTAGGTTGCAGGTCAGGCTGGAGGTTTGGGCTCATGACCTGATGGTCTGGGCCAGGGTTAGGCTTGGCTCAGGATCCCCTTCTGCAGCTCCAGCCCAGCCATGCAAATGGCATGTTCAACTTTGGGTTCCTGGCTGAATAATTCTGCCTAGGTTTGGTCCCCAAATCCTTAGTTTCCTCAGACCTAGGAGGCAGAACAGGCCTGAATGAGGAGGTAGGTCCTGCCTCGTGGGGGCCTCAAATGGGATTGCATCCCCAGCCCACACCTTCCTCTCAGGGAACCCAAGTAAGCTGCACCCGGACTCCTACCCACGGATACTGTGAGATAGTAAATGTGCCTTGTTTCAAGCCACCTAGTCCACTGTAATGTTGTTTATGCCAGAGTCGCTGACGGAAGAAGCATCTTCCTGTGTCTGGGCATATTTAAACCTTTCTCTTTGTTTTTTGTTTTGTTTTGTTTTCCGAAAAAAGTAGTTTTATTATTCACCTTCTGAGTTATTGCTCAGGGACAAGTGCGGGCTACATGGAATGGAGAACATGGACATCAAGGCCTTCTGGGATTCTCATGGGCTAATTGCCAAGCTCACACTGGCCACAAGGGTGTCTACTAGGTCAGAGGGATGAATGAGTTTGGAGAAATTTGTCAGGTTATCTGGAACAATCTGCAGGGAGGTCCTGCTCCCATGTCTTGGACTAAGCCTTGTCTTTCACCACCAATTTGTCTAAGATGCTGTGGGTATCCACGTGGGTGGCCCCAGCAGCTCTGTACTGAAAAGAGAGCTAATAGTTCCCAGATGTCCCTAACAGTGAGAGAGCTGAAGGGAAGGTTTCATTGTTTGTGGAAGCCAGGTGGGCCCTGGTGGCAGGCTGTCAGGTGTCACCAAGGTCCAGGGGAACACTTATGGGTTATATCAGAGGCCAGAATCCTCATCCTCAGAGTGAGAGCAGAAAGAAACTTCTGGAATTGCAACTAAGAAATGCTCTTGGCACAGAACTTACTCCAGGCCCATCTTGGGATAGGGCAGTTTCCTAACTAACTCCCAGTAAGTTAGTTCTCAGATTTCTCAGTGAGTCTATTTGGAATCACTTTTTTTTTTAACGGAGAAATCAAAAATCCCAAGTGAAAGTACTTCATTTGGGGTGCCTGGGTGGCTCAGTCAGTTGATTGTCTGACTTCAGCTTAGGTCATGATGTCACAGTTTGTGAATCGAGACTTGCATCAGGCTTACGGCTCTCAGTGCAGAGCCCTCTTTGGATCTTCTGATCCCCCTCTCTCTGCCCCTTCCCTGCTCACACTCGCTCTCTCAAAAATAAATAATAAAACATTAAAAAAAAAGAAAGTACTTTATTCATGAGAGCCTTCCTGAAACCTTTTCAGGATCCTTCCATACTCTGAGGATGCAGGGAATGCCCAGCCTCAACTCTTCCTCAATGGGTGTTTCACATTGTAAGTTCATTTTGCTTCTGGTGGAGGCTGGAGTGCAATCGGCCACAGTCTTGGTGAGGCTAGAAAGCTTCAGGTTGTTCCTCGGATCCCCTCCATTCAGTTGGCAAAGTGGGATAACCCCATACGACACCAAAGACCCTGCTGGTAGAGGGTGAAGGGACTGTGATTTCTAAGCAGAGGGCTTTGGGTGCAGGGAGGGTGGGGTGAGCCTCTGTGGGCCCGTCACTGAACTCTTTTAAACACTTCCTATGCTGGGGAGTCGCTGAAGTTTGAGTACTCCTGTAATAGGGCACAGGTGCCAAGGCACAGAAGTGTAGAATTTTAGGGAGAACAGAAACTTGCTCCTGGCGCAATACTGTTTAGTGACAGAAAGAAAGAAAGGACAGTACAGTCTCTAGACCCTCTAGATTCACAGTAGAAAATCATGAGCAGGTTTGGGAAAAGGAATTCCCTTCTTCAGACCGAAATTCAATAAAAGAACACATTTCTTCTCTCTGGAGACTGGCTTTTTTCACTTGCAAGGTTGGCATTGGCAGATGCGCGATCTGGGGGGAAATGTATTTTCTTATAGTGGGCTGAGCTGGGAGGCAAGTTGAAGAGCAATCCCATGCTTCCGGCTATCTGGGCAGAGCTGCAGTCCTCCCACGCTGCAGATTCCTGAGGAGGGGCTACGTATCAGTCTTGCTGGAGGAGGCTTAAGGAGGGCTCATATTTCCTATCAGGCTGGGGCTCTGGCACCACATGCCCACTGGAGTAGGCATGAGAGTAGCCAGGCTCTGAGGAACTGGGGCTGGCTGGGAGGGGTAATGCCATGGCTTGCCAGACAGAACAGAGGGGCTCCCTGCCTGGGACATCAGGTACTGATCCATAGTTGTGAGACCAAGCCCGCTGAAGCTGCAGTTGGTGGCACCATATGCAAAAATGCTTCTGGCTCTGGCTTTGTCCACTGAGGAGAGAAAAGCCATGGATTTGGAGGCATGTCACTGTCATTCCTCAGGGTCACATCTGCACCCTGGCTCATGTGGCTCAGTCGCTGGGGGCTCTTGACAAGGCTCAGAGCTCTGGAGAAGTGTCCATCCACTTCGTCACTGATGTCCCCTTGGAAATAGGAGACAAGGATGCACTGGGAATTCTACTTTTTATAGGTCTCTGCAGCTGGATATCAGTCTTCCCCATTTCTTCCCTTGTGAGGGACGCAGATAAAAGCTACGTGTGCCCCTGGGAGGTGGTGCCACACCACGTATTGGTCCCTGTGGGCCCCTTGGAGACGGCCACTGTGATTTCTTAGTCACTCACAGCAGCCAAGCACGTTTGATGAGGACCCTTGCATATGTTTGCAGGGAAGACTCATCACAGCCTCACTCATGGGCCTACACTTGCATATTTCAGGTACGCATACTGCCACACTGCCTCCCCAAGGGGGCATCGTGGTAGGTAGAGTGTCAACAGTGAAGACGCCAAGAACAGGAAGAGGATTTCACTCCTTCTACCCTGACAGGGGTCTTCACTCTCTAATTGACTAATTCTTTGTTACAGCCACCTTTGACCTTGGACAAGAGACTCTGCAGGCAAAGCATCCCCTGCTGGAACCCACATCACACCCTCAAGCAGCAAGGACTGTCCTGAGTCCCTGCCCAGGATTGACCCCAGGACAATGATGGGCCTGACCTTAGTACCCCTGGCACACACCCTTTGGCCTTCTCTCCCCTCTGCATGCACCCAGCAGCTTAACTGCCCCCTTGTACATACCCAGTGCCCCCTGCACTCACCTGTGGGCCCCCCTGCACACACACACTTGCCCCCTCCCCACACTCACCTGCCTCCTACACGCACAAACCTTCCCCCACTGCATGCACCCATGTGCTCCTGAACGCACCAACCCGTCATCACTCACCCCAGGGGCCTCTGTCCCACATCTTCCTCTATTACCCCCTTGCCCTGGTTACAGGGTGCTACAGTTGGAGGGAAGAAATGAGGCCAAGTGCTCCTGGGGAGACCTGGTGCACCTGCAGAAAAATCCTGTGGCATCGCCTCCCAGGGAGGAAGAAGGGGTGCCCAGCCTTGCAGCAGGTGCGACTGAGCCCCTGATGGGCCTGAGAGGCTGCACAACACAACTGAAGCCAGGGAAGCTCTCATCCAAGTTGGAACATGAAGAGGAGAGTTTCTCTTGGGATCTTTCTGGATTCAGATCCTACATTGATGGAGGTTTATCTCAGGGGAAAGCCCATGAGTGGAACTTCTGACTTGTTGTCCTATAATGTCTTCCCTGGAGGAACGTTCTGCATGAGTGACAAGATAATCCCACTGGCTGTGGGTGGCTGTGGGGCCTCCAGGAAGGTGCTGTTCTGACCTCAGCAATGTCCCTGCCCCCCTCCCACCCTCCATTCTCCTGGTGTCCATGAGACAAGCAGAGAAATGGAAGAGCTGGTGAAACTTTGGAAGAGGCCACATGCCTTTAGGTGCTTGGGACCATCAGACCTGATGCACACGCGATTGCTACTGTGAGTGTGGTCAGAGGAAATGCCCATGGACACTAAAAAGCTGTTGGCATGAATCATTATTAACAATCACAGAGTCTGCAGTTTCAGGGCCTATATCAGGTCCTCCTGAGACACACCAACATGTCTAATGGCCCTGCTGCCCATAAAGGTTCACAGTGGCTGACAAGGCAATGTGCCCACCTGACTGACAGTGCCAGCACCTCTTGGACCCACCTGCTCAGAGCAACCTGGATGGCAGGGACCTGTTTCCAGGCTGGCCTTCCCCCACCCCACACAGAACCTGCTCTCCAGTTCTTCCCTGTTTCTGTGTCTCTCATTCCTTTCCCTCTGCCTTTGTGTCCCCAGTCCCTAACTTCCTGCTGAGTATTCCTACAAGCTCGGGGAAATGGGGTGGCCAAGAGAGACTCGCCACCGTCAATGAGTTTCAGGACATTCTGGCTATTTCCCCCAGGCCAAAAGACTGTCTCTCTGGGCACATCCTGGCTCTTTGCTGGCAATGAGGGCACTGTTTAAATCTTTATTATTTTAAAATAACAAGTATTGATGAGGATGTGCAGAAAAAGGAACGTTCCTGCACTGTTGGTGGGAATGCAAACTGGTGCAGCTACCTTGGGGAACAGTTTGGAGGTTCCTCAAAAAGTTAAAAACAGAACCACCTGATGGTCCAGTAACTGCACTCCTGGGTATTTACCCAAAGGAAAGGAAATCACTGTTTGGAAGAGATCTCTGCACATCCATGTTCATGGCAGCATTGTTCACAATGGCCAAGTCATGGAAGCAAGTTAAGTGTCCATCCATTGACTGATGTACGTACGAAGGAATATCGCTCAGCTGTAAAAAAGAACGGTCAGATCTGGAGGATGTTATGCTGAATGAAATAAGCCAGACACACAAGGAGAAGGCTGTGTGGTGTCACTTACACGTGGAATCTGAAGAACAGGCACAAGCTGAGCACAGAACGACCTGGTGTAGGGACAGGTTGGGATCAGTTGGCCTCATCATTTGTGGGGCACACGGTGTCAGTCATGCAGGAGGAAGCCTGGAGACCTGGCACCCGGCACAGTGACCGGCTGACAGCGCTGTACTGTATGTGTGTGACCTCAGGTGCTATGACTACACACAGACAGTAACCGAGTGGGAAGGCAGGTCCAGAGCTTGGCTCAAGCCATCACGTCACTGATACGCATGCCTCAGATCACTGTGCTGAACACCCTAAATAGATGCAGTTCTTACTAAAATGTTTAAAGTTTTAAAAGTAAAACAACTAGCCTGTGTGGAGATTTTGGGGGCACAGGTGCAAAGTGTAAGCCTCAGGCCCACGAGAATGTGTCTCCAGTACTCACTTTGATAGTTAAGGTGTCCTGAACTAGTGGTGCCACTACCTGCTCTCCAGGGACTCCAGGTAGATGGATAGAGGTGGGTCAACAGAAGGGCAGGGCCATCACCTTCTAGGACTGAAGCCACCTGTGAACCTGTCTGGTACACTGGGGGTGACAAGAAGGAGCGGACACCCCCATCCTATTCATCCCGGACATCTGCCTGCAGTGGACCATATGTCGACCAGATGTGCCGTGATTCTGCCTCAGCAGGTGCATCACTTGTGCTGGTCTCTACACTGGTCTCCTCAGGTGGGAGGTGGTCTAGGGGAACCTGCCTGGACCCCTTGTGCATGGGGAAGCTTGGAATTCAAGACCCCTTCTGGGGAGTGCCTGGGGGCTTCCTGACAAGTGAAGAGCTCCTAGCACCCCACTCAGGCCTGCCGGGGCCCTGGGAAAATCAGTGGGGCCCCACTTGCCACATACAGAATCGTGCAGAACATTACATGCCTGTTGTTTCCATAACGGCATTTCTGTGGTTTGGATGCTGGGGTGGGTGACCCTGACAAAGTCTAGTTGGGTGGTCCAAGCTTAGCTGCCCTTGGTGGCATACATCCCTCTGGCTCTCTTGCCAGCCCTGCCCTCCCCAAAGAAGCTTCTAGATGCTGGGAGGGCAGGCTGTGGGTGGTGGGCCAGGCGATGGGAGGGCAGGCTGTGGGTGGTGGGCCAGGCGATGGGTCTACTCTCTTTGCTCCACCAGGCTCCCGGATCTCCAATAGCCTGAGATGTTTCTCTGTGCAGTGGCCTCAGCAGTTCCCTGAGACACAACATAATGACCCTGATAAGCAGGGGCGGCCACCCTACTCTGCAGGGATCCAGCCCAGGGCCCATCAGTGCTGTGACCAAGACCTGGGCTGCAGAGGCTGGAACATGGCCTCCTCTGAAAGACCTGCCACACACAGGCCAGGCCCTGTCTCTGTATCTCTCTCTCTCAGTCTGTCTGTCTGTCTCTATCACTCCATGTGGTCCCTCTGCTGGGTGCCCTCAGAATCCAGCTTGTCACATGGACACTACCCATGCAGGTGTCGCAAGAGAAGTGGGCATAGCTGCACAGCCTCCTCGATGGAAGCCTCAGGATTTCCATGGGTCACAGAGCCCACCTGGGGAGCTGTGGGGACCCAGGAGGAGGTCAACCATCTCAAAGCCCCACTCTGACCTCAGGACTCAGCTATCTGGCCAGATCCTCTCTTGCCTGCACATGGACTTCACAATCCATAGGGTTGGCAGGCAGCCTCTCACCTCCTCTTCCATCTGGAGTTGACACCCTCCAGCCCCCCTGCACCTGCCCTGTCTTCTGACGAATGATGTTTACAGGCCAAGGGATGAAAAACACAGCAGTTCAGCCGGGTTGGACAGGAATGAATGTTTGTGTGAAGTAACACAAAATCAGGCTGATATTTGGTAAAGCTATTTCCAGACAAGAAGTTTGGGCTGCAAATATGAGAACGGCCATCTCAGAGGGGGGTCTTACATTAATGAAATTTAGTGGTGTCACTGAAGAAATAGAGCTGGGTCCAGAGCTGAATCATGCCCCCCAGCTAGACATGTCCTACCTCTGTTTCCATTCCCTGCATGAGGACTTTTAACCTTCATGCTGGCCACCTCCTAATTACAAAATAGCTACCAGAGCTCCAGGCTTGACACCAACATCCCATGCTTGAAGGAAGGGGCCAGGGGGGAAAGCCGATGGAGTCTCCAACTGATTAAAAAAATTTTTTTTAATGTTTATTTATCTTTGAGAGAGAGAGAGAATATGAGCAGGGGACGGGCAGAGAGAGAGGGAGACACAGAATCTGAAGTGGGCTCCAGGCTCTGAGCTGTCAGCACAGAGCCCGATGTGGAGCTCGAACCCACAAGCCGTGAGATCATGACCTGAGCCTAAGTCGGATGCTTAACTTACTGAGCCACCCGGGGGCCCCACTGATTTTTTTTTTTTTTTTTTTTTTTTTTTTTTTTTTTTGCCTTGCAGGGTGCCATTCACTTCTTGGAATCAGGGGCAAAGGAAAGGGGCATTTTTGCTGTGACTGGTTTACCCCAAAGGAATGTGGGAACCCTCTCTTCTCAGAGTCCAGGGTTCTCTGCCTGCTACACAAATGCAGAATTCGATTCTTCTGGCAAGGAGAGAAGTGAGGAGCCGGTGAGTAGGAAGAAGACAGTGTCTTCACGAGTGTGGGGTTGGGTGGGGAAGGTCCCAGATATGGCTTCTTATGTCAGGCAGGGCCTGTGTTCAGAGCTCCTAAATAAGGTCAAATCTTGATTCTGTTTGGATTAGAGAAGGAAGAACATAGAAATGTGAGCAAGGAAGCCAACAGTAGCCCGTCATTTGAATCCCGCATCCCACACTTTGTCTTTGAAACAAAAGTGAGCCAAGGAGTTTGTGTCCCAACAAAATCCTGCTGAGGCATCGATGGTCTCACCGACCCTCTCTAGAGGATTAGTTGAGGCCAGATGGATGCAGGGAGGGCCAGCTGCAAGGACAACGTCTCCGGGAGCTCCCCAAAATGGGCATCAGCCTGCACATGGGACTCCCAGCTAATCTGGGTCAGAAACCTGTGCAGATGTGTCTGAGTCTTGACTCTACCTGTCGTCAGGGTCTCCCAGGCTGGTATGTTTCTCCCACCAGAATTGTGAAATCTTCTGTCACCATATACATTTGGGAAATGACAGGAACATCTCCTCAGCCTTCAACCCCAGCATGGATGGACATGGGGCAGCAAATGGCATGTGCACTGGGCAGGACCCAGCAACAGAAGCCAAGTGCAGACGTGAGTGTAAGTGGTTTGGCCACCAGGCAACCATCTGGCAGCTTCTTCTGGAAGGAAGCATTCACCTGGCCTATTAACCAGGACGAATGAAAATATGTGCCCTCCACCCCTGCCAAAGCCATCAGCCCCTGTCTGTATGATCACTTATCTGGACAATGAGGCCAGCATGCCCTGCCAGCCTGTTGGTAGTGGGAAAACTCAAGCCCTGGGGTATTAGAGACCCAGGTGCCTCTGCCCACCAGGAATGCTCCAGTCAGGGTGGGTTCTCTAACCAGACTTGATAGAACATACAGATTGCGTGCTTGTGTGTGGGACTCCTGACACTCAGAGCTGTGTCTCAGAGATTCATCTGTTTCCTGGCATGGACCCTTCCTTTTCCACAGCTGAGTGCAATTCCAGGTTACAGTAAATCTGTGAGCATTCGCGTATATGCCTTTTGGTCAACATGTGCCCTTAATTTGGTTGATCTATACCCAGAAGAGTGACTGACAGGTTGGAGCACATGTGCCTTTCTGCCTCTAATGGTGCTGTTGAACCAATATCCAAAGCAGCTTTACCACTTCGTGTCCCCACAACTGCTCCACATCCTCACCAGCACACGGTATTGTCAACTCTAGAATTCTCTTGGGTGAGTAGTTTCCATGTGCATTTATTACTGTGCCAATTACACTAGAGTGTTGGGGGCGGTTCCTAATTTGGCACGCCCATCTACTTCCCCTTCCTTAATGTAGTACACGTGTAGCTGGGCACCTGGGCACTCAGCTAGTGAGTGCACATCCCAGCTTCCCTTGCAGCTGCAAGCGGCCCCATGGCTAAGTTCTGGTCAATGGTATGTGACAGAGCTGATGTATGCCACTTCCTGTCCCAGTGAATCTGTGAGCCTGCCCTTCCTCCCTGCAGGTGGATGACAGCCACGCTGCCCACAGTCTGCCTGTCCATCTCTGGCAATGTTATGGAACAAGTAAAGAGATGTACACCTTTATTTAGCCACTGTATTTCAGATCTCTTTATTCAGCAAACCATGGCCCCAAAGGAATGCACCGTGATTTCACATTCACCCTCTGGCTCTATCTAACACATTAGGACCTGTGCTGGTTCTGTCTGTTCAGCACCATTTTTTTTTTTTTTTTTTTTTTTTTTTTTGCCAGGGTTCTGCTCCCACCCAGACCCAAGATTCTGTTATATGATGGACACATCCTGCCATAGGCTCAGGTAGGTGACCCAGGTCTGACCGGTTGTGATTTCCCATCCTATTCAGGATGGGGCCAGAGCCATGACTAGGGTTAGGATTTGGCCCCAGGAGGTGTCAGGGGCTCAACCAACAGCACTGCAGTGAAGGTTGAGTTGAGGGCATGTGTTAGGCTGTGGGTCAGAGTTAGGGTTTGGGTTCAGGAGCCAGACAATTGGGTGGGCCAGGGTTAGGTTTGGGTTCAGGATCTGCTCCTCCAACTCCATCCCAGCCTTGGGAATGTCATGGCAAAATTCTGGGTTCCTTGCTGAAATATTTTGCTCTTGGCCCCAAATTCCTTCTTTCCTCAGACATAAAAGGTGGGCCCCCTCAGGGCAAGTGCCATGGCTAAGGTTCGGGTGAGATCCCAGAAGGCAGCAGGGTCCAAACCAGCAGCAGTGCAGTGATATCCCTGGAGGGCTGAGTTGAAGGCACATGCTACAGCACTGGTCTGGCTTTGAGTTTAAGTTCAGGGGTCTGCCATCGTGTGGGCCAATGATAGGTTTTGGGTCAGGATCCACTACTGCAGCACTATCCCAGCCACAAAAATGTTGTGGCAAACTTCTGAGTTCCTTGCTGAATAATTCTGCACAGGTCATGGACCCCATATCCATTCTTTCCTCTGACCTAGGAGGTGTGGAACCCCCTTTGGGCCAGGCCATGGCTACGGTTAGGGTTGGTCCTGGAAGGCAGCAGGGGTCGAACCACCTCCCTTTCAGTGATCGCCAAGGAGGGCTGAGTTTCGGGAATGTGGTAGGATGTGGGTCAGATTAGGGTTTAGGCTCTGGGGGTGGCTTATGGTTTGGCCAGTGTTAGGTTTTGGCTCAGGATACCCTTCTACAGCTCCATACCAGTTGTGGAAATGTCATGGAAAATTTTTGGGTTCCTTGCTGAAAGATTCTGCACTGATCATTGCCCTCAAAGCTTTTCTTATCTCAGCCTAGAAGATGGGCTCCCTAGGGCAAGTGCAATGGCTAGGGTTAGTGTTAGGTCCAAGGAAGCACCAGGGGCCCAACCACAATCAGTGCAGTGATCTCCCTGGATGCCTGAGTTGAGGCTGTGTGTTATGGGGTGTGTCGGGCTTAGATTTGAGTTCCGTGGCTGGATGATTGTGTGAGCCAGTGTTAGGTTTTGGCTCTGGATCCCCTTTGGCCACTCCATCCCTGCTGTGGAAATACCATGGATATTTTCTGGGTTCCTTGCTGAGTATTCCTGGACCAGTAATGGGCCACCAATCTGTTCTCTTCAGACCTAGGAGGTAGGTCCCCTTAGGGGAAGAGCCTTGGCTAAGAAGTGGCCCCGGGAGGTGGTCGGGGCTGAACCACCACCAGTTCAGTGATCTCCAGGAGGGCTGAGTTGAGCACACACGTTAGGGTGTGGGTCAGGCCTAGGCTTCAGGCTCAGGAAGCAGCCAGTTGTTTGGGCCAGGGTTAGGTTTAGGCTCAGGATCCCTATCTATAGCTCCACAGAGGCCATGGAAAGGTCATGGTACAATTCTGGGTCTGTTGCTGAATAATTCTATGCTGGTCATGGGCCCCTCTATCATTTATTCCTTAGATATAAGAGATGGGCCCCTTTAAAGCCAGAGGGAGGTGGCAGTGACAGTGGCCAAATAGCCAGCAGGGCAGTGATCTGCCCGGAGGGCTGAGTGGAGGACCAGCATTAGGGTGCATGTCAGGCTTAGAATCTAGGCTCATGGGCCTCTTGATGATGTGGGCCAGGGTAAGGTTTTGGCACAGTATCCCCATCTACAGCTCCATCGCAGCCATAGAAATGTCACGGTGATATTCTGGGTTCTTTGCTTAATAATTCTGTGCCAGTCATGTGCCCCAAATTCATTCTTTTCTCACATCTAATAGGTGGGCCCCTTGGGGCTGAGCCTCGGTGTAGCTTATCCCCTGAAGGGGCAGGTGGCTTTCCCATCTAGGGCAACCCATGGGGCCTCACCCCAGATGAGAAGCTTTCCTGACAGTGGTCCTTCGTAAAGGAAGTAAGAGCTTAGAATGCCTTCTCCGTCCATGTGTGCTCAGGCCTAGAGCCTCCCAGGAGCTAGGAGCCAAGCTTTGGGGCATCTCTCTGTAACCTCCTTTCTTTGGAGGACTTCTTGTTTTTGAAGTTGACTGCATCAGGTTCCCTCTCCTGGTTTAGCCACTGTGGGCCAGCTTGTTTTCCTGGTTTTTTTTAAATGTTTATTTTTAAGAGAGAGAGCGAGAGAGAGAGGAGAGAGAGCGTGCACGAGAGGGTGGGGGTGCAGAGAGAGAGGGAGACACACAATCCGAAGCAGACTCTGGGCTCTGAGGTGTCAGCACAGAGCCCAACACGGCGCGGGGCTCAAACCCACGCACCATGAGATCATGACCTGAGCCTAAGTCGGATGCCCAACCAACTGACCCACCCAGGTGCCCCTTGTTTTCCTGTTTAACACCTTTGGTTCATTTCATTAACTTATCAGTAGTGGGAAATCCTGGGTTCCTAAGCCAGAGGCCAGGTACTTTCATGGGCATGGTCTTCCCCTGCCCCACTGGTTGGCGGTTCCCCCTGGAGCCCAATGAAGGCTGCTCTTCCCTGGGGGGTCTGAGGTCTCCTTGAAGGCTCCTAATTGCTGTTACTTGCAGGCTCCTCCCTAAACATCACCACTTGTCAGTTGTTTGGTCTCTGAGAATGTTCCTTCCTGGTCAGTTCCCTGTTGCCAGCAGAGCCTGGAGCCCAGAAACAATGTTGCAACCCCCCTCCCCCAATCCTGTTTAAAGAATAGAGAGATTGGTTTCAGTACAAACCATTTATACAGATAGCAAGGTAGAAGCTATTTTGCCTTCTCAAAGAGAGGAATTTTGTTTGTAAACTCCAGACCCAGAAAATTGACTTTGGCCAACATGAGATAATTATCTGTCCTCCTGAAGCAGAATGTTCTTTCTCTGGAGCCCCGCCTAGCCGTGTGCCTGTGCTGGACACCATGTGCACAGTGAAGCTAGAGGCCCTCAGAGGAGACTGCCAGGAGCCTCGTGCACATGCACAGGACCAGAGGCAGGGCAGTGTGGCACTGTGTCCAGAAGGGGCTGGTGGGACCCTGACCAGAGAAGCCTCCAGGCCTTCCTCCACTTTGCTGTGGTGCAGGGGGCAGGGCTCACAGGCTCGCTGGGCAGGGCTCTTGCAGAGCATGGGGTGAGGGGATGCAGCATGAGAGAGGGAAGCTAGTTCTGAAAGCCTCAGTCTCCTTCCTGTGCCTTCACAGTGGGAGACTGAACATTCACCTCAGCATTGTGCCCACTGGGAAGAAACATCACCACGGAGACCCCCTTCCTCTTCTGTACAGGGCACACACTGTCTCTTGTTTCTCTGTTTCTCAAGGGTGTCCGGACCCCTGAAGAATCTCTCAGGACTGCATCCTGGAATCACCCTGCGAAGCTCAGAGTCCTCAGGCAGTGTCACCCGCCCTTCTGTGCATGTTGTGCTGCTTCTGATATATCCAGGAAGTTTGAGAATTACGCTAAGACCAGGTTGGGGAGGGGAGCAGCACCACCGTGCCATTTGGCCTGGGCTCTGGAGACACCCCTCCCCTCCCACCTCATCATCTGCATGTTCTGTGGGATGTTGGCGTAGGGGGCATCCTGGCTTGGGGTGACACACCCCAGGACAGTAGAGAGCAGGGTCTGGCCTAGACTGGGGCCTGACCATGAGTCCAGGCAGTGCAGAACCTTGCCCAGGGGTCTGCATGAACCCCTCAATCTTCTCCCCATGGGGACGGGAGGCATTTATTTGTGCACCGCCCCCCCCCCCCCCCCGCCCTCAGTGAGTAGTGAGCCGAAGATCAAGATGCCCATAGATCAGGTGTTTGTGCGAGCATGTTTCCTGGTTCACAGACAGCCCCTCTTTGCTGTGTCCTCACTTGGGCAAGGGGTGAGTGAACTTTGTGGGGTCTCTTGTAAGGGCCCCACTCCCATCCTAGGAGGATCCATCCTCCTCAACTAACCACCTCCCACAAGCCCCACCTCCTAACACCATCATCTTGGGTGCTGGGATGCTAACACGAGCTTGGGGGGCACAAGACCATTCAGACCATAGAGGTATTGCATCTCCAGACTCATTGCCAGCTGTCTCACAAAGGGGTCTCCACCTTCCATAGACACTGCCTTTGAAGTCCCAGATGAACCTGTCCTCTGTTCTGTGCAGTCATGTCTTTAAAGCCACAACCTTCCTTGTAGCCTCTCTGTTGGGGGTCAAGCTGCTGCACTGGCATATATTTCAGGTATGATGTAGGCCAAGTGTTCATCTGCACACTCAGGGCTGTGCAGGTATGCTGTGACAAGGCATACTTGTCCCCATGCCTGTCTGATGGAGCCAGTGTATGCCATTTGCCCTGGGCCCTTCCAGGTGTGGGACTCCTGCTCAGACTTGAGCTCTGGTCCCCACAAGCAGGAAAGGCTAATGTGTCAGAGTGAGACTGGGCACGTTAATGTTTGCACCTCTGGATTCGGGTAATGTGCTCGTTTGTCTCATTTATTTAACGAACTTTGTGATTCCAGCATACTGATTGGTCGATGAGCCTTTGTGGTCCATGACCTCTGGGGTAGCTTGTCCGGCAATACACCTGGCAGAGACAAGGCAGTGTCTTTACCACCTCCTCCAGCTGTAGCTCCTCCCAGTGCTCCAGAGGTGGAAGGAGACTTCCTGCCTGCCTTTGAGGGACTGTGCAATTATGGAGGCAACTGGCCCTAGCAAACAAACCCTGTGTTCTCCTTCTGTGAGTAGGACACAAGATCTGGGCTGGCCCGGAAACAGCTGTTCCTCAGGGTCATCAACCTCAGGAGATTAAATGTCACCTGGTGTGTGGGGCTGTAGCCTCTGTAAGATCAAACTTTTTGGGTAACAAGAGTTAGGCATAGCCAGTTGCTCACATATGTGCATGTGACCGTGTGACATGTGTGTGGATAACCCAGACATCCAGGAGGCCCTAAGTAGCCACACAATGTCCAGACAGTCACCGTGATGGCATGACTTTGCATGCAAGGGCAGCCCTCAGGCACCACCTCCTGACTGCTGGCTCTCTTCTCTGCTGTGTTCTAAAAAGTGAAGCTGCAGGATGCCTGGAACATAGACCATGGAAGGTAGGAGGTGGTTGCTGTTGCAGGAGAGGCATGCTGGCAGCAGTGACGTGAGCAAGAATGGGGAAACTGTGAGCAGCAGATCCAAGAAATAAAAAAGCCAGTAGACGGGGCAAGGGTGTCAGGGCTGCTTCCTTGGGAACATCATTGCTTTATGGTTCAATGAGCCATGGCCTGGTCTTGCAGACGTGTGTGCCAAAGCCCCAGTAGGACCTGGGATCGCCCAGGCATCTCTACCTTGTG
This sequence comes from Puma concolor, assembly GCF_028749965.1. NCBI lineage: Eukaryota > Metazoa > Chordata > Mammalia > Carnivora > Felidae > Puma > Puma concolor. The sequence goes on from NC_141676.1 coordinate 116,696,868, forward strand.
CTCGTCAGCCATAACTCAAGCTTGTATCCTTCTCACCTTCTCAGGATCAAGGGTATCATTGGTCCTTGCAAAGTACATCCTGTGTCTTCACAAGTTTGCAAACATCACAGTTTGCAAAGGGATGACGCTGGGGACCTGGATTCCCAATGCAGTACTTTCTGACTTCAAGATGTCTATTCATTGGCAACCTGGTGAATTTTGTAAATAGGACCCATGTTTGTTAATTCAGCTGCATCAAATTAATAAGATCAAATAAGGTCCTTTCATAATACATTAGTTGACATCAAATCCGATGAGATACTTCTGAAAATCTCAGTTGACTGAGAAGGCTTTTCCAGAAAATGAGCCCTGACTCGTGGAGCAGCAACTTAAAGATTTGTCTTGTAGTTGAGACCCTCCTGTAAGCTCCCCTCCCATGGCTTGTGTCATGTCTGCTGCTGCTGCCAAGTGGGGATCAGCCCTGGGTTGGCCTCCTTTCCATGACATTGTACTTGGCCTCAGCGCAAGCAGATGGACTGCTGGCATGGAGGCTGGAACTGGGAACTAACAGAATCTGATCCCAGGTGTAATTTTTTTTTTTAATTTTTTTTTTCAACGTTTATTTATTTTGGGGACAGAGAGAGACAGAGCATGAACGGGGGAGGGGCAGAGAGAGAGGGAGACACAGAATCGGAAACAGCCTCCAGGCTCCGAGCCATCAGCCCAGAGCCTGACGCGGGGCTCGAACTCACAGACCGCGAGATCGTGACCTGGCTGAAGTCGGACGCTTAACCGACTGCGCCACCCAGGTGCCCCCCAGGTGTAATTTCTAAGGGGATCCAGTATGCAGAGCAGAGCCACCAGGTATTCGGGGCTGCTATAGAGAGATATCCATAGTTTTGGAACAACCCCTGTACACCCCGATTCCACTTTCTCCTGCCACCAGCAGATACTGAGAAATTCCATTACCAGGACAGTGAGGGACCTCAGCCCAGGGACGTGGAGGGCAGCAAGTTGTCCCCAGCTCTGACTGCTCCTCACTGTGGACCCATCCATGGCAGCATCAAGACATCTTTGGCCTCAACCACTGTGTCAGGAAAACACTTGAAAAAGTTAATCTCAGCATTTATTTCCAAGGTTCCAAGCCACATCTGAGGAAGGAAAGATCAGCAACAATGCAAAGAGAGCCTCTCAGCCCAGCCCTGCTCACCAGCCCTGAGGTCCAGGGGTGAAGTTCAAGGGTCCAGAGGGAAGGACCCATAGGGTTGAGCAGACAGTCTCCTCAGCATTGATTCCACAGGGGTGTCACTTTCTTGGCTTATCCCCATCCAGCCCACAGATATCCAACAGGATATGTGGGCTTTCTGGAAACTTGAGGGCTGTAGTGGGTGGTGGGGGCATTCTAGGCCTGTGTTTTTGAGGAAAGATGCCACATGGTTAAGACCCAGGCCTGGTGCTCTGGGGATGGGCCAGCTGTAGGTGTGTTCAGAGGTGATGGCAATGCTCAGGGCTGTGTGGTCATTGGTGGGCCTGGGGTCAGTGGGCCCCCTGCAATGCCCTTCCTGCACATAATGGGGCTTTTCTGTCTCTGTAACCCCAGTGACTGGCTGGGGCCTGTGCCAAGGTAGGCACTTATAAGATATTAAAAATAGAATATTATAACTGGTCCAGCCCAGTATGCTGCTCCCTCCTACCCATGCCACTCTAGTATCTCCTTTGATGCCTGCTTGGCATGATGTATCTGGAGGACTAGTGCCTGGGCATAAGCTGTGCCCATCAGTGGTCAACAAGAATTCCTTGAATGCCTGATGTGTTAAATAACTTGTCTGATCCCAGTGTGAAGGCTGAGGAGACAGTTGCTGGGGTTGGGGGTTCAGAGTGAGTAGGGGAAGAGATCGGATTCACTGGCTGGAATCCCCCAAGACTCTGATACTTGGAGGGGCCCAGAGATGGTGTTCATGGGTAAGGCGTGCACCTTCCCTCCCAGCCCATTTTATCCCTCTCTGGCCCACCTCTCAGAAGTCTTCATGGGAGGGCCCCCTTGTAGGTAAAGGCTGATATGTCTGATGACCAAAATGTCACCTGGATCACATACTTGGGCAAGGGGTTCCCGATCAGGATTCTGACCCTAAACAATGAGATGCATGTGCAGACTTGGAACACCCCTCCCCAGGATAACATCCTCAGTGAGGACTGAGAGAAGGAGCCCCCTGGCACGGAAGTGGGTGTTTGGTCCTCGTGCCCTCAGAGCAGGGCCTTTCCCATGTGCGAGGGAGGCAGTTGGGGTGCTGTTGTCTATCATTTCCCCGCTGTCTGGTCCTTGCCTTTCCCCACAGGGGCCCTTGCAGGAAAAGCTTCTTAGGGTTCATCCCTTTCAATTGCCCTCTTCCTTCACTCATTGAGGAAAGTTCTGAAGCACATCCTTCGTATAACCATTGTTTCAGAGTTGGAAACATCACCAGGAGACACCTGAGCCCAGCATTGTCTTTGCTGATACTTAATCAGGGGAGCTTAGGAGGAAATCAGAACCACTGAAGGTCCCGCCAATGTCCTCACTGGGAATGAATCCCATCAGGACACCAGGGCTCATTGACTTCAGGGCAGTCCTGCCCTCTGTACTGGTGCTCCTCCTTCCTCTTAGCTCTTGTGGGTTTTCCATCAGTTGTTGTGTGGTGTGTAAGAGGTCTGGTGTTATACTTGGGGCTGTCCAGTTTTCCCAGCACCATTCACTGAAGAGACTGTCTTTTCACCATTGCATATTATTGGCTCCTTTGTTGTGAATTAATTGACTACATATGTGTGGATTTGCTTTTGGGCTGTCCATTCTGCTCCATTGGTCTTTCTGTCTCTTAGCCCATAGCATACTGTTTTGGTTACTGTAGCTTTGTAATATAGTTTCAGATCAGAGAATGTGATGCCTCCCGGCTTGTTCTTCTCTATACAGATACTTTGGCTATTCATGGTCCTCTGTGGTTTCATGCACCTTTTAGGATTTCTCTACTTCTGTGTAAAATGGTACTAGAATGTTGATCAGGAGGGATTACATTTGTACATCACTTTGGGTAAAATGACAATTCTATAATATTCATTTTTATAATCCAGGAATACATAATATCTTTCCATTTCTTCATCAATGTCTTATCATTTTCATGGTATAGGTTTTTCTCGTCTGTGGTAAGGTTTTTTCCTAATTGTTTTCTTAACTTCTCTTGATGGTTCATTATGAGTTTGTCCAATGTAATGATTTTTGTATCTTGTTTTTGTATCCTACAATTTCACTGAGTTTGTTTATGTAACTTTTTTTTAGTTTTGTTTTTTTGTGGAGTGATGTGGTGGAAGATGGGAAATCAAAATGGCGTGTTTCTACCATATCCTAGGTCATCCACAATATCCACAGCATCATGGCCACTAATATAATTTTACTACAAGGTCCTTTAGTAATATGTTGCACCTTGTGAACTATGTCCCGGTAGGGTTTGACCTCCATCATGAAGTTTGATGTATTCTACACTTTTCTGGTATGTTACTAATATGGTTGTTTTGAGAAGTAATGTAGTTTCCATGAATTTCCAACATATAGAAAGTCTGCAATAGTGTAGAAATACTCTTTATCTCTATACTCAGCTTCACCAGCTGTCATTTTACACAGTTGCCCCTTCTTATGACATACTTCTTTGTTTTTTACTCAAAATGGGACATCTTCCCCAGGAACTGTCATAGAACTCCCAAACACGGAAATCATTATGGTTTCTTCATTATAATCTAATCCAGAGGCAACTGCAACTGTCATCACCTGCCTGAACTCTGTGACAATGACTCCTCCTGTTGTGACCCACTTTACTGTTCTTGAGACTTTCACTCACTTCACAACCATGATGGATTTAAAGATCACAGAGGGCTTCAATCTGGGCAGCCTTTCCTGTGTGGCTTCTGTAATTTAGTATGTTTTCAATCTTTGTTCATGTTGTGACATGTTTGAGTACTTCAGTCATGACTTTAATTGTGGTTAAATTTACAAAACATAATAGTGACCATTTAAAAGATTTTTTTAGGGGCACCTGAGTGGCGCAGTCGGTTAAGCGTCCGACTTCAGCCAGGTCACGATCTCGCGGTCCGTGAGTTCGAGCCCCGCGTCGGGCTCTGGGCTGATGGCTCAGAGCCTGGAGCCTGTTTCCGATTCTGTGTCTCCCTCTCTCTCTGCCCCTCCCCCGTTCATGCTCTGTCTCTCTCTGTCCCAAAAATAAATAAACGTTGAAAAAAAAAATTAAAAAAAAAAAAAAGATTTTTTTAAATTTTTAAAAGTTTTTTAAATGTTTATTTATTTTTGAGAGGGAGAGAGAGAGAGAGAGCAAGAGAGCGAGTGAGTGAGCCTGGGTAGTGGAAGGGCAGAGAGAGAGAGAGAGAGACAGAATCTGAAACAGGTTCCAGGCTTTGAGCTGTTGGCACAGAGCCCAATGTGGGGCTCGAATCCACAAACTGTGAGATCATGGCCTGAGCCTAAGTTGGACACTTAACTGACTGAGCTACTCAAGCGCCCCTGAAAGACTTTAAGTCTAGAGTTGTATGCCACTAAATATATTCCCATTGTGCACAAATCACCATATTTCACCTTGAGAATGTTTAAATTTTGACCAAGTGAAAGTCTGTGTATATTAAACATTAACTCCCCATTCTTCTTTCCCCATCTGCCTGGAAACCATATTTTACTTTTTTTTGGTGAATTTGATCACATGAATCAAATTATTTTGGATACCCCAAACAAGTAGAATCTTATAATATTCTTTTCTGTGATTGGTTTATTACTCTTGCGTAGTGAATTGATGGTTCATCCATATTGTAATATGAATCAGTACTTTAGTCCTTTGCATGGCTGGGTAATATTCCATTGTGTATACATCACCCATTCACTCTTCAATGGTCAGGTTAGCCTTTTGACTATTGTGCATGATGGGGCTACAAATCTTGGAGAAGAATTACAGAGTGAGTCCCTGCTTCCAAATATTTGGGGTATATACCCTGAGGTATATTAATTAATTATATTTTTAAGATATTGAGGAACTCCCATTCAGTTTTCCTCAGTATCTGTACAAATTTATTTCATTTCTTGATATGTTGGAAGAACATTTGAGTTTATGGATCTACCCCATGTTGTATGTTCATTTACCCTTTGTGGTATGTTTGCATATTTTGTACCATTTTCCAATTGTGAATAGTATTGCTGTGAATGTTTATGTTGGCTTTGGTTGTGATAATGGTTCTGGTTGATGATGTGTGCATCGTGGTATATGGCTTATAGATTATGGTTTTAGGATTCTATTGTTTAACGGTGTACAGTTTTGGGTTTGTGGCATATGGCTTTGTGTTCACACGCCGTTATGATTTGGGTGTTTTTGTGTGAGGAGGTGGGAAGAAGAGTGTTATTGGGTTTGAGATGAAATATTTCTTGTGGGTGAGTGGATGAGGGGGTAAGCTGGTGGATGTTTGTAGGAGAGGGTTTAGGAGGGTCAGTGGGTGGTGTGGGGGGGAGCTAGTGGGTTCAGAATTTGGAAGTGATGGTTTAAGGGTGAGTGAGTGAGGGTCTGAGAGGGTAATTGTTTAGGTGGTAAGGGGGTGACAGTATTTGGTGTGGGTTTAGAAGGTTTTGAGGATGAGTGCTTATTACTTGAGAGATTAGAGGGATAAGGTGGTAATGGTTTAGGGAATGAGGGTTTAGGATATGAGGACAGGAGTTAGGGTGAACCTTGAGTCATTGGAGATAATGGTTAATGTGTTTAGGCTGGGGTGGTGGAAGATGCAAGGAGAACCCAGTTGTCCAGAGGACTCATTAGGGAGAGCACTAGACTGATTAACTGGAGTTTGTGGGTTCCAACCTAGAGGTAGTATTGGAGAAATGAATAAAGTAATGCACCAAAGATGGCCAATGGGACTAAAACAAGCTCTGGTCTCTATCTTAGAGACCCTCCCCTGGGTTCTTCTTGCCCTGTTTGCCTTGTGCGCGAAAACCCACACAGATATGGAAACTGACAACTATAAATTACCCTTCCCACTTGCATTCGGGGCTCAGATCTTTGGAGAAACAGTCTCCTCCTCTGAGCCCGCTGGTATTAAATAAATCTCCAATCCACCAAGACCTCTGAGTGCCCCTTGGTTTTTCCACCAGCATTCCAGCCTGGTTCTGTAACATATTTGGCTCCCTGACCAGGAAAACCAACTGCGCTGGCCCATGGTTGCCACCGGTTTGGAAGAACAGCAAGGTGGTGATGGAGTGAAGAAACAGCAAAGGAGAAAGTGCCCCCTGCCTGAATTTCGTCAGTCTCCTGTCCAGCTGCCTCTGGCCAGCCCCGCTCTGCCGTTCCCACCAGGTTCAAAGAGGCCTGGTAGGTGTGGAACTGGACTCGACATTGGAACCAGTAAGGCCAGAGCTCCAAAGTAGTGAGGCCCACCCAAAAGGGTGGAAGGGGGACCTGATCACTGCCTGGAGACCTGAGTGATCTCACAGGTAGAAAATTTTGCAGGAGGGAATGTAATAGCCTCTGCTGTGTGTGTGTGTGTGTGTGTGTGTGTGTGTGTGTGTGTGTGAATGTGTGGCTTGGCGAGGCTTGCCAGTCGAGTTCGAGTTTGTGGCTCCATGGACGGGCACCCTTAAGGTCCCCACAAGTCTATGGAGTCTGAGTGGGCTCACCTACATTGCAGTGAAAAGCATACAGTCCAGGGTGGCATCAGATTAGACTCCAGTCACAAGTTACAAAGCCGAATCCACTATGGCCAAGCCTCACCTAAAGTTTCCCACGGGAACGCAACCAGTGGAGTATCTGATTGGTCCTCTCATCTGAGGGGATACCCTGCCTTTGTCTGTCTCCATGACACCGAACACGAGAAAGGAATTAATAATGGGATCAAAACAGAGTAAGCCTACGATTTTAGAGGTCATGCTCAAAAATTTTAAAAAGGGTTTTTCAGGTGATTATGGGGTAAAAACGACACCTGGGAAGTTAAGGACCTTTGTGAACTAGAATGGCCCATATTCGATGTAGGATGTCCCTCGGAAGGGACATTAGATGCTCAAGTAGTGCAGCAGGTTTGGCTGATAGTCACTGGGAACCCAGGTCACCCTGATCGATTTCCATACATCGACTCCTGGCTTGAAATTGCCCCAAATCCTCTGCCTTGGGTGCGATTCATCCATAGCAAGCAGAGATAGGCAAAGGTTTTAGCTGCCTTATCTGGAGACTCACCCAGGGAACCGCAGAAGCAACCCACCACTTCCCTAGTGTTTGCGGGAGACCCAGAAGATTCCATCTTTCCGCCACCTTATGACTCACCGTGCTCCCTCCCCCCTGCCCCTGTGCTTTAAACTCCTCCTCTGTCTGTCTCTCCTCCAGCCCTGGATGTGCTGCCCATCTTTCCTCCCTTCACGGACCCAGAGAACCCTCCCCCACAAGGACCAGTGGCCAGATTGTGCCCTCAGTCAGGCACAGACACTCTCCAGATGCCCATCCACATCCACAGGTACCAAGAGGCTCTCCTCCAGGGGATCAGAGCAGGGGCAGAGAAGCCCATGAATAGGCCCAGCAGCAAGGGGATTCCCCCAGGGATTATTATGAGAGGCTATGTGAGGCTTACACCCTGTTTGCTCCAGAGGCACAAGAGAGCCACAACAGAAGGATGGGGAAGGTCTACCCGCCAAAAGGTGTAAGGCCCAGAACCTCCTTAGCAAGGGGTCAACGAGACTACTGCAAGGAGAAAGGACATTAAAAGAATAAATGTCACAACCAGGGAAAGTCCCGGAAACCCAGCCGATAGCAGGAGGAACCTCGAGAAGGGGACCTTATTGGTCTGGCCGAGATAGAATCAGACTGAAGGGGACACTGACTCTCCCTCTTCCTCTGCCTAATGGATGTGAGGGATTCTCCCTCATTTCCCAGGTTAACAGCTATAATTGGAGCCAAATGTGGTTAGTCTACCTCGGGATGGGGACTTTAAGGAATGTTCCCAAGCAGTTTCTGAAACTCCATTTGTTTTGGGGAAATTCCCAGTCTTCTCTGGCCTGATGTGGACTCCATATTTCCACTTTGGTGGAAAAAACATGGCGTCTGCTCCTCTCTCTGAGTTAAGGTTTTTGTTTTTGTTTTTGTTTTTTTTTTTCAACGTTTTTATTTTTATTTTTTTGGGACAGAGAGAGAGCATGAACGGGGGAGGGGCAGAGAGAGAGGGAGACACAGAATCGGAAACAGGCTCCAGGCTCTGAGCCATCAGCCCAGAGCCCGACGCGGGGCTCGAACTCACGGACCGCCAGATCGTGACCTGGCTGAAGTCGGACGCTTAACTGACTGCGCCACCCAGGCGCCCCAGGTTTTGAATTAGGTTTTCTTTCTCTGCCTTTTACTGGCACCTTGCCTCTTCTGCCTTCCCCTCCCCCTGCTGTTTCTGCACCAACTTGGGTGTGGCCTACATAACTGGTTCCTATACCCTCCTCAGTGCCTCAGGCACCACTGGCTTCTCCTCCCATCCTCAAGGTCAAGGAGTAAAGTGCACCCTCTTGGACATCTAGGTCTTTTCCAAATAGAATGAATTGCTAAAGCTTTGATTACTGAACATAGGTTGTATTTTTAACTTCTTATTGCAGAGAAATTAAGGCTATTTGGACCTATTGGAAAACATGCTTTGTACTTAATTGGTTGATGAATTTACCATCTAAGAAAAATTCTGGTGTAAATACCTCTCAGTTGGTTACTAAGTCCTCAATTGGAGACTAAGTTTTCCTAAGAGTTAAAATTCTGCTAAGTGTACTTAAGACTGATGGAAATAGGGAAAGCAACCCTGTATGTAGGAAAGTAGGAGGTATGTAAGAAAGATATAAGGAATGGAAATACATTTTTGTTGAGGGTAGAAGAAGGTAATTTTGTCCTAAATGAGACTGGTTATTTGGAGAGAAATGGCTTTGGGACAAAGTTTGAAGGCAAAGGGAAGTTGTAGAAGGTCCATGAAGGGCAATCCCAAGGAATTTATGTGTGCTCAGGATAGACTAAGGTTGAGATGAATGCAATTTTAAAAGTACACTGGTATAAGGTTGAAATTCTGCTTTTCTCTCTGCTCAAATTACAAAGTTTTCTTGGACTGCTGATCTGTTCTTGATAAGACAGTGCAAACAAAGGTTTGTTTTCCGGGAAAACCAAAGTTTTAGGTTTCATCTTTATCAGGTCTTTGATCACTTAGTTAAAACTTCTCAATGTTAAGGGAGCTAGGTTTTGGTAAGAACTACATAATGCTATCCATTGACCTTTTGGATCTTTTATTGCCACCTTGGTTGAATAAATAAAGTCTTAAGATTTGTAATCATCTGTACACCTATTTAGGCTGTACTTATAACTTGCTAAGGTTTTAAAAAACTTCCCAGGATTTAAGTTGTAAATGAAGTCTTTTTGACCAATTAGGCCCTTTTATTTGGGATGCTAAGTTATTGGGAAAAGCACTGTCGTACAATGGTAAACCTTAGGTTGTATTGCACAGGTAAGTGCTGTAACTGCCCAAATATATATGCATTTCCTAATGTTTTAATGTTTTGGCATACAGTCATCACTTAATATTCTGATTACTTGAATTGTTGTGTGTCACAGAAACAACTGAATTTCTTTGTCAATTGCATCATAGTGAACTCTCATCAGATCTTTAACAATGTCTATTTCTGAGATTTTTGTCATTTATAATTGTTCTTATTCTCTCACAAAATGTGTTTCTTCTTCAAGGAGATTTATAAAAAGGACTTTGGGGACAAATACAGGTATTTGACATCTTTAAGATTAATATTAAAATGGGTAAGAATTTCCAGAACTAAAAAGCTGCATTCAAAATGAACAAGAATTAGGAACATGGGATTAAATGAACTCAGGAAGATTATAGTTTTGTGATTCTTGTTGAAAATATTGTTGGTTCTCTAATGTTTGCTCTTCCAGATTAAGGACACTTTCTCTCAAGATATCTATGATATACAGAAATGTCATATTCATTTGCAAACTGAAACATTTATCTTTTCTCTCTACATAACTCCCCTGAAATTCAAAAACTCTCAGTGAGTATTCTTTCTTTCACGGCAATTACAGTTTGCATAAGTTCAGTAAGAATCTGTTCATCTTATAACAGGTCACCAGTGGAAATACTGGTTATTTTACCAAGGCTTTGACTGGAATGTCGTAGTTGAGAGTGACATTCATAGACTCAGATATGACCAGAGAGCTTTAAGGAACTAAGGTTGGCTTTATGAAACATGGAGCCACAAAGTCCCTTGGAAATGTTGGCCTGATACCTTGCTTACAGAGTTCCCAGCAGCCTCACCAGCTGAGTAAAGAAGGTCACTTCCTGGCAGGTGCAGGACCCTCAGGATATCTTGGGGACGTCATGAAGAGGAACTAGCCCTATTCTACAGGTATTACAGGCCTGTCTGATGGCAAGTATTTGGCTCAGCTTCTGGCCTAGAGAAGCTACTAAATGTTCAACTCAGAGATTCCTTATAAAAGGTTCCAGCAAAGCAAACTTTAAAAGATCCTCATGATCAATCGCTATTCTTGCTGAGCTTACTAAATAATTAGACCACGTTTGCTAAGACTGGACTTGTTCTACAAATGCACTGGTCTCAATTTGGCTATCTCTGGAAAGGGGGGCGGTTAGAGAGAAAAACTATGTTTCAACAATGCACTGTTATGGATGTTAAATTCTAGTTCTGATTGTCTTTAAATGTTTGTTGTTTGCCTAAACTAGACAACTTGAGATAAACTTCAGAAAAATTGTCACAGTATATCATGTATAGACAATCTTCTGTGCTTGTTATTCTGTGGGGATAACAAGACCCCCATGGGCATATGATTATTTAGACAACTGGAAAACAGGATGAATCTCTAAATATGCAAACCACATCTTCCCTAAAACTTATCTGACATTTACCAGAAACCCACCCCTTTATGAGACTTGGAGGTGGACTTTACAGATATACAACCAAATAGAGGATTCAGTTTCAGGTATCACCCTATGGGTCCATCACTCCAGACTTCAGAAGGCCAACTCAGAGGAACCCTCAACCTGGCGAAGTGATCCAGATCCAGTCAACCCACTTAAACTGACCCTCAAAAAGACACTGGCCCCTGAGATCTCCAGCCCTGCTCCAGCCACACCCTGGAAGCTGGCTGGCCTGCGCATGGAAGAAGCTTGAGGAATCAACATGTAGACTGAGCCCAGGGGTTCAGATGCAACTCTGCCAGCCCTTGCCTCTTACTGGTGTCATCGCCCTGATCTTGCTTCTTGCTGTCGGGCTAATAGAGACGGCACCAACAAGCTGGACACGGAACAGATGGCAGACTCCCTGGGAACCTGACAAAGCCAAATAAACTCCCTGGCAGCAGTGTGCCTCCAAAATAGGCCAGCCCTCAACCCCCTCACTTCAGAAAAAGGAGGGACTTGTATCTTTCTGGGGGAGGAATGCTGCTATTTTGTAAACCAGTCAGAAATAGTCAGGACTAAGGTTAAGGAATTCAAAGAATTCAATGCAGACGACAGGAAAATATCAGTCAATGGAGAGGATGGGATCTCACAGACTGGGCGTCCTGGCTCCCTTCCCTGGCAGGGCCCCTCCTTTCCGTAATTTTACTTGTGGCCATCGGCCCCCGTATACTAAATACCCTGGTATGTTTTATTCAAAATGCTGTTGTTCGCCAAACTGCAGCATGTATCTTAGCCTTCCGAGGGTACCAACCCCTAGAGCTAAAAGGTGATGCCTAAGAAAATATTTCTAAAAAGTCATCAAAGGGGGGACTGTTGGGAAAATGAATAAAGTTTTACACCATAAGATGGCTGACAGGACTAAAACAAGCTCTGTTCTCTACCTTAGAGACCTCTTCCGGGTTCTCCTTGCCCTGTTTGCCGCGTACATGAAACCGCACCACAGATTTGGAAGCTGAAAACTATAAATTACCCTCACCCCCCTTCATTCGGGGCTCAGATCTTTGGAGAAGTGGTCTCCTCTGAACCTCCCGGCGTTAAATAAATCTCCGATTCACCAAGACCTCCGAGTGCCACTTGGTTTTTCCGCCAGCATTCCAGCCTGATTCCGTAACATCACTAGGCAGGAAGACACAGAAAAAGACAACAAAATAAGGTTCATGTTATGGGAAAGAGAAGCATATATACACAAACCTTTGGTAATTTTCCTTCAGTCCATTACTGTCATTTGAAGAGAGATTTGAGGCCTTCCACTGGTTCACAGGAATAAGAAGGCATGTCAGCTTGCATACTAGATTCCTGTGAAGAAGGTTCAGGTTTAATTCTTGATATGTGAGTCCATGAAGAATGGCCTTCCAATTTTACTGTAGTGGAAGTACATAATACAACCCAGTAAGGGGACCTTCCATTTTGGAGTTAAAACCCCTGCTGTATTAGACTTCCAGTCTTTTAAATACATCATGTCTCCTGGATTTATATGGGGTGGGTTTCTAGTAACAGTCAGATCAGGTTAAGCAAGGCTATGACTTGCATATTCATTTAGAGATGTATCAATTAACCCGGCCTCAAGTGAATAATTAAATAAAGCGCTATAGTCTATTTATAGGTCTACAGTGAGAAAAGACTTTCCATATGCAATTATTGGAGGAGTCCATCCCATTTTTAGTTGTTTAAGCAATCATATGCCCATGGGGTCCTGTTACTCTCTGCACAGAATAACAAGCAAGAAGATTGTCCATACCTGTGCTATTGTGACAGTTTTTTTCAAGTTTATCTCAAGTTGTCCAGCTTAGGCAAATAATATTTGTAGACTATCAGAAGTAGAATTTTACATCCACGAAGGTGCATTATTGAAACATAGTTTTTCTCTTTAAAAACCCTCATTTCCAGAGGAAGCCAAATCAAGACTAATTCATTTGTAAAACAAGTCCAGTTTTCACAACCTTGACCTAATAATTACATAAGCTCAGCAAGACTGATGAGTGAGCATATAGATCTTTGAAAATTTGCTTTGCTGGAACCTTTCAAGGAACCTCTAGACTGAAATTCTAGTAGCCTGTCTAGGCCAAAAGCCAGGTCAAGTACTTGGCATCAGACCTGTCTGCAAAACCTGCAGATTTGGGCAGATTCCTTTTCATGAGGTCCCCACAGTATCCTGAGGTTCCTGTACCTTCCAGGAAGTGACTTTTTTACTCACCTGGTAAGGCTGCTGGGAACTCTGTAAGCAAGGTATCAGGCCAGCATTTCCAAGGGGCTTTATTGGCATTATGCTTCATAGTCAATCTTAGTTTCTTAAAGATGTTACCATTCTGGCTAGGGTACTAACTTCCAACCATAAGGCAGGCTTTCTCTTCCGGGTAGAATAGCCACGGTTGAAGGGATGGCAGCCTGAGCGATTGACATGACAGTGTTCCAATAAGACCATACTTCTCAAAAGACCCTGAAATGAGGGTAAAGGAAGGAAAGAGTACTCATCAAGTTTGCACCAGCCCAGAATCCAGATGAAAAGACTGCCCCACATGATGGGTGCCATATAAATGATGAAGTTTTGGGGGTGATAGTGGGGTTCGCGGGGTCCGGAGCCCACGCCAAGAAAGAATTCTTGAAGACATCTTTGGTGCAAAAGGGTGATTTTATTAAAGCACAGGGACAGGACCGTGGGCAGCAAGAGCTGCCCCTTGTGTTTGCATTTTAAATTTCTCTACAGTTTCCAGTGAATTTTGGTGTAGGTGGTAAAGTTTGTGTGTACATTTCATTTCATATGGTTTCCAATTAATTGTTCCTTAACTATTTTTGGCACAGTTAGGGGATAGTGGGCTCCGCTTCAGTTTCAATTTCCAAAATGTCATGGATTCAGCTCGTGGCCAAGAAGGGGCGCTGCCTCCGTGGACCTGTGAGCCCAGCATGTCCAGCACTACCTCCACCGCCTGCAGGGGGGCGCCTGAGCCAGGCGCTCGCACGCGCATTTAGCCCGCCTCCTGTGTGACAGGAGCCACGCTTCCTCGGGACCCGCCGTGGGGGATTCAGGAGGACGTGGGGCCGCGTCCACATCGACAAGAACCCGGTCTCTTCAGGACCCGCCTGGGGAGGAGCAGGTGAGGAGAAAGCGAAGCCCGGAGAGGAGGAGCTTCCGGGGCGGGGACGCTGAAGGGGGTCGGTGTTCAGGGGACTCATCGGGGGAAGGACCCGGCGCAGCTTCGTGCGCGGTGATACTGTGTCCCCCGCGGGGCTGTGCGCGCGGTCGTCGGGTCTTCCCGCTCTTGGCCCCGGGGCCGCGCGTCCGTGTTCCTGCTCCGCGCCAACTCGGTTTCCGCCACGTCCTCATGCGGTTCACGGTCTGGGAGCAGGTGCCCGGGCGGTGCTTGCGCTCCGGTCGCTCTGGCCGCTCTGGTCGGGGTGTCTGTTCGTGTCTGCGACGGCGTCCTGGGGAGTTCGGTGCCGGATCTGGCCCCGGATCTGTAGATCGCTTCGCGCAGGACGGACGTGGTCACAGTGTCAGTTCCTCCACGTCCAGGAGCACAGAGTGGCTTTCCATCCCTGTGAGTCTTCCTCGGTTTCTGTCCCCAGTGTCCTGTCCTCAGAGAGCAGGCCTGGCCTGTCACCTGCTTGCTTAGATTACCCACCTCCCCCCCCCCCCCCCCCCCCCGCCCCAGCACGTCATTCCTTCTGATGCGGTTGTAAATGGGATGGTCTCTTTCTTCTTCCTGTGGGTCGTCAGGAGTGTGTAGATGTGCATGTGGTGTTTGGGTGTTGGTCTCATATCCTGCGAGTGTGCTTATTCATTGGTTCTGTTTACCTTAAAAACAACACCTCCAGTTTCTACCAGCAAAAGCGGGTTTATTTGGAAAGAAGAGAGTAATTGACCTCCTGTGATTGGCGTATTTCCCTCAGGACGATGACTGCGAGGTTCAGTCCATGTTGTAACAGGTGTCAGAATTCCCTTCCTTTGTGAGGCTGAGCCTGTTGCATTGTGTAGAGACCACATCTTGTTTATTTATTCACCTGTCCCGCCGTCACTTGGGTTGCTTCCATGTTTTAGCTGTTGTGAAGAAGCTGCTATGAACACAGGAACAGGAATGTCGGCTCAAGGCTTCGCTTTCAATTTCTGGGTACGTGTGTGCAGAGGTGGAGTCCTGTGTTAACTTTATGAGGAACCACTGCACTGTTCTCTACAGCCTCACCATGTTACTTCATTCCTTTATAGGACAGAATGATATTGCTGTTCGTGGGTTTGCCCCAGTTTATTTATCCACTCACCCACCGCGGGGCATTGGCATAGTTTCTACCATTCCACTACTGTGAACAGTGCTGCTGTATATGTTTGTGAACGTGCTCTTTTTTTAAACTACTGTTTCCAATTCATTGGGATATACATCTAAGAGTAGAGTTATTGAGCCATATGGTAATTCTATGTTGTTATCTTTTTGAGGAAATGCCAAATTATTTTATACATAGGCTCCACCATTTTACATTTCCACATTAAGGGTTCCAATTTGTCAATATCTTTGCCAACATTTGTTATTTTGTAGTTTTCTTGATTATAGCAATTTTAGTGTGTGTAAAAGGGTATCTAACGGTGGTTCAAATCTTCCATTTCCATAAGGACTAATGTTTAACATCTTTACGTGTCTATTCACCATGATCTCCCTGGGGAAAGGTATATCTGAGTCCTTTGTCCATTTTAAAACTTATTTGTTGTTGTTGTTGATGATGAGTTGTAAAAGCTCTTTATATATTCTGTATAACAGACTGTTACAACACAAATAATGTGCGAATATTTTCTTCCATTCTAGGTATTGTCTTCTCACTTTTGGGATAGCACCTTTTGATCTACAAAGGTTTTTAATGTTGAGGAAACTAATTATCTACTTTTTTCCCCTTGCTTGTGCTTTGGTGTCAGCTCTAAGAGCATTGTTAAACTCAATGCTCATGAAGATTTATCCCCATTTATTCTTCTAGAGTTTATAAGTTTACCTCTTACATTTGAGGTTTTGATCCACTTTGAGTTAATGTTTGTATGTGGTGTGAGGGTAAGGGTCCAATTTCATTCCTCTGCGCATGTGATAGTCAGTTGTCTAGCACCCTTTTGTCGCAAAGACCATTGTATCCATAATGGCATGTTGTCCACCCTTGTCAAAATTCAGTTGACCATAGATGAAAGGGTGTATTTCTGTGTTTTCAATTAAATCCCACTGATCTGTATGTATATGTTTATGACAGTATCACAATGTTTATTGCTTTGTTTGAAGATTTGAAATTGGGAAGTATGAGTTCTACCTTTTATTTTTTTGATTTATTTATTTTGTAGTCCCCTGATTTTCCATATGACTGTCAGGATGAGCTTGTGCATTTCTTCTCAGAGGCCTTTGTGAATTTTCCTGGGAATCACATTGAATCTACATGTTGCATTGTGTACTATCGCCATTTAGCAATAGTACATTTCAGATCATCTTTAACTTCTTTCAGCAGTGTTTTTACATCTTTTACCAAGTATTTTATTGATGATGTTACCTAAAATGGAATTGTTTTCTTAAATTCTTCTTCATAGGATTCATTGTGAGTGTATAAAAATAAGTGAGATATTTGTGCATCAAAATTTTGCCCTGTAACTTTCCTGAATTAGGTGACTAACTCCAATAATTTTTGTTGATTTTTTTTGGAAGTCCTTTATATAAGATGATGTCATCTCTGGTTTCTGAATAGATGTAGTTCTATCTTTTCCTTTCACATGTGGATGACTTTTTTTTTCCCTCGTTGCTCTGGATAGAACTTTCAGTACAGTATTCAGTAATGAGTGAAAAGCCTGCATCTTGGCCTTGTTCCCGGTATCAGAGGAAACCTTCCAGTCTTCAAAATTGAGAATGATTTTTGCTGTAGGTTTATTAAACAAATTACTCTTTATTCTGACTTTCTTGTGTGTGTATCATAAACTAGCATTGGATTTTGTTTAGAGCTTTTTCTGTATCAATTAGTATGATCACATGTTTTCATTTAAAAAAATGTGCATAACAATGCTTGGTTTCAGCGTGTTGAATAACCCTTGAATGTCTGGGGTAGACTTGCTTATGGTGCGTGATTCTTTTATGTGCTTTGGTTTTATATCACTGTATTCTCTGGAGGATTGTTAGATCTGTATTTAAAGGGATACAAATATGTTTTTTTCTGGTTTTGTGTTGTATTGATGTTATATGACTAGAAAAGGTATTAGGGTTTAAAGAACTATGGCTGTGTCCAGAATAAATTATGGGGATGGGATGAGGATGGGTAAAGCTTACAGTGACATTCAGGGTTATGGCCAAAGTAAAAGATAAAGGTAGGGGTTAAGGGTCAGAATCAGGGTTAAGAAGAGGTGAGTAAATTGAGAATCAAGGTGAAAGTCAGGGTATAAAGTCAGGGTAAAGGGTCAGGATCAAGGTGAGGTGAGGGTTTAAGGGTTAGGGTTGATGGTTAGGGAAGGTTGGATTTAGAAATGGGGGGGT
This sequence comes from Puma concolor, assembly GCF_028749965.1. Lineage (NCBI taxonomy): Eukaryota > Metazoa > Chordata > Mammalia > Carnivora > Felidae > Puma > Puma concolor. The sequence continues at coordinate 116,714,315 of NC_141676.1, forward strand.
GGGGTTAGGGTTCAGGTTTGGGTTTGGGTTCAGGTTAGGGGTTAGGGCTAGGGGTTAGAGTTAGGGTTAGGGTTGGGGCTAGGGGTTAAGGGTTAGGGGTCAGGGTTCGGGTGTAGGGTTAGGGTTCAGTGTTAGTGGGTTAGGGTTAGGGGTTTAGGGTTAGAGTGTTAAGGCTAGTGGTTAGGGTTTAGGGATTGGAGTTTCGGAGTTGGGTTTAGGGTTAGAGATTAGGGTTAAGCGGTTAGGGCTAGGAGATTTATGTTAGGGTTAGCTAAGGTTTGGGTTACCATCAGGAGTACAGTAATGATTAATTCAAGCCAAGTCTCTCCTGGCACAGGAGTGGTTCAAGCATTAGCAAGGGTGTTTGTGCATACTCCCCACTGTGGGAGCGAGAGGGTGTTCTTTCACACATGTGCACAGTGTTGCTTGGTATTGGATGGCTGCTGGGGCATTCGCATGATCAGTCTTGGTGAGGTAAGGTGTCTGTGTATATGTAAAACCTCCGCTCAAAGACATAGGGTGATTGCGCATGGTCCCCACGCTCAATCGTGCGGAAGGATGTTGAAGCATGCGCGCAGTCCCTTTTTTTTGGGAAGCTTGCTCACGCATGAGGACAACACGCCTCATGACAGAATGTGGTCACACATGCTCACAATGCTCCCCCACTGGGCAGGTCCTCTGCGCATGAACATCATGCCCCATCAGTGACGTAGGCCTTTTGCTCATGTGCCCCAATTCCGTTGGCGTGGAACTGAGCAGAAACCACCCTCTGCAAGGTAGGATGTTCACAAATCGCCCCGTCCCACTTGGCCCAAGAGGTGGTGTATAGACTTCTGCCTCTCCTCAGGTTCCCACGTGAGAGTTTCACTCATGCACAGCTTCACCCCTCAGGGATGAAGTAGTGATGTCACTATTAAATGTGATGTTTCATGAAAGGTTCTTTCCACTTTCACAGGTGAAGAAACATGCAGCTCTTTAGATAAGGGTTTGGGTTAGCATTACCATCAGGGGTAGGGCAAGGGTTAGGTCAAGCCATCTCCTCCCTGGGTACGGGAGGTTTTCAAGTATTAGTGCGCCCCCCCCCCCTTTGGTATGGGAGTGCGTTCACCCACGCACCAGACGGCACTCAGGCAGGGGAGGGTGTTGCGCTATGCGCCTCGCCCATTCACTGGGGATGGGGTTTCACACGTGTGCATCACCCCTCTTCAGGGAGGGAAGGTGCAAACTATGCATCTCCGCGCCCTTCAATGCCAGAGGGTGTTCACGCATGCGCACAGCCCTTCCTCCTGGTGGGAGGGTTTTCCCGCATGTGCACACCCTCCTGGATGAGGTAGGGCATTTGTGCATGTGCACAACCCCCCTCCGCAAGGGAGGGAGTTCACGCATGCTCACAGCGCCCCCTCGTGGCAGAAGGTTGTTCACGCATGCACACAGCCCTGCTGGGTGAGGTAGGGCATCTGCACATGCACACAACACCCCCTTAGCCAGGGAGGGCGATCGTGCATGTGCCCCACTCCTCTCGGTGCCAAACAGTGTACACGCATCCACCGCCCTCCCCCCCCACCCCCCACCGCCGCGGCCTTGGCAGAGGGTGTTCATGCATGCGCACTGTTCCCCCTCGTGGCGGGAGGGTGTTCTAGGGAGCGCACAACCCTCTCTCTGGGAGGTAGTCATTCGCGCATGCACACAACACCCCCCAGCCACGGAGGACATTCATACATGCTCCCCACTCACCTTGGTGCAGGAGGGTGTTCACGCATGTGCACAGCACCCCTTAGTTGCTGATGGGTGTTGACGCATGCGCACGACCAGGCTCAGCGAGGTAGGGTGTCTGCACATGCACACCCCCTTCCCCGCAATCAGGGAGAGAGGGCGATCTCGCATGCGCCCCACTTCCCTTGGCGTGGAAGGGTGTCCATGCATGCGTACAGCCCCCCTTCGTATGCACACAGCCCCTGTGGCAGAAAGGTGTTCATGCATGCCCACAACCTACGCTCCGTGAGGTAGGGCATTTGCGCAGACACACAACCCCCCCATCAGCCAGGGAGGGCGTTCACGCATGTGCCCCACTCACCTTGGCACGGTAGGTGTTCACACGTGTGCACAGCCACTCCTTGTGGTGGGAGGGTGTGATGCACGTGCACAACCCTGCTCTGCGAGGAGGGTTTGCACAGGTGCCCCGCCCCTCTCAGCCCATGAGGTGTTTGAGGCTTTCGCCTCGCCCCCATGCCCCCATCAGCGGGTGAGAGGGTCACCCCTTGAGGAGGGAGTAGTGATGTCACTATTAAATGTGATGTTACATGAATGGTTCTTTTCACATTCACAGCTGAAGAAACACATCTCTTAAGGTAAGGGTTAGGGTTAGCATTACCATCAGGGGTAGGGTAAGACTTGGGTCATGCTTCCTCCCCCCTGGGCACGGAAGGTTTTCAGGCATTAGCGTGCCCCCCTTTGCACAGGAGTGGGTTCAGCGTGGCCTCCCCCCCACCCCCCCGTGGTGAAGGAGGGGGTCACCATTGCACCCTCGCCTCGGGGAGGGAATGGTGTCACTCATGTGCTCTGCCTCCCCTCAGCACAGGAGGGGGTCACGCAGGCGCCGCTTCTGCGTCCATTCATCAGTGATATAGAGGTAATGTTCCTTTTAGGTCAGATGTTTTTTGTGGTGTCTTGGTTGCTCAGTGGATTAAACGTCCCACTTCGCTCAAGTCATGGTCTCACGGTTTGTGGGTTTGATCCCTGGGTGGGCTTCTGTGCTGACAGCTCTGAATGTGTAGTCTGCTTCAGATACTGTGTCTCCCTCTCTCTCTGCCCCTTCCCCACTCGTGTTCTGTCTTTCTCTCTCTCTCCCTCTCTCTCTGAGGGATGAAATGAAGCTAAAAACATTTAGCTCTCTCTCCCTCTCTCTTTGAGGGATGAAATGAAGGTAAAAACAGTTTAAAGCAGCTCCATAGGTCTTCTTGACTCTTGTCCTATTCCCGCCTCTTCATGAGAAGGTCTGTTTCACCCATTTGAAGAGACTGTAAAACCCTCGTGTGGCCATTTATATGAGTCACTATTTAGGGAACAAGTGATTATGCTACCTTTGCACGGTCAGGATACCAAAGCCCTTTCACAAATCTCCTTGGTCAGGCATGGCCTCTAGTGCTAGAAATGCTAGACGTGATTTTCTTGGTAAACAGGCAGGGTTTGTGTTCGCTGAGTTCCTTTACTTCTTTTCATCTTTCCTTGATTGCCTATCTGTGTTGGGTCAACAATTGCTTTGATATCGACTTTACAGTTAGGTTATTTTCATTTTATTGTTAACTATCCATGGTTATTCGCTCTGATAGAAGCTGATACAAGGACAAATATTTCTTTTTTTTTTTTTTAATTTTTTTTTCAACTTTTTTTATTTATTTTTGGGACAGAGAGAGACAGAGCATGAACGGGGGAGGGGCAGAGAGAGAGGGAGACACAGAATCGGAAACAGGCTCCAGGCTCTGAGCCATCAGCCCAGAGCCTGACGCGGGGCTCGAACCCACGGACCGCGAGATCGTGACCTGGCTGAAGTCGGACGCTTAACCGACTGCGCCACCCAGGCGCCCCAACAAGGACAAATATTTCTTGTTGCACATACTAGCATTATTGCTTGTCTTGTGAAATTCACCTGGTCTCAACTTCGGAGTTGGTTGTCTACTTTTGGTCTTCAGATCTTAAGATCATATACCAATGCCTGAGCCCTACTATGAATGCTCATCATTGCATCCCTAACAGCTGCCTACAGTACACGAATCATATTTTTTGCCCTTCTAGGACAGCCTCGATACACCTACATCAGCGATGGAGAGGTGTCACGCTTGCAACCCATCAGTGAGGGAGTAGTGATGCCACTATTAAATATGACGTTTCCTGAATGGCTCTTTTCACTTTCACAGCTAAAGAAGCAGGCACTGTTAAGGTAATGGTTAGGGGTAAGATTAGAATTAGGGCTTAGGGTAAATGTTAGGTCATGCTTGCACCCACCCTTTGGCGAAGGAGGGGATCTCGCCTGCGCTCTGCTCCCCTCAATGAGTCAGGGGGTTCATGCATGCGCCCCATCACCCCTCAGCACAGGAGGGGGTTCACGCATGTGCCCCTGCCCTTGGGGAGGGGGGGTCACCGTTGCGTTGTCGCCTCAGCAAAGGAGTTGTGTCACTCATGCACTCTGCCCCACCACGGCACAGGAGGGGGGTCATACATGTGCCCCTTCTACGTCCCTTCATCAGCAACGTAGCAGTGATGTTCCTTATAGGTCAGACGTTTTTTGCAGTGCCTCAGTCACTCAGTGGGTTAAGCATCCCACCTCTGCTCAGGTCATGGTCTCACAGTTTGTGGGTATGAACCCTGGGTTGGCCTCTGTGCTGACGGCACTGAACGTGGAGCCTGCTTCAGATACGGTGTCTCCCTCTCTCTCTGCATCCTTCCCCACTTGTGTCCAGCCTTTTCTCTCTCTCTCTCTCTCTCTCTCTCTCTGTTTCTCAGAAAAATGAAGCTAAAAATTTATTTATTTATTTATTTATTTATTTATTTAATAATTCTATTTTTTTTAATTTACATCCAAATTAGCATATTGTGCAACAATGATTTCAGGACTAGATTCCTTAATGCTCCTTACCCATTTAGCCCATCCCCACTCCCACAACCCCTCCAGTAACCCTGTGTTTGTTCTCCATATTTAAGAGTCTCTTATGTTCCCCCCCTCCTGTTTTTATATTATTTTTGTTTCCCTTCCCTTATGTTCATCTGCTTTGTCTCTTACAGTCCTCATATGAGTGAGGTCATATGGTATTTGTCTTTCTGTGACTAATTTCGCTTAGCATAATACCCTCCAGTCCATCCACATAGTTCCAAATGGCAAGATTTCATTTTTTTTGAAATATATACACACATACACACACACACACACACACACACACATACACCCCACATCTTCTTTATCCATTCATCCAACGATGGACATTTGGGCTCTTTCCATACTTTGGCTATTATTGATAGTGCTGCTATAAACATTGGGGTGCATGTGTCCCTTGAAAACAGCATACCTGTATCCCTTGGATAAATACCTAGTAGTGCACTTGCTGGGTCGTAGGGTAGTCCTCTTTTTAATTTTCTGAGGAACCTCCATACTGTTTTCCAGAGTCGCTGCACCAGTTTCCATCCCACCAACAATGCAAAAGAGTTCCTCTTTCTCCGCATCCTCACCAACATCTGTTGTTGCCTGAGTTGTTAATGTTAGCCATTCTGACAGGTGTGAAGTGGTATCTCATTGCGGTTTTGATTTGTATTTCCCTGATGATGAGTGATGTTGAACATTTTTTTCATGTGTCGGTTGGCCATCTGGTTATCTTCCTTGGAGAAGTGACTATTCATGTCTTTGCCCATTTCTTCACTGGATTATTTGCTTTTTGGGTGTTGAATTTGATACGTTCTTTATAGATTTTGGATACTAATCCTTTATCTGATATGTCATTTGCAAATATCTTCTCCCATTCTGTTGGTTGCCTTTTAGTTTTGCTGATTGTTTCCTTCACTGTGCAGAAGATTTTTATTTTGATGAGGTCCCAATAGTTCATTTTTGCTTTTGTTTCCCTGGCCTCCAGAGACGTGTTGAGTAAGAAGTTGCTGAGGCCAAGGTCAAAGAGTTATTTGCCTGCTTTCTCCTTGAGGATTTTGATGGCTACCTATCTTACATTTAGGTCTTTCATCCATTTTGAGTGTCTTTTTGTGTATGGTGTGGGCAAGTGGTCCAGTCTCATTCTTCTGCATGTTGCTGTACAGTTTTCGCAGCATAACTTGCTGAGGAGACTGTCATTATTCCATTGGATATTCTCTCCTGCTTTGTCAAAGGCTAGTTGGCCATACATCTTGGGGTGCATTTCTGGGTTCTCTATTCTGTTCCATTGATCTGAGTGTCTGTTCTTGTGCCAGTACCATATTGTCTTGATTACAGCTTTGTAATACAGCTTGAAGTCTGGGATTGTGATGCCTCCTGCTTTGGTTTTCTTTTTTCAAGATGCTTTGGTTATTCAGGGTCTTTTCACACTGTATGATTGTTTGCTGTAGCTGTGTGAAGAATGCTGGTGTTATTTTTATAGGTATTGCATTGAATATGTAGATTGCTTTAGATACTGTTGACATTTTAACAATATTTGTTCTTCCTATCCAGGAGCATGGAGTGTTTTTCCATTTTTTTGTGTCTTCAATTTCTTTCATAAGTTTTCTAAAGTTTTAAGTGTAGGGGCGCCTGGGTGGCGCAGTCGGTTAAGCGTCCGTCTTCAGCCAGGTCACGATCTCGCGGTCCGGGAGTTCAAGCCCCGCGTCAGGCTCTGGGCTGATGGCTCAGAGCCTGGAGCCTGTTTCCGATTCTGTGTCTCCCTCTGTCTCTGCCCCTCCCCCGTTCATGCTCTGTCTGTCTCTGTCCCAAAAATAAATAAACGTTGAAAAAAAAACCTATGCATTAAAGTTTTAAGTGCATAGATTTTTCACCTCTTTGGTTAGATTTATTCCTAGGTATTTTATGGGTTTTGGTGCAATTGTAAATGGGATCAATTCCTTGATTTCTCTTTATGTTGCTTAATTGTTGGTGTATAGGAATGCAACTGATTTCTGTGCATTGATTTTATATCCTGCCACTTTCCTAAATTCGTGGATCAGTTCTAGCAGTTTTTTGGTGGAATCTTTTGAGTTTTCCATATAGAGTTTCATTCCATGTGCTAAGAGTGAAAGTTTGACCTCCTCCTGGCTGATTTGGATGCCTTTTATTTCCTTGTGTTGTCTGATTGCGGAGGCTAAGACTTCCAATACTATGTTGAATAACAGTGCCAAGAGTGGACATCCCTGTCTTGTTCCTGACCTTAGGGGGAAAGTGCTTAGTTTTTCCCCATTGGGGATGATATTAGCGTTGGGTCGTTCATATATGGCTTTTATGATTGCGAGGTATAATCCTTCTATCCCTAATTTCTTGAGGGTTTTTATCAAGAAACGATGTTGTATTTTATCAAATGCTTTCTCTGCATCAATTGAGAGGATCATGTGGTTCTTGTCCTTTCTTTTATTGATGTGATGAATCACATTGATTGTTTTGCAGATACTGAACCAGCCCTGCATCCCAGGTATAAATCCCACTTGCTCGTGGTGAATAATTTTTTTGATGTATTGTTGGATCTGGTTGGCTAATGTGTTGTTGAAGATTTTTGCATCCATGTTCATCAGGGAAATTGGTATATTGTTCTCCTTTTTATGGGGGGGGTCTCTGTCTGGTTTTGGAATCAAGGTAATGCTGGCTTCATAGAAAGAGTTTGGAAGTTTTCCTTCCATTTCTGTTTTTTGGAACAGCTTCAAGAGAATAGGTATTAACTCTTCCTTAAATGTTTGGTATAATTCCCCTGGAAAGCCATCTGGCCCTGGACTCTTGTTTTTTGGGAGATTTTTTTATTACTAATTCAATTTTATACTGGTTATGGGTCTGTTTAAATTTTCTATTTCTTCCTGTTTCAGTTTTGGTAGCTTATATATTTCTAGGAATTTGTGCATTTCTTCCAGATTGCACATTTTATTGTCATATAATTACTCATAATATTCTCTTATTATTGGTTTATTTCTGTTGTGTTAGTTGTGATCTCTCCTCTTTCATTCTTGATTTTATTTGGGTCCTTTCCTTTTTCTTTTTGATACAACTGGCTAGTGGTTTATCAATTTTGTTAATTCTTTCAAAGAACCAGCTTCTGTTCTACTGGTTTTTGTTTGTTTGTTTGCTTGTTTTGATAGCATTGATTTTTGCTCTAATCTGTATCATTTCTTCTGCTGGTTTTGGGTTTTATTTGATGCTCTTTTTCCAGCTCTTTAAGTTGTAAGGTTAGGTTGTGTGTCTGAGACCTTTCTTCCTTCTTTAGAAAGGCCTGAATGCTATATACTTCCCTCTCATGACTACCTTTGCTGCATCGCAGAAGTTTTGGGCTGTCGTGTTATCATTTTCATTGGCTTCCATGTACTTTTTAATTTACTCTCTAACTTCTTGGTTAGCCCATTAATTCTTTAATAGAATGTTCTTTAGTCTCCAAGTATTTGCTGTCTTTCCAAATTTTTTCTTGTGGTTGATTTCGAGTTTTTTAGCATTGTGGTCTGAAAATATGCAAGGTATGATTTCGATCTTTTTGTACTTGTTGAGGTCTGATTTGTGTCCCAGTATGTGATCTATTCTGCAGAACATTCCATGTGCACTGGAGAAGAATGTATATTCTGCTGCTTTAGGATGAAATGTTAGGAATATATCTGTTAAGTCCATCTGGTCCAGTGTATCATTCAAAGCCATTGTTTCCTTGTTGATTTTCTATTTAGATGATCTTTCCATTGTTGTAAGTGGGGTATTGAAGTCCACTACTTTTATGGTATTATTATCAGAGTTTATTTATATTTGTAATTAATTGATTTATATATTTGGGTTGTCTCACATTTGGAACATAAATGTTTACAATTGTAAAATCTTCTTGGTGGATAGACCCCCTTAATTATGATATAACACCCTTCTTCATCTCTTGTTACAGTCTTTATTTTAAAATCTAGATTGTATGATATGAGTATGGGTACTCTGGCTTTCTTTTGGCGACCGTTAGCATGATAGATGGTTCTCTATCCCCTTACTTTCAATCTGAAGGTGTCTTTAGGTCTAATGTGTGGGTCTCTGGTAAACAGCATATAGATGGATCTTGTTTTCTTTTCCATTCTGTTACCCGTCTTTTTTGATTGAAGCATTTAGTCCATTGATGTTTAGAGTGAGTACTGGAAGATATGAATTTATTGCCATGATGTTTCTTATAGAGTTGGAGTTTCTGGTGGTGTTTTCTGGTGCTTTCTAGTCTTTGTTGCTTTTGGTCTTTTTTTTTTTTTTTTCGTCTTTTCAACCCTCAGAGAATCCCCCTGAAAATTTCTTGAGGGCTCGTTTAGTGGTCATGAACTCTTTAAGTTTTTTTGTTGTTGTTCTTTGGAAAACTTTTAATCTCTCCTATTTTGAATGGCAACCTTACTGCATAATGAATTTTTGCTGCATATTTTTCTGATTCAGCACACTGAATATATCTTGACACTCCTTTTTGGCCTGGCAGATTTCTGTGGATAGGTCTGCTGCAAACATCATCTACCTTTGCTTGTAAGTTAAAGACTTTTTTTCCCCTTGCTGCTTTCATGATTCTTTCCTTGCCTGAGTATTTCGTTGATTTGACTATGATATATCTTATTGATGGTCGGTTTTTGTTGAATCTTACGGGAGTCCTCTGTGCTTCCTGGATTTTGATGTCTTTATCTTTCCCCAGGTTAGGACAGTTATCCACTATAATTTGCTCACACAACCCTCCTACCCCTTTTTCCATCTCTTCATCTTCTGGGACCCCCATGACTCTCATATTGTTCCTTTTTAATGAGTCACTGATTTCTCTAATTCTTAAATTGTGCTCTTTTGCCTTAGTCTCCCTCTTTGTTTTCTGCTTCAGTATTCTCCATAAGATTGTCCTCTCTATTGCCGATTTCCTGCTCTGTCTTATCCATCCTTGCTGCCACAGCGTCCATTTGAGATTGCAGCTCAGTTAGACCATTTTTTAATTTCATCCTGACTAGCTTTTACTTCTTTTATCTCCACAGAGAGGGATTCTAACCTATTTTCAACCCCAGCCAGTATTCTTATTATCGTGATTCTAAATTCTGGTTCAGACATCTTGCTTGTATCTGTGTTGATTATGTCCCTGGCTGTCGTTTGTTCCTGCTATTTCTTTTGGGGTGAATTCCTGATTTGTCATTTTGAAGGGAGAAAAGGAATTAATAAGGAAAAAAATTAAAAAATTGAAAACAACACACACACACACACACACACATCAAATAAATGATGCTAGATCCTAGGCGTGTTTTGGTCTGGCTATTGAAAGGAGCTTGATAGATTAGATAAAAAGGGGGAAAAAAAGGGGGCGCCTGGGTGGCGCAGTCGGTTAAGTGTCTGACTTCAGCCAGGTCACGATCTCGCGGTCCGTGGGTTCGAGCCCCGCGTCAGGCTCTGGGCTGATGGCTCAGAGCCTGGAGCCTGTTTCCGATTCTGTGTCTCCCTCTGTCTCTGCCCCTCCCCCGTTCATGCTCTGTCTCTCTCTGTCCCAAAAATAAATAAACGTTGAAAAAAAAAAAGGGGGGGGGAAAGGAAAATGTTTGAAAATTTGAGAAAAAGAGTACAATGAAAAAGAATAAAATTAAGTGATGGAAGTAAAATAGAATTTGAAAAAATTACAAAAAAGTACAAAATATAGCAGAAAAATAAAAATATTTTAAATTATAATTGACAATAAAAGTAATTTTTTCCCTTTCTGTATTCAAGAAAAAGAAGAGCAATAAATAAAAAGAAAATTTAATAGATGGACCAACGAACAGAGTGAAATATGATTGAAATTACATCACTTTCCCCTACAAGTGAAACTATGAAGCCCTTTGTAGTCCATAAACTAAGTGGGTGCAGAGATTTGTGGTGTTCTTGAATAGTGAGTTTGGCCCAGTTGGGCGGGGCTTAGTGTAACGGCTCTGTTCTCCACTAGGTGGCGCTGCTTAGCTTACGGGGGGCAGGGGTGGAATGTTGTGGCGCTTGTTGGTGTGTATGTGCATGTAGGGGAATGGTGAAAATGGCGTCACCCACCTACCCAGTCTCTAGTGTCGGAACTCTGTGCTCTGCGCGAACAGCAATCGGAGACCCATCCTTTGTCTCCAGTTTCTTTCTACTCCCTGCCTTAACACTGTCTGTGCCCAAGCCGTCAATTTGCCAGGTGCACCTCCCTCCTGGGTTTTATCTCAGATGCAGCTGTGTTTCCTGACCCCTCACTTCTGAGGGACTGCGGCTTTGACCTGCTCAGATCCTCTCCAGGAGGGTCTCACTGAGCAATGGCCAGGTGCCAGCCACTCAGAGGATCGTGCTGCTGCCGATGCCCAGAGACTGCAGCTGGGTGCCATCCCGCCCCAGAAAAAGTTCACGCGATCCCATAGCAGCAACATTTCAGGGATTATGGCAAAATCACAACCCACATCTGGGACCAGACTTCACCCTCAACCACCCTGTTCCAGCACCAGCAAATGTGGTTGTTTTCTGGGGTCTGCTGGGACCAGGTGGCCACACAACCTATAGCAAATGTCCTTCCAGCAGTGGAACCTCTTCTACCTGGGTGGCCCAAGGACCTCCCGGATCCCACTCTGCTCCTGGGGATTCACCTTTCCCACCATAGCACCACCAGGTATTGAGTTGTGGAGTTTCACATTCTGCACTCCCCTGTTTACAGCATCTTAATGGAATTCAAACCGTCTCCTTTCTCCTTTCTTCCTTTTTAGTTCAGTCCCTGTGACTATTTCCAGTTTTCTACTTTCTCTCTAGCTGCTTTGGAGGTGGCTGCTTTTCCTGCATTCTCTTCCCATCTCTGTCGTCTCTCTGGAAGCAAAAACAGCTCCCAGCCCTCTGTGGCTTCTCTATCCCCCATTCACCTCTCCACGCTGTGTACCTGCTGAGTTCTGTGGTTCAGGTTGTGCAGATTGTTGTGTTAATCTTCAAATAAGTTTTCTAGGTGTACATGATGGTTTAGTGTTGATCTGGCTGTATTTCATGGATGCAAGATGGAAAAAAAAAACTTCCATGCTGTCCTGCCATCTTGGCTCCTCCCCTATTGGGTTAGTTTTTATACTATTCACCAAACCCTCCAACTCTTCACTCTCACCTCTTCTGTGCCTGCCTTTTCCAGCTGCTTGGTTTCATTGGAATTCCTAAGTGCTAATATTTAAAATTCTTTTTACATTTATTTATTTTTGAGAGACATAGAGAGAGCACAAGTTGGAGAGGGGCAGAGAGAGAAGGAGACACAGGATCCAAAGCAGACTCCAGGCTCTGAACTGTCAGCACAGAGCCTGACGCGGGACTTGAACTTACAAACTGTGAGATCATGACCTGAGCCGAAGTCGGATGCTTAACTGACTGAGCCACCCAGGCACCCCCTAAGTGCTATTATTAATCGGGTGGTGGTGCCATCCTGCCATCCTACTGTGTTTCTTTGGTCCACTCACCTACATGACTGCTCCATAGCTTTCCTTCACTCCTCCAATCTGTAATACATCAGTGTTTTAAAAAAAAATTGTTAATGTTTATTCATTATTTGTGTGTGTGTGTGTGTGTGTGTGTGTGTGTGAGAGAGAGAGAGAGAGAAAGCGAGGGAGAGCACAAGCAGGAGAGGGGCAGAGAGAGGAGGATACAGAATTTGAAGCAGGCTCCGGGCTCTGAGCTGTCAGCACAGAGCCTGATGCAGGGCTCAAACCCACGGATTGTGAGATCATGATCTGAGCCAAAGTCGGATGCTTAACTGAATGAGCCACCCAGGCACCTCTCTAATACATCAGCCTTGTTCATTCGTCTCAGCTGATTCCTTTGTAATGTATCCCACTGAAAAAGCAGAATTAGTTAGGAGATATATCTTGCTGCTCCTAGGGAGGAATTGTCCATGGTCCTGCCTGAGGCCAGCCCCTCCAGCCTTACATTAGATCCCATTAGATTCACTACATTCAATTCCTTCCCCCTTACTTAGGATGTTGGCAACTCTCACCTCCGTGGCATGTCAATTTCCCCCTCTTGACTGCGTCATCCCCAAAGCATATAAACATGTTATTGCTTTTCCCCTAAGAAAAATATTCCTCTCCTGATCCCATTCCTCGTTCTTAGATACCATTCCATGTTTCCATTCCCCTTTTTCTGCCTAAACCAGAGATACATTCATTTTTTCCAGTTTCTCTCATCCATGACCTCTAGAAGCTACTCAAATCAGGCTTCTTGTTTTTTCAAGGTCACCAAAGATCTCCATATTGCTAAGTCCCTTGGGCAATACTAGACTTCTTTCTTTATTCTTAGTCTTCATCTTACTTGACCTATCAATAATATTTAGATCAATGCCAATGTTCACTGTTAGGGACTGAATGTTTTTGTTCTACCCTATATTTATATGTTAAAATTCTACTCCCCAATATGATAGTATTAGGAGGTGAGGCCTTCAGGAAGTAATTAGCATTAGGTGCCATCATGAGGATGATGTCTTTAGGGATGGGATTAGTGCCCTTGTAATGAATCATGAGAGAGCCTGCCTCATTTCTCTGCTTCTGCCACATGAGGATACAAAGAGAAATCTGCACCCCAGAAGAGAGCTCTCACCAGAACCTGACCATGATGCTCCTTGATCTTGGACTTCCAGACTCCAGAATTTTGAGAAATAAATTTGTATTGTTTATAAGCCACCCATGTGTGGTATTCTGTTATATTAATCAGAACTAAGACACTCCTATTGATACAGCTTCATCACTTAGCTTACAATATACCATATCGATCAAGTCTCTTCTTACTCAGTGTTTTCTTTGCTGATTCCTGTTTCTCCCCAAACCTTAAATATTGGAGGCTCCCCATCTCAATCCTTACATCTCTTCTTTTTGCTGTTATCATTCTCCTAAATACCTTTCCCCCTGATGATCCTCAAATTTAAATCACCAGCCCAGACCTCCCCCTGAACTTCTGTCTCCTATTTCTCCACTTGATGCCCTTGCTTGTTTGTCTAACAAACATCTCAAACACATTATATTCAAAACGAAAATCGTGATCCTCTTACAGCCTTCTCATTCCACAGTCCTCTTCCCATAGTAAATATAAATTCTATTTTTCCAGGTGTTGGGATTTAATATCTTGGAGTTTTTTTGACTCCCCACTTTGTTTCATACCCTACCCTCATATCCAGAATGTCAGCAGGTACTGTTGGCCTTACCTTTAAAATACTTCTAAATCAGACTCCGTTTCATCCTCTCTGAACTTACCACCCTGGTCCAAGCTACCATCATTCTTCATCTAGAACATTGTAGCCATCTTCTCATTGGTATCCTGCTTTCTGTCTGACTCATAATTTTATTATTATTTTTTTAACACAGAAGCCAAAATCGTCCTTTAAAAACTGAAGTATGACTGTGTGACTCTTCCACTCACAATTCTGCATTGTCTTCCAGCTCTCTCAGAGTAAAACCCAAAGTCATTACCCTGTGGCTAACGAGATCTTATATTATCTGCCCCCATCCTTGCTAGTCTTTGACCTTATCTTCTACCAGTCTCTCCTTCCCTCACTCTACTCCACCTATATCGACCTCTTTGCTGGTTTTCAAACACACCAAGTTTTTATTTCCGAAACTTTGCAAGAAACTTGGAAAGATTTCCTCAACTATACACATGGATTGCAGCCTTCCCTCCTTCTGGCCCTAGAGCAAATGCTGTCTTGTCAATAAAACTTTCCAACTACCCTAACTAAATTACACCTTCTTTCCAAACTTTGAATTCTCATACCCATTTATTTTTTTCCATAATACTCATCCCGAGCTCATATATTATATCATTTTGCTTATGTTTTTGGTAAATTATCTGTTCCCCAATTCCCCCATTGAGTATTAGCTCCATGAGGACAGAGAGTATGGTCTGTTTTGTGAATGCCTGTATCCCTGTTGCTTTGAACAGGGCTTTAATAAATACATGTTCAAAGATCGAATACCTTCGTATCTTTATATGAACTCTTTCCTCTGAGATGTCCTGAACGCTGTTTGTTTTGCAATTTTTAAAAAATCTTTTGGTAATACAGCATCCTGTCAGAGAGATTTTCCTCTCTTATGAAAACAGCTCCTAGTTTCTTTTACTAAAATAATAATGATAATCACCATCACCATCATCATCATCATCATCATCACTACCGGTTATATTATGCTGACTGATCTAAATGCTTTATCTCTTTTATAGGTACCATAACAACCCCATGAAGTAGGAGCTATTGTAATGTCTATTTTACAGATGAGTTGACACAGGACATTTAATTTTTTTTTTCAACGCTTTTTATTTATTTTTGGGACAGAGCGAGACAGAGCATGAACGGGGGAGGGGCAGAGAGAGAAGGAGACACAGAATCGGAAACAAGCTCCAGGCTCCGAGCCATCAGCCCAGAGCCCGACGCGGGGCTCGAACTCACAGACCGCGAGATCGTGACCTGGCTGAAGTCAGACGCTTAACCGACTGCGCCACCCAGGCGCCCCGACATAGGACATTTAAATTTACACAGGTAGTAAGTGGTGAAGCCAGGATCTTTTAAACTCAAGGAATATGGCTCTAAAGGCTGTACTTTCAACCATTGTATTATGCTGCTTAGAGACAGAAGTTGTGTTAAGGAGGTCTGCAGAAAAGGTGAATAGAGACTTTCATTTGACTTATGGAAGCCAGTTTCTCTTAGTGATGGCATCTGAGTATTCTTGAAAATGATTGGATAAATTTGCATAAAGGAGTCTGTGGATATTTCAGGAAGAAAGGTTGAGTTATGATTTCATTTCTGGTGCTTAACGGTGTTGGAGAAGGTGACAACTCTTACTGTCATGGTGAGACATCGGATCAGAAATAGTTCTGAGTTGTGGCAAGAAGCAAAGAGAGTGCTCTGTTTCTATGACGCAGCAAACCCTGGAACTAGTCCCAACCCAGCCAGATAGCTCTCCTGTAAGCAACTGGGCTGGTGGACTGAAAAATTGGCTCAGGGAAGCCTTGAAAACTGGGCCCATTAGGGCAAGACATCATCTCAACCGAACCCTATAGTTGTCATCATAGGGGCTTTGGAAAAAGTTTCTTCTGCAGGAGCACAGCCCCCTACAGCCTTCTGTTCAGTTCTTGCCATTATTCCTAAAAAGGTTCCTCTCACAGCCTGAACTCCATAATCACTAACCCTTGAGGTGACAGGCTGTCTCTAAAACCTGACTTGACCTCACCACTCTGGGGCTGCCTTATGCCTTACGAATATGCATAGGCGAGGGAATGACAAAGCATTGATACTCAGAGTCCTGGCCCCTTCTCTGAGCATAATGCTGGGGAGTGTGTTCTTCCATCCTCAGAATCTTTACAGCTGTGAATAGATGCTGCCATACTCCTTGAGATAAGTTCTGAGCCCCCAGTACCATGCTTCCAACACAGCCTGCTGATGCCAGGTTTTAAATCTCCACTTAGCAAACTGGGTTAGGGCAAAACTGAAACCCACTGCTGTTTTGATGTATGAAAGAGAAGAGAATCTGAGAGATTCAGAATGAGTGAACTTTCTGTTACAGTACCTGGTGGTTGGTAACTCCAAGCATAGCAGAGATAGCATCCCATTAATTGCACTCAAACCTTAAAGAAAGATGACCAGGTGTACTTCCAAATCCATCACAAATGTTATCTTATTGACTTCCTTCAGGCTAAATGTTAAACCACTGTCTCAACTTTTCCTTGCCTTGATCATAATGCTGTTAGTCCTTAGTTAATATCTCCGTCTCTCCCCACTAGCCAGTAAACTCAAGGGTAGGAACCATCTCTGATGGACCTATTTACCCTTAGACTTAGTTTTGCCTGACATGGGAAGACTCTTACTCTATCCTTGATAATTGACTGGACAAATGAATGAGTCATGGGTGGACAAAGAATTTCTCTTTTCAGATTATGTTATTGCTACTGGGTATGCATTCTGTTTTAATAAAAACTTTATCAACAGATGGTGTCATATTGAAGGAGGGATTTGTGGCAGATATTTTGGGACATTTGTACTTTACAAACATTATGCTTCAAAAGATATTTCCTTTATACAAAGCTGGTATCTAATATACATATGTTAAATTAACTAAACTGAATTTATGGAACAGTAGAAAGAGCAGATCTGGTTTTAGTCCCATTTTTGCCACTGACCTTGAACAAGGAGGTTGACCTCTAAAGTCCCTTCTGGCTGTTTTGTTCTACAGCTTTGTGAATTTATATGTGGAAGTAATCTATGCATTTGTTTCTTAGTAAAATTAGTGAAAAGACAGGTAAAAACACCCAGCCACTCTCAAAGCAGAGCCTACTTCTCTGATAAGAAAAGAGTGTAAGGAATTCTCTCTGTTAGGCCCCATTGGGTATGGATTATTTTGCATTTGTGGCACCAATCTGAGAAAAAGCTATTGTTTGAACATTTGACTCGTGATAGATATAAATAGAAACCTGTATATTTTCTGTTGTTCGAATGGATGTAATTCTAACACCTTCAGAAAACCTCATAGATTATTGGAAAAGTTCCATGAGACCAACAATGAAATTGTAACATAATCTATTGTCTTATTTGGAGGGCTTTATAGCTCCATTCCTAAGAGAATAGAATAATATCTTGGTAAACTGGCATCTATGAGGATCACTAATTGTTAATTCACCTCTACAGTGTTATAAATTTGTTGAAAATACTATAATAGTATTGCTTTGATTGATAAGAAAAATTCTACCGCTTGTGTCCAATAGGTACTGCATATAACTTACTACAACAAAATCTTATATTGATTCACTTACTGACATTAATGACAGCATAATGACATATATGTATATTTTCTGCAACTCTGCTGTTAGGTTTGATCAGATTCTAGCCCATAAGCCTGTGCCCTGAAGCAAATTGGATGCTGCTAGTGCAGAGGGAAGAGGACAGGTGTGATGTAATCAGAAGGGCTTAGAGTCTTAATCAGATAAGCCAGTGAATGTTTGGGTTATCTCCCACTTTCAAGTAATTTTAAAAGCAAAAATGTGCTTTGCAATAATAAGATTTCAGGTTAGAAAGTTATGTATAATTGGGCCATTAGGTTTGAATCAGAGAAGAAAATCTCCAGTTCTAAGAACTGTCAGGAAATAGGGGAAAACAACCCCAGCCCCCAGGAGTAGAACCTGGGACTCTGACAATAAACTGGGGGTAGAGAAGCTGTGGTCAAACGTCAGGAAACATCGGGGAACGTTGCAAAAGTTACACCTGCTCAGAGAGTGAGATCCAATAGGGCTTGTTTGGCATGGGCTTTAGGAATCTGCGTTTTTAAAAAGCACACTACCAAATAGAAAATTCCTTACAAGTGAGCAGTTATTCCCATGTAAAACATATCAGTCATTTGTGTAAACAGTTATTTTTCCCAAGAGAATAAACAGATTTTTATTTATTTATTTTTTTTTTTGTATTATGTTCATTGCCTCAGACTTTAAGGGCATTACATATGTAGGCATGACCTCATGCCTGAGGTATGACCTCAGGATATGTCACAACTTCTTGTTTCCCTCTTGGTTTTTTAAAAAGTTATACCTTGTTGTCAGCTCAAATAGAATTTTTAAAATTTTTTGTTTATTTATTTTTGAGAGACAGAGCACAAGCAGGGGAGGGGCAGAGAGAGAGAGAGAGAGAGGGAGACACAGAATCCAAAGCAGGCTCCAGGCTCTGAGCTGTCAGCACAGAGCCCGCCTCAGGGCTTGGTCCACAAACCACAAGATCAAGACTCGAGCCGACGTCGGATGCCTAACTGGCCAAGCCACCCAGGTGCCCCTCAAATAGAATTATTAAGGCATGATTGAGAAGATTGAGCCAAATTTCTGACAGCAGTTTTTTTTCCAGTTTGAATTTTTATTGGATAAGCAAAGTTTATTCATTTCCCATTTATAATCCTTTTTCCCTTCCATTTATAATCTAATTATGTCAAGCTGTATTTTAGTCATGAAAGGTATAAAGATGAGTAAAATAGTCGCTGTCCTCAAAGACAGTCCCTTGTCTCTTCGTGGGTGATAGGCATATAGGTAGATAAGTGTAATAAAATGTGATTAATGTTATTATTAGAACGTATTCCATAGTATGGTTGGAACAGAAGAACTGAGTCAACTCTCACTGGATGGGAAAAAGGTCCCAGAAAGGCTGTATAAGGAAGTAGATACTTGACCTGATTTTTTTTTCTTGCTTTATTGAGATATAATTAACAAATAACATTATGTAAGTTCAAGATGTACAATGTGATGATTTGGTACACATATATATTGTGAAATAATTGCCACAGTAAGGTTGGTCAACATATCCAACACCTCACATTGTTACCTGTTTGTGTATGTGGAGTGGGGGATTGCTAAAAATACTTAACTCTATTAGCAACCCTCAAGTACACAGTATTGTTAACCATTGTCACATGCTGCCCTGTGGGGGATAAGTTTAGGAATCCCCCGGGGCTTACACCAATGGGTTAACAAGGCACAAAGAAATACAAAGTCAATAAAATGCTCACACCTGAGTTTGGGTAAACCAGATTGGCACTCCAGGAATAGGGGGGTGCAAAGACACCCCAAGAATAGGGAGGCACAAAGGTGCCAGGAATAGGGAGGTGTAATGGCACCCCAAAATAGTGAGGGGGTGCTGAGCCCCCAAAAGTAGAGAGGGAGAGGCAAATGCCTGAAATAGAAATGGCGCAAAGGTGCCCAATACACAGAAATAACAAGATTAGATATTCAGGGTGAAAGCACCCCAAATTTAGTACTATAGCAGAAAGCTGCTTTCATAGGAGAATAGGGCCAGGTTAGGTAAATTGGTGAATTGGGCTATGGATCGCTGTGCTGCAGGCAAAGCAGCCCTGAACAGAGATGGTTAACAAAAGAAAGGGTGCTTATTAACCCTGAGGTTATTCCCCCCATCTGTCTCATCCCCTAGTCTGGCAAAGATAAACAGGCTTGGGGCCTCCTGTCTACTGTTAACAACCATCTACCCATCTGCCCGGCACCAGGATTTTGTTTTATATTGACTGAAACCCCAAACACTGTATATCTTCAAAACCCCCTTTCCCCCCTCACATCCACAAATTAATGTTCCTAGTTTCGTTGTCTCTTTGTACACGCCCATCACGTTTGCAAGCCTTCTGATCTGAAAAAATACTGGGCTAGGACGCTTATTCTGGGCTCTTGTCTTTTTCCTGGACATGAGTCGTCTCTTGTTTTAATCCTGCATCCACTCTTTTGCTAGACAAAAAACTTTAGACTTAGAGTCTACGACACTGCACAATCCCCAGAACTTACTCATCTTATTCTTGAAGCTTGTGCACTTTGACCAACATCTTTCCATCCTGAGCCCTTGGCAATCACCAATTTGCTTTTGGTTTCTATGAGTGAATTTGACTTTTTTAGATTCATAAATAAGTGGTATTATACAAGATTGGTCTTTCTCTGACTTATTTCACTTAGCATAATGCTCTCAAGGTCCATCCCTGTTGTCACATATGGGAGGGTTTCCTTTGTTATGGCTGAATAATATTTCAATATATTTGTGATATTCATATGACATACCATATATCCATATGTTATATATATGTCATATAGACATATCTATATATATATATGTCTATATGCCACATATGTATAAATCATATCTTCTTTATCCACTCATCTGTCAGTGGATACTTTGGTTGTTTCCATGTCTTGGCTATTTTGAATAATGCTGCAATGAACATGCAGGGGTGGATATCTCTTTGAGGTAGTGATTTTGTTTCCCAAGAGAATAAACAGATTTGGTTGTACATCCAGAGTGGGTTTGCTGGATCATATGCTAGTTCTATTTTTTTTTTTAAGTTTCTTTGTTTGTTTGTTTATGCCATCTCTACACCCAGCGTGGGACTGAAACTCATGACCCTGAGATCAAGAGTTGTAAGCTCTGAGAGACTAAGAGAAAAATTACCAGGTGTGAGTTCTGCTATTGAGTGATATGAGTTCTTTATATATTTTGGATACTAATCCCTTATCAGATATATGATTTGCGCATATTTTCTCTCATTCTGTAGGTTCACATTTGATTTTGTTGATAATTTCTGAAAGGGCGGGCCTACGCCAGCCGACTCCATCTTGTTCTGTGTCCTTCACCTTGACCACACCTCCTCCCCTTGAGCAACCCCCCCCCCCCACACACACACCTGCCTAACAGGACTCCGACCCTTCCCCAGCCAATCGGCTGAGGCCACAGCCATTACCTCACCAACTGCCCCTAGGCCCTAATAAAACCTTTGTCCTTTTGAAACTCGCTCTCTTTCCCCAGTATCTCACCGCTGCGTCCTGCAGGTAGGGGATTGAGCTTGAGCTAGCTCGAATAAAGGCTCTTTTGCTTTTACATCGGACTCGGCTCCCTGGCTGTCTTTGGGGATCACAAATTCTGGGCATAACAATTTCCTTTACTGTGAGATGCTTCTTAGTTTCATGTAGTTACACTTGTTTATTTTTTATTGCTTGTGCTTTAGTGTCACATCCAAAAAATGTTGTCAAGACCAATATTAAGGGTCTTTTCCTGTTGGTTTTCTTCTAGGAGTTTTACAGTTTCACGTACAACATTTAAGTATGTTAGTTTTTGTGACTACTATGAAATATGAGTTCAATTTCATTCTTCTGCATGTAGCTACTCAGTTTTTCCAGCACCATTTATGGAAGAGACTGTCCTTTACCCATTGTATATTGTTGCCTTCTTTGTTATAAATTAATTGACCACATATGCATGGGTTTATTTTTGGGCTCTTTATTCTGTTGGCTTATGTGTCTTTTTTTTTTATGCCAGTACCATAATGTTTTGATTGCTGTAACTTTGTGATACAATTTAAATTAGGAAGTATGATGCCTCTAGCTTTATATACTTCCTCAGATTGCTTTGGCTATTTGGAATCTTTTGTGGTTACATACAAATTTAAGGTTTTTTCCCCCTACTTCTGTGAAAATGCCATTGGAATGTTGATAGAGATTGCATTGACCTATAGATAACTTTAGGTAATATGGACATTTCAATGATATTAATTCTTCTGATCTGTGAACATAGGATATCTTTTCATTTGTTTCTGTTTTCTTGATTTTTTTTTCATCAGAGTTTTATAATTTTCCATGCACAGCCCACTGTCTCCAGAAATGTGGGTGCTACTGGGTCCTATAGAATATGTACATCTTTCAAATGCTCCCACTCTTATTTGCGTTTTGGCCTCTGTGGCCTATAGAGGAAATGGGGGAAATTCCCTCTGATGCCTGCCTGATATACAGACAAGTCTAGTTGGGGAAACCCACACACAGAGGAACTCAAGTTACTATTAATACTGATGCCACCTAGATGGAAACACTCATGCACCCCTCCCAGGGCACAGGAATCCCTCAGCCTTGCTAGGGGCCCAGAGGGCCCCCCACACCACACTTTATAACCTTGTTCTGCCATCTGCAGCTCTCCCAGCTGCTGGCCTGTGATCCTGAGCTGACCCTTCACTCCGTCCATCCTTGGGGACTGAGATGGCATCACAAGGGGAGACATGGGAGGATGAGAGAAAAATGGGCAGAGGGAGCTGAGCTTGAGGGTGGGGGGAAGCATATATTGTCTCTTGTTCACCCACTCCAGGAGTCACCCTTGAAGGGTACCCTCTGCAACTGCTCATTTCTGAGGTGCGCAGAAGTACACATGCACAGAGGAAGAAAGAGACACCACAAACACAGAGACACACAGGCATGGAACCACCCACAGCCTCATCTGGGGATTCAGGTATGGGCTCATGGACAGGCTCACACACAGACCCACACTGCAGACATAGACACCCAGAGGGGAACTCTCTCTCTCTCTCTCTCTCTCTCTCTCTCTCTCTCTCTCTCTCTCTTACACACACACACACGTTTCTCTCTCTCTCTCTCTCTCACATACACACATACACACACACACGTAGATACACACACTCAGGGATACACACATACACACTTTCAGGGACTTGTGCAACACTCCCAAGAAGCAAACCCTACACACACTGGACACAGAAAACACACACACACAGTTGTAATCAGAAACACTCAAAGTGACAGCAAATTCATACATACAACCAATATGCACACAGACACAACACACAGATACTCCCACAGGGACACATGTACCTGAGAGATACAGATAATACAGTCACAGACACAGAGATTTGCACAGCAGACATATGCTCATTCAGAGACACAGACACAGAGATACACATGCATACAGATAAACACAAGAGGAAAATGATGAGGGAGCATGAGGCAAGCTGCCAGGCCTCAAACCCCCGCCCCCACCCTCAGGTGGGATATGTGTGATATCCCTTGGGCACTCCTGGCTGCCCAAGAACAAAGGAAAAGAAAAGAAAAACAAATGGTTAACAGATAGAGATCATAGTCCTGCAGGGCCGTCTCCATCTATTTATAAATGTCTTAATAAATCACGAGACAAAGGCAATGGTAATCTCCAGAAACCTATGGACTTGGTTTCCTAGAGCCCCAACATCATCCCTCCATAGTGATGTAGGAAACTAAGGCAGAAGGGAATGGCAGATAGAACTAAATTTCCTTATAACCTGCAGCCCATTGACAGATACTTGAGGCCAGCAGAGTGAAACATTTCTCCAGGAACTCCCTGTGTCTTAATGCTAATGTTTTGCTAGAGGGCAAACAACCCTAGTTTGACATTAGCTAGGCCTCCAGGATCCTGGGAGTCTTATTTAGCATATGAAAGTCTCACTGGAAGTCTCACTGGAAACTTCCCTCCCCCCAGCTCCATAGTATATAACTAGTCTCTCCTCATGGTGCTTGGGCAGCTCTTCAGCCAGGGCCACTGGTCCTGTCCCGTGCTTTAATGAAATCACATTTTTGCACCAAAGATGACTTCAAAAATCCTTTCCCCACGAACCCCACTGTCACCCCAAAACCTCATCAGAAAACGTGAAAACAGCCAAATAACGGGAAATTCATGTCCACAGTCAATATAACCACAGACACAGAACTCCAACTCACAGGTGCATGATGCGGATTACACACACGTGCGCAAGTGCATGTGCATGTGGGCGCGCACACACACACACTCCAGGACAGCTCTGGCACTCCAGTGGAGGCCACTACAAGAAGAAGGGGTGCACAGACCCTGGCATGACCTTTCCCATCTAAGTTGTCATGGAAGGGGTTCCATGGTTTCCTGGTTCCAACCCTGTGTTGGGAATGTGTCCCATGTCAGTGCCTTATGGAGGGCTGTGCCTGTAAGGGTTAAATTGTAGTGTAGGGCTAATGCTTAGCTTGAAAAATAACAGCTTTGTGTTGACACTGCAGATTAAGAGATAACAGCCTTGCTTTACTCTTGTAAATTACGCCTCTTACTCTTGTAAATTAGGCTTCACCAATTACAGAAACAAAAGTTCAAAGAAAAGAGCATCAGAGGCAGGGTCAAGAGATCCACTGGTTGCAACTTGGAGGCAGAAAGTCTAAAATAAACACCTCATTAGGCAACTGTTTCTAACTCACCTGGAAACTTTTTCTTTGTTCTGTTCCCAGGTGATGATAAAACGATATGATCGGCTATAAAAACTCTGTACCCCGGCTGTTCGAGGCCACACTCTTATCAAGAGTTTTGGTCCCGATCGGTCGGCCTTGCCTCTCATTGTAATAAACTTTGTTGTGACTGTCACTGGTGCCCATAGCGTTCTGTTTCAGGAGTCGTGTGGATGCAACATGCCCAGGCCTGGATTCCAGAGAGTGGCCAGGATAGGGTGGCCACAGGGACAGGGGCACAGGGCAGAGACAGGGTATACTTAGAGTGGGGGTGTTGCATGGGACCAGGTCAGGTGAGGGAGACAGGCGAGTCTCTCCAGGATCCTTGGGGTGTGCCAGAGTGGGCTGTGCCTGCTCCCACAGCAATAATAGCACTAATGGCATCATCAGGACTAGTATATGACAGCACTATCATCACCACAGAGATGAATGACCAGCAACCTGAGGTGCAGGAGCCAGGCTGTGACCTTGCCATCTCGTTTGGCCTCAGCTTCTGTACAGGCTGACCTGGAACAAAGCGGGGCTATGGGGCCAACCATCTTTGTGGCCCTTGCTCCCTCTGGAGTCCCCAGGCCCCAGCTTCCCACTCTCCCAACATCCCCTCCCAGACCCAAGTCAGCAGTGAGCCTTTTCTCAGCCTGGGTCCAGCCTTCCCCTTGAGGGCTCTGAGCCTGGTTCCCCATCTGTGCAAGGGGTTAGAGATGGTACTGCCGCTGGGTCCTGAGAGGTGATGTCTGCAAAGGCAAAGGATTGCCACAGGCCTGAAACTGGAGGGAATTGAGGTTTTCACCTTTGTTGCCTTTAACAGC
This sequence comes from Puma concolor, assembly GCF_028749965.1. Lineage (NCBI taxonomy): Eukaryota > Metazoa > Chordata > Mammalia > Carnivora > Felidae > Puma > Puma concolor. The sequence goes on from NC_141676.1 coordinate 116,739,311, forward strand.
TGTGCAACTTTTAAGGCACCAGACTGGGAAGACTCATGCCCCAGGGAGGTGGTGACACTGATATCCACTAGTGCATAGCACATGGCTTCCTCTTGTCCTCAGCACAGTTCTGGACACAGGCATGGACACTCCCATTTTACTGTAGGAAACCAGCCCAGGCTCACACAGTTGTTAAGCAGCACACTGGATCTCAAACTCTATGCTCCTGGCCCTGCCCCCAGGGACCACGAAGGACTCCCCAGATGGGAGGCTGACATTGGCTTTGGGGACACTTTCTCACCTCCATGAATGATCTCACTTGTTCAAGGGCCCCCAAACTCTGTTCACTGCCTCCTCTTTCCCTGGTTCCTGCTCCAGTTATAATCAGGGTGATCCTGGCCACCCTTCATGGAATTCCCTAGGCCCTCTTATACAGGGCCTCTCTCCCATTCACTTTTGGGCCATTCAGACTCCACCCCCTCTAGCTGGCCTCTCCTTGTACAACCAGGACAGCCCAACACTGGGGCTCTTTAGGTAGGCAGCAGGATCTAAAGGGAATGTAACACTATTGGTTTTTCACTCCTGCTTTGTTTTGGTTTTCGTTGTTTTGTATGGTTTCTTTAATTTAGGTTGGAGCCCTTGCTTTGCTACTTTAGCAGTGCCAGAGTGGTTCCTGTTACAATAAATTTACATAAAAATAAAAGTGAGGGGATTTAGAGCAATGATTTTCAGTTGGGGAATCACTGAGTCAGTCGTGTAGAGAAACTATTGAGGAAGCTCAGCTCAGCACAGAGCCCAGGACAGGTGATCACAGTAGGTTTGTCTAGTCACCTGGGTCCCTGGCCTATGCCCACCTGCTTGGCCCTCCTCGCCCAGCACACCTGGTACTGCCAACAATCTGGATATTGTCCCAGTTCCCCCAGGAGAGAAGCTGATGAACTATTTCTCTTACAATGCTCTCATTCCTGGAGATTGCAGGAGATCCCTTGTGAGTCAGCTGGATTTCCCCTCACCACCCCTGTATGGTTCATAATGTACAGCCCATGCCAATAGGTAGGAGGGTCACACAGATAAGTGACAGATCCACCACCGTTTGTGGTGTTAAAATGCCTAGGTCAACTAGAGATGATTTGGGGACCAGACAATCTTCTCACACTAATATTCCAGGGTATTCCAGGCCAGGAGACATTTTTTATTACAATTTTATCGTGCACCTATCATTCAGTTCAAATATAGCTCTTTTTCTTTGGGATTTCTTGACTCATATTCTACTTCTAGAGGAACTTCTCAATTTGTAAACATATGGGAGTTTCTAGTTACCTCTTTATTAGTGATTTCTAGCACATTCTATTACCAAAATATGCTTTGTGTGATTTCCTTTCTCTGAAATCATTTCATTCCTTTGAAAGTTCCCTTATGGCTGTAATAAATAGGGTGAATGTTTGTAACTGTATCCTCTGTGCCTAAAGTGAATGTGTCCTCTACAGTGTTATGTCCATGTGGACACATATATGGATATAGCTGTGGGATTCAGATGGTTTGCTATCAAGATGACTACCGTATGGATGTTCTATCTGCTTTGACTTACTGAGAGAGGGTTATACTTTCCTGTCTGCTTGTGTATTTGATTGTTCTTGCAGTTGTGTCCTCCTTTGCTTTCTCGATTGTTCAGCTATTGCCCATGGGAGATGGGAGTTCAGAAAGGAAGCAGAGAGCACTCAGAAGAGGTGACGGGGAGCTGGGTTGGGAGGGCCCAGAAACCAGAAGGTCGGCCAAGTTTCCAGAGAGGAACTGTCGTTGGGATGGCACGTGATGGTGCACCAGGTGGGAAGTGGCTTTTTTAAATGAGATCACGTGGGGTGTCCATATTGCTCTACCAGGGGTGAGGGCAGCTGATTGGTGGAGAGAGAGTATCAAGGCTCTGGGTTGCTAAGGCAACACCCAGACAGGTGAGGGCTTGGAAGAAGAAGGATCTTCCTCTGCTCCACCTGCTCCTGAGAGTCCACTTAACCTGCTGTTTGTGTCCTGCTCACCTAGTGATTTACTGACCTGCTGACCTACTAGCCTGTGTGAACCCTCCCCCCCCCCCCCCCCCGCCTTGTACTTGATCTGATCCTGGTACTGTCTCTGACCCCCATCTTCTCCTGACACATCCCTAACCCCACCCCCTTTTTATACTCCTCCCCCATCCCCAGTTACCACCCCTCTCCCTTTCCCACCCCTCCCCACTCCTCCCTTGCTAACCCCCTGTCTCCACCTCCTGCCTGGAACCCTAGAGTCCCCTTAAAGGACCAGGACAGGAAGGTGCAGAGGCTGCTTTTCTGGCTCCTTGTGCTTGGGTGTCCCGGTTACCCAAACACAAATGTGAGTAAACATGGACGTCGGTGGATTCTCCCTTCCTATTGGGGGTTATTTCACACTGTGGTTACACAACAGCTTTTCCGTGGGGCTTTTTATGGGAACTTCAGAAGAACTTCATTTCTTCCTGAAGACTGAGGACCACAGGGCACGTTTTTCCCCCAGCCTGAAGTGGTTGTGGCCACAAGTGTCCACATCAAGTTCTGGGTCATGTCTGTGCTGCGTGGTCCAAAAAGAGCAGTGGTGACAGGATGTAAACCCAAACATAGTAGTTTTATAGTGTCAAGAAGGAAGGATTTGTGAAGATACTAAAAGCTATTGAGCTGACTGACTCAAATAGGTGTTTCTACGATGTGTGAATTATTTCATTAAAGTTGTTTTTAAAAATGTCAAGAACTCTTATTTAATAGGAACTATGGGTATTAGACTGGCTCCTGGAAGCCCTGTTAAGATCCTGCTTCAAGCTTTGTAAGCTTAGGGTCCATCTTCTATGTAGTTCGTTTTCCTATCAGCACATTGTTCATATTTGTGAAGTTTGGTAGCTCTGGGAACAGTGGTAACTGAAGCATTGGCGTTGGTACTAGAGTGTTAAAAAGTGAAATGTCTTTGAGCTCTGTGCTTCCTGGTTTGTGGGCTTTTAGCAACTTCTGAGTCATCCCTTTGTCTCTGGTCTTGGAGGCTGTCCCCAGGGATTCTGTGCCCAACTGTGTTGATGGGAGCCTCATAAGCCCAGAAGAAACTAAGTGGCTGCATCTTGCTTGGATATTTACAATAGGAAAATCACGAGGAGCGACATGATCAGGAAGTGAAAGAATTGTTGTCCTTTCTTTAGCTAAGTATGTGCAGAGTGTTGATTTCCTCAAAGCAAGAAGGGTTCTGAATGTCCTTAATATTGTCCAAATATAATGAAATACCTGGTACCCAGTGTGACTATTTCACTGTAATATTGAAAAGCAAAACTTGTACCCCTAGGAGAGTGAGACAGACAGACAGACAAACAGAGAACACCATAGAGATAAGTAGATTTCTTTAGATTGGCATATACCAGATCCTTAGAGTGGGATCTGGAAAGTCCCAGTAGTCAGGAATAACCCTTGCATTGAGGCAGAATCATTCCACACGAATGCCTCCCATCTAAATAGAATCGTTTCTATTTCTTTTGAGACTCTGAAGGAGGAAAATTCTTGATCATCTTTATGAGAATTTTCCCCCTGTACCTAGGCTACCTCTCACAGATTGGTTCAGCTCTCTCTCTCTACCTCATCTCTGAATTCTTCCATCAACTATCTTGTCTTGCATTTTCCACCTCCACCTACTCATGGCCGTTGACTGTGAGAACCTAGTGTTATTGGCACCATTGGATCTAATCTAGTTCAGCATCAACTACCAATATTAGCAGTCAGACAGCTGCCAGATGCACCAACAGTGCCCACAGCCAAAGATGTTTTACCTTCATGAAAAGATGGCATCTGTCTTTGGTGCATTAGAGCCCCATGATCAACCATTGTGCTTCCAGCTACTTCTTTCTTTCAGACAGTGGCTAGTCAAAGACAGTGAGTATTTCCCACCGTTACACATTTTTGTGACCTCATCCCTGAGAGCTCAAGATGAAAATGTTATACATTTCAGAGGCTACTTTCTAGACAGGTTCCTTTGCACAAAATTAAGCTTGGTATGTGAATTAGTGTGAATTGCATTGTGAGTGTTTTGCTCCTAAAATGCTTTTAAGTCCAGTTTTTGTAGAATGAGATGTGTTCTGTTGTTTTGGTGACCATATTCAGGAATTTTGTATTCTTTGAGAGATCAATTTTCAGAGTTGCTATTGATTGATTTTAGCACAACACCATGAAATAGAAACATGAATTCCTTTCATTGGCTATTTGGAGATGTGTGTTCAGGTAACTTAAAATCCCAAAGATATTATCAAAATATGCACGATCACCTGATTATGCAAATCTTTATGTGCCTCAGAAATCTGACATTTTGAGCTGTGATTCAGAATCAAAGTGAACATTAAATGAAAACATCAAAAAGTGAACCATAATATGTAATTTATTTTCTTGGAAGAATAATCCCATTTTATTATCATAGCAGTTGCCCGTCTCTCTCAGATATATCCATATCTATAAACATCTTTCTCTAGAACAATCTCATTTGTATCTCTAGTACATTTTGTGTTTTTACTTTCTTTCATTCTTCCATGAATTGGGGCATAGTTTGGAGATATTCCAAAGGATTTTATCCAGGTACTTTGTGAATGTACACTAGAAGTCATTGACTTCTTATCTACTATAAATTTGCATTTTCTTAATTTTTCTATTATATATTGGCTTACAAATTCTTACTATTAAAACACAGTTGAAATATGTTTTGTCAGCAAAATAAAACTTCTCAGTGTTGCCTATTACATCTTTCCTATAGCTTCAGTGTCATTTAATTTGTATAGAATAACAACGCCCTTTTAAAGAATACAGTTCGTTGATATTTGACATATGTAAGCAGCAATGAAACCATGACCACAGTAAGATAGCAAACACAGTCATCACCCCCACAAGTTTGTTCCTGCTCCTTTGTAAGCCATCTGTCCTCTCGCTCTTCCATGAGGAGACATTTGAGAGGTGTGCTTATTAACCTTCTGGAGGCTGGTAGAGGATTTATAAAGATGATTGTTTATGACAGATATATTGTAAACGTCTTTAAGATTCCTCATCATCTCCAATATTATTTCAGCCTGTCCATATTTGGCCTGACCATTCCCCTCTTGGCTCTGATGTGTTTGAAATTCACTGGAAACATAGCATTATTCCTGCCTCCATGGGAAATAATGCTTGTCTAATTTACCTCCAGTGAACTGTTTTTGCTGTGAGTATACTAAAGTACCTTTAGATAGACTTGTAATCATAATTAAGCAGAAAATTTTATAGCTGGACCTTTTATTTGCACTCAATATTACAAATTTCCCTCTAATACGTTCAATTTTCATTATCATTTAGACTAAATACGTTAAAATTTCTGTAGAAATGTCTTCTTTGACCTACATGGACTTTTTTTTTTAAATTCAACTATAATTAACATACAGTGCAATATCAGTTTCAGGTGTTCCATATGATTCAGTGATTTCATGCATTTCTCGTGCTCATCACAAGTGTATTATTGATCTACTCACCTCTTTCAGCCATCCCCCAACCCAACTCCCCTCGAATCCCTGTCTTTTTGAGAAGGTTGTTGTTTAATCTCATTTTTTTTTGTCATGGTCCAACTAAGAACTTTTTGTTCTTGATGTCTAGTTTGAGTCATTTGTGGTCTGAGAACATACTTCCTATGATTTCCTTTACTTTGTTCAGATCGCTCTGTGACGTCTCAAGTACCTGCTATAATTTTATAATGTCTTAGGGAGTGACTCTGGTCAAGGAAGCACTTTTTGCACTTTCTGGAAACGTTTGTTTTCATTTCTGTTGTTGCTTGTGTGTTTTCTCTAGCCATCTCCCACTTCCTTTCTCATTTGAAAACCTTGTTGGTGATGTGGGAAAAATCATAGGACCTGATTTGATAGAATTGTTTGTCAGTTCAGGAAATAGCCAACTGCAGGAGACATTTCTCCAGTGTTTCTGGTGAGTCAGAGGCATCTTTTAGTGTAAAGATTTTGCCTTTACTTTTGTCTTTTTCTGAATCTCTGAAATATTTGTGGTTCTAGAGTTTGTTATGGCTATTGGACTTGACAAAAAAGAATTTCAAGTAAATGGTGCATTGGTAATTAAATTAAAGTAAGTCTGCCATTTTCATTATTGAAGATTAGTAGTTTGGTATCTGTTTAATAGAATGGAAACAGAGCTTTTGGTCAAAAGATATCTAGCTTAATTCTCTTCCATAGAAATGGTTGTTAAAATATCAGCAAGTAGAAAGGAAATTCTTTCTATAGCTTATTCTACTTCTAAGTTTTTAGTATGCTAGGCCATGACTACATTTTCCTAGAGTGTTTCCTGAGGCAGAGGAAATAAAAACAAAATTAAACAATTGGGGTTGCATCAAAATAAATCACTCCTGCTCAGCGACGGAAACAATTGACAAATCTGAAAGGCAACTTATTAAATGGGAGAAGATATTTGCAAATGACATAGCTGATAAAGGATTAATACCCAAAATATATAAAGAAATTATACAACTCAACAGCCAGAAACAAATAATACAATTTACAAATTGGCCGAAGTCACAGGCATTTCCATGAAGAAGACATTCAAATGGCCAACAGACACATGAAAAGATGCTCAACATCATTCATGGTCAGGGAAATGCAAATCAAAACTACCACGTGATATCACCTTACACCTGTCAGAACGCCTAAAATCAATAAGACAAGAAAAAAACTAGTGTTGGCGAGGATGTGGGGAAAAAGGAACCCTCATGCACTTTTGCTGGGAATGCAAAAGCCTGTTGCCATTTTGAAAAACAGTATGGAATTTCCTCAGATAATTGACAATAGAACTAATTTGTGTTGGAGTAATTGAACTACTGGGTATTTACCTAAAGAATACAAAAGAAAAAAAAACTGCTTCTAAAGGATATAAGTACCCCTGTGCGGGATAAGCTTACAAATCCCCTGGGCTTACACCAATGGGTCAACAAGGCACAAAGAAATACATAGTCAAGATAATACAACCGAGTTTGAGTAAACCAGATTGGCACCCCAAGAATGGGGGGGTGCAAAGACACTCTGAGAATAGGGAGGAACAAAGGTGCCAGGAATAGGGAGGTGCAAAGATACCCCAAAATAGGGAGGGGGTGCTGAGCCCCCAAATATATATAGAGGGGCAAAGGACTGAAATAGAAATGGTGCAAAGGTGGCCAATACACAGAAATAACAAGATGAGATATTCAGGGTGAAAACACCCCAAATTTAATAGTATAGCAGAAAGCTGCTTTCATAGGAGAATAGGGCCAGGTTGGGTAAATTGGTGAATTGGACTTTGGGCCACTGCAATTCAGGCAAAGCAGCCCGGAGTGGAGATGGTTAACAAAAGAAAAGGTGGCTTATTAACCTGAGGTTATTCCCCTTATCTGTCTCATCCCCTAGGCTGAGAAAGAAAAACAGGCACGGCACCTCCTGTCTGCTGTTAACAACCATCTACCCATCTGCCTGGTGCCTGGATTTTGTTTTATATTGACTGAAACCCCAAACACTGTATATCTTCAAAATCCCCTTCCCCCCTCTCACATCCACAAGTTAATGTTCCTAGTTTCTTTGTCTCTTTGTATGCCCCCATCATGTTTGCAAGCCTTCTGATCTGAATAAATATGAGGCAAGAACCCTTATTTGGGGCTCTTGTCTTTTTCCTGGACATTAGCCATCTCTTGTTTGAATCCTGCATCTGCTCTTTTGCTGGCCAAAAGAACTTTAGACTTATAGTCTACGACACACCCCTATGTTTACTGCAGCATTATTTACAATAACTAAATTGTGGCAGCAGCCCAAGTGTCCATCCATAGATAAATGGATGAAGAAGAGGTGATATATACGTTAATACACACACACAAACACACACACACGCACGCACATACACACACACACAAGAATATTACTCAGCCGTAAAAAGGAATGAAATCTTGCCATGTGCAACAACATGGATTGAAATAGAGGATATAATGCTAAGTGAAAGATAAATACCATATGATTTCACTTACATGTGGAATTTAAGAAACAGAACAAATGAGCAAAGGTGGACAAAATAGACTAACCAAGAAACAGATTTCTAACTTTAGAGAACAAAGTTATGGTTACCAGAGGGGAGGTTGGTGGGGGGGATGGGAGAAATAGGTAATGGGGATTAAAGAGTACACTTACCCTGATGAGCCCTGAGTAATGTACAATACTGTTGAATCCTAATACATGCACCCGAACCGAACATAACACTGTATATTAAATTTTTTTTTCCAACGTTTATTTATTTTTGGGACAGAGAGAGACAGAGCATGAATGGGGGAGGGGCAGAGAGAGAGGGAGACACAGAATCGGAAACAGGCTCCAGGCTCTGAGCCATCAGCCCAGAGCCTGACGCGGGGCTCGAACTCACGGACCGCGAGATCGTGACCTGGCTGAAGTCGGACGCTTAACCGACTGCGCCACCCAGGCGCCCCAACACTGTATATTAACTATACTAGAATTGCAACACTTAAGAAAATAATTTATTTTGCTGAACCACACCTTTATTATAATACCACATTGGATTATGATTTTGACTTTTTTGACATGAACTCTACTTTTATAAAAAATATTGTTTCTATATCAAATTTAATTTTCTATGTCCCTCTTCTAGGTAAAGAGCCTATTATATGAAGGTAAGCTTTTGGGCTTCTATTTTCCTTGTAATCTATTCTTTTTTAAATCTCTTTTTAAAATATTCAAACCCTGACGTGGGGCTCGATCTCACAAACCATGAGATCATGACCTGATCCAAAATCAAGGGTTGGATGCTCAACCTACTGAGCCACCCAGGTGCCCTGTAATCTTTTCTTAATACAGCCGTTCACTGTGGTTTCTAATTCAGCTAGAAGTAAAGACATTGATTATCAAGTCTAGTTAGCCACTTAGCCTCCTTGTTTGCATCCTAAGTGACAACACAGATTGAGTTGCCTGAGACAACTGGCACAGGTGACCAAGTAGAGGAAAAAATCAGACAATTAGAGAGAAGCGGATGAGTTTAACTCTGGTCCTAAATGTTTAAGAATCCAGTGGCAGGAGTATTTTGGCATGATCTGCCCACTGGGGGAAATGTACAGATTAAGGCACTATCTGAGCCTGTCAAGAAGCTCAAGGCTTGGAGAAGAAGTCAGATATTGCCACACCACATGTGTATCAGTAAAGAGGTTTAAAACATGTGTTATGAGTCCTGGGTGGAGAGAGCCTCTAATGCCAGTGGAGACTGAGCGGAAGTGAACAAGATGCAAAATGGGGCTAATGGATTGTGAATGGGCTTCATGGACTGTGCTGATTAAGTGACCCGGCACATAGCGGGTCCTCAAATTCTGGTGTTGCTAATGGGGATACAGCACTGCTGGTATAGAGAAGGGTGACCTCAGGGCAGCAGAGCTCTCACATTGTACAAATAGAAGGTAAGGTTGCAGTTTGGAACCGAATGATAGAATTCAATGCCTGTCAGAAGATTCTGGAGTGCTGGGCCCTGTTCTACGTGCTGTCTTTGTGCTATCCACGTGTAAGGTGAGTGTTTCCTGCATGGTGTTTACCAGTGATGCAGGTGGTAACATTTGGATCTTGGGCTTTCACCATCTTGTGATTTGGGGAGTTATCCAGGGTTCTAGCTAGTGAGTAGTAAAGCTGAGATTTTACCCAAGTGTGTTTGATTCCAAGGCCATATGCACCTGAGTGACCATCCCACCCTGGTTCTCATGGATGGGACCCTTGGAGCAACAGAAAGACGTTGGAGGCCTCTGAATGCCAAACAAGTGACATTTAGAATAATTTCTCAGTATTTGTTTAAATGTTTATTTACTTATTTTGAGAGAGAGAGTGTATGCATGAGTGGTGGAGGGGCAGAGAGAGAGGGAGAGAGAGAATCCCAAACAGCCTCCACACTTTGAGTACAGAGTCTCACATGGGGCTCAATCTCACCAACTGTGAGATTATGACCTGAACCAAAATCAACTTATTAGGTGCCCAGGTGCCCGCCTCTCTTATTATTGTTATTGTTGTTTATCTATCTATCTATCTAAAGGATTTTTTTTTTAATTTTTTTTTTCAACGTTTATTTATTTTTAGGACAGGGAGAGACAGAGCATGAACGGGGGAGGGTCAGAGAGAGAGGGAGACAGAGAATCGGAAACAGGCTCCAGGCTCTGAGCCATCAGCCCAGAGCCTGACGCGGGGCTCGAACTCACGGACCGCAAGATCGTGACCTGGCTGAAGTCGGACGCTTAACCGACTGCGCCACCCAGGTGCCCCGAGGATTTGTTTATTTTTGAGAGAGAGTGAGAGTGCAAGTGAGGAGGGGGCAGAGGGAGAGGAAGACAGAAGACCCGAAGCAGGCTCTGTGTTGACAGCAGCGAGCCCGATATGGGGCTCAAACTTGTGAGCGGTAAGATGAGGACCTGTGCTGAAGTTGGATCTCAACTGACTGAGTCACCCAGGTGCCCCTTTCATTATTTTTAAAGGGTGGGTGAAGGTGGGGGGAAACCTGGAAGAAATTAGGTGAGTTATTTTTTCTTTTTGATTCTTGTTTTTAAAGTAATTACACTGATTTGTTTATTTGATAATGAAGGACAGAATGTAAGTATGTAGGATACTTGGTTTTTCTCCTTTTCTCCTCTGGTGATGTCAGAGCAGTTTGAACTCTTCATATATTCTAAGAAGAATGTTGCTTAATGATGGGATATTAGGGGACACCTGGGTGTCTCAGTCAGTAGTGTATCTGACTTTTGGTTTTGGCTCAGGCAATGATCACAAGGTCATGGGATTGAGCCCTGCCTTGGACTCTGCACTGAGCCTGGAATATGCTTAAGATTCTCTCTCTCTCCCTACCCTTCACCCACTCATGTGTTCTCTCTCTCTCTGAAAGAAAAAAAAGAGGAGAGAGAGAGAGAGACAGAGAGAGAGAGGGAGAGAGAGAGGAAGGAGAGAATGAGAGAAAGAAAAATAAAATGCCACTAACTAAAACTTGCTTTCTTCAGGGACCACAGTAATGCCAAAATGTTATATGTGACCACAGTGCCAGATCATGTGCCTTTGCTGTTGACACAATGGGTAATTTGATTTTACTGCTTTTGGTACTAATCTTAAGAGATTGCTGTTTTACCTTTTTGGTTAATTTAGATCAAATTTCTGATAAGATTAAGTACTACATTAAGGAAAATGCAAAACGTGCAGAAAACATATCCATTTGTGAGTAGAAGGTATAACCATCCCCCCCTTTTTTTCATTTTCTTGATTTCACCTGGAATTATGTTCACTTCTGGTTCACTGATTTTGCCATCTCCTCTTTCATCCTGATGTCCCATTTCATTCCATTCTCTAATAGGCTAAATTCAAAGCAATCATCACATATGTAAAATACCACATTATTTATTTCTGTAATGACTTACCCACCAAAGATAGGTTTTTATGTCAGCGTAATTAATATTTTTGAATTCTGAATCCTTTATTACATATTTGTGTAGATCAATGGAGCAAAGAAATGTGCTCAAGAAACCATATGGCAAAATAAGCTTCCCTCTTACGAAGCACATAAATGTAAGATAAAAATCCCTTCTTTGTCCTGGGTGCCTGGGTGGCTCAGTCGGTTAAACTTCCAACTCTTGGTTTCAGCTCAAGTCATAGTCTCATGGTTCGTGAGTTTGAGCCCTGCATTGGGCTTCGTGCTGATGGTGGGAAGCCTGCTTGGGATTCTCTCCCTCTGTCTCTCTCTGCCCTTCCCATGCTCACTTGCTCTGGCTCTCTCTCAAAACACAAATTAAAAACAGTATTAAAATCCCTTCTTTGTCCCTTAAAAATGGAAGTAAAAGTAATGAGTAAGTATTCCTGATGACTATGTGTTTTGTTGAAGAATAACAGTGAGACACTTGAGCGCACTAATGAATTTTTCAATGACATCATTCCAAGTGCGCATGCTTCGTTGCAATCTGAGAGAAATCAGAATATCAGGAATCGGGGCTTCCTGAGTTACCATAATTTGATGTCTGTGCCCTTCTGGTCATTAGGTGAATTGAGCCCCTCAGCGTTCCATGCTGTTCACTGCTGTTTCAAGCAGTAACACCACAGTACCTCTTTTATTTAGGAGTGAGGCAGAATTTGTTTTCATAACCCTGGCTTAATTTTTATATCATTCACTGCTGCTGGGAGAGAGCACTAGAAGTTTCTTGCCATGTTGAACAGTTCTTGTCCTCTTAATGCAGAGCAGAGAATTTTGAAAGAGAATCTGGTGACAATATTTCTCTTCCATAAAGAAAAGTCATTCATTGGGCTGTTTGGCTTGAAAGATTTTACACTTTCTTGATTTTTTCATTGTCATCCAGTTACAGTTCCATTGTGTCAAAACCAACATAGTTGCTCTGAATCATTTACACCTTCCACTGTTCTCTTCATCCTTCATTTCTTTATGTGTCTGGCTTTTCTCTTTGGCCCAAACTGGATTGACTGTTTTTAATGATACAGGGACTGACAGTGGGATATGTGCTATTGACAATGCTTCTTTGTGACACATTGTCCTGTGTTTGTTTGGAAAGCCTGGTACACGTTTTGTTTCTATCCTACTTGCAAATCGGGGAAAGGAAAAATCTATAAAGAACTTGAAAGGTGCTAATTTAGTAAACACTTCAGAAGTTTCAGAAGTAAATTCCCTCTATTTCCTGCAGGATTTCCATTGTACACTTTAGCTTTGAAGAAAAACAAATTTTTCATATCTTAGAATATTCGATTTATGTTATCTACTGAGTGATCTTCTTCTTGGGGAGAAGTCACTAGAGAGAATGTTTTGCTCAGGTTCACCTCTCCCTTAATGAAGTTCGTACCAGCGAAGTGAAGTTGAAGTCTGAAGAACAGGAGGTGAGATCGAAGTCTGAAGATACAGCCTGTGCAGACAGAAAATGCTCAGCTTAAGGTACACAAGAATCAGGTAAAAAAATTTACCATCAACTGTTATATAAATCAGAAATGAACACCATTACTTCCTTTTTAAGTTTCTCTTCTTTAACTGTGGTAAAATACATGCATTAGAAAGTTTCCCAGCATAAACTTTTAAGTATACATTTTAGGAGTGGTAAGTACATTCACGTTCTTCTAGTCATTCCACCTTTCTCAAATCTGTCTTAAAGTCAGGGGATACGAGTGCATGCATCAAGGATTCGATGCAGAGAGTCTTGACGTCTCATAAACCTGGAAGAGGTGTTGTTTAGAGGGAAGAAAACCGCAGTTGGTAGAATGAGTTTGCTCTGGGAAGGTAAAAAGTGGCTTCCTGCCTTGGGAATCCTGTTCTTTCTCCTCTCCCCGCTCGTTGCCACACTCGTGGGAACAGGTGCGCACCCTCAAGTACACTGTTTTAGGCTTGACAGGCAGCAAAAGAGAACTGGGGGACAACTGTGAGGCACCTAGGTGTGGGAAAGGGGCAAAGGACCCCAAATGGGACATGCTGAAGAAGAATGTAGATGTTTGTGATGGAATGTGTGGACAAAGAGGCTCACAGAAGAGTAAGACTTTCAGGAATTGTTACAAACACTGGTGTAAGAAAAGATGCGTCAGACAGTGGGGATAATTTTCTTTCTTTGAGCACATTTAACGCCAACCGTACTTTTACCATAGTAATCAGTAAAGAATTGTGTTTCTCCCTTCTGCCTTGATTTCTGTGATCTGCACCTTCCCTCACTTTGTGGAAACCTCAGGGTTCATTTTCATTGTTCTTTACATTTCAGCCCCATCGTAGCAACATGACTGCCATATGTATATATTTTGTTGTTAAACTCTAGACATTGGGTAGGAAATATTGGGAGGAGAATTCATGTGTACTGGGATGGTATCTTGCTGCAGATGAGATGGGAGTTTATGTCTGGTAGGAGATCAGAGGTGCTGGCATTACTGTGAATTCAGTTTTCCTTCCTTTCTCTCTTTTCCCTTCCCTTCCCTTCCCTTCCCTTCCCTTCCCTTCCCCTCCCCACATTCCTTTTCCAGGAGACAATATTCTGAAAGTGGGAAATTCACATCATTTTCTTTTTGTCAGTGTATTTTGCATTCTTCTCAACTGATGTCTTTGAGTCAGGTGGCAGGAGTTCCCTCATGAAGTGTAGAAATGTCCAGTAGGTCATTGTACAGTGTTAATAACACCATGTCCAAGAAAGATGTCTCTATGGCATTGTCATGGCCCGAGCCTTGATTGAGAGTTCAGGGCTCTTGGGAGAAATCAGACAAGTCAGGAACCCCTGCACCATCCTTGTGTGTTTAGTTGTGATGAGTTGGTCAGGCTTGGTTTTGTACACTGAAAAGAAATATGCTTATGCTGTCCCAATCACAAGAGCCTGAGTGTACCCCGTGTGGGCTTTATATATTTATGTGATGTATTGATGAGTAGGAATAGAGAGCTATGAAGAGTAGCTCAGAGTTGCCAAAGACTTGCCAGCATTCTGGAGTTTCCATTTGTTTAGTCCCTTAATAGGGGGTATCAGTGCTTTCCCCTGGTTGTGTTTGTGGATCTGTGCATTTACGGGGAATGGGAGAGGGCACATTTGAGACCTGCCTTCAGATTTCAGGGAGGGAAAAAGACAGAATTTCACATGGGCTACCAGGTAATCTATGTTTCTTTCCCTTTAATGAAGCTGCGACTGAAAGAATGGGAGCAGGTGAAAGGGGAGAAGCAGCTGTCGGCCACAGAGGAGAAACTGAAATTAGCTGCAGAAGAGCTGTGGAACTACAAGTGAGTTCAGCTCCTACCAGCAGCTCACACGACACCCATTGTATTACTTTGAAACTTTGTACAGTGTTTAGACCCAAGTAGCACACAAATCTATACAAATATTCAGGAGACATTTATTTATATAGACACTTCAAGAGAAATGTGACATTTTCCAGATGTTAAATTAAAAATATTAATCTAAACAAGTTAAGTCACTAAAGATTTCCTGATCCCCGGTGCTGGCCAGGCTATGTGGAAATGTGGTTCCTGAACATATTTCTGGAGGTGCTGGAAATGATTACAAACCTCAGGAAGCAGTTTGGTGGAGGATGAATCACATTGACAAGTATGACCATCCCGTTTGAGAGACCCACTTGTTGTAACCATGAGAAATATGATGAGGATACAAAGAAAAGATTTGAACTTTACAATGCAAGATCCTCATTGCAGAATTAGGGAGCTGTCACCACAGTCAAGGAAACCGTGTCAATGTGGAGCCCCACAGGCATCAAATAATAAATCCAAGATGATGTAGCGATGGCTTTGAGCTTTCTACTCTCCTCCTCATGTGAAATGTGTCTTATATGATTGGGTTGTGTGTATAAGAGTTCAGTTACTATACTGGGAACCTGGGCCAATTAACATCACCCTCAACATGGTGCTTCATCTGATGAAAGCCATTGCACACCCAGGAGAAGAGTAGAAGAAACACAAGAACAGCTGCAGCCGTCAGAGCTCACCTTCGGACACCAGGTATCTGCACTCTGCCCAGTAGTTCATGAGTGCTTCAGCACCTAATGCAGATGATCATAATGGGCCACTGAATGTCTCCACATGGGTTTTTATTGATGTGCTGACTCTTTCAGATTGCTCTTTGTGAGAAGGCAGCTCAGGACAACTGGGTAAGAATGTTTTTCTCTCCTCCTCTTGTGCACACCCTGCCACAGCTGAACGTGGATGTGTTTCTCCCTCCCACCTCAGGGCTCATGATCAGGAGACGGCGGTGGCAGAGCAGAGCAGGGAGGTGGCCTACTTGAAGTGCAGGTACAGGATTTTGACATATTTATTTTAAGGGTGCTGTGAGGTTTTTAAAAAGGCTAAACCGTTCGGTGTCCAGTGGAGGCCTGGGTGTGGTAACTCTTAGTGAAACTGATTCATCTCGATCTTCAAGACTGGAAGTCATCCAAAGACAGAGGCTTCCAGAGGAATTCAGGAGGCACAAACCAATGGCAAGAGGACCTGACAGGGAGATCCCTCCATGGAGAGGTATGGAGCACATCGTGAAATGCAGTAGTTTAACTTCTGTGGCAACATCCGCACAATCGGCTTCTTGTTACCGTGGGTGTAATTGTTTGGTCTCCTGCAAACAGTCCCAGGTGGTTACTAGAGGGCAAAGTTGTCTCACAGTGGTGACAGTACACTGTTTCCCTCAGATGCCCCCAGCCAGCAGGGCTCTTTGGGTCTGTCCCTTGTGAGTGGTTTAGCTCACGCCCCTCCAATGATTGTGGGCCCCCCTGCAACCTCCCAGTTACACTTAACTGGAGAGTGGATGCTAGAATGGACATGGGTCAGCCCCCCTTTCACCTTGAGACAATGTTGAAGGCTGTTTCTTTTGTTTCACATGAATAACGTGAACAACAGCATGAATTGCAGGCTGTATGTCCCAATGAGCTTTCTTGATTTGGCTTTTGGATAAATGCTCCATAGAAAATATGCTTTCTATAAAGAAAGCAGACATTTCTTTCCTCTGTTTAGAGGTCTCTTTATTCTTTGAAAGTTTTTTTTTTGTATTGTGAACTATAGTACTCCATTAGTAAAGTAAATCCTTGTGAAATTTCACTCCTCTCATATTATTTTATTAGCGTAACTCTAAAGCTTTGCAGGTCATTCCACACATGGAATTAACCTTTCCTTACCTCATTACTATAGCATTAGTCTCTTCAAGGCAATTTCTGTTCATGAATCCTCACATAATCCCTTGTCAGATACATAAGGCAGATGATGTGTACAGTAAACCACTTCAAAAATCCCACCCATGCCTTGTAGAAAAGGACAGTGTGCTTTCATGCTGATGTTTACCGACATTATCCTAACTAAGCCATTCTTATTTTCATTTTTAATCTGTGATAAATTGTCTTTTCCCATGATGTGTATTAGGAAACCCTTTTAGTGTTGATTTCCAATGAATTGAGCCCTGACATATCCACAGGTGGTTGATTACCAAATATCTAATGAAAGCCTTCTGGTGCCTTCCTCAAGGCTCCCCTGAGTCCCAAGCGGTCACCTGTGCCATGTGGAAAACCCTCTGTTTCTTGTAAGGGACCTGATTGTAGCAAGCAGTGTAATATGGTGGAGGAAGGCACGGAGGTTTTTTTTTTTTTCCACCCAGTCTATGCAAGTCAGAATAAACCTCCATCCCTTATTTGGCCTCTGTCAAATGCAGAACCTGGTGCAGCTTCTGTGAGGAACAAGAATTCTGTCCCTACTATGGGCACAGAGAAGGTCAAAGGAAATGATGTGACAATTTTCAGTTGTAAGTCTCTCTCTGGAATCTTTTGTCTCTTTATACAGCACTCTCTCCTGGTCTTGTCTCAAGGTTGTGTGTTCTGACATGTATCTATGGTGTTATTTACTTTACAAAGAGTAAAACTCTTTGCCAAGAGCCTATGGGCCTCTCTGTTCTTAGCTTGTTTGCCACCTTTGGTGGTGCCTCCAGAAGCCATAAGTGTTTAGAGGCTGAGGACCACAGGGAAGTCACTGTGTGTTTGTGGAAATATGAGGAGGATGACATCTCACTGCACACTTAGTCTCCTGGCCTGGCTCACTTCTTCCAGACCTCCTTTCATGGGAATGTTCCTGAAAACTGAAACAGTAGTGTTGTTGTTCTTTTACTCCTTTTCTATCCAGAGTTAGTCGCCAGCCTGTTTAGAACATCGATTGTAATTCTCACTAACTGAAAAACATGAAAAGCCCAACTTTCTGAGAGGTGCTTAGCAATTTTGAATGCTCTTATTTGAAGGTTATTTTTTTCTAAATTTCATAATTCATCAGTTTTCCCATCTCTTTTGGGAAATGTGCTTTGGCAGAGTCATTGCAGCTGTTCAGTTAGTAAAAATATTATGAATTCTCAGGCAAGACATATTTGCAGTAGAAAATGTACACTGGAACTGAAGGAACAGAGAGTGAAAGTCAGGTCTGATGTGCCAGTTTCTGGAAAAGAGCTGAAGCCATGTTCATGTAACCAGGTTCTTTTATGGCCTCTGTAGCTGTTATAGCTGGCATCTTCTATTCATACCTTAACTGTCTTTTCCATTTTGATATCAGAACATATTCATTTTAATTCTGTCATTTCAAATTCCAAAATATTTTCCCACGGGAAAAAATTAGTCTGTGTGTCACAGTGTACGTAAAAATTCAGCATTACCTGTGAATTCACATATTGTCTATAACTTTTCCTAACTAACTCCTGTAGGTGGCACTGTTCCTGCAGAAAACACTTTTCCCAATTCCCCTTTAGGGATGTCATCTCCCCAGAGATCTCTGTGGCTTCGGACAGCAGGTCCAGAGAGGGAGCCAGGTAACCGAGGCTGCCAGCAGGACCTTGCAGGCAGAGCTGGTATCAACTCCTGCTTCACCTTTTGCAAGCCTTTTACCTTCATTCCTCTTAGAGCCTGTTTCCTTACATTTAGAGCAGGGTGTGGCTGGCCATCCTTACCTTACAGAGTTCTGAGAATCAGAGCTCGGGCATGAAAGGTCTGTAGAAGGTTCTCTCATGAGTCTCTGGGGTTAAACCACTCATAAGAATTAACAGCACATGGACTAAAGATTTAAATGAATGCTATGAAATCATAATTTCCCATCCTTATTTCTGCTCTTAATATTCCAAGATGGAGCTGTTGAGGTGGTGAAGGGCTGGATGGAGAGTAGTCCTGGAAATAGATGCCTGGATGTGTGGAACAGACATTCTTTAGTAGTCTGGAATTATCTATCTGATCCTCTAGGACCGGCCACTTCCTTCCTCCATTTGCAGACACAGCCAGTACCATGCATGCTGCCAGAAATTTCTGTCTTGGCTCCTCAAACTCCTATAAGGTCTAGGTGGGACCCAGTGGGAGGGGTGGAGTTTTGTGGCACTGATGCTGCCCTGTTGAAACCAGGTGGATGGGAAGGAGACAGGCACTGTTCCTGCTTCATTGTGGTTCAGCTATGTTAGTGTTAGTGTTGGTGTTGGATTTTTCACCTTTTACCCTAACACATCTCAAAAGTTTAATATCTGTCCTGCAGGTCAACATGGCTGCCAGAGCATTTCCTTCTTTCCCAGAAGTGCCCTCCATGGGGCACTATCCCATGGGCTGCCCTTCATCACCATTCATGGGCTTGGGGCCACCCTTACCTTCTCCACCCTGGTGGTCTCTGGGACCTCACCCTCCATTTCCACCTCCACCTCCATTTCCACCTCCACCTCCACCTCCACCTCCACCTCCACCTCCACCTCCACCTCCACCTCCACCTCCAGCATTTGGTAAGATGATCTGAATAGTAGAAGTTGACTTGTAAAACACATTTCATCTTTTTTTCTTGTTGAGTCTTTGGGGGGAGTGCAGTGATGGCATCACAGGGCTTTCAGGTCAACCTGACTGAGGGCATTGTAACATTCTCAGGACATGCATGAAATGGGCTGTCATTTCCAAATGGTCAGCTGGGCAGCAAGTGTCTCTTATACAGAAGAAACAGGTCTTATACAGGTGGAAAGACATAGCACTCCTTAGTATGTAGCTTGTTACAGAGACCACGTGTTGGGCTCTCTGAGGGATGACACGCACCCCTAAATTTATTTCTAGCTAGTTGAGACCTGAGCTATTCACAGGTGCTTGATCAGTTATGAAAACACCTGAACCAAGGCCCTGTGGAATCTTTCTCAAGGGTCAGGGTCAGATCTCTTCTCTTGACTGTAATATTAGTCTAAGTAGATTTCTATTCAGAAATAGTTATATAATACCTGCTCACATGTGAAAGGAAGCTTATAGATAAGCTGAAAGATTGAACAATTCTCCTGGAGCCAGAAGAAACACACCCATGCTCTTCTGTTGAGGATTTATTGATGTTATACCAGTTGACACTCTCATTTTAATTCTTATCTATCATGAGATGGTGATTTATTACCCCTAATGTATATTAAGAAATGGCTGTTTTGGTGATGATTTCCAGATTTCCATTTGAGTTGACCTGTTGAAAGTTATTTGACTAATTATGAAGAACAAGAACCAGGGCCCTATGGTTTCTTCATTAAGATGAGGGGATGGATCTCCCCCTTATCGTCGGGGTCACCTGAGGCTTGTGGGTTACTATCTGCCTCTCTTCATGGTCCTGAGTGTGGGGAAGAGTTTAAGATGTCACAAGATGTGGTGTTTGTTTCAATTCTGCACAGTCTACTAAAAGGAGAATACACCTCCATCCCTTCTAGAGACTTTAGCCGATCCAGAAGCTGGTGTCACTCCCATGAGTCACAACAACAAGCACTCTACCAAAAATGCCAAGAAGGACCAGGTAAATGCTGGGGCCATTTTCAGCTGTCCATCTGTCGGGACACCCTCATTTGCGATACAGCGTGCTCTCCAGCCTTTCCCCTGTTTTGTGTGTTGTGTGATATGTCTGCCTGTTTCTATTTGCCAAATGCACAGCCTTAACCCAAGAGTCTACAGGCTTCTCTCTTTTCAGCCTGTCACCTTTTTCTGGTAAGTTTAGTAGCCAAAGGAACTCAGAGATTGAGGACCCTATGGCTTTTCCCATATGTTCTGGAAATAACACCAGGAAGATAATACTGCACTCCATACTAAAGTCTCTAGGCTTGTTGACTCCTACCATACCGCCTCTCTGGGGGATCAGTGTTGTTGTTATTTTCCTTTTTCTGGTCATGCGATTACGTGTTAAAGCTATGTGTTAATTGGAAATGCGAAAAGATGCCCCTCTATTTTGATATTGTGTGCTCTGTACAATTTATGACAAAGTCATTGTCATAACTCACGACCTTCACATCTTCATTGGTCAATGAGCTGTTTGGAATCCTTCAAGCTGTATCTTAGGTAAAAAATATTCTGAACACAAAGTCCTTCAGTTGTGTCTCCAATCCGTTATTAGAGCTGATACCATCACTCATGACACATCCCTGGGAATTGATACCAAAATCAAAACACGTTCGCATTAATTCTGTTACATGAATTCCTTCCTCTTATTTCCCATATGATGTATTACTCTGTGTCTTGTAGTGTGCTCAAAATCAGAATTCCTTATGAATTCAGATAAACACATGTGGGCTTAGTAGACATTGACAAGTAATATGTTTGTCACAGCAAACACTTTCTCAGTTGCCCTGCAAAATGCCAGGCACCCCCCAACTCCCCAGTGTCCTCTTAGACCTTTGACAGCACAGTGAGAGATGGGGAAGACCCCTTTCTCAGAGAGGGAAGCAGAGGGGGGCAAAGTGAGGGGCCGGCAGGCAGAACTTTTCCCCAGTAGTAGCTGTGATTTTTTGTGTGTGCAGATAATGAGCTGTTTATTTGCACTGAATTGTGTTTGTGTGTGTGTGTTCTGAAGATGCCAAAAACAGCTTCTACAGTCACTGTAGTGGAGGGATGCAGAGTAATCTTGGACATAGATGTCTGCCTGTCTGGAATATGCTACTTCATTTGTTTGGACTTACTTCTTTTAATCCTCTAAGATGGGATCATTTTGTTCTCCATTCTCAGACATGGGCAGGGACATGTGGTGACAGTAGTTTAGCCTCCTGCATTTATTTGCCTAGGCTGTAGGTGGTACCCAGTGGGAGGATAGAGTTTTCAGGTAGTGATGCTACTCTCTTGGATCCTAGTGGCGGACAAGGTGGCAGGTGCTGACACGTACTTCTCTGGGTTTCAGCTCCTTTGGATATTGGTTCTCTTGTCTGGCATATGAATGTAGCAGATACTTCTGTTCTGCAGGGCAGTGTGGATCCGTGGGGGTCTCCTCTCTTAACTGGAAGATTCTGCACACCCTACCCTAAAGGCCACCCTATGGGCTCCTGGGCACATCCACCTCCTGAACCTTGGTGGCCCTGAGGAACACCCTAAACCCCTCCACCTACACCACTTGGTAAGATGATCTGAGCAGTATGTGTTGACTTGCAAAACACATTCATCTAATTTTTGTTGTTGTTGAGTCTTGGACAAAGTGCAGAGGTGTTACCACTGGGCATTATAATGCAAGAGAAATGTGTCTACCGCAATTACTACATTCCTCAAGTGTCTCATGATCCCTATCATCTTTGTGTCATTTCTCCCACTCTGTGTTGGTACATATGTCTCTTGTGGAGATGGAATGGGGCCATATACAGAAAAGCAGGCATGGCGCTTCAGCAGATGTGTGCTGTACACAGTCCATGTGCTGGACAGTGGGAGGCATGAGGCTCAGCCTAACGTGTATCTATCGAGTTGAGCCCTCACTCATCCACAGTTGTTTGATGAGTCATGAAAGCACCTGAACCAGGGCTATAACAGGTCTTCATTCAAAGTTTAACAGATGGTTCTCCCCTTCACCTTGGGATCACCTGAAGCATGTGGGATACCCCCCTCTGCATGTGATTTGGGATGTGACTGGGCCAAAGAGTTTAAGTTGTTTGAGGAATGAGGTGATGGTTTTTGTTTTTAGTTTTTTGTTTTTTGTTGTTTTTTTTTTTTGTCTCTGCACAATCTACTCCAATCAAAATAAACCTCCATCCCTTCTCGGGTCTTTTGCAGATCCAGATTTTGCTCCCGTGATTGACAACAAAACTGACTCTACCAAAAGGACCAAGAAGGACAAGGTAAGTGCTGTGGACATTTTCAGTTGTAACTCTTTGTGGAAACCCTTATTTTTCTGTTCAGCACTCTCTCCTGGCATTGTGTCTGTTTTTTGTGTGTATAATATGTCTGCTTGTTTTCTTATTTTCAAAATGTACAACCTTAACCCAAGTGTCTACGGGTTCTCTATTTTCATCCCGTCAACTCCTTGTGGTAAGTTTAGAAGCCAAACATGGTCAGGGCTGAGGACCTGAGGGCTTTTCCAGTATGTTCCTGGAAATAACCCAAGGAGGATGACACCACACTCCACCTGGAAGTCTTCTGGCATGCCTCATTTTTTCTGGACCTCCTCAAAGTTAAATCATTGCTTTTGCTGTTACTTCTGTTCTGTTTCTGTCTAGGGGATTAACGTGTTCAGAAAATCTACGGTTATCCTTATGGTATTAAAATGCAAAATGCCTTCACTCCAACTTTATTTTAGTATGTGTCATTTAGAGTGTTCTTAGACAAAATAAATTTCATACCCATCACCATTTAGCCTTTTTTTCTTTTTCCTTCCTTCCTTCCTTCCTTCCTTCCTTCCTTCCTTCCTTCCTTCCTTTTTCTTTCTTTCTTTCTTTCTTTCTTTCTTTCTTTCTTTCTTTCTTTCTCTCTTTCTCTCTTTCTCTCTTTCTTTCTCTCTTTCTTCTTTTGTAAATGTGCTGTCTGGAATCCCTTCACATTTGCCCTCAGTCTAAATACTCTGAACTATAAGAGGTGACATATTTATCCAAGAAAACATGCATTGGAACATAAGTGGCGAAGAGAGAAAATCCGTTATTACCTGCATTGTAATTCCCCAGTGTGTCCTTCATTTGTATTCGCATGAGCACGTTCTCTTGTGTCCTGTGTCAGTGTTACAGGTGAAGCATGGAAATGTAAAGCAGAAATGAAAGTGCATTTGTGTTAATTGTTAATTAGAATTTCAGTTCATTTTTCCAGAGGACATGATTACCCTGCAAATTATACTGTACTTAAACTGAGAAGTACCACTGAATTAAAATAAATTACCTAAGCCTAACTAACATGTATAGGTAACATGTTTCTCTAGGAACATGCTTTTCCAGGTTCTCTGCATGACCTCAGGATTCCCATTGCCCCATGTGTGTCTGTGCCCATGGATAGCAGCACTTCCAGAGAGGAGAAGACCCCATTGTCAGGAGAGAAGCAGATTGGGCACAGGTGGGGGTTTAGAGGAAGAGCTTTGAGCCACGAGGGCTATGATTCCATGTGTGGACACTGGCATTGTCATTTCTTCTCATTTTGTAATTCTTCACATACAAATAAGCAGCCTCTGTGGTGGAGGAGGATGAGGGGTGGTGGTTGATCCTGGACTTAGATGCCTTCATATCGGGAATATGCTATTTTATTAATTTACTCCGTATTCACTCCATGAGTCCTCTAGGACAAGAGCCCTTGCTGTCCTACATTTGCAGACATATGGGGACACTATTTTCTTCCCATAGCCTCCGTTCCCCACCCCCAAAGCTCTCAGCAGAACCCAAAGTATGGGTAGAGTCTTTTGATGCTGATGCTGCCTGCTTGGAATCTGGTGGTAGGAAAGCTGGCAGGAGATGAGCGCTGCTTCTTTAGGTTTTTGCTTTTTGCTGGTGTTGGTGCTTGGTTCTGTCCTATGAACACAGCTTTCATTTCTGTTCTGCAGGCCATTATGTATGCAAGAGGGCCTGGTCCTTTCCGAGGTTCGCCTTTTAGGTTGTACCCCATGGATTGCCCTTCATTACCAGTCATGGGCTATGGGCCACCTCCCCCTCCTCCACCAGCTTCTCCATGTACTCAATTTGGTAAGATGACCGGAACTAGATGAGTGTCTTATAAAGCGTATTCATCTTCTTGATGATTGACTTTGTGGGAATGATGTAGAGATGCTTGTGAGGGCTTGGAAATTCAACTGCAAACCTGCCTGAGGACAGTGTAATATAAATGCAAAGTTTCTCAGGACATACGTACAATGGGCTTTGCCATTTCCCCGCAATGAGGTGAGCTACAGGTTTCTCTTGTCAAAAAGAAGGAGGCTTTTAGTTTTTTTGTTAAAAAGATAACAATACTTTTTTTTAGACTAGCCCCGTTCACTTTCCTTTCAGTCAAACCCTTGCTATTTCTCTCCCTCTCCCCTACCCCATTATCTGGCAGAGAATATTATTTTTCCTGGTCTCTAAGCCCTTTTTGTTTGTTTTTTTTTTTTAATATGAAACTTATTGGGGCGCCTGGGTGGCGCAGTCGGTTGAGCGTCCGACTTCAGCCAGGTCATGGTCTCGTGGTCCGTGAGTTCGAGCCCCGCGTCAGGCTCTGGGCTGATGGCTCAGAGTCTGGAGCCTGTTTCCGATTCTGTGTCTCCCTCTCTCTCTGCCCCTCCCCCATTCGTGCTCTGTCTCTCTCTGTCCCAAAAATAAATAAACGTTGAAAAAAAAATTAAAAAAAAAAAGAAACTTATTGCCAAATTGGTTTGCATACAACACCCAGGGCTCATCCCAAAATGTGCCCTCCTAAATGCCCATCACCCACCTTTCCCTCCCTCCCACCCCCCATCTACCCTCAGTTTGTTCTCAGTTTTTAAGAGTCTCTTACAGTTTGGCTCCCTCCATCTCTAACCCTTTTTTTTCCTTCCCCTCCCCCATGGTCTTCTGTTAAGTTTCTCAGGATCCACATAAGAGTGAAAATATATGGTATCTGTCTTTCTCTGCCTGACTTATTTCACTTAGCATAACACTTTCCAGTTCCATCCAAGTTGCTACAAAAGGCCATATTTCATTCTTTCTCATTGCCATGTAGTATTCCATTGTGTATATAAACCACAATTTCTTTACTCATTCATCAGTTGATGGACATTTAGGATCTTTCCATACTTTGGCTATTGTTGAAAGTGCTGCTATAAACATTGGGGTCCCAGTGCCCCTATGCATCAGCACTCTTGTATCCCTTGGGTCAATTCCTGGCAGTGCTCTTGCTGGGTCATAGGGTAGATCTATTTTTAATTTTTTGAGGAACCTCCACACTGTTTTCCAGAGGAGCTGCACTAGTTTGCATTCCCACCAACAGTACAAGAGAGTTCCTGTTTCTCCACATCCTCACCAGCATCTATAGTCTCCTGATTTGTTCATTTTGGCCACTCTGACCAGCATGAGGTAGTATCTCAGTGTGGTTTTGATTTGTATTTCCTTGATGAGGAGCGACGTTGAGCATCTTTTCATGTGCCTATTGGCCATCTGGATGTCTTCTTTAGAGAAGTGTGTATTCATGTCTTCTGCCCATTTCTTCACTGGATTATTTGTTTTTCGGGTGTGGAGTTTTGTGAGTTCTTTATAGATTTTAGATACTAGCCCTTTATCCGATATGTCATTTGCAAATATCTTTTCCCATTCTGTTGGTTGCCTTTTAGTTTTGTTGATTGTTTCCTTTGCAGTGCAGAAGCTTTTTCTCTTCATGAGGTCCCAATAGTTCATTTTTGCTTTTAATTCCCTTGCCTTTGGAGCTGTGTCAAGTAAGAAATGGCTTTGGCCGAGGTCAGAGAGGTCTTTTCCTGGTTTCTCCTCTAGGGTTTTGATGGTTTCCTGTCTCACATTCATGTCCTTTATCTATTTTGAGTTTATTTTTGTGAATGGTGTAAGAAAGTGGTCTAGTTTCATTCTTCTGCATGTTGCTGTCCAGTTCTCCCAGAATCATTTGTTAAAGAGAGTGTCTTTTTTCCGTTGGATATTCTTTCCTTCTTTGTCAAAGATTAGTTGGCCATATGTTTGTGGGTCTAATTCTGGGGTTTCTATTCTATTCCATTGGTCTATGTGTCTGTTTTGTGCCAATACCATGCTGTCTTGATGAGTACAGCTTTGTAGTAGAGGCTAAAGTCTGGGATTGTGATACCTCCCACTTTGGTCTTCTTCAATGTTACTTTGGCTATTCGGGGTCTTTTGTGGTTCCATACAAATTTTAGGATTGCTTGTTCTAGCTCCGAGAAGAATGTTGGTGCAATTTTGATTGGGATTGCATTGAATGTGTAGATAGCTTTGGGTAGTATTGACGTTTTAACACTATTTATTCTTCCAATCCATGAGCATGGAATGTTTTTCCATTTCTTTGTATCTCCTTCAGTTTCCTTCATAAGCTTCCTGTAGTTTTCAGCATACAGATCTTTTACATCTTTGGTTAGGTTTATTCCTAGGTATTTTATGCTTCTTGGTGCAGTTGTGAATGGGATCAGTTTCTTTATTTGTCTTTCTGTTGCTTCATTATGAGTGTATAAGAATGCAACTGATTTCTGTATCTTGATTTTGTATCCTGTGACTTTGCTGAATTCATGTATCAGTTCTAGCAGACTTTTGGTGGAGTCTGTCAAGTTTTCCATGTATAATATCATGTCATCTGCAAAAAGTGAAAGCTTGACTTCATCTTTGCCAATTTTGATGCCTTTGATTTCCTTTTGTTGTCTGATTGCTGATATTAGCACTTCCAACACTATGTTAAACAACAACAGTGAGAGTGGACATCCCTGTCATGTTCCTGATCTCAGGCGGAAAGCTCTCAGTTTTTCCCCATTGAGGATGATATTAGCTGTGGGCTTTTCATCTATGGCTCTTATGATCTTTAAGTATGTTCCTTCCATCCCGACTTTCTTGTGGGTTTTTATTTAGAAAGGATGCTGTATGTTGTCAAATGTTTTCTGCATTGATTGACAGGATCATATGGTTCTTTTCTTTTCTTTTATTAATGTGATGAATAACACTGATTGATTTGTGAATATTGAACCAGCCCTGCAGCCCAGGAATGAATCCCACTTGATCATGGTGAATAATTCTTTTTATATGCTGTTGAATTCGATTTGCTAGTATCTCATTGAGAATTTTTGCACCCATGTTCATCAGGGATATTGGCCTGTAGTTTTCCTTTTTTTGTGGGGATCCTGTCTCTTTGGGAATCAAAGTAATGCTGGCTTCATAGAATGAGTCTGGAAGTTTTCCTTCCATTTCTATATTTTTGGGACAGCTTCAGAAGGATTGATATGAACTCTGCTTTAAATGTCTGGTAGAATTCCCCAGGGAAGCCATGTTTGTCCAGGACTCTTATTTATTCAGAGATTTTTGATAACTGATTCAACTTCTTTACTAGATATGGGTCTGTTCATATTTTCTATTTCTTCCCATTTGAGTTTTGGGAGTATGTGGGTGTTTAGGAATTTGTCCATTTCTTCCTGGTTGTCCAATTTGTTGGCATAGAATTTTTCAAAGTA
Source organism: Puma concolor (assembly GCF_028749965.1). NCBI lineage: Eukaryota > Metazoa > Chordata > Mammalia > Carnivora > Felidae > Puma > Puma concolor. The sequence goes on from NC_141676.1 coordinate 116,767,126, forward strand.
TTCTCTGATAATTGCTTGTATTTCTGAGGGATTGGTTGCAAGAAATCCCTTTTCATTCATGATTTTATCTACTTGGGTCCTCTCTCTTCTTTTTGAGAAGCCTGGCTAGAGGTTTATCAATTTTGTTTAGTTTTTCAAAAAAAAACCCCAACTCTTAGTTTCATTGATCTTTTCTACTGCTTTTTTGGGGGGGGGGGGTTCTGTATTGTTTGTTTCTCCTCCGATATTTATTATTTCTCTTCTGCTGGGTTTGGGGTTTCTTTGCTGTTCTGCTTCTAGTTCCTTTAGGTGTTCTGTTAGATTTTGTATTTGGGACTTGTTTCTTGAGATAGGGCTAGATTGCAATGTATTTTCCTCTTAGGACTGCCTTTGCTGCATCCCAAAGGGTTTGGATTATTGTGTTTTAATTTTCTTTTGTTTCCATATATTTTTAAATTTCTTCTTTAATTGCCTGGTTGACCCATTCGTTCTTTAGTAGGATGTTCTTTAGCCTCCATGCATTTGGACGTTTTCCAAACTTTGTCCTGTGATTAATTTCAAATTTCACAGCATTGTGATCTGAAAGTGTGCATGGTATGATCTCAATTCTTTCATATTTATTGAGGGCTGTTTTGTGACCCAGTATGTGATCTATCTTGGAGAATGTTCTCTGTGCACTAGAGAAGAATGTATATTCTGCTGCTGCAGGATGAAAAGTTCTAAATATATCTGTCAAGTCCATCTGGTCCAGTGTATCATTCAGGGCTATTGTTTCTTTATTGCTTTTCTGTCTAGATGACCTGTCCATTGTTGTAAGTGGAGTGTTAATGCCTCTGCAGTTACCACATTCTTATCAATAAGGTTGTTTATGTTTGTTATTAATTGTTTTATCTATTTGGGTGCCTCCAAATTCGGTGCATAGAAATTTATAATTGTTAGCTCTTCCTGATGGATAGATCTCATAATTATTATGTAATGCCCTTCTTCATCTCTTGTTACAACCTTTACTTTAAAATCTAGTTTGTCTGATATAGGTATGGCTATTGCAGCTTTCTTTTGACTTCTAGTAGCATGGTAGATTGTTCTCCATCCCCTCAGTTTCAATCTTAAGGTGTCCTCAGGTCTAAAATGGGTCTCTTATAGGCAGCAAATAGATGAGTCTTGTGTTTTGTTAATCCATTCTGATACCCTATGTCTTTTGATTTGAGCATTTAGTTGATTTGCATTCAGTGTTGTTATTGAAAGATATGGGTTTAGAGTCATTGTATTATCTGTAGGTTTCAGGCTTGTAGTGATGTCTCTTTTCTTTGTGGTCCTGGCACCATTTTACTCAGAGAGTCTCCGTTAGGATCTCTTGTAGGGCTGGTTTATTGGTGATGAATTCCTTCAGTTTTTGTTTGTTTGGGAAAACCTTGATCTCTCCTTGTATTCGGAATGACAGTCTTGCTGGATAAAGGATTCTTGGCTGCATCTTTTTGCTGTTTGTCACATTGAAAATTTCCTGCCACTCCTTTCTGGCGTGCCAAGTTTCAGTAGACAGGTCAGCTACTACCCTTATCTGTCTACCCTTATATGTTAAGCCCCGTTTATCCCTAGCTGCTTTATGAATTCTCTCTTTATCTTTGTATTTTGCCAGTTTCACTATGACATGTCATGCAGAAGATTGATGCAAGTTACATCTGAAGGAAATTCTCTTTGCCTCCTGGATTTCAATGTTTGTTTCCTGCCCCAGGTTGGGGAAGTTCTCACCTTGTTTTGTTCAAGTACACCATCGGCCCCTTTCTCTCTCTTCTTCTTCTGGAACTCCTGTGGTAAGGATATTGTTCCGTTTCATTGAATCACTTAGTTCTCTAAATCTCCCCTTGTGATACAGAATTTTTTTCTCTCTTTTCCTCAGCTTCCTCTTTTCCCATAATTTTGTCTTCTAATTCACCTATTCTCCCCTCTGCCTCTTCAATCCTTGCTGTGACCACCTCTATTTTATTTTGCAGCTCATTTATAGAATTTTTAAATTCATCATTACTGTTTTTTAGTTTCTTGATCTCTGCAGCAATAGATTCTCTGCTTTCTTCCATGCTTTTTTTCAAGCCCAGCAATTAATCTTATGACTATTATTCTAAATTCTTGTGCAATTATATTGTGTATATCTTTTTTGATCAATTCTTCAGCTGTCATTTCATCCTGGAATTTCTTTTGAGGAGAACTCTCCAATTTCATCATTTTGGCTAGTTTTCTGTTTTAAAAGCTTGTTAGGTGCCCCGCACCTGCGAGCACTTCTATATTAAAGAGGGGCCATGCCCTGTCCAGGGCTTGGCCCTTCCCGAGATGTTTTTGTGGAGAGTGTTACTTTCTCTCTCCTGTTGTGACCTTGGGTCCTTTATCTCACAACTCATAGTGATATTTTGGACCCTCCACTACGTGTGCTTTAACTTGTTCATTGAAGTAGCCCTGGAAAGGAAAACAAACAGACAAACAAACAAAAAGCAACCAGAAAACAAAAACACGCAAACACACAAACATACAAAATAAAAAAACTTAGAACAAAAAAACCAGAAACACCAGCTACAAGTAAACCACAGAGTTGAGGCAGTGCTGATGGAAGAGGCCTTATCCCATGCAAAGAAAGACATGAAAGGGGCAGGGAAAAGAAAGAGTAAAAATGGACCAGAGAAACTATACAGCTTAATCCAGAGAAAGAGAAAGGAGAATAAAGAAGGAGGTGGGGAAAAAAAGAAAAAGAAAATAAAGTTATCTAGACAGAAAAACTACATACTATACAGTTTAATCCAAAGAGAGAGAGAAAGGAAACTGAAGAATGAAGCGGAGAAGAATGAAGTAAGATAAAGTTGTCCAGAAAGAGGAACTATAGGGCTTAATCCAAAGAGAAAGAATGGAGAATAAAGAAGGAGGTGTGGAACATGTATCAAGAGAACGGATTAAATATGTCTCTTAAACAAACCAACAACCAGAGTAACCAGACTAGAGGAGGGAAGAGATGAGAAGGAGAAAAAGGAAGAATGTATCTATATAATTAGAATTGCCCAAGAATTAAACCAGGCAGTGTAGCAACACAGTTCTGGAGGAGGGGATGTCCACTGTGGGTTCTGCTGTCTGATCCCTGAGGCCCTATCTTGGTGGTCATGGGGAGAAAAATGGTGATACTCCCCAAAGTCTCTCCTCTGCAGACCATTCTGTTCGAGCTGTCCTCACTGTGCCATGGATACAAATGAGGCAGTCTGTCTCGCTCCCCTGACTCCTGTGCCTGGCACTTGGCTGGGATTCAAACTCTTGCTCCACAGGCCCCAGTACTGGGGAAGTGTCTCTCTGCACCACCTTATATGTGGTCCCTAGCTGGCGGGTGCAGGCAGGCTTTGTCCTGTCCCACAGCACTCCAGGGAGGAGATCGCTTTCTCCTAGTGTGAACTGGGTTCCTCACCTAGCCCCTGAGCCCGGGGCTGGCTCCCCTCCTCCCCCAGTTCGTGATCTGGGCAGCTGGCCCCACTTTGCAGCACACCCTGCAGTTGAGATTGGATCTTACTCTGACCTGGTCTGAGGTTTCTCTCTTGTCCAGATACAGTCCTAGTTTCCCCAGCCACCCTTTCTCTTCCCTTTGTCTCTCCAAAGAAGCGGATCTCACCCTCTGTTCATTTCATCTCTCCCAGTTAACAATCATGTACCTATGGCCTGTCAGGTTGTCCCGGTGGGTCCCTGGAATTGCGACTGTCTCTTTTCCTCCCGGACTCTTGGGATTCAAAGTCCTTTGGCTTCAATACTTCTTCGTTTTGGAGAAGAGGGAAGTTTAGATTTCCCTACTTCTCCACGATGTTGGCTCCTCCCCTCAGGTGTTACCACCACTTTAAATGGTTGAAAGGATGCAGCTCTGAAGCCATCAGATCCTGGCCTTTCGTTTGTTGGGAGTTTTTTGATTACTGGTTGAATTTGATTGCTATTCATCATTCTGCTCAAATTTTCTATTTCTTTCAGGTTCACTTTTGGATGTGATGTTTCTAAGAATTGATGCATTTCTTGTAGGTTGTCCGTTTGGTAGGTATATATTTTTTCATGATATTCTGTTATAATCCTTTGTATTTCTGTGATGTCTGTCATTATTTATCCTCTTTAATTTCTGCTTTTAGTTGTTGGGGGGAGGAGGATGAGTGTAGCTAAAGGTGCATCAATTTTGTTTATTCCTTGAAACTATGAGCTTCTGGTTTCTTTGAAGCCTTCCGGAATCTTTGGGGTTTATTTGTTCTTTTTCTAACTCCTTTACGTGTGTAAGTTTAGATGCTTTATTTGAGATTTTTCTTCTTGAGGGAGGTCTGGTTTGTTGTAATCGTCCCTCTTCGATCTTTCACAGCATCCCAAGAATTTTGGACCCTGGTGTTTCCTTTTTCATTTGTCTCCCTATATTTTTGGATTTGCTCTTTGATTTCTTGGTTGACCCATTCATTGCTTAGGAGCATGTTATTTATCCTGCATTTCCGGATTCTTTTCCTGTGATTGATTTGTGGTTTCCTACCATTGTGGTCAGAAAAGATGCATGAGATACATTCATCTTTTTGAATTTGTTGAAACTTGTTTTGTAGCCTAACACGTGATCTCTTCTGGAGAATGTTCCATGTGCACTTAACAAGAATGTGTATTCTGCTGTTTGGGGATGGAATGTGTGAAATATATTTATTAGATCCATCTGGTCCAATGTGTCATTCAAAGCCACTGTTTTCTTTTTGATTTTCTGATTGGATGATCTGTCCATTGTTTTAAGGTGATGTTAAAATCCTATACTAATATTATATTGCTGTGAATTTCTTCTTTTATGTCTGCTGTTAGCTTTGTTATATATTTCAGTGCTCCCATGTTGGTTGCATGAATATTCATAATTGGTATGTCTTCTTGTAGATTGTTCCCATTATCACTATGTAGAGTTCTTGCTCTTCTGATACAGTCTTTGTTTGAAAGTCTATTTTGCCAGATTGGAGTATTGCTACCCCACCTTTCTTTTCACTTCCATTTGCCTGATGAATGTGTTTCATCTTTTCACTTTTGATCTGCATGTGTCTCTAGCTCTGGAATGAGACTCTTGTGGCAGCACATAGGTGGGTCTTGCTTTTTTATCCATTAAGGCGCCCTGTGTGTTTTGATTGGAGCATTTAGTCCACTTATATTCAAAGCTGTTACTTATTTTAGTGTATTTTATTTGCTGAATAGTTAACATGCACTGTTCTGTTAGTTTCAAGCATTCTGTTAGTTTCAACAATTTTCTACATCACCAAAGCACATCATAATAAGTCCACTCCTTAATCCACATCAGTGATTCCACCCATCCCCCACCCTGCCACCTCTGGTAATCATCAGTTCTCAAGAGTTAAGAGCCTGTTTCATGGCTCATCTCTCTTTCTCTCTTTTTCCTTCAGTCATTTGTTTCTTAAATGCCACACGTGAGTGAAGTCATATGGTATTTGCCTTTCTCTGACTGATTTATTTCACGTAGAAGTATACTCTGTAGCTCCATCCGTGTGATTGCAAATGGGAATATTTCATTCTTTTTTATGGCTGGTACAATTCCATTGTGTGTGTGTGTGTGTGTGTGTGTGTGTGTGTGTGTGTGTGTGTGTATATGTGTGTGTGTGTGTGTGTGTATATATATATATATATACATACATATGCATATACACACACACATATACATACATACATATATATATATATATATACACATATGTACATATACATATATACAGTTCTTTATGTATCTATCTAGGGACACTTGTGCTCTTCCATAATTTGTCTTGTAAATATTGCTGCCTAAACATGGGGTGCATGTATCCCTGTGAAAGAGTGTTTTTGTATTTTGGGGGTAAATACTCAGTAGTGCTGTTGCTGGATCATTGGGTAGTTCCATTTTTTACCTTGTGGAGGAACCTCCATACTGTTTCCACAGTGTGGCAGCAGTTGGCATTCCTACCAACAGTGCGTGAGAGCTCCTTTTCCTGCGCAACCCATTCTACCCTTGTTTCTTCTGTTGTTAATTGTAGCCATTCTGACAGGTATGAATTGATGTCTCCTTTTAGTTTTTATTTGCATTTTCCTGCTGAGGGGAGACGTTAAGCATCTTTTCATGTGTCTTCTGGCTATCTCTGTATCTTCGTTGAAGAGAGATCTGTTCATTTCTTCTGCTAATTTTTTAATTGGATATTTTTGTGTGGGTTGATTTGCACAAATTCTTTATATATTTGGGATACTAACCCTGTTTTGGATATGTCATTTGCAAATATCTTCTCTCATTCAGTAGGTTCCCTTTTAGCTTTGCTGATTGTTTCTTTTGCTATGCAGAAGCTTTTTATTTTGATGAAGTCCCAAGAGTTTATTTTTGCTTTTATTTCCCTTGCCTCAGGGGACATACCTAGAAAAATGTTGCTATGGTTGTTACCAGAGACATTACTGCCTGTTCTCTGTTCTGGGATGTTTATGGATTCATGTCTCATGTTAGGACCTTAATCCATTTTGAATTTAGTTTTGTGTGTAGTGTAAGAAAGTGGTCCAATTTTATTCTTCTGCTTATAGCTGACCAGTTTTTCCAGCACCATTTGTTGAGGAGCCTGATTTTCCCATTGGATATTCCTTCCTGCTTTGTTGAGGATGAATTGAACATAAAACTGTAGGTTTATTTCTGAATATTTTATTCTGTCCCTCAACATATGTATTTATTTTTCTGCCAGGACCGTATTGTTTTACTGCCTCCTGCCTTGGACTAGAACTTGAAGTCTTGAATTGTGATCCCTCCAGCTTTGCTTTGGTTTTCCAAAGCTTCTTTGGTAATTTGGGATCTTTGCTGGTTCCATATATATTTAGGATTTTTGTTTTGTTGTGTGAAAAAATGCTGTTGGTACTTTGTTAGGGATTACATTAAATCTGTAGATTGCTTTGGGTAGTGTAGGCATTTCAAAAATATTGGTTCTTTCTTTTTCATTTATTTACTGAAAATTTTTTATGTTTGTTTATTTTTGAGAGAGAGAGAGAGAGAGAGAGAGAGAGAGCGAGCATGAGTGGGGGTGGGGCAGGAAGAGACAGAGGCATAGAATCCCAGGCAGGCTCCAGGCTCTGGGCTGTCAGCACATGGCCCAATGTGGGGCTCGAAGGCACAAACTGTGAGATCATGATCCGAGCGGAAGTCGGACACTTAACTGACTGAGCCAGGTAGGTGCCCCTTTTCTTAAAAAAAATTTTTTAACGTTTTATTTAGTTTCGAGAGACTGAGACAGAGCACGAATGGGGGAGGGGCAGAGAGAGAGGGAGACACAGAATCTGAAGCAGGTTCCAGGTTCTGGGCTGTCAGTACAGAGCCTGACGTGGATCTCAAACCCAGAAACATGAGATCATGAACTGAGCTGAAGTCGGATGCTTAATCAACTGAGACACCCAGGCGCCCCTGGTTCTTTCTGTGCATGAGCATGGAATACCTTTCCATTTATTTGTGTTGTCTTCAATTTCTTTCATCAGTGTTTCACAGTGGTCAGAATAAAGGTCTTGCACTTGTTTGCTTAGGTTTGTTCCTAGGTATCTTATTATTTGTGTGTGTGTGTGTGTGTGTGTGTGTGTGTGTGTGTGTGTGTGTAAATGTAATTGGTATTGTTTCCTTAATTTCCCTTTTATTGCTTTATTATTATAGAAATGCTACTGATTTCTGCACATTGTTTTTCCATCCTGTGACATTACTAAATTCAGGTTTCAGTTCTGGTAGATTTTTGGTGGAGTCTATTGGATTTTCTACATAGAGTATCACATCATGTGCACATAGTGAAACTGTACTTCTTCCTTCCCAATGTGAATGCCTTTCATTTCTTTTTGTTGGCTAAGTGCTGTGACTAAGGCTGCCAGTACCTATGTTGAATAGAAGTGGTAAGAGTGGAGATCTTTACTTTTTACTGACCTTGGAGAAAAACTCTCCGTTTTCTCCACTGAGTACGTTGTCTGCTGTGGGCTTACATAGATAGACTATATTAAGCTGAGGTATGTTCCCTCTAAGCCTTCTTTTAGAGGGCTTTTATCACTAATGGGAGTTGTACTTTGTCAAATAATGTTTCTGTGTCTGTATAGATGGTATGTATTTTATCCTTTCAATTATTACTGTGATATTGCAGGTTGATTGATTTTTGAATATGGAACTACCCTTGCATTCTGGAAGATATCCCACTTTATGCTGGTGGGCTATTTTTTCTTTTTGAATGTGTTGTTGGATTCTGTTTGCTAAATCTTGGTTGAGGACTTCTGTATCTGTGTGCATGAACTATATGGACCTTTAGTTTTTTTTTTTTGTTTTTTTTTTTTATGGTGTCTTTATCTGGTTTTGGTGTCAGGGTAATGCTGGCCTCATAGAATTAATTTGGGTATTTTCCTTCCTGTTCTGTTTTCTGGAATAGTTTGACAAGTATAGGCATCAACTTTTCTCCGGATGTTTGATAGAATGTGCTTGTGAAGTCCTCTGGTCCTGGACTGTTGTCTGTTAGCTGATTTTTGATTACTGAGTCTGTCTCCTTACTAGTAAACAATCTGTTAAAATTTTCTATTTCATCTTGCTTCAGTTTGGTAGGTTCCATGTTCTAGGAATTGATCCATATATTCAGTTTGTCCAGCTTGTTGGCATATAGTTCTTCATAATATTCTTTTACTATTGTTTGTATTTCTTTGGCGTTGGTTGTTCTTCTCTGTCATTGTTATTTATATGTGTCATTTCTGTTGTCTGATTAGTTTGGCTAGGGGTTATGAATTTTATTGATCTTTTCTTGGAAGCACCTCCTAATTTCATTTATCTTGTTCTTCTTTAGTTTTAATTTCTATATCATTTATTTCTCCTCTACTTTTAATTATTTTCTTCATTCTGCTGTTTGGGGGTTTTGTTTGTTGTCCTTTGTCTAGCATTTATTGTTATAAGGTTAAGGAGTTTACTTCAGTTTTTTTCCCCCTGAGGCAGACCTGTATTGCTATAAACTTCCCTGTTAGAACCACTTTTCCTGATTTACAAAAGTTGGGATTGTTGTGTTTTCATATTCATTTGTTTCCATGTCCTTTTGGATTTCTTCTTTGATATCTTGGTTGACTCATTGATTGTTTAGGAGCATGTTATTTAGCTTCCTTGTTTTTGTGTTTATTTCCAGATTTTTTTTTCTTGTTGTATACTTCTACTTTCATAGCATTGTGGTCTGAAAAGACACATGGTATGACTTCGATGTGTTTGATCTTGTTTTGGCTTGTTTTATGACCTAATATTTTCTCTAGTGTGGGGAATGTTCCATGTGTACCTGAAAAGAATGTGTGTTGTGCTGTTTTAGGATGGAATGTCCTAAATATATCAGTTAAGTCCATCTGGTCAACTCTATCATTCAAAGTCACCACTTCCTTGTTGATTCTATGATTGAATGATCTCTCCATTGATACCATTGGGGGTGTTAAAGTGTCCTACTATGATTGTATTACTATCAATTCCTTTACTTTTGTTTTTGACCTGTGTATTTGGATGCTCTCAGGTTGAGCGCATGTATGTTTGCAATTGTTTTATCTTTTGTTGGATTATGCTTTTTATTATTATAGTGTCCTTCTTTGTCTCTTGTTAAAGTTTTATTTTTAAATCTATTTTTTCTGATATAGGTATTGCTACTGAAGTTTTCTTTTGATACTTTAGTTCTATAATTACTCTCTTGTAAATAGAAGATAGATGGGTCCTATATTTTATTCATTCTATCACCCAGTGCCTTTTATTATTAAGAGAGAGAGCACAGGCATGGGAGGTTGGGGGGGAGTGGGAAGAGAGAGAGAGAGAGACAGAGAGACAGAGACAGAGAGAGAGAGGAGGGGAATGAGAATGGGAATGAATCTTAAGCAAGTTCCATGCTCAGTGCAGAGCTCAACATGGGGCTCAATCCCATGATCCTGGGGCCACAGCCTGAGCTGAAATCAAGAGTCAAAGTCTCAAGCGATTGAGCCATCCAGGTGCCCCTATCTGTCACCCATTGCCTTTGATTGGAACATTTATTCTCTTTCCATTGAAAGTAATTGATAGACATGTACTTGTTGTCATTTTATTACTTGATTTTGGTTGTTTCTGAATCTTTCTGATCCTTTCTTCTCTTTCCCTTTTTTATGGTTTGCTGGGTTTCTTTAGTAGCACATTTGAAATTGCTTGTCTTTATTCACTAAACATGTATTAGTGGTGTTTTGTTTGTAGTTATTATTAGGTTTGTACCTAACCACTTCTGTATATAGAAGTCTATGTTAAGTTGATAGTTGTTTAAGTTTGAGCCACTTCTTTACTCCTCTCCTCCCTGTGTTGTAGATATGTAGTATCATATTTCAAAACCTTTTATATCGCGAATACCTTGACTGATGTTTGACAAATACTCATTTTTATTGCTTTAGCGTTTCACACTTTAATACTGTCACTTTAGGTGTTTATTTTCCACTCAAAGAGTCCCCTTTAACATTTCTTGCAGGGGTGGTTTGTTGGTTGTGAACTCTCTTAGTTTTTATTTGGGAACCCCTTGATCTCTACTTCCATCTGAATGACAGTGTGCTGGATAGACTCTCTATGGCTGCAGATGTTTTCCATTCAACACCTTTATCATACCATGCTGCTTACTTACGGTTTCAAGGTTTCTTCTGAAAAACATCCAGTGATAACCTTCTGGGGTTTCCCTTGTAGGTAACTGTCATCTTTTGTTTTCCTTCTGTTAAAATTTTTCTTTATCACGACATTTTGCGTTTTAATTACTATATGACTTGGTATGGTTCTGCTTCTGTTGAATATATTGGAGGTTCTTTGTGCCTCCTGCTTCTGGATCTGTTTCCTTCCCCACATTAGGGAAGTTTTTATCTTTTGTGTCTTCAAATAAATTTTCTAGTTCTGTTTCTCAGAGTTCTGAGAATGAGAGACCGGACAGGAAAGATTTATTGAAGGTTCTCTGATGAGTCACTGGATTTGCATGTATGGATGATAGATTTGGGACGCAAATGAACAACCTAACTTTAACTTCAAAGAAGTAGAATAAACAACAATCTAAGTCCAATGTTCTCAGAAGGGAGAAAGTAATACACATGAGAGTGGAAACCAATGAAACTGAGACCATGAAATCAATAGAAAATATGAAGAAGACCAACAGTGGGTTTTCTGAAAAGTTAAACAAAATTGACAAGACTGTACATAGAGTATGCTAAGACAGAGAGAGGACCCAAATCAAAAGAATTATAAATAAAAGAGAAGACATTACATCTGATGCCACAGAAACATAAAGGAGACAAAGAGACGACTATGGCCAAATTAAATGCCAGCAAACCTACTATCTAGAAGAAATGGATAGGTTCTTAGAAACACACAACCTACCAAGACTGTATCAGGAAGAAAGAGGTTTTCACAGACCAATTAAAGGAAGACTGTATCAATACCAGAACATAACCAATGAAAGTAATTTGAATCAGTAATTGAAAATCTCCCAGTGAAGAAAAGCCCAGGACCAAATGGATTCACTGGTGAATTTGACCAAACATTTGTAGAAGAAACTAACAGCAGTCCTCTCACTGATTGAAGAGGAATGAACACCACAAAACTCATTTCATGAGAGTGTAATTACCCTGTTATGTTAGGAAGCCAGTAAAGGATACTACCTGAACAGAAAACTATAGGCCAGTATCCCCGTGATGTATATAGATGAAAATTTTCCAATAATATAAAAGAAAACCAAATTCAGCAGCACAGTAAAAGGCTCATTTACTGTGATGAAGGGTTTTTTTTCCCTGTAAAGAAAGGATGTTTCAGAAATGCAAATCAATAAATGTGACCCCTCACATAGTTGAATGAAAGAAAAATCAACCAGAAACCAGACTCTTAACTGTAAATAGCAAACTGAGGGTTACTAGAAGGGAGGTGGTGGGGGATGGGTTAAATGGGTGATGGGCTGAGGAGGGCACTAGTAGTGAGGAACACTGGGTGTTGTATGTAAGTGAATGATGACTAAATTCTATACCCGAAAGTAATATTACACTGTATGTTAACCAACTGGAATTTAAATAAAAACCTGAAAAAATAAATACTAAATAAATACATAAATTGTGTAAAAATTTAAATTAAAAATAAATAAATAAGTTTTAAAAATTAAAAAGAAAACTGATATCACCTTGTGAATAGATGCAGAAAAAAGTTCTGAGAAAATTTGGTATCCATCTGTGCTAAAAAACTCTTTAAAAATTCAGTGTAGAATGAACATATCTCAACATAAGAAAGGCCATGAATGTGAAGCCCACACCTAACATCATACTCAATATTGAAATTGTGAAAGATTTTCCTCTAATAGCAGGCACAAGACAAGGATGCCCTAGATATGTGAAGGGGATTGGGTGATGCGGGCTTCTGGTTATGGAATGAATAAATCACAGATAGAAGATATAGCGTAGGGAGCATAGTGAATGGTATTGGAATAGCAATGCATGGTGACTGATGATAGCTACACCTGTGTTAGTGTAGCAGAATGTATACACTTGTCCAGTCACTATTTTGTTCATCTGAAACTAATGTAACATAGTGTGTCAGCTATTCCCAAATAAAATGATTTTTTAAAATAGAGTAAAGGAATGAAATAAAAAGTTTAATATAAAAGAGCCTGTTAATATCTAATCAAGAAATGCAGTAAGGTTGCAAAATGGAAAGTCACCATACCGAATTCTGTAGCATTCCTACACACTGATAAAAGTATCTAAAAAGAAGAAAACAATCCTACTTACAATAACATCAAGAACAATAAAATATATAGGAATAAATTTAGCCAAGGAAGTGAAAGATCCCTCTACAGAAAACCATAAAACCTGTGTGGAAAATGGAAGAAATTCAATTTGGATGAAAGAAATGGAAGAACACACAAGTTAGTGAAAAGCCATCCCATGTCCATATTTTGGAGAAATTAATATAGATACAATGTCCATACTACCCAAAGTCATCTAGAGATTCAGTGCAATCTCTATCAAGACTCCAATGCAATTTTTATGCAATTAGAAACACATATCCTAAAATGTATTTGGAACCAGAAAAATACCCCAAGTAGCCAAAGCAAGAAAGAACAAAACAGGAGGCATCACACTTCTTGATTTCAAGCTGCATTGTAACACTAACGAAATCAGTTATGTCGCTGGCATAAGCACACACACAAGACAATGGAACAGAAATAGAGAGCCCAAACTAAACCCATGCATGCACAGTCAACTAGTATTTGACAAGGGTGTCAAGAATACACAGTGGAGAAAAGTAGTCTCTTGAATAACTGGTGCTGGGAAAATTGGATATCTACATGCATAAGAATAAAGCTTAGAACCTTATGTTACACCACTGACAAGTATGAACTTGAAATGCATTGAAGATGTAAATGAATGATAGGAAAACATTCTTCCTCATCATTTCAGCTCTTATTATGCCAGACAGAGCTGTTGAGGTGGTGAAGGGCTGGGTGGAGAGTAGTCCTGGACATAGAAGACTGTGTGTGTGGAACAGACTTTCTTTAGTAGTCTGGAATTATCCCTCTGATCCTTTAAGACTAGCCACTTCCTTCCCTACATTTGCAGACACAGCTAGTACCATGCATGCTGCCAGCAATGCACTGCTTTGTCCATTCTATTGATCTATGCGTCTGTATGTTTTTTTCTTTTTCTTTTTTACTTATTATTATTATTATTTTTGCCAGTACCATACTGTTCTGATCACTACAGCTTTGTAACATAACCTAAAGTCTGGAATTGTGATGTCTCCAGCTTTTCTTTTCTCTTCAAGTTTGTTTTGGCTGTTTGGGGTCTTTTGTCATTCCACACAAATTTGGGGATTATTTTTTCTAGTTCTGTGACAAATGTTTTGTTGATGTGATAGGAATTTCAATACATGTATAGATTGTTTTGAGGAGTGTAGGCATTTTTACAGTAGTTGTTCTTCCCATCCATGAACATGAAATGCATTTTCATTTCTTTGTGTCCTCTTCATCAGTGCTTCATGTCCTTTCATCAGTGTTTCATAGCCTTTAGAGTATAGGTCTTTCACCTCTTTGGTTAGGTTTATTCCTGGTATGTTGGGGTATTTGGTGCACCTGTCAATGGGATTGATTCCTTACTTTCTGTTAATTCATGATTTGTATATAGAGGTGCAATAGATTTATGTACATTGATTTCTGTATATTGTGACTTGTCAAATTCATATATCAATTCTAGCAATTTCTATCAGAGTCTTTCATGATTTTTATAGAGAGCATCATGTCAGTTACAAATAGCGAGAGTTCTACTTCTTCCTTGCCAATTTGGATGCCTCTTATTTCTTTTTGTTGTCTGATTGCTGTGTCTAGGACTTCCAGTACTATGTGTAGTAATAGTGGTGAGAGGGGTCATCCCTACCTTGTTCCTGACCTTAGAGGAAAAGCTTTCAGTTTTTCCCCATTGAAGATGAGATTAGCTATGGGTTTTTCATAGATGGCCTTTATTATGTGCAGGTATGTTGAGTCGCAATGTACTTTGCTGAGGGTTTTTTATCATGAATGGATGTGACATTTGTCAAATGCATCATATTACATCTGCGGAAAGCATCGTACTGTTTTTATCCTTTCTTCTATTGCTGTGGTGCATCATGTTGATTGATCTGTGAATGTGGAACCACCCTTGCAGAACAGGGATATATCCCACTTGATTATGGTAGATGATTCTGTTAATGTATTGTTGACTTTATTTTGAATGTGTTTTAATGAGAATTTCTGCATACATACTCATCAGGCTATTGGTCTGCAGTTTTATTTAAAATTTTTTTAAAATATATTTTTAGATGTTTATTCATTTACTCAGAGAGACAGAGTACATAAAGGTGAAGGAGGGCAGAGGGATGGGAGAGAGAGAAGCCTGAGCATGCTCCACACTGTCAGCACAGGGTCCAATGTGGGACTCGGACCCAGGAACCACAAGATAATGACCTAATCTGAAGTTAAGAGTTGGACAGTCAACCGACCAAGCCTCCCAGGTGCCCCTGCAGTTTTCGGTTTTAGTGGATTCTATCTGGTTTTGGTATCGGGGTAATGATAGCCTGATAGCCTGAGTTTGTAAGTTTTCCTACTTTTTTATTTTTTGTAATAATTCGAGAAGTATAGATATTACCTCTTATTTAACTGTTTAGTAGAATTCATCAGTGAAGCCAGCTGGCCTTGAACTCTTCTTGTGTTGGGGGAGATATTTTTTTTTTATTACTGATTCAATTTCTTTCTGGTTTCAGATTTTACCTATCTTCTTTTTTCAGTTTTGGTAGTTTATGTGTTTCAAGGAATTTATCCATTTTTCTCCGAGTGTCCAATTTGCTGCATATAGTTTTTTCTAATATTATCTTCTAACTGTATTTCTGTGGTGTGGACTGTTATTTCTCCTCTCTTATTTGTGATTTTATTTATTTGAGTCCTTTCACTTTTCTTTGTGAAAAGTCTGCCTAGGAGGTTTTCAAGTTGATTACTGTTTTCAAAGAACCAGCCCCTGCTTTCATTGATGCAGTATAGTGATTTTTAGTTACTATATCACTTATTTTCTGCCTTAATCTTTATTGTTTCCTTCCTTCTGCCGTCTTTAGGCTTGGATTGTTCTTTTTCTCATTCCTTTTGTTGTAAGTTTGGATTGTTTGAGATTTTTCTTGCTCTTTAAGGTAGGCTTATATTGCTATATACTTCCATCTTAGACTGCTTTTCCTGCATTCCAAAGGTTTTTACCAGTGCATTTTCATTTTCATTTGTTTCAGTGTAGTTTCTCATTGATTTCCTGGTTGACCCATTCATTTAGTAGTATGTTGTTTAACCTCCCTTTATTTGTGGCCTTTCTTCCTTCCTTTCTTTCTTTCTTTCTTTCTTTCTTTCTTTCTTTCTTTCTTTCTTTCTTTCTTTCTTTGTGGTTGACTTCAAGTTTCCTAGCTTTTTTGTCAGAAAAGATGCTTGGTCTGATCTCTGTCTTTTGGTACATGTTGAGGCCTGATTTGTGACCTAAAATGTGATCGATTCTGGAGAATGTCCCATGTGCACTTGAAAAGAATGTGTACTCTGCCATTTTAGTATGGAGTGTTCTGAATATATCTGTTAAACCCATCTGGTCCAGTGTGTCATTCAAAGCCATTGTTTTCTTGTTGATTTTCTGTTCAGAGTTTCTGTATGTTGATGTGAGTGATGGGTTAAAATCCTCTACTATCCTTACATTATTATAAATGAGTTCCTTTATGTTTGTTGTTAATTGTTTTATATATTTGGTGATGGCATGTTGGGTACATAAAAATTTACAATCCTTGGATCTTCTTGTTTGGTTGTCCCCTTTATTATGAGATAGTGTCTGTCTTCATCTCTTGTTACAGCTTTATTTATTTATTTTTTAATTTAAGCTGTAGTTGATAGATAGTGCATTATTGGTTTCGGGAGTAGAATTCAGTGATTCATCACTTACATACAACACCCAGTGCTCATCACAACAAGTGCCCTCCTTAATACCCATTCCCCACCCATCTCCCTCCATCAACCATCAAATTTTCTCTATCATTAAGAGACTCATATGGTTTGTTACCACTCTTCTCTTTTCCTGCCCCCTTCCCATGTTTTCATCTGTTTTGTTTCTTAAACTACACGAGTGAAATCATGTATTTGTCTTGCTTTGATTGACATATTTCACTTAGCATAATATATTCTAGCTCCATCCACATCATTGCAATTGGAAAGATTTCATTCTTTCTGATGGCTGAGTAATATTCCATTGTACGTATGTATTCATGTATGTATATATGTATATACATATATATGTGTGTATGTGTCTACATATATATACACATACACACAGTCACACACACACACACACACACACACACACCTCACGCCTTCTTTATACCCTCATCAATTGATGGATATTTGGGCTTTCTCCATAGTTTGGCTATTGTTGATAATGCTGGTATAAATATTGGGTGCATGCAATTTCACTGTTCGGTATTTACCCAAAGGGAACAGAAATAAAGTCTTGGTTTTAAAGTTTATTTTGCCTGATATAAGTATTGCTACTGGCTTTCTTATTGGCATGAGAAATGTTTCTTTATTCCCTCACTTTATTTTTTTAATTTAATTTTTTATTTTTTTAAAATTTACATCCAAATTAGTTAGCATATAGTGAAACAATGATTTCAGGAGTAGTTTCCTTAATGATCCTTACCCATTTAGCCCATGCCCCCTCCCAAAACCCCTCCAGCAACCCTCAATTTGTTCTCCATATTTATGAGTCTCTTCTGTTTTGTCCCCCTCCCTGTTGTTAAATTATTTTTGCTTCCCTTCCCTTATGTTCATCTGTTTTGTCTCTTAAAGTCCTCATATGAGTGCAGTAATATGATTTTTGTCTTTCTCTGACTAATTTCACTTAGCATAATACCATCCAGTTCCATCCATGTAGTTGCAAATGGCAAGATTTCATTCTTTTTGATTGCCGAGTAATACTCCATTGTGTGTGTGTGTGTGTGTGTGTGTGTGTGTGTGTGTGTGTGTACACTCACCACATCTTCTTTATCCATTCATCCATTGATGGACATTTGGGCTCTTTACATACTTTGGCTATTGTTGATAGTGTTGCTATAAACATGGGGGTGCCTGTGTCCCTTCTAAACAGCACACCTGTATTCTGTGGATAAATGCCTAGTAGTGCAACTGCTGGGTCGTAGGGTAGTTCTATTTTTAGTTTTTTGAGGAACCTCCATACTGTTTTCCAGAGTGGCTGCATCACCTTGCATTGCCACCAACAATGCAAAAGAGATCCTCTTTCTCTGCATCCTTGCCACCATCTGTTGTTGCCTGAGTTGTTAATGTTAGCCATTCTGACAGGGGTGAGGGGGCATCTCATTGTGGTTTTGATTTGTATTTCCCTGATGATGAGTGATGTTGAGCATTTTTTCATGTGTCAGTTGGCCATCTGGATATCTTCCTTGGAGAAGTATCTATTCATGTCCTTCGCCCATTTCTTCTCTGGATTATTTGTTTTTTGGGTGCTGAGTGTAATAAGTTTCTTATAGATTTTGGATACTAACCCTTTATCTGATATGTCATTTGCAAATATCTTCTCCCATTCTGTCAGTTGCCTTTTAGTTTTGCTGATTGTTTCCTTCGCTGTGCAGCTTTTTATTTGATGAGGTCCCAATAGTTCATTTTTGCTTTTGTTTCCCTTGCCTCCAGAGACTTGTTGAGTAAGAAGTTGCTGTGGGCAAGATCAGAGAGGTTTTTGCCTGCATTATCCTTGAGGATTTTGATGGCTTCCTGTCTTACATTGAGGTCTTTCATCCATTTTGAGTTTCTTTTTGTGTATGCTGTAAGAAATTGGTCGAGGTTCATTCTTCTGCATGTTGCTGTCCAGTTTTCCCAGCACCGCTTGATGAAAAGACTGTCTTTTTTCCATTGGTAATTCTTTCCTGCTTTGTCAAAGATTAGTTGCCCATTCTTTCGTGGGTCCATTTCTGGGTTCTCTATTCTGTTCCATTGATCTGAGTGTCTGTTCTTGTGCCAGTACCATAATGTCTTGATGATTACAGCTTTGTAGTATAGCTTTAAGTCTGGGATTGTGGTGCCTCCTGCTTTGGTTTTCTTTTTCAAGATTGCTTTGGCTATTCAGGGTCTTTTATGGTTCCATACAAATTTTAGGATTATTTGTTCTACCTCTGTGAAGAATGCTGGTGTGACTTTGATAGGGATTGCATTGAACATGTAGATTGCTTTGGGTAGTACCAACATTTTAACAATATTTGTTCTTCCTATTCAGGATCATCTTCCTATTCATCTTTTTCCATTTTTTTGTGTCGTCTTCAATTTCTTTCATAAGCTTTCTATAGTTTTCAGTGTGTAGATTTCCACCTCTTTGGTTAGATTTATTCCTAGGTATTTTATGTTTTTTTGTGCATCTGTAAATGGGATCGATTTCTTGATTTCTCTTTCTGTTGCTTCATTGTTGATGTATAGGAAGCAACCGATTTTTGTGCATTGATTTTATATCCTACAACTTTGCTGAATTCATGAATCAGTTATAGCAGTGTTGGTGGAATCTTTTGGGTTTTCCATATAGAGTATCATGTCATCTGTGAAGAGTGAAAGTTTAATCTCCTCTTGGCCGATTTGGTTGCCTTTTATTTCTTTGTGTTGTCTGGTTGCAGAGCCTAAGACTTCCAATACTATGTTGAATAACAGTGGTGAGAGTGGACATCCCTGTCTTGTTCCTGACCTTAGAGGAAAGGTCTCAGTTTCTCCCCATTGAGGATGATATTAGCGTTGGGTTGTTCATATGTGGCTTTTATGATCTCGAGGTATGATCCTTCTATCCCTAATTTCTTGGGGCTTTTTATCGAGAAAGGATGCTGTATTTTGTCAAATGCTTTCTCTGCATCTATTGAGAAGATCATATGGTCCTTGTCCTTTCTTTTATTGATGTGATGAATTACGTTAATTGTTTTGCGGATATTGAACCAGCCCTGCATCCCAGGTATAAATCCCACTTGCTCGTGGTGAATAATTTTTTTTAATGTACTGTTGGATCCAGTTGGCTAATATCTTGTTGAGGATTTTTGCATCCATGTTCATCAGGGAAATTGGTCTATAATTCTCCTTTTTAGTGGGGTCTCTGTCTGGTTTTGGAATCAAGGTAATTCTGGCTCCATAGAAAGAGTTTGGAAGTTTTGCTTCCATTTGTATTTTTTGGAACAGTTTCAAAAGAATAGGTGTTAACTCTCCCTTAAATGTTTGGTAGAATTTCCCTGGAAAGCCATCAGGCCCTGGACTCTTGTTTCTTGGCAGATTTTTTATTACTAATTTGATTTCCTGACTGGTTTTGTGTCCGTTCAAATTGTCTATTTCTTTCTGTTTCAGTTTTGGTAGTGTATATGTTTCTAGGAATTTGTCCATTTCTTCCACATTACCCATTTTATTGGCATATAGTTGCTCACAATATTCTCTTATTATTGTTTTTATTTCTGTTGTTTTGATTGTGATCTCTCCTCTTTCATTCTTGAGTTTATTTACTTGGGTCCTTTCCTTTTTCTTCTTGATCAAACTGGCTAGTGGTTTATCAATTTTGTTAATTCTTTCAAAGAATCAGCTTCTGGTTTCATTGATCTGTTCTACTGTTTTTGTTGTTGTTGTTGTTGTTGTTGTTTTGTTTTTGTTTTTTTTTGGTTTTGGCAGCATTAATTTCTGCTCTAATCTTTATTATTTCCTGTCTTCTGCTGGATTTGGATTTTATTTGCTACTCTTTATCCAGCTCCTTAAGGTGTAAGGTTAGGTTGTGTATCTGTGATCTTTCTTCCTTCTTTAGGATGGCCTGGATTGCTAAATACTTTCCTCTTAGGACCGCCTTTGCTGTGAACCAGAGGTTTTGGGTTTTGGTGTTATCATTTTCATTGACTTCCATGTACTTTTTAATTTCCTCTTTAACTGCTTGGTTAGCCAATTCATTCTTTAGTAGGATGTTCGTCAGTCTCCAAGTATTTGTTACCTTTCCAAATTTCTTGTGGTTGATTTTGAGTTTCATAGTGTTGTGGTCTGAAAATATGCACGGTATGATCTCCATGTTTTTGTACTTACTTAGGGCTGATTTGTGTCCCAGTATATTCTGGAGAACATTGCATGTGCACTGGAGAAGAATGTATATTCTGCTGCTTTAGGATGAAATGTTCTAAATATATCTGCTAAGTCCATCTGGTCCAGTGTGTCATTCAAAGCCATTGTTTCCTTGTTGATTTTTTGATTAGATGACCTGTCCATTGCAGTGAGTGGGGTGTTGAAGTCTATGATGGTATTACTATTGATGAGTTTCTTTATGTTTGTGATTGATTTATATATTTGGGTGCTCTCACATTTGGCACATAAATGCTTAGAATTGTTAAGTCTTCTTGGTCTATAGACCCCTTGATTATGAAATAATGCCCTTCTGCATCTCTTGATACAGTCTTTACTTTAAAGTCTAAATTGTCTGATACAAGCATAGCTACTCTGGCTTTCTTTTGTTGACCATTAGCATGATAGATGGTTCTCCATCCCCTTACTTTCAATCTGAAGGTGTCTTTAGGTCTAAATTGGGTCTCTTGTAAACAGCATATCGATGGATCTTGTTTTCTTATCCATTATGTTATCCTATGTCTTTTGATTGGAGCACTGAGTCCATTGACATTTAGAGTACTGAAAGATATGAATTTATTGCCATTATAGTGCTTGTAGAGTTGGAGTTTCTGGTGGTGTTCTCTGGTCCTTTCTAATCTTTTGTTGCTTTTGGTATCTATCTATCTGTCTATATCTATATCTATATCTATATCTATATCTATATCTATGTCTATATCTATCATCTACATATATATCTATTTATACCTATCTTCATCTTTTCTCCCCTCAGAAAGTCCCCTTAAAATTTCTTGTAGGGCTGGTTTAGTGGTCACAAACTCCTTTAATTTTTGTTTGTCTGGGAAACTTTTTATCTCTCCTATTTTGTATGACAGCCTTGCTGGATAAACAATTCTTGGCTGCATATTTTTCTGAATCATCACACTGAATATATCCTGCCACTCCTTTGTGGCCTGCCAAGTTTCTGTGGATAGGTCTGCTGCAAACCTGATCTGTCTTCCCTTGTATGTTAGGGGCTTTTTTTTTCCTTTGCTGCTTTCATGATTCTCTCCTTGCCTGAGTATTTTGTGAATTTGACTATGATATGCCTTGTTGATGGTCGGTTTTTGTTGAATCTAACGGGGGTCCTCTGTGCTTCCTGGATTTTGATGTCTGTGTCTTTCCCCAGGTAAGGAAAGTTTTCTGCTATGATTTGCTCACATAAGCCTTCTACCCCTATTTCTCTCTCTTCCTTCTCTGGGACCCCTATGATTCTGATGTTGTTCCTTTTTAATGAGTCACTGATTTCTTTAATTCTTAAATCGTGCTCTTTTGCCTTAATCTCCCTCTTTTTTTCTGCTTTGTTTTTCTCTGTAAGTTTGTCCTCTATATCACTGATTCTCTGTTCTGCCTCATCCATCCTTGCCGCCGCTGCATCCATCTGTGATTGCAGCTCAGTTACAGCATTTTAAACTTCCTTCTGGCTATTTTTTTACTTCTTTTATCTCTGCAGAAAGGGATTCTAATCTGTTTTCAACTCCACCTAGTATTCTTATTATCATGATTCTAAATTCTGGTTCAGACCTCTTGCTTGTATCTGTGTTGGTTAAATCCCTGGCTGTCGTTTCTTCATGCTCTTTCTTTTGGGGTGAATTCCTTTGTTTTGTCATTTTGAAGGGAGAAAAGGAATTAATGAAGTAAAAAAAATTGAAATTAAAAAAATAACATTAAAAAATATTAAAATTAAAAATTAAACACACACACACACAAATCAAATAGATGATACTAGATCCTAGGTATGTTTTGGTCTGTGTGTTGAATGTGTTTTGACAGATTAGAGGGAAAAAAAGGGCGGAGAGAAAAGAAAAAAAAAGGAAATCGTTTAAGAATTTGAAAAAATGAATACACTGAAGTAGACTAAAATGTGATGATGGGGGTAAAATAGAGTTTGAAAAAATATACACAAAAGTAATGAATATAATATAAAAATTAAAGGAAAATATTTTTAATAAACATTAAAAATAAATGTGATTTTTTTTGTTTTCTGTATTTAAGAAAAAAACGAAAAGGAGAAAAAGTAAAAAAAAAGGAAAAAAGAAAAAAAGAAATCATTGGAAAATTTGAAAAAGTGAATACACTGTAGTAGACTAAAATAAAATGATGGGAGTAAGATAGAATTTGAAAAAATTTACATAAAAGTAAAAAATATAGCAACAAAAATTAAATAAAAATATTTTAAAAATAAATGGAGGGGCGCCTGGGTGGCGCAGTCGGTTAAGCGTCCGACTTCAGCCAGGTCACGATCTCGCGGTCCGCGAGTTCGAGCCCCGCGTCGGGCTCTGGGCTGATGGCTCAGAGCCTGGAGCCTGTTTCCGATTCTGTGTCTCCCTCTGTCTCTGCCCCTCCCCCGTTCATGCTCTGTCTCTCTCTGTCCCAAAAATAAATAAACGTTGAAAAAAAATTTTTTAAAAAAATAAAAAATAAATGGAAAGGAAAAATGAAGTTTTTCTCTTTCTGCATTCAAGAAAAGGAAAAGAAACAAAAAAGAGGAAAAAAAAGAAAAAAAAGGAAATTGTTTGAAAATTTGAAAAGGTGATTACACTGAAGTAAACTAAAATAACATGTTGGAAGTAAGGTAGAAGTTGAAAAAATTTACACAAAAGTAAAACGTTTGGAATAAAAATTAAAGACAGATATTTTTAATCAAAATTGAAAATACAAATGAATTTTTTCTCTTTCTGTATTCGAGAAAAAGAAAAGAATTGTAAAAGAGGAAAAGGAACAAGGAAAAAAAATGAAAAAAATTGAATAGATGAACCCATTAACCGATTGAAGTAGGACTGAAATGGCCTCATTTTCCCCTAGAGGTCAGCCTATGTAGCTCTCTATAGTCCATAAATTAAGCCAGCGATGAGGCTTGTGTTCTTGAAGAGCGAAGTTGCCCCACTGGGTGGGGTTCAGTGTAACAGCTCCGCTGTCCTCTAGATGGTGCTGCTAGCTTACTGGGGTGGATGGTTGCGTGCTTGTAGGTGCGTATGCTCATGCGTGGGAGCAGTGAAGACCCACCACCCAGGTACCCAGTCTGTTCTCCCAGATCAGCAATTGTGCACTGGTCCTCTATCTTCAGCTTTCGTCCACTCCTTGCTTTTTCACTCTCCGTGTTCAGGCTCCAGGCTGTACCTCTCTCCAAGTTTTCTCTCAGATGCGGCTGTTTTCCCTGGCCCCTTACTTCCAAAGGACTGTGGCTTTGACCCGTTCCGCCCCTCTGCAGGAGGGTTTCACCAAGCAATGGCTGAATGAGCAATGGTGAATATCGGCTGCACCCAGGAATGCCCGCTGGACTCTGCTATTGCCGGTGCCCTGAGACTGTGGCCAGGCACCAGCCCACCCCAAAAAAGGATTGCGAGACAGGGTAGCCTCAGCGTTTCAGGGACCGTGGAAAATCACAACACACATCTGGCACCAGGCTTCACCTTTAACGACCTTGCCCCAGCACCGGCTAATGTGGCCGCTTTCTGGGGTCTTCTGTGACCAGGTGGCTTCAACAGTCTCTACCAAATGTCCTTCCAGCAGTGGAACTGCTTTTCCCCGTGTGACCCGAGAAACTCCTGGACCTCGCTTTGTTCCTGGGGATTCGCCTTTCCCACCAGAGCAACACCAGGTGTCAAGCTGTGGAGTTGCAGCCTTTGTGCTCTCCTTGTTTACAGTCTTAATGGAATTTAAACCCTCTCATTTTTCCTTTCTCCCTTTTTAGTTTAGTCCCTGTGGCTGTTTCGAATTTTCTACTTTCTCTCCAGCTGCTTTTGGGGAGGGGTGCTTTTCCAATATGCTCCCCCTCTCCCCAGTCTCTATCCTCTCTCCACCTGTAAAAGGGGTTCCCTAACTTTCACAGCTTCTCACTCCCCAACTTCAGCTCTCTGCACCATCTACCTGCTGAATTCTATGGTACACGTTGTGCAGATTGTTGTGTTAATCCTCCAGTCAGTTTTCTAGGTGTGTAAGATGGTTTAGTGTTGGTCTGGCTGTATTTCATGGATGCAAGACACACAAAAAGCTTCCATGTTGTCCTGCAATCTTGGCTCCTCTCTCATTCCCTCACTTTATTTTTTTATTTTTTTTTTTTTAGATTCTGGTCTGTTTATTTTTTTATTTTTTATTTTTTTATATATGAAATTTATTGTCAAATTGGTTTCCATACAACACCCAGTGCTCATCCCAAAAGGTGCCCTCCTCAGTACCCGTCACCCACCCTCTCCTCCCTCCCACCCCCCATCAACCCTTAGTTTGTTCTCAGTTCTCAACAGTCTCTTATGCTTTGGCTCTCTCCCACTCTAACCTCTTTTTTTTTTTTTTTTTGTTCCCCTCCCCCATGGGTTTCTCTTAAGTTTCTCAGGATCCACATAAGAGTGAAACCATATGGTATCTGTCTTTCTCTGTATGGCTTATTTCACTTAGCATCACACTCTCCAGTTCCATCCACGTTGCTACAAAAGGCCATATTTCATTTTTTCTCATTGCCACATAGTACTCCATTGTGTATATAAACCACAAATTCTTTATCCATTCATCAGTTGATGGACATTTAGGCTCTTTCCATAATTTGGCTATTGTTGAGAGTGCTGCTATGAACATTGGGGTACAAGTGCCCCTATGCATCAGTACTCCTGTGTCCCTTGGATAAATTCCTAGCAGTGCTATTGCTGGGTCATAGGGTAGGTCTATTTTTAATTTTCTGAGGAACCTCCACACTGCTTTCCAGAGCGGCTGCACCAATTTGCATTCCCACCAACAGTGCAAGAGGGTTCCCGTTTCTCCACATCCTCTCCAGCATCTATAGTCTCCTGATTTGTTCATTTTGGCCACTCTGACTGGCGTGAGGTGATATCTGAGTGTGGTTTTGATTTGTATTTCCCTGATAAGGAGCGACGCTGAACATCTTTTCATGTGCCTGTTGGCCATCCGGATGTCTTCTTTAGAGAAGTGTCTATTCATGTTTTCTGCCCATTTCTTCACTGGGTTATTTGCTTTTCGGGTGTGGAGTTTGGTGAGCTCTTTATAGATTTTGGATACTAGCCCTTTGTCCGATATGTCATTTGCAAATATCTTTTCCCATTCCGTTGGTTGCCTTTTAGTTTTGTTGGTTGTTTCCTTTGCTGTGCAGAAGCTTTTGATCTTCATAAGGTCCCAGTAATTCACTTTTGCTTTTAATTCCCTTGCCTTTGGGGATGTGTCGAGTAAGAGATTGCTACGGCTGAGGTCAGAGAGGTCTTTTCCTGCTTTCTCCTCTAAGGTTTTGATGGTTTCCTGTCTCACATTCAGGTCCTTTATCCATTTTGAGTTTATTTTTGTGAATGGTGTGAGAAAGTGGTCTAGTTTCAACCTTCTGCATGTTGCTGTCCAGTTCTCCCAGCACCATTTGTTAAAGAGACTGTCTTTTTTCCATTGGATGTTCTTTCCTGCTTTGTCAAAGATGAGTTGGCCATACGTTTGTGGGTCTAGTTCTGGGGTTTCTATTCTATTCCATTGGTCTATGTGTCTGTTTTTGTGCCATGTACTTTTTTTTTAAAGTGTATTTTTTCTGATACAAGTATTGCTACTCCAGCTTTTGTTTTTTCATCCATTCTTACACCCTACATATCTAGATTGGAGCATTAATTGCATTTACCTTCAAAGAAATGATTGATGTGTATGTATTGCCATTTTATTACCTGTTTTCTTGTGGTTTCTAATGATTTTCTCCGATCCTTTGTTGTCTGTCTTTCATGTTTTGCTTATTTTCTTTAGAGATATTTTTGATTTCTTTATCTTTTCTTAGCATATTTATGGCTAGTTTTAGTATATGGTTACTGTTAGGTGTTTATATAACCTCTTCTGCATTTAGCAGTTTGTATTAAGTTGATGGTCATTTACCTTGGAACCCATTATTATCTCCTCCCTAGGTTTTTGGTAGATGTTATTATATTTCAAATCCATATCTGTGAGTTCCTTAACAGATTTTTTACAGAAATACTCATTTTTTAACTTGATTTGTGTCTTCTACCTCTATACTGTCACTTTTAGTCTCTCCTTTCCACTCAAAGAGTCCCTTTTAATATATCTTGCAGGACTGGTTTAGTGGTACAAACACCTTCAGTTTTTGTTTGGGAAAGTCTGTGTCTCCTTCCATTCTGAATGGTAGCCTTTCTGTGTAGAGTATTCTTGGCTGCTGATTTTTCCATTCAGCACTTTGAATATGTGATGTTACTCATTTCTGGCTTGCCAAGTTTCTGTTCAGAAATCTGGTAGCTAGCCTTATGGGTCTTCCCTTCTAAGTTAAGGTCTCTTTTGTCTTGCTGCTTTTAAGAGTTTTTCTTTATTGTCACTGTAATTTGCAAGTTTGCTTATAATATGTCTGGGTGTTGGCCTGATTTTGTTGATTTTGATGGGAGTTCTCTAGTCTCCTAGATGTGGATGTTTGTTTCCCTCCCCCCATAGGGAAGTTTTCAGCTATTATTTTCTCAAATAAGTTTTCTGCCCCTTTTCTCTTTATTCTGGGAATCCTACAATATGAATATTATTATGTTTGCTGTAGTCACTGAGTTCCCTTAGTCTCGTCTCACGTTGCAGAATTCTGTTGTCTCTCTTTGGTTCAGTGTGATTAATTTCCATTACTCAGTGTTCGAGGTCACTGGTTTGTTCCTCTGCTTCTTCTATCCCTCTGTTCATTCCAGAAAGCATGTTTCTCCTTTATTGTGTCCTCAATGTGTACTGTGTTATTTCTTATCTCCCTGTTCTACTCATTTCGCAAATCCATTGAGTATCCTTATGATCATTGCCTTAAATTCTGTATCAGGTATATTACTTATATCTCTGTGGCTTAGATCTCTGGCTGTGGGCTTTGACTAGGTCATTCATTGTGGATAAACATCTCTGTGTGTCCATTTTGTCTGTCTCTCTGGCTCTATTTCTCTGTGTTAAAAAGTCAGCTGTGCCTTCTGCTCTTGAAACTAATGCCTTATGAAGAATAGGTCCTGGAGACCTCAGCAGTGCACGTCTCCATTTATAGGACCTGGACCTCCAGGAGGATATCGTATGGGTATTGCTCGCTCCCTGATGTTGTGTCTGGTTTACCTTTCCTTTCAGTGCAGATGTCTGCACTGATTGTGTGCCTGTTGTGGGCTGTGCTTTCTCTCAGTCGTGTTAGTGGGACCCAGGCAGGCCAGCTGTGGGGTGGTATGCCCGCTGGGTAAGGTGGGTTCAGGGCAGGAGTATTAGCAAAATTTCACAGGACTACTAGTCCTATGCCAGATTTCCCAATGTCCTTTGGTGGCTGGGTACTGTGGACCAGCAGTGGAAGCTAGGGGCTTCAGGATATCCACAGACCTTGTCTGTGCCTGGGGACAAGTGGCTGGGTGAGACAGATGAGGGTGCCTGGATATGCACAGCTGGATGAGGTTCAGATGTGCACAGCATGCTGTAGCATCTTGTCGAACAGGGTGCTCTTGTGGTTTTAAGAATGTTTGCACTGAGACCAGCAGGCTTGGTGTGGTGAGTCCCCCAGTGAGCCCTTGGGACTGGCACACTTCTAACAGGTTAGGTAGCAAGTGTCTGTGCAGCCTCACCCTCTGGTGGGTGCTTCTATGCTTATTCTGGGAGGCTGGGGGAGAAGAATGGTGACTGTGAGCTCCCTCATTGTTGGAGAAGTCCTCCAAATACTCAGGAATCAGCATGAATATATCTGTCTCCTGTTGACTCGGCATTGTGTAAAATGCCATGTTTACGTTCCCTCTCTACACAGGCAAAGACCTGGCTATCACTCATCCTCCTGGATCACCCAGTGCTGGGTCAGCTGACCTCCAATGCTCCAGGATGTAAACTCAAGGGAATTCAGCCCCTCTGGTTTTAATGCCAAATGTTATGGAGATTAGTCTTCCCTGTGTCAGCTCCCTGGTGTGAGGGCTCACTTTCTCTGCCCCTTCTGCAGACAGCCAGCCTCCACCTTTCTGGCCCTCCTAGGCTTTCTGATGCAGCTTCTCTCTATTTAGGTGTGGAGTTTGTTCTGCCAGTCTTTGGATCACTCTCTGGTTCATGGACTTGAATGTGGATGATATGTAGTTGAAAACATGGGACAGGGTGAGCTCAGGGTCCTCATACTTTGTTATTATTAATTTTTTAAATGTCTTATCATTTTGGAGTTTTGAGACATGGACAGACAGACTCATATCACACATGCACTTCAGGATTAGAAAGGAACTTTCCCACATTTGCTTCTAGTATTTTATGTTTTGAAACTCTCTTTATTGAGGTATAATTTACATATGACAAATAGCCTCAAGTTAAAGGGTATAATTTGATGAGACATGAGGACACAGGACCATGGGTACAGCACCATGAAATCATATGGTTTCTCCCTAAACCTTCCATCATGATCCATTTGTGTCTAACGCCAATGTTGCTTTTGAAGTAAGGTCTACTTTTTTTTCACGTTTTCAGATATTGTCCAGGTGTCTGAAAGCCTGCATTGGGGTACCTCCTTTTCCAATAG
The DNA here is from genome assembly GCF_028749965.1 of Puma concolor. NCBI lineage: Eukaryota > Metazoa > Chordata > Mammalia > Carnivora > Felidae > Puma > Puma concolor. The sequence continues at coordinate 116,796,262 of NC_141676.1, forward strand.
TCTATATTTCCATAAGTATTGCATTCGGTCTACCTTTGGACTTTTTCTTTTCTTGTATCTCTCTGTATATTCACATACTTTTGTTGCACTACTTTAATGATGAGGCCTTCATCATTGCTTTAATTTTCACTAAATGGTATGAAGTTCCACTCATGACAGAAAGCACAGGCTTCCTGTGTTAGGTATTCAAGAGCAAGGCAGATATCCTGAGCACTTGAGCTGAGAATGTCACTCTGTCTTTTTGCCAGCCCTCTTCCCTTCCCTGCAAGACAAGAATCTCATTTGGTTCACACAGAAATGTGGGTGAAGTCAGTAGAAAACATTCCCTTCTCTCCTCTTCCTTTTATCTCTCAAACTCCTCTTTGCTACCCTCTGCCTTTCCCTTTCTCTGACTCAATCCCCCAAGGCACCTGCTCCACTCCAGCCATGATCAGGGTGTCCTCCAGCTGCTGGCCTCTGCCCTGTCCATCCCTCAGTGAGAAATCCGGAGTAGGATTATGCAGTTCACAAGGCTGATCAAGAAATCTGTGATCCTCAGAGCCCTCCTGCACAAGGTTGCTGTCTGTGGAAACCTGCCATCTTGGGTGAGGATCTGACTCCACGTGTGGCCTCCTCACCCATCTCCCAGTCACTGCTCATCCCTGATCCTTACCCACGGTTAGAAATCAGCCATATGCTAGGGTCAGGTACCTGTCTCTCTGACCCCAAGGCACCAGGAGTCAGTGAATATTTCTAAAATAAATGAGCAGGTATTCTCTCAGAGCGCAAGAACCCCATGCATCTAGAGATAGGAAGTTACCACCACCCCCAAAAAGCTCTCCCCTGCACAAAGGGTTATCTTGCTACTATCCTCCATCACCACAATTTCTGCTCATTTGTTACCTGTGTGTACAGGAACCACACTGTGTGCATTCAGTGGGGAGTGAGAGTAGGTCCTCCTAGAGCAGACACTGAAACAGACATAATGGTGAAAGGTGTATTAAGGGATAATAAGATAAACAAAGTGGAGGGAGCAGGGTGGTCAGGGAAAGCTTGCAGGTAGATCTGACACATTTTAAGATATATAATCACCATACTCTGTCATCTCACACAGTCCTCTTCAAATTTCAAAATAGTTGTCGTATAAGGCAGTGAGATTTATGAGATTTGGGGTTATTTCCCTATGGTCTTATGTTTTCCTACATGCATTCTGTCTTCTGTAGTTTATCTGTGGCCTGAGATGAACACTTGAGTGTGTGGCTGCATCTGCGAGTCTTTATGTAATGGAATAAGATTGTCTTCAGATCTCAGATATAGATCTCTGATATCACATTCTCATAATTATCGTTTCTTTGTTTGTCTGGTATGGCCTGAATTTTAATAGAAAAAGCGTGTCCTTGTCTTATTGTTTAAAATGGCAATTCCCAATCACTGGGCTGAGGTGTTAACAGTCTTAGTTTAATGAACTTCCGTGGCCATCTTTTTTTGATGATCATTTGTGCGGAGATATCTTAATTGAAACTGTGAGAAGGGTGAGTGGACACTTCCCAGACATTTTGCAGATGCATTCTGTATTCAATGTATTCTTTTTGTTATGTCCTTAGAAACAAATATTACCCCTGTTTCACAGATAACACCTTAGGCTCTGTGTAGGTCCCACTGAGAATTGGTATTTGGGCTGAGAGAGCAGGAACACAGGCAAAGCCTCGGGATATTGTGAGAGAAGTTTGAGGAGATAGATGCAAAGCTGTAGTCAGGGTGATGACAGGGGTCCGACAGGGGTGGCATCTGGCCAGCCCTGAATTGTAGGTTGACTGAGGCTGAAGGCCAATGCAGGCACTCAGCTGATCTAGACCCTGTCTTCACTTTTCGTCTCACTGAGGGATATGAACATAGGCAGACAAACATTTCTCTAAGACCAAGTTAAATAACCTATATATCCAGGGCATATTTTCACCCATAAATATCCAGAACCTTCAGAAAATGCAGGGAGACAACCGCTTCTTTAGATGGTTACCTAGGTGCACTTTGACAAAAATGACATTTCGGAGATGAACCCTGCATCGTGCAATTAGAGTGATCCCGCATAGCAGCTATGTGTGGACCTCATGCTCTCTGCTCAGGCTGTGGTCAGGAATGGCCTCCAACTGCATCTCACTGACCCCAGCACCCTCCCCTCTGCACCTCCTCAAATTATGCTTTTGTCCTCAACTTCCCTTCTATTCCTGTGTGATTCAAGTTTCCCTCCTCCTTCACTGGTGTTTCCATTATGGTGACTACAAGGTCTGTGTCATATAATGCATGTGCCCCATTTCACACAGGACATCTGAGGGACCTATACTTAGGGGTGCATCTTATCTTTCACAGAACTCAAAAAATTGTATCTGTAAAATATGCAACTGTACTCCCAATACATCTGCCTTTGTGTAAAAATCCTCTTTCTTTTTGACAAGAGAAATGTACAGCTGACCTCATTACAGGTAACTGACACAGACCATTGTACATATGTCCTGAGAAACTTGAGATATGTTACACTGTCCTCAGGCAGGTTTGCATTGAATTTCCAAGTCCTCACAAGCATCTCTACATCATTCCCTCCAAGTTTTTCACGAAGAAGATGAATATGCTTTACAAGTTCTCATCCAGTTCAGGTCATCTTACCAAATGAAAGAGGTGGAGGAGAGGTGGCTAATAGCCCATGACTAGTGTAAAAGGACTGTCCATGGGGTATGACTTGCAAGGTGGTCGTGGGAAAGGACCAGGCTCTCTTCTATACTTAATGACCCACAGAACATAAAGGTATAAGGCTTCCGAGACTGTGTCATCCCCCTCTTTCCAAATAGTAGGATTAGGATTGTTATTTTTTTTTAGTAGAGCATATAGGGGCTGAGCTTTAAGAGAGAAGTTTGGAATTCAGTTTTGAGACTAGACAGCCTGTCCAAGAAAGCCTTGTAATTGGCTCTTAGTTTAGGTTGTGAGAGGTTGTGGATGCCTTGAGTCTGCCTGGATCTAGATGTGGGCCTTGTTCTGAGAACAGGTGAGCTAAATATCTAACCTGAGTTTGAGCAAACTGCAGTTTTCTTTGGAGACTTTATGGGCCTTTTATTTATTTTTTTTTTAAATTTTTTTTCAACGTTTTATTTATTTTTTTGGGGACAGAGAGAGACAGAGCATGAATGGGGGAGGGGCAGAGAGAGAGGGAGACACAGAATCGGAAACAGGTTCCAGGCTCTGAGCCATCGGCCCAGAGCCTGACGCGGGGCTCGAACTCACGGACCGCGAGATCGTGACCTGGCTGAAGTCGGACGCTTAACCGACTGCGCCACCCAGGCGCCCCTTTATGGGCCTTTTAAAACCAAAAGTTTTCCCAGGGGGGTGCTGTCTTCGTGTGAAGAGGCATGATCAGGGGAGAAAAGAAGCAAATCATCTAGACATTGTAACAAAGTAGAGGCTCCAGAACACTTTCCATCATACAAATAAGCCTTTAAGGTTTGTGGGAAACATGGAGCACTCTGTGAAACCCAGGGAGGTTGCAGTCCAGATGTATGGTCATTCCCTGCATGTGAAGGTAAAAAGATACTGGCTATCCTTATCAACTGGAATGCTAAAAACTACACCACATAGGTCAAGTACAGTGAAAACTTTGCTTTCAGGTGGAGTGGATGTTGGTAGAGTGTGAGGTTTGGAAGGAAGGGGATGTCGAGGGATTATAGTGCTATTTATTGCTCGGAGGTCCTGGACAAAATACTCTCCTCAGCATTGGGTTTTCTCACAGGTATGAGAGAGGTGTTATACGGACTACTGCAGAGGATCATGAGACCATGAGGCTTGTAACATTGTATTATGATGTTGATGCCTTGAAGGCCTTCTTAATTTATAGGATATTGATTAATCCTAGGGAGAAGTTTGGCAGGATCGATCTGAATCTTGACGGGAGGTACACTGTGGATTCTGCCAATATCAGTTGAAGATTTTGCCCATAGAGGATGGTAGCTGATCCAATAGGAATAAATGATCAGTACTTCCAGACTCACCTGTAGTACCGGCACAGACACGGCACAGAAAAGGTGCCAAAGGATCATTTGTTTCCCCTTTTTGCTATTTTGGTTACTGTTGTCAAATTATAAGTCTTGGATCTCAAGTTCAGAGTATCTCCACAATATTTTAGAAAATCCTTCAAAGGATCCTCTTGGAGGATAGAGATTCCTGGTCTCCTGAGGGAGGCATTCAGTCAGTACTATCTTAAAGTTAGATCTATATTGTAAATGAGAGGGCAAATGGTCAAAATTTCCTCATGTAAGAGTTGTAAGTTAGGTGCCAACCTTCTCGACCTTAAAGGCGTCGAGAAAAGCAAGTTCTTGCAGACTTGCTCTCAGAGAGTTCTTCTTAGGAAAAGCCACCTGTTAGACCCTCATACCCTCGTTATCCAGGATTGTCAGAGATGAAAAATCTTCTCCTCGAGAGGAAGACACATGCAATGTATCTATTGACTAAAATGCTTCATGGTGAATTTGGTCCCATGAAGGTTCCATTTTTGTTGCAAGATTCTAAGCAAATAAAAGGGCCTGAGCAAAGTTGCAGACAACCCTGAGCAATATATACAAGTGTTCCAAAAGCCAACCCAGGGTGCTGGGGAACGAAAAAGACACACGCCATCCCTAACAAAGGGGACTTTAACACCCGTTTACTGTTTTTCCTAATACCTTCCGGTTACTGTAACTGTATGTGGGGGCTTCTTTCTCATTTATTTCCTGGCTCAATGATTATGGTGATTAGAGCCAACTATCTCTAGTTGGTCTACCTCAGAATGGAGGGTTTCAGGAATGTTCCCAAGCTGCTGCCAAAACTCCTTTTAATCAGTGGAAGTTCTCTGTCTTCTCTAGCCCGACATGGACTGCCTAATTCCACTTGTTGGTGGAAAAAAACCTGGCGTCTGCTCATCTGTTCAAGTTGACAGACTTTAGGACCAGGAGACCTCTCTCTCTGCCCTGTAGGCTTTTATCTGCCTTGGGCTTTTAGGCAGAATCTTGCCCCTTCTGTCTTCCGCCCTTCCTCCTGTTTCTGCACCACCTTGGGTGAGACCTGCATAACTGGCTCCTATACCATTCTCAATGCCTCAGGCACCATTGGTTTCCCCTCCCACCCTCTAATGTCAGGGAGTGAAGAGCGTTCCGTTGGACCACCCACTTCATATCTCCCCACCAGTGTCCCAGGTAAAAACTGGCAATAGGGAAAAAATTGAGCTTCTTTTAAGTGGATGCAAGAGAAACTTAATTAGGTATGTAAAGGAGTTTAAGTTTGTTGGCTTATAAAAAGTAGAGTTATCAACATTAAATACAAAATTTTATTCTATCTAGGTTTACTAAAGGTCAAGTAAGCTCATGTTGTCTGCGTTGCAATTTGATAGCCAAAAGGTAACTTAAAATGATGATTAATTCTTTCTCAAAGTTTTCATGGGTAATTGTGAAGATAGCTTTCAAAGTCTTTGGTAACCTGAAAAGTATAAGTTTTGCTAGGATGATAAATTGAAATTGAATTCATTGAATATCTAGGTCTTTTCCAAATGAGATAAAGTGCTAGAGCTCTGATTGCTAAACATAGGTTTGTGCTTTTTACTTCTTACTGCACAGAAACAAAGCATATTTGGGTCTTTCAGAAAACATGCTTTTGCTTAATTGATAAATTTGCCATCTGCATAATTCTGCTGTAACAGTTTACAATTGATTACTACTTAGTTTTCACTGGAGACTAAGGTTTCTACGAGTTAAAATTCTCCTTAATATAATTAAGACGGATACAAATAAGAAATTTATTATGTAGAAAAGTAGGATATATATAAGAAAGATATAAGGAATGGGAATAGATTTTTGTTGAAGATAAAAGAAAGTAATTTTGTCCCAAATGAGACTGGTTGTTTGGAGAAAAGGGGCTTAGGTCACAATCTGAAAGCAAAAGAAAGTTGTAGAAGGTTTGCAAGGGTAAATCTTTGGAAATAAATTTTATATGTGTTCAGGGTGGACTAAGGTTCAAATAAATGGATTTTAAAAGTACAGTGGTGGGGCGCCTGGGTGGCGCAGTTGGTTAAGCGTCCGACTTCAACCAGGTCACGATCTCACGGTCCGTGAGTTCGAGCCCTGCGTCGGGCTCTGGGCTGATGGCTCAGAGCCTGGAGCCTGTTTCCGATTCTGTGTCTCCCTCTCTCTCTCTGCCCCTCGCCCGTTCATGCTCTGTCTCTCTCTGTCCCAAAAATAAATAAACGTTGAAAAAAAAAAATTAAAAAAAAAAAAAAGTACAGTGGTAAAAGATTAAAATTCTGCCCTAGTCTCTGTCAAAAAAAAAGCAAAGGTTTCTTGGATTGTTGGTATGCTTTTGAGAAAAAAAAAGGGTAAGCAAAGCCCCCCCCCCATTTTGTCTGCCCAAAAAGATGGAAGAAATGTGATTTTAACAAAAAGGGCAGGACAGCATGCTCTTTTGATTTGTTTTACTCTAGCCTTGGTTGAAATTTCCCCTCCTTTGATCCAAATCCTGGGGAGATGGTGACAGTGTCCTCGCTGCCAGACTCCAAATGCTCCACATTTGGGTTGTTTCTGTTTAGATAGGAATGGATGCCTGTGCCATTTAAGGGATAGATCACTATAATATAGAAAGAGCTTGTACTAGAATATATAGGAGCCATTTTGCTACACTTAGCCTAATGTCTGCCAATTTATAACAACCTAGATACTCTAAATGGTGGAACATATTGCTCTAGGCACTGCTGAAAAAGGCAAGGAAATAAACCTGTACTTTGGCCCTTTTAGCCCTCTTGGCAGCCGATTTTGTCCTAAAAAAATGGTTTTTGCAAGCCTTTTCAAATATATTTGTAAAGTCGATTACTGTTGGGCCAAAATAAAATTAGTGCATCCTTCAACATCCAGAGAAGTCTTGCTTGGTCGTAGTCGACACCCCCAAAGTCCTGCACGTGGAAAACAGAGGGATAGGAGAAATCAGGGAAGACAAGGTCAATTCTGGGAGGTAGGGTCAAGCCTGGATAAGAGTGACTGCTCCCAGCATCTCATGAGACTGAGAAAGCTTTTGGCTGCCAATCGAATAGCCAGACAAAATGTAGGGCTAGGAGATGAGGCTTCTTCTCCTGTCCCACTATCAGGGTCAGAACATGAAGCTTCTCCTGGCCAGCTATGGAAAATTAAGATAAGGGATGCCTCTTCCTCCTTTTCCTATAGATGGGCATTTCCCCAACCAAGGCCAATACTCCTGTGGGATGCATTCTGAAAAATTGGGATGGTTTTGATCCATAAATTCTAAAAGAAAAAGATAAAGACAACTCATTAATTATCATGGGGTTGGAGGCCCTATAGGGAACTTCCAGTTTCCTACTGGGCCCAGGTAATTACATCCCAAGATCCTACCTGGGACTATGACCATCCATTAAGAAATGGTATTGCCACTACTTCCAAGCTTGTGCTTTAGAGACATTGATGAAGTCGAAGGTTAAGCCCTTAAATTATGTTAAATTAAGCACTATTTTACAAACACAAAATGGGAGCCTAATGGCCTTCCTAGAGAGGTTGAGGGAGGCTCTCTTTAAATATATGGCTATCTCCCCTGACACCCCTGAGGCTGAGATGATTTTAAACGACAAATTTGTCACTCAATTGCCCCCAGATATTCAGAGAAAGCTGCAAAACTTAGTTATTGACCTGGAAGGGATACTGGAGGTGGTCTTATGAGCTGCCAATTGGGGACATTACAACTGAGATAAAAACAAATCAAAACAAAACAACAGGAAAGGAGACTTAAGGAAAAGCTGGGGCCTTAGTCATGGCCTTACACACTATGTCAGACAGAGGAAAATGGTCAGCAGAGGCAGGGCCTGAGGTGTGGCCTGAGCACAAGGTGGTTGCCTCCTGTCTAGACAGAGAAGGTGGGGGAAGGGAAGAAGAGGACTCAGAAGCCACGTTTTGTGTTTTTAATCTATGCTTGTGTCATTTAGTTTGTAAATTGTATTTGGAGAGATGTAATTTTTGATTCTTGATAGTGTTTGGAAGCTTCAAAATAAATACCTATTGAAATAGGCATCTCATTCAGTTTTGTCAGTTTTAGGACCATAGTTGTTCAATTTAGCTTTGAGAAAATTAAATTTGATATAACTGAAAGTTCCCCATCTTGGCCATTGAAGTTCTAAATTACTTCTGGTTAAGTCAATCTATTCATTTATAAATGTGCATATGGAGAGGGACCATAGTTTTTAAACATAAAACCATCCAGAGTCCCAGTAGGCAGGATGCCCTCAAAGCATTTTGATGTGTGGGATCCCATTTCTTAGAAAATTTTCAGGGATTCCCTATTTCCAGAAGGAATCAGACCCAAGCCTGGCACAGTTCCAGAGAGAACAGTCGAGCCCCAAACAGATCACAGACTGAAAGATAACACATTTCTAACTGGCAGAGTTCCAATGGGAACAGTCCAGTTGCAAAGGGGAATAGGAACAACGGCCTCACAATTCCGACTGGCACAGTTCCAACTGGAAAGGTCTGATTGTGAAAAGGACTCAGACTGAGGGCTAGCCCAGTTCAATTAGGTGCAGTCTGATTCAAAACTGGAATTAGACCAAAAGCTAGCACAGTGCCTTTAGACTGAAGACCAAACGAGTACCCTCTGAGATGATTAAAAAAAAAAAAAAGATCATATATAGATCCCAATTAAATCCTGGAGAACTGAGACATGAGATATGGAGCTTGAAATCCAGGATAAAACTTGTCCTTAAAACCCCAGGGTAGGCATGAAAGCAACTCAAAAAGTTCCATGGGTACTGCACCTGTTTGCTAGCCAGCTATGGAGCAGTTGGGGTCTTCTCTGGAGCCCACTTCTGATCACCAAGAATTGTCAACCTTAAAAATAGAAACCACCAGTTATTTTACCAGAAGAAGATGTTTTTATTGAGGAATGAAAGAGAATTGTAATCTGGGACATACAAGCTGTGGCAAAACCATAAGCAAGTACAGGAAACAAAGGAGAGGAATGCTTTTTTAAGGAGAAAGGGGGTAAGTAGGGAACGATGATGAAAAGTCCATTGGAGTAAAATGGGGGTTTGAAATGTGGTGGCTTCTCATTGTCTGAGCTGTTGCAGAGATGGTGGTGGTGAGGAAAGAGTTTCTCCCCTGTGGCTGGAGAAGTAGATTAGTATCCACATGCAAGGTCAAGTCTTTCTCTTCCTGTTGTGTCTACAATTAATTTTCTATGGTAGGGTGGGAGAGCTGCCCCTACCAAAACATCCTGTATCCATTTTGTCAGGTTTCCCATTACTAATTTTCACAAGTTCATACATGTTTTTGATGAAATGTGAAAAAATGTTTTGAAGGTTTGGGTTTGAGAGAGTGAACGGCTAAGAAAGAATTCTTGAGATGCCTTTTGTGCAAAAAAATTTTTTTTTTTATAGCACAGGGACAGAACCTGTGGGCAGAAAGAGCTGCACTGGGATTTTTTTTTTTATTTTATTTTAAGGAGAGTGAGCACAAGTTGTGGAAAGTGGGCAGAGGCAGAGTGAGAGGGGAGAGAGGGGGAGAGAGAGAACCTCAAGGAGACTCCATGCTCAGCCTCAAGCCTGATTGAGCTCTTCCTAATCTGGAAGAGCAAACATTAGAGAACAAATAATGTTTCAAACAAAAGTCATAAAAATCGTATTTTTTCAGTTCGTTTAGTGTCATGTTGCTAATCTTTTGTTCAGTTTGAATGTAGCTTTTTAGTTCTAGAAATTCTTGCCCATTTCACTTTTATGATTTTGAAGATATCAAAAACCATATTTGTTTTTTAAAAAAGTTCTTTTTATGAATCTCCTTGAAGATGAAACTCCTTTTGCAAATTACAAATGACTGTAATGCACTTGACAAGAAAATTCAATTATTTCTGTGACACAGAACACTTCAAATTTCAGAATACCAAGTGATGACCTTATTATCAAAGCATATGAAAACTTCTGGAATTTCATATATATATTTGAACACTTACAGCATTTACCCAAGCAATGCAACCTAAGGTTTATCATTATTTGTTTGAGAGTTCTTTCCAAGTAATTTAACATACCAAATAAAAAAGCCTAATTAGTCAAAAGGACTTCATTTACAATTCACATCTTGGGGAAGTTTGTTAAAACCCTCAGAGAATTTTACATTTATTTATTTTTGAGAGAGACAGAGCACAAGCGGGGGAGGGGAAGGGAAAGAAGGAGACAGAGAATCCAAAGCAGGCTCCAGGCTCTGAGCTGTCAGCACAGAGCCTGATGTGCGGCCCAAACTCACAAATCGTGAGATCATGAACTGAGGTAAAGGTGGATGCTTAACTGAATGAGCCACTCAGGCAACCCAACCCTCAGAAAGTTTTAAAGTACATGTCTAAATAGGATTATGGTTTAATATAAAACTTAAAACTTAATTATTTATTTAATGAAGGTGGCAATAGATTTTGAAGGCAAATATGTAGGGTTATTTATATAGTTGTGAGTAAAACTTAGCTCCTTTCATATTGAGAAATTTTAACCATTTTTAAGCAACCAAAGACCTGGTAACGACAAAACATAGAAACTTTGGTTATCTAGGGAGACAAAAGAGAAGAAAAAACAACTTTGTTTACATTTTTTTTCATCAAGAGCCAACCAAAAATCCAAGCAACCTTTGTCTTTTTTAACAGAGAGAAAAGCAGAATTTTAATCTTATACCAGTGTACTTGTTAAAATCCATTTATTTCAACCTTGTCCCAACAGCATATAAAATACCTTTCCAAAGATTTCCCTTCATAAAACTTTTACAACCTTTTTTTTTTAAAAAAAATTCAGAGTTGTTTTCCTTATTTCCATCAAACCTAATTACATTTAGCAGAAGAATTTTAACTCTGAAAACTTAGTCTCCAGTGAAAACTAAGTAGTGACCATTTGTGAACTGTTACATCATAATTTTTCTAGATCTGAAATTTTATTTTATTTTTTTAATTTTTTTTAACGTTTTTTATTTATTTTTGGGACAGAGAGAGACAGAGCATGAACGGGGGAGGGGCAGAGAGAGAGGGAGACACAGAATCGGAAACAGGCTCCAGGCTCCGAGCCATCAGCCCAGAGCCCGATGCGGGGCTCGAACTCACGGACCGCGAGATCGTGACCTGGCTGAAGTCGGACGCTTAACCGACTGCGCCACCCAGGCGCCCCTAGATCTGAAATTTTAAAACAGAGGTTTTCCATAGTAGAAACTTTCATTAAAGCACAAAGCATATTTACCAACAAACCCAAGTATCCTCAGGTTCTGTGCAATAAGAAGCTGAAAGCACAAAACTACGTTCAGTAAACATTGCTTTCGTATTTTATCTCATTTGGAAAATGCTTAGATACCAATTGAGTTCAACCCAATTTATCATTTAACTTAGCAAAACTTCAGCGTTTCAGGTTACCAAACCTCTTGATAGCTATCTTAACAATTACTCATTAGGGGCGCCTGGGTGGCTCAGTCGGCTGAGCGTCCGACTTTGGCTCAGGTCACGATCTCGCGGTCCGTGAGTTCGAGCCCCACCTGGGGCTCTGTGCTGACTGCTCAGAGCCTGGAGCCTGTTTCAGATTCTGTGTCTCCCTCTTTCTCTGACCCTCCCCTGTTCATGCTCTGTCTCTCTCTGCCTCAAAATAAATAAACGTTAAAAAAATTAAAAAAAAAAAAAAACAAAAACAAACAAAACAATTACTCATGAAAACTTTGAGACAGATGAAATTAACCATCATTTCAGGTCATCCCTTTGCTAAGAAATGGCCACAGAGATAACAGGAGCTTATGTGACCTTGAGCAAATGTTGGTAAAGTTTCACATTTCATGCTGACAACTCCAAAGACATGTCTATCTTAATTAAACCAACAAACTGAAATTAGTTTAAATGTTGAGTATGTTCCACCTGTGTCCACTTAAAAGTCAACCAATTTGTTCCCCATTGTCAATTTGTACCTGGGACATTGGTGGGGAATCCGAAGTGAGCATTTAAAGTCCAAGGGGTGCTCTTTTCTCTTCGACAGTGAAGGGAGCAGGAGGAGCCAATGGTGCCAGAGGCACCCAGGATGGTAGAGGAACGAGTCAGGCAGGCAGTACCCAAGGTGGTGCAGAAACAGGAGGAGGGGGAGGGGAAGGCAGGGATGGGAGCCGATCTTCCTGCTGCCAGGAAAGCTGGATGGAGGCAAGACAAAGCCCAGAGGGCAGAGAAAGGGTTTTTCTGGTCCTAACGCCTGTCACCAGACAGATGACCAGATGAAGATGTTTTCTCCACACCAAAAAGGGGAAATGGGCAGTCCATATCTGCCCAGAGAAGACAGGGAATTTCTCTGAAACAAAGGAGTTTTGGCAGCTGCTTGAGAATATTCCTTAAACTCCCTGTCCCAAGGTAGACTCACCAGAGACAATTGGCTCCAATTATCATAGCCATTAACCTGGGAAATGAATGAAGGAGTCGCTCCCACTTACAGCTAGAGGAACCTGAGTCTGTAAGGAGGAACGAAGAATGTCAGCATTCCCTTTGATAGGGATGGCCTATGTTTCTCCAGCAAGCTGGGTTCATTCAGAGGAGTCCTGTTTAGACAATCATCCAATATATCAGGAGGGAATTTATCAGCCTGGTTAGTGGCCAATCACATTCTGCAAGAGGCCCTTAGATCAGGGTCCTGATATAGGGCCATTCAGGCTTGGACATAGGGTACCTCAGTCCATGTGCCCTGTTTCCTGCAGAAGAGATCTAATGGAAAGGTTATACTGAAGCTTAATGTCCCATTAATGGGCCATTTTTCCTCATATCCTAAGGAATAATGAGGTTTTGCAGTGTTACAGAAGACCGTCCTTTTGTAAACCTTGCAATCCTAATTGGTTCCAGTCGGTTGAAAGGTAGGCCAAAGGAGAGTCCTTGGGAACCAATGAAGCAGCTAGAGAAGGTCCATTACTAAAAATTCATGCCATTCCCTGCCCTCGCTCCCACCCCCACAATTCCTGGGTGGAATCCCACACAGGTTATGTCTTTGACACTAGGTACCTATGTATGACATACGTTAGTTTTCATTTGGGTTCACTCTTGGACTGTACATTCTGTTGGATTGGGCAATTTTTGATGACATGTATCCACCATTATACTATCATACCCACTAGTTTCACTGCCCTAAACATTCTCTGTGCTGCACCTATTCATCCCTCCGCCTCCCTCTGCCCTAAGCCTTGACAGTCACTGACCTTTTTACTATCTCCATCATCATTTCTTCTCTAGAAAAATCATATAGTTGGACTCATAGTGCATTTAGCCTTTTCAGACTGGCTTCTTCCACCTAATAACATCTGTTTAGGTTTTCTTCCATGATTTTTCATAACTTGATACATTATTTCTTTATAGCCCTGAATAATATTCCATTGTCCGGACGTACCACGGTTTTCTTTCTTTTTTTCTTAATTTTTTTATGATTGTTTTTCAGAGAGAGAGAGAGACAGAGAGAGACAGAGCATGAGTGGGGGAGGGTCAGAGAGAGAGGGAGACACAGAATCCGAAGCAGGCTCCAGTCTCTGAACTGTCAGCATAGAGCCCGATGCGGGGCTAAAACCCACAGACTACAAGATCATGACCTGAGCTGAAGTCAGACACCTCACCGACTGAGACACCCAGGCACCCCATGGATGTACCACGGTTTTCTTATCCATTCGCCTATTGACAGACACCTTGGTTACTTCCCACTGTTGGAAATTATTATTAAAACCGCTCTTATCACCCATGTTCAGGGTTTTGTGCGGGTAAAAGTTTTCAACTTTTTGGGTAAGTAACTGAGGACCACAATTACTGGATCGTAGGATAAGTGTTTGTAAGAACCACCCAACTCTCTCAAAAGTGGCTATACCATCATTTTACAATCCCTCCAGGAATGTATGAGTTTCTGTGGCTCCACATCCACAACAGCCTTTGGTGTAATCAGTCTCCTAGATTCTGGCCATTCTAACAGGTGTACTGGTATCTCACTGCTGTTTGAATTTGCATCTACCTTGTGACATATGATGTAGAGCACATTATCATATGCTTATTTATTATGTGTGTATCATTCTGTTGAAGCATCTGTAAAAGTCATAGCCCATTTTTCTATCAGGTTTTTTTCTTTCTGTTGAGCTTGAAGAGTACTTGGCATATTTTAGATAACAGTCCGTTACAGGTGTGTGCTTTACAAATATTTTCTATCAGTCTGTGGATTCTCTTTTTGTTCTTTGATGAGGATGACTTCTTACTTGGTTTTGCTCTTTAATTTTTTATTTGAAGTATTGGAATCCAAAACTTAATACTAGGGTTGAGAAAAAAAGCAAACTGTTTGAGAATTTGCCCTGAAAACATCTTGTGTATTTTACCTTACTTTGTGTAATAACTTTGAAGCTATAGTTCCAACTGTGTGCTCATTCCTGGCATAAAGTCATAATGAGTCAAGTGTTGATGCAGGAGAGTTTGGATGCAAATTTTCTGACAACAATTATGTGTCAACTATACTTTAATGTTTTGAAATCCATTCCTAAGTGTACAATACTATCATGAAAATGTTTCTTTTTAAAAATTTTCTTTGGAGAGACAGTGCACATGAGCAGGGGGGAGGAGCAGAGAGGGAGAGAGAGAGAATCCCAAGCACGTTCCATGCTCAGTGTGGAGCCCAACGCAGGTCTCCATCCCATGACCCTGGGATCATGACGTGAGCCAAAATGAAGTCAGACGCTCAACCAATTAAGCCACTCAAGCAACCCCAAAATGGTTCTTGTTTTATGAAAAATATTTGAAGGCTTCAGAAATGTTCTCAGGATACGGAATCTGCTCGTTTTCTTTTTTCTTAAAGGGCTTGTCACATCATTCCTCCTGTTCATTTTCTCTCCTTCCGATGTTTCTGATCTAACTCTATGACATCCTCCTTTGTCATTTTATGAATGATTTCAATACTTTCCAGCATCAGTCCTCTTAGCATCCTGAAATCTCACACCTCATAGACGATTGGCAGCAGAGGCCAGCATCAAGAATGTTGCAAGAAGGGTGAGGAGTAGACACTTGAATGAATTAGAGAGGAATAAACAAGAACATTACCCAAGGACAAAACTTTCTACGGAAAGAGTTTAGTGTGTTTTCAGTTGTACAAGGTTTAGTTGGATCCTGGGGGAAGCATGACTTAGTCATTGCATTTGTGTGGAGGTTACTTGTGGGTTTAGGAAATGTGTGTGGTGCTGTGCTGATGCATGACAAAGCCATCACAGTGATCAGTGGTACATGCAGCAGGTTCCATAGGATATATCATTGTGTAGTGGCCAGTGCTGGTTCCCTCAGCATCATCCTACCCATGGATCCTAATGAGGATCCGGATGATCCCTTCCCCATGGTTCAGTCTGAAGCAACTTACTGTTTAAGGGCTAAGGTGAAATTTTCTAATGCCCACACCACCAGGGCCACGATAGTTGCTGCTTTCATCCCTTCTGAGATGGACAAGGCCTCTCAGGACTTTTCTACTCACTTCTCAGGAGGAAGCCTGTTTGAGGGAGCAAGGGAAGATCTCATCAGCCCTTCTTTGCTGCATCACAGGTGGGATCAACACCTGACCCTTCTAAGTCCCTGCCTTCTTGTTCTCTACTATAAGGGGCTTTAAGAATGGTTAGTGGTACTCATCTTTGACAAAGCAGGAAAGAACATCCAATGGAAAAAAGACAGTCTCTTTAACAAATGGTGCTGGGAGAACTGGACAGCAACATGCAGAAGGTTGAAACTAGACCACTTTCTCACACCATTCACAAAAATAAACTCAAAATGGATAAAGGACCTGAATGTGAGACAGGAAACCATCAAAACCTTAGAGGAGAAAGCAGGAAAAGACCTCTCTGACCTCAGCCGTAGCAATCTCTTACTCGAAACTTAACAGGAACCCATGGGGGAGGGGAAGGAAAAAAAAAAAAAAGAGGTTAGAGTGGGAGAGAGCCAAAGCATAAGAGACTGTTGAGAACTGAGAACAAACTAAGGGTTGATGGGGGGTGGGAGGGAGGAGAGGGTGGGTGATGGGTATTGAGGAGGGCGCCTTTTGGGATGAGCACTGGGTGTTGTATGGAAACCAATTTGACAATAAATTTCATATATAAAAAAAAAAAAAAAAAAAAAGAATGGTTAGTGGTCATTCTGGGAGGACATACCAAGTGGGAGACCCAGGGAGCCAACTAGGTGGCAGGAGGTGTCCTAAGCATCTTGATGTGGTAGGTGGTTCCATAGATGAATGCACATGTAAAAATTTCGTTGAGCTGTGTCACAATATGTGTACAAATTAAATTGTGTATTTTATAAACTCAAATAGTATTTTGAAAACAATTTTGATAAGAATGAAGAGTACTTAAAAACAAGTGCATCTAGCAGTGATGGTTGTAGAACCTTATGAATATACTACAATGCACCATGATAAATTTCATGGTGAGGAAATACCTTTTTCTCTCGTTTTCTAAAAAGAACTAACTGAAGTACAAAATATCTACATAAAAGTGCTCAATGAATTATCCCATGGTATGTCAATATGTCAATTAAAATATCCAACCTGGAGTGATTCTGTGATCGTTACAAGTTGTTGTTCAGCTTCTCTGGAGCCTCAGATTATTCATCCTCCACTCAGCTTGTTGTCTTAGTGTGACAGAGAAGGGGGAATGGATGTTGGGTGATAGTTATCATCTTGGCTCTAAATGGCCTGGAAGGTCTAGACCAAGCTCACCTCTCAGTGACCCCTGACATCCAACCCCCGACACTCAGTAGTGTGTGCATGACCCTTTTGAGAGTTCCTCTGGTGCGAGCTGCCCCCTTCCAGGCACCCCACCCCACCTGGTAAAGTCCCATTTATCCTTCAGATATCAGGGCAAGTAGGACTTTTTAGGGGAAGGTATCATTTTTCTCCTAAAATTGGTAATTTCCTTCTAAATGTATCTTCGTGGCCTTATCTGGTCCTTCCCTTAATAGCACTTATTTTCATTTGTGGCTATTTTCTTACTACACGGTTATTAGGCTAAATTTTTTTCCTCTGCTGTATCTGAATCCCATGAGGCTGGGCCGTGTGTTCTGGTTCACCACGATGTACTTTGCTTAGAAGAGAATAGGCTTTCTTTTTTTTTTTTTTTTTCAACGTTTATTTATTTTTGGGACAGAGAGAGACAGAGCATGAACGGGGGAGGGGCAGAGAGAGAGGGAGACACAGAATCGGAAACAGGCTCCAGGCTCTGAGCCATCAGCCCAGAGCCTGACGCGGGGCTCGAACTCACGGACCGCGAGATCGTGACCTGGCTGAAGTCGGACGCCTAACCGACTGCGCCACCCAGGCGCCCCGAGAATAGGCTTTCTGTTAGTGTTCATGGAATGAATGAATGAATGAATGAGTGAGTGAATGAATCAGAAGCTTGGATACAGACAAGGATGAGGGGAACCTTTGCATGTTCCTTCAGTTGTTCCTTAGCACACGGGAAAACTAGGTCTTGGGTCTCAAGTTCAGAGTATCTCCACATTATTTTAGAAAATCCTTCAAAGTATAAGAAATGTTGACTTTGTTCATACCTCTGTGTGTTACCTGCCTACACGTTGGAGCGAGGCATATTTTTTTAAGTTTATTGGTTTATTTTGAGAGTGCAGGGAGAGGGAGGGGCACAGAGAGAGGAAGAGAGAGAGAATCCCTAGCAAGCTCCACACTTCGCATACAGCCTTATGTGGGGCTTGATCCTATGAACGTTAAGATCATGACCTGAGCCGAAATCAAGAGTCGGACATTTAATGGACTGAGCCACCCAGGCGCCCCAAGAGCGAGGCATTTTCATTAACCTAGAAACTCATAAGCTGAGGTAGCAATACAATAGGACATGTAGGAGGCAGTCTTCAACTTCAGATCAGAAAATCTTCTTGACTTTGTTACGATTACAGTCCATGTGCCAAAAAAACATGCAGCCTGAACGTTAGGATGAAACAGGTGATAATTCAACTCTGAGTCCCAACACTAGCTGGTGACATGGGACAAATTACTTCACATTTGAGTCTGTGTTACCGTAGAGAAACTGGGGAAGTAACTGTATTTTCTAATCCTTCATGAAGTCATGATGTGTGGAAATGAATCTGCACTATGCTTGCATACTGTAACAGCTTAATCTGTGGTAACCTTCTTATCATTTTGAGAATGTAACTTACTGAGAGCAGGGACCCTATCTGTTTGTTCTCTACAGTGTCCCCAAGACCATGAATCATGTCTGACACATAGCAGGTACTTAACATTTGTTGAATGAATATTCGGCAGTCTTGGAGAGAAGGCAGAAGGAGGAATGGGACATGTTTGTAAAATAAAGTGATTTTTCTAGGAAAAAGTTTACATTATCCTACAGCACCCCATTTCCATGTATATTTAACAATAGAGAGTCTGTTCTTCTTTTTCCTAAAACATGCTCATATAATGAGGAATAGGATGCAGAACTTCCCTGAAGGTTTCAGACAAAGCCCCAGAGCTCAGGGAGGACTAAACATGTGTCCTCTTCCCTGACCAGAGACAGTGAGGTAAGAAACTTTGGGGAGCATGTGACTATCATATTTCTTTTTTTTATTGCTTATTTTTTTTGAGAGGGCAGAGATAGAGTGTGAGAGGAGAAGAGGGAGAAAGACAGGTAGACACAGAATTTAAAGCAGGCTCCAGGCTCTGAGCTGTCAACACAGAACGTAATACAGGGCTCGAACTCACAAACTGCTAGATCATGACCAGATCTGAAGTCGGATGCTTCACCCAGTCAGCCCCCCAGATGCCCCGTGACTGTCATATTTATTACATGGAGTGCCCATTCTTCATATTTGGGGCCCAAGACAGAGGCAGGTCACAGGTATCTGGGCTCCCTGAGACAGTTATCCTACATACCAAAGTAAGATGTGACACTCCAAAATATGACACTTGATGGCCTGGGTCACCCAGGCCTGCCAGCTGCTCAGAAACTGAGAAGGAGTCATTGATCCTCCAGGTGCTGAATTGGGCCAGTGCGGTGGAGAATGCCCTGTTGGAATATCTGGCAGTAGCTGAATCAGCTGTGGTGAGCAGCTGAACCCGATTCAAAGGGAGGTAGAGACGAGGACACAGAGGGCATCATGTCTGTGTGTGGGCACCTGGAAGGCAGGTGCAGGAAGAAGATTTTCCAGGCCCTATCTCCCCAGCCTCCCACCTAGGGTGGAGGGAGGGCAAAGTGCATGTGCATGTGCATTTACGCTGTGTTGTCACCAGAGGGCATTGTGGCCCTAACTATGTGTGACAGAAAATGATGCTTGTGAATGCTGCTTCTGCTGCTGCTGCTGCCAATCTCCTGTTGAATGAGCCCTTACTATGTGCAAGCTCATTTCCCCCTCACAACACCCTAATTAATTAAGGATTCTGGTACCCTTTTCTTAGTAGCAAAGAAACATAAAGAGTTTAAATAACTTGCCCAATCACAAAGCCCTTAAGTGGTGGAGGTAGAATGGGAATCTGAGAGGTCTGGCTTCAGAGCATGCATTCATTGATGCACCATGTGTGTGCTAAGTACTCACTATGTACAAGGCCCTGTGTCCTGCAGGTTTATGGTTGTAGGGTTATGGTTAGAGTTGGTATGAAGTTTAAGTGGAGGGGTATGTTTAGGGTCATGGTTAGTGTTAGGGGTAGGACGCAGGAGGTTCCAGGCGGTGAACCCCTAGCAGTGCAGTTGTCTCCACTGAGGGCTGAGTGGAGGCTGCATGGGAGCCTTCAGTTCAGACTTAGTCTTTTCATGCCAGGACCAGCCTCCCGTGTGTGCCACTCTTCTGTTGGGCCTCAGAAACTTCCTTGTGCAGTTCTATCTCAGCAGTGGAAATGATATGATGATGTTCCAAATCAAGTCTGAACAATACTGTAGGGATCAGGCCCTATGTGCGTGGTGTTCTCAGAGTTAGGAAGTGGATCCCCATTGGGAGAGAGCATAGATAGGGTGAGGGTTTGGTCCAGGGATATAAGAAGGGCCGAAGTGACACCAGTCCCGTTGTCTCCATGGAGGGCTGAATGAGGGCCCATGAATAGGTGTGGGTCAGGTGTAGGGTTAGCGTTAGAGTTGGAGTGAGGGTGAGGTTGATGTATATGGTTCTGGTCACTATTAGGGTTAGGATTACTTCCCAGGTGGCTCCAGGTGCTGAACCACAGAAGTGCAGTGGTCTCCCCGGAGGGCTCATTGGAAGCATATGGGAGGGTGTCAGTCATGCTTAGTCTTTGTGTGCCAGGGAGAGCCTCCTTTGTGGGCCATTCTTTGGGTGAGTCTCAGAAACCCCCTTCTGCAACTGCATCTGGGTTTTGGATATTACATGGGTGGTATTCCACGTTCCATGCTGAGTAATCTTGCTCATCTTCTGGAACCCATGTGTGTGGTATCCTCAGACTTAAGAAATGGGTCTTCATCGGGAGAGAGCCTTAGTTAGACTAAGGGTTCTTTCCAGGGCCGAAAGCGGGGCCAAAGCTATACCAGTCCCGTTATTTCCATGGTGGGCTGAATGAGAGCCCATGTGCGTGTGAGGGTTGGATGTAGAGTTAGTGTTAGATTTGGGGTGAGGTTTAGGTTGAGGACTATGATGAGGGTCACAGATAGGGTTAGGGGTAGGTCCAAGGAGCCCCCGGATGCTGAACCCCTAACAGTGCAGTGGTCTCCATGGATGGCTGAGTGGAGGCTGCATGGGAGCCTTCAGTTCAGACTTAGTCTTTTTGTGCCAGGGCCAAACTCCCTTGTGTGCAACTCTTTAGTTGGGCCTTAGCAACCTCCTTGTGTACCTCCATCCCGGCAGTGGAAATGACATCATGATGTTCCAGTTCCATCCTGAACAGTACTGCAGGTGTTTGTGCCCTATGTGCGTGGTGTTCGCAGAGTTAGGAACTGGATCCCCGTTGGAGAGAGACATAGCTAGGGTGGGGGTTCGATCCAGGGATATAAGCAAGGCCGAAGAGACATCAGTCCCGTTATCTCCATGTAGGGCTGAATGAGGACCCATGCACAGGTGCTGGCCAGGTGTAGGGTGAACGTTATAGGTGGTTTGAGGTTGAGGTTGATGTGTATGGTTTTGGTTACTATTAGGGTTGAGGTTATATCCCAGGTGGCTCCAGGCTTTGAAGCACCAGGAGTGCATGGTCTCCCCCAAGGGCTCAGTGGAGGGCACATAGGAGGGTGTCTCTCATGCTTTGTCTTTGAGTGCCAGGGCGAGCCTCCTTTGTGGGCCACTCTTTGCTTTGCCATCAGCAAACCCCTTCTGCAACTACATTTGGACATTTGATGTTACATGGTGATATTCCACGTTCCATGCCCAGTAGTTCATCTCCTCTTCTGGGCCCCATGATGTGTATGGTATCTTCAGAATTAAGAAATGGGTCATCACTGGGAGAGAAACTTAGTTAGAGTTAGGGTTCTTTCCAGGGCCAAAAGCAGGGCAGAATCTCACCAGTCACGTTACTTTCATGGAGGGATAAATGAGGGCCTGTGAGTGGGTGAGGGTCAGATGTAGGGTTAGCATCAGAGTTGGGGTAAGGTTTACGTTGAGGAGTACAGTGAGGGTCAAGATTAGGGGTAGGGGTAAGTCTAAGAAGTCCCCAGATTCTGAACCCCAAGCAGTGCAGTGGTCTCCCTGGAGGGTTGAGTTGAGGACATATGTTAGTGTGCCGGTCAGGCTTAGTCTTGGGACCTAGGGCCTGCCTTGGCTGTGGGACACTCTTTGGTTGGGCCTTAGCAACCCCCTTGAGCAGCTCCCTCTGGGCTTTGGAAGTTACCTGGTGATGTTCCATGTCCCTTGGTGAGTACCACTGCACCGCCTCTGGACCCCATATGCGTGGTAATATCAGACTTAGGAATTTGGTCTTCATTGGGAGAGACCCTTAGCAGGGTTAGGGTTCAGCCCTGTGACGTAGAGAGGGCTGAAGCGACACGAGTCCCGTGATCGCCCTGGAAGGCTGATATGAGGTATTATGTACGAATGCAATTCAGGAGTAGGGTCATGGTTAGGGTGTGAGGTTTTGGTTTAGGGGAATGGTGAGGGTCACGGTTAGTATTAGGGTTAGGACCCAGGAGGTTCCAGGTGGTGAACCCCTAGTAGTGCAGTAGTCTTTATGGAGGGCTGAGTGGAAACTGCATGGGAGCCTTCAGTTCAGACTTATTCTTTGAGGACCAGGACCAGCCTCCCATGTATACCACTCTTCAGTGAGACCTCAGCAACCTCCTTGTGCAGCTTCATCCTGGCAGTGGAAATGACATGATGATCCCCCAAATCCATACTGAATAATAGTGCAGGGGTTTGGGCCCTATGTGTGTGGTATTCTCAGAATGAGGAACTGGATCTCCATGGACTCCTTTGTGGGCCACTCTTTGGTTGAGCCTCAACAACTGGTTCTGCAACTACATCTGGGCTTTGGATATTACATGGTGATACTCCATGTTTCATTCCAAGTAATCCTGCTCCTCCTCTGAACCCCATGTGTGTGGTATCCTCAGACATAAGAAATGGGTCACCATCGAGACAGAGCCTTAGAGTAAGGGTTATGTCCAGGGCTGTAAGCAGGGCCCAAACTACACCAGTCTCGTTAAGTCCATGGAGAGCTCAATTAGAGCCCATGCACAGGTGAGGGTCAGGTGTAGAGTTAGTGTTAGAGGTGGGGTGAGGTTTAGGTTAAGGACTATGATGAGGGTCACAGTTAGTATTATGGATCGTTCCAAGGAGGCCCCAGATGCTTAACCCCTAGCAGTGCAGTGGTCTCCGCAGAGGGCTGAGTGGAGGCTGCATGGGATCCTTCAGTTCAGACTTAGTCTTTGCATGCCAGGGCCAAACTCCCGTGTGTGCAACTCTTTAGTTGGGTCTCAGAAACCTCCTTGTGCAACTCCATCCCGGCAGTGGAAATGACATGATGATGTGCAAATTCCATACCGAATAATACTGCAGGGAATTTGGGCCCTGTGTACGTGGTGTTCTCAGATTTACGAACTGGATCCCCATTGGGAGAGAGCCATAGCTAGGATGAGGGTTTGGACAAGGGACATAAGCAGGGCTGAAGCAACACCAGTCCCTTTATGTCCATGGAGGGTTGAATGAGGGTCCATGCAAGGGTTCCTGTTAGGTGTATGGTTAGCATTAGAGTTGGGGTGAGGTTGAGGTTTATATGTATGTTTCTGGTGACTTTAAGGGTTGGGGTTACGTCCAAGGTGGCTCCTGGTGCCGAACCCTCAGCAGTGCAGTGGTCTCTCCAGAGGGCTCAGTGGAGGGCACATGGGAGGGTGTCGGTCATGCTTATTCTTTGAGTGCCATGGCGAGCCTCCATTGTGGGCCACTCTTTGGTTGAGCTTCAGCAACTGCTTCTGCAACTACATCTGAGATTTGCATATTACATGGTGATAATCCACATTCGATATCCATTAATCCTGCTCCTCTTCTGGACACACCATGTGTGTGGTGTCCTCATACTGAAGAATTGGGTGACCATTGGGAAAGAGCTTTATCTAGAGTTAGGGTCAATCAAGATGCATGAGCTGGACTGAAGCGACAGTTGTCCCGTGATCTCCCTGGAGTGGTGAAATGAGGGCCCATGCGAGGATGTGTGTCAATTATATGGTTATGTTTAGAGTAGGGGTGATTTTAATGTTGAGGGGTACGTTGAAGTTCACGGTTAGGGTTAAGTCCCAGGAGGATCCATGTGGAAACACCCCAGCATGGATGTGGTTTCCCAAAAGGGCTGAGTGAAAGCCCCATGGATCATGCTGGTCAGAATTTGTCTGTGAAGGTGAGGGCAAGCCTCTGGTGTGGGCCACTCTTCAGTTTGACCTCAGCATCCCCCTTGTGCAGCTCCATGAGGAAATTGGAAATGATATGATTATGCTCCACATTCCATGCTGAGTAATCCTGCACTGCTCTGGGCGCCAGGTGTGTGGTCTTCTCAGAGTTAGGAGTTGGATCTGCATCGGGAGTGTACCATAGTTAGGGATGGGTTTCGAACCAGGGACATATGTATAGCCAAACGACACTAGTCCCATTGTCTCCGTTTATTTCTAAATGAGAGACCATGCACAGGGTGTGCGTCATGTGTAGGGTTAGCGTTAGACTTACAGTGAGTTGAGGATGATGTGTATGGTTCTGGTAAGTATTAGGGTTGGGTTTACGTCCCAGGTGGCCTCATGCACTGAGCCATCAGCCGTGCAGTGGTCTTCCCATAGGGCTCAGTAGAGGGCACATGGCAGAGTATGGGTTGTGCTTAGTGTTTGCGTGCCAGGGCGAGCCTCCTTTGTGGACCACTCTTTGGTTTAGCCTCAGCAACCCCTTCTGCAATGACATCTGGGCTTTGGATAGTACATGGTGATATAATCCTGCTGAGTAATCCTGCTCCTCTTCTGGACCCCATGTGTGTGGTATCCTCAAACTTAAAAATTGGGTCATCATTGGAGAGAGTCTTAGGTAGAGATATGGCTTGGTATAGCGACATAAGCAGGGCTGAAGCTACATCAGTTCCGTTATCTCCATGCAGGCCTGAATTAAGGCCCATGAGCAGATGCGTGTCAGGTTTAGGTTTAGCATTAGAGTTGGGGTGAAGTTTAGGTTGAGGATTATGGCATCGGTCATGCTTAGGGTTAGGGTTAGGTTCCAGGAGGCCCTAGGTGCTGAAACCCAAGCAGTGCAGCAGTCTCCTTAGAGGGCTCAGTGGAGGGTGCATGGGAGGGTGCCATTCAGGCTTAATCTCTAGGGGCTAGTGCCAGCCTTGGATATAGGCCACACTTTGGTTGGGCCTCAGCAACCCCCTTGTGCAGCTCCCTCTGGGCTTTGGAAATTACCTGGTCATTTTCCACGTTCCATGCCGAGGAATCCGGCTCCTCTTCTGAACCCCACGTGTGTGGTCTCTCAGATTTCGGAATTGGATCACCATCGGCAGTGAGCCATAATTAGGTTGAGGGTTCATGCCAGGAACATTGATAGGGCCCAGGTGACACTAGTCCTGTGTTTGCCCTTCAGGGCGGAAATGGGGGCCCATGCATGAATGCTAGTCAGCTGTAGGGTTATTTTTAGAATTGGGGTGAGGTTACATTGAAGAGTGCGGTGAGGGTCACGGTTAAGGTTAGGGATAGGGCCAAGGAGGCCCCAGATTCTGAAATGCAAGCAGTGCAGTGGTCTGTACAGACAGCTGTGTGGAGGCTGCATGGTAGCCTTCAGTTCAGACTTATGCTATGTGTTCCAGGGCCAGCCTCCCATGTGTACCACTCTACAGTTGGGCCTCAGCAACCTCCTTTTGCAGCTCCATCCTGGCGGTAGAAATGACATGATAATGTTCCAATACCATCCTGAATAATACTGCAGGGGTTTTGGGTCTATGTGCATGGTTTTCTCAGAGTTAGGAACCGTAACCACATTTGGAGAGAGCCTTAGTTAGAGTTAGGGTTCGGTCCAGGGCCGTAAGCATGGCTGAAACTACACCAGTCCCGTTGTCTCCATGTGGGGCTGAATGAGGGCCCATGCGCGGGTGCGGTTCAGATGTAGGGTTAGCATTAGTGTTGGGGTGAGGTTGAGGTTGAGGAGGACAACGAGGATCCTGGTTATGTTTAGGGTTAGGTTCCAGGAATCCCCAGATGCTGAACCCATAGCTGTGCAGTGGTCTCCCTGAAGAGCAGAGTGGAGGGTGCATGGGAGGGTGTCATACAACTTAGTCTTTGGTTGCCAGGGCCAGCCTCAGGTGTGGGCCACTCTTCAGTTGGGCCTCAGCAACCCCCTGTGCACCTCCCTCTGAACTTTGGAAATTACCTGGTGACGTTCCACTTTCCATGGAAAGTAATGCTGCACCGCTTCTGGGCCCACATGTGTGTGGTCATATCAGACTTAGGAATTTGGTCCTCATCGGGAGAGAGTCTTAGCTAGTGTTAGGGTTTGGCCCAGGGACATAGATAGGGCTGAAGGGATAGGAGTCCCATGATCACCCTGGAAGGCTGAAGTGAGGGCCCATGCACTAATGCATGTAAGGTTTAGGATTATGGTTAGAGTTGGTGTGAACTTTAGGTTGAGGGGTAGGTCCCAGGAGGTTCCAGGCGGTGAACTCCTAGCAGTGCAGTGGTCTCCACGGAGGGCTAAGTGGAAGCTGCATGGGAGCCTACAGTTCAGACTTAGTCTTTGCGTGCCAGGGCAGCATCCTATGTGTGACACTCTTCAGTTGGGCCTCAGCAACCTTCTTGTGCAGCTCCATCTCAGCAGTGCAAATGAAATGATGATATTCCAATTCCATTCTGAAGAATACTGCAGGGGTTTGGACCCTGTGTGCATGGTGTTCTCAGAGTTAGGAACTGGATCCCCATTGGGGGGAGCCATAGCTAGGGTCACGATTCGGTCCAGAGACATAAGCAGGGCCGAAGCGACACCAGTCCCATTATCTACATGGAGGGCTGAATGAGTGCCCATGCAGGGGTGCAGGTCAGGTTTAGGGTTACCTTTAGAGTTGGGGTGAGGTTGAGGATGATGTGTATGGCTCCGGTAAATATAATGGTTAGGTTTTGTCCTAGGTGGCTCCAGGCGCTGAAGCACCAGCAGTGCTGTGGTCTTCCCGGAGGGCTCAGTGGTGAGCACGTGGGAGGGTGTGGGTCATGCTTAGTCTTTGAGAGCCAGGGCGAGCCTCCTTTGTGGGCCACACTTTGGTTGAGCCTCAGGAACCGCTTCTGAAACAACATCCAGGCTTTGGATATTACATGGTGATATTCCATATTCCATGCCGAGTAATCCGTCTCTTCTTCTGTACCCCCTGTGTGAGGTATCCTTAGACTTAAGAATCGGGTCACCATCTGGAGAGAGCTTTAGATAGAGTTGGGTTTCAGACCAGGGCCATAGGCAGGGCCGAAGCTACCCCATTCCACTTACTTCCATGCGGTGAAGAATAATGGCCAGTGTGCAGGTAAGGGTCAGTTTTAGGGTTAGCGTTAGTGTCAGAATGAGTTTGAGGTTCAGGGTATGGTGAGGGTCACGGTTAGTGTTAGGGTTAGGGCCCAAGAAATTCCAGGCGGTGAACCCCTATCATCACAGTGGTCTCCACAGAAGGCTGAGTGGTGGCTGCATGGGAGCCTTCAGTTCAGACTTATTCTTTGTGTTTCAAGGCCAGCCTCCCATGTGTGCCACGCTTCATTTGGGTCTCAGCAACCTCCTGGGGCAGCTCCATCCCAGCAGTGGAAACGAAATGATGATGTTCCAATTCCATACCAAATAATATTGCAGGGGTTTTGACCTATAGGCGTGGTGTTTCAGAATTAGGACCATATACCAATTGGGAGAGAACCACAGATAGGGTGAAGTTCCGTCCAGGGACATAAGCAGGCCTGAAGAGACACCGATCCCGTTATCTCCATGGGGCCTGTATGAGGGCCAATGCGCGGGTGAGGGTCAGGTGTAGGATTAGCATTAGAGTTGGGGTGAGGTATAGGTTGAGGAGTATGGGGAGGGTCACGGTTCAGGTTAGGACTAGGTTCCAGGAGTCCCAAGGTGCTGAAGCCAAGGCAGTGCAGTTGTTTCCCTGGGGGACTCAGAGGAGGGCACATGGGAGGGTGCCGGTCATGCTTAGACTTTGGGTGCCAAGGCCAGCCTCTTGTTGACGTTAGATTTGGGGTGAGGTTCCGATTGAGGAGTATGGTTTGGGTCATGATTAGGGTGAGGGATAGATCCAAGGAGTTCCCCAGGTGATGAACCCCATGCAGTGCAGTGGTCTCCCGGGAGGGCTCAGTGGAGA
Organism: Puma concolor; assembly: GCF_028749965.1. Classification (NCBI taxonomy): domain Eukaryota; kingdom Metazoa; phylum Chordata; class Mammalia; order Carnivora; family Felidae; genus Puma; species Puma concolor. Next base: position 116,824,004 of record NC_141676.1, read on the forward strand.
GCGCATGGGAAGGTGCTGGTCAGGCTTAGTCTTTGGTTACCAGTGCCAGCCTCGCATGTGGGCCACTCTTCGTTTGGGCCTCAGCAGGCACTTTGGCACCTCCCTCTGGTATTTGGACATGACATGGTGGTGGTCCACATTCCATGTGGAGTAATCCTGCACTGCTTCTGGGCCCCATGTGCCTGATATTCTCTGCATTAGGAATTGGATCCCCATCGGGATAGAGAAATAGCTAGGGTTACAGTTTGATCCAGGGACATAAGCAAGGCTGACAAAACAACATTCCATTTATCTCCATTGAGTCTGAGTGAGAGCCATGCGTGGTAGCAGATCAGAGGTAGGGTTAGTGTTAGAGTTGGGGTTAGGTTTAGGTTGAGGAATACGGCAAGGGTCATGGTGAGGGTTAGGGGTAGGTTCCAGGAGGCTCTTAAGTGCAGAACCTTAGTAGTGCAGAGGTCTCCTAGAGGGTTGAGTGGAGGGCGCAAGGGATGGTGCCATTCATTCTTAGTCTTAGGGTGTCAAGGCCATCCTCGGGTGTAGGACACTCCTTAGTTGGGCCTCAGCAGCGCCCTTGTGCAGCTGCCTCTGGGCTTTGGAAATGACATGGTGATGTTCCAGGTTCTGTGCCGAGTGATCCTGCACTGCTTCTCTACACCATGTGTAGTGCCCCCTCTTTGGTCAAGTCTCCCTTTGCCTCGTCAATTGAAAGATTGATGAAAGATGAAAGATGCTCGTCATTCCATCTAGAGCTCACTCAGGCAACCCAGGCCTCAAGATCCTTAACTAGATCCCATCGATGGGAGTTAGATTCCAGCTATTAGGACTTGCTTTCTTTGAGTGCCATTGAACAGCCTAGTACAACGTGTCCTTCCATAGGGAGACAGCCAAACCATGCTATCCCCGTGTGGTGGGTGCTCACCTGTGAGCAGTGCCAGGGCACACACTGCTGACAGACACTGCAGCAGGACCGAATCTCTGGAGAATTATGCCCAGAGTGGAAAAGCGAACCTAAAACGATTTCGTGCTTTTCAATTCAATTTGTATAATATTCTCAATGCGACAAAATCATAAAAATGGTTAGCAGATCAGGGATTGCCAGGCATCACAAAGGTGATGGGTGCAGGAACGAGATGGGGATGTCTGCTGTAAGAGGACAATTTGGGAGTCCCTATGGAGGGCTTGATGCTCTGTTTCTCATGTGCATCGGTATTGAAATGCAGGCCATGATCCCATTCTACAGGCAGAGAGAACGTAGGGCGTCTTTATCATGTTTCCCAATCACACACATTCCCAACAGCCTGACAGCCGCCCACCTTGCTACATCTATCCCCACGGCTCTGGCTGGTGTCCCGTTGACACAGTTGGGTCATAGCTCTAAAGGAGGATTCCATTTCTTGCTGACACGCTTCCCATACCGCTTCCCTCTCTCCTGCACACCGCGGGTTTTCTCAGGACCTGGCCATCCTGTGCACCTGCAGCTGTTTCTCCCAGCCTACGAGGAGCAATCACTTCCCATCCAGCACCACCTGTTTGGTCTTCCTACCTATAGCATTGCACGTGCCGGTGCCTGCTGACCTTCCCCTGTCTCTGTCAGCTGAGTCTGAGTGATGAACTCGTCCCTGGTTCTCATCTCTTTAATGAATGACATACATCACTGAAGGTCACAGTGAAGTCTCAACCCCCAGTATGTGGACAACGTGGCACCATTTAACAGACTCACTTGATTACTCCCTTTCTTTAAAAATTACTTCCTTCCTCCTTCCACCATCTGGGCCGCTGCTGACCAGTGTCTGTGTTGGTTGGTCTTCATCTTCTTCCCACACCCCCCGCATCTGCTTTCAGTCCACCCTTACTCTGGTGTGATGGCAGCCAGCCTCAGGCTTCTATCTACCAGCAGGTGGGGCCTCCAAGTCTTTATGCCTTGCCCCCAGCTCTGTATGTCTCCAGACTACCGACTCCAACGTATACCACAAAGGTGTTACCTCCTCAGACTCTGGTAACTCCCTGAAGGCCTCTCCTATTCCCCTCCCCTTGTTTACTAGGCTGCGGCCACACCTGCCCCCTCCCTGCTCCCTGAGCATGTCAGGCACATATTCCTGCTTCAGGTCTTTGCACTCACTTTTCCTCTCTCTGTCCGGAATGTTCTCCCACAGACCAACATGATATACTCCATCATTTCCATCATATCTTTGCTCTGCCATCATCTGCTCAGTGGCGTCTCTGCTAGCTCTGTATCTAAAACCAAAAACTGCTCCTTCTCCGACCTGAACACTTGATATCCCTTCCCAGAATTCTTTTTCTTTCCGGCCCTTGGCATCATCTATTTTTCTTTCTTGTTTGCTGGATGTCGCCTACTGCAGTCCCTGCCAGAATGTCGGCTCCATGGTGTTCAAAGACCAAACTAGCTTGTTTAGGACTCTTTCCTTAGGGCCCTAGAACAGTGTCTAACTCCTTCAAAGGCTCAAACATCGTTTACTGAGCAAGTAAATATTGGGATTTCATATTACTTTGCTGGGTGCACCATCACAAAGTACCACAGCCTGGGTGGCTTAAGCAACAGACATTGATTTATTTATTTTCTCACACTTTATTTTTTTAACGTTTATTTTTGAAACAGAGAGAGACAGCTCATGAATGGGGGAGGGTCAGAGAGAGAGAGGGAGGCACAGAATCTGAAACAGGCTCCAGGCTCTCAGCTGTCATCACATAGCCCGATGTGGGGCTTGAACTCATGAACTGCGAGATCATGACCTGGGCCAAAGTTGGACGCTTAACCGATTGAGCGACTCAGGTGCCTCCAACTTTCTCACACTTTAGATCAAGGTGTGGCCAGGGTGGGTGTCCTGTGTCCATGACTGGTGGATGACCTCCTTCCCACTGTCTTCACGTGGTCTTCCTTCTGTGTGTGTAGGTGCCTACTCTCTTCCTATACGACACCAGTTATGATTAGAGTCCCTCCCTGCAATTGAGCTCATTGGAACTCCACTTTACCTTTCAAGATCTGGTATCCAAGTACAGTCCCATGGGTAGTTAGGACTTCAATGTATGGACTTAGGGGGCAAATGCATTCCGTAACAGATTTCTGTCTGTTGTACCTAGTCAGTACCTACATGTTTTTTTTTTTTTCTCCATGCCCTTTTCCCCATTATTTGCTCACACAGTGCTAATCCCAGTTTGCCCTTAGCCCAAGTTATAATTCTGTTTATTTATTTGTATAGGCTTGCATCTTCCCTCTACCTCTATACTCCAAGTTCCTGGCTGGCACTGGAATTACATCCTTAGCATGGACATCATAACCTCCAGGTGAGGTAAGTATGATTATTCTCGTTTTGAAAATCCACAGTCTGAAGTTCAAGAGAGAGTAGGTCATGTTTCTGAGATCATAGTACTAGTAAGTGCTGTCCTTTGGATAACTTTGTTCTCATAGGCTCCAAAGCCCACTTTCTTTCATTTACCAAACTGTCCCCAAGATGAACGGAGAAAAGCCATACTTCAGCCTGGTATATTATAAGCAACGGTACGTATAAAGCTGCTGTCACATTCCAGGAAATGGGATTAAGTTTAGTATCTGAGTAATTATACCCACGGGTTGAATTTCAATGTCACATCCTTTTATTTTTTACTGCTGCAATTTCTGTTATCCTTAATGATTATATAAATGTATTCGTCCCTTTGAAAAATTTAGCCAGCAAGAATACTGAGAGAGGTTGTTTCCTTTGTAACAGGTCTGAATTATACAATGAATTCATAATGTCAAGATAATAGCTATTATTTTTTCCTACAATATAGAGGAAAAGGTCATTGCCTCTGTTGTAAGAGTTTACCATGTGTTCTTGGTAACATGACTGAGCTGTATTGGTGAAAAACCGCCGTAGACTTTGAAAGTCAGTTATTTATAGTTAAGAGAGTATCGTTCTTTCTTTGGGTGCAGCTGGTTGTTGGAAATAGAACTTAGGAGTTTTCTGCATAGATTGTCTATTTCAGAATGAGTTTTGTTTTAAAAAGTATATTTGCATTCATGCGAGTTGTACAATTATTCTTTTGGGTTGCTAAGTAATACTCCATTGTGTATGTATATATACATACATGTATATACCACATCTTTTTATCCATTCATCCATCAATGGACATTTGGGATTTTTCCTTACTTTAGCTGTTGTTGATAGTGCTGCTATAACCTTTGGGGTTCACTTGTCTCTTCGAAATAGCATATCTGTATCTCTTGGATCAATACCTAGTAGTGCAACTGCTGGGTTATGGTAGTCCTCTTTTTCATTTTGTGAGGAACCTACCTACTGTTTTCCAGAGTGGCTTGACCATTTTGCATTCCCGCCAGCAGTGCAAGAGTTCCTCTTTCATCACTTCCCCGCCAACATCTGTTGTTGCCTGAGTTGTTAATGTTAGCCATTCTCACAGGGGTGAGGTGTTATCTCATTGTGGTTTTGATTTGTATTTCCCTGATGATGAGTGATGTTGAGCATTTTTTCATGTCTCATTTGGCCATCTGGATGTCATCCTTGGAGAAGTGTTTGCTCATGTCTTTGCCCATTTCTTCACTGGATTACTTGTTTTTTGGGTGTTGAGTTCGATATGTTCTTTATAGATTTTGAGTACTAATCCTTTATCTCATATGTCGTTTGCAAATATTTTCTCCCTTTCTGTTGGTTGCCTTTTAGTTATGCTGATTGTTTCCTCCTCTGTTCAGAAGCGTTTTATTTTAATGAGGTCCTAATAGTTCATGTTTGCTTTTGTTTCCCTTGCCTCCGGAGACTTGTTGACTAACAAGTTGTGGAAGCAAACATCAAAGAGGTTTCTGCCAGCTTTCTCTTCGAGGGTTTTGATGGCTTCCTATGTTACATTTAGGTCTTTCATCCATTTTGAGTGTCTTTCACCCATTTTGTGCCGTGAATTACATGGAGGGCTGAAGTGAGGGCATATGCGGGTCTGCTGTAGAGTTACTGTGACAGATAGGGTTAGGTGTAGGTTAAGGGTTATGGTGAGAGTTAAGGTTAGGGTTAGGGTTATGTCTGAGGAGACTCCAGGCCCTGACCCCACAGGAGAGCAATTGTCTGCCCGAAGGCCTGAGTGGAGTACACAGGGAGGGTGTGAGTTAGGATTAGGAGTGGGTTCCAAGACCAGACAAAGTATGGTCAATCCTTCAGGGATCCTCTCGTATCCCTGCAGGTGCACTTTGGAATACCCCTCAGGTATCACCTTGTGCAGCTGCAGGTGCACTTTGGAAATGACATGGTGATGTTCCACATTCCATGCCGAGTATTTCTGTACTGATACTCGAATCCATGTGCGTGCTGTTGTCAGACATTGGAATTGGGTCCCGATTGGGAGAGAGCATTAACATTGCTAAGGATTCGATCCAGGCACTTCGCCAAGGCTGAAGCAACTCGAGTCTCATGACCTTCGTTTATACAATAGGGTTCGGCCTAGAGTTAGGGTTAGGTTAGAGTTAGAGTTAGGGTTAGCCCAGGAGGCTCAAGGGGCTAAAACCACAGCGGTGCAGTTGTCTCCCCAAAGTCCTGAGTTGAAGGCAAAATGGAGGGTGCTGGTCAATATTAGTCTTTGGTTTCCAAGACCAGTCAACTGTATGGGCCACTAGTCGGGTAGTTGTCAGGAAACCTCTCGGGCAGCTGCAGCCAGGCCTTGGAAATGACATGCTAATGTACCCGGATCTAGTCCAATGATCCTTCATCTCTCTGAGACCAGGCATGTGGTGTTGTCAGATTCTGGTATTGGATCCCCATGGGGAGAGGGTATTAGCTAGGTTTGAAGTTCAGTCCAGGCTCGTCCCAGGGGGAAAGCAAATCCAGACTCATTATATCCCTCAAGAGTTGAAGTGAGGGGCCAGGCGACGGGGAAGTTCGAGTGTAGGATAATCTCTGAGAAAGGGTTAGGCTTCCATTGACCATTGTGGTTAGATTTACGGTTAGGGTAAGGCCACAGGAGGCTCCAAGTGCTGAAGCCAGAGCACTGCAGTTGTATCCCCACAGGGCTGAGTGGAGGGCACAAAGGAGGGTGCTGGTCAGAATCAGAATTTCTTTCAAAGGCCACAAAATTCTATGGGCCACAGGTCGGGTAGGCCTCAGGAATTCTCTGGGGCAGATGCAGCCGGGCCTGGGAAATGACATGGTGAACTTCCAGGTTCCATGCGGAGTGACCCTGCAACGCTTCTGGACCCCAGGTGTGTGGTGTTGTCAGACGTTGGTATTCAGGCCCCATGGGGAGAGAGCCTTAGCTAGGGTTAAGGTTCGGTCCGGGGACTTCGCCATGGCCAAAGGGACTCCAGTTTCATGATCTCCCTCCAGGGCTGACCTGAGGTCCCATGAGACAGTGCGGCTCAAGTGTAGGAGTACTGTTCAAGGCTGCCTTAGGTTTCACTGGAGGGTTCTGGTTAGGGGTAGGGTTAGATTTAGGGTTAGGTCCAGGAGGCTCCAGGAGCTGAACCCACAGCAGTACAGCGGTCTCCTCGAAGGGCTAAGTTGAGGGCCCAAGGGAGGGTGCAGGTCAGGATCAGTGTTTGGCTTCCAAGGCCACACAACTCTATGGGCCCCTGGTGGGGGAGGCCTCAGGAAGCCTCTTGGACAGCTGTAGCTGGGCCGTGAAATGACATGGTAGCTCCCAGGTTCCATGCTGAGTGACCCCGCAACGATTCTGCACCGTAGGCGCGTGGTGTTGTCAGACTTTGGTTTGGGCACCATGGGGAGAGAGCCTTCGCTAGGGTTAGGGTCGGTAACAGACGTCGCCAGGGCCGAATCGACTGCAGTCTCATGATCTCCCTCGAGGGCTGAAGTGAGGGCCCATGTGATGGTGCAGCTAAAGTGTAGGGTTAGGGATCAAAGCCGGCTTAGGTTTTGGTGGAGGGTTCTGGTTAGGGATAGGGTTAGGTCCCAGGGGGCTCCAGGCGCGGAACCCACAGGGGTGCAGTGGTCTCCCCGAAGGGCTGAGTTGAGGATACAAGGGAGGGTGCCAGTCAGGACAGTCTCTGGCTTCCAAGGCCACATAACTCTATGGGCCACTGGTCTGGGAGGCCTCAGGGACCTCTCAGGCAGCTGCAGCCGGAACTGGGAAATGACACAGTGAGCTTCCTGGTTCCATGCCGAGTAACCCCGCACCGCTTCTGGACCCCAGGCACGTGGTGTTGTCAGACTTTGGTATTGGGTCCCCATCAGGAGAGAGCCTTAGCTAGGGTTAGGGTTCGGTCCAGGGACGTCACCAGGGCCGAAGCGACTCCGGTCTCGTGATCTCCCTCGAGGGCTGAAGTGAGGGCCCATGCGACGGTGCAGATCAAGTGTAGGGTTAGGGTTTGATGCCGGTGTAGGTTTCGGTGGAGGGTTCCGGTTAGGGGTAGGGTTAGGGTTAGGATAGGTCCCAGGAGGTTCCAGGCGCTGAACCCACAGCGGTGAAGTTGTCTCCTCGAAGAGCTGAGTTTAGGGCACAGGGAGGGAGCAAACCAGCATCAGTCTCTGGCTTCCAAGGCCACACAACTGTGGTATTCGGTCTCCATGTGGAGATAGCCTTAGCTCCATTTAGGCTTTGGGCCAAGGAAATCTCTAGGGCTAAGTGACACCAGTCCTGTGATCTCCCTGTGTCAGTGATGTGTGGGCACATGCATGGTGCGAGTCAGGTTTAGGGTGAGTGTTAAAGATGAGGTGAGGTTTAGGTTCACGTATATACTGTGGGTCACCGTTAAGATTAGGGCTTGGTCACAGGAGGCTCTTGGCACTATACCCCCAGTAGGTCAGTTATCCCCCTTCAGGGCTGAGTAGAGGGGTCTAAGGAGGGTCCCAGTCAGGCTGAGTTGGGTGCCAGGGCCACTCCTTGCTTAGACCTTAGGAAGTCCCCTGTGGAGCTCCTTCTGGTCTTTGGAAATGACATTGTGTTATTCCAGGTTCCATGCTGAGTAATTCTCCTCCGCTCTGAAGCCCATGTCCATCATGTGCTCAGACTTAGGAATTGGGTCCCCATTAGGAGAAAGCTTTAGCCAAGGTTAACTTTCGGTCCAGGGATGTTGCCAGGGCCAAAGCTACATCATTGCCATGATCACCCTGGAAGGCTGAATGAGGGTCCATGCGCAGGTGTGGGTCATGTGCAGGGTTAGTTTTGAGTTGGGATGAGGCTTGGTTTGAGCGGTATGTGCGTGTCACAGTTAAGGTTAGGGTTAGGTCCCAGGAAGCTCCAAGCACTGAAACGTTGCAGGGTAGTGGTCTTCCCAGAGGATTGAGTATAGGCCTCATTGGAGCGGTCTGTTCAGGCTTAATCTTTGTGATCCAGGGCCAGCTGTGTGTGCCATCTTCAGTTGGGCCTCATCATCGCCCTTGTGCAGCATCATGCGGGCATTGGAAATGTCATGATGATGTTCCATGTTCCATGCCAAGTAATCCTGCACCGCTTTGGGCCCATTGTTTGTGGTGTTCTCAGAGATAGGAATTGGGTCCCCATTCAGAGATATCCTTAACTAGGTTTAATGTTTTGTCCAGGGACTTCACCAGTGCCGAGGTGACACCATTCTTGTGTGTCATGTGTGTTGGGTTAGGGTTTGGGATTGGGTTTGGTGTTAGGGGTTAGGGTTACGGTTACGGTTAGGGTTGGTGTTAGGTGTTAGTGTTAGGGGCTAGAATTAGGTTTATGCATTAAGGTTGGGTTTAGGGTTATGGTTAGTGTTTTGGATTATGGTTAAGTGTTAGGGTTTGGAGTTAGAGTTACGTTTAGGCATTAGCTTTGGACTTGGGTTAGGCTTAGGTTTAGGATTATGGTTTGGGTTTGAGAGTTAGGGTTATGGTTAGATGGTATAGTTAGGGATAGGTGTTAGCGTTGGTGTTAGGGTTTGCGTTAGGTTTAGGGATAAGGTGAGGTCTAGGTCTAGGACTTTGGGTTATGGGTTAGGGGATTGGATTAGGGGTTAGCGTTAGGGTTAGTGTTAGAATATTATGGTTAGGGTTAGTGTTAGATTTTTGGTTTACAATTTTTGGGTTAGCAGGTAGAGTTAGAGCATTAGGGTTAGGGTTTTAGGATTAGAGTTTTGGGATTAGGGTAAGAGGGTTAGGGTTAGAACGGTATATGTTTACTTTTACGTTTCGGTAGGGTTAGGGTTGGGTTTAGAACTAGGGATAGGGGCAGGGTTTAGTATTAGAGCTATGGGTAGGGTTAGCTGTTAGGTTTAGGACTTGTTGGGATATGGGTTAGTGTTAGGGTTAGGGCTTCAACAAGAGGTAGGTCATGTTTGCACTCCCACTTGGAGCGGGAGGTTGTTCATGCTAGGACACCGCCCTCCATCTGTGAGGGATTTCATTCATTTTATCGCCCCTGTCTCCCTGCACTGGAGGTTGTTTTGCCTCACCCCATTCCAGCTTGGTTGTGGAGTGTTTCTCGCCATCACCCTGCCCTCTCTCGGTGTGGTAGGATTTTACTTACTTCCTTATCCATTTTCTTCCTTGGGTTGCATACTTTTAATCTTGATATCATTTATTTCTCCTCTGATTTGAATTATTCTCTTCATTCTGCTGTTTGCAGTTTTTGTTTGTTGTCCTCTGTCTGGCTTTTATAGTTATAAATTCATGGAGTTTACTTCAGGGTTTTCTTTTTCTTGATGCAGACCTGTATTGCTATAAACTTCCCTGATAGAACCAGTTTTCCTGCTTTACAGTAATTTAGATTGCTGTGTTTTCATTTTCATTTGTTTTATGTCATTTTGGATTTTGTCTTTGATTTCTTGGTTTAGGTATTGGTTGTTTAGTAGCATGTTATTTAACTTCCATTTTTTTGCGCCTTTTCAAGATTTTTTTTCTTGTTGTAGGCTTCTACTTTCATAGCATTGTGGTCTGGAAAGACACATGGTATGACGTCGATCGGTTTGATTTTGTTTTGGCTTGTTTTATGATGTAATACTTTATCGAGTGTGGGAATATTCCATGTGCACATGAAAAGAATGTGTATTGTGCTGTTTTAGGCTGCAATGTCTAAAATATAAGGTTTAAGTCCATCTGGTCTACTCTATCATTCAAAGTCACTACTTTCTTGTTGATTTTCTGATGGAATGATCTCTCTATTGATGTCATTTGGGTGTTATAGTGCCCCACTATGATTGTATGACTATCAGTTCTTTAGGTTTGGACTGTTTTGTGTATTTGGATGCTCTCAGGTTGAACGCTTATATGTTTACAATTGTTCTATCTTTTTGCTGGATGGTACTTTTTATTAGTATAGTGTCTTCTTTGTCTCTTGTTACAGTTTTCTTTTTAAATCTATTTTTTTTTTGATGTAGGTATGGCTACTGCGGTTTTCTTTTGATACTTTTGTTTTTCAACTAGTCTTTTGTAGGTGGAAATAGATGGGTCCTATGTTGTATTCATTCTATCACCCAGTGCTTTTTTTTTTTTCAACGTTTATTTATTTTTGGGACAGAGAGAGACAGAGCATGAACGGGGGAGGGGCAGAGAGAGAGGGAGACACAGAACCGGAAACAGGCTCCAGGCTCTGAGCCATCAGCCCAGAGCCTGATGCGGGGCTCGAACTCACGGACCGCGAGATCGTGACCTGGCTGAAGTCGGACGCTTAACCGACTGCGCCACCCAGGCGCCCTGACCCAGTGCTTTTTATTATGAGGAGAGAGAGCACAGGCATGGTAGGGCGGGTTGGGGGGAATGGGGGAAGAGAGAGACAAAGAGAGAAAGAGGGAGAGAGAGAATGAGAATGAGAATGAATCCTCACCAAGTTCCACGCTCAGTGCAGAGCTCAGTTGGGACTCAATCCCATGATCCTGGGATCATAGCCTAAGCCGAAATCAAGAGTCGAAATTTCAAGTGATTGAGCAATCCAGTTGCCCCTATCTGGCACCCAGTGCCTTTGATTTGAGCATTTATTCTGATACCATTCAAAGTAATTGATAGACATGTACTTGTCCTATTATCACTTGATGTTGGTTGTTTCTGAATTTTTCTGATCCTTTCTTCTCTTTCTCTTTTTTTTGGTTTGCTGGGTTTCCTCACAATTTCACAGTTGAAATTGCTTATCTTTATACTCTGCATATGTATTAGTGGTGTTTGTTCTGTGGTTATTATGAGGTTTGTACCTAACCACTTCTGCATATAGAAGTCTATATTAAGTTGATAGTTGCTTAAGTTTGAACCGGTTCTTTACTCCTCTCCTCCCCGTGTTTTAGCTATGTACTGTTCCTATTTCAAAACCTTTCATATCCTGAATACCTTGACTGATGTTTTACAGATTTACACATTTGTATTGCTTTTGTATTTCGCACTTTAATATGGTCACTTTAGGTGTTTCTTTTCCACTTAAAGAATCCCCTTTAACATTTCTTGCAGCGGTGGTTTGTTGGTTGTGAGCTCGCTGGGAACCTCTTGATCTCTCCTCCCATTTGAATGATAGTTTGCTGGATAGACTCTCTTTGGCTGCAGATGTTTTCCATTCAGCACCTTTACCATACCATGCTGGTCACTTACAGTTTCGAAGTTTCTTCTGAAAAACATCCAGTGATAACCTTATGGGGTTTCCCTTGTAGGTAAATGTCATCATTTGTTTTTCTGCTGTGAAAATTTTTCTTGATCATGACATTTTGGGTTTTAATTACTATATGACTTGGTGTGGGTCTGCTTCTTTTGAATATATTGGGGGTTCTTTGTGCCTCCTGCTTCTGGATCTGTCTCCTTCTCCTCATTAGGGAAGTTTTCATCTATTGTGTCTTCAAATAAATTTTCTGATCCTGATTTCTCAGAGTTCTGAAAATGAGAAATAGGACATAAAAGACCTATTGAAGGTTCTCTGATGATCCACTGGATTTGCATGCGTGGAGGATAGATTGGGACTCAAATGAACAACATACCTTTAACTTCAAAGAACTAGAAAAAAAAAAAAAAAACAATCTATGTCCAGTGTTCTCAAAAGGGAGAAAGTAATCCATACGAGAGTGCAAACCAATGAAACTGAGACCATGGAAGTCAATAGAAAATATGAAGAAGACCAACAGGGGTTTTCAGAAGAGTGAAACAAAATTGTCAAGACTATACATAGACTATGGTAAGACAGAGAGAGGACCCAATTCAAAAGAATTATAAATAAAAGAGAAGACATTACGCCTTATACCAAAGAAACATAAAGGAGATAAAGAGGCGACTATGGCCAAATTAGATGCCAGGAAACCGCCTGCCTAGAAGAAATGGATAGGTTCTTAGAAACACACAACCTACTAAGACTGTGCCAGGAAGAAATAGAAGGTTTGCACAGACCCATTAAAGGAAGACTGTATCAATACAAGAAGATAACCAATGTAAGTAAATTGAATCAGTAATTGGAGTTCTCCCATGGAAGAAAAGCCCAGGACCAGGTGGGTTCACTGGTGAATTTGACCAAACGTTTGTAGAAGAACTAACAGCAGCCGTCTCACTGATTCAAAAGGAATGAACACCACCAAACTCATTTCATGACACTGGAATTACCCTGGTGGGAAGCCAGAGAAGGATACTACCTGAACAGAAATCTATAAGCCAGTATCCCCGTGATGAATGTAGATGAATAATTCCCAATAATGTACAGGCAAGCCAAATTCAGCATCACATTAAAAGGATCATTGACTGTGATGAAAGGTTTTTTCCCTGCAAAGGAAGGATGTTTCAGAAATGCCAATCAATCAATGTGACCCCTCACATAATTGAATGAAAGAAAATCAACCAGAAACAAGATTCTTAACTATAAATAGCAAACGGAGGGTTACTATAAGGGAGGTGGGAAGGAGGATGGGTTAAATGGGTGATGGGCTAAGGAGGGCACTAGTAGTGAGGATCACTGGGTGTTGTATGTAAGTGAATGATGACTAAATTCTATACCCGAAAGTAATATTACACTGTATGCTAACCAACTGGAATTTAAATAAAAACTTGAAAAAATAAATACTAAAGAAAGACATAAATACATTTAAACTAAACTAAATAAATACATTTTAAAAAATAAAAAGAAAACTCATGTGATGATGTCAATAGACACACAAAAAAAGTTCTGAGAAATTTTGGTATCCATTTGTGCTAAGAAACTCTTTAAAATTCAGTGTAGAAGGAACATATCTCAACATAAGAAAGGCCATGTGTGTGAAGCCCACAGCTAATGTCATACTCAGTAGTGAAATTGTGAAAGATTTTCCACTAAGATCAGACACAAGACAAGGATGCCCTAGATCTGTGAAGGGGATTGGGTGATGCAGGCTTCTGGTTATGCAATGAATGAATCACAGATAGAAGATATAGCATAGGGGACCTAGAGAATGGTACTGGAGTAGTGATGCATCGTGACAGATGATAGCTACACCTGTGTTAGGGTAGCAGAAAGTATACATTTGTCCAATCACTATGTTGTTCATCTGAAACTAATGTAACATAGAGTGTCAGCTATTCCCAAGTAACATGTTTTTTTTTTTAAATAAGGTAAAGGACTGAAATAAAAAGTTTAATGTAAAAGAACCTGTTAATATCTAATCAAGAAATGCAGTAAAGTCCCAAATTAGAAAGTCACCATATCAAATTCTGTAGCCTTCCTATACACTAACCCAATTATCTAAGAAGAAGTAAAGAAAACAATCCCATTTACAATAGCATCAAAAACAATAAAATGTATAGGAATAAATTTAATCAAGGAAGTGAAAAATCTCTCTACAGAAAACTATAAAACCTGTGTGCAGGAATGGAGGAAATTCAATTTGGGTGAAAGAAAGAGGAGAACACACAAGTCAGTGAAAACCATCTCATGTCCAACTTACAGAGGAATTAATATAGACACAATGTCCATATTACCCAAAGCCATCTAGAGATTCAGTGCAATCTCTATCAAGACTCCGATGCAATTTTTATGCAATTAGAAAATCATATCCTAAAATGTATTTGGAACCACACAAAGACCCCAAGTAGCCAACGCAAGAAAGAACAAAACAGGAGGCATCACATTTCTTGATTTCAAGCTTCATTCTAACACAAAGAAATCAGTTATGTCACTGGCATAAGCACACACACAAGACAATGGAACAGAAATTGAGAGCCCAAACTAAACCCATGCATGCACAGTCACCTTGTATTTGACAAGGGAGTCAATAATACACAGTGGAGAAGAGTAGTCTCTTGAATAACTGGTGCTGGGAAAATTGGATATTCACATGTATAAGAACAAAGCTTGGTACCATATGTTACACCACTCCCTAGAGAGTGAAAGGAAGAAACAGAGAGATGTGGTAAGAGAGAAACAGAGACAAAGAGGAAGTACAAGGTGGAAAGTAGAGACCTGGTCCAGGTATGTGGACAGGGTTAGAGGGGCCAGGGGAGAGGGGATGTATGAAGTGGCTCTGAGTGCTGGGGCAGAAAGGGCTTGTATCATGGGCATCAGAGTTCCATGACCCCAAGACTCCAACATCCCTGGGTCCAAGTTCTTCAGAGGCCATTGGAATTGAAAAGATGGGTATTCCTCATTTCTTCTGGAATTGTGAGGCTCAGCCTCATGTTCTGTCATGGAGAGGGATGTCTTGAGGGAGAGTGTGCTGCTCTTTGGCAGGTAAACCCCAGAGCCTGCCCTGTGGGGAGGTGTCCCAGGGCCATCTCCCTCAGTGCCCCAGGCCCTGTTGGAATCTGTCTGATCCTTTCTTCTCTTTCTCTTTTCTATGGTTTTCTGGGTTTATTTAGTAGTGCAGTGGAAATTGCTTGTCCTTATACTCTGCACATGTATTAGTGGTGTTTGATTTGTGGTTATTATTAGGTTTGTACGTAACCACTTCTGCATATAGAAGTCTATATTAAGTTGATAGTTGTTTAAGTTTGAGCTAGTTCTTTACTCCTCTCCTCCCCGTGTTGTAGATATGTAGTGTCATATTTCAAAACCTTTCATATCGTGAATACCTTGGCTGATGTTTTCAGATATATTCATTTTTATTGCTTTTGTGTTTCGCACTTTAATACTGTCACTTTAAGTGTTTCTTTACCACTTAAAGAGTCCCCTTTAACATTTCTTGCAGGGGTGGTTTGTTGGTTGTGCACTCCCTGAGTATTTATTTGGGAACCTCTTGATCTCTCCTTCCATCTGAATGATAGTGTTGTGGACAGACTCTCTTTGGCTGCAGATGTTTTCCATGCAGCAACTTTACCATACCGTGCCGCTCACTTATGGCTTCAAACTTTCTTCTGAAAAACATCCAGTGATAACCTTATGGGGTTTCCCTTGTAGGTAACTGTCAACTTTTGTTTTCCTGCTGTGAAAATTTTTTCTTTATCACGACATTTGGGGTTTTAATTACTATACGACTTGGTGTGGATCTGCTTCTGCTGAATATATTGGGGGTTCCTTGTGCCTCCTGCTTCTGGATCTGTTTTCTTCCCCGATTTAAGGAAGTTTTCATCTATTGTGTCTTCAAATAAATTTTCTGGTTCTATTTCTCAGAATTCTCAGAATGAGAAATAGGACAGGAAAAACCTATTGAAGGTTCTCTGCTGAGTCACTGGATTTGCATGCGTGGAGGATAGATTTGGGACTCAAATGAACAACCTACCTTTAACTTCAAAGATCCTGTTGGATTCCCCCCTCCCCCCACCAGCTGGCCTTCCTCAAGTTCTGAACCCAGCCATCAGGCATTGTGTTGCCCCCAGGTCTGGCAGTCTGGACCTGGCAGAGGTGGACTAGTAATATTGATAAAAAAAAAAAACATTTGACAATAAGGTCCATATCCTCCCTCTGGGACTAGAGGTGTGCATCCAAATCATAGGTTGCTATCCTCCAGTACACAACGAATCTGAGGATTCCAGAAGGTAGGTGGACCCTTTAAAACACCATAGTCTTCTCTTGCATCAAATTCAAAGACATTTTCTTGTCCCAGCTTTCTTTTAATTCTGAAGAGATGGCAATTAGTAATTGAAGGCATAATGGTCCTATAGGACATTGACCTATATGATTGATGGACATTATTTCATCCATCCATATCCCTAAAGCACATTTCATTGGAAACATTAGCCAAGAATACATACTGTAAATTCACAACAGATGTGTAGCTCCCTGTAAGTTGCATTCTGACCTTGTCACATATGTGTCATCAAAGATATTATTAGTGACTTTTCAGATAAGCTTTCAACATCAAGAAGGTGATGTTAGAGAATCTGGTATAAATGGAAATTCACAGATTCTAAATGAGGAATGATTTTTCATTTTTAATGTTTCTTTTTTTGAGAGAACCCGAGCTGGGGAGGGGGGAGAGAGTGGGAGACACTGAATCTGAGGCAGGCTCGAGGCTCTGAGCTCTCAGGACAGAGCCTGACGCGGGGCTCAAACTCATGGATGCAAAATCATGGCTTGAGTCAAAGTTGGACGCTTAACTGACTAAGCCATCCAAGCACCCCAGGAAGGATAGTTTATTCGCAAAGAAGGAGAAATTAAAGATAGTGTAAAGGATGTCTATTTTTAATTGAAATATTGTTCACACATTTGTTGTGTTAGTTTTAGGCATGCATTGTAGCCCTTCCATATGTCCATACATTATGTTGTACTTAACCACAAGTGTAGCTATCATGTGAAAGCATGCAACAGTATTATCACAGGATTGACACCATTACATTGGCTGTCCCTTGTATCCCTAGGACTCATTCATTCCATAGCTGGAAGCCGGTATCTCTCTCTCTCAAAGGTGTCCATTCTTTATCTAACCTATGTATTTTGGTGGTAAATAAAATTACCTCTTGTTCAGCATGTGTAAATTGGCGGTCTATTTTTCTGTGAACATTGCTTAAAACATTAGAAATGATGTCATTACGTTAATAAATTCGGTTTCATTCTTCATTCACAACAAAGGAGAAGGAAAGATTTGTGTTCCAGGCCCTGTCACTACAGCCCTTCCCAATGTGGAGAACAGGCTTAGTTGCTCAGAGCACCTTTGGTCTCTCAGCTGAGCAACCAGGGCCTTCAACATTGAAGGAATTCCCATGGTGGCCAGCAGAGAGAGCTCGAGCACCACAGACCGGGAGGGGCGGGTTCCTCTGCTGGGCAGTGATAGCCAGCAGAGGGCGCACCATCTGCTTTTCTGACCCAGGGCACCTCAGAGCAGGAAGGGCTTCGATTGCTCTCAGAGGACTCAGGCCTCTGCTGGTGCCTCAGTACAGAGAGCAGAGCTGCATTTCCAGCAGGTTCTGCCACCCGCCCCAGGGGAGACCTTGGGAGCTTAGCAGCAACTTGGCATCTCCTGAGTCGCCAGAGAGAAGCTGCCTTGTTGAACTGAGTGCTGAGGAGGGGGCGCCGGGTGGCTTCCCTGGTCAAGCTGGTTGCTGAGCTGCACAAGCCTTTGCATTATCTGGGCTGTTCCCGTGTTTCATTCCACCCCTTCCAGGACAGTTTTTGAACAAGACGTATTTTACTAAAGGACTCGTGGATTGCGGGGTCTCACGACATCACCTCATAGATGCAGTCGATGGTTTGCTCCAGATTCAGGTTTGTTTCCAGGAAGAAACCCTAACAGAAATTCAGAAGCATGGGAGCTGCAATCAATTAGGACGTGGATCCATGAAATGCTCGTCTCAGGACCTTCTAGAAGAATGAGCTGGGACCCACGTTCTGAGTCCTGCTGGAACCAGAGACCGAGGTAAGGGCACAAACTGTCCCCACATCATACATGCTTTTTAAAAAATTTCATGGTTATTTTTCCAACCTAGTGAAGTGATTGAAAACTACAGAAAACTTGGTTTGTACCTGTCATTAACCTTATGTTATCTTCTAATTTAAATTACAGTGAGTAAAGGTACAGTGTAATATTAGTTTCAGGTGTACAATATAGAGCAACAATTCCACACGTCGCCCGGTGCTCATCCCGGGTGCACTTCTTAATCCCCATCAGCTGTTTCACCCATTCCCCCACCTCACTGTGGAACTCCTCAGTTTGTTTCCTAGTTAAGAGTCTGTTTGTCACTGTCTCCTCCCCCCCCCCCCGCCTTTGTTTTGTTTTATTGCCATGTGTTCATGAAATCATCAGGTATATGTCTTTCTCTGACAGGCTTATTTCACCCAGCATAACATTCTCTCCCTCTATCCACCTCGTGGCAAATGACAACATTTCATGCTTTTATGGCTAAATAATATTACATTCCATATACTACATCTCAATTTATTCATCATTGATGGATGCTTGGGCAGTTTCCGTAATATGGCTGTTGTAGAAAATGCTTCTGTAAACATCAGGGTGCATGTATCCCTTTGAAGAATTATTTTTGTATTCTTTGTGTAAATACCTCGTAGTGAAATTGCTGGATCGTAATGTAGTTCTGTTTCCAGGTTTTGTTGTTGTTGTTGTTTTTACAAATCTCCATGATGTTTTCCAGAGTGGCTGCACCAGTTTGCATTCCTCCCCACAGTGTAAGAGGTTTCCTCTTTCCCCATATCCTTGGCAACAACTGCTGTTTCATCATTCATTGATTTGAGTCATTCTGACAGATGTGATGTATTATCTCATTGTACTTTTGAATTTAATTTCCCCTAAGATCAGTATTCTTGAGCATCTTTTCATGTGTCTCTTGGCCACGTGTATGTCTTCCTTGGGAAAATGTCTATTCGTGTCTTCTACCCATTTTTAATCGGATTTCTCATTTTTTGTGTGCTGTATAACTTTATATATTTTGGACACTAACCCTTTATCAGATGTCGTTTGCAAATATCATTCTGTAGGTGTTTTAGTTTTGTTGATTATTTCCTTGGTGATGGAAGCTTTTTATTTTTACGATGTCCCATTATTTTTGCTCGTGTTTCCCTTACCTCAGGAGATATATCTACAAAGACATTTGTACAGGCAATGTCAAATAAGATACTGCCTGTGTTAATTATCCTCTGGGATTTTTATGGTTTCAGGTTTCACACATAGGTCTTTATCCATGTTGGATTTATTTTTGTGTATGTTTTAAGAAAGTGGTCCATTGTTGTTTTGTTTTGTTTTGTTTTGCAGGTTGCTGTCCAGTTTTTCCAAAACCATATGTTGAGGAGACTTTAAGTTTATGTATTTATTTTGAGAGAGAGAGCATGAAAAACAGGAGCAGAGAGAAATGGAGAGAGAGAATCCCATGCATGCTCTGCACTGCCCTGGATCATGACGTGAGCTGAATTCACAATCACACGCTTTCGTGACTGAGCCACCCATGTGTCCCAAGACTATCTATTTTTCCCATTGGCTATTCTTTCCTGCTTTGTTGAGAATTAATTGACCATATAGGTGTCTGTTCATTTCTGGGTTTCCATTCTATTCATCTATGCCTCTGTGTTTTGTTGTTGTTGTTGTTGTTGTTGTTGTTTTGCCAGTACCATACTGTTCTGATCAGTACTGCTTTGTAATATAACCTAATGTCTGGAATTGTGATGTCTCCAGCTTTGCTTTTCTTCTTCAAGTTTTTTTTGGCAGTTTGGGGACTTTTGTCATTCCATACATTTTGAGATTATTTGTTCCAGGTCTGTGACAAATGTTTTTGTTAGTGTGATAGGGATTTCATTACATGTGTAGATTGTTTTGAGGAGTATAGACATTGTAACAATATTTTGTTTTTGCCATCCATGAACATGAAATGTATTTCCATTTCTTTGTGTTCTCTTCCATTTCTTTCATCAGTGTTTCATAGCCTTGAGAGTACAGGTCTTTCACCTCTTTGGTTAGGTATATTCCTGGTATCTTGTGGTATTTGTGAACCTGTCAATGGGGTTGATCCCTTACTTTCTCTCTGTGTTAATTCATGATTCGTGTACAAAAATGCAATACATCTATGTAGCTTGATTTCTGTATATTGTGACTTGTCGAATTCATATATCAATGCTAGCAATTTTTAAGGTAGTCTTTCATGTTTTTTATAGAGCACATCATGTCAGTTCCAAATAGCAAAAGTGCTACTTCTTCCTTGCCGATTTGGATGCCTCTTATTTCTTTTTGTTGTCTGAGTGCTGTGGCTAGGATTTCCCGTACTATGTGAATAACAGTGGTGATAGGGGTCATCCTTGTCTTGTCCCTGACCTTGGAGGAAAAACTTTCAATTTTTCCCCATTGAGGATGAGATAAGCTGTGGGTTTTTCATAGATGACTTTTATTATGTGCAGGTAGGTTGAGTCTCAATGTACTTTGCTGAGGGTTTTTATCATGAATGGATGTAACATTTTATCAAGTGGTTTTCTTGCATCTGTTGAAAGCATCATATTGTTCTTATCCTTTCTTCTATTACTGTGGTGCATCATGTTGATTGATCTTTGAATGTGGAACCACCCTTGCAGCCCAGGGATATATCTCACTGGATTATGGTAAGTGATTCTATTAATGTATTGTTGACTTTAATTTGAAGGTATGTTAATGAGAAATTCTGCATACATACTCATCAGGCTATTGGTCTGCAGTTTTACTTAAAATTCTTTTAACATTTTTTAAAAATGTTTATTTCTTTCCTTAGATAGAGTACATAAAAGTGAGGGAGGGGCACAGAGATAGGGAGAGAGAGAATCCTGGTCATGCTCCACACTGTCATGGCAGGGCCCAACGTGGGACTCGAACCCATGCACCACAAGATAATGTCCTAATCCAAAATTAAGAGTTGGACAGTAAACCGACTGAGCCACACAGGCGCTGCTGCAGTTTCCGGTTTTAGTGGAGGCTTCAACTGGTTTTGGTGTCAGGGTAATGATGGCCTCATATGATGGATTTGTAAGTTTTCCTTCTTTTTTATTTTTTGTAATAATTCGAGGAGAATACATATTACCTCTTCCTTAAACGCATGGTAGAATTCATCACTGAAGCCATCTAACCCTGAACTCTTGTGTTGGGGGAGATTTTTTAAATTACTGATGTGGTATCTTTCTGTTTTCAGATTTTAGATATCATCCGTTTCAGTTTTGGTAGTTTGTGTGTTTCTAGGAATTTGTTCATTTTTCTCAGAGTGTCCAATTTGTTGCATATAGTTGTTCATAATATTATCTTCTAATTGTATTTTTGTGGTGTTGACTGTTACTTCTCCTTTCTTATTTGTGATTTTATTTATTTGAGTCCTTTCTGTCTTTTTTGTGAAAAGTCTGCCTAGGAGGTTTTCAAGTTGATTACTGCTTTCAAAGAACCAGCGCATGGTTTCATTGATTTGGTCTAGTGTCTTTTTGCTTTGTATATTGCTTATTTCTTCCTTAAACTCAATTATTTCCTTCCTTCTGCTGTTCTTTTTCTCATTCCTTTAGTTGTAAGTTAGGATTGTTTGAGATTTTTCTTGCTCTTTCAGGTAGGCCTGTATTGCTATATACTTCCATCATAGACTGCTTTTGCCGCATTCCAAAGGGTTTTTACCAGTGTATTTTCATTTTCATTTGTTTCAGTGTATTTTCTCATTGATTTCCTGTTTGGCCCATTCATTTCATAGCATGTTATTTAACCTCCCTTTATTTGTTTCCTTTCCTCCTTTGTGTGTGTGTGTGTGTGTGTGTGTGTGGTTAACTTCCTAGCTTTGTGGTCAGAAAAGATGCTTGGTCTGATCTCTGTCTTTGGGCACCTGTTGAGGCCTGATTTGTGACCTAGAATGTGATTACATCTGGAGAATGCCCCATGTACGCTTGAAAAGAATGTGTACTCTGTCATTTTAGCATGGAGTGTTCTGAATATATCTGTTAAATTCATCTGGTCCAGTGTGTCATTCAAAGCCATTGTTTCCTTGTTGATTTTCTGTTTATAGATTGTGTCCATTGATGTGAGTGATGTGTTAAAGTCCTCTACTATTGTTATATTATTATAAATGAGTTCCTTTATGGTTGTTGCTAAATGTTTTATATACTTGGTGATGGCATGTTGGGTGCATCAAAATTTACAATCATTGGATATTCTTGTTTGGCTGTCCCCTTTAGTATGAGATCGTGTCTGTCTTCATCTCATTATAGCTTTATTTATTTATTTATCTTAATTTAATTTGATTTAAGTCTTAGTTGACATACAGTGCATTCTCAGATTCAGGAGTAGAATTCAGTGATTCATCCCTTACATACAACACCCAGTGCTCGTCACAACAAGTGCTCTCTTAATACTCGTCCTCCATCTAGCCCAGCGCTGACCCATCTCCCTCCATCAACCTTCTCTCTTTTTTCTCTAACATTAAGAGACTCATGTGGTTTGTTACCACGCTTCTCTTTTCCTGCCCCCTTCCCTAGTTTTCATGTGTTTCGTTTCTTAAATTCCACATGAGTGAAATCATATATCTGTCTTTCTCTGATTGACATATTTCACTTAGCAAATACATTCGAGCTCCATCCACATCGTTGCAAATGGCAAGATTTCATTCTTCTTGAAGCTGAGTTATATTTCATTGTATATCATATGTATGTATATATGAACATACACATATGTACATATGCATATACATACGTATACACACACACACACACACACACACACACACAGACACCACAACTTCTTTATACCTTCATCAGTTGATGGATACTTGGGCTTTCTCCATAGTTTGGCTACTGTTGATAATTCTGCTATAAATATTGGGTGCATGCAATGTCACTATTAGGTATTTACCAAAAGGGTACCAAAATAGAGTCTCGGTTTTAAAGTTTATTTTGCCTGATATAAGTATTGCTACTGGCTTTCTTTTGACATTATTGGCATGATAAATATTTCTTCATTCCCTCACTTCAAATCTGCAGGTGACTTAAGTCCAAATAAGGCTTTGTAGGCAGCATCTAGATAGACATTGTTTTTTGTTTGTATGTTTGTTTGTTTTGTCCATTCTGATGCCCTATCCAATGTCTTTTGATTGGAGCATTTAGTCCATTTATATTCAGAGTGATTATTGATAGGTATATATTTAGTCCCATTCTACTAGTTGTTTTGTTTCTTGATGTTTTCTCTGATCCTTTCTTGTCTGTAACACTTGTAGTCTTTCATTTCCACTCAAGAGCCCGATGTAAATATTCTTTTCTTTTGACTGCTGGTACATTTTTTACTTATTTTTAATATTTCTTTTTTATAAATTTAAGCCCACGTTAGTTACCTTATAGTGGTTTCAGCAGTAGAATTTAGTGATCCATCAAGTACAAAATATACCCAATACTCATCCCAAGGGCCACCTCTAATGCCCATCACCCATTTAGCCCATACCCTTATTCAGTAACCCTCCAGGAACCCTGAACTTCTTCCCTCTATTTAACAGTCTCTTATCATTTGACTCCCTCTCTATTTGTATCTTATTTTTGCTGTCTTTTCACTATGTTCATCAGTTTTATTCAATTCGACAGATGAGAGAAATCATAGGATGTGTGTCTTTCTCTGACATATTTTGCTTAGCATAATAAAGTCCGGTTCCATCCACGTTGTTGCAAACAGCCAGATTTCATTATTTTTGATCGCCGAGTAATTGTCCATTGTATGAATATACCATATCTTCTTTATCCATTCATCTTTCAGTGGTCATTTGGTCTCTTGGCATAATTTAGCTATTGTTGATAATGCTGCTTTAAACATTGGAGTACATGTGCCACTTCGAGTCAGCGTTAGTGTATTCTTTGGATAAATACCTAGTAGTGCAATTGCTGGGGCCTAGTGTAGTTCTATTTTTTGTTTTGGTGACGAATCTCCATACTATTTTCCAGAGTGGCTACACCACTTTGCATTCCCACCAGCATTGCAAAAGGGTTCCCTTTCCCTGCATCCTTGCCAACATCTGTCATTTCCAGAGATGTTAATTTTAGCCATTCTGACAGGTGTGAGGGGATATCTCATTTTGGTTTTGATTTGTATTTCAGTGATGACGAGTGAGATTGAGCATCTTTTCATGTGTGACCAATCTGGATGTCATCTTTCTTAAAGTGGCTCTTCATGTCTTTTGTCCATTTCTTCACTGGATTATTTGGTTTTTGGGTGTTGAGTGTGATAAGTTCTTTATAGATTTTGGATACTAAACCTTTATCTGATATGTTACCTGCAAATATCTTCTTCCATTCCATTCAGTTGCCTTTTAGTTTGGCTGATTGTGTCTCCTGCTGTGCAGAAGCTTTTTGTCTTCGGACCCAATAGTTCATTTTGGTTTTTATTTCCCTTGCTTCTGGAGACATGACAAGCGAGAAGTTGCTGCGGCCAGGATTAAGGAGGTACATTGCCTGTTATCTCCTCTAGGATTTTGATGGTTCCTGACTTACATTTAGATCTTTCATCCATTTTGAGGTGTGTGTGTGTGTGTGTGTGTGTGTGTGTGTGTGTGTGTGTCTTTTAAGAAGTGTCCAGTTTCATTCTTCACACTGCCCGGTTTTCCTACTACCATTTACTGAAGAGACTCTTTTATTCCATTGGATCTTCTTCCTGTGTTATCAAAGATTACTCACCATAAGTTTGAGGGTATATTTCTGGGTTCTGTATACTGGTCATTGACGTCTGTCTCCGTTTCTGTGCCCGTACCATACTGTCTTGATGAATGCGGCTTTCTAATACACCACAAATCCAAAATAGTTATGTCTCCAGGTTTGTTTTCTTTTTCAACATGACTTTGGCTTTTGGTGTCTTTTCTGGATCCTCACACATTTTAGGGTTGTTAGTTCTTGCTCTGTGAAGAAAATTCATGTTATTTTGATAGGGATTGCATTGAATGTGTCGATTGCTATGTTAGTATTGATATCTTAACAATGTTTGTTCTTCTAATACATGAGCACGGAAAGTTTTCCATTTCTTTGGGATTCTTCAAATTTCTCATAGAAGATTTATGATTTGTGCCTTGTGTCCCCAATGGAAGGGAGTCTGAGCAAGGGTTAGGGTTCGATCCAGGACGTTGCCATGGCCAAAGCAACTCCAGTCTCGTGATCTCCCTCGAGGGCAGAAGTAAGGGACCAGGCGACCCCGAGGGTCAAGTGTTTGATAAGGTTTCAAGATCAGCTTAGGATTCGGTTGAGAGTTCTGATTAGGGGTAGGGTTTGGGTTAGTACTCAGGAGGCTCCAGGTGCTGAACCCACAGCAGGGCAGTGGTCTCCCAAGTGGGCTACATTGAGGGCACAAGGGAGGAGCCGGTCAGGATTAATCTTTGGCTTGCAAGGTCACACAATTCCATGGGCCCTGGTCGGGTAGACCTCAGGAATCCTTTCGGGCAGTTGCAGCTGGGCCTGGGAAACGACATGGTGAGCTTCCAGGTTCCATGCCGAGTGACCCTGCACTGCTTCTGGACCCCATGTGCATGGTGTTCTCAGACTTTGGTATTGGGTACCCATGGGGAGAGTGCCTTACCTAGGGATACGGTTCGGTCCAGGGACGTCGCCAGGGCCCAAGGACCTCCAGTCTCCTGTTCTCCCTGGAGGGCTGAAGTGAGGGACCATGCGACGGGGCGGTCCAAGTATAAGGTCAGGGTTAGAGGTCGGCTTAAGTATCCGTGGAGGGTACCGGTTCAGGGGTTAGGGTTAGGTTTATGTCCAAGGAAGCCACAGGCGCTGAACCCACAGCAGGGCAGTAGTGTCCCTGGATGGCTCAGTTGAGGGCACAGCAGAGGGTGCCGGTCAGGATTAGTCTTTGGCTGCCAAGGCCACGCAAATCTATGGGTCCCTGTTCGGGGAGGCCTCAGGAATCCTCTCTGGCAACTGAAACTGGGCCTGGGAAATGACATGGTGAGCTTACAGGTTCCATGCTGAGTGACCCTGCACCGCCTTGAGCCCCAGGCGCCTGGTGTTGTCACAATTTGGTTGGGTAGGGATGGGGAGAGAGCCTTAGCTAGGGTTAGGGTTCGGTCCAGGGACATTGCCAGGGCCGAAGCGACTCTAGTCTCGTGATCTCCCTCGAGGGATGAAGTGAGGGCCCATGCGATGGGGCATCTCAATGTGGGGTTAGGGTTCAAGGACGTCTTAGGTTTCGTGGGAGGGTTCCAGTTAGGGTTAGGTTTCGGGTTAGGGATAGGTCCCAAGAGGCTCCAGGCACCGAACCCACAGCAGTGCAGTGGTCTCCCCGAAAGGCTGATTTGAGGGCACTAGGAAGGGTGCCAGTCAGCATCAGTCTCTGCCTTCCAAAGCCACACAACTCTAAGGGCCCCTGGTCAGGGAGGACTCAGGAATCCACTCGGGCAGCTGCAGCCGGGCTTGGGAAAAGACATGGTGAGCTTCCTGGTTCCATGCCGAGTGACCCTGCACCGCTGAACAACCCCAGGAGTGTGGTGTTGTCAGACTTTGGGATTGGGTCCCCATGGGGAGAGAGCCGTAGCTACGGTTATGGTTTGGTCCAGTGACGTTGCCAAGGCCGGAGCGACTCCAGTCTCTTGATCTCCCTCGAGGGCTGAAGTGAGGGCCCATGCAATGGGGCGGCTCAAGTGTAGGGTTAGGGTTTGAGGCCAGCTTAGGGTTTGGTGGAAGGGTCCGTTTAAGGGTAGGTTTAGGGTTAGGGTTAGGTCCCAGGAGGCTCCAGGCGCCGAACCCACATCAGTGCAGTGGTCTCCCCGAAGGGCTCAGTTGAGGGCACAAGGGAGGGTGCCGGTCAGGATCAGTCTTTGGCTGCCCAGGCCACACAAGTCAATGGGCCCCTGGTCAGGGAGGCCTCTGGAATCCTCTCGGGCTCCTGCACCCGGCCTATGAAACAACATGGTGAGCTCCCAGGTTCCATGGCGAGTGAGCCTGCACTGCTTATGGACCCCAGGCGCGTGGTGTCGTCAGACTTTGGGATTGGGACCCATGGGGAGAGAGCCTTAGCTAGGGTTAGGGTTCTGTCCAGGTACGTCGCCAGGGACGAAGCTACTCTAGTCTCGTTATCTCCCTGGAGGTCTGAGGTGAGGGCCCATGTGACGGTTCGGTTCAAGTGTAAGGTTAGGTTTCTTGGTCGGCTTACGTTTCGGTGGAGGGTTGCGGTTAGGGGTAGGGTTAGGCTTAGGGTTAGCATTAGGTCCTAGGAGGCTCCAGGCGCCGAATCTGCAGCGGTGCAGAGGTGTGCCCGAAGGGCTGATTTGAGGGTACATGGGAGCGTGCCGTTCAGGATCAGTCTCTGGGTCCAAGGCCACACAACTCAATGGGCCCCTGGTAGGTGTGGCTTTAGGAATCCTCTCGGGCACCTGCTGCCGTGCCTGGAGAACGACATTGTGACCTTCCAGGTTCCATGCCAAGTGACCATGCACTGCTTCTGGGACTCAGGCGCGTGGTGTTATCAGACTTTGTTATTAGGTCCCCACGGTGAGAGGGCTTTCCAAGGACGTCGCCAGAGCTGAAGCAGCTCTAGTCTCATGATCTTCCTCGAGCACTGAGGTGAGGGCCCATGCGACGTTGCGGCTGAAGTCTAGGGTTTGGTTTCGTGGTCGGCTTAGGTTTCGGTGGAGTGTTCTGGTTACGGGTAGGGATAGGGTTAGGGTTTGTTCCTAGGAGGATGTGTTGGTGACCCCTCAGCAGTGCAGTGTACTCCCTGGAGGTTTGAGTTTAGGGCACATGGGAGGGTGTCGCTCAGGATCAATCTTTGGCTTCCAAGACCACAATCTCTCTGGTCCCCTGTTGTGGGAGGCCTCAGGAATCCTCTCGGGCAGCTGTAGCCGGGTTGGGAAACGACATGTTGAGGTTCCAGGTTCCATGCCGAGTTAGCCTGCACCTCTTCTGGACCCTTGGCGCGTGGTGTTGTCAGACTGGGGTATTGGGTCCCCGTGGTTAGCTAGGGTTAGTGTTGGGTCCAGGGACGTCACCAGGACCACTGCAACCCGAGACTCATGATCTCCCTCGAGGTCTGAAGTGAGGGCGTATGCGACAGTGGAGCTCAAGTATAGGGTTATGGTTCGAGGTCGGCTTAGACTTCGGTGGAGGATTCCGTTTAGGGGATGGGTTAGGGTTAGGGTTAGGTCCCAGGAGGCTCCAGGCCTTGAACCCACATCAGTGCAGTGGTCTCCCCGAAGTTCTGAGTTGAGGGCACAGGGAGGGTGCCTGTCAAGATCACTCTTTGGCTTCCAATTTCACACAAATCTATGGCCCCCTGGTAGGGTAAGCCTCAGGAATCCTTTCGGGCAGCTGCAGCTGGGCCTGGGAAGTGACATGGTGAGGTTCCAGGTTCCATTCCGAGTGACCCTTTACCACTTCTGGACCTCAGCCACGTGGTTTTGTGAGAGGTTTATGGTTCGGTCCAGGGAAGTCACCAGGGTCGAAGCGACATCAGTGTTTTGAATTCCATGTAAGGCTGAAATGTGGGCACCTGCTCCAATGTGCATCTGTTGTAGTGTTAGTATGATATACAGGGGTAGGTGTAGGGTGAGTATTCTGGTTACGGTAACCATTTGGTTTAGGGTTAGGTCCTTGGATGCTCCAGGTCGTTACCCCAGAGCAGAGTAGGTGTCTCCCCAAAGGGCTGAGTGGAGTCACCAGGGTGTGTGCCGGTCAGGGTTATTCTATGTGTTCCAAGGCTAGACAAATGTAATTGCCACCCTTGGAGTAGGCTTTAGGAATCCTCTCGTGCCGCTGCCATCGCGCTTTGTAAATGACATGGTGATATTCTAAGTTCCTTGTCGAGTATTTCTTCACTAATTCTGGAACCCATGTGCATGCTGTTATTAGAAAATACACAAATGTATATTTTCTGATGGAATGATATATCCCTTGATATCTTTGCGGTGTTAAAGTGCCCTTCTATGATTGTATGAGTATCAATTCTTTACTTTAGGTTTTCAGTGTTTTGTGTATTGGATGCTCCCAGGTTGAGCACATATATGTTTACAATTGTTGTATCTTTCGTTGGATTATACCTTTTATCATTATAGTGTCCTTCTTTCTCTCTTGTTAGAGTTTTATTTTTAAATCTATTTGTCTGATGTAGGTATGGCTACTGCTGTTTTCTTTTGATAATTTACTTCTATAATTACTCTCTTATAGGTAGAGGATAGATAGGTCCTATATTTCATTCATTCTCTCACCCAGTGCCTTTTATTAAGAGGAGAGAGAGCTCAGGGTTGGGAGTGCGGGGTGGGGGGAATGAGGGAAGATAGATCGAAAGAGAGAGAATGAGAGTGAGGATGAATCTTAAGCAAGTTCCATGCTCAGTGCAGAGCCTAATTGGGGCTCAATCCGATGATCCTGGCATCATAGCGTGATCCAAAATCAAGAGTCGAAATCTCAAGTGATTGAGCCATCCAGGTGCCCCTATCTGTCACCCTGTGCCTTTGATTTGAGCATTTATTCTGTTTCCTTCAAAGTAATTGATAGACATATACTCGTCCTTTTATTACTTGATGATTGTTGTTTCTGAATCTTTCTGATCCTTTCTCCTCTTTCTCCTTTTTAGGGTTTGCTGGGTTTCTTTAGTACCACAGTTGAAATTGCTTGTCTTTATAGTCTGCATATGTATTGGTGGTGTTTGATTTGTGGTGGTTATTAGGTTTGTACCTAACCACTTGTGCATATAGAAGTCTATATTAAGTTGATAGTTGTTTAAGTTTGAACCAGTTCTTTACTGCTCTCCTCTCCTCCCCGTGTTGTAGATATGTAGTGTCATATTTCAAAACCTTTCATATCGCAAATACCTTGGCTGATGTTTTACAGACATACTCATTTTTATTGCTTTTGCGTTTCACACTTTAATACTGTCACTTTAGGTGTTTCTTTTCCACTTAAAGAGTCCCTTTTAACATTTCTTGCAGGGGTGGTTTGTTGGTTGTGAAATCCCTGAGTATTTATTTGGGAACCTCTTGATCTTTCCTTCCATCTGAATGATAGTGTTGTGGATAGACTCTCTTTGGCTGCAGATGTTATCCATTCAGCACCTTTACCATACCGTGCTGTTCACTTACAGTTTCAAAGTTTCTTCTGAAAAACATCCAGTGATAACCTTATGGGGTTTCTCTTGTAGGTAATTGTCATCTTTTGTTTTCCTGCTGTTAAATTTTTTTCTTTATCACGGCGTTTTGCATTTTAATTACTAGATGACTTGATGTGGATCTGCTTCTGTTGAATATTTTGGGGATTCTTTGTGCCTCCTGCTTCTGGATCTGTTTCATTCCCCGCATTAAGGAAGTTTTCATCTGTTGTGTCTTCAAATAAATTTTCTGGTTCCATTTCTCAGAGTTTGGAGGATGAGAAATAGGGCAGGAGAGACCTATTGAAGGTTCTCTGATGAGTCACTGGTCTTGCATTAGTGGGGGATAGATTTGGGACTCAAATGAACAACCTACCTTTAACTTAAAAGAACTAGAAAAAAACAACAATCTGCAATGTCCAATGTTCTCCAAAGGGAGGAAGTAATGCATATGAGAGTGGAAACCAATGAAACTGAGACCATGAAATCAATAGAAAATATGAAGAAGACCAAAAGTGGGTTTTCTGAAGAGTGAAACAAAATTTTCAAGATTATACATAGACTATGCTAAGGCAGAGAGAGGACCCAACTCAAAATAATTATAAATAAAAGTGTAGACATTACACCTGATACCAAAGAAACATTAAGGAGACAAAGAGGCGACCATGGCCAAATTAGATGCCAGCAAACCGCCTCCCTAGAAGAAATGGATAGGTTCTTAGAAACACACAACCTACCAAGACTGTATCAGGAAAAAATAGAAGGTTTGCACAGACCCATTAATGGAAGACTGCATCAATACAAGAAGATAACCAAAGTAAGTAAATGGAAACAGTAATAGAAATTCTCTCAGGGAAGAAAAGCCCAGGACCAGGTAGATTCGCTGGTGAATGTGACCAAACGTTTGTAGAAGAAATAACAGCAGTCCTCTCATTGGTTCAAAAGGAATGAACACCAAAAACTCATTTCATGAGACTGGAATTACCCTGATAGGAAACCAGAAAAGGATACTACCTGAACAGAAGACTATAGGCCAGTATTCCCATGATGAATATAGATGAATAATTCCCAGTGATATACAGGCAAACCAAATTCAGCATCACATAAAAAGGATCATTGACGGTGATGCAGGGTTTTTTCCCTGTAAAGGAAGTATGTTTCAGAAATACAAATCAATAAATGTGACTCCTCACATCCTTGAATGAAAGAAAAATCAACCAGAAACCAGACTCTTAACTATAAATAGCAAACGGAGGATTACTAGAAGGGAGGTGGGCAGGGGGATGGGTTAAATGGGTGATGGGCTAAGGAGGGCGCTAGTAGTGAGGAACACTGGGTGTTGTATGTGATGGATGACTACATTGTATACCTGAAACTAACATTACACTGTATGCTAACCAACTGGAATTGAAATAAAAACTTGAAAAAATAAATACTAAAGAAATACATAAATAAATTTAAAATAAAATAAATACATTTTTAAAAATTTTCTTAATGTTTATTTTTTTTGACAGAGAGAGAGAGAAAGAGAGAGAGAGAGAGATTGAGAAAGACAGGGCATGATCAGGGGAGGGGCAGAGAGAGAGAGTGAGACACAGAATCCGAAGCAGGCTCCAGGCTCTGAGCTGTCAGCACAGAGCCTGATGCGGGGATCGAACCCATAGACCGTGAGATCATGATGTGAATCAAAGTCGGACGCTCAACCAACCGAGCCACCCAGACACCCCATACATTTTAAAAATTAAAAAGAAAACCCTGTGACGATGTCAATAAACACAAAAAAAAGTTCTGAGAAAATTTGGTATCCATTTGTGCTAAAATACTCTTTAAAAATTCCCCATAGAGGGAACATATCTCAACATAAGAAAGGCCATGTATGTGAAGCCCCTATCTAACATCATACTCAATAATGAAATTGTGAAAGATTTTCCTCTGAGATCAGGAACAAGACAAGGATGCCATATATATGTGAAGGGGATTGGGTGATGCAGGCTTCTGGTTATGGAATAATAAATTACAGATGGAAGATATAGCATAGGGAACATTGAGAATGGTACTGGAATAGTGATGCATGGTGACAGATTGTAGCTACAACTGTGTTAGCGTATCAGAATGTATACACTTGTCCAATCACTATGTTGTTCATCTGAAACTAATGTAACACACTGTATCAGCTATTCCCAAATAACATCATTTTTTTTAGTAAGGTAAAGGAATGAAATAAAGTCAGTGTAAAAGAACTTGTTAATATCTAATCAAGAAATGCATTAAAGTTCCAAACTAGAAAGACACCGTATCAAATTCTGTAGCTTTTCCTATACACTAACCAAATTATCTAAGAAGAAAAGAAAACAATCCATTTACAATAGCATCAAAAACAATAAACTTTATAGGAATAAATTTAGCCAAGGAAGTGAAAGATCTCTCTACAGAAAAGTATAACACCCATGTACAGAAATGGAAGAAATTCAATTTGATGAAAGAAACAGGAGAACAGATAAGTCAGTGAAAAGCCATCCCACGTCCATCTTTCAGAGGAATTAATACAGATACAATGTCCATATTACCCATAGCCATCTAGAGATTCAGTGCAATCTTTATCAAGACTCCAATGCAATTTGTATGCAATTAGAAAAACATATCCTAAAATGTACTTGGAATCAAAAAAAGACCCCAAGTAGCCAATGCAAGAAGGATCAAAACAGGAGGCATCACACTTCTTGATTGCAAGCTGAATCCTAACACAAAGATATCAGGTATGTCACTGGCATAAGCACACACACGAGACAATGGAATGGAAATTGAGACCCAAACTAAACCCTTGCATGCACAGTCAACTAGAATTTGACAAGGGAGTCAAGAATACACAATGGAGAAGGGTAGTCTCTTGAATAACTGGGACTGGGAAAATTGGATATTCACGTGTACAAGAATAAAGCTTAGCACCTTATGTTATATCACCCCAAGAATTAACTTGAAATGGATTAAAGATGTAAATGAACAGTACGGAAACAAAATTCTTCCTCATCATTTCAGCTCTTACTATGCCAAGACGGAGCTGTTGAGGTGGTGAAGGGCTGGGTGGAGAGTAGTCCTGGACATAGAAGCCTGTGTGTGTGGAACAGACTTTCTTTAGTAGTCTGGAATTATCCCTCTGATCCTTTAAGACTAGCCACTTCCTTCCCCACATTGCAGACACAGCTAGTACCATGTTGCCAGCAATGCACTGCTTTGTCTCCTCCAACTCTTAGAAATTCTAGGTGGGACCCAGTGGGAAGGGTGGAGTTTAGTGGCACTGATGCTGCCCTGTTGAAACCAGGTGGAGAGGAAAGAGACATGTGTCATTCGGCTTCATTGGGATTCAGGTATGTTAGTGTTGGTGTTGGTGTTGGATTTTTCACCTTTACCCTAACACATCTCAAAAGTTTAATTTCTGTCCTGCAGGTCCACGTGGTTTCCAGGCTGTTTCCTCCTTTCCCAGAAGTGCCCCCCATGTCATACCCCATGGGCTGACCTTTATCACCACCCATGGGCTTTGGGTCATCCCCAGCTTCTCCAAACTGGGGTCCTCTGGGACCTCACCTTCCTCCTCCACCATGTGGAAAGATGATATGACCAGTATGAGTTGACTTATAAAACACGTTTTGTCTTTTACTTGTTATGTGTTTGGAGAAGATGCAGTGATGGCACCACAGGGCTTTCAGGTCAGCCTGAGTGAGGACATTGTAATGTTCTTCAAGTTTCTCAGGACCTGCATGAAATGGGCAGTCATTTCCACATAGTGAGATGGGCAACACGTGTCTCTGATAGAGAAGGAAAGAGGCCTTATACATGCTGACAGACATAGCACTCCCTAGGATGTAGCTTGTACAGAGACCATGTGCTGGGCTCTCTGAGGGATGAAACACACCCCTAACATACTTTCTAGCGAGTTGAGACCTGAGCTGTTCACAGCTGCTTGATTAGTTATAAAAACACCTGAACCAGGGCCCTGTGAACCTTCCTCAAGAGACAGGATCAGAACTCCCTCTTGTCCTCAAGGGTCACCCGAGGCACGTGGAAAACGCTCTGTCCCGGGTAAGGGACCCGAGAGTGTGAATGAGTTGAATATAATGAAACATGTTCAGGATGGTTTGTTTTTCTTCCACACAGTCTATGCAAGTCAGAATCAACCTCCATCTGCCTCCATCCTTTATGAGACCTAAGACGTGATGCAGCTCCCATGGGAAATATCATTTGTGTCTCTACCAAGGATGCAGAGAAAGACAAGGTAAATTCTGTTGCCCGTTTCAGTTGCAATGCTTTCTGGAAACTTTTATCTGGCCTTGTCTGGTTTTCTTTGTCCTCTGGTGTCTTTACTGTTTGATTTATGTGCTCACAAGCCTCCAGACCTCTCCAATGTAACATCGTCATGTTAGCTAGTGCCTCTGGACACCACAAGTGTGTGGAGGCTGAGGACCACGTGGCTCTCACTTAGCGTTTGTGGAAATAACTTGAGGAGGATGACACTTCACTGCACCCTCAAGTCTTCTGGAGCGTCTGACTCCTTCCGCACCTTCTTTACACGGGATTATCGTGATTATTTTCATTTTTTCCTATTTCAGTGTAGGCCATGAATGTGTTCAGAATGTCTGCTATGAGCCTCATGACTGGAGTAGATAAAAACTGTTTCCAACATTATATTGTGTGCTTTGTGCAGTGCTGAGGGTTTTTAGAAAAATTTCAGAATTCATTACTGGTCCTTCTGTGTTGGTAAATGTACAAGAGAGAATTTCTCCAGTTGTCCCCTAGGTGGAAATATTCTGAATTTTCAGAAGTGGCACGTGTAATAAAAAAATGTACGTGGAACTGCAGTCGTGAAGGGAGAGAATCAGTGATTACCTGCAGGCCAATACCTCACAGAGTTCTTCAGTTGTGTTTATATGAGTAGGTTCTCTTGTGTCCCGGGAGCAGTTGTAATTGGTACTTGGTCTCATGATACCTTATGGGAGTTTTGCCCCTGAAATTGAGACATGTTTCTGTTCATTCTTTTATGTAGAATTTCTACCTCCCTTTTACAATGGCACAAAATAGCTCTGCAACTCATATTGTATTTAAAAGCTGAATTACCTGTGAATTAAGATAAACATACTTGAGACCAATGAATATGCACAGGTAAAGTGTTTCCCTCAGAAAACACATTTCCAGACCCCATGCAGGACTCCAGGAATCCCCATCTCCTCAGAGGTCTCTGTGGCCTTGCACAGAAGATGTCTTTTTCAGGGAGGGAAGCAGAGTGAGGACAGGAATGGGATGGCAGGTTGAGCTTTGACCTTGGGGTGGCCATGGATCTCTGTGTGGTTCTGGTCATTTATTTCATTCCTTCATGTTCTGTCTGTTTTCAATGTGCAAATAAAAAGTCTGCAGATCTGGTGGAAGAGGACACCAGAGGGGTCCTGGACACAGACACCTGCCTCTCTGGAATACGTTCCTTTATTAGACTGGCATTACTGCCATCAAGCTTCCAGAATAGGACTCCTTGGCTTTCTGCATTTGTAAACATGTGCAGTGACGTGTGGCGACAGTAGTTTTTCCTTGTGGCATCTGGTAACTTCAGGCTATAGGTGGGACCTCATGGAAGGGTAGAGTTTTCTGACACTGATGCTCTGTTCTACTAGAACCCATGAATGAACAAGGGGTCAGGTGTTGACACCTGCTTCATTGTGTTTCAGCTCCTGCGGGCATTCTGCTTCTGTCTGTCATACCAACACACCTGTCACTTCTTTTCTGTAGGTCCCTATGGATGCAAGAGGACCTCCTTCTTTCCCAGGTCCATCCCCCACAGATACCCTTTATCACTGTTCATGGGCTCTATGGGCTACCTCCAGCTCCTTGGTGTTCTCAGTGACAGGACCCACCACCTCCACCTCGACTATTTGTGAGATGAACTGAGCTGTATGAGTTGACATGTTCAGCATGTTCAGCTTCTATGTTGTTGAGTCTTTGAGAAGACGTAGAGATGGCCTCACATGCTTTGTAATGCAAGGGTGCTGCTGGATGTGGACACTGTTAAGATTCCTCAAGTTTCTCAGGACATACATATGTTGGGCTGTGTCATTTCCATTATTGAGCTGGGCTGCATATATCCTTTATGGAGAAGGAAAGAGTCTTTTCATAGAAAAGCAGGCATATCAGTTCTGCAGATGTGCCCAGTACACAGTCCATGTCCCTGGCTCTGTGAGAGATGAGGCAAACCCTTACCATCAGGGGCTTCAATTGTCCTAATGGGGAGAGAGTGACATGCGTTAAATTACATGGAGATTCTGGTCTACAATAATGGCAGCTCCAGTAATGGGTCCTCAAGTACAAGAGACGGAGACATGAATCTCATGGGAATCAATTGGAGACTGTGCATGAGAAGGGAGAGCTGAGATGGTGCAGAGGGGAGGGTGTTGGACTCAGTGAGATGGAGTTGGAGGCCATTTGTGGAAGGGCCCACAACCTGGGCAGGGAGAGTGAGCGCAGGGTGACATCCACACCGAGCTGCTGTATGGGTTCAAGGAGAGTTCATGCAGGTATCATCTCTGAAATGTCATTGTGGCCAAAGTGCACCTAGTTTATTATCTAAATAAAGACTGTTGTTTCCCTTGGAGGTTCTCCTGAAGGTTCTGGATCCTTGTGAAAGAATGCCCTGGAGATTTGTAGTTTACCTTGGTTCTTATGGGATGCTTGTCTGCTAAGTTTGTGTGCCTCTGTGAGACTAAATGTGATGAAAGGTTGTAGATTAGCTGTGTGGCTTCCTTGGCCTTCAGCCTGAATCAGACTCTTAGCAGGGAAATCAGGGTTGACCAGGAAACGCCCCTGCTGGAATCTTGTCACCGCACCCCTCAACCTACTGTCATGACTCTGAATGAAGGTTTGCATCTCTGAAACTTCCCTCACAATTTCCAGAGGCACTGCCTGTGATCCTGCTGTCTCAGCCCTAATGCCAGCTCTCAGTGGGGCCATCTCATAGCCTCAGCATTGTAATCTGAGAAGCAGGAACAATGTTGGTCTCTGAGGTCAGTGCGATGAAGAGGTGGTTAAGCACATAAGGAATTTGTAAAATGTATGGGATGAGTGGGCATTCACCCTTCTCAGGGTGGAAATGAATGTATCTGCACACAGAAGATCATCAACAGATGTTCATTCAGTTTCATGAAACTAAGGATATAATGCCTGAGGTTGGGAGATTGACAGTTCCTGTTTCAAAAGATACAACAAAGACCCGTGTGTTTTTTCTATTAAAATTCAGGTCCTACTTTACAAAGAAGGAAAATATAAGTATGAGAATGTGTATATTCAGGCATCTATATCTAAGATCTGAGGTAGACACACAAATGCAGCCACACAAATATGTGCTCATCCAAGGCCACAGATGTATTGTAGAAGACAAAATGCATACAAGAGAACAGAAGATCCCTTTGCAATAACTCAAAATCACTTTGACGTAGAGGGCAATCCGTTTGAAATTTGAAGAGGACAGTGAACCATTACAAACCAGCTGTGGTTATTATATATTTAGAGATGGTGTCTAATCTGTCCCTTGGTCTGAATGCTTTCCCTGACCACCCTGTCCACTCCACTTTGTCCTTCCTAATGTCCCCTAATACACTTGTCTCAGTTGTGTTTCTGTGTCAGCGTCTGCTTCCAGGAAAATCAACACTCATTCCCCATCAAGTGTACACTTTGGGGTTCCTGTATATGCAGTTAGCCAACACATAGTATGTACACGATTGGTGGAAGAAGACAGATCATTCTTTGGGGTTGTAATGCCTGGAAGGGACCTATAGTTCCATCTGAGGAGTTGGATACATCCTTTAGGGAGATCTGGTCGTGGTTGTTATATCTGTAGATAGATACTCCTGAGCACATGGCGTGCGTGCTAGTTGATGGGGTTTGTGCTGATGAGGAGGGCAGGTATCTGTCTCCAGGAAAGGGTCTCTTCCAATGGTGAGGAATGGATTCAGGAGACCGGTAAGGAGGCCCTGCATTAACTCAGCTCTTGTGCCCTTGTGCACCTTCCAGCTGCCCCCAATAGCACCAATCCAGGTGGCCTCCAAGGGGGCAAATGGCGCAGCTTTTGTGGTGAGTCACATGATGTCCCACAAAGCTTCCCCTGTTGCCTTATTGAGGGATGAGGAGGGCAGAGCTCCATGGTCTGAGTTAGGTTCCTTCGACACCACCCAGGAGAGTTGGGTGTAAGCATATGGCTCCTTCTACATAGACCAAACTAATCCACTTTGCCCCAGGGACACTGAAACCTGTGAGCCCCTTTTTCCTCCCAGCTTAGGGAAGCAGCCAGCCCTCCAGGAGCTTTTGGGTCATGGCTGGGCCACCAACGGTAAATGTCTGGCTGTCCACATGCTGCCAGCATTGCTCTAGCAAATGTCAACATGAGCAGCTGCTGTACAGGGGATTCTCCTCCATTATGATCAGGGCCTGGGACAAAACAAGACATGAGAGAGGGAGAGACAGGAGTGCCCTGTGCTCCTGGACAGGGCTGCATGCACAGAGCAGATATCCTGAAACCTGGGGAGAGGTGGAGAAAGAGACAGGCAGGGAGAGAGACATTGAATTTGTGATAGGGGAATTGGGCAAGTCCTAGAGAGTGAAAGGAAGAAATAGAGAGAGATGTGGTTAGAGAGAAACAGAGACAAAGAGGAAGTACAAGGAGAAAGTAGAGACCTGGTCCAGGAATGTGGATGGGGTGAGATGGGCCAGGGGAGAGGGGATGTATGAAGTGTCTCTGAGTGCTGGGGTAGAAATGGCAGGTATCATGGGCATCAGTGTTCCATGACTCCAAGACTCCAACATCCCTGGGGCCAAGCTTTGCAGAGGCTATTGCATTTGAAAAGATGGGTATCCCTTATTTTCCCAGAATTGTGGGGGCACAGCCTCATGTTCTGTCATGGAGAGGCATGTCTTGAGGGAGAGTGTGCTGCTCTTTGGCAGGTAAACGCCAGAGCCTGCCCTGTGGGGAGGGGACCCGGACTCCTCTCCCTCATTGTCCCGGGCCCTGTTGGATTTTCCCGGCACTCCTTACCAGCTGGTCTTCCTCATGTTCTGAATCCAGATATCAGGCATTGTGTTGCCCCTAGTTCCGGCAGTCTGGACCTGGCAGAGTTGAACTGCTGATATTATAAAAAAGTATTTGACAAGAAGGTCCATATTCTCCCTCTGGAACTAGTGGTGTGCATCAAGATCGTGGGTTTCTATCCTCCTGTCCACTGCCAAACTGAGGATGCCAGATGGTAGGTGAACCCTTTAAAACACCATAGTCTTCTCTTACATCAAATTCAGACATTTTCTTGTCCCAGCTTTCTTTTAATTTTGAAGAGATGACAATTAGTAATTGAAGGCATAATGGTCCTATAGGAATTTGACCTCTATGACTGATGGACATTATTTCATACATCTGTATCCCTAAAGCACATTTCATTGGAAATATTAGCCAAAGATACATACAGTAAATTCATAACAGATGCATAGCTCCCTGTAAGTTGCATTCTGACCCTGCCACATATGTGTCATCAAAGATATTATTAGTGACTATTCAGATAAGCTCTCAACATCAAGATGGTGATGTTAGAGAATCTGGTATAAATGGAATTTCACAGATTCTAAATTAGGAATGATTTTTTTTTAATTTATAATGTTTCTGTTTTTCTTTTTTGGAGAGAGTCTGAGGGAGGAAGTGGGGAGAGAGCAGGAGACACCGAATCTGGGGCAAGCTCCAGGCTCTGAGCTGTCAGGACAGAACCTGACACAGGGCTCAATCTCATGGACTGCAAGATCATGACCTGAGGGGAAGTCGGATGCCTAACTGACTAAGCCACCCAAGCGCCTCAGGAATGATAGTTTATTGGCAAAAAAAAAAAAGATAAAGATAGCATAAAGGATGTCGACTTTTAATTGAAATATTCTTCACACATTTGTTGTATTAGTTTTAGGCATACATTTTAGTCATTCCATATGTCTATAAATTATGTTGTACTTCAGCACAAGTGTAACTATCCTGTGAAAGCATGCAACAGTATTATTACAGGATTGACCCTATTCCATTGACTGTCCCTTGTATCCCTAGGACTCATTTATTCCATAGCTGGAAGCAGTTATCTCTCTCTCAAAGGTGTCAATTCTTTAACCTAAACACTCTGGTGGTAAACACAATTACTTGCTCAGCATGTGTAAATTGGCGGTCTATTTTTATGTGGACATTGCTTAAAACATTACAAATGATGTCATTATGTTAATAAAATTGGTTTCATTCTTCACTCAAAAGAAAGGAGAAGGAAAAGATTTCTTTGTGTCCCAGTCCCTGTCACTAAGACCCTTCCCAATGTGGAGAACAGGCTGAGTTGCCCAGAGCACCTTCAGTCCCTCAGCTGAGCGACCAGGGCCTTCAACATTGCAGGAATTCCCATGGTAGCCAGCAGAGAGAGCACAAGCACCAGAGACCCGGAGGGGCCGGTTCCTCTGCCTAGGCAGTGATGGCCAGCAGAGGGCGCACCATCGGCTTTTCTGACCCAGGGCACCTCAGAGCAGGAAGGGCTGCTGTTGCTCCCAGACAGGGCCTCTGGCGCTGTCTCAGGACAGAGAGCAGAACTGCGTTTCCAGCGGGTTCTGCCGCTTGCACCAGGGGAGACCTTGCGAGCTTTGCGAGCTTTGCAGCAACTTGGCATCTCCTGAGTCGCCAGAGAGAAGCTGCCTTGTTGCACTGAGTGCTGAGGAGGGGGCACTGGGTGGATTCCCTGGGCAAGCTGGTTGCTGAGCTGCACAGGCCTTTGCATTTTCTGGGCTGTTCCCGTGTGTCATTCCACCCCTTCCAGGACAGTTTTTGAACAAGACGTATTTTACTAAAGGACTTGTGGATTGCGGGGTCCCGCGACATCACCTCATCGATGCAGTCGATAGTTTGTTCCAGATCCAGGCTTGTTTCCGGTAAGAAACCCTGACAGAAATTCAGAAGAATGGGAACTACATTCCATTAGGACGTGAATACACGAAATGTTCTTCTCAGGACCTTCTAGAAGAATGAGCTGGGACCCACTTTCCAAGTCCTGCTGGAACCAGAGACCGAGGTAAGGGCACAAACTGTCCCCCACATCATACATGCTTCTTAAAAAATTTATGGTTATTTTTCCAACCTAGTGAAGTGATTGAAAACTACAGAAAACCTGGTAGGTAGGTGTCTTAACCTTATGTGATCTTTTACTTTAAGTTGCACTTAGTAAACATGCAGTGTAATATTAGTTTCAGGTGTACAATATAGAGCAACACTTCCACGGGTCACCCGGAGCTCATCCCAGGTGCACTTCTTAATCCCCAGCAGCTGTTTCACCCATTCCCCCACCTCACTGTGGAACCCCTCAGTTTGTTTTCTAGTTAAGAGTCTGTTTGTTTGTCACTGTCTCCTCCCCCCCCCCCCCTTTGTTTCGTTTCATTTCCACGTGTTAGTGAAATCATCTGGTATTTGTCTTTCTCTGACAGGCTCTTTTTCACCCAGCATAACATACTGTCGCTCCATCCACCTCGTGCAAAATGACAAGATTTCATGTTTTTACGGCTAAATAATATTACATACCATATACTACATCTCAGTTCATTCATCAGTTGATGGATGCTTGATCAGTTTCCGTAATTTGGCTGTTGTAAAAAACGCTGCTGTAAACATTATGGTGCATGTATCCCTTTGAAGAATTATTTTTGTATTCTTTCTCTAAATCGCTCGTAGTGAAATTGCTGCATCGTAACATAGTTCTATTTCCATTTTTTTTTTTTTTGACGAATCTCCATGATGTTTTCCAGAGTGGCTGCACCAGTTTGCATTCCTTCCCACAATGCAAGAGGGTTTCTCTTTCCCCACATCCTTGACAACACCTGCTGTTTCATCATTCATTGAGCTTAGTCATTCTGACAGATGTGACGTGTTATCTCATTGTACTTTTGGATTGTATTTCCCTGAAGATGAGTAATGCTGAGCATCTTTTCATGTGTCTCTTGGCTATGTTTATGTCTTCCTTGGGAAAATGTCCATTCATGTCATCTGCCCATTTTTAATTGGATTTCTCATTTTGGGGGTGCTGTATAACTTTATATATTTTGCACGGTAACCCTTTATCA
Source organism: Puma concolor (assembly GCF_028749965.1). Taxonomy (NCBI): domain Eukaryota; kingdom Metazoa; phylum Chordata; class Mammalia; order Carnivora; family Felidae; genus Puma; species Puma concolor. Next base: position 116,865,891 of record NC_141676.1, read on the forward strand.
GATGTCGTTTACAAATATTCTGTATGTGTTTTAGGTTTGTAGATTATTTCCTTTGTGACAGAAGCTTTTTATTTTAATGAAGTCCCATTATTTTTGTTTGTGTTTCCCTTACCTCAGGAGATATATCTACAAAGATGTTTGTGCAGCCAATGTCAAATAAGATACTGCCTGTGTTAGGTATCCTCTGGGATTTTTATGGTTTCAGGTTTCACACATAGTTCTTTATTCATGTTGGATTTATTTTTGTGTATGTTGTAAGAAAGTGGTCCGTTTGTGTTTTTGTTTTGTTTTGCAGGTTGCTGTCTGGTTTTTCCAAAACGATATGTTGAGGAGACTTTTTAAAGTTTATGTATTTATTTTTGAGAGAGAGAGAGAGAGAGAACATGCAGAAGAGGGGCAGAGAGAAATGGAGAGAGAGAATCCCATGTATGCTCTGCACTCTCCTGAGATCATGACCTGAGCTGAATCCACAATCACATGCTTTGCAGCCACCCGTGTGTCCCAAGAGTATCTTTTTTTCCCCATTGGATATCCTTTCCTGCTTTGTTGAGAATTAATTGACCATATATGTTTGAGTTCATTTCTGGGTTTCCATTCTATTGATCTCTGCATCTGAGTTTTTGTTGTTGTTGTTGGTTGCCAGTACCATAGTGTTCTGTTCAGTACAGCTTTGTAATGTACCCTAAAGTCTAGAAGTGTGATGTCTCCAGCTTTAGTTTTGGTCTTCAATTTCTTTTGGCTGTTTGGGGTCTTTGTCATTCCATACAAATTTTGGGATTATTTGTTCTAGTTCTGTAACAAATGTTTGTGTGATAGGGATTTCATTACATGTGTAGATTGTTTTGTGGAGTGTAGACCTTTTAACAGTATTTTGTTCTTCCTATCCGTGAACATGAAATGTATTTCCTTTTCTTCGCGTCCTCTTTCATTTCTTTCATCAGTGTTTCATAGCCTTTAGAGTACAGATCTTTTACCTCTTTGGTTAGGTTTATTCCACGTATCTTGGGGTATTTGGTGCACCTGTCAATGGGATTGATCCCTTGTTTTCTCTTTATGTTAATTCATTATTCGTCTACAGAAATGCAATAGATTTATGTACATTGATTTCTGTATATTTTGATTTGTTGAATTCATATACCAATTCTAACAATTTTTGGGGGAGTCTTTCATGTTTTTTTTTTTAATTTTTTTTTCAACATTTATTTATTTTTGGGACAGAGAGAGACAGAGCATGAACGGGGGAGGGGCAGAGAGAGAGGGAGACACAGAATCGGAAACAGGCTCCAGGCTCTGAGCCATCAGCCCAGAGCCCGACGAGGGGCTCGAACTCACGGACCGCGAGATCGTGACCTGGCTGAAGTCGGACGCTTAACCAACTGCGCCACCCAGGCGCCCCTCATGTTTTTTTTATAGAGAGCATCATGTCAGTTCCAAATAGTGAAAGTTCTATTTCTTTCTTGCCAATTTGGATGTTTCTTATTTCTTCTTGTTGTCTGATTGCTGTGGCTAGGACTTCTAGTACTAGGTGGAATAGTGGTGAGAGGGATGTCCCTGTCTTGTCCCTGACCTTGGAGGAAAAACTTTCAATTTTTCCCCATTGAGGATGAGCTGAGCTGTGGGTTTTTCATAGATGACCTTTATATGTGCAGGTAGGTTGAGTCCCAATCTACTTGCTAGGGGGTTTTATCATGAATGGATGTGACATTTTGTCAATCGTTTCCTGCATGTCTTGAAAACATCATATTGTTCTTATCCTTTCTTCTATTACTGTGGTGCATCATGTTGATTGATCTGTGAATACAGAACCACGCTTGCAGCCCAGGAATATATCCCACTTGATTATGGTAAATGATTCTATTAATGTATTGTTGACTTGACTTTGAAGGTATTTTGATGTGAATTTATGCATACGTACTCATCGCGGTATTGGTCTGTAGTTTTATTTAAAAACTTTTTAACATATTTAAAATATTTATTTAGAGACATATTGTACATAAAAGTGAGGGAGGGGCAGAGAGACAGGGAGAGAGAGAATCCTGGCCATTCTCCACACTTTCAGCACAGGGTCCTATGTGGGCATCGAACCCATGCGCTGCAAGATAATGTCCTAATCCAAAATTAAGAGTTGGACACTAAACCGACCGAGCCACACAGGCGCCCCAGCAGTTTTCGGTTTTAGTGGAGGCTTTATCTGGTTTTGGTATCAGGGTAATGGTGGTCTCATAAGATGAATTTGTAAGTTTTCCTTCTTTTTTATTTTTTGTAATAATTCAAGAAAAATACATATTATCTCTTCCTTAAACGGATGGTAGAATTCATTAGTGAAGCCATCTGGCCCTGAACTCTTGTGTTGGGGGGAAATTCATTTTATTATTGATTTGATTTCTTTCTGTTTTCAGATTTTATGTATCTTCCCGTTTCAGTTTTGGTAGTTTGTGTGTTTCTAGGTATTTGTCCATTTTTCTCAGAGTGTCCAATTTGTTGCATTTAGTTTTTCATAATATTATCTTCTAATTGTATTTTTGTGGTGTTGACTGTTATTTCTTCTGTGTTATTTGTGATTTTATTTACTTGAGTCCTTTCCTTCTTCTTTGTGAAAAGTATGCCTAAGAGGTCTTCATGTTGATTACTGTTCTCAAAGAACCAGCCCCTGGTTTCATTGATTTGGTCTAGTGTCTTTTTGGTTTCTATATCCCTTATTTCTGCCTTAATCTCTATTATTTCTTTCCTTTGGCTGTTCTTCTCATTCTTTTAGTTATAAGTTAGGATTGTTTGGGATTTTTCTTGCTTTTTATGGTAGGCTTGTACTGCTGTATACTTCCATCATAGACTGCTTCTGCCACATTCCAAATATTTTTTCGAGTGTATTTTCATTTTCATTTGTTTCAGTGTATTTTCTCATTGATTTCGTGTTTGACCCATTCATTTCATAGCATGTTATTTAACCTCCCTTTATTTGTGGCCTTTCCCCCTGTGTGTGTGTGTGTGTGTGTGTGTGTGTGTGTGTGTGTGTGTGTGTTTGAGTGTGTGTATGTGCGCGCACGCGCATGGTTAACTTCGAGTTTCCTAGCTTTGTGGTCAGAAAAAATGCTTGGCCTGATCTCTGTCTTTGGGTACCTGTTGAGGCCTGATTTGTGACCTAGAATGTGATCAATTCTGGAGAATGCCCCATTTGCACTTGAAAAGAATGTGTACTCTGTCATTTTAGTATGGAGTGTTCTGAATATATCTGTTAAACCCATCTGGTCCAGTGTGTCATTCAAAGCCATTGTTTCCTTGTTGATTTTCTGTTTACAGGTTCTGTCCATCGATGTGAGTGATGTGATAAAGTTCTCTACTATCGTTACATTATTATAAATGAGTTCTTTTATGGTTGTTGTTAAACATATACTTGGTGGTTGCATGTTAGGGGCATAAAAATGTACAATCATTGGATCTTCTTGTTTGGTTGTGCCCTTTAGTATGAGATAGTGTTCATCTTCATCTCTTGTTACAGCTTTATTTATTTTTTAAATTTAAGTCTTAGTTGACATACAGTGCATTCTCGGATTCGGGAGTAGTGTTCACTGATTCATCCCTTACATACAATACCCAGTGTTCATCACAACAAGTGCTGTCTTAATACAGGTCCCCCATATAGCCCAGAGCTGACCCATCACCCTCCATGAACCTTCACTTATTTTCTTTATCATTAAGAGACAGATGTGGTTTGTTACCACTCTTTTCTTTTCCTGCCCCCTTCCCATGTTTTCATCTGTTTTGTTTCTTCAATTCCACATGAGTGAAATCATATATTTGTGTTTCTCTGATTGGCACATTTCACTTAGCATAACACATTCTAGCTCCATCCACATCGTTGCAAATGGCAAGATTTCATTCTTTTTGAAGCTGAGACATATTTGATTGTATATACATATGTATGTATGTATGTGTGAACATATGTATATATACATACATGCATGTATGCATGTATGAACATATATGTGTACACACATACATATACACACATGCATATACACGAATACACACACACATACACAGGCCCCACAACTTCTTTATACCTTCATCAGTTGATGGATACTTGGGCTTTCTCCATAATTTGGCTACTGTTGATAAAGCTGCTATACATATTGGGTGCATGCAATTTTACTACTTGGTATTGACCTAAAGGGTACCAAACTACAGTCTCGGATTAAAGTTTTTTTGTCCGATATAAGTATTGCTAATGGGTTTCTTTTGATATTATTGGCATGATAAATGTTTTTTCATTCCCTCAATTTAAATCTGCAGGTGACTTAAGTCCAAATAAGGCTTTGTAGACAGCACCTAGATAGGCCTTGGGTTTTTTTTGTTTGTTTGTTTGATTGTTTCTTTTCTTTTTCTTTTTTTTTTTTTTTTTTTTTTTTTTTTTTTGTACATTCTGACCCCCTATCCAAGGTCTTTTGATTGGAGCATTTAGTCAATTTACATTCAGAGTAATTATTAATAGGTATATATTTAGTGCCCTACTGGTTGTTTTGCCATTGTATCTTGATGTTTTCTCTGATCCTTTCTTGTCTGTAACAATTTTGGTCTTTCATTTCCACTCAAACAGCCCGATTTAAATATTCTTTTCTTTTGACTGGTAGTATATTTCTTTACTTATTTTTAATATTTCTTCTTTTTTAAAATTTAAGGTCAAGTTAGTTACCTTATAGTGGAACACAGTTTCAGGATTAGAATTTAGTGATCCATCAATTACAAAATGTATCCAGTACTCATCCCAAGTGCTGTCACTAATGCCCATCACCCATTTAGCCCATACCCCTATTCAGTAACCCTACCAGGAACTCTGAGCTTCTTCCCTCTATTTAACGGTGTCTTATCGTTTGACTCCATCTCTGTTTGTATCTTATTTTTCCTTTCCTTTCACTACGTTCTTCAGTGTTATGAATTCTCTCACCTGTGGAATTTAATATGATGTGTGTCTTTCTCTGACATATTTTACTTATCATAATAAAGTCCAGTTCACTCCACGTTGTTGCAAATAGCAAGATTTCACTCCTTTTGATCACTGAGTAATATTCCATTGTATGAATATACCACATCTTCTTTATCTATTCATCTGTCAATGGTCATTTGGCCTCTTTGCACAATGTCGCTATTGTTGATAATGCTGCTATAAACATTGGAGTGCATGTGCTACTTCGAGTCAGCGTTAGTATATCCTTTGTGCAAATACCTAGTAGTGCAATTGCTGGGTCCTAGTGCAGTTCTATTTTTGGTTTTTGTAATGAATCTCCATACTATTTTCCAGAGTGGCTACACCATTTTGCATTTCCATCAGCATTGCAAAAGCCTTCCCTTTGCATTCTTGCCAACATGTGTCGTTTCCTGAGATGTTAATTTTAGCCCCTCTGATAGGCGTGAGGGGATATCTCATTGTGGTTTTGATTTGTATTTCACTTATGAGGAATGAGGTTGAGCATCTTTTCACGTGTGACAAATCTGGATGTCATGTTTGTTAAAGTGTCTCCTCATGTCTTTTGCCCATTTCTTCACTGGATTATATGGTTTTTGGGTGTTGAGTGTGATTAAGTTCTTGATAGATTTTGGATACTAACCCTTTATCTGATATGTCACCTGCAAATATCTTCTCCCATTCCATTCAGTTGCCTTTTAGATTTGCTGATTGTGTCCTCTGCTCTGTAGAAGCTTTTTATCTTGAGGTCCAAATAGTTTATTTTGGTTTTTATTGCCCTTGCTTCTGGAGACATGACAAGCAAGAAGTTGCTGAGGCCAGGATCAAAGAGGTAGGTTGCCTGTTTTCTCCTCTAGGATTTTGATGGTTTCCTGTCTTACATTTAGATCTTTCATCCATTTTTAGGTGTGTGTGTGTGTGTGTGTGTGTGTGTGTGTGTGTGTGTGTGTGTGACAGAGAGAGAGAGAGAGAGAGAGAGAGAGAGAGAGAGAGAAGTTTAAGAACATAGTCCAGGTTCATACTTCTCACTGTCCAGTTTTCCCAGTACCATTTGCTGAAGAGTCTCTTCTTTTTCCTTTGGATATTCTTTCCTGCTTTGTGAAATATTACTCAGCCATATGTTTGAGGGTCCATTTCTGGGTTCCCTATTCTGGTTCTTTGATCTATGTGTCCGTTTTTGTGCCCGTACCATACTGTCTTGATGATTGCGGCTTTCTAATGCACCATAAAGTCCAGAATTGTAATGTCTCCATCTTTGTTTTTCTTTTTCAACATTACTTTGGGGTCTTTTCTGGTTCCATACAATTTTAGGATTGTTGTTTCTAGCTCTGTGAAAAATACTGGTGTTATTTTGATAGGAATTGCATTGAATTTGTCGATTGCTTTGGGTAGTAGTGGCATTTTAACAATATTTGTTCTTCTAATCCATGTGCATGGGATGTTTTTTTCATTTCTTTGTGTCTTCCTCAACTTCTTTTATAGACATTTTATGGTTTGTTCTTTTATTTTTTTTTAATGTTTATTTGTTTTTGAGAGAGAGAGAGAGCGAGCAAGCGAGAGCGCATGAGAAGGGGAGGGGCAGAGAAAGAGACAGGGAGACACAGACTCTGAGGCAAGCTCCAGACTCTGAGCTGTCAGCACAGAGCCCATCGAGGGACTCAATCCCACAAATGCAGGATCATGTCCACAACCGAAGTCGGCACTTAACCGACGGAGCCACCCAGGAGACCCTCTAATGTTTAACTGTACTGATCTTTTCCCTCTTTGGTTGGGTTTATCCCTGGGTATTTTATGTTTCAGTGCAGTTGTAAAGACATCAATTCCTTGATTTCTCTTTCTGTTGATTCATTACTGGTGTATAGAAATGCAATCAACTTCTGCATGTTGATTTTATATTCTGATACTTTCCTGAATTCCTGTATCAATCCTGGAAGTGTTTGGGTGGAGTTGTTTGGATTTTCCACGGAGAGTATCGTGTCTGTGAGCAGGGAAAGATTGACTCATCCTTGCCAACTTGGACACTTTGTATTCTTTTTGATGTCTGATTGCTGAGGCCCGGACTTCCAACAGTATGGTGAATAACAGTGCTGAGAGTGGACATCCCTGTCGTGTTCCTGACCTTAGGGGGAAAGCTCTCCGTTTTTTGCCATTGAAGATGACATTAGCTGTGGGAATTTTGTATCTGGATATTCTCATGTTGAGGCATGATACTTCTATCCCTCCTTTCATGAGTTTTTTTTTTTCAGGATGAAAGGATGTTGCTGCATTTTGTCAAACGTTTATTCTGCATCTATTGAGAGGATCATGTGGTTGTTGTCCTTTCTTTTATCAATGTGATGTATCGCATCAGTTGATTTGCAGATATTGAATTGGTTGTGCATCCCAGGAATAAAATCCACCTCATTGTGATGAATCATCCTTTTTATGTATTGTTGGATCCAGTTTGCTACTTTTTGTTGAGAATTTTTGCATCCAGGGTCATCAGGTACTTGGCCTGTGTTTTCCTTTCTGGTGGTGTCTTTGTCCAGTTTGGGCTCAAGGCCAAGCTGGCCTCATAGAATGAGTTTGGAAGTGTTCCTTCCATTTCTCTGGCCATGACCTTATCTTGCTCTTTCATTTGGGATGCATTCCTCTTGTCTTGGCATTTTGGTTGAGTATATGCCTTCTCTGTTACCAAATCTCATTATGTTACCTGCCTCTGGGATGAAGGGCTTTATGAAGAGGAGATCATCTAGTGTCCAGGGCCTGGCACATCAGGGATTGCCTTTGGTGTGTGTTGCATGCATTGCTTTGTGTTCTGGCTGCACTATCCTTCAAGCCAGTTGTATGAGCAATGTATGGTCCTTGGCCAGAATGTGGTGAGACATATCTAAGTCTGCTCCGATCTTGTTAAATGTGACTTGAAACGATTGCCACTAGAAGTGAAGCCCTGCAGAACTGTCTGGTCAAGAGAGGTTGTCTGGTCATAGGCTTCCACTGGTGTTCTGGGGAATGGGCCAGCTCCATTGGGACCGAGGCAAGCTTCAATGACCTAGAAGGCCAGTCTCGCCAGAACACAGGAAGTTGGGGTTGGTGTAAGCAGCTTAGGCACCCAGTGTGGGGATTGCCTTGTTTCCAGCAGATGGCTCTGTGTTTTTGTTTTTTTTTTTGGTTGTTTTTTTGTTTTTTTGTTTTTTTTTTTTGTTTGTTTGTTTTGTTTTTTGCTGGGCGGGGGGGATGGTGTGCAGAGCAGGGAAATGGTGCCACGCAGCTCCTCTGTCCTAGCTCTTTGTCCCCTCATTGTGAACACTGCTTCTCAGGGATGCTCTCCACGATGAGTGTGTAATCTCCCCAGTGTGTGCACCAGGTGTTGTACAGATCACTGTTTCCATGCCATCTGCCTGCAAGTTGTTGGCTGCCTTCTCGTCAGGAGTAGGCCAGTGCCATCATGGCTGTATCCCAGCCAAAACTGCTAACCTTTGAAACTCCACATTCTCGGGGTGCCTGGATGGCTTGCTTAAGTGTCTGACTCTTGATCCTGGCTCATATCATGACCTCTTGGTTGTGGGATTCTCTCTTTCCCTGTTGTCTTGCCCCTCTCTTGCATGTGCTCTCTTTGTCTCTCTCTAACTTGAATAAACTTAAAAAAAAAGTGGCATGGAATACCTTATTTAGGCAAGACTGCCTCTCTGAGGGGAATGGCAGGGATCTATCAGTTAAATTTCCAGCACAGACTAGGAAATTCTTTGCTGACTGGTTAAAGGTTACATTCCTGCAGGAATGAAATTAGGTTTAGTGACATGTGGCCTTAAAGTAAGTAACTCCATGATGGGCCTATGATTTTTCTTAACATTCCAAACCCAAATTTTTACACATACATTTTTTCAATTAAATTTATAACCCTAAATAATATTTTAGCCATCTACTGCCGGCCCAAAGATCATATCCTGTGAAACTGTGACCATTTCCTAATCATAGGTGAAGATCGACTTTGTGGCTCTAAGATCTTTGTAGCTCTAAGTTACTTTGATCTATGTTACTAAGATCTTTGTGAGTCTAGGTTACTGCTGGCCTTTTGAAGTCTTTGACGCAGGGACCCCCCAGCCAGGTTGCTGACCCATCACTTAGGCACAGAAGCACCCTTTCGAAGTCACCCCGCGCTAAAGTGTTGTCTTTCCCTCTTGTACTTCTGGGACTTACCCTTTGGCAAGTCACATATCCTCATACAAACATGTCAAATGGGCCCAGAGAAAGCTGCTTGCCTGTGACTCCCCCTTCATGGTCACATCTTATCCTTCTGAAACCCCTTGAACTCCCTATCGTTCTTCCAGTCTTTGGATATCTCTTTGATTTGGAAATATTTGATTCTCTTTTATTCCTGCTAAAAATATGCGTGAAAATATTAAAGCAAGGGTTCTTTACAATAAGTGAGCTAGTCACAATGCTTCATCTGGCCGCGTGTATGTTTTTATTTTTGACAATGTTCAGGCATGATGTGACGTACATCCTGTAAAATCTGAGTATCATTCATGATCTAGCATAACCACCTTTATGGGAAGCCATTCAATGACATGCTTGTTCAAGATCAGAAAAATACTTAATTTACATACCACATAATAGAGTGGTATATGCATACGTTATTATCTTAAAATATGTAAAGTAGATGTTTCTATGAAGTGTTTACCATGCATTCAGTTTTCTGTACTATGAATGCTATTATTTAAATTAAACAATAGTAAGAACAACAAGAATAGGTACATGGCCATCACTAGTAACTAATACTGGAACTAGTTATATAATCTTATGTGTAGAAAAACCATGATTACTAATAATCTTTTCTTTCATGGTGGGTTTCTAGTTACCAAAAAAAAAATAATTGGGAAGATAATACTGAGTATCCACATACATCAGGCTGTTTTCTCACTATTGATGTCATAATGGTTGGTACATGATCACAATCAATATATCAAAGAGATATGGTAGTATGAAGTAAAGTTTATATTTGTATTCAGATTGCTTCGGTTTTAACCTCTCCTAGCCCAGACTCATCCCACCTGGCACATTACGGTCATCCTGTCTCCTTAGGCTCCACTTGGCCATGACAATTTTTAGATTTTTCCATATTTTACATAAGCTGCAAAGTTTTGAGGGTACGTTTGTAGAATGTATTTTGTAGAATGATCCTTGGCTGGGATATGTCTAACGTTTGTTCAAATGCTTAAGCCAGAGTTACTGTGTTTTGGAGCAGAAGATCTGGAGGCATAGTGCCATCCATAATTATCACTTCACATTAAAGATTGTTTACTCTGAAGATTGGGGTCTTTTTTGGTTCCATACAAATTTTAGGACTGTTCTCGTTCTGTGAAAACTGCTGTTGGTATTTTGATGGAAATTGCACTAATTGTGTCAATTGCTTTGGGAAGTATAGACATTTTCACTATATTTGTACTTCTGATCTGTGAGTATGGAATGCCCTTCCATTTCTTTGTGTCATCTTGAATTTCTTTCATCACTGTTTTATACTTTTCAGATTATAGGTCGCTCACCACTTTGGTTAGATTTATTCATAGATATCTTATTTTTGGTGTACGACTGTAAATGGGACAGTTTTCTTAATTTCAATTTCTACTGCTTCTGTATTGTCTACAAATGCAACAGATTTCTGTACAATGATGTTGTATCCTGTGACATTGCTGAATTCATTTATCAGTTCTAGCAGTTATTGGGTGGACTCTTTAGGGTTTTCTATATATAGTGTCATGTAATCTGCAAATCGTTTCGTTTCGTTTGTCTGCTGGCTGTGGCTAGGACTTCCAGTAATTTGTGTACTAAAAGTGGTAAGAGTAAACATCCTTGTCTTCTTCCTGACCTTACAGGAAAAGCTCTCAGATTTTCCCCATTAAGGTTGATTATAACTGCAGGGTTTTCATAGATCACCTTCATGACGTTGATGTATGTTTCCTGTAAACCTACTTTAGGGGGTTACATGCATGAACGGATGTTGTACTTTGTCAAATGTTCCTTTCCGCATGTATTGAAATGACTGTATGCTTCTTTCCTTTTAACGTTTATTAATTTTGAGAGAGACAGAGCGTGAGCAGGGGAGGGGCAGAGAGAGAGGGAGACATAGAATTCGAAGGAGGCTCTTGGATCTGAGCTTTCAGCACTGAGTCTGACGTGGGACTTGAACTCAGGAATCATGGGGTCATGACCTGAGCTGATGTCGGACTGCTAAAGGATTTAGCCACCCAGGTACCCCCCGATCATATGGTTCTTATCCTTTTTCCTGTTGATATATTGTATCACATTGATTGATTTGCGAATACTGAACCACCCTTGCATCTTGGGAATAAATCCCACTTAATTGTGGGATATATTTACAGTTGTTATATCTCCTTTTGGACTGTACCCTTTACTGTTATATTACGTCCTCCTCTGTCTCTTGTTATGTACTTTGTTTTAAGTGTATTTTTTCTGATACAAATATTGCTACTCCAGCTTTTGTTTTTTCATCCGTTCTTACACCCTATGTCTCTAGATTGTAGCATTCATTCCATTTACCTTCAAAGAAATGATTGATATGTATGTATGTAGGAGGTTAGAGTGGGAGAGAGCCAAAGCATAAGAGACTCTTTCAGTCTGTTCACTTAATTTTGTTGAGTACTCTAATGCTGAGGGATTCATAATTGGATTTATTTTCACTAAATGGTACGAACTGTAGTTCCAATCATGACAGAAAGCACGTGCTTCCTGTGTTAGGTATCCAAGACCAAGGCAGATACCCTGGGCATTTGAGCTGAGTATGTCACTCTGTCTTTTTGCCAGCCCTCTTCCCTTCCCTGGGAGAAAAGGGTCTCATTTTGGTCACACAGAAATGTAGGTGAAATCAGCAGAGAAGGGTCCCTTCTCTTCTCTTCCGTTTGTCTCTCAAACTCCCTGTCACTACCTTCTGCCTGTCCCTTTCCCTGACTCAATCCCCCAGGCCCACTGCTCCACTCCAGCCATGATCAGGGTGTCCTCCAGCTGCTGGCCTCTACTCTAGCCATCGCTCAGTGAGGAAGCTACAGGAAGATTATGTAGTTCATGGGTCTGATCAAGAAATCTCTGCTCCTCAGAGTCCTCCTACATGTGGTGCTGTCTGTGGAGACCTGGCATCCTGGGCATGGGTCTGACCCTCCCTCCTCTCCACAGTCACTGTTGGTCCCTCATCCTTCTCCACCATTAGAACTCGGCCATTTCCTAAGGACAGATACCTGTCTATCTGACCCCAAGGCACAATGGGGTCAGGGAATATTTCCAGAATAGTTGAGCATAAGCACCCCATCAATCTAGATATAGGAAGTTCCCATCACCCCGGAAAACTCCCTCAGGCTCCCCTGCACAAAGGGTGATCTTGCTTCTATCCTCCATCACCACCATTTCTGGCACTTTGTTACCTGTATGTACGGGAACCCCACTGTGTGCATTCAATGGGGAGCGAGAGTAGATGGCCCTAGAAGCAGACACTGACACAGAGACAAAACGATGAAAGGTAGATTAGGGGACAGTAGGAAGGACAAAGTGGAGGGGACAGGATGGGCAGGGAAAGCATTCAGGTAGATCTGACACCTTCTTAAAATGTATATACAAACATGATTGTCTGTCACCGTGCACAGTCCTCTTCAAATTTCAAAAGAGTTGTCCTATAAGGCAAAGAGATTTTGGTTTATTCCCCTGTGATCTTATGTTTTCCTACATGCATTCTGTCTTCTGTAGTTTATCTGTGGCCTCAGATGAACACTTTAGTGTGTGGCTGCATCTGTGAGATTATGTGTAATAGAAAATGATTGTCTTCAGATCTAGGTCTCTGAATGTACACATTCTCATAATTATCTTTTCTTTCATTGTGTGACAGGGCCCGATCTAATAGAAAAATGAGGGACATTGTCTTATTTTTTAAAACAGTGATTCCCACTCCCTGGGATGAGTTGTTAACAGTCTTAGTTTAATGAACTCCCGAGACCATCTATTTTGGAGGATCATTGTGTGGAGATATCTTAATTGAAACTGTGAGAAGCGTGAGAGGACACTTCCCAGAGATTTTGCAGATGCTTTCTGCACTGAATGTCTTCTTTTTCTCTTGTTCTTAGAAACAAATATTATCCCTTAGAAACAAATATAACACAGCTGAGGCTCTGTGTAGGTCCCACTGAGAACTGGTATTAAGGCTGAGACAGCAGGAACACAGGCAAAGCATCATAATATTATGAGAGAAGTTTGAGGAGATGCAAAGCTGTAGTCAGGGTGATGACAGGGGTCCAGCAGTGGTGGCATCCGGCCAGCCCTGAATTGTAGGTTGACCCAGGCTGAAGGCCAATGCAGGCACTCAGCTGATCTAGACCCTGTCTCCACTTTTAGTCTCACTGAGGGATATGAACTTGGGCATACACCATTTTCATAAGACCAAGTTAAATTCCCCATATCTCCAGAGCTTTTTTTTCCCCCACAAATATCCAGAACGTTGAGGAAAATCCAGGGAGACAACAATCTTTTTAGATGATTACCTGCGTGCACTTTGGCAACACGCTGACATTTTAGAGATGAACACTGGATTGTGCACTGAGAGCGATCCCACCTAGCAGCTCCATATGGACCTCATACTCCCTGCTCAGGCTGTGGCCAGGAATGACCTCCAACTGCATCTCACTGACCCCAACACCCTCCCCTCTGCACCTCCTCAAACTCTGCTTACTGTGCTCAACTTCCCTTCTATTCCTGTATGATTCAAGGTCCCCCCGTTTTTGCACTGGATCCTTCACTGGTGTTTCCATTATGGTGATCACAAGGTCTGCATCATTTAATGAATGTTCCTCTTTCTTTTATTTTTTTCAATATATGAAGTTTATTGTCAAATTGGTTTCCATACAACACCCAGTGCTCATCCCAAAAGGTGCCCTCCTCAATACCCATCACCCACCCTCTCCTCCCTCCCACCCCCCATCAACCCTCAGTTTGTTCTCAGTTTTTAAGAGTCTCTTATGCTTTGGCTCTCTCCCACTCTAACCTCCTTTTTTTTTTTTCCTTCCCCTCCCCCATGGGTTTCTGTTAAGTTTCTCAGGATTCACCTAAGAGTGAAAACATATGCTGTCTGTCTTTCTCTGTATGGCTTATTTCACTTAGCATAACACTCTCCAGTTCCATCCACGTTGCTACAAAGGGCCATATTTCATTCTTTCTCATTTTCACGTAGTATTCCATTGCGTATATAAACCACAATTTCTTTATCCATTCATCAGTTGATGGACATTTAGTCTCTTTCCATAATTTAGCTATTGTTGAGCGTACTGCTATAAACATTGGGGTACAAGTGTCCCTATGCATCAGTACTCCTATATCCCTTGGTTAAATTCCTAGCAGTGCTATTGCTGGGTCATAGGGTAGGTCTATTTTCAACTTTTTGAGGAACCTCCACACTGTTTCCCAGAGTGGCTGCACCAATTAGCATTCCCACCAACAATGCAAGAGGGTTCCCATTTCTCCACCTCCTCTCCAGCATCTATAGTCTCCTGATTTGTTCATTTTGGCCACTCTGACTGGCGTGAGGTGATATCTGAGTGTGGTTTTGATTTGTATTTCCCTGATGAGGAGCGACGTTGAGCATCTTTCCATGTGCCTGTTGGCCATCCGGATGTCTTCTTGAATGTCCCTCTTTCACACAGGACACCTGATGCTCCAAAATTTCGGGGTGCACCTCATTCATTACAGAACCTAACACATTGTGTCTCCAAAATACACACCAGTACTGCTGATACGTCTGCTTTTGTGTAAAAACTCCTCTTTAATTTGACAAGAGAAATGTATAGCTCACTGTATTACAGGGACACGACACTGCCCATTGTATGTATGTCCTGAGAAACTTGAGATATGCTACGGTGTCCTCAGGCAGCTTGTAGTTGGATTGCCAAGACTCACAACCATCTCTACATCATTGCCACAAAGTCAATCATGAAGAAGATGAATGTACTTTACCAGCCACTCATCTAGTTCAGGTCCTCTTAACAAATAGAGTAGGTGGAGGAGCTGGTGGAGGAGGGGGGTTGTGGCCTATAGCCCATAACTGGTGGTAAAGGGTGGTCCATGGGGTACAGCCTCCAAGGCGATCCTGGGAAAGGACCAGGACTCTTGCATACAAAATAGCCTGCAGAAAAGAAATGAGAGGTATGTTCATAGGACAGAACAGAGCACCAACACCAGCAAAAAGCAGAAACCCAAAGCAGCAGTGCTCATATCCTACTAGCTTCCCCACCACCAGTTTCCAAGATGGCAACATCAGCGCCAAAATCTCTACCCATACTTTGGGTTCCACTTACAGCTTTGGGGTGAGGAATGGATGTGATTGGGATAAACTAGTGTCTCCACGTGTCTGGAAACATAGAAACAGCAAGGGCCCTTTTTCTAGAAGATTTATAGGCTGAATACTAAATTAACAAAGTAGCATATTCCAGATAGGAAGGCAACTATGTCCAGGATCATGCTCCACCCTTCATCCCCTCCACCACAGAGGCTGTTTATTGTGTATGTGAAGAACTACAGAATGAGAAGGAATGACAATGCCAGTGTCCACACATGGAATCATAGCCCTCGTGGCTCAAAGCTCTGCCTCTAAGTCCCTGCCTGTGCCCAAACTACTTCTGTCCCAACAATGAGGTCTCCTCCTCTCTAAAGTGCTATCCATGGGCACAGAGACACACGGGGAGATGGGGATCCTGAGGGCCTGCAGAGGACCTTGGAAAGCATGCTCTTAGAGAAACAGGTACCCTATACATGTTAGTTGGGTTCAGCTAATTTATTTTACTTGAGAGGTACTTCTCAGCTTAAGTGCAGTACACTTTGCAGGGTAATTGTGTCCTCTGGAAAAATGAGCTGAAATTCCAAAAGACAAAATTAACACAAATGCACTTTGATGTCTGGTTTAAGTTTCCATTTTTTAGCTGTACCTGTGACACAGGACACGAGAGAACGTGCTCATGTGAACACAAGTGAAGGACACCGTGGGGACTTGCCACACAGGTACTTTTGGATTTTTTTTCTCTTCACAACTTAAGTTTCAGTGCGTGTTTTCTATGACAAATATGCCACCTCTTATAGTTGAGAGTATTTATGCCCAGGGCACACCTGAGGGGATTCTGGACAGCATGTTTACCAAAATGCTGATGGGTATGAAATTTACTTTGTCTAAGACCATTCTAAATGACACATACAAAAATATAGGTTGGAGTGAAGGCAGTTCGCATTTTCAAATTGTAAGGATACCCACAGATTTTTCTGACCACGTTAAAACCCTCGAAAGAAGGAAACAGGAGAGGAAGACACAGCAAGAGCAATGATTTCACATTGAGGAGATCCACAGAGAATGAGCCAAAGTAGGAGACTTCCAAGTGGAGGGTGGTGTCATCCTCCTTGATTTATTCCAGGAACACATTGGAAAAGCCCTATGGTCCCCACCTTTAGGCATGCTTAGCTGCTCAAGTTACCACAAACAGATGCCAGCTGGAAAACAGGGAAGCCTGTAGACTCAGCGGTAAAGGTTTTGCATTTGGGAAAAAAACAAAAACAGCAGACATACCATACGACACACAAACCAGAGATAATGGCAGGAGAGTGTCCTGTACAGAAAGATGTGGCTGTCTGTAAAGACTTAGAACTGAAAATGGCCACAGCATTTACTTTGTGCTTCTCGGCAGTTTTGGCAGAGCCAATGTCGATGTCACTCTTGGTTGTGACACCTACTTCTGGACCTGCAAAAAGCCCTAGAACGGATGGAGGTTTATTCTGATTTGAGTAGACTGTTTGGAGATCAAAAACAAAAGACCCTCCCCTGATACTTCTGACAACTTAAACTCTTTGCCCCAGTGAGACCCCAAATTACATGCACAGGGTGTCCCACATACCTCCAGTGATCCCCAAGAAGAACTTGAAGAACCATCCCTTATAACTTGATGAAGACTCCTAAAAAGCCCTGATTCAGATGTATTCATCACTCAGCGAACAACTATGGATGGCTGGGGGCACAACTAGATGGACATACGTTATGTTTTGCCTCATGCCTCACAGATCCCAGCACGTGGACTGTGTACAGGGCACTTCTGGTGAAGCGCTACATCTGCTTTTCTGCATACGGCCCCATTCCTTCTCCACAAGAGACGCCTGTACCAACCCATGGTGGGGGAAAGGACAAAGATGAGATCCTGAGAAACTTGAGGAATATGGTAATGGCAGCAGACACATTCCCCTTGCATCACAATGGTCTGTGGTACCGCCTCTGCACCTTGGCCCAAGACCTAACAGCAACAAAAATAAGGTGAGTGTGTCTTACAAGTCAACTCCTAGTGCTTAGATCATCTTACCAAGTGTTGCAGGTGGAGGGGTTCCAGGTGGCCCCAGGGCCACCAAGGTTCAGGACGTCCTGAATTAGATGGACTAATTAGGTGGACGTGCCTAATAGTCCATGGGAGCGGGGGCGTCTCCAGGGTAGGGCATGCAGAATCATCCAGTTAACGGAGGAGGTCCCCAGGATCCAGACTGCCCTGCAGAAGTGACAGCTACATCCATATGCCAGACAAGAGAACCAATACCAAAATCAGCTGTAACCCAGAGAAGAATGTGTCAGCACCTGCCACCTTCTCTGCCACCAGGATCCAAGAGAGTAGCATCAGTACCTGAAAACTCTGTCCCTGCCACTGGACACCACCTACAGCTTGGGGTAGTAGATGCAAGAGGTTAACCTACTGCCACCACACATCACTGCCCATGTCTGTGGAAGTAAAATGGCAAGGGTCCTGTCCTAGAGGCTTAACAGAAGTAATTACAGATTAATGAAGTAGCATTCTCCAGACAGGCAGCCATCGATGTCCAGGTTCACCCTGCATCCCTCCTCTACAGCGACTCCAGATGTTCTGCTTTTGGTATATTAAGAACACACACATGAAAAAATGAGTGGGAATACACGGCTCATATTCTGCTCATGGAATCACAGCCACTCCTGGCAAAAAGTTCTGCAGCCGGACCCTCACTGTGCCTCCTCTGGTCCTCTCCCTGAGAAAGGAGTCTTCCCTCTTGAAGTGTTGTCAATGGCCTCTGAGACCTCTGGGGAGTGGAGAATGCCTGGAATCTTGCAGGGGAATGAGAGTCTTCTGTGAACAACAAGTCACTTGTGAATGTCTACAAAGCTCAGATGTGTTCATCTTAATTCATAGGGAATTATGACCTTAAGCATACTACAGGACACAGAGTAATTATGTGCAACAGAAAAAAAGAAGGAGAAATTCACATAACAGATTTCATGCAAGTGTTTTGGTATAAAACTCCTGGTATGTGTCATGAGACTGTATCAGCTCTAACAGTGACTGGGTACAGAAACCAAAAACTGCTCATAGAAACACAATTGAAGGACATAGTGTTCAAACTATTTTTAGCAAAGGTATAGCTGGAAGGATTCCAGGCAAGTCATTTACCAACAAAGACAGGAAGGTGATGAGTGATGACACTGGCTTTATCTAGGACCACTCTAAATGGCACAGGGCACAAAATATAAAGTTGGAGTCATGAGGTCGTTTCTAACAGGTTCATCTCCTAGCCAGAATCAAGAAAGAAAGACATAGCAGCCACACTCTTCCCACAGAGGTGAGGTCTGGAAGGGGTCACCCAGGCCAGGAGACTTCTGTTTGGAGTGTGCAGTCATCTTCCTCTCATTATTTCTTGAAACTCACAGAAAAACCTTAAGGTAGGTACTCAGTCTCTAAGCGCTTTTGGCTTCTAAAGTTGCGACAGAAAGCTGACAGACTAAAAATGGAGAAGCCTGTGGGCTCCTGGGTTATGAGCATGCATTTCGAAAACAAGAAACAGACATATCACACAACATGCAAAACGAGACAAGGCTGGGAGAGCGTGCTGTACATAAAGATGAGGGTTTCCCAAGAGAGTGACAACTGAGAATGGCCCCAGCATTTACCTTGTCCTTGTCTGCATTCTTGGTACAGCCAGAGCCGCTGTAACTCACAGAGGTTTCAGCAGTTTCTCGATCTACTAAAGACCCTAGAAGGGACAGAGGTTTATTCTGCTTTCAGAGGACTGGGCGGAATGAAAACAATCCCTCAACTCATTCCTCAAATATCTTAAACTTTTCCCTACAGTCAGGTCCCTGACCAGAGGCAGAGGGTATCCCACATGCCTTAGGTGACCCCCAAGGATAAGGGAGAGAACCATCCCCTCACCTTGATAAAGACCTCACGGTGCCCTAGTTCATATTGTTTCGTAATTAATCACATAACTGTGGACAGGTCAGGCACAACTAGCAATTAAGAATTCATCAGTAAAGCAGTTTTCTCAGTATACATCATGGGAAATCATTGTGTCATTACAGATCAAGAATTAATATGAGGATGCTTGAATTCAGCATCCGACTCTTAATTTTGGCTCAGGTCACGATCTCACAGCTTGTGAATTCAAGCCCAGCATTGGGTTCCTCACTGAAAGTGTGGAGCCTGCTTGGCATTCTGTCTCTGCCTCTCTCAAAATAAATAAACTTAAATAAACTTAAAAATAAAAAAGAATAACATTGAGAATACTGGTTTCGTGTATATCCTCAATGAGTCCTCAAGAAGCGTGCATTTCTTCAGACTTCAGGCAAATTGTTCAATCTCTCAGCTTATCTACAAGCCGTCTTCCACATGAGAGCTGTTAGTATATAACGAAAGACTAATTTTACACTATTGAGAAAAGGAAAACTGTGAGAAGTTAGCAGTGAAGCTGCAGAGTTGCACTGATACCATCAGAGGATTCAGCTAAGCTTTATGGAACTTGAATTGAGGGATGTAGGGCTACATCCCAAAAGCAAACAAAAATAAAGACTGTTAAAACTAGTGAATAAATGACCTTCTCCTCAAATAAAGTCTTCACATTGAGTCTGGGTGGGAAGAAGGATGAGGCCCATGTCCTGTCATCCTTTCCAGGCTCTTCAGACAGGGGGAGGCTAGAGGAGGTGGGAGGGTCACAGTCAGAGGAGGGGCATGAGCTCCACCAGTCACAGGAACAAGTGCCTCACTGTCTGCAGCACCAGAGGAGAACACCCTTCTGTCACCCTTTCAGACCACCTGCCGTCCTTAGTGCTTGTGATTCTTTCCAGACCACACAATGATCATCCACAGGAACAGGCTGCACAGCAGAAGTTAAGATTGCGGCACATCACAACGTGCTCCTTACCTCTCCTTGGAGGGTTCTGCGTCTCTGGTCTTGCAGCCATTGGTTTCTGGATCGTGTATCCCTCAGGCAGCCTCTTTGCTTCCATTCCATCCAGTCTTGGATACAGAAAAATAATGGACTTCTATAAGAGTCGCAAACACCATGTCGTCTACTAGACAACTAACAGTGCAGGCGTCATCCCTGGAAACACCCATAAAAACGCAAGTCAAATGACCACACCTGTATTTCAAGTAAGCGACCTCCCTGCCCTACTCCGCCATCTCCCTGTCCCAGATCTGAGTCTTGATCTGGGGGAGAAAAAAACACATCCACCTTCAGTCGGAAGGTGGTGCCACACTGCACCAAAGAAAGAGGAGGAAACAAGAAAACACCTAGTTGTCCTGAGCATTCTTCTCATGAACTGCGAGCTGAAAAGGCCAACAATGAAAAGCCCGTGGTTAGGGATTCCAAGGGCCACTACACTCACCTGCATGAGGTGCTAAGGGTTCAGTATGTCAGGAAGAACTCAGGTTACCTGGTATCTAAAGGTGAGCTCTGCCTGCTGCAGCTGTTCCCGTGTTTGTTCAGTTTGTTGCCTGTGAGTTACAATTGCTCTTGTCAGATAAGGCCCAATATTGGGTATGATTTTAAATAATCTGCCCACGTTCCCAACAACCTCGTATCTGTCCCCTGATACAATTTATTCTTACACATGAAACACTTTGCACATGATTATCAATGTACAGTAGGATCAAAGCTATTGTTACATCCTTTCCTTACTCATTATTCCATGCCTGTAGGGTTCAGAGTTCATAGAATTCCTTCCCATTTTCAATCTTTCTCTAACTCATCATGTGACAAGTGTCTTTTATCATAAAGCTCTATTATTCTATAACTTATATCCTCACCATGTTTCCCAGGGTTGCAAAGACGAGGGCCATGAAGTGGCACTACCACATTGATGGGTATGATTCATTGTACGACACACTGCTTTCCTACAGATTATGACAATTGACACCACCCCCGAGGAATGTTAGCATGGACAAAGTTTCCACACAGTCTGGCCACTACTTGAGATCTGCAAATGTTTAGAAACTTGTTTTATTCTTTCTAAAACTTACCTTTTTTATCTGTTAATACTCTATGCATATGTTGACTTTAAACATTGCAAAAAGATTAAAAACACAATAATGAACAGCGGTTTCACTAGCTGCTGGTAATTACTAGCTGAACTCACTTGTTTATTTCTTCTGTAGCTATTTTCTTTTTTTTTAATGTTTATTTATTTTTGAGACCCAGAGAGAGTGAGCACATGCATGAACGGGGGAGGGACAGAGAGAGATGTAACATAATCTGAAACAGGCTCCAGGCTCTGACCTGTCAGCACAGAGCCTGACACGGGGCTCGAACTCACGGACTGTGAAATTATGACCTGAGCTGAAGTTGGACGCATAAATGACTGAGCCACCCAGGCGCCCCTTCTGTAGCTATTTTGAATTCTACCTGCAGCTGCCAGCTGATTCTTCTTTGCCGCCAGTTCACAGTGTCATTTTCAGCTTCCTAAGATGGGAAAGATACATACACAGTCAGGAACAAGGTCCAGAAGTTCCCCCTTTTTACCTCCCAGCACTCTTGAAGGCCTATGCAAATATCCCTTTCCCCACTTCTCCCATAAATGCACAGACTGACAACCCAATCAGAGAAATGAAGTGAACACCCCATTTAAATTCAAGAAAATTCAACTTCTGTCTGCTGCCACGTCTCTGCTATTGGAGCTGTCTTTCTAGTTCTCTTGTTTCCTCTCCTTTATCATAAAGTCATCAAATAACATTGTACTTTGTGCCTTCCCAGAGTTGGTCTTTTGTTTGAGATGGTGAAGACTCATTACATCAGTGAGTGAAAAACCGTATCTGACCAACTGTACCCATTAGGATGACGCAGGGGATCATCACTAGTCTTACACCTCCATGGGGAGCCCTGATTCTCAGTCCAAAAGTTGTACCATGACACAGTCAATCATCTGAAAGACGACCTTCCAGAATATGGTTTCACTAAAATTGCAGCTCACTCCCAGACATCGCTAGCGTTCAGGACTCCAACCCCTGCCTCCACCTTCAAAAGGCCCATCTTAGAACAACATCATCTCCTGACGTACAACCTGATATGAACTGTCACACAGTCTGGGTTTACTTCCAGGAAACAGATTTCAGGTGGAAAACTCTCAACTTCATGGAGCCAAATCTACTTTAACAAGACTCATTCCATTGATAGTGAAGGCAGCAAAAGGCAATGCTTGGCAAGGCTGGGTGGCTGTGTTGCCTTCAGACTATTCTCTTTGTGGTGTTGATTGAGACGGATTCAACTTGACACTTGATGTACTCAAGAATCACATGCAAAATTGAAAATCTCTTAGAAAATGACACAAAAGCACTAGACAGAGAAAGGCACATGCATTTCCTTCTGGCCTCTCAGGCAGTCCTTCAGCAAATGGTTGCTGGAGTGGTTGTAATGTAGTGGCTCTGTTGTAAGGGGTTGAAGATAGAGAGGTGGTCAGGGTGCTGTACCCACTCACAGAAAGAGCTTACAAGTTAACAAAACCAAGATGCCAGTGAGACAGAGCAAGCCCTAACCTCAGCTGTGGGAAGGACTAACATAAAGGTGAGTCTCCAGGGAAGAGAAGGAAGACTTCACTTTCCAACACAAGTGAGAGACTCTAAAGTCCCCCATCTCCTCCTGAGAACAAAAGGAAATACTGTACAAAGGAGGAAACATGTGACTGAATGCACCAAATATCTGACAACCCCACGAAGACACACAAGACCAAGATGGAGAAGAAGGAAGCCCAGGACAAAGCCAGCCCGGCAGTTGGACCCAAACTCCCTAGGACTCATCATTGATGTGGGGGGCATACATTTGAACAGCAAGGAAGCTGAACAACTTTATGGACACAGACTTAGAAGTAAACAAGTGTAGTTCAGGGGCGGCCAGCAAAGATGAGCCCTAGTGAAGCTGCGGGCTTTGGCCAAGACTCAGAAGAGTTACACTTAAAAAATCAGGGGACAGGAAACAACTTGACTTTCTTAGGGATTGGACCTGCAGTGAACAATCTCACTGGAAGAATGGATGTAGGGATCCAGTACTGTTGGTACCCATACCCACTTTCCAGAAAGCAACTTCCATTGTTTCTGCAGCAAGGTAATTCAATTTTTTCCCCACACATTTTTGACCCATGTCTGGTCCTGAACAAAAATGACCTAATTGCTGGGTGACAAAACAGTGTGATGCGATTGAAACCTATAGGAAAGTGTAGGTGGATCCAGAGTGGATCCAAGTATTAACGTTATTAATGATGGTACCTTCCCTCTTCTGCCCCAAAAACATGGCACAATGTGTGACAAGCACTTAGGACAGAAAGGAAAATGCAGGTTACGTTACAGAAAGCAAGGTAGGAAGGGAAGGTCCAATTCTACTGAATGCATTTGGCAAAAATACTCTGGACCCAGTTCCAAAAGAAATACAATTATCTCTACTGGCTGCCATGTTCTCCCAGACAATCCAGTCCTTGTGACAATTCTCACATGAACATCTTACTTTTCTAAATTTTTTTAACGTTTATTCATTTTTTGATAGAGACAGAGTTTGAGTTGGGTAGGGGCAGAGGGAGATACAGAATCCAAAGCAAGCTCCAGGCTCTGAACTGTCAACACAGAGCCCAACACGGGGCTTGAACTCATGGACCGTGATATCATGACCTGAGCCGAAGTTGGACGTTCAACCAACTGAGCCACCCAGGTGCCCCCATCTTACTTTTTTGTAGGCACTTTTCTTTGTTCATAGAATTCTTCCAGGTTATATGCTTTCTCCTTCAGCTGTTTGACTTTTGCTTCCTTTGTGGCTTTCACAGACCTCAATGCATCACACTTGTCTTCCAGGGAGTTTTTATTTTCTGGAGAAAAAAAAAGGTATTTTCTTGATAAACGTGCACATGACCTGAGTCTTGACTTTGGTGAGACAGAAAAAGCGCAAGAACCATGAAGGCATGAAAGTATTCTTTTCCTTACCAATGCAAAGTCATTGCCATCATATGGGGATTTCTCCCCAACAGAAAATGTAACTTCTAATTGACAGTTATTGGACCTCAAGACTCTTAGCTCTACATCCTCGAATTCAACATTTGCATCTTGTGGTCAAGGCAGATATGAGGAAAGACTTCCACGGAAAACTGATCACACAACAATTTGTACCTCACACAGCAAGATCGTGCATTGCAATCAACAAACACCTTGAGGCATGAATATAACTAGAAGATAAAGATGATGGAAAATAGCTCATGTCTAACAACTCATGGCTTTCATAGTGGTATACGTATGTATGTATGTATGTATGTATGTATGCATGCATGCCTGTTTATCCCCCCATTCACGTTGAAAATTTACTATTCAGCATTCAGAGAGAAAGAGACTATTGAACACCTGGGTGGCTCAGTCAGTTGAGCATCAGACTCTTGATTTTGGGTCAGGTCATGATTGTAGGATCATGTGATCCAGACCTGTGTTGGGCTCCACACTGAGCGTGAATCCTGCTTAAGATTCTCTCTCTTTCCCTCTGCCCTCTCCCCCACTTGCATGCCCCCTCGCTAAAATTGAAAAAAATCATAAAACAATTTAAACATGTTTTTTTAAAGGGAAAGAATTATACACTTTGGCTATAACCCGTTCTCTCTCAACTATATTTGGGTATTTTCTACATATCTTGGAGGGCGGGGTTGAATGATGTGATAATTACCTAGTTGTGAAAATAAAAGATAACTCCTAGTCCTTGAAATTGCAAAACTCATCTTGGCGGTCCTAGTAAAATTCCAGCTCATTGGTCAGAAAGAGTTTTGGCTCCCAGAGACCCACTGTCTACTGTGGTAAATGGCAGGCAAATATGCTGTGCTCACTTCACCCAATGAACAAAAAGCCTCCAAAGCCAAATTACGGTAAAACTCAGCAGACAACTCTTACCACTTCCTGTTTCTTCACATTTCTTTGTCTCTGAGTTTGCAAGGTAGCAAGTGCACTTTGAACGGTGTCATTTAAAATTTCATTAAAGTGGGTGCCTGGGGGGCTCAGTCCGTTAAGCATCTGACTTCAGCTCAGGTCATCATCTCATGGTTTGTGAGTTTGAGCCCTGTGTCGGACTCTGTGCTGACAACTCAGAGCCTGAGGCCTGCTTCGGATTCTGTGTCTCCCTCTCTCTCTGCCCCTCCCCCGCTCATGCTGTGTCTCTCTCTCTCTCTCTAAAATAAATAAAAATAATTTTATGTTTACTTGTACTCAACAAGTACAAAAAGAGATCATACCGTGCATAGTTTCACCCCCAATGCTATGAAACTCGAAATCAACCACAAGAAAAAATTTGGAACGATAACAAATACTTGTAGACTAAAGAACATCCTACTGAACAATGAATGGTGGAATGCAAGCTGCTGCAGCCAGTCTGGAAAAGAATACGGAGGCTCCTCAAAAAGCTAAAAAGAGAACTATCCTACGACACAGCAATTGCAATACTAGGCATTTATCTAAGGGATACAGGTGTGCTGTTTCGAAGGGACACATGCACCCCCATAATTATAGCACCACTATCAACAATAGCCAAAGTATGGAAAAAGCCCAAATGTCCATTGATGGATGAATGGATAAAGAAGATGTGGTGTGTGTGTGTGTGTGTGTGTGTGTGTGTGTGTGATGGAGTATTACTCAGCAATCAAAAAGAATGAAATCTTGCCATTTGCAACTACATGGGTGGAACTAGAGGGTATTATGCTAAGTGAAATTAGTAGTCAGAGAAAGACAAATATCATATGATTTCACTCATAGGAGGACTTTAAGAGACAAAACAGATGAACATATAATGGAAGGGAAACAAATAATATAAAAACAGGGAGGTGTACAAAAGAAGCGCACACATAAATATGGAGAACAAACAGTGGGTTACTGGAGGGGTTGGGGGGGATGGAATAAATGGGTAAGGGGCACTAAGGAATCTACTCATGAAATAACTGTTGCACTATACGGTAACTAATTTGGATGTAAGTTGTAAATAATAAAAACTAAAATTAAAAACAAAGAATGAATGGGTGAACCAAGAAGTTAAAGGGAAAATTAAAAAGTACATGGAATCCAATAAAACTGATAACACCACAGCCCAAAACCTCTGGGATGCAGCAAAGGTAGTCATAAGAGGAAGTTTAGTAATCCAGGTCTTCCTAAAGAGGGAAGAAAAGTCTCAGATACACAACCTAAGCTTATACCTTAAAGTAATGGAAAAAAGATCATCAAATAAAAACCAAATCCAGCAGAAGACAAGAAATGACAAAGATTACAGCAAAAATCAATGCTTTCAAAACTGAAAACAAGAACAAAAACAAACAACAACAACCCTCCCCCCCCCCCCCACACACACAGAAACAGTAGAAGAGATCAATGTAACCAGAAGCTGGTTCTTTGAAATAATTAATAAAATTGATAAACCACCAGCCAGTTGGATCAAAAAGAATAAGGAAAGGACCCAAATAAATAAAATCAAGAATGAAAGAGGAGAGATCACAACCAACACAGGAGAAATACAAACAAGAATAAGAGAATATTATCAGCAATTATATACCAATAAAATGGGCAATCTGGAAGAAATGGACAAATTCCTAGAAATATACAAACTACGAAAACTGAAAGAAGAAGAAATAGAAAATTTGAACAGACCCATAACCAGTAAAGAATTGAATTAGTAATCAAAAATCTCCCAAAAATCAAGAGCCCAGGGCCAGATGGCTCTCCAGGAGAATTCTACCAAACATTTAAGGAAGAGTTAACACCTATTCTCTTGAAGCTGTCCCAAAAATAGAAATGGAAGGAAAACATCCAAACTCTTCCTATGAGTCGGCATTACCTGGATTCCAAAACTAGACAAAGATCCCACAAAAAAGGAGAAGTATAGACCAATTTTCATGATGAACATGGACGCAAAAATCTTCCACAAGATATTAGCCAACCAGATCCAACGATACATTTAAACTTTATTCACCACGACAAAGTGGGATTTATACCTGGAATGCAAGGCTGGATCCATATCCACAAAATAATCAATGTGATTCATCACATCAATAAAAGAAGGGACAAGAACCACATGATGCACTCAATAGATGCAGAGAAAGCATTTGGCAAAATACAGCATCCTTTCTTGATAAAAGGATTCCACCAAAACCTGCTAAAATGATCCATGAATTCAGCGAAGTGGCAGGATATAAAATCAATACACAGAAATTAATTGCATTCTTGTACACAAACAAAAAAGCAACAGAAAGAGAAATCACAGAATCCATCCCGTTTACAATTGCACCAAAACCCATAAAATACCTAGGAATAAATCTAACCAAAGAGGTGAAAAATCTATACACTGAAATCTATAGAAAGATTATGAAAGAAATTGAAGATGACAAACACAAAAACGAAAAACATTCCATGCTCCTGGATAGGAAGAACAAATATTGTCAAAATGTCAATAGTACCCAAAGCAATCTACATATTCAAAGCAATACCTAGCGAAATAACACCAGCATTCTCCACAGAGTTACAACAAACAATCCTTCAATTTGTATGGAACCAGAAAAGACCCTGAATAGCCAAAGCAATCTTGAAAAAGAAAACCTAAGTAGGAGGTATCACAATCCTGGACTTCCAGCTGTATTACAAAGCTGTAATCATCAAGACAGTATGGTACTGGCACAGAACAGACACTCAGATCAATGGAACAGAATAGGAACACAGAATTGGACCCACAGATGTGTATGGCCAACTAATCTTTGTCCAAAAGAAAGAAGATCCAATGGAATAAAGACAGTCTCCTCAGCAAGTGTGCTGGGAAAACTGAACAGTGATATGCAGAAGAATGAGCCTGGACCACTTTCCCACACAAAAAGACACTCAAAACGGATGAAAGACCTAAACGTAAGATAGGCAGCCATCAAAATCCTCAAGGGGAAAGCAGGAAAAAACCTCTTAAGGTTGGCGTCCACAACTTCTTACTCAACACGCCTCCAGAGGCAAGGGAAACAAAAGCAAAAATGAACTATTAGGACCTCATCAAAATAAAAAGCTCCTGCACAGAGAAGGAAACAATCAGCAAAACTAAAAGGCAACCAACAGAATGGGAGAAGATATTTGCAAACGACATATGAGATAAAGGATTAGTATTCAAAATCTATAAAGAACATACCAAACTCAACACCCGAAAAACAAGTAACCCAGTGAAGAAATGGGCAAAGACATGAGCAAACATTCCTCCAAGGAAGACATCCAGATGGCCAGCCGACACATGAAAAAATGCTCAAAATCACTCATCATCAGGAAAATACAAATCAAAACCACAATAAACACCCCTTCACCCCTGTGAGAATGGCTAACCTTAACAACGCAGGCAACAACAGATGTTGGCGAGGAAATGGATAAAGAGCAACTCTTGCACTGCTGGTGCACTGGTGCACTGTCTGGCACTGCTGGTGCAGCCACTCTTGAAAACAGTATGTAGGTTCCTCAAAAAATGAAAGAACTGTTCTACAACCCAGCATGTGCACTAGTAGGTATTTATGCAAGGGATACAGATATGCTATTTCGAAGGGACACGTGAACCCCAAAGTTTATAGCAGTACTATCAGCAATAAAGTATGGAAAAAGCCCAAATGTCCATCAATAGATGAATGGATAAAGACATGGTATATATACATACATATATACATAGTATGTATATGTGTATGTGTCTATACATATATGTATATGTGTATATATATACACACACACACACACACACACACACACACACAATGGATTATTACTTAGCAATCAAAAAGAATAAAATCTTGCCGATTGAAACTACATGGATGGAAAGCCTCCTGGGACTAAACACTAACCGTAACCATAACCCTAACCATAACCGTCACCCTACACTTAACCCTATCTAGCACATGAAATGTAAACCAGATCCGCAGCCGCACATGTGCCCTCACTTCAGCCCTCCATGGAATTAACAACATTGGTGTTTCTTCGGACTTAGTGACTTCCCTATACCGAACCCTTACCCTAGCTAAGTGTCTGTCCCCATGGGGACCCGATTCCAAAGTCTGACAACATCACGCACATGGGTTCGAGAATCAGTGCAACAATACTCGGCATGGAACGTGGAACATCACCATGTCTTTTGCAAAGTGTGATTGCAGCTGCACGACAGGATTCCTGAGGCCTATTCCAAGAGTGGCCCAAACATCTCTCTGCCCTTGGATCCTAAGAAATGATACTAACCAGTACGCTCCCTTATGCACTCCACTCAGCCTTTCGGGGAGACAACTGCACTCTGGTGGGTTCAGTGCCTGGAGCCTCATGGGACCTAAACCTAACCCTAACCATAACCCTAAACATAACCCTCAACTTACACCTAACCCTATCTCTAACTGAACCCTATACTTGACTCCCACCTTCGCTAGGGCCCTCAACACAGCCCTCAAGGGAGATCATGAGACTGGAGTCACTTTAGCCCTGTTGACTTCAATAGACTGAACTGTAACCCTGGCCAAGGCTTTCTCCCCATGGGGACCCAATTCTAAAATCTGACAACAGCACCCACAAGGGTTCGAAAATCGGTGCAACGATACTCAGCATGGAACGTGGAACATAACCATGTCATTTCAAAAGAGCGACTGCAACTGCACAAGAGGATTCCTGAGGCCTACCCGATGGGTGGCCCATACATTTGCCTGGCCTTCGGAACCCAAAGACTAATCCTGACAGGCACCCTCCCTTGTGTCCTACACTTAGCCCTTCAGGGAGACAATTGCTCTGCTGTGCATTCAGTGCCTGGAGCTTGCTGGGTTAGGACCTAACCCTAACCCTAATCATAACCCTAATGGTAAACTTCAACCTACACCTAACCCTATGTCTAACCTAAACACTACACTTGACCCACACACTCGCATGGGCACTCAATTCAACCCTCCAGCGAGATCACGAGACTGGAGCCTCTTCAACCATGGCCACACCGCTGGAACGAACTCTAACCCTAGCTAAGGCTCTGTACCCATTGGGACCCAATTCCAATGTCTGACAACAGCTCACACACTGGCTCAAGAATTGGTCCAGAAATAGTTGACATGGAACTTGGAACCTCACCATGTCACTTCCAAATCACGACTGCAGCTGCACGGGAGGAATCCTGAGGCCTACCCAAAGGGTGGCCCATACATTTGTTTGGACTTGGAACCCAAATACGAAGACTGACGGGCACCCTTCCTTGTGTACTACACTCAGCTCTTCAGGTTGACACCTGCTGTGTTTGGGGTCTGTGTCTGGAGTCTCATGGGACCTACACCTAAACATAACAGTAACCCTAACCACAAATGTCACCCTACACTGAACCCTATCTATCTCATTAAGTCTACACAAGACCCACAGCTGCGCATGTGCCCTGACTTCAGAGCTCCATGGAATTCACAACACTGGAGTTGCTTCGGCCCTGGTGACATTCCTGGACCAAAACCTAAACTTATCTAAGTGTCTCTCCCCATGGGGAACCAAGTCCAAAATCTGACAATAGCACACACGAGGTTCGAAAATAGGTGTAGAAATACTTGGCATGGAATGTGTATCATCACCATGTTATTTGCAAAGCACGACTGCAGCTGCACGACAGGATTCCCGAGGCCTATTTGAAGGGTGGCCCATACGTCTCTCTGCCTTTGGATCCTAAGGACTGATACTGACTGGCACCCTCCCTTGTGTACTCCACTCAGCATTTGGGGATACAACTGCTGTGCTGTGGGGTCAGTGCCTGGAGCCTCTGGGGACCTAAACAAAACACTAACTGTAACCTAAACATACCCCTCACACGACAACTAACCCTATCTACCACACTAACTCTGAACCAGATCCACAGCCATGCGTGTTCCTAATTTCAGCCCTCCATGGAGTTCACAACAGTGGTGTCGCTTTATTCATGGCGACTTCCCAGGACTGAACCATAACCCTAGCTAAGGCTCTATCCCATGGTGCCCAAATCCAAATCTGACAAGAGCATGCACACTGGATAGAGAATCAGTGCAGAAATACCCGGCATGGAAAGTCGAACATCACCTTGTCATTTCCAAAGCACAAGTGCAGTTGCATGAGAGGATTCCTGAGGCCTATAGGAAGGGTGGCCCATACATTTCTCTGGCCTTGGACACAAAGACTAATCCTGACTGGCATGCTCCCTTGAGCACTCCACTAAGCCCTTCGTGGAGACTACTACATTGTTGTGCGTTCAGAGCCTGGAGCCTCCAGAGACCTAACCGTAACTCTAACCGTACCTCTAACCATTACCCTACCCTACACCTACCCCTGTATCTAACCCTACCCTACATTGAACCACACCCTCGCATGTGCCCTCAGGTCAGCCCTCGAGGGAGATCAAAACTGGAGTTGCTTCGGCCCTGGCGACTTACCTGGACCAAACCCTAACACTAGCTGAGGCTCTCTCCCCCTGGGGACCCAATTCCAAAGTCTGACAACAGTATGCACACGGGTTCGAGAATCAGTGCAGAAATACTTGTCACGGAACATAAAACATCACCATGTCATTTCAAAAGCGCAACTGCAGCTGCACGAGAAGCTTCCTGAGTCCTACACGAAGGGCGGCACATATATTTGTCTGGCCTTGGAAGTCAAAGGCTAATCCTGACCAGCACCCTCCCTTGTGTACTCGGCCCTTCAGGTTAACACAAGCTCTGCTGTGGGATCAGTGTCTGGAGTTTTCTGGGACCTAAACCTAATCCTAATGCTAAACATAATCCTGACCCTACACCTAACCCTATCAATATCAATAAACTACACCAGACCCATAACCACACACATACCCTCACGTCTGCCCCCCATGGTACTCACAACACTGTTAGGGCTTCTGTCCTGGTGAAGTCCCTGGACCAAAACCTAACCTGAGGCTCTGGCCCCATGGGGACCCATTCCAAAGTCTGACAAGAGCACATACACGGGTTTGAGTATCCGTGCAGAAAAACTCGACATGGAACGTGGAACTTCACTATGTCATTTTCAAAGCAGAACTGCAGCTGAACGAGAGGATTCCTGAGGCCTATGTGAGGCTTGCCCAATATTTGTTTGGCATTGGAACCCAAAGACTAATCCTGACTGGCACCTTCCCTTGTGTACTCCACTCAGCCCAACGGGGAAACAACTGCTCTGCTGTGGAGTCAGTGCCTAAAGCCTCCTGGGACCTAACCCTAGCCCTAACGTAACCCTAACCATAACCCTCACCCTACACCTAACCCTAACATTAACCCAAATCTTACACTTGACCCGAACTGTCCCATGGGCCCTCAATTCAGTCCTCTAGGAGATCACGCAACTGGAGTCGATTTGCTCCTGCTGACTTCCCTGGACCTAACCCAAACCCTAGGTAAGGCTCTTTCCCCGTCGGGACCCAATTCCAAGTCTGACAACAGCATGCACACAGTTTCGAGAATTGGTACAGAAATACTCGACATGGAATGTGGAACATCACCATGTCATTTCAAAAGCGCGACTGCAGCGGCACGAGACAAATCCTGAGGCCTAACTGAAGGGTGGCCCTTACATTTGTCTGGCCTTGGAACCCAAAGACGTGTCCTAACTGACACCCTCCCTTGGGGACACCACTCACCTCTTCGTGGAGACAACACCACTGTTGTGGGTTCAGTGCCTAGAGCCTCCTGAGACCTAACCCTAACTCTAATCATAACCCTAACCATAACCTTCACCCTACACCTAACCCTATCTAGCACACTAACTCTAAACCAGATTCACAGCCGCGATTGTGCCCTCACTTCAGCCCTCCATGGAATTCAATACACTGGTGTCGCTTCAGACTTGACGACTTCCCTGTAATGAACCGTGACCCTAGCTAAGTGTCTATCCCCATGGGGACTCATTTCCAAAGTCTGACAACAGCACACACACGGGATTGAGAATCGGTGCATAAATACTAGGCATGGAACGTGGAACATCACCATGTCATATGCAAAGCACGAAAGTAGCTTCACGAGAAGAATCCTGAGGCCTACCTGAAGGGTGGCCCATATATTTATCTAAAGTTGGAACCCAAAGACTAATCCTGAACAGCACCCTCCATTGTGTACTCCACTACCCCCTTCAGGTAAACAACCGTTCTCCTGTGGATCAGTCCCTGGAACCTGATGGGACGTAACCCTAACTCTAACCGTAAACCTATCCGTAAACCTAAACATAAACCTAACGCCACACCTAAACGATCTCTAACCATAACCCACACTTGACCTGCGCCCTCGAACAGGCCTTCAAGACAGCCCTTGAGGAAGATCACAAAACTGGAGTCGCTGCAGCCCTGGTGACTTCCCTGGACTGAACCCTAACCCTAGCTAAGGCACTCTCCCCATGGGGACCCAATTCCAAAGTCTGACAACAGCACGCACATGGGTTTGAGAATCGGTGCAGAAATACTCAGCATGGAACATAGAATATCACCATGTCATCTGCAAAGACGACAGGAGCTGCAAGAGAGGATTCCTGAGGCCTACCTGAAGGGTGGGCCATATGTTGGTCTGGCTTTGGAACCCAAAGACTAATGCTAACTGACACCCTCTCCTCTGTACTGCACTAAGGCCTTCAGGGAGACAACTACTCTGCTGTAGAGTCACTGCCTTCAGTCACCTGGGACCTAACCCTAACGGTGAACCGAACCATAACCCTCACCCTAAACCTAACCATATATAGCACACTAACTCTACAGCAGACTCACAGACACACAAGTCCCCTCACATCAGCCGTCCAATGAATGCACAACAGTGGTGTTGTTTCAGCCCTGGCGACA
Organism: Puma concolor; assembly: GCF_028749965.1. Classification (NCBI taxonomy): domain Eukaryota; kingdom Metazoa; phylum Chordata; class Mammalia; order Carnivora; family Felidae; genus Puma; species Puma concolor. The sequence continues at coordinate 116,899,954 of NC_141676.1, forward strand.
TCCCTGGATGGAACACTTACCCTACCTAAGGCTGTCTCCCCATGGGTACCCAATACCAAAGTCTGACAACATCACATGCCTGAGGTCCAGAAGCAGTGCAGGATCACTAGGGATAGAACCGGGAATCTCAGCATTTCATTTCTCAGGCCTGACTGAGGCTGCCCAAAAGGATTGCTGAGGCCTACATGACCAACGGCATACAGTTGTCTGGAATTGGAACGGAAAGACTAAACCTGACCAGCATCCTCCCATGTGCCCTCAACTCAGTCTTTCAGGAAGACAAATGCACTGCTGTGGACTCAGCGCCAGGTGCCTCCTGGGACCTAACCCTACCCCTAACCAAAACCCTCAACCGAAACCTAACCCTACACTTGACCTGCACCGTCACATGGGCCCTCACTTCAGCCCTTGAGGGAGATCACGAGACTTGAGTCGCTTTGCACTTGGCGACATCCCTGGACCAAACCCTAACCCTAGCTAGGGCTCTCTCCCTGTGGGGACCCAATACCAAACTCTCACAACACCACGTGCCTGGGGTCCAGAAGCGATGTAGGATCACTCGGTATAGAACCTGGAACATCACCAAGTCATTTCCAAGGCCCGACTACAGGTGATCTGGAGAATTCCTGAGGCCTAACAGACGAGTGGTCCATAGAATTGTATGGCCTAGGACCCAAAGACTAATCCTGACAGGCACCCTCCCTTGTGCCCTCAACTCAGTCTTTTGGAGAGACAACTGCACTGCTGTGGGTTCAGTGCAGGTAGAATCCTGGGACCTAACCCTAACCAGAACCCTCAACAGAAACCTAACCGTATCTCGAACCATAACCCATGACTCATACCATTGCATGGACCCTCAATTCAGCCCTCGAGGGAGATCATGAGACTGGAGTCGCTTGGGCCCTGGTGTCGTCTCTGGACCGAACCCTAACCCTAGTTAAGGCTCTCTCCCCATAAGGACCCAATACCAAACTGACAACACCACGCGCCTATGGTACAGAAGCAGTGCAGGATCACTCAGGATAGAATCTGGAACATCACCATGTTATTTCCAAGGCCCAGCAGCAGCTGTCCGAGAGTATTCCTGAGGCCTACCCGAACACTGGCCACACCGTTGTCTGGCCTTGGAATCCAAAGACTAATCCTGAGAGCACCCTCTCTTGTGCCCTCAATTCAGCCCTTCAGGGAGTCAACTGCACTGCTGTGGTTTCAGCGCCTGGAGCCTGTTGGGACCTAACGCTAACCAGAACCCTCAACCAAAACCTAACCCTATCTCAAAAACTAACCCTACAGTTGAGCCGCACAGTCACATGGGCCCTCACTTCAGCCCTCAAGGGAGATCACAAGACGAGTTGCTTTGGCCCTGGTGACGACATCCCGGGCCAAAACCTACCACGAGCTAAGATTCTTTCCCAAGGGGACCCAATACCAAAGTCTGACAACACCAAGCGCCTGGGGTGCAGAAATGGTGCAAGATCACTCAGCATATAATCTGGATCATACCATGTCATTTCCAAACCCCAGCTGAAGCTATCCGAGAGGAATCCTGACGCCTACCCAACCAGTGGTCCATAGAGGTGTCTGGTGTAGGAACCCAAAGACTACTCCTGACCAGCACCCGCACTTGAGCCCTCTACTCAGCCATTTGGGTAGACAGCCACACTGCTGTGGGTTCAGTGCTTGGAGCCTCTTGGGATCTAACCGTAACCCTAACCCCAACCAGAACAGCCAACCAAAACCTAACCCAGTCTCGAACCCTAACTGTACACTTGACCCGTACCACCACACGGGCCCTCACTTCAGCCCTTGAGGTAGATCATGAGACGGGAGTTGCTTCAGCCCTGGTGAGGTCCATGGACCTAACCCTAATCCTAGCCAAGGCTCTTTCCCCATGGGGACCCAATACCAAAATAACAACACCACGTGCCTGGGGTACAGAGCCATGCAGGATACTCCACATAGAACCTGGAACATCACCATGTCGTTTCCAAGGCTGGGCTTCAGGTGCTCGAAAGTATTCCTGAGGCCTAACCGACCAGTGGCCCGAAGAGTTGTCTGGCCTTGGAACCCAAAGACAAATCCTGACCGGCACCCTCCCTTGTGCCCTCAACTCAGCCCTTCGGGGAGACAAGTGCATTGCTATGGGTTCAGCGCCTTGAACCTCCTGGGAACAAACCCCAAACCCTACTCCTAACCCTAATCTGAAACCTCAACTGAAACCGAAACCTAACTCGAACCCAAACCCTACAATTGATCTGAATCATCGTATTGGCCCTCACTTCAGACCTCGAGGGAGATGATGAGACTGGTTTTGCTTGGAGCTGGTAACATCACGAACCCTGACCCTAGATAAGGCTCTCTTGCCATTGGACCCCAAAACTACATATGACAACACCACACGCCAGGAGAACACAAGCTGTGCAGCATCACTCCGCATAGAAGCTTTAATATACTATGTCCTTTTGAAGGACCGGCTGAAGCTCCAGAGAGATTTCCAGAGGCCTACCCGAATAGTGGCCTATACAGTTGTCTAGCCTTGGAACTCAAAGACTAATGCTAATCAGCACCCTCCATTATGCCTTCAAACTAGACTTTCAGGGACACAACTTCACTGCTCTGGGTTCAGCGCCTGGTGTCTCCTGGAACATAACCCTAAACCTATCCCTAAACCGAAACAGAACCCTCAACCAAATCCTAACACTATCACAACCCTAACCCTACAGTTGATACACACCGTCGCATGGGTCCTCAATTCAGGCCTGGAGGGAGATCACGAGACTAGAGTCGCTTCGGCCCTGGTGACATCTCTGTAACAAATCATACCCCTAGTTAAGGCTCTCTACCCATGGGGACCCAGAAGCAAAGTCTGACAACACCATGCACCTGGGGTCCAGAAGCGGTGCAGGATCACGACATAGAACCTGGAACATCACCATGTCATTTCCAAAACCTGGGTGCAACAGGCCTAAATGATTCTAGAGGCCTACCAGAACACTCTCCCATAGAGTTTTCTGGGATGGAACCAAGAGATTACTCCTGACAGGCACCCGACCTTGGAACCTAAACTCAGCCCTTCGGGGAGACAAGTTCAATGCTGTGGGTTCAGCCTCTGCAATGTCCTAGAACCTAATCCTAACCACTAACCCTAAACCACCACAAGCCCTAACCTTAATCCTAGCCCTAAATCTTATCCCTAACCCAAACCATGGCACTAACCCTACCCTAATCCCAAACCCAACTGCAACCATAACACTAACCCTTAACCCTACTCCATAACCCTGAACCCAAACCCCAATCCTAACCCGAATCCTAACTGTAACCATAAACTTAAACCCTACACCTGAACACTAAACTCTAACCCTAATCCCTAAACCATAAATCCTAAACACTAACCCTAAACTAAACATTGACCCTGACCCTAACCCTAAATCCTAACCACTAACACCTAACCCCAAAAACCTAACCCCTACCCCAAACCCTAAACCCTAAACTCTAAACAATAAACCCTAAATCCTAACACCTATCCCCTGACCCAGTCACTACCCTGACCGTGACCCTAACCCTGAAGCTCATACTGACACTGACCCTAACACCTAAGCCCTACCCTAACCATCACCCAACCCTAACCCCTACCCTAAACATAACCTTCACCCTAATCCTAACCCTTTAGCTCTAACCATCTAAACCTAACGCTAACCCCTAACCCTAACCCTAACCCCATGGACAGTCCTTCATCAAAAGTCATGGGCTATGAACCACCTCCCCCTCCTCCACCTCCTCCATTTGGGTAGATAACCTGAATTGGATTAGGGATTTGTAAAGCATATTCATCTACTTCGTGAAATACTTTGTGGGAAAAATGTAGAGATGGTTGTTAGGGCTTGGCAATTCAACTGCAAAACTGCCTGAGGACTTTGTAACATATATCAAGTTTCTCAGGACATATGTTCAATGGACTGTATCATTTCCCTGTAATGAGGTCAGCTTTAGGTTTCTCTTGCCAAAAAGCCAGGATTTTTACACAAAGACAGATGTATCGGGTGTACTGGTGCATATTTTACAGACACAATGTTTTGAGGTCTGTGAAGGATGAGATGCACCCCTAAGTGTAGGTGCCTTAGGTGTCCTGTGTGAAATGGGGCACATGCATTATGAGACACAGACCTTGTGTTGACCATAATGGAAGCACCAGTGAAGGAGTGGGGTAAACTTGAATCACACAGGAATAGAAATTTGAGGAATTTGAGGACATTAGGCGGAGTTTGAGGAAGTGCAGAGGAGAGGGTCCTGGGTTCAGTGAGATGCAGTTGCAGGCCATTCCTGACCACAGCCTGAGCAGGGAGCATGAGTTCCACAGGAGCTGCTATGTGGTATCACTCACAGTGCACAATGCAAGGTTCCTCTCCAAAATATCTTATTTGTTAAAGTGCACCTAGGTGATCATCTAAAAAGTTTGTTGTCTCCCTGCGTTGTCTGAAGGTTCTGGATATTTATGGGTGAAAAATGCCCTGGATAAATAGGAAATTTAACTTGGTCTTAAGGAAATGCTTGTCTGCCTAAGTTCATATCCTTCAATGAGACTAAAAGTGAAGACAGGATCTAGATCAGCTGAGTGCCTGCATTGGCCTTCAGTCTGGGTCAACCTACAATTCAGGGATGCCCAGATGCCACCCCTGCTGGATCTATCTCCTTAAACTTCTCTCACAATATCCCGAAGGTTTCCCTGTGTTCCTGTCTCAGCCAGAATACCAATTCTCAGTGGGACCTACACAGAGTCTCAGCTGTGTTATTTGTGAAAGGTAATATTTGTTTCGAAGGACATAATGAAAAGAAGACACTGAATACAGAATACATCTGCAAAATGTCTGGGAAATGTTCACTCACCCTTCTCACAGTTTCAATTAAGATATCTCCACACAAATGAACATCAAAAAAGATGCTCACAGAAGTTCATTAAACTAAGATGGTTAACGCCTCAGCCCAGGGATTGGGGATCGCTACTTTAAAGAAGAAGACAACGACACACTTATTCTATTAATATTCAGGCCCTACCAGACAAAGAAAGAAAAAGATAATTACGAGAATGTGTATATCAGAGTTCTACATCTGAGATCTGAAGACAATCGTATTCCGTTACATATAGACTCGCAGATGCATCCACACACTAAAGTGTTCACCTGAGGCCACAGATTAAGTACTGAAGAGGGAATGCATGTAGGAAAACATAAGACCATAGGGAAACAACCCCAAATCTCGTAAATCTCACTGCCTTATACGACAACTATTTAGAAATTTGAAGAGGACTGTGTGAGATGACAGAGTATGGTGATTTTATGTCTTAAAAATGTGTCAGATCTGCCTGCATGCTTTCTCTGCCCACCCTGCGCTCTCCACTTTGTTTTTTCTTAGTATCCCTTAATACTACTTTCACTGTTCTGTCTCTGTTTCAGTGTTTGCTTCTAGGAGGACCTACTCTCACCCCCCATCGAATGCACACAGTGCGGTTCCTATACACACAGGTAACAAACTAGCATAAATTGCAGTGATGGAGGATAGTAGCAAGATCGCCCTTTTTGCAGAGGAGCCCAAGAGAGTTTTCTGGGGTGATGGTAACTTGCTATATCTAGATGCATGGGGTGCTTGTGCTCATTTATTTTAGAAATATTCACTGACTCCTGGTGCTTGGGGTCAGATAGACAGGTACCTGACCCTAGCATATGGCTGATTTCTAATGGCGGGTAAGGATCAGGGACTAGCAGTGACTGTGGGAGATGAGTGAGGAGGCCACACATGGAGTCAGATCCTCCCTGAGGATGCCATGTTTCCACGGACAGCAACCTTGTGCAGGAGGGCTCTGAGGACCACATATTTCTTGATCAGTCCTGTGAACTGCATAATCCTACTCCAGATTTCTCACTGAGGGTTGGAAAGGGCAGAGGCCAGCAGCTGGAGGACACCCTGATCATGGCTGGAGTGGAACAGTGGGCCTGGGAGATTGAGTCAGAGAAAGGGAAGGCAGAAGATAGTGGCAAGGATTTTGAGAGATAAAGGGAAGAAGAGAGAAGGCAAAATGTTTTCTACTGACTTCACCCACATTTCTGTGTGAACAAAAGGAGATTCTTGTCTCTCAGGGAAGGGAAGAGGGCTGGCAAAAAGACAGAGTGACATTCTCAGCTCAAGTGCTCAGGATATCTGCCTTGCTCTTGAATACATATCACAGGAAGCCTGTACATTCTGTCATAAGTGGAACTGCAGCTCATACCATTTAGTGAAAATTAAAGTGATGATGAAGACCTCATCATTAAATTAGTGCAACGAAAGTATGTGAACATACAGAGAGATACAATAGAGGCAAAAGTCCAAAGGTAGACCGACTGCAAAACTTATGGGAATATAGACTATCGGAAAAGGAGATACCCCAATGTCGGCTTTCAGACACCTGGGCAATATGTGAAAACGTGGGAAAAAAAAGTAGTCCTTACTTCAAAAGCAACATTAGCATTAGACACAAAGGGATTGTGATGGAAGGTTTAGGGAGAAACCCTACGATTTCATGGTGCTGTACTCATGGTCCTGTACCCTCAATCTCATCAAATTATACCCTTTAACTTGAGGCTTTGTTATATGTAATTATACCTCATTAAAGAGAGTGTCAAAACATAAAATAATAGAAGCAAATGTGGGAAAGTTCCTTTCCAATCCTGAAGTGCATGTGTGATATGAGTCTGTCTTCCCATGTCTCAAAAATCCAAAATAATAAGACATTTAAAAAATTAATAATAGCAAAGTAAGAGGACCCTGAGCTCACCCTGTCCCATGTTTTCAACTGCATAACATCCACATCCAAGTCCATGAACCAGAGAGTGATCCAAAGACTGGCAGGACAAACTCCACACCTAAGTAGAGAGAAGCTGCATCAGAAAGGTTAGGAATGTCAGAAAGGTGGAGGCCATCTGCTTGCAGAAGGGGCATAAAAAGTGAGCCCTCTCATCAGGGAGCTGACACAGGGAAGACTAATCTCCATAACATTGGGCATTAGAACTTAGAGGGGCTGAATACTTTTGTGTTCAGATCCTGGAGCTTTGGAGGTCAGCTGACCCAGCACTTGGAGATCCAGGAGGATGAGTGATAGCCAGATTCCTGCCTGTGAGGAGAGGCAATGTAAACATGGCATTTTACACAATGCTGCGGGAACAGGAGACAGATGTATTCATGCTGATTCCTGAGTGTGTTGGAGGACTTCTCCAACAATGAGGGAGCTCACAGGCACCATTCTTCTCCCCCAGCCTCCCAGAATAAGCATAGAAGCACCCACAGGAGGGTGAGGCTGCACAGACTCTTGCTAACTAACCCATTAGCAGTGTGCCAGTCCCAAGGGTTCACTGGGGGACTCACCAAACCAAGCCTGCTGGTCTCAGGGCAAACATTTTTCAAACCACAATGGCACCCTGTGTGACAAGCTGCATGCATAGCTGCCACAACATGCTGTGCACATCTGCACCTCACCCAGCTGTACATATCCAGGCACCCTCATCTGTCTCACTAAGCCACATGTCCCCAGGCACAGACATGCTGTGTGCATATCCTCAAGCCCCTAGCTTCCATCGCTGGTCCACAGCCCCCAGCCACCAAAGGACATCGGGAAATCTGGCATAGGACTAGTAGCCCTGTGAAATTTTGCTAACACTCCTGCCCTGTGCCCAAGTTATCCAGGGGGCACACCACCCCACAGCTGGCATGCCTGGGTCTCACTAACACCACTGAGACAAAGCACAGCCCACAACAGGCACGCAATCAGTGCAGACACCTAAACTAAAAGGAAAAGTAACCCAGACACAGCAGCAGGCCATGAACAATACCCATACGATCGCCTCCTAAAGGTCCAGGTCCTATAAACGGAGACGTGCACTGCTGAAGTCTCCAGGACCTCTTCTTCATCACGTTATTAGTTTCAAGAGCAGAAGGTACAGCTGACTTTCTTAACACAGAGAAATAGAGACAGAGAGACAGACAAAATGGACACACAGAGATGATTTTCCACAATGAAAGACCTAGTCAAAGCCACAGACAGAGATCTAAGACAAAGAGATGCAAGTAACATACCTGATACAGATTTGAAAGCAATGATCATAAGGATACTCATTAGAGTTGTGAAATGAGTAGAAGAGTGAGACCCCTGACTAGAGATAAGAAATAATACAGTAGACATTGAGGACACAATAAGGGAGAGACACGCTTGCTGGAGCTAACAGAGGGATGGAAGAAGCAGAGGAACAAACCAGTGACCTCAATGACTGAGTAATGGAAATGAATCACATTGAACCAAAGAGAACAGAATTCTGCAACATGAGAGGAGACTAAGGGAACTCAGTGACTACAGCAAGGATAACAATATTGATATTGTAGGAGTCTCAGAAGAAAGAGAAAAGGGGGCAGAAAATTTATTTGTGGAAACAATAGCTGAAAAATGCCCTAATTGGGGGAGGAAACAAACGTCCACATCCGGGAGGCTAGAGAATTCACATCGAAATGAACAAAATCAGGCCAACATCCAGACATATTGTAAGCAAACTTGCAAATTACAGTGACAATAAAGAAAAACTCTTAAATGCAGCAAGACAAGGAGACTTCACTTAGAAGGGAAGACCCATAAGGCTAGCTACCAGATTTCTGAACAGATACTTGGCAAGCCAGAAGCAAGTGACATCACATACTCAAAGTGCTGAATGGAAAAATCAGCAGCCAAGAATACTCTATCCAGCAAGTCTATCATTCAGAATGGAAGGAGACACAGGATTTCCCAAACAAAAACTAAAGGTGTTTGTACCACTAAACCAGTCCTGCATGAAATATTAAGAGGGACTCTTTGAGTGGAAAGGAGACCAAAAGTGACAGTATAGAGTTAAAAGACACAAATCAAGTAAAACATGAATATTTCTGTAAAAAATTGTTAAGGAACTCAGAGATACGGATTTGAAATATAATAACATCTACCAAAAACCTAGGGAGGAGAACATAATGGGTTGCAAGGTAAATGACCATCAGCTTAATACAAACTGCTAAACGCAGAAGAGGTTATATAAATAACCCAGCATAACCATATATCAAAAAACAGTCACAAATATGCTAAGAATAAAGATAAATAAATTAAAATACTTCACTAAAGAAAATGAGCAAAACATGAAAGACAGACAAGAAAGGATTGGAGAAAATCATTAGAAACAACAAGAAAACGGGTAATAAAATGGCAATACATACATACATATCAATCATTTCTTTGAAGGTAAATGGAATGAATGCTCCAATCTAGAGACATAGGGTGTAAGAACGGATGAAAAAACAAAAGCTGGAGTAGCAATATTTGTATCAGAAAAAATACACTTAAAACAAAGTACATAACAAGAGACAGAGGAGGACGTAATATAACAGTAAAGGGTACAGTCCAAAAGGAGATATAACAACAGTAAATATATCCCACAATTAAGTGGGATTTCCCAAGCTGCAAGGGTGGTTCAGTATTCGCAAATCAATCAATGTGATACAATATATCAACAGGAAAAAGGATAAGAACCATATGATCGGGGCACCTGGGTGGCTAAATCCTTTAGCAGTCCGACATCAGCTCAGGTCATGACCCCATGATTGGTGAGTTCAAGTCCCACATTGGATTATGTGCTGAAAGCTCAGAGCCAAGAGCCTCCATCGAACTCTGTGTCTCCCACTCTCTTTCTGCCCCTTCCCTGCTCCCACTCTGTCTCTCTCAAAATTAATAAACGTTAAAAGAAAAGAACCATACGGTCATTTCAATACATGAATAATAAGCTTTTGACATACTTCAACATCCTTTCATGATTATAACCCCCTAAAGTAGGTTTACAGGGAACATACCTCAATGTAATAAATGTTTTCCACAAAACCCTGCAGCTATAATCAACCTTAATGGAGAAAATCTGAGAGCTTTTCCTATAAGGTCAGGAAAAAGACAAGGATGTTTACTCTTACCACTTTTAATAAACATAGCACTGGAAGTCCAAGCTACAGCCAGCAGATAAATCAAACGAAATGAAACGAAACAAAATGAAACGAAACAAAACAAAACAAAACAACGTAAATTAAATTAAAGGAAAGGAAAGGAAAGGAAAGGAAAAGAAAAGAAAGAAAAGAAAGAAAAGAAAAGAAAAGAAAAGAAAAGAAAAACTAATCCAAATCTGGAAGAAGTGAATCTTTCATACTTTGCAGATTACATGACACTATATATAGAAAACCCTAAAGAGTCCACCCAATAACTGCTAGAAGTGATAAATGAATTCAGTAATGTCACCGAATACAAAATCATTGTACAGAAATCTGTTGCATTTCTAGACAATAACGAAGCAGTAGAGAGAGAAATTAAGAAAACAGTCCCATTTACAGATGTGCACCAAATAATAAGGTATCTATGAATAAACCTATCCAAGGTGGTGAACGACCTATACTCTGAAAAGTATAAAACAGTGATGAAAGAAATACAAGATGACACACACAAAAAAATGGAAGGATATTCCATACTGATGGATCGGAAGTACAAATTTCATGAAAATGTCTATACTTCCCAAAGCAACTGACACAATTAATGCAATTGCCATCAAAATAGCAACAATATTTTTCATAGAACTAGAACAGTCCTAAAATTTGTACAGAACCACAAAAGACCCCAATCTTCAGAGTAAACAACATTTATGTGAAGTGATAATTATGGATGGAACTATGCCTCTGGATCTTCTGCTCCAAAAACAGTAGTCAGCCTAAGCATTTGAACAAACGTTAGACATATCCCAACCAAGGATCATTCTACAAAATACATTCAACAAATGTACCCTTAAAACTTTGCAGATTATGAAAAATATGGAAAAATCTAAAAATCGTCATGGCCAAGTGGAGCCTAAGGAGACAGGATGACTGTAATGTGCCAGCTGGGATGAGTCTGGGACAGAAGAGGTTAAAACCGAAGCAATCTGAATACAAATATAAAATTAGTTAATACTACCATATCTCTTTGGGATATTGATTGTGATCATGTATCAACTTAGAGGACATCAATAGTCAGAAAACACTCTGATGTATGTGGAGACTCAATAATATCTTCCCAATTTTTCTGGTTACTAGAAACCCATCACGATTGAAAAGATTATTAGTAATCATGGTTTTATGTTTTCAACACATAATATTATATGACTAGTTCTAGTATTAGTTACTAGTGATGGCCATGTACCTATTCTTGTTGTTCTTACTATTGTGTAATTTAAATAATAGCATTCATTGTACGGAAAACTGAATGCATGATATACACTTCATAGAAACATCTACTTTACATATTTTAAGATAACGTATGTATACACCACTGTATTATGTGGTATGTAAATTTAGTGTTTTTCATATCTTGAATGAACATGTCATCAAATGGCTTTCCATAAAGGCGGTTATCCTAGATAATGAAGGATACTCAGATTTTACAGGATGTACTTCACATCATGCCTGAACAGTGTCCAAAAAAGAAAACATACGTACACATGGCCAGATGGATCATTGGGACTGGCTCACTTATTGTAAAGAATCCTTGCTTTAATGTTTTCACGCATATTTTTAGCAGGAATACAAGAGAATGAAATATTTCCAAATCAAAGAGATGTTCAAAGGCTGGAAGAATGATAGGGTGTTCAAGGGGTTTCAGAAGGAAAAGATGTGACCATGAAGTGGCGGTCACAGAGAAGCAGGTTTCTCTCGTCCACTTTGACAGGTTTTCATGAGGGGATGTCCATCACAGCATGTGATCTGCAAAAGGGTAAGACCCAGAAGTACCAGAGGGAAAGACAACGCTTTAGGAAGTGGTGACTTGGAAAGGGTGCTTCTGTGCCTAAGTGATGGCTCAGCAACCTGAATGGGCATCCCTGGGTCAAAGATTTCAGAAGGCCAGCAGTAACCTAGACTCATAAAGATCTTAGTAACATACATCAATGTAATTTAGAGTCACAAAAATCTTTGAGCCACAGAGTTGATCTTCATCTATGATTAGGAGATGGTCACAGTTTTACAGGATATGATCATCGGGCTAGCAGTAGATGACTAAAATATTATTTAGGGCTATGTTTTTAATAAAAATATTGAAGTGCAAAAATATGGGTTTGGAATGTATAGAAAACACACAGGACCATAATGGAGTTACTTACCTTAAGGCCCCATGTCACTAACCCTAAATTCATTCCTGTAGGAATGTAAACTTTAACCAGTCAGCAATGAAATTCCTAGTCAGTGCTGGAAATTTAACTGATAGACCCCTGCAATTCCTTCAGGGAGGAAATCTTGCCTAAATAAGGTATTCCATGCCACTGAATTTAAGTTTATTTATTTTGAGAGAGAGAGAGAGAAAGAGAGCACATGCAAGGGAGAGGCAGAAATAGAGGGAGAGAGAGAAACCCATGACCACGAGGTCATGATCTGAGCCAGGATCAAGACTCGGGACACTTAACCAAGCGATCCAGGCACCCCGAGAATGTGGAGTTTCAAAGGTTAGCAGGCTTGGCTGGGATACAGCCCTGAGGGCATTGGCCTAATCTTTCAGAGAGGGCAGAAAACTACTTACAGGCAGATGGCATGGAAACAGTGACCTGTACATTGCCTGGTGCACAGAGTGGGGAGATTATACACTCTCATGGAGAGCATCCCTGAGAGGCTGTGTTCACAACAAGGGGACAAAGGAGCTAGGAGAGAGGAGGTGTGTGGGACCATTTTCCTCCTCTTCCCCACAGCATAGACACAGAGCCATCTGCTGGAAACAAGGTCATCTCCACACTGGCTGCCTAAGATGCTTACACCAACCCCACATTCCTGTGCTCTGGTGAGACTGGCCTTCTAGGTCAATCAGGCTTGCCTCAGTCCCAATGGAGGTGTCCCCTTCCCCAGAAGACCAGCAGAATCCCATGACCACACCACATCTCTTGACCAGACAGTTGTGCAGAGATTCATTTCGAGTGGCAGTCATTTCAAGTCTCATTTAAGAAGCAGATCAGAGCTGACCTAGATAAAACTCAGCACATTCTGGCCAAGGACCATACATTGTCCATACAACTGGCCTGAAGAATAATGCAGCCAGAACACAAAACAGTCTATGCAACACACACCACAGACACTCCCTGATGTGTCAGCCCCTGGACACTAGATGACCTCCTCTTCATAAAGCCATTCATCTCACAGGCAGGTAACATAATGAGCTTTTGTAACACAGAGAAGGCAAATACTCAGCCAAAATGCCAAGACAAGAGGAATGCATCCCAAAGGAAAGAACAAGCTAAGATCATGGCCAGAGAAATGGAAGGAACACTTCCAAACTCATTCTATGAGGCCAGCTTGGCCTTGAGTCCAAACTGGACAAAGACCCCACCAGAAAGGAAAATTGCAGACCAATTTCCCTGATGAACCTGGATGCAAAAATTATCAACAAAAATTAGTGAACCGGATCCAACAATACATACAAATAATTATTCACCACAATGAATTGGATTTATTCCTGGGATGCACCACCAATTCAGTATCTGCAAATCAACTGATGTGATACATCACATTGAGAAAAGAAAGGATAACAACCATATGATCCTCTCAATAGATGCAGAAAGAGCATTTGACAAAATGCAGCACCCTTTCTTGATGAAAAAAAAAAGCACTCATGAAAGGAAGGATAGAAAGATCTTGTCTGAATATCAGTATATCCAGATACAAAAGTCCCACAGCTAATATCACCTTCAATGAGGAAAAACTGAGAGCTTTCTCCCTAAGGTCAGGAACACGACTGGGATGTCCACTCTCACCACTGTTATTCCACAAACTGTTGGAAGTCCTAACCTCAGCAAGCAGACAACAAAAAGAAATACAAGGCATCCAAATTGGCAAGGAGGGTCAAACTTTCCCTCTTCGCAGACATGATACTTTCCAAGGAAATCCAAAAGACTCCATGGAAAAACTGTTAGGACTGATACTGGAATTCAGGAAAGTCTCAGGATATAAAATCAACATACAGAAGTTGACTGCATTTCTATACACCAATAATGAGTCAGCAGAGAGAAATCAAGGATTGATGTACTTTACAACTGCACTGAAAACCATCAAATACCCAGGGGTAAACATAACCAAAGAGGTAAAAGATCAGTACACTTAAAACAATAGAGGGGCGCCTGGGTGGCTCCGTCGGTTAAGTGCCAAATTCGGTTCAGGACATGATCCGGCATTTGTGGGTCTGAGTCCCATAATGGGCACTATGCTGACAGCTCGGAGCCTGGAGCCTGCTTCAGAGTCTGTGTCTCCCTCTCTTTCTGCCCCTCCCCTGCTCATGTGCTCTCTCTCTCTCTCTCAAAAATAAACAAACATTAAAAAAATAAAGGAACAAACCATACAACATCTTTGAAAGAAATGGAAGAAACACAAAGAAATGGAAAAACATTCCATGCTCATGGATGAGAAGAACAAATATTGTTAAAATGTCAATACTACCCAAAGCAATTGACACATTCAATGCAAGAGATTCTATTTTGGTACCCTTTGGGTAAATACCTAATAGTGACATTTCATGAACCCAGTATTTATAGCAGCATTATCAACAGTAGCCAAACTATAGAGAAAGCCCAAGTATCCATCAACTGATGAAGGTATAAAGAAGTTGTGGTGTGTGTGTGTGTGTATACGCATATGTACATATGTGTATGTTCATATATACATACATATGTATATACAATGAAATATAACTCAACTTCCAGAAGAATGAAATCTTGCCATTTGCAATGATGTGGATGGAGCTAGAATGTATTATGCTAAGTGAAATACGTCAATCAGAGAAAGACAAATATATGATTTCACTCATGTGGAATTGAAGAGACAAAACAGATGAAAACATAGGAAGGGGGCAGGAAAAGAGAAGAGTGGTAACAAACTACATGAGTCTCTTAATGTTAGAGAAAAAAACTGAAGGTTGATGGAGGGAAATGGGTCAGTGCTGGGCTAGATGGGGGACCTGTATTAAGAAGAGCACTTGTTGTGATGAGCACTGGGTGTTGTATGTAAGGGATGAATCACCAAATTCTACTCCCGAATCCGAGAATGCATTGTATGTCAACTATGACTTAAATTAAAATAAATAAACAAATAAATAAATAAATAAATAAAGCAAGCAAGCAAGCAAGCAAGCAAGCAAGCAAGCAAGAAAGCAAGCTATACAAGAGATGAAGACAGACACTATCTCATTGTAAAGGGGACAACCAAACAAGAAGATCCAATGATTGTAAATTCTGATGCACCCAACATGCGATCACCAAGTATATAAAATATTTAACAACAACCATAAAGGAACTCATTTATTATAATATAACGATAGTAGACGACTTTAACACATCACTCACATCAGTGGACAGAAGCTGTAAACAGAAAATAAACAAGGAAATAATGGCTTTGAATGACACACTGGACCAGATGGGTTTAACAGAT
The DNA here is from genome assembly GCF_028749965.1 of Puma concolor. Taxonomy (NCBI): domain Eukaryota; kingdom Metazoa; phylum Chordata; class Mammalia; order Carnivora; family Felidae; genus Puma; species Puma concolor. The sequence goes on from NC_141676.1 coordinate 116,915,461, forward strand.
ATATTCAGAACACTCCATACTAAAATGACAGAGTACATATTCTTTTCAAGCGCACATGGGACATTCTCCAGAACTGATCACATTCTGGGTCACAAATCAGAAGAAGAACAGCAGAAGGAAGGAAGTAATAGAGATTAAGGCAGAAATAAGGGATATACAAACCAAAAAGACTCTAGACCAAATCAATGAAACAAGACTGATTCTTTGAAAACAGTAATCAACATGAAAACCTTCTAGGCAGACTTTTCAGTAAGAAGAGAGAAAGGACTCAAATAAATAAAATCACAAATAAGACAGGAGAAATAACAGTCCACACAACAAAAATACAGTTAGAAGATAATATTATGAACAACTATATGCAACAAATTAGAAACTGAGAAAATTCCTAGACAAATTCCTAGAAACACACAAATTACCAAAACTGAAATGCAAAGAAACATAAAATCTGAAAACAGAAAGAAATCAAATCAGTAATAAAAAAAAAATCTCCCCCCAACACAAGAGTTCTGGGCCAGATGGTTTAACTGATGAATTCTATCATCCATTTAAGAAAGAGGTAGTCTTTTGGGATGAGCACTGGGTGTTGTATGGAAACCAATTTGACAATAAATTTCATATATATAAAAAAAAAAAAGTTAACACTTTAAAAAAAAGAAAAGAAAGAGGTAGTAAGTATTCTCCTCGAATTATTACAAAAAATAAAAAAGAAGCAAAACTTACAAATTCATCTTATGAGACCATCATTACCCTGATACCAAAACCAGATAAAGCCTCCACTAAAACCGACAACTGCTGGGGCGCCTGTGTGGCTCCATCGGTTTACTGTCTAACCCTTAATTCTGGATTAGGACATTATCTTGTGGTGCATGGGTTCAAGTCCCATGTTGGACCCTGTCATGACAGTGTGGAGCATGGCCAGGATTCTCTCTCTCCCTATCTCTGTGCCCCTCCCTCAATTTTATGTACTCTAAGGAAAGAAACAAACATTTTAAAAATGTTTAAAAATTTTTAAATAAAACTGCAGACCAATAGAGTGATGACTATGTATGCAGAAATTCTTATTAAAATACCTTCAAATTAAAGTCAACAATACATTAATAGAATCATTTACCATAATCAAGTCAGATATATTCCTGGGCTGCAAGGGTGGTTCCACATTCAAAGATCAATCAACATGATGCACCACAGTAATAGAAGAAAGGATAAGAACAATATGATGCTTTCAACAGATGCAGGAAAACTATTTGACAAAATGTCACATCCATTCATGATAAAAACCCTCAGCAAAGTACATTGAGACTCAACCTACCTGCACATAATAAAGGTCATCTATGAAAAACCCACAGCTTATCTCATCCTCAATGGGGAAAAACTGAAAGTTTTTCCTCCAAGGTCAGGGACAAGATAGTAATGACCCCTCTCACCACTGTTATCCCACATATTACGGGAAACCCTAACCCCAGCACTCAGACAACAAAAAGAAATAAGAGGCATCCAAATCGGCAAGGAAGAAGTAGCACTTTTGCTATTTGGAACTGACATGATGTGCTCTATAAAAACATGAAAGACTCCCTTAAAAATTGCTAGAATTGATATATATGAATTCGACAAGTCACAATATACAGAAATCAAGCTACATAGATGTATTGCATTTCTAACAGAAATCATGAATTAACACAGAGAGAAAGTAAGGATCCATCCCATTGACAGGCTCACAAATACCACAAGAAACCAGGAATAAACCTAACCAAAGAGGTGAAAGACCTGTACTCTAAAGGCTATAAAACACTGATGAAAGAAATGGAAGATGACACAAAGAAATGGAAATACATTTCACGTTCATGGATGGTAAGCACAAAATACTGTTAAAATGTCTACACTCAAGACAATCTACACATATAATGAAATCCCTATCACACTAACAAAAACAAGTGTCACAGAACAAGAATAATCTCAAAATTTGTATGGAATGACAATAGTCCCCAAACAGCCAAAACAAACTTGAAGAAGAAAAGCAAAGCTGGAGACATCACAATTCCAGACGTTAGGTTATATTACATAGCTGTACTGATCAGAACAGTATGTTACCGGCAAAACAACAACAACAACAACAACAACAACAACAACAACACACAGAGGCAGAGATCAATAGAATACAAACCCAGAAATGAACTCACACCTATATGGTCAATTAATTCTCAACAAAGCAGGAAAGAATATTCAATGGAAAAAAGATAGTCTTGGGGCACATGGGTGGCTCAGTCAACAAAGCGTGTGATTGTGAATTCAGCTCAGGTTATGATATCAGGGCAGTGCAGAACATGCGTGGGATTCTCTCCCTCCATTTCTCTCTGCCCCTCTTCTGCATGCTCTCTCTCCCTCTCACAAATAAATAAATAAACTTAAAAAAAGGCTCCTCAACATATGGTTTTGGAAAAACTGGACAGCAACCTGCAAAACAAAACAAAAACAACGGACCACTTTCTTACAACATACACAAAAATAAATCCAACATGGATAAAGCCCTATATGTGAAACCTGAAACCATAAAAATCCCAGAGGATAACACGGGTAGTATCTTATTTGACTCTTTGTAGATATATCTCTAGAGGTAAGGGAAACACAAGCAAAAATAATGAGACTTGATAAAAAGTAAAACCGTCAGTCACCAACAAAATAATCAACAAAACTAAAACATCAACAGAATGATATTTGCAAACGACATCGGATAAAGGGTTAGTGTCCAAAATATATACAGTTATACAGCACCGAAAAAATGAGAAATCTGATTAAAAATGGGCAGAAGACACGACTGGACCTTTCCCAAAGGAAGACATATACATGGCCAAGAGACACATGAAAAAATTCTCAACAATACTTATCTTCAGGGAAATACAATTCAAAAGGACAATGAGATAACACATCACATCTGTCACAATGACTAAAATTAATGAAGGATGAAACAGCAGGTGTTGCTAAGGATGTGGGGAAAGAATAACCCTCTTGCACTGTGGGTAACAATGCAAACTGGTGCAGCCACTCTGGAAAACATCATGGAGATTTCTCAAAACAAACAAACAAACAAACAAACACCTGGAAATAGAAGTCCCTTAGGATCCAGCAATTTCAATACAAGGTATTTCCACAAAGAATACAAAATCTTCAAAGGGATACATGCACCGTGATGTTTACAGCAGAAATTTCTACAACAGCCAAATTACAGAAACTATCCAAGCATCCATCAACTGATGAATAAATTGAGATGTGGTATATGGAATGTAATATTATTTAGCCATAAAAACATGAAATCTTGTCATTTGACATGAGCTGGATGTAGCGAGAGAATGTTATCCTGGGTGAAATAAGCCTTTCAGACAAAGACAGATACCAGATGATTTCACTAACACATGGAAATAAAACAAAACAAACCCGTGGGGAAGGAGACAGTGACAGACTCTTAACTAGGAAACAAACTGAGGGCTTCCAGAGCAAGGTGGGGAATGGGTGAAACAGCTGCTGGGGATTAAGAAGTGCACCTGGGATGAGCACCAGGTGATGTGTGGAAGGGTTGCTCTATATTGTACACCTGAAACTAATACTACACTGTATCTTTACTCACTGCAATTTAAATTAAAGATAACGTACGTTAATGACAGGTACCTACCAGGTTTTCTGTAGTTTGCAATCACTTCACTAGGTTGGAAAAATAACCATCAAATTTTTTAAAAAGCATGTATGATGTGGGGGACAGTTTGTGCCCTTACCTCGGTCTCTGGTTCCAGCAGGACTCGGAACATGGGTCCCAGCTCATTCTTCTAGGAGTTCCCAAAACGAGCATTTCATGTATTCATGTCCTAAAGGAATGCAGCTCCCATTCTTCTGAATTTCTGTCAGCGTTTCTTCCCAGAAACAAGCCTGAATCTGGAACAAACCATTGACTGCATCGAGGGGTGATGTCGTGGGACCCTGCAATCCACGAAGCCTTTAGTAAAATACGTCTTGTTCAAATACTGTCTGGGAAGGGGAGGAATGAAACACGGGAACAGCCCAGAAAATGCAAGGGCCTGTGCAGCTCAGCAACCAGCTTGCCCAGGGAAGCCACCCAGCGCCCACTCCTCAGCACTCAGTACAATAAGGCAAATTCTCTCTGGCGACTCAGGAGATGCCAAGTTGCTACAAAGCTCCCAAGGTCTCTCCTGGGGCGGGCGGCACAACCTGCTGGAAATGCAGCTCTGCTCTCTGTACTGAGGCAGCGGCAGAGGCCCTGAGTCCTCTGGGAACAATCAAAGCCCTTCCTGCTCTGAGGTGCCCTGGGTCAGAAAAGCCGATGGTGCGCCCTCTGCTGGCCATCACTGCCTGGGCAGAGGAACCCGCCTCTCCGGGTCTGTGGTGCTCGAGCTCTCTCTGCTGGCCATCATGGGCATTCTTGCAATGTGGAAGGCCCTGGTCGCTCAGCTGAGACACTTAAGGTGCTCTGGGCAACTAAACCTGTTCTCCACATTGGGAAAGGTTTTAATGACAGGGCCTGGGACACAAAGAAATCTTTTCCTTCTCCTTTCTTGTGAGTGAAGAATGAAACCGAATTTATTAATGTAATGACATCATTTGTAATGTTTTAAGCAATGTTCACATAAAAATAGAACGCCAATTTACACTTGCTGAGCAAGAGGTAATTGTGTTTACCACCAAAATACTTAGGTTAGATAAAGAATGAACACCTTTGAGAGAGATACCGGCGTCAGCTATGGACTGAATGAGTCCTAGGGATACAAGGGACAGCCAATGGAATGGAGTCAATCCTTTAATAATACTGTTGCATGCTTTCACAGGATAGCTACACTTGTGCTTAAGTACAATATAATTTATAGACATATGAAATGACTACAATGTATGCCTAAAACTCATACAACAAATGTGTGAACAATATTTCAATTAAAAATAGACAACCTTTACACTATCTTTAATTTCTCCTTCTTTGCCAATAAACTATCATTCCTGGGGCGCTTGGGTGGCTTAGTTGGTTAAGCGTCCGACTTTGACGCAAGTTGTGATCTTGCAGTCCATGACTTTGAGCCCGGCGTCAGGCTCTGTCCTGAGAGCTCAGAGCCTGGAGCCTGCCTCAGATTCAGTATCTCCCACTCTCTCCCCACTCCCCAGCTCAGGCTCTCTCAAAAAAGGAAAAAAAGAAACATTAAAAATGAAAAATCATTCCTAATTTGGAATCTGTGAAATTCCATTTATACCAGATTCTCTAACATCACCATCTTGATGTGGAGAGCTTATCTGAAAAGTCACTAATAATATCTTTGATGACACATATGTGACAAGGTCAGAATGCAACTTACAGGGAGCTACGAATCAGTTGTGAATTTACAGTATGTATCCTTGGCTAATATTTCCAATGAAACATGATTTAGGGACACGGATGGATGAAATAATGTCCACCAGTCATATAGGTAAATATCCTATAGGACCATTATGCCTTCAATTACTAATTGCCATCTCTTCAGAATTAAAAGAAAGCTGGGACAAGAAAATGTCTTTGAATTTGATGTAAGAGAAGACTAGAGTGTTTTAAAGTGTTCATCTACCTTCTGGAATCCTCAGATTTGTTGTGGACAGGAGGATAGCAACCCACGATTGGGATGCACACCGCTAGTCGCAGAGGTAGGATATGGACCTTATTTTCAATTTTTTAAATCAATATCAGCCATCCACCTCTGCCAGGTAGACTTCAGGACCTGGGGGCAACATGATGCCTGATACCTGGGTTCAGAACTTGAGGAAGGCCAGCTGGTGGGGGAGAGGGGAAATCCCTGGGGCAGTGGCCTGGGGCACTGGGGCCCCTGGGGCAATAGGGCCTGGGGCAGTGAGGGAGATGGCCCCAGGACACCTCCCCACAGGGCAGGCTTGGAGTTTACCTGCCAAAGAGCAGCACAATCTCCCTCAAGACATCCCTCTCCATGACAGAACATGAGGCTGAGCCTCACAATTCCAGAAGAAATGAGGGATACCCATCTGTTCAATTCCAATGGCTTCTGCAGTGCTTGGACATAGGGATGTTGGAGTCTTGGGGTCATGAAACTCTGATGCCCATGATACAAGCCCTTTCTGCCCCAGCAGTCAGAGCTACCTCATACATCCCCTCTCCCCTTATGCATCTCACGCCGTCCACATACCTCCAGCAGGTGTCTACCTTCCTCTTTGTACTTCCTCTTTGTCACTGTTTCTCTCTAACCACATCTATGTTTCTTCCTTTCACTCTTTAGGGAGTGGTGTAACATACGGTGCTAACCTTTATTCTTATACATGTGAATATCCAATTTTCCCAGCACCAGTTGTTCAGGAGACTACTCTTCTCCACTGTGTATTTTTGACTCCCTTGTCAAATAGTAGTTGACTGTGCATTCATGGGTTTAGTTTGGGCTCTCAATTTCCATTCCATTATCTTGTATGTGTGCTTATCCCAGTGATATAACTGACTTCTTTGTGTTAGAATGAAGCTTGGAATCAAGAAGTGTGATGCCTCCTATTTTGTCCTTTCTTGCATTGGCTACTTCGGGTCTTTTTGTGGTTCCAAATACATTTTAGGATATGTGTTTCTAATTGCATACAAATTGCATTGGAGTCTTGATAGAGATTGCACTGAATCTCTAGAGGGCTTTGAGTAGTATGGACATTGTATCTATATTAATTCCTCTTACAGATGGACATGGGGTGGCTTTTCACTGACTTGTGTGTTCTGTTTCTTTCATCCAAATTGAATTTCTTCCATTTCTGCACACAGGTTTTATAGTTTTCTGTAGAGATCTTTCACTTCCTTGGCTAAATTTATTCCAATACATTTTATTGTTTTTGATGCTATTGTAAACGGGATTGTTTTCTTTCCTTCTTAGATATTTTGGTTAGTGCATAGGAATGCTACAGAATTTGATATGGTGACTTTCTTTTTTGGAAATTTACTGTATTTCTTCATTAGATATTAACAGGTTCTTTTACATTAAACTTTTTATTTCATTCCTTTACCTTATTTAAAACAAACATGTTATTTGGGAATAGCTGACACACTATGTTACATTAGTTTCAGATGAACAACATAGTGATTGGACAAGTGTATACATTCTGCTGGGCTAATCCAGGTGTAGCTATCATCTCTCACCATGCATCACTATTCCAGTACCACTCTCTATGTTCCCTATGCTATATCTTTTATCTGTGATTTATTCATTGCATAACCAGATGCCTGCATCACCCAATCCCCTTCACATATCTAGGGCATCCTTGTCTTGGGCTTGATTTTAGTGGAAAAACTTTTCACAATTTCACTATTGAGTATGATATTAGCTGTGGGCTTCACATACATGGCCTTTCTTATGTTGAGATATGTTCCTTCTACACTGAATTTTAAAGAGATTTTTAGCACAAATTAATACCAAATTTTCTCAGAAATTTTTTTCTGTGTCAATTGACATCATCACATTTATTTTCTTTTTATTTTTTAAAATGTATTTATTTAGTTTAATTTAAATTTATGTATGCAATTCTTTAGTATTTATTTTTTCAAGTTTTTGTTTAAATTCCAATTGGTTAACATACAGTGTATGTTAATTTCAGGTATAGAATGTAGTCATCCATCACTTACATACAACACCCAGTGATCCTCACTGCTAGCGCCCTCCATAGCCCATCACCCATTTAACCCATGCCCCTGCCCATCTCCCTTATAGTAACCCTCCATTTGCTATTTATAGTTAAGAGTCTGGTTTCTGGTTGATTTTTGTTTCACTCAATTATGTGAGGGGTCACATTTATTGATTTGAATTTCTGAAACATCCTGCCTTTACAGGGGAAAAACCATACATCATGGTCAATGATCCTTTTTGTGTGATCCTGAATTTGGTTTGCCTGTATATTACTGGGAATTATTCATCTATATTCATCGTGGGGATACTGGCCGATAGATTTCTGTTCAGGTAGTATCCTTTTCTGGCTTCCTACCAGGGTAATTCCAGTCTCATGAAATGAGTTTGGTGGTGTTCATTCCTTTTGAATCAGTGAGAGGACTGCAGTTAGTTCTTCTACAAACGTTTGATTAAATTCACCAATGAATCCACCTGGTCCTGGGGGTTTCTTCCTTGGCAGAACTTTGATTACTGATTCAATTTACTTACATTGGTAATCTTCTTGTATTGATACAGTCTTCCTTTAATGGGTCTGTGCAAACCGTCTATATCTTCCTGATACAATCTAGGTTGTGTGTTTCTAAGAACCTATCCATTTCTTCTAGGTAGGTAGTTTTCCGGCATCTAATTTAGCCGTAGTAGCCACTTTGTCTGCTTTATGTTTCTTTGGTATAAGGCATAATGTCGTCTCTTTTATTTATAATTCTCTTGAATTTGGTCCTCTCTCTGTCTTAGCATAGTCTATGTATACTCCTGACAATTTTGTTTCACTCTTCTGAAAACCCACTGTTGGTCTTCTTCATATTTTCTATTGATTCCATGGTCTCAGTTTCATGGTTTCCACTCTCATATGGATTAATTTATCCCTTTTGAGAACATTGGCATAGATTGTTGTTTTCTTCTAGTTCTTAGAAGTTAAAGGTAGGTTGTTCATTTGAGTCTCAAATCTATCCTCCACGCATGCAAATCCAGTGACTCATCAGAGAACCTTCAATAGGTCTTTTCTGTCCTATTTCTCATTCACAGAACTCTGAGAAATAGAATCTGAAAATTTATTTGAAGACACAATAAATGAAAACTTCCCTAATGTGGGGAAAGAAACAGATTCAGAGCAGGAGGCATAAAGAACCCCCATTATATTCAAAAGAAGCAGATCCACACCAAGTCGTATAGTAATTAAAACCCAAAATGTCGTGATAAAGAAAAAATTGTCACAGCAGAAAAACAAATGATGACATTTACCTACAAGGGAAACCCCATAATGTTATCACTGGATGTATTTCAGAAGAAACTTTGAAACCGTAAGTGAGCAGCACGGTTTGGTAAAGGTGCCAAATGGAAAACATCTGCAGCCAAGGAGAGTCTATCCAGCAAACTATCATTCAGACGGAAGGAGAGATCAAGAGGTTCCCAAATAAATACTCAGTGAGTTCACAACCAACAAACCACCCCTGCAAGAAATGTTAAAGGGGACTCTTTAAGTGGAAAAGAAACACCTAAAGTGACAATATTAAAGTGCGAAACGCAAAAGCAATAAAAATGAGTATATCCGTAAAACATCAGCCAAAGTATTCGCGATGTGAAAGGTTTTGAAATATGACACTACATATCTACAACACGGGGAGGAGAGGAGTAAAGAACTGGTTCAAACTTAAACAACTATCAACTTAATATAGACTCCTATATGCAGAAGTGGTTAGGTACAAACCTAATATTACCCACAAATCAAACACCACTAATACATATGCAGAGTATAAAGACAAACAATTTCAACTGTGAAATTGTAAAGAAACCCAGCAAATCAAAAACAGAGAAAGAGAACAAAGGATCAGAAAAATTCAGAAATAACCAACATCAAGTAATAATAGGACAAGTACATGTCTATCAATTACTTTGAATAGAAACAGAATAAATGCTCAAATCAAAGGCACTGGGGGACAGATAGGGGCAACTGGATGGCTCAATCGCTTGAGATTTGGACTCTTGATTTCGGCTCAGGCTATGATCCCAGGATCATGGGATTGAGCCCCAACTGGGCTCTGCACTGAGCATGGAACTTGGTGAGGATTCATTCTCATTCTCATTCTCTTTCTCCCTCTCTCTCTCTCTTTGTCTCTCTCTTCCCTCATTCCCCCCACCCCGCCCTCCCATGCCTGTGCTCTCTGTATTCATAATAAAAGGCACTGGGTGATAGAATGAGTAAATATATAGGACCCATCTATCTTCTACCTACAAGAGACTAATTATAGAACTAAAGTATCATAAGAAATCTTCAGTAGCAATGCCTTTATCAGACAAAATAGATTTAAAGAGAAATCTGTAACAAGAGACAAAGGACACTATAATAATAAAAGATACAATCCACAAAAAGATAGAACAATCGTAAACATATACGCCCTCAACCTGAGAGCATCCAAATACACAAAATAGTCCAAAACTAAAGAATTGATAGTCATACAATCATAGTAGGGCACTTTAACACCCCAATGACATCAATGGAGAGATATTTCCATCAGAAAATCAGTAAAGAAGTAGAGACTTTGACTGATAGAGTAGACCAGATGGACTTAACCGATATATTTGAGACATTCCATCCTAAAACAGCACAATACACATTCTTTTCACGTGCACATAGAAAATTCCCCACACTCGATAAAATATTAGGTCATAAAACAAGCCAAAACAAAATCAAACCGATCGACGCCATACCATGTGTCTTTTCAGACCACAATTCTATGAAAGTAGAAGTCTACAACAAGAAAAAAAATCTGGAAAAGGCACAAAATCATGGAAGTTAAATAACATGCTACTAAAAAATCAATGGCTCACCAACAAATCAAAGAGAAAATTCAAAAAACATGGAAAGAAATGAAAATGAAAACACAACAATCCAAACTTCTGTAAGCAGGAAAACTGGTTCTAACAGGGAAGTTTATAGCAATACAGTCTGCCTCAGGAAACACACACACACACACACACACACACACACACACACTGAAGGAAACTCCATAAACTTATAAGTATAAAAGCCAGACAAAGGACAACAAACAAAACTCCCAAACAGTAGAATGAAGAAATAAATAAACTCAGAAGAAATAAATGAGATAGAGATTAAAACTATGCACCCCATGCATCAAACACGGATGAGGCAGTACATGAAATCCTACCATACCGAGAGAGGGCAGGGTGACGGTGTGAAACATTCCAGAGCCAAGCTCGAATGGGGCGAGGCGAAAACAACCTCCAGTGCAGAGAGACAGGGACGAAAAAAATGAACGCATACACTCCCGGATGGAGGGCTGTGTGCACTCATGAACATCTCTCCGCTCTAAGTGGGAGTACAACCATGACCTACTTTATGTCATAGCCCTAAACCTAACACTAACCAAAATCCCAACACCTAAATCTAACAGATAACACTAACCATAAACCTAATACTAAACCCAGCCTCTATCCATAGGCCTAAACCCAACACTAACCCTACCGAACTGACAAAGTAAACATAACCTGAACTCACCCTAACCTTGACCCTAAACCTCTAACCGTAACTCTATAAAACAAAACATAAAGCCCTAACCCTAATGCTCTAAATCAACCTGCTAACCCTAAAATTATAAAACTTAAAACTAACCCTAACCCTAACCATGAAACTTTAATCCTAACGCTAAATGCTAATCGAATCTCCACACCCATAACCCGAACCCAAGTCCTAGACCTAGAACTCACCTTTTCCCTAAACCTAACGCAAACCCTAACAATAATGCTATCAACTAACCCTAACCCCACCATCTAACCATTACCCTAACTCTCAAACCCAAACCATAACCCTAAACTTAAGGCTAACCCAAGCCCAAACCTAATGCCTAAACCTAACTCTAACTCCAAACCTAACCCTTAACCATAACACTAAACACTAACCATAACCCTAAACATAACCCTAATACATAAACCTAACTCTAACCCTAACACTAACCCCTAACACCAAACCCAATCCCAAATCCTAACCCAACGCACACGACACACAGGAATGGTGTCACATCCACACTGGTGAAGTCCCTGGTCAGAACATTAACCCTAGTTAATGATGTTTCTAGATGAAGACCCAATTCCTATCTCTGAGAACACCACAAACAAATGGCCCAAAGCAGTGCAGAATTACTCGACATGGAACATCGAACATCATCATGACATTTCCAATGCCCAAATGGAGCAGCACAAGAGGGTTGATGAGGCCCAACTGAAGATGGGACACACATGAGGCTGGCCCTGGAACACAAATCTAAGCCTGAACAGCCCGTTCCGATGAGGCCCACACACAATCCTCTGGGGAAACCACTACCCTGCGGAGGTTCAGTGCTTGGAGCTTCCTGGGACCTAACCCTAACTTAACTGTGACACTCACATACCGCTCAAACTAAACCTCACCCCAACTCTAAACCTAACCCTACACATGACCCGCACCCGTACCTGGACCCTCATTCAGCCCTCCAGGATGATCACGGCACTGGTGTTGCTTCGGCCCTGGCAACATCCATGGAACGAACCTTAACCTTGGCAAAAGCTTTCTCCTAATAGGGACCCAAATCCTAAGTCTGAGGACATGATGGACATGGGGCCCAGAAGCGGAGGAGAATTACGTGGCATGGAACCTGGAACATCACCATGTCATTTGCAAAGACCAGAAGGAGCTCCACAGGGGACTTCTTGAGGTCTAACCAAGGACTGCCACTGGAACCCAAAACTCAGCCTGACTGGGACCCTCCTTAGACCCCTCTACTCAGCCCTGTGGGGTGACAATGGCCCCTACTGGGGGTATAGTGCCAGGAGCCTCCTGTGACCAAGCACTAATCTTAACAGTGACCCACAGTATACACGTGAACCTAAACCTCACCTCATCTTTAACAATCACCCTACACCTGACTCACAATGCATGTGCCCTCATATCATCGATACAGGGAGATCACAGAACTGGTGTCACTTCGGCCCTGGAGATTTCCCTGGCCCAAACCCTATCTGTAGCTAAGGCTTTCTCCATATGGAGACCGAATTTCCACAGTCTGACAAGAGCAGGCACAATGGGTTGAGAAGTGGTGCAGGATAATTCTGTGTGAAGTGTGGAACATCACCATGTCATTTCCAAAGCAGGGCTTCAGATGCACAGGAGGATTCCTGAGGCCTACCGAAGAGTGCGGATATAGGTGTGGGGCCGTGGAATGCAAAGACTAATAATGCTGACGAGTACCCTCCCTTCTGCACTCCAGTCAGCCCTTCGGGGAGACAACTGCACTGTTGTAGTTCAGGGTCTAGAAACTCCTGGGAACTAATCTCAACCATAAACAGAACCGTAACCCTAACGCTACACCTAAACCTAACACGATCTCTACACTAACTCTAAACCAGACCCACACCCACCCAAATGCCCACATTTCAGCCCTCCATGGAATTCACGAGAATGGTATTGCTTTGGCCCTGGCGACGTCCCTGTACCGAACCCTAACCCTAGCTAAGGCTCTCTCCCCATGGGGACCCAATTCCAAAGCCTGACAACAGCACACACATGGGTTGCAGAATCGGTGCAGAAATACTCAACATACCATGGAACATCACCATGTCATATCCAAAGCACGACTGCAGCTACAACAGAGGATTTATGAGTTCTACCTGAAGAGTGTTCCATACACTTGTCTGGACTTTGAACCCAAAGACATATCCTTACTAGAAACCTCCCTTGTGTACTCCACTCAGCCCTTTGGGGAGCCAACTTCGGGGAGACAGCTGTACGAGAGGATCCCTGAGCCCCACCAGAAGGGTGGCCCATATATTTGACTGGCCATGGAACCCAAAGACTAATCTTGACCGGCATCCACCTTTGTTTATTCCACTGAAACCTTCGGGGAGACAACTCCTCTACTGTGGGGTCAGTACCTGGAGCCTCCTGGGACATAACCCAGAGCCTAACCATAACCCTAAACAAACCTCACCCTACACATGACCCTATCTATCACACTAACTCTAAACCAGACCCACAGCCGTGATGTGCCCTCATGTCACCCTCCATGGATTCACAACACTGGAGTCACTTTGGCCCTGGCAATGTCACTGGACTGAACCCTAACCCTAGGTAAGACTCTCTCCCCATGGAGACCCATTCCAAAGTTTGACAACAGCAGGAACACGGGTTCAAGAATCGGTGCAAAAATATTCGCCATGGAACGTGGAACATTACAATGTCATTTCCAAAGCGCTATGGCAGCTGCACTAGAGGATTTCTGAGGCCTAATCGAAGGGTGGCCCATATATTTGTCTGGCCTTGGAACCCAAAAACTAATCCTGACGGGCACCTTCCCTTGTGTACTAGACTCAGACCTTTGGGGAGACAATTGCTCTGCTGTGGGGTCAGTGTCTGGAGACTCCTGGGACCTAACCCTAACCATAACCTTAAACATAACCCTCACCCTACACCTAACCCTATCTGTAACCCTAACCCTACACTTGACCCGCACCATCTCATGGGCCCTCACTTCAGCCCTCCAGGGAGTTAATGAGACTGGAGTCGCTTCAGCCCTGGCGATGTCCCTGGACCGAACCCTAACCCTAGCTAAGGCTCTGTCCCCATGGGAACCCAAAACCAAAGTCTGACAACACCATGCACCTGGGGTCCAGAAGCGGTGCAGGATCACTCGGCATACAACCTGGAAAAACACCATGCCGTTTCAGAGACCTGGCTGTGGCATCCCGGGAGGATTCCAGAGGCCTAACTGACCAGTGGTCCAAAGAGTTGTGTGGCCTTGGAAGCCCAAGACTAATCCTGACCGGCACCCTACCATATGCCCTCACCTTATTCCTTCAGGAAGACAACTGCACTGCTGTGGGTTCAGTGTCTGGAGCATCCTGGGTCCTAACACTAACCCTAAACCTAAGCCTAATCAGAACCTTCAAGCGAAACTTAATCCTATCTCAAAACTAACTCTACACTTGACCATCACTGTCGCATGGGCTCTCACTTCATTCCTGGAGGGACATCATGAGACTGGAGTCGCTTCAGACCTGGTGATGTCCAGGGACAGAACCTTAACCCTAGCTAAAGCTCTCTCCCCATGGGGACCCAATACCAAAGTCTGACAACACCACATGCCTGGGCTCCAGAAGCGGTGCAGGATCACTCGGGATAGAATCTGGAAGGTCCCCGTGTGCTTTCAAAGTCCTGGCTGCAGCTGCCTGATAGGATTCCTGAGGCCTACTACACCAGTGGCCCATAGTTGTCAGGCCTTGGAACCAAAAGACTAATCCTGACTAGCACCCTCCCTTGTACACTCATCCCAGCAGGGAGACAACTGCACTGCTGTGCGTTCAGTGCCTGGAGCCTCCTGGGACCTAATTCTAACCCTAACCCTAAACGTAATCCCAACCAGACCCTCAACCAAACTTAATCCTATCTCGAACTCTAACCCTACACTTGACCCACAACGTTGCTGGGCCCTCAATTCAGCCCACGAGGGAGATCACAAACCTGGAGTCGCTTCAGCCCTGCTGACTTCCCTGGACCTAACCCTAACCTTGGTTAAGGCGCTAACCCCGTGGGGAACCAATTCCAAAGTCTGACAACAGCACGCACATGGTTTTGAGAATCAGAGTAGAAATACTCTACACGGAATGTGGAATATCACTACGTCATTTCCAAGGCGCGACTGCAGCTGCACAAGAGGATTCCTGAGGCCTATCGGAAGTGTCTCCCATACATTTGTCTGGCCTTGGAACCCAAAGACTTATCCTGACTGACGCCCTCCCTTGGGGACACCACTCGGCTCCTTGGGGAGACAACATCACTGTTGTGCAATCAGTGCTTAGAGCCTCCTGGGACCTAACCCTAACCATACCTGTAACCCAAACCATATCCCTCAACCTACACTTAACCCTATCTCTAACCCTAACCCTGTACTTCACCTGCCACTTCGCATGGGCCCTCAAATAAGCCCTCTAGGAAGATTATGAAACTGGAGTCGCTTCAGCCCTGGTGACTTCCCAGGACTGAACCCTAACCCTAGCTAAGGCTTTCTCCCCATGTGGAATAAATTCCCAGTCTGACAACAGCACGCACACGGGATCGACAATCAATGCAGAAATACTTGGCATGGAACATGGAAATTCACCATGTCATTTGCAAAACGCGACTGCAGCTGCATGAGAGGATTCAGGAAGGGTGGCCAATACATTTTTCTGGCCTTGGAACCCAAAGACTAATGCTGCCCAGCACCCTCTCTTGTGTAATGCACTCAGCCCTTCAGGGAGACAACAGATCTACTGTGGGTTCAGTGCCTGGAGTCTCCTGGGACCTAACCCAAACCCTATCCATGACCCAAACCATAACCCTCACTCTACAGCTAACCCTATATAGCACATTAACTCTACAGCGGACTCACAGCCACGCATTTTCCCTCACTTCACCTTCCATTGAATTAACAACACTGATGTCGCTTCAGCCCTGGCAACTTCCCTGGACCGAATCCTAAACCTAGCTAAGGCTCTCTTCCCATGGGCTCCCAATTCCAAAGTCTGACAATACCACGCAGACGGGCTTGAGAATCAGTGCAGAAATACTTGGTATGGAGCGTGTAACATCACCATGTGGTTTCCAAAGCGCGACTGCATCTGCACAAGAGGATTCCTGAGGCCTACCCAAAGGATGACCCATACATGCATCTGGCCTTGAAACCCAAAGACTAATCCTGACCAGTAACCTCCCTTGTGTCCTCCACTCAGCCCTTTGGGGAGACAAAGGCTCTGCTGTGCAGTCAGTGCCTGGAGCCTCCTGGGACCTAACAGTAACCCTAAATGTAACCCTAACCCTAACACTCACCCTACACTTAACCCATTCTCTGACACTAACGATACACTTGACCCACGCCCTCCCATGTGCCCTCGTTTCAGCGCTCAAGGGAGGTCACAAAATTGGAGTCGCTTGAGATGGGGCGATTTCCCTGGACCGAATCCTAACCCTAGCTAAGACTCTCTCACCATGGGGACCCAATTCCAAAGTCTGACAACAGGCCGCTCAAGCGTTCGATAATCGGGGCAAAATACTCGGCATGGAATGTGGAACATCACTAAGTCATTTTCTAAGGGTGACTGCAGCTGCAAGAGAGGTTTACTGAAGCCTACCAGAAAGGTGGCCCATATATTTGTGTGGCCTGGAACCCAAAGGCTAATCATGACCGGCGCCCTCCCTTGTGTCTTCCACTCAGCCCTCCGGGGAAACATCTGCACTGCCTTGGGGTCAGTGTCTGGAGTCTCCTGAGACCTAAACCTAACAGCAACCCTAACCAGAACCCTCAGGCGAACCCAAAACCTATCTCGAACTCAAACCCTACACATGAAGCCCACTGTCACATGGCCCTCACTTCAGCCCTCGAGGAAGGTCACGAGACTGGTCTCGTCAACACTGGCGATGTCCCTGGATCAAACCCTAACCCTAGCTAAGGCTCTCTCCCCATGGGTTCCCAATACGAAAGTCTGACAACCCCACACTCCTGGGGTCCTGAAGTGGTGCAGGATCACTCGGCATAGAACCTGGAACATCACTATGTTGTTTCCAAGCCCCAGCTGTAGCTGCCCCTGAGAATTCCTTAGACCTGCCCGACCAATGGCCCATACAGTTGTTTGGCCTTCGGACCCAAAAATTAATCCTGACGAGCATGATCCACTCTGCCCTCCACACAGCCCTTCAAGGAGACAACTTGCACTTCTGTGGGGTCAGCGCTTGGAGCCTCCTGGGAACTAACCCTAACCCTAACACTAGCCAGAACTCTCAACATATCCCTAACCCTATCTCAATTCAAAGCCTACTCATGACCTGCACCTTCGCATGGGCCCTCACTTCAACCCTCCATGGAGATCACAAGACTGGATTCGCGTCGGCACTGGTGATGTCACTCGATAAAACCCTAAATTTAGCTAAGGTCTCTCCCCATGGGGACCCAATACCAAAGTCTGAAAACACCACGTGTCTGGGTGCATGAAGTGGTGAAGAATCACTTGGCAAAAAACCTGGAACATCACCGTCTCCTTTCAAAGGCCTGGCTGCAGCTGCCCAAGAGGATTCCTGAAACCTCCCTGAAGGGTGGCCCATACATTTCTCTGGCCTTGGAACTCAAAGACTAATCCTGACCGGCATCCTCCCTTGTGTACCCCACTCAGCCCTTTGGGGAGACAATTGCTCTCATGTGGGATCATTGCCTGGAGTCTCCTGGGACATACCCTAACCCTAACTGTAATCCTAACCCTAACCCTCAACCTGCACCTAACACTCTCTATAACACTAAGTCTACAGCAGGCCCACGGCTGTGCATGTGCCATCACCTCAGTCCTCCATGGAATTCATGATACTGGTGTCGCTTCAGCCCTGTCGGTGTCCTGGTCTGAACCCTAACCGTAGCTATGGCTCTCTCCCCATGTGACCCAATTCCAAAGTCTGACTACAACACGCACACGGGTTCAAAAATAGGTGCAGAAACACTCAGCATGGAACCTAAAACATCACCATGTGATTTCCAAAGCGCAAGTGTGTCTACAAGAGAGTATTTCTGAGGCCTACCCAAAGAATGTCCCATAGAGTTGTCTGGTCTTGGAACCCAAAGACTAATCCTGACTGGAACCCTCCCTTGTGTACTCTACTCAGCCCTTTGTGGAGACAAGTGCACTGTTGGGGTTTCAGTGCCTGGAGCATCCTGGGACCTAACCCTAACCCTAACCTTAACCCTAACCATAACCCTCAACCTACACCTAACCCTGTCTCATTAAAAAGGACAACATCAGAATCAGAGGGCTCCCAGAAGATGAAGAGAGAGACAAAGGGGTAGAAGTATTAAGTCAGCAAATCATAGCGGACAATTTTTTTTTTACCTGGGAAAAGGCACAGACATTAAAGTCCAGGAAGCACAGAGGACTCTCATAAGATTCAACAAAAACCCACCAGTAAAAGTAATATCATATTCAAATTCACAAAATACTCAGGCAAGGAAAGAATCATGAATGCAGCAAGGGAAAAAGTCCTTAACCAACAAGGGAAGACAACAAAGATCAGGTTTGCAGCAGACCTACCCACAGAGGCTTGGCAGGCCAGGAAGGAGTGGCAAGATATACTCAATGTGCTGAATCAGAAAACTATGCAGCCAAGAATTCCTTATCCAGCAAGTCTGTCATTCAAAATAGAAGGACAGATTAAAAGTTTCCCAGAAAAATAAAACTTAAAGGAGTTCGTGACCACTAAACAAGTCCTCAAGGATTTTTCACGGGGACTCTCTGAGGGGAGAAAAGATGAAAAAACAAAAAGAATAAAAAAACACCAAAAGTACCAAAGACTGGATAGCACAAAAAACACCACCACAAAATCCAACGCTACAAGACACATAATGGCAATAATCTCATACCTTTGAGTACTCACTCTAAACGTCAATGGCAAAAATGCTCCAATCAAAAGACACAGGGTAACAGAGTGGGGAAAAAAACAAGATCCATCTATATGCTGTTTACAAGAGACCCATATTAGACCTAAAGACACCTTCAGATTGAAAGTAAGGGGATGCAGAACCATCTATCATGCTAATGGTTGCCAAAGAAAGACGGAGTAGCCTTACTCATATCAGGCAATCTAGACTTCAAAACAAAGACTGTAACAAGAGATGAATAAGTGTGTTGTATCATAATTGAGGGGGTATATCCACCGAGAAGACCTAACAATTGTAAACATTTATGCTCCCAATGTGAGAGCACCCAAAGATATAAATCAATTAATCACAAATATAAAGACGCTCATTGATAATAAAACCATAATAGTATGGGACTTCAACACCCCATTATGACAACAGAAAAATCATTTGAACAGAAAATCAACAAACAAACAATGGATTTGAGTGAGACACTGGACCAGATGGACTTAACAGTTGTATTCAGAACATTTCATCCTAAAGCAGCAAAATATACATTCTTCTCCAGGACACATGGAATGTCTGCAGAATAGATATCATACTGGAAAACAAATCAGCCCTGAACAAGTACAAAAAGTTCGAGATCATACCGTGCATATTATCATACCTACAATGCTATGAAACTCAAAATCAACCACTAGAAAAAATTTGGAAAGATAACAAATACGTGGAGACTAAATAACATACTACTAAAGAATGAATGGTGGAATGCAGGCTGGTGCAGCCACTCTGTAAACAGTATGGAGGTTCCTCAAAAAACTAAAAACAGAACTACCCTATGACCCAACAATTGCGCTGCTAGGCATTTATCCAAGGGATACAGGTGTGCTGTTTTGAAGGGACACATGCACCACCCCCATAATTATAGCAGGACTATCAACAACAGCCAAAGTATGGAAAGAGCCCAAATGTCCATCAATGGATGAATGGATAAAGAAGAAGTGGTATATGTGTGTGTGTGTGTATCACACACATATACACATACATACATACACACACACAATGGTGTATTACTTGGCATTCCAAAAGACTGAAATCTTGCCATTTGCAACTACGTGAAAAGAACTGTAGTGTATTATGTTAAGTGAAATTAGTCAGAGAAAGACAAAAATCATATGACTTCACTCACATGAGACTTTAAGAGACAAAACATATGAACATAAGGGAAGGGAAACAAAAAGAAAATAAAAACAGTGAGGGGGACAAAACAGAATTGACTCATAACTATGTAGAACAGACAGAGGGTTACTGGACGGGATGTGGGAAGGAGTTGGGCTACATGGGTAAGGGACATTAAGGAATCTACTCATGAAATCATTGTTGCACTATATGCTAACTAATTTTGATGTAAATTTTAAAACATAAAAAATAAAATAAAAAAAGGAATGAATGGGTGGACCAAGAAGTTAAAAAGAAAATTAAAAAGTACATGGAAGGCAATGAAACGGATAACACCACACCCCTAAACGTCTGTGATTCAGCAAAGGTAGTCATAAGAGGAAGTTTATAGCAATCCAGGCCTTCCAAAAGAGGTAAGAAAGTCTCATATACACAGCCCAACTTTATACCTTAAAGAGCTGGAAAGAGAACAACAAATAAAACCAAAACCAGCAGAAGACAAGAAATGATAAAGATTACAGCAAAAATCAATGCTATTGAAACTGAAAACGAAAACAAAAACACACACAGAAAAAACAACAACAAATACCCCCCCCCCCCACACACACAACAGTAGAACAGATCAATGAAACCAGAAGCTGGTTCTTTGAAATAATTAATAACATTGATAAACCACTAGCCAGTTGGATCAAAAAGAAAAAGGAAAGGACCCAAATAAATAAAATCACAAATGAAAGAGGAGAAGTCACAACCAACACAGCAGAAATACAAATAATAAGAGAATATTATCAGCAAATATATGCCAATAAAATGGGAAATCTGGAAGAAACAAATTCCGAAAATTATATAAACTAACAAAACTGAAACAGGATGAAATAGAAACTTTGAACAGAAACATAACCAGTAAAGACATTGAATTAGTAATCAAAACTTTCGCAAGAAAAAGAGCCCAGGGCCAGATGGCTTTCCAGGGGAATTCTACCAAACATTTAAGGAAGAGTTAACACCTATGCTCTTGAAGCTGTCCCAAAAAAAGAAATGGAAGGAAAACTTCCAAACGTGTTCTCTGAACCCAGCATTACCTTGATTCCAAAACCAGAAAAAGACCCACTAAAAAGGAGAAGTATACACAAATTTTCATGATGAACATGGATACAAAAGTCTTCCACAAGATATGAACCAACCAGATCCAACAATACATTTAAATGTTACTCACCATGACCAAGTGGGATTTATACCTGGAATGCAAATCAGGTTCAATATCCACAAAACAATCAGTGTGACTTATCACATCGATAAAAGAAAGGACAAGAACCACATGATCCTCTCAATATATGCAGAGAAACCTTTGACAAAAGACAGCATCCTTTCTTGATAAAAACCCTCAAGAACGTAGGGATAGAAGGATCATACCTCGAGATCATAAAAGGCATATATGAAAGACCCGACACTGATGTCACCCTCAAAGGGGCAATACTGAGAGCTTTCCTCCTAAGGTCAGGAACAAGACAAGGATGTCCACTCTCGCCACTGGTATTCAACATAATATGGGAAGTCTTAGCCTCAGCAATCAGACAACACAAAGACATAAAAGGCATCCAAATCGTCCAGGAGGAGCTCAACCTTTCACTCTTCATAGATGGCATGAAACTCTATGTGGAAAACCCACCATAGTCCAACAAAAAACTGCTAGAAATAATACATGAATTCAGCAAAGCGGCAGGATATAAAATCAATGCATAGAAGTCAGTTGCATTCCTATGCACCAACAATGAAGCGACAGAAAGAGAAATCAGGGAATAGATCCCATTTACAATTGAACCAAACCCCATAAAATACTTAGGAATAAATCTAACCAAATAGGTGAAAAATCTATACACTGAAAACTATAGAAATCTTATGAAAGAAATTAATGATGGGAAACACACAGAAAAGAAAAATATTGTATGCTCCTGGATAGGAAGAACAAATATTGTTAAAATGTCAATAGTACCCAGAACAATCTACATAGTCAACACAATACCTATCAAAATAACACCAGCATTCTTCACAGAGCTACAACAAAGAATCCTACAATTTGTATGGAACCAGAAAAGACCCCGAATAGCTAAAGCTATCTTGAAAAAGAAAACCGAAGTAGGAGGCATCACAATCCTGGACTTCAAGCTGTATTACAAAACAGTAATCACCAAGACAGCATGGTCCTGGCACAAGAACAGGCACTCAGATCAATGGAAGAGAATACAAACACAGAAATGGACCCGGAAACGTATGGCCAACTAATCTTTGACAAAAAGGATAGAATATCCAATGGAATAAATACAGTCTCCTCAGCAAGAGTGCTGGGAAAACTGGACAGCGACATACAGAAGAATGAGTCTGGACCACTTTCTCACACTCAAAATGGACGAAAGACACTCAAAATGGATGAAAGACCTAAATGTAACATAGGAAGCCATCAAAACCCTCGAGGAGAAAGCTGGCAGAAACCTCTTTGATGTTTGCTTCCACAACTTCTTAGTCAACAAGTCTCCAGAGGCAAGGGAAACAAAAGCAAAAATGAAAGATTAGGACCTCATCAAAATAAAAAGCTTCTGCACAGTGAAGGAAACAATCAGCAAAACTAAAAGGCAACCAACAGAATGGGAGAAGATATTTGCAAACGACATAGGAGATAAAGGATTAGTATGCAAAATCTATAAAGAACATATCGAACTCAACCCCCCCCCCCCCAAAAAAAACAAGTAATCCAGTGAAGAAATGAGCAAAGACTTGAGCAAACACTTTCCAAGGATGACATCCAGATGGCCAAATGAAACATGAAAAAATGCTCAACATCACTCATCATCATGGAAATACAAATCAAAACCACAATGAGATAACACCTCACCCTTGTGAGAATGGCTAACATTAACAACTCAGGCAACAGATGTTGGCAAGGAAGTGGAGAAAGAGGAACTCTTGCACTGCTGGCGGGAATGCAAACTGGTATAGTCACTCTGGAAACCAGTAGGTAGGTTCCTCACAAAATGAAAAAGAGGACTACCCTACAACCCAGCAGTTTCACTACTAGGTATTTATCCAAATGATACAGATATGCTATTTTGAAGGGAAAAGTGAACTCCAAAGTTATAGCAGCACTATCAACAACAGCTAAAGTATGGAAAAAGCCCAAATATCCATCGATGGATGAATGGATAAAGAAGATGTGGTGTCTATATATATATATATATATATATATATATATATATATATATACACACACATACACACACACACACATACATACACAATAGAGTATTACTTAGCAATCCAAAAGAATAAAATTTTGCCCTTTAAACTGCATGGATGGAACTAGAGGGTATTATGCTAAGTGAATTCAGTCAGAGAAAGACAAATATTATAGGACCTCATTCATATGAGGACTTTAGATACAAACCAGATGAATATAAGGGATGGGAAGCAAAATAATATAAAATCATGGAGGGGGACAAAAACATTAAAAAACTCTTAAATGTGGAGAACAAACAGAGGGTTACTGGAGGGATTATGGGAGAGCTGATGTGCTAAATGGGTAAGGGGCATTAAGTAATCTACTACTGAGATCATTGTTCCACATTATGCTAACTAACTTGGATGTAAATTTAAAAAATAAATTAACTAAAATTAAAAAAAAAAAAAACTAACCCAGTAAATAAAAGAATCCCAACAGAATATTGTTGAAAAGCTGAGTCAGTCATGAGTCCCGACTAAGGTTTGTACCTAAGTGGCTTTCTTAATTTCCCTAGTTTCTCATAAATAAAGGCAATGTGCTCTGACACAAATCTGTTCTTGCCCTGCCTCAAGGTGAGCAGAAAGAACATATTCACCTTTGACTTGGCTTGTTAAAAAGAAAAGAGAAAAGAAAATTCATTTGAGATAAAGCAACTTTTACTCATGATGCAAAATCTGCTTGACTACTTTGGACATAATGTATTGCATTTGTTTATGGCTGACTTTGCCTAAATTAGTGAATCTTTAAATGACCAAATATTGCACATTTCACTTAGTTGCAAACACACACACACACACACACACACACACACACACACACACAGCATGAAACAAAAGTGAATAGGATATAACATAAATGCAGTAAGGACATAAAAGATTAGTTTTCCTATAAAACGTAAAATAACTGCTTTGGGAACAGTTTTCCATTTGATAACTTCACAAGCAAATTTATATTGATTTCCAATTTATTAACCATTTTTAGAAATACTATGCTTAATGATAACTCTAAATACAAATGGGATTATTTTTCAGAAAGAGGGAAACATATTTTTCTCTTTAGCATATTAATTAAGCTGAAAACTGAAAGGATATCAGTTTCATAAAAGACAATCCCAACAGACAACATTGTTGGTATCTGAACCATCAGGTAAGTAAAAGTACAGTCAGTGAGGCTGTATCCTTGACTGAAAATCATGCACCATTTGTGGAGGGAACACCAGAAACTCTCCTCCAACATGATGATTGTCATTCAGGAGCTGTATTTTTTTTTTATTTGATGAAATGGCATGTTCAAACTATCTTTATCATGACTCCAGTCTCTGGCTTTTTAAGTCCAGTCAGTTCTAAAATGGTCTTAATTCATTTGCCTCGGGTAACTTCTCTTAATCTTGAATACCCAAATAAAAGAGACCTCAAATTAATTTTTTGATCATTAAAGAAAATAGGTCTACCAAAACGACATATACCAAACCTTACTAGCTATAATAGTATGCTTATCTCTTCCAAGTTACTAAAAGATTACTGCTTGTATTCAGCTTAATGGTCAACCTGGTATTTCATGGGAGTCTAGGGAAACAACAGTAATGTATGCTTGGAGTTTCAGGCTATTTCTTTGTTTCAATCAGCAGTCACTATAAATATGTTATGGTCTACAGATTTATTCTAGACCTATTTTCTACGTTTAAGTTTATATTTGAGAGAGAGAGAGAAAGAGCATGAGCCAGGGAGGGGCAGAGAGAGGGAGACACAGAATCTCAATCAGGCTCCAGGCTCCCAGATGCCAGCACTGAGCCCAACATGGAGCTCAAAGTCATGAGCAGTGAGACCATGACCTGTGCCAAATTCAGATGCTTAACCAACTGAGCCACACAGATGCCCGTAGACCTATTTTAAATTTGCAAATTAATATCAGACCCCAAAAGTATTGACTATGATCTAAGCCTTTAGCTCATTCACAAGGTGCATTGACTTTGAACAAAATAAATTTTGATAAGATGCGCTAGTCTTCTATTTTTAGGAGCTACACAGACATAGAAGCAGAAAACCAACAGCTTCCTCATACACAACTTAAGAATCATCTCTACACCACTGATACCAATTTAAAACAACCATTATATGGCCACTTGATCAACATTCATAAGGTCATGGCAATGGTTTGGAAATGCCAAATGGAACCAGAGCTCAACACGTGTAAGGAGTCACATCATGACCCTTAGGATTTCCATCTACATGTCCAAATGACAACTATTAACAGCTGCTTTCCTGTCAATTTAATGATGGTACAACTTGCATGAATGCAAATATAACATACTTTTTAAAACAAAGCTCATTCTGAAATAGACAATCTATGCAGAAAACTCCTAAGTTCTATTTCAAACAATCAGCTGCACCCAAAGAAAGAACGATACTCTCTTAACTATAAATAACTGACTTTCAAAATCTACGACGGGTTTTCACCAATACAGCTCAGTCATGTTACCAAGAACACATGGTAAACTCTTACAACAAAGGCAATGACCTTTTCCTCTATATTGTAGGAAAAAATAACAGCTATTATCTTGACATTATGAATTCATTGTATAATTCAGACCTGTTACAAAGGAAACAAACTCACTCAGTATTCTTACTGGCTAAATTGTGCAAAGGGAAGAATACGTTTATATAATCATTAAGGATAACAGAAATTGCAGCAGTAAAAAATAAAAGGATGTGACATTGAAATTCAACCTGTGGGTATAATTACTCAGATACTAAACTTAATCCCATTTCCTGAGTTGTTACACCAGCTTTACACGTACCATTGCTTATATTATACCAGGCTGAAGTATGACTTTTCCACGTTCATCTTGGAGACATGTGGTAGATGAAAGAAAGTGGGCTTTGGAGTCCATGAGAACAAAGTTATCCAAAGGACAGCACTTACTAGTACTGTGATCTCAGAAACATGACCTACTCTCTTTTGAGCTTCAGATTGTTGATTTTAAAAATGAAAATAATCATACTTACCTCACCTGGAGGTTATGATGTCCTTGCTAAAGATGTAATTCCAGTGCCAGCCAGGAACTTGGAGTATAGAGGTAGAGGGAAGATGCAAGCCTATACAAATAAATAAATGGAGTTATAACTTGGGCTAAGGGCAAACTGGGATTAGCACTGTGTGAGCAAATAATGGGCACAAGGGCATAGAGAAAAAAAACCCACGTAGGTAGTGACTAGGTACAACAGACAGAAACCTGTTATGGAATGGATTTTCCCCCAAAATCCATACATTGAAGTCCTAACTACCCATGGGACTGTACTTGGATACCAGATCTTGAAAGGTAAAGTGGAGGTCGAATGAGCTCATTTGCAGGGAGGGACTGTAGCCTGATAAACGGTGTCCTATAGGAAGAGAGTGGGCAACTACACACACAGAAGGAAGACCACGTGAAGACAGGGGGAAGGAGGCCATCCACCAGTCATGGAGAGAGGACACCCACCCTGGCCACACCTTGATCTGAAGTGTGAGAAAATAAATAAATAAATCAATTTCTGTTGCTTAAGCCACCCAGTCTGTGGTACATTGTGATGGCGGACCCAGCAAAATAATACGAAATCCTAATATTTACTTGCTCAGCAAATGGGGTGTGAGCCTTTGAAGGGGTTAGGCACTGTTCGAGGGCCCTATGGAACCAGCCCTAAACAAAGCTAGTTTGGTCTTTGGACCCCATGGAGCCAACAATCTGGCAGGGACTGCAGTAGGCAACATCCAGCAAGCAAGAAAGAAAACAGATGGTGCCAAGGGCCAGGAAGAAAAAGAATGCAGGGAAGAGATATCGGGTGTTCAGGTCAGAGAAGGAGCAGTTTTCAGTTTTAGACAGAGAGCTAGCAGAGACTCCACTGAGCAGGTGATGTCAGAGCAAGGTTATGACGGAAACGAGGGAGTATGTCATGTTGGCACGTGGAAGTATATTCCCGACAGAGAGAGACAAAGTGAGTGCAAAGACCTGAAGCAGGAGTATGTGCCTGACAAGCTCAGGGAACAGGGAGGGGCCAGTGTGGCAGCAGCCCAGTAAAAAAGGGGAGAGGAATAGAGAGCCTACAGGGAGGTAGCAGAGTCTGGGGAGGGTAGCACCTGTGTGGTGCACAGCTGGAGTCAGGTGTCTGGAGACATCAACAGCTGTGGGCAGCGCATAAAGACTTAGAAGCCCCAGCTGCTGGCATATACAAGCCTGAGGCTGGCTGAGATCACCCCAGAGTAAGGGTGGATGGAAAGCAGATGGGGGGCAGGAAGAAGATGAGGACCTACCAACACAGACACTGGTGAGCAGCGGCCCAGACGGTAGGAGGAGGAAGGAAGTAATTTTTAAAGAAAGTAGGTAATCAAGTGAGACTGTAAAATGGTGCCATGTAATCAATCTACATACTGAAGTTTGAGACTTCATTGTGACCTTCAGCGATGTGTGTCATCCATTAAAGAGATGAGAAGTAGGGACGAGTGGGAGAGGAAGCCCATTCAGACTCAGCTGTCAGAGAAACAAGGGAAGTTCTGCAGGCACCAGCACGTGCGCTGCTAGGCGTAAGAAGACAAAGCAGGTGGTGCTAGATGGGAAGTGGTTGCTCCCCGTGGGCCGGGAGAAACAGCTGCAGGTGCACAGGAAACAATAATGCTAGTATGTGCAACAAGAAATATTTGTACTTGCTTAAGCTCTATCAGAGCGGATAACCATGGATAGTTAACCATGAGATAAAAATAACCTAACTGTAAAGTCAATATCAAACCAATTGTTGACCCAACACAGGTAGGCAATCAAGGAAAGATGAAAAGAAGTAAAAGGAACTCAGCGAACACAAACCCACCTGCTTACCAGTAAAATCACCTCTAGCATTTCTAGTTTTAGAGGCCTCACCTGCCTAGGGACATTCATGAAATGGCCATGGTATCCCGACCATGCAAAAGTAGCATAATCATTTGTTTCCTAAATAGTGACTCATTTGAATGGCCACACGAGGGTTTTACTGTCTCTTCCAATCGGTGAAATGGACCTTCCCGTGAAGAGGTGGGAATAGGGCAAGAAGACAAGTAGATTGATGGAGCTGCTTTAAAATGTTTTTAGCTTCACTGTTTTTAGAGAGAGAGAGACAGACAGAACACATGTGGGGAAGGGGCAGACAGAGAGTGAGACACAGTATTTGAAGCAGGATCCATGTTCAGAGTCATCAGCACAGAGGTGAAGCCAGGGTTTGAAACCACAAACCGTGAGACTATGACCTGAACTGAAGTGGGACACTTAATCCACTGAGCGGCCGAGGCAGTGCAAAATACGTCTGGCCTAAAAGGAACATCAAGGCTACATTGCCGATGAAGGGGTGCAGAAGGGGCACATGCATGATCCCCTCCCATGCCAAGGTATGGGAAAGAACATGAGTGACACCCCTCCATCGCAGAGACAGTGGCGCAATGGTGACCCCCTCCCTTAATGTGGGAGGGCGCATGTGTTAACCCCCTCCTGTCCAAAGGGGGGGAACGCTAATGCTTGAAAACCTTTCATACCCAGGGTGGAGGAAGTACTACCTAAGCCTTACCCTACCCCTTATGTCAGTGCCAACCCTAACACTTACCTTAAGAGATGTGTGTTTCTTCAGCTGTGAAAGTGAAAGCACCATTCGTGAAATATCACACTTAATAGTGACATCACTACTCTCTCCCTAAAAGGTGGCACTGTGCATGGGTGACCATCTCACACACCAACCAGGGGCAAGGCAGAATCCTGAACCACCTCTGGCATCAAGTGGGGTGGGGGCACATGTTTGAACGCCCTCCAATGCTGAGGGGGGTTATGTGCATGTGTGAACACCCTTCCCACCGAGGTGAGTGAGGCCAAGCATGAACGCTGTCCCCTGCTGAGGGAGGGTTGTGTGCCTGTACAAATGGTCTGCCTCACAGAGCGGGGGTTGTGGGCATGCCTGAACCCCCTTCGGCAAGGAGGGGGGTGCTTTGCACATACGTGAACACCATCCTGGCGAGGGGAGTGGGGAGCATATGTCAATACCCTCCCTGGCCGTGTTTCTTCAGCTGTGTTTCTTCAGCTGTGAAAGTGAAAAGAACCATTCATGAAACATCACATTCAATAGTGACATCAGTACTTCCTCCCTGAGGGGTGGCGCTGTGCATGGGTGACCGACTCACATGCTGACAGGGGGCCAGGCGGAAGCCTGAACCACCTCCTGTGCTAAGTGGGGCAGGGCGCATGCACCAACGACCTCCCTGGCTGAGGTGGTGGTTCTGTGCATGCCTGAACACCCTTCCTTGCCCAGGGGAAGGGGGCGCATGTGCAAATGCCTTTCCTCACTGAGGGGAGCAGTGTGCATGCGTGAACATACACCAGTGGGGGGGGGCTGTGCGCATGCCTGTACAGCCTCCTGCGGTAGTGGGTAAGGAGCATGCATGCATGCCCTCCCTCACTGATGGGGATTGTGCTCATGTGGAAACGCCCTACCTCTTGGAGCAGGAGTTTTGTGCATGTGTGAACACTCTTCTGCCAGTAGGGAGAGCTGTGCACATGTGTGAATAGCACCCAGTGGTATGGGGCGGGGCCCACGTGCGAATGGCATCCCTCCCCTAGCCGGGGTTGTTCAGAAATGTGAACACATTTCGCCACAACGGGGGCTGTGCACATCTATGAACACCCTTCAGCGCTGAGGGGGTGAGGTGCATAGGTCAACACCCTCCCGTGCCTAAATGGGTATGGGGCACATGCTTGAACCATTCCCTTGTTGAGGGATGCATGGCGCATATGTGAATGCCCTCCTTCATGGAGGGGTTGTTGTGCCCATGCATGAATACCGTCCCTCACTGACTGGTGGCTGTGCTCATGCATGAACACCCTCCCAGGCAGAGGGGGGCGGGGCAGATGCGTGAATATTCTCCCATACTGACGTGTCACGTCACATAGGTCAACACCTTCCCATGCCAGAGTGGGGGGATGGTGCACATAGGTGAATGCCCTTCCGCCAGGAGGGGGGGGCCTTATGCACTCGAGAACAAACTCCCACACTAATGGGTCAGGGTGCATGCACAAACGCCCTCCGTCACCAAGGAGGGTTGTGTGTGAGAACACCCTTCTACACGGACAGAGGGCTGTGCCCATCTGTGCCAAGGGGGGCAGGGAGTATTAGTGAAACACCTCTCTTGCAGAGAGGGGGAGCAAGCATGACCTAACCCTTACCCTAAAGCCTAAATGTAATGCTAACCCTAACCCTTACTTTAAGTGATGCATGCTTCTTCAGCTGTGAAAGTGAAAAGAATCATTGATGAAAGGTCACATTTAATAGTGGCAACACAGACACCCCTCTCCGAGGGGTGGCACTGTTCATGGGTGACACCCTCCCTCACCAAGGGGTTGAGGAGCATGTGTGAACCACCTCCCATGCCAAGGGAGACAGGGCACATGTGTCAACACCCTCCCTCACATTGGGATGGGTGGTGCAAATGTGAGAATGCGTGAACGCACTTCCAAGCTGAAGAGTTTGGGGCGCATGTGTGAACACCCTCCCATGCTGAAGGGGGCGGGACACATGCATGAATATTCTCCCACACTGAGGGGCGGTGCTATTGCGTGAATACACTCTAGAGATGAGGGGGTGGGTGTGGAAGCATGACCTCTTACCCTAACCATTAATGGTAATGCTAACCCAAACCCTTACCTTAAGAGTTGTCTGCTACTTCAGCTGTGAAATTGAAAAGAACCATTCATGAAACGTCACATTTAATAGTGGCATCACTATTCCCTCATTGAAGGGTGGCGCTCTGCATGGGTGACCTCCTCCCACACCAAGGTGGGGCTGTGCACATGCGTAAAAACCCTCCCTGCTGAGGTGAGCAAGACACATGCATGAACCATCTCTCATGCAGAGGTGGGGTGTGCCCATGAGTGAACACCCTCCCGACCCGACAGATGGTCATGCACATATGTGAACAATCTGTCCCGAAGGGGGGATCTACGCATGTGTGAAAGCCCTCCCCAGCGGAAGTGGAGTGGAGCACGTGCTTCAATATTTTACCACTCTCAGGGGTTGGGGTGAAAGGGTGAACACTCTCCCTTGCTCAGGATAGTGGGGTGATGCGTGAAATCTTCCCGTGCTGAGGGGGGAGAGCAAGTATGACCTAGCCCTTATCTTAACCCCTAACTGTAATGCTAACCCTACCCCTGACCTTAAGAGAAGCATGCTTCTTCAGCTGTGAAAGTGAAAACAGCCGTCCATGAAACGTCAGATTTAATAGTGGCATCACTACTCCCTTGCTGACTAGTGGTGCTGGGCACAGGTGACCCCCTCCAGGGCCTGAGGGGGGGAGGGCACATGGTAAACCCCCTCCCACGCTGGGGGGCAGGTTCATGCACATACCTGAACACCTTCCCAAGCCAAGGGGGCACTGTGCTCATGCGTGAACACCTCCTGAGCCAAGGAGGGCATGGTGCATGGACAAATGCCCTCCCTCGCCAAGGGTCGTGGTGTCCATGCATGAACACCCTCACACACGAGATGGGTGCAGGCGCATACATCAACATCCCCCCCGCTGAAGGGGACTGGTTCCTATTGGTGAACACCCTCCCGAGATGGGGGGGGCGTGGCACATGTGTAATGCCCTCCCACTCCAAGGGAGGGTGCAGGCATGGCCTATCCCTTACTCTAACCATGAACGGCAATCCTAACCATAACCCTTACCTTAAGAAATGCCTGCTTCTTCAGCTGTGAAAGTGAAAAGAGCCATTCATAAAACAACATGTTAAATAGTGGCATCACTACTCCCTTGTGGAGGGGAGGCAGGGTGCATGCCTGAACACCCTTCCGCAAGGAGGGTGGCCAGGGTCAGGTGTGACCTTCCTCCCTTGCCAAAATGGGGGGTGCAAGCATGACCTAACCCTTACCCTAATCCTCCGGGTAATCCAAACCCTAACCCTCATCATAAGAGATGCTGCTTCTTCAGCCATGAAAGTGAAAAGACCCATTCATGAAACATCAGATTTAATAGTGGCAACACTACTCCCTTGCTATCTTTTTCAATCGGTGAAATGGACCTTCCCATGAAGAGGCAAGAACAGGACAAGACCCTATGGAGCTTTAATTCACTGGCCTACAGAGACAACATCAATACAGTCAATGGGGACAACACATCTCCCCATGGGCCAACGATTTAGGTTGGGGTGACCTCAGAGAATATCCCCTCTGAGGGATTTAGATGTACACTTACCAGTCAAAAGTACAACCTCGGGGTGCCTGGGTGGCTTGGTCGGTTGGGCGTCCGACTTCGGCTCAGGTCATGATCTCACGGTCCGTGAGTTCAGGCCCCGCGTCGGGCTCTGTGCTGACAGCTCGGAGCCTGGAGCCCGTTTCGGATTCTGTGTCTCCCTCTCTCTCTGCCCCTCCCCTGTTCGTGCTCTGTCTCTCTCTGTCTCAAAAATAAATAAACTTTAAAAAAAATTAAAAAAAAAAAGTACAACCTCACTTATTGATCCAAAATACATGACCAACACCTTAGGTTCGATACATGTACCCTGCTAGAGTTTCCTTTTGGGGGTGGGTGGTTGTTGTCTCCACATTTGGTGCAGGGTTCTGAAACGGTGGTGGTGGGTGTTTTCTCGTCGTCCATAAAGAGTTCCAAGGTGACCATTTGTGGGAGCCAAGCGGTAGTTGGTCTGCTCCTGAATCCCTGTGTGCTTCGGGTTCCCTGTTCGGCATCATAGCAGCGGACTAGTGGAAACATAAGAGATGTCAGAAGACACTCAGGTAACCAAAGATGCGAATGAAGGCCCTCCTGAAATACCATCAGAAGACTATGGGACACTGCTACCATCTACAGTTACAGTCCAGTTTCTGAAAGCATGTGGGATGCGCTAGAGGAATGCAGTGTTACAGTGGATGAGAGGTGTCTGGCTGGTAGAAGAAATGCTGCGCATCCCCGATGCTGTCTGGGGAAATGTCATATATGTTGTCAGCTATGCCAAAGATAACAAAAGAACAATGAATGAGACAGACGCCTGCTTCTTCAGCAATGAAAGTGTAAAGAGCCATCCAGGAAATATTGGATTGAAAATGATTCGGTACATTAATTTTTGAAAGACACAAAAAACACAAGTGGGGCATGGGCAGAGAGAGAGAGAGACAGATGGTATCTGAAGCAGGCTCCATATTTAGAGCCATCAGCACAGAAGCTACCCAGGGCTCAAAACCAGAAACCGAGAGACCATGAACCAAGACAAAGTGGGACGCTTAACCCAGAGACATCCAGGCGAATTAAAATATCTGAATTAAAACATCAGAATTAAACATCTGAATTAAAAGGAACATCACTGCTACATTGCGGATAAAGGGGAGCAGATGGGACATATTCGTGAAGCCATCCCACAACAAGGGGGATTGCACCATGCCCTAACCCTTAACTAACACCTAATAATAATCCTAACCATAAAACTTACCTTAAGAAATGCCTACTTCTTCAGTTGTGAAAGTAAAAATAGATATTCATGATTTAATACTGGCATCAGTATCAGATTTAACTCTGGCATCAGTAATCCCAATCTAAGGAGCAGTGAGGCTCATGGGTGACACCATCTCATGCAGAGGGTGTGGGGGTCGCATGTGTAAACACAACCCATGTACCAAAAAGGATTGGGTGGTACGTGAAATCCTACCATACCAAGAGAGGGTGGGGTGACGGTGTGAAATACTCCAGAGCAAAGTTGGAATGGGGCGAGGGAAGAACAACCTGCAGTGCAGAGAGACTTGGGCAATAGCAAGAACACAATCCCTCGAACATGGAGGGCGGTGTCCACGCATGAACACCTTCCCACTCAAAGTGGGGGTGCAAGCATGACCTACTCCTTGCCCAACTCCTAACCCTATCACTAAACAAAATACCACCACCTAACCTAACACCTAACCCTAACCATAACCTAATGCTAAATCCTGCCCCTACCCTTCCCCTAACCCTAGCCCTACCTCTAACTAACCATAAACATAAACATAACCCGAACTAACCCTAACCTTACCCTAACCCTCTAACCCTAACCCTAAAACCCTCATCCTAACACTGTGACTCTACCCGCTAAATCTAAAACTATAAACCTAAGGCCCTCTCCCCATGGGGATCCATATCGAAAGACTGATAACAGCACACACACCGGGACCAGAAACGGTTCATGAACAATCAGCATGGAATGTGGACATCACCACGTATTTACAAAGCACTGCTGCAGCTGCACAAGAGGATTCCTGAGGCCTAACTGATGGGTGGCCCATACAGTTGCCTGGCCTTGGAACCAAAAGACTAATCCTGACCATCACCCTCCCTGTGTACTCCCCGCTGCCCTTTGGGGAGACAACTGCTCTGCTGTGGTTTCAGTGCCTGGAACCTCCTGGGACCTAATCTTAATGCTAACCAGGACCGTATGCTAACCCTCAACCTAACCCTATCACTCACACTAGGCACACCTATCTACACCAGACCAGATACAGTTGTCTGTCCTTAGAACCCAAAGATTAATCCTGACCCGCAGCCTCGTTGTGCACACCACTCAGTCATTCATGGAGGCAACTGCACTGCTTTGGGTTCAGCGCATGGAGCCTTGGGAACGAAGAAAACCCTAACCATACCCCTAACCATAACCCTCAACCTAATTGTAACCCTATTTCTAACCCTAACCCTAAACTTGAGCCACACCCTTGCATGGGATCTCAGGTCAGCCCTTGAGGGATATCACGAGACTGGAGTTGCTTCGGCCCTGGAGACTTCCCTGCACCGAACCCTAACCCTGGCTATGGCTTCTTCCCCATGGGGACCCAATTCACAGTCTGACATCAGCACGCACATGGAATTGAGAAGTGGTGCAGGAATACTTGGCGTGGAATGTGGAACATCATCATGTCATTTCAAAATCCCGGCTGCCACTGCACTCGAGGATTCAACAGGCCTAACTGAAGAGTGCCCAATACAGTTGTCTGGCCTTGGAAACCGAAGATTATTCCTGACTGGCAGCCTCCGTTGTGCACTCCGCTCAGCCCTTCCGGGAGACTGCACTGCTGTGGGTTCAGCGCCTGGAGACTCCTGGGACCTAACTCTAAACCTAACCATAACCCTAACCATAACCCTCAACCTAAACCTGACAGTTTCTATCACACTAGACCCACCTATCTACACCAGACCTTATAGAGTTGTCTGTCCTTGGAACCCAAAGACTAATTCTGACGAGCAGCCTCCATTGTGCACTGACTCAGCCCTTCAGGGAGACAATTGCACTGCTGTGGGTACAGCACCTGGAGCCTTCTTTGACCTACCCTAACCCTAACCATAACCCTGACCATAACCCTCAATCTCACCTAACCATGTATCTCACCATACCTCTACACCAGACCCACACCAGCGCATGTGCCCTCACTTCAACCCTCGAAGGAGATCACGAGACTGGAGTCTTTTGGCCCTGGCCACATCCCTGCACTGAACCCTAACCCTAGCTAAAACTCACTCTCCATGGGTACCCAAACCCAATGTCTGACAACAGAATGCACATGGGGTCAAGAAGTAGTGTAGGATCACTCGGTGTGGAACGTGGAACATCACCATGTCATTTCCAAAGCCCGGCTGCTGCTGCATAAGAGGATTCCTGAGGTCTTCCCCAAAGAGTGTCCAATACACTTGTCTAGCCTTGGAACCCAAAGACTAATCCTGACCGGCAGCCTCCGTTGTGCCTGAGAGCATTCCTGAGGCTTACCTGAAGAGTGCCAGAAAGAGTTGTCTGGCCTGGCAACCGAAAGACTAATCCTGACCCGCAGCATCCATTGTGTACTCCAGTCAGCACTTCAGGGAGACCACTGCACTGCTGTGGGTTCAGCATGTGGAGCCTCCTGGGACCTAACCCCAACCGTAACCAGAACCCTGAACCTAGTCCTCAACCTAAACTGAAACCTATCTCTCACACTAACTCTATACCAGACCCGTACCCTCGCAAGATTTCTCACTTAAGCCCTCCATGAAATTCACGAGACTGGAGTCACTCTGCCCTGGTGATGTCCCTGCACTGAACCCTAACCCTAGCTAAGTCTCCCTCCTCATGGGAACCCAATTCCAATGACTGACAACAGCACACTCATGGTGCAAATCACTAGGCTTGGACCCTGGAACATCACCATGTCATTTCCAAAGCTCAGAGGGAGCTGCACAAGGGTGCTGCTGAGGCCCAACTAAGGAGTGTCCTACACCCAAGATGGCCATTTCACCCTAAGACTAAGAAGGAATGGCACCATCCTTTGCACCCTCCACTCAACCCTCTAGGAGACCACTGCACTACTTAGGTTTCTGCACTTAAGTGCCTCCTGGAACCTACCCCTAACCCTCACCATGACCCTCGCCATATTCCTCAACCTAAACCTCACCCCAATTCTAACACTAACCCTACACCTGACCTGCTAACGCACATGGCCCTCATTCATACTCAATGGAGATAAATGGATTGTTGTTGCTTTGGCCTTGCTTATGTCCCTGGATCTAATGTAACCCTAGCTATTTCTCTATCCCGATGGGGATCAAATTCCTAATGCAGAGAATATCACGCACCTGGGGCCCAGAAGCGGTGCATTTTACTCCACATGGAGCGTGGACCACCACCATGTCATGTCCAAATACCAGAGGGAGGTGCCAAAGTGCTTGCTGAGGCCCAAAAGTGGCCCACATGCAAGGCTGGCACTGGTAACCAAAGACTAAACCTGACCATCACCCTCCCATGTGCCCTCCACTGAGCCCTCCCAGGAGACCACTGCACTGCATGGGGTTCATCACCTGGGGACTCCTTGGAGCTATCCCTCATCCTAATCATGACCCACTCCATACTCCTCAATCGGAACCTCACTCCAAGTCTAACGCTAACCCTACACGTGACCCGCATCCGTGCATGAGCCCTCATTCAGCCCTCCATGGAGATAAAGGGATTGTTGTTCCTTCGGCCTTGCTTATGTCCCGTCCCTGGATCAAACCCTTGCCCTAGCTATGGCTCATTCCCGATGGGGACCCAATTCCTAACTCGGAGAAAACCACGCACATGGGGCCCAGATGCGGTGCAGGCTTACTTGGCATGGAGCGTGGAACATCACCATGCCATTTCCAAAACCCAGAGGGACCTGCACAAGGGGGTTGCTGAGGACCAACCGAAGAGTGGCCCACACAAGAGGCTGGCCTTAGCACCCAAAGAATAAGCATGACCGGCACCCTCCCATGCGCCCTCCTCTGAGTCCCCCAGGGAAACAACTGCACTGCCTTGGATTCAGCACCTTGGGCCTCCTGGAACCTAGCCCTAACCCCAACCGTGACCCTCCCCATACTACTCAACCTATACCTCACCCCAATGCTAATGCTAACCCTACACCTGACCCTCACCCGTGCATTGGCCCTCATACAGGCCCTCATGGAGATAACGGGACCGGTGTCTCTTCAGCCCTGCTCATGTCCCTGGACAGAACCTCACCCTATCCGTGGTTCTCTCCCAATGGGTATCCAGGTCCTAATTCTGAAACACCATGCATATAGGTCAAAACCCCTGCAGTATTATTCGGTATGGAATTGGAACATGATCATTTCATTTCCACCGCTGGGATGGAGCTGCCCCAGGAGGTTACTGAGACCCAAATCAATAGTGGCACACACGGGAGGCCGGCCTTGAAACACAAAGAATAAGTCTGAACTGAAGGCTCCCATGCAGCCACCACTCAGCCTTCCGTGGAGACCACTGCGATGCTAGGGGTTCACTGCCTGGAATTTCTTGGGCCCTAACCCTAACACTAACCGTGACCCTCACCATACCCTGAACCTCAAACTCATTCCTACACTAACGCTAACCCTACAACTGACCCTCAACTGCACACTGGCAACCATTCATCACCCCATGTAGGTAAGTGGAATAGGGTAGCTGTGGCCCTCCTTATGGCCCTGGTCTGAAACCCAACTCTATCTAAAGCTCTCTGCAGGTGGTGACCTGATTCTTAAGTCTGAGGATACCTCCCTTCCAGAAGAAGAGGCAGATTCCTCAGCATGGAATGTGGAATATCACCATGTAATATCCAAAGCCCAGATGTTGCTTCAGAAGCGGTTCCTGAGGCTCAACCAAAGTGTGGCCCACAAAGGAGGCTCACCCTGGCTCTCAAAGACTAAGCATGATCCACACCCTCCCATGTGCTCACCACTGAACCCTCCAGGAAGACCAGCACTTCTGGTGCTTCAGCGTCTGGAGGACCTGGGACAAAACCTAACCATTATATTGACCAGACCTATATACATCATCCTCAACCTCACCCCAACTCTAAAGGTAATGCTACACCTGACCTGCACCCCTGCATGGGTGCTCATTCAGCCCTCCATGTAGATAATGGGACTGGTGTCATTTCGGCCCTGCTTATGTCCCTGGACCGAACCCAAACTCCATTTTAGGCTGTCTCCCCATGGTGACCCAATACTTACTTCTGTGCAAACCACACATGTGGGGTTCAGAAAAGGAGCCGGATTCTTCGGCATGGAACGTGGAACATGACCAGGTAATTTCCAAAGCCCAGAGGGAGCTGCACAAGGGGGTTGCTGAGGCCCAACCAAAGTGTGGTCCATATCTGAGGCTGGCCCTAGCCCCTAAAGACTAAGCCTGGCCGGCACCCTCCAATGCGACCTCCCTCAGCCCTCCAGGGAGATCACTGCACTGCTTGGGTTTTAGCACCTAGGGCCTCCTGGACCCTAACCCTAACCGTGACCCTTGCAGTACTCCTCAACCTAAACTTCACTCCAACTCTAACGCTAATCCTACACCAGACCCTCACGTGCACATGGTCCCTCATCCAACACCCCATGTAGATAACGTGAGTAGTGTTGTTTCAGTGCTGCTTATTGCCCTGAAGCAAACCCTAACTCAAACTAAGGCTCTCTCCTGATGGTGACCCAATTCTTTAGTCTGAGGATACCACACACATGGAGTCAAGAGGAGGAGGAGTATTACTCATCGTGGAATGTGGAATATCACCATGTAATATCCAAAGCCCAGATGTTGCTGCAGAAGTGGTTGCTGAGGCTCAATCAAAGAATGGCCCATGATGGAGGCTTGCCCTGGCAAACAAAGACTAAGCATGATGGACAACCTGCAATATGCCCTCTACTGAGCCCTCCGGGAAGCTCACTGCATTGCTGTTGGTTTATTGCTTGGAGCCACCTAGGACTTAACCCCAAACCCAATAATGAACATAACTATACACACCAACCTCACCATGAACATAACTATGAACAGAACTGTAACAATGAACATAACTATACACACTATACACACCAACCTCACCAACTCTAACCGTAACCCTACATCTGACCTGCACCTGTGCATGTGCCCTATTCAGCCCTCCATGTAGCTCAAGGGACTGGTGTCGCTTCAGCCATGCTTATGTCGCTGGAACATACCCTAACCCTAGCGATGGCCCTCTCCCAATGGGGATCCAGTTCCTAATTCTGAGAATACTACGCCCATAGGGCCCAGACCCCTGAAGTATTATTCGGTATGGAATTGGAACATCATCATGTCAATTCCACTGCCGGCATGGAGTTGCACATGGAGGTTGCTGAGGCCCAACTGAAGAGTGGCACACATGGGAGGCTGGCTCTGGCATGGAAAGACGAAGCCTGAACTAGAGGCTTTCATGCAGTCTCCATTCAACCCTATGTAAAGACCACTGCACTGTTAGGGTTTCACCGCCTAGAACCTCCTGGGACCTAAACCTAACAGTAACCTTGACCCTCACCATACCCCTCAACCTAAAGTTCACACCAACTCTTACCATAATCCTAAACCTTACACGCATTAGTGCATGGGCCCTCACTTCAGCCTTCCAGGGTGATCACGGGTCTCCTGTCCATTCAGCCCTATCTAAGCCCCTGGCCCAAACCCAAACACTAGCTAAGACTCTCTGTCTCTCGATGAGGACAAAATTCCTTTATCTGATATGACCACACACACGTGGGGCCAGAAGTGGTACAGCGTTACTTTCCATGGAAAGTGTCCTGAAGGGCACAGACGCTCCCAGTACCTGAAGGCATGCCCCATGCCTGAAGCCGCTCCCAATACCTGAAGGCGCTCCCCATGCCTGAAGACAATCTCCTTGCCTGAAGGCAAGCCCCTTGCCTGAAGCCACTCCCTGTGCCTGAAGGCATGTCCAGGGCCTGAAGGCATGCCCAGGGCCTGAAGGCATGCTCCATGCCTAAAGACAAGCCCCTTACCTGAAGGCAAGCCAGTTGCCTGAAGCCATGCCCCGAGCATGAAGCCATGCCCCATGCCTGAAGGCAGGTCCAATGTCTGCAGGCTCGCCCCTTGCCTGAAGGCTCGCCCCATGCCTGAAGGGTCACCCCTGCCTGAAGGCTTGCCCTATGCCTGAAGGCTCGCCCCTTGCCTGAAGGGCTAGGAATGCCCAGTGCCTGAGGGCATACCCAGTGACTGAAGTCAGTCACTCCCAATGTCTGAAACCATGCCCAGTGAATGAAGTCACTCCCAGAGTCACTCCCAGGGACTGAAGTCAAAGTCACTCCCAGTGAAGGAAGTCATCCCAAAGTCACTCCCAGTGACGGAATTCTCTCCCGAAGTCACTCCCAGTGATGAAAGTCACTCCCGAAGTGACTGCCAGTGATGGAAGTCACTCCAGATGTCACTCCCCGTGACAGAAGTCATGCCCGAAGTCACTCCCAGTGAGAGAAGTCCCTCTCAAAGTCACTCCCAGTGACTGAAGTCACTCCTGAAGTCACTCCCAGTGACTGAAGTCAAAGTCATTCCCAGTGAATGATGTCATAGTCACTCCCAGAGACTGAAGTCAAAGTCACTCTCAGTGTCTGCAGTTACTCCCAGTGACTGGAGTCTCCACTCACAGGGACTGCAGTCATCACTCCCAGTGCCTGCAATTGGCACTCCCAGTGCCTGAAGACACTCCAGGGGAAGGGCAGAGTGAGAGGGAGACACAGAATCCCAAGCAGGCTCCAGGCTCTGTGCTCTCACCACAGAGCCTCCTGGGGAAGGACAGAGCATCCCAAGAAGCCCCTCCAGGCTCTGTACTCCCAGCACAGAAACCCCAGGCTCTGTGCTCACAGGACAGAGCCTCCAATGCCTGAAGGCACTCCCCTTGTCTGAAGGCACTCCCTTTGCCTGAAAGGCACCAGCACTCACTAAAGACATACCCCATGCCTGAAGGCATGCCCTGAGTCTGACTGAGCTCCCTGTGCAGGATGGGGAATTCCGTGCCTGAAAGGCACAGGCACTCCCCTTGCCTGAATGGCACAGGACCTCCTCTTGCCTGAAGCCACGCCCCATGCCTGAAGCCATGCACCATGCCTGAAGCCACTCCCTATGCCTGATGCCTCACCCCATGCCTGACTACGTGCCCCATGCCTGAAGAGCACAGATGCTCCCTGTGCCTAAAGGTGCGCCTCTTGCATGAAGCTGCTCCCTGTGCCTGAAGACAAGCCCCATGGCTGAAGGTGCACCCCTTGCCTGAAGATGCTCCCTGTGCCTGAAGCCACACCCTGTTCCTGAAGGCACGACCCATGCCTGATAGAGCTCCACATGTCTGTAGGCAAGCCCACTGCCGGAAAGCAAGCCCCTTGACTGAAGCAGCGCCCCATGCATAATGATGCATAATGCCGTGCCCAGGGCCTGAAGGCACACCCTGTGCCTGAAGGCATGTTCCATGCCTGAAGGCACTCCCCTTGAAGGGAGGGCACAGACACTCCCTGAAGGCGCATACCATGCCTGACAGCACACCCCTTGCCAGAGGGCGCCCCGTGCCTGAAGAGCACAGACTGCCCCCCCACCCCGTGCCTGAAGTTGCACCCTGTGCATGAAGCCGCTCACTGTACCTGAAGGTGCTCCCAGTGCCTGAAGACAAGCCCCATAGTTGAAGGTGCGCCACGTGCCTAAAGACGCTCCCTGTGTCTGAAGCTGCTCCCTGTTCCTGAAGGCACGCCTCTTGCCCGAAACAGCTCCACGTGCCTGTACTCAAGCCCCTTGCCTGAAGGCAAGCCCTGAGCCTGAAGCCTTGCCCCATGCATGAAGCACCACCCAGTGCCTGAAGGCGCACCCCTTGCCTGAAGGAACACCCCATGCCTGAAGGCTTGCCCCATGGCTGAATTCTCACCCTGTGCCTGAAGGCTAGCCCCCTCCTGAAGGGCACAGGCATGCCCAGTGCCTGAGGGCATGCCCAGTGACTGAAGTCAGTCACCCCCAATGACTGAAGTCACTCCCAGTGACGGAAGTCCCTCGCGAAGTCACCCACAGTGAAGGAAGTCCCTCTAGAAGTCACTCCCAGTGACTGAAGTCAAAGTCACACTCAGTGTCTGCAATTACACCTAATGACTGCAGTCGTCACTCCCAGTGACTGTAGGCGTCAATCCCAGTGCCTGAAGTCTTCATTGCCAGTTCCTGAAATCAGCACTCCCATTGCCTGAAGGAACTGCAGGGGAAGGACAGAAAGAGAGAAAGTCACGCCCTGTGCATGAATCCACTCACTGTACCTCAAGGGGCTCCCAGTGCCTGAACACAAGCCCATGGTTGCAGGTGCACCCCGTGCCTGAAAACGCTCCCTGAGTCTGAAGCCGCTCCCCGATCCTGAAGGCATGCCTCTTGCCTGAAACAGCTCCAGGTGCCTGTACTCAAGCCCCTTGCCTGAAGGAAAGCCTCATGCCTGGAGCCTTGCTGCATGCATGAAGCCCCGCCCAGTGCCTGAAGGCACGCCCCTTGCCTGAAGGCACGCCCCA
This sequence comes from Puma concolor, assembly GCF_028749965.1. Taxonomy (NCBI): domain Eukaryota; kingdom Metazoa; phylum Chordata; class Mammalia; order Carnivora; family Felidae; genus Puma; species Puma concolor. The sequence goes on from NC_141676.1 coordinate 116,958,807, forward strand.
TGCCTGAATTCTCACCCTGTGCCTGAAGGCTAGCCACCTGCCTCAAGGGCACAGGCATGTCCAGTTCCTGAGGGCATTCCCAGTGAGTGAAGTCAGTTACCCCCAATGACTGAAGTCACTCCCAGTGACAGAAGTCCCTCATGAAGTCACATACAGTAACGGAAGTCCCTCTCGAAGTCACTCCCACTCTTGCAACACTCCCGTAGTCACTCCCAGTGACTGATGTCATAGTCACTCCCAGTAACTGAAGTCAAAGACACACTCAGTGTCTGCAGTTACTCCTAGTGACTTCAGTCATCACTCCCAGTGACTGAGGTCATCAATCCCAGTGCCTGAAGGAACTGGAGGGGAAGGAGAGAGAGAGAGGAGACAGAATTCCAAGCACCCTCCAGGCTCTTTGGTCAGCACAGAAACTCCTGGGGAAGGACAGAGACAGAGGGAGAAAAAGAATCCCATGCAGGCTCCAGGTCTCTGCTCAAACCAGAGAGCCTCCCGGGGAAAGACAGAGAGAGATGGAGATGCAAAATCCCAAGCAGCCCCTACAGGATTCAGTGCTCGTGGCACTCGGGCACTGGATGCCTTAGGGACCGCAGCACTGGGACGACCATTACCAAAATGCCCGCAGCACTCCAGCCTCCAGTGAACTCAATGCACATGGCACTGCAGCCTCCAGTGAACCCAGTGCCTGCGGCATTGAGCTTCAAGTGAACACAGGGCCCACACCACTGCAGCCTCCAGTGAACCCAGTGCCTGTGTCATTGCAGCCTGCAGTGAACTCAGTGCCTGTGGCACTGCAGCATGCAGTGAAGCCAGTGCAAGCAGCACTGAAGCCTCCAGTGAACCCAGTGCCCGTGGCACTGCAGCCTCCAGTGATGCCAGTGACTGTGGCACTGCATCCTCCAGTGAACCCAGTGTCCACGGTGTTGCAGCATCCAGTGAACCCAGTGCCCAGCGCACTGCAGCCTCCAGTGAACGCAGTGTCCATGGCACTGCAGCCTGCAGTGAACCCATTGCCCGCGGCATTGCAGCCTGCAGGGAACCCAGTGTTCACGGCACTGCACCCTCCAGTGAACCGAGTGCCTGCTGCACAGAGGCCTCCAGTGAATGAGAGACCGTGGCACTGCAGTCTCCAGTAAACCCAGTGCCCGCAGCACTGCAGCCTCCATTGAACCCATTACCCATGACACTGCAGCCTCCAGTGAACCCAGTGCCCATGGCACTGCAGCCTCCAGTGAACCCAGTGCTCACAGCACTGAAGCCTCCAGTGAACCCAGATACCAAGGCACTACACCCTCTACTGAACCCATGGCCAGTGGCACTGCAGCCTCCAGTGAACCAAGTGCCCACAATACTGCAGCATGCAGTGAACTGTGAGCCCACGGCAGGTCAGCCTCCAGTGAAGCCAGTGCACCCGGCAATGCACCCTCCAGTGAACGCAGAGCCCATTGCAACTCACCCTATAGTGAACCCAGTGCCTGCGACAGTGCACGCTCCAGTGAATCCTTTGCCTGCAGCATTGCAACTTCCAGTAAACGCAGTGTCCGTGGCACCACACCCTCCAGTAAACCCAGTGCCCGTGCACAGCATCCTCCAGTGATCCCAGTGACTGGTTCACTGGAGCCTCCAGTGAAGCCACTGTCCAGATCACTGGGGCATCCAGTGAACCCGGTGCCTGTGGCACTGCAGCCTGCAGTGAACCCAGTACCCGTGGCACTGCAGCCTGCAGTGAAGCCAGGGCCCCCGGAACTGCAGCCTGCACTGAACCCAGTTCCCGCAGCACTGAGGCTTCCAGTGAACCCATTGCTCACAGCACTGCACCCTCCAATGAACCCAGTGCACGCGGCACTGCACCCTCCAGTGAGCCCAGTACCTGCAGCAATGTATCCTCCTGTGAACCCAGTTCCCGCGGCACTGCAGCCTTCAGTGAACCAGGTGCCCATGAAACTAGGCTTCCAGTGAACCCAGCGCCCGCAGCACTTCAACCTGCAGAGCGAGAAGCCCCGGGCCAGCGAGGTGGCCCGGGGCGAGCTGCCCCGGGCGAGGTGGCGCGGGGCGAGCTGCCCCGGGCGAGGAGGCCCGGGGCGAGCAGCCACGGGCGAGGAGGCCCGGAGCGAGCGGGGCACTTCCCATTCTGGGTCTCCAATGCCTCGGACCTTTGCAGGGAATTTCTGCGCTGAGTCCCCAGGGTCTGCAGGCTGTTTCGGGTCCTGTGAACCCTTTCTCTCAGGTACATGGAGTGGCTTCAGCCATGGTCAGACAAGGTAATGACTCAGGGCTTGGATGCCGGGTCTCGTAGCAGGTGTTTGGGATTCTGTGTTTCCCTACCCTCGGTCCTAACCCGGGAGTTTCTGGGCTGAGAGGAAGGGTTTGTTTGGTTTTTAGGAGTGAGGCATCTGTCTCCTTGGGATTTTGTGCTCGCTGCATAGCCCATGGAGGGGCTGCTTGGGATTCTGTGTCTCCCACTTCTCCAACCTTCCCTGTAAGTTTCTCAGCTTAGACCCCATGGACTGGTGGCTGTGTGGGATACACTGACCCGTTCCTCTCAGGTACAGGGAGAGGTTTCAGCCACGATGAGCCATGGTAAGAGACAGCCCCGGGCGAGCAGCCCCGGGCGAGGAGGCCCGGGGCGAGCAGCCCCGGGCGAGGGGGGCCGGAGCGAGCAGCCCCGGGCGAGGGGGCCCGGGGCGAGCAGCCCCGGGCGAGGGGGCCCGGGGCGAGCAGCCCGGGGCGAGGTGGCCCGGGGAGAGCAGCCCCCAGCCAGGAGGCCCGGGGCGAGCGGGGCACTTCCCATTCTGGGTCTCCAATGCCTCGGACCTTTGCGGGGAATTTCTGCGCTGAGTCCCCAGGGTCTGCAGGCTGTTTCGGGTCCTGTGAACCGTTTCTCTCAGGTAGAGGGAGCGGCTTCAGCCACGGTGAGCCAAGGTAAGGACTCAGGGCTTGGATGCCGGGTCTCGTAGCAGGTGTCTGGGATTCTGTGTTTCCCTACTCTCGGACCTAACCCCGGAGTTTCTGTGCCGAGAGGAAGGGTTTGTTTCCCCTTCGGAGTCAGGCATCTGTCTCCTTGGGATTTTGTGCTCGCTGCATAGCCCCTGGAGGGGCAGCTTGGGATTCTGTGTCTCCCACTTCTCCAACATTCCCCGTAAGTTTCTCAGCTTAGACCCCATGGACTGGAGGCTGTGTGGGATACTCTGACCCGTTCCTCTCGGGTACAGGCAGAGGCTTCAGGCATGATTAGCCATGGTAAGAGACAGCCCCGGGCGAGGAGGCCCGGGGCGAGCAGCCCCGGGCGAGGAGGCCCGGGGCGAGCAGCCCCGGGCCTGGAGGCCCGGGGCGAGCAGCCCAGGGCGAGGAGGCCCGGGGCGAGCAGCCCCGGGCCTGGAGGCCCGGGGCGAGCAGCCCCGGGCCTGGAGGCCCGGGGCGAGCAGCCCCGGGCCTGGAGGCCCGGGGCGAGCAGCCCCGGGCCTGGAGGCCCGGGGCGAGCAGCCCCGGGCCTGGAGGCCCGGGGCGAGCAGCCCCGGGCCTGGAGGCCCGGGGCGAGCGGGGCACTTCCCATTCTGGGTCTCCAATGCCTCGGACCTTTGCGGGGAATCTCTGCACTGAGTCCCCAGGGTCTGGAGGCTGTTTCGGGTCCTGTGAACCCTTTCTCTCAGGTACAGGTTGCGGCCTCATCCATGGTGAGCCAAGGTAATGACTCAGGGCTTGGATGCCGGGTCTCGTAGCAGGTGTTTGGGATTTTGTGTTTCCCTACTCTCGGACCTAACCCCGGAGTTTCTGGGCCGAGAGGAAGGGTTTGTTTCCTTTTCGGAGTCAGGCATCTGTCTCCTTGGGATTTTGTGCTCGCTGCATAGCCCCTTCAGGGGCAGCTTGGGATTCTGTGTCTCCCACTTCTCCAACATTCCCCGTAAGTTTCTCAGCTTAGACCCCATGGACTGGAGGCTGTGTGGGATACTCTGACACGTTCCTCTCGGGTACAGGCAGAGGCTTCAGGTATGATTAGCCATGGTAAGAGACAGCCCCGGGCCTGGAGGCCCGGGGCGAGCAGCCCCGGGCGAGGAGGCCCGGGGCGAGCAGCCCCGGGCGAGGAGGCCCGGGGCGAGCAGCCACGGGCGAGGAGGCCCGGGGCGAGCAGCCCCGGGCCTGGAGGCCCGGGGCGAGCAGCCCCGGGCGAGGAGGCCCGGGGCGAGCAGCCCCGGGCCTGGAGGCCCGGGGCGAGCAGCCCCGGGCGAGGAGGCCCGGGGCGAGCAGCCCCGGGCCTGGAGGCCCGGGGCGAGCAGCCCCGGGCGAGGAGGCCCGGGGCGAGCAGCCCCGGGCCTGGAGGCCCGGGGCGAGCAGCCCCGGGCCTGGAGGCCCGGGGCGAGCAGCCCCGGGCGAGGAGGCCCGGGGCGAGCAGCCCCGGGCCTGGAGGCCCGGGGCGAGCAGCCCCGGGCCTGGAGGCCCGGGGCGAGCAGCCCCGGGCCTGGAGGCCCGGGGCGAGCAGCCCCGGGCCTGGAGGCCCGGGGCGAGCAGCCCCGGGCCTGGAGGCCCGGGGCGAGCAGCCCCGGGCCTGGAGGCCCGGGGCGAGCAGCCCCGGGCCTGGAGGCCCGGGGCGAGCAGCCCCGGGCCTGGAGGCCCGGGGCGAGCAGCCCCGGGCCTGGAGGCCCGGGGCGAGCGGGGCACTTCCCATTCTGGGTCTCCAATGCCTTGGACCTTTGCGGGGAATCTCTGAACTGAGTCCCCAGGGTCTGGAGGCTGTTTCAGGTCCTGTGAACCCTTTCTCTCAGGTACAGGGAGCGGCTTCACCGACGGTGAGCCAAGGTAATGACTCAGGGCTTGGATGCCGGGTCTCGTAGCAGGTGTTTGGGATTCTGTGTTTCCCTACTCTCGGACCTAACCCCGGAGTTTCTAGGCCGAGAGGAAGGGTTTGTTTCCTTTTCGGAGTCAGGCATCTGTCTCCTTGGGATTTTGTGCCCGCTGCATAGCCCCTGGAGGGGCTGCTTGGGATTCTGTGTCTCCCACTTCTCCACCATTCCCGGTAAGTTTCTCAGCTTAGACCCCATGGACTGGAGGCTGTGTGGGATACTCTGACCCGTTCCTCTCGGGTACAGGCAGAGGCTTCAGGCATGATTAGCCATGGTAAGAGACAGCCCCGGGCGAGGAGGCCCGGGGCGAGCAGCCCCGGGCGAGGAGGCCCGGGGCGAGCAGCCCCGGGCGAGGAGGCCCGGGGCGAGCAGCCCCGGGCGAGGAGGCCCGGGGCGAGCAGCCCCGGGCGAGGAGGCCCGGCGCGAGCAGCCCCGGGCGAGGAGGCCCGGCGCGAGCAGCCCCGGGCGAGGAGGCCCGGGGCGAGCAGCCCCGGGCGAGGAGGCCCGGGGCGAGCAGCCCCGGGCGAGGAGGCCCGGGGCGAGCAGCCCCGGGCGAGGAGGCCCGGGGCGAGCAGCCCCGGGCGAGGAGGCCCGGGGCGAGCAGCCCCGGGCGAGGAGGCCCGGGGCGAGCAGCCCCGGGCGAGGAGGCCCGGGGCGAGCAGCCCCGGGCGAGGAGGCCCGGGGCGAGCAGCCCCGGGCCTGGAGGCCCGGGGCGAGCAGCCCCGGGCCTGGAGGCCCGGGGCGAGCAGCCCCGGGCCTGGAGGCCCGGGGCGAGCAGCCCCGGGCCTGGAGGCCCGGGGCGAGCAGCCCCGGGCCTGGAGGCCCGGGGCGAGCGGGGCACTTCCCATTCTGGGTCTCCAATGCCTCGGACCTTTGCGGGGAATCTCTGCACTGAGTCCCCAGGGTCTGGAGGCTGTTTCGGGTCCTGTGAACCCTTTCTCTCAGGTACAGGGTGCGGCCTCATCCATGGTGAGCCAAGGTAATGACTCAGGGCTTGGATGCCGGGTCTCGTAGCAGGTGTTTGGGATTTTGTGTTTCCCTACTCTCGGACCTAACCCCGGAGTTTCTGGGCCGAGAGGAAGGGTTTGTATCCTTTTCGGAGTCAGGCATCTGTCTCCTTGGGATTTTGTGCTCGCTGCATAGCCCCTTCAGGGGCAGCTTGGGATTCTGTGTCTCCCACTTCTCCAACATTCCCCGTAAGTTTCTCAGCTTAGACCCCATGGACTGGAGGCTGTGTGGAATACTCTGACCCGTTCCTCTCGGGTACAGGCAGAGGCTTCAGGTATGATTAGCCATGGTAAGAGACAGCCCCGGGCCTGGAGGCCCGGGGCGAGCAGCCCCGGGCGAGGAGGCCCGGGGCGAGCAGCCCCGGGCGAGGAGGCCCGGGGCGAGCAGCCCCGGGCCTGGAGGCCCGGGGCGAGGAGGCCCGGGGCGAGCAGCCCCGGGCGAGGAGGCCCGGGGCGAGCAGCCCCGGGCCTGGAGGCCCGGGGCGAGCAGCCCCGGGCGAGGAGGCCCGGGGCGAGCAGCCCCGGGCCTGGAGGCCCGGGGCGAGCAGCCCCGGGCCTGGAGGCCTGGGGCGAGCGGGGCACTTCCCATTCTGGGTCTCCAATGCCTGGGACCTTTGCGGGGAATCTCTGAACTGAGTCCCCAGGGTCTGGAGGCTGTTTCGGGTCCTGTGAACCCTTTCTCTCAGGTACAGGGAGCGGCTTCACCCACGGTGTGCCAAGGTAATGACTCAGGGCTTGGATGCCGGGTCTCGTAGCAGGTGTTTGGGATTCTATGTTTCCCTACTCTCGGACCTATCCCCGGAGTTTCTGGGCCGAGAGGAAGGGTTTGTTTCCTTTTCGGAGTCAGGCATCTGTCTCCTTGGGATTTTGTGCTCGCTGCATAGCCCCTGGAGGGGCTGCTTGGGATTCTGTGTCTCCCACTTCTCCAACATTCCCGGTAAGTTTCTCAGGTTAGACCCCATGGACTGGAGGCTGTGTGGGATACTCTGACCCGTTCCTCTCGGGTACAGGCAGAGGCTTCAGGCATGATTAGCCATGGTAAGAGACAGCCCCGGGCGAGGAGGCCCGGGGCGAGCAGCCCCGGGCGAAGAGGCCCGGGGCGAGCAGCCCCGGGCGAGGAGGCCCGGGGCGAGCAGCCCCGGGCGAGGAGGCCCGGGGCGAGCAGCCCCGGGCGAGGAGGCCCGGGGCGAGCAGCCCCGGGCGAGGAGGCCCGGGGCGAGCAGCCCCGGGCCTGGAGGCCCGGGGCGAGCAGCCCCGGGCCTGGAGGCCCGGGGCGAGCAGCCCCGGCCTGGAGGCCCGGGGCGAGCAGCCCCCGGCCTGGAGGCCCGGGGCCAGCGGGGCACTTCCCATTCTGGGTCTCCAATGCCTGGGACCTTTGCGGGGAATCTCTGAACTGAGTCCCCAGGGTCTGGAGGCTGTTTCGGGTCCTGTGAACCCTTTCTCTCAGGTACAGGGAGCGGCTTCACCCACGGTGTGCCAAGGTAATGACTCAGGGCTTGGATGCCGGGTCTCGTAGCAGGTGTTTGGGATTCTATGTTTCCCTACTCTCGGACCTAACCCCGGAGTTTCTGGGCCGAGAGGAAGGGTTTGTTTCCTTTTCGGAGTCAGGCATCTGTCTCCTTGGGATTTTGTGCTCGCTGCATAGCCCCTGGAGGGGCTGCTTGGGATTCTGTGTCTCCCACTTCTCCAACATTCCCGGTAAGTTTCTCAGGTTAGACCCCATGGACTGGAGGCTGTGTGGGATACTCTGACCCGTTCCTCTCGGGTACAGGCAGAGGCTTCAGGCATGATTAGCCATGGTAAGAGACAGCCCCGGGCGAGGAAGCCCGGGGCGAGCAGCCCCGGGCGAGGAGGCCCGGGGCGAGCAGCCCCGGGCGAGGAGGCCCGGGGCGAGCAGCCCCGGGCGAGGAGGCCCGGGGCGAGCAGCCCCGGGCCTGGAGGCCCGGGGCGAGCAGCCCCGGGCGAGGAGGCCCGGGGCGAGCAGCCCCGGGCGAGGAGGCCCGGGGCGAGCAGCCCCGGGCCTGGAGGCCCGGGGCGAGCAGCCCCGGGCCTGGAGGCCCGGGGCGAGCAGCCCCGGGCCTGGAGGCCCGGGGCGAGCAGCCCCGGGCCTGGAGGCCCGGGGCGAGCAGCCCCGGGCCTGGAGGCCCGGGGCGAGCAGCCCCGGGCCTGGAGGCCCGGGGCGAGCGGGGCACTTCCCATTCTGGGTCTCCAATGCCTTGGACCTTTGCGGGGAATCTCTGAACTGAGTCCCCAGGGTCTGGAGGCTGTTTCAGGTCCTGTGAACCCTTTCTCTCAGGTACAGGGAGCGGCTTCACCCACGGTGAGCCAAGGTAATGACTCAGGGCTTGGATGCCGGGTCTCGTAGCAGGTGTTTGGGATTCTGTGTTTCCCTACTCTCGGACCTAACCCCGGAGTTTCTGGGCCGAGAGGAAGGGTTTGTTTCCTTTTCGGAGTCAGGCATCTGTCTCCTTGGGATTTTGTGCCCGCTGCATAGCCCCTGGAGGGGCTGCTTGGGATTCTGTGTCTCCCACTTCTCCACCATTCCCGGTAAGTTTCTCAGCTTAGACCCCATGGACTGGAGGCTGTGTGGGATACTCTGACCCGTTCCTGTCGGGTACAGGCAGAGGCTTCAGGCATGATTAGCCATGGTAAGAGACAGCCCCGGGCGAGGAGGCCCGGGGCGAGCAGCCCCGGGCGAGGAGGCCCGGGGCGAGCAGCCCCGGGCGAGGAGGCCCGGGGCGAGCAGCCCCGGGCGAGGAGGCCCGGGGCGAGCAGCCCCGGGCGAGGAGGCCCGGGGCGAGCAGCCCCGGGCCTGGAGGCCCGGGGCGAGCGGGGCACTTCCCATTCTGGGTCTCCAATGCCTCGGACCTTTGCGGGGAATCTCTGCACTGAGTCCCCAGGGTCTGGAGGCTGTTTCGGGTCCTGTGAACCCTTTCTCTCAGGTACAGGGTGCGGCCTCATCGATGGTGAGCCAAGGTAATGACTCAGGGCTTGGATGCCGGGTCTCGTAGCAGGTGTTTGGGATTTTGTGTTTCCCTACTCTCGGACCTAACCCCGGAGTTTCTGGGCCGAGAGGAAGGGTTTGTATCCTTTTTGGAGTCAGGCATCTGTCTCCTTGGGATTTTGTGCTCGCTGCATAGCCCCTTCAGGGGCAGCTTGGGATTCTGTGTCTCCCACTTCTCCAACATTCCCCGTAAGTTTCTCAGCTTAGACCCCATGGACTGGAGGCTGTGTGGGATACTCTGACCCGTTCCTCTTGGGTACAGGCAGAGGCTTCAGGTATGATTAGCCATGGTAAGAGACAGCCCCGGGCCTGGAGGCCCGGGGCGAGCAGCCCCGGGCGAGGAGGCCCGGGGCGAGCAGCCCCGGGCGAGGAGGCCCGGGGCGAGCAGCCCCGGGCCTGGAGGCCCGGGGCGAGCAGCCCCGGGCGAGGAGGCCCGGGGCGAGCAGCCCCGGGCGAGGAGGCCCGGGGCGAGCAGCCCCGGGCCTGGAGGCCCGGGGCGAGCAGCCCCGGGCGAGGAGGCCCGGGGCGAGCAGCCCCGGGCCTGGAGGCCCGGGGCGAGCAGCCCCGGGCCTGGAGGCCTGGGGCGAGCGGGGCACTTCCCATTCTGGGTCTCCAATGCCTGGGACCTTTGCGGGGAATCTCTGAACTGAGTCCCCAGGGTCTGGAGGCTGTTTCGGGTCCTGTGAACCCTTTCTCTCAGGTACAGGGAGCGGCTTCACCCACGGTGTGCCAAGGTAATGACTCAGGGCTTGGATGCCGGGTCTCGTAGCAGGTGTTTGGGATTCTATGTTTCCCTACTCTCGGACCTATCCCCGGAGTTTCTGGGCCGAGAGGAAGGGTTTGTTTCCTTTTCGGAGTCAGGCATCTGTCTCCTTGGGATTTTGTGCTCGCTGCATAGCCCCTGGAGGGGCTGCTTGGGATTCTGTGTCTCCCACTTCTCCAACATTCCCGGTAAGTTTCTCAGGTTAGACCCCATGGACTGGAGGCTGTGTGGGATACTCTGACACGTTCCTCTCGGGTACAGGCAGAGGCTTCAGGCATGATTAGCCATGGTAAGAGACAGCCCCGGGCGAGGAGGCCCGGGGCGAGCAGCCCCGGGCGAAGAGGCCCGGGGCGAGCAGCCCCGGGCGAGGAGGCCCGGGGCGAGCAGCCCCGGGCGAGGAGGCCCGGGGCGAGCAGCCCCGGGCGAGGGGGCCCGGGGCGAGCAGCCCCGGGCGAGGGGGCCCGGGGCGAGCAGCCCCGGGCGAGGGGGCCCGGGGCGAGCAGCCCCGGGCGAGGGGGCCCGGGGCGAGCAGCCCCGGGCGAGGGGGCCCGGGGCGAGCAGCCCCGGGCGAGGGGGCCCGGGGCGAGCAGCCCCGGGCGAGGGGGCCCGGGGCGAGCAGCCCCGGGCGAGGGGGCCCGGGGCGAGCAGCCCCGGGCGAGGGGGCCCGGGGCGAGCAGCCCCGGGCGAGGGGGCCCGGGGCGAGCAGCCCCGGGCGAGGGGGCCCGGGGCGAGCAGCCCCGGGCGAGGGGGCCCGGGGCGAGCAGCCCCGGGCGAGGGGGCCCGGGGCGAGCAGCCCCGGGCGAGGGGGCCCGGGGCGAGCAGCCCCGGGCGAGGGGGCCCGGGGCGAGCAGCCCCGGGCGAGGGGGCCCGGGGCGAGCGGGGCACTTCCCATTCTGGGTCTCCAATGCCTCGGACCTTTGCGGGGAATCTCTGCACTGAGTCCCCAGGGTCTGGAGGCTGTTTCGGGTCCTGTGAACCCTTTCTCTCAGGTACAGGGAGAGGCTTCACCCACGGTGAGCCAAGGTAATGACTCAGGGCTTGGATGCCAGGTCTCGTAGCAGGTGTTTGGGATTCTGTGTTTCCCTACTCTTGGACCTAACCCCGGCGTTTCTGGGCCGAGAGGAAGGGTTTGTTTCCTTTTCGGAGTCAGGCATCTGTCTCCTTGGGATTTTGTGCTCGCTGCATAGCCCCTGGAGGGGCTGCTTGGGATTCTGTGTCTCCCACTTCTCCAACATTCCCCGTAAGGTTCTCAGCTTAGACCCCATGGACTGGAGGCTGTGTGGGATACTCTGACCCATTCCTCTCGGGTACAGGCAGAGGCTTCAGGCATGATTAACCATGGTAAGAGACAGCCCCGGGCGAGGAGGCCCGGGGGGAGCAGCCCCGGGCGAGGAGGCCCGGGGCGAGCAGCCCCGGGCGAGGAGGCCCGGGGCGAGCAGCCCCGGGCGAGGAGGCCCGGGGCGAGCAGCCCGGGGCCTGGAGGCCCGGGGCGAGCAGCCCCGGGCCAGGAGGCCCGGGGCGAGCAGCCCCGGGCCAGGAGGCCCGGGGCGAGCAGCCCCGGGCCAGGAGGCCCGGGGCGAGGAGCCCCGGGCGAGGAGGCCCGGGGCGAGCAGCCCCGGGCGAGGAGGCCCGGGGCGAGCAGCCCCGGGCGCGGAGGCCCGGGGCGAGCAGCCCCGGGCGCGGAGGCCCGGGGCGAGCAGCCCCGGGCGCGGAGGCCCGGGGCGAGCAGCCCAGGGCCTGGAGGCCCGCTCCGGGCGAGGAGGCCCGGGGCGAGCAGCCCCGGGCGAGGAGGCCCGGGGCGAGCAGCCCCGGGCGAGGAGGCCCGGGGCGAGCAGCCCCGGGCCTCGAGGCCCTGGGCGAGCGGGGCACTTCCCATTCTGGGTCTCCAATGCCTCGGACCTTTGCGGGGAATCTCTGCACTGAGTCCCCAGGGTCTGGAGGCTGTTTTGGGTCCTGTGAACCCTTTCTCTCAGGTACAGGGAGAGGCTTCACCCACGGTGAGCCAAGGTAATGACTCAGGGCTTGGATGCCAGGTCTCGTAGCAGGTGTTTGGGATTCTGTGTTTCCCTACATTCGGACCTAACCCCGGCGTTTCTGGGCCGAGAGGAAGGGTTTGTTTCCTTTTCGGAGTCAGGCATCTGTCTCCTTGGGATTTTGTGCTCGCTGCATAGCCCCTGGAGGGGCTGCTTGGGATTCTGTGTCTCCCACTTCTCCAACATTCCCCGTAAGGTTCTCAGCTTAGACCCCATGGACTGGAGGCTGTGTGGGATACTCTGACCCGTTCCTCTCGGGTACAGGCAGAGGCTTCAGGCATGATTAACCATGGTAAGAGACAGCCGTGGGCGAGGAGGCCCGGGGCGAGCAGCCCCGGGCGAGGAGGCCCGGGGCGAGCAGCCCCGGGCGAGGAGGCCCGGGGCGAGCAGCCCCGGGCCTGGAGGCCCGGGGCGAGGAGCCCCGGGCCTGGAGGCCCGGGGCGAGCAGCCCCGGGCCAGGAGGCCCGGGGCGAGCAGCCCCGGGCGAGGCGGCCCGGGGCGAGCAGCCACGGGCGAGGCGGCCCGGGGCGAGCAGCCCCGGGCCTGGAGGCCCGGGGCGAGCAGCCCCGGGCGAGGCGGCCCGGGGCGAGCAGCCCCGGGCGAGGCGGCCCGGGGCGAGCAGCCCCGGGCCTGGAGGCCCGGGGCGAGCAGCCCCGGGCGAGGCGGCCCGGGGCGAGCAGCCCCGGGCCTGGAGGCCCGGGGCGAGCAGCCCCGGGCGAGGCGGCCCGGGGCGAGCAGCCCCGGGCGAGGCGGCCCGGGGCGAGCAGCCCCGGGCCTGGAGGCCCGGGGCGAGCAGCCCCGGGCGAGGCGGCCCGGGGCGAGCAGCCCCGGGCGAGGCGGCCCGGGGCGAGGAGCCCCGGGCGAGGCGGCCCGGTGCGAGCAGCCCCGGGCGAGGCGGCCCGGGGCGAGCAGCCCCGGGCGAGGCGGCCCGGCGCGAGGAGCCCCGGGCGAGGCGGCCCCGGGGCGAGCAGCCCCGGGCCTGGAGGCCCGGGGCGAGCAGCCCCGGGCGAGGCGGCCCCGGGGCGAGCAGCCCCGGGCGAGGCGGCCCGGGGCGAGCAGCCCCGGGCCTGGAGGCCCGGGGCGAGCAGCCCCGGGCGAGGCGGCCCGGGCCGAGCAGCCCCGGGCGAGGCGGCCCGGGCCGAGCAGCCCCGGGCGAGGCGGCCCGGGCCGTGCAGCCCCGGGCGAGGCGGCCCGGGCCGAGCAGCCCCGGGCGAGGCGGCCCCGGCCGAGCAGCCCCGGGCGAGGCGGCCCGGGCCGAGCAGCCCCGGGCGAGGCGGCCCGGGCCGAGCAGCCCCGGGCGAGGCGGCCCGGGCCGAGCAGCCCCGGGCGAGGCGGCCCGGGGCGAGCAGCCCCGGGCGAGGCGGCCCGGGGCGAGCAGCCCCGGGCGAGGCGGCCCGGGGCGAGCAGCCCCGGGCCTGGAGGCCCGGGGCGAGCAGCCCCGGGCGAGGCGGCCCGGGGCGAGCAGCCCCGGGCCTGGAGGCCCGGGGCGAGCAGCCCCGGGCGAGGCGGCCCGGGGCGAGCAGCCCCGGGCCTGGAGGCCCGGGGCGAGCAGCCCCGGGCGAGGCGGCCCGGGCCGAGCAGCCCCGGGCGAGGCGGCCCGGGCCGAGCAGCCCCGGGCGAGGCGGCCCGGGCCGAGCAGCCCCGGGCGAGGCGGCCCGGGCCGAGCAGCCCCGGGCGAGGCGGCCCGGGCCGAGCAGCCCCGGGCGAGGCGGCCCGGGCCGAGCAGCCCCGGGCGAGGCGGCCCGGGGCGAGCAGCCCCGGGCGAGGCGGCCCGGGGCGAGCAGCCCCGGGCGAGGCGGCCCGGGGCGAGCAGCCCCGGGCCTGGAGGCCCGGGGCGAGCAGCCCCGGGCGAGGCGGCCCGGGGCGAGCAGCCCCGGGCCTGGAGGCCCGGGGCGAGCAGCCCCGGGCGAGGCGGCCCGGGGCGAGCAGCCCCGGGCGAGGCGGCCCGGGGCGAGCAGCCCCGGGCGAGGCGGCCCGGGGCGAGCAGCCCCGGGCGAGGCGGCCCGGGGCGAGCAGCCCCGGGCGAGGCGGCCCGGGGCGAGCAGCCCCGGGCGAGGCGGCCCGGGGCGAGCAGCCCCGGGCCTGGAGGCCCGGGGCGAGCAGCCCCGGGCCTGGAGGCCCGGGGCGAGCAGCCCCGGGCCTGGAGGCCCGGGGCGAGCAGCCCCGGGCCTGGAGGCCCGGGGCGAGCAGCCCCGGGCCTGGAGGCCCGGGGCGAGCAGCCCCGGGCCTGGAGGCCCGGGGCGAGCAGCCCCGGGCCTGGAGGCCCGGGGCGAGCAGCCCCGGGCCTGGAGGCCCGGGGCGAGCAGCCCCGGGCCTGGAGGCCCGGGGCGAGCAGCCCCGGGCCTGGAGGCCCGGGGCGAGCAGCCCCGGGCCTGGAGGCCCGGGGCGAGCAGCCCCGGGCCTGGAGGCCCGGGGCGAGCAGCCCCGGGCCTGGAGGCCCGGGGCGAGCAGCCCCGGGCCTGGAGGCCCGGGGCGAGCAGCCCCGGGCCTGGAGGCCCGGGGCGAGCAGCCCCGGGCCTGGAGGCCCGGGGCGAGCAGCCCCGGGCCTGGAGGCCCGGGGCGAGCAGCCCCGGGCCTGGAGGCCCGGGGCGAGCAGCCCCGGGCCTGGAGGCCCGGGGCGAGCAGCCCCGGGCCTGGAGGCCCGGGGCGAGCAGCCCCGGGCCTGGAGGCCCGGGGCGAGCAGCCCCGGGCCTGGAGGCCCGGGGCGAGCAGCCCCGGGCCTGGAGGCCCGGGGCGAGCAGCCCCGGGCCTGGAGGCCCGGGGCGAGCAGCCCCGGGCCTGGAGGCCCGGGGCGAGCAGCCCCGGGCCTGGAGGCCCGGGGCGAGCAGCCCCGGGCCTGGAGGCCCGGGGCGAGCAGCCCCGGGCCTGGAGGCCCGGGGCGAGCAGCCCCGGGCCTGGAGGCCCGGGGCGAGCAGCCCCGGGCCTGGAGGCCCGGGGCGAGCAGCCCCGGGCCTGGAGGCCCGGGGCGAGCAGCCCCGGGCCTGGAGGCCCGGGGCGAGCAGCCCCGGGCCTGGAGGCCCGGGGCGAGCAGCCCCGGGCCTGGAGGCCCGGGGCGAGCAGCCCCGGGCCTGGAGGCCCGGGGCGAGCAGCCCCGGGCCTGGAGGCCCGGGGCGAGCAGCCCCGGGCCTGGAGGCCCGGGGCGAGCAGCCCCGGGCCTGGAGGCCCGGGGCGAGCAGCCCCGGGCCTGGAGGCCCGGGGCGAGCAGCCCCGGGCCTGGAGGCCCGGGGCGAGCAGCCCCGGGCCTGGAGGCCCGGGGCGAGCAGCCCCGGGCCTGGAGGCCCGGGGCGAGCAGCCCCGGGCCTGGAGGCCCGGGGCGAGCAGCCCCGGGCCTGGAGGCCCGGGGCGAGCAGCCCCGGGCCTGGAGGCCCGGGGCGAGCAGCCCCGGGCCTGGAGGCCCGGGGCGAGCAGCCCCGGGCCTGGAGGCCCGGGGCGAGCAGCCCCGGGCCTGGAGGCCCGGGGCGAGCAGCCCCGGGCCTGGAGGCCCGGGGCGAGCAGCCCCGGGCCTCGAGGCCCGGGGCGAGCAGCCCCGGGCCTGGAGGCCCGGGGCGAGCAGCCCCGGGCCTCGAGGCCCGGGGCGAGCAGCCCCGGGCCTGGAGGCCCGGGGCGAGCAGCCCCGGGCCTCGAGGCCCGGGGCGAGCAGCCCCGGGCCTCGAGGCCCGGGGCGAGCGGGGCACTTCCCATTCTGGGTCTCCAATGCCTCGGACCTTTGCGGGGAATCTCTGCACTGAGTCCCCAGGGTCTGGAGGCTGTTTCGGGTCCTGTGAACCCTTTCTCTCAGGTACAGGGAGAGGCTTCACCCACGGTGAGCCAAGGAAATGACTCAGGGCTTGGATGCCAGGTCTCGTAGCAGGTGTTTGGGATTCTGTGTTTCCCTACTCTTGGACCTAACCCCGGCGTTTGTGGGCCGAGAGGAAGGGTTTGTTTCCTTTTCGGAGTCAGGCATCTGTCTCCTTGGGATTTTGTGCTCGCTGCATAGCCCCTGGAGGGGCTGCTTGGGATTCTGTGTCTCCCACTTCTCCAACATTCCCCGTAAGGTTCTCAGCTTAGACCCCATGGACTGGAGGCTGTGTGGGATACTCTGACCCGTTCCTCTCGGGTACAGGCAGAGGCTTCAGGCATGATTAACCATGGTAAGAGACAGCCCCGGGCGAGGAGGCCCGGGGCGAGCAGCCCCGGGCGGGGAGGCCCGGGGCGATCAGCCCCGGGCGGGGAGGCCCGGGGCGAGCAGCCCCGGGCGCGGAGGCCCGGGGCGAGCAGCCCCGGGCGCGGAGGCCCGGGGCGAGCAGCCCCGGGCGCGGAGGCCCGGGGCGAGCAGCCCCGGGCCTGGAGGCCCGCTCCGGGCGAGGAGGCCCGCTCCGGGCGAGGAGGCCAGGGGCGAGCAGCCCCGGGCGAGGAGGCCCGGGGCGAGCAGCCCCGGGCGAGGAGGCCCGGGGCGAGCAGCCCCGGGCGAGGAGGCCCGGGGCGAGCAGCCCCGGGCGAGGAGGCCCGGGGCGAGCAGCCCCGGGCGAGGAGGCCCGGGGCGAGCAGCCCCGGGCGAGGAGGCCCGGGGCGAGCAGCCCCGGGCCTGGAGGCCCGGGGAGAGCGGGGCACTTCCCATTCTGGGTCTCCAATGCCTCGGACCTTTGCGGGGAATCTCTGCACTGAGTCCCCAGGGTCTGGAGGCTGTTTCGGGTCCTGTGAACCCTTTCTCTCAGGTACAGGGAGAGGCTTCACCCACGGTGAGCCAAGGTAATGACTCAGGGCTTGGATGCCAGGTCTCGTAGCAGGTGTTTGGGATTCTGTGTTTCCCTACTCTTGGACCTAACCCCGGCGTTTGTGGGCCGAGAGGAAGGGTTTGTTTCCTTTTCGGAGTCAGGCATCTGTCTCCTTGGGATTTTGTGCTCGCTGCATAGCCCCTGGAGGGGCTGCTTGGGATTCTGTGTCTCCCACTTCTCCAAAATTCCCCGTAAGGTTCTCAGCTTAGACCCCATGGACTGGAGGCTGTGTGGGATACTCTGACCCGTTCCTCTCGGGTACAGGCAGAGGCTTCAGGCATGATTAACCATGGTAAGAGACAGCCCCGGGCGAGGAGGCCCGGGGCGAGCAGCCCCGGGCGAGGAGGCCCGGGGCGAGGAGCCCCGGGCGAGGAGGCCCGGGGCGAGCAGCCCCGGGCGAGGAGGCCCGGGGCGAGCAGCCCCGGGCCTGGAGGCCCGGGGCGAGCAGCCCCGGGCCTGGAGGCCCGGGGCGAGCAGCCCCGGGCGAGGAGGCCCGGGGCGAGCAGCCCCGGGCCTGGAGGCCCGGGGCGAGCAGCCCCGGGCGAGGAGGCCCGGGGCGAGCAGCCCCGGGCGAGGCGGCCCGGGGCGAGCAGCCCCGGGCCTGGAGGCCCGGGGCGAGCAGCCCCGGGCCTGGAGGCCCGGGGCGAGCAGCCCCGGGCGAGGCGGCCCGGGGCGAGCAGCCCCGGGCCTGGAGGCCCGGGGCGAGCAGCCCCGGGCCTGGAGGCCCGGGGCGAGCAGCCCCGGGCGAGGAGGCCCGGGGCGAGCAGCCCCGGGCGAGGCGGCCCGGGGCGAGCAGCCCCGGGCGAGGCGGCCCGGGGCGAGCAGTCCCGGGCGAGGCGGCCCGGGGCGAGCAGCCCCGGGCCTGGAGGCCCGGGGCGAGCAGCCCCGGGCCTGGAGGCCCGGGGCGAGCAGCCCCGGGCGAGGCGGCCCGGGGCGAGCAGCCCCGGGCCTGGAGGCCCGGGGCGAGCAGCCCCGGGCGAGGCGGCCCGGGGCGAGGAGCCCCGGGCGAGGCGGCCCGGGGCGAGCAGCCCCGGGCGAGGCGGCCCGGGGCGAGCAGCCCCGGGCGAGGCGGCCCGGGGCGAGCAGCCCCGGGCCTGGAGGCCCGGGGCGAGCAGCCCCGGGCCTGGAGGCCCGGGGCGAGCAGCCCCGGGCCTGGAGGCCCGGGGCGAGCAGCCCCGGGCCTGGAGGCCCGGGGCGAGCAGCCCCGGGCCTGGAGGCCCGGGGCGAGCAGCCCCGGGCCTGGAGGCCCGGGGCGAGCAGCCCCGGGCCTGGAGGCCCGGGGCGAGCAGCCCCGGGCCTGGAGGCCCGGGGCGAGCAGCCCCGGGCCTCGAGGCCCGGGGCGAGCAGCCCCGGGCCTGGAGGCCCGGGGCGAGCGGGGCACTTCCCATTCTGGGTCTCCAATGCCTCGGACCTTTGCGGGTAATCTCTGCACTGAGTCCCCAGGGTCTGGAGGCTGTTTCGGGTCCTGTGAACCCTTTCTCTCACGTACAGGGAGCGACTTCACCCACGGTGAGGCAAGGTAATGACTCAGGGCTTGGATGCCGGGTCTCGTAGCAGGTGTTTGGGATTCTGTGTTTCCCTACTCTCGGACCTATCCCCGGAGTTTCTGGGCCGAGAGGAAGGGTTTGTTTCCTTTTCGGAGTCAGCCATCTGTCTCCTTGGGATTTTGTGCTTGCTGCATAGCCCCTGGAGGGGCAGCTTGGGATTCTGTGTCTCCCACTTCGCCAACATTCCCCGTAATTTTCTCAGCTTAGACCCCATGGACTGGAGGCTGTGTGGGATACACTGACCCGTTCCTCTCGGGTACAGGCAGAGGCTTCAGGCATGATTAGCCATGGTAAGAGACAGCCCCGGGCGAGGAGGCCCGGGGCGAGCAGCCCCGGGCGAGGAGGCCCGGGGCGAGCAGCCCCAGGCCTGGAGGCCCGGGGCGAGCAGCCCCGGGCCTGGAGGCCCGGGGCGAGCAGCCCCGGGCGAGGAGGCCCGGGGCGAGCAGCCCCGGGCGAGGAGGCCCGGGGCGAGCAGCCCCGGGCGAGAAGGCCGGGGGCGAGCAGCCCCGGGCCTGGAGGCCCGGGGCGAGCAGCCCCGGGCGAGGGGCGAGCAGCCCCGGGCGAGGAGGCCCGGGGCGAGCAGCCCCGGGCCTGGAGGCCCGGGGCGAGCAGCCCCGGGCGAGCAGCCCCGGGCCTGGAGGCCAGGGGCGAGCGGGGCACTTCCCATTCTGGGTCTCCAATGCCTCGGACCTTTGCAGGTAATCTCTGCACTGAGTCCCCAGGGTCTGGAGGCTGTTTCGGGTCCTGTGAACCCTTTCTCTCAGGTACAGGGAGCGACTTCACCCACGGTGAGCCAAGGTAATGACTCAGGGCTTGGATGCCGAGTCTCGTAGCAGGTGTTTGGGATTCTGTGTTTCCCTACTCTCGGACCTAACCCCGGAGTTTCTGGGCCGAGAGGAAGGGTTTGTTTCCTTTTCGGAGTCAGCCATCTGTCTCCTTGGGATTTTGTGCTTGCTGCATAGCCCCTGGAGGGGCAGCTTGGGATTCTGTGTCTCCCATTTCGCCAACATTCCCCGTAATTTTCTCAGCTTAGACCCCATGGACTGGAGGCTGTGTGGGATAAACTGACCCGTTCCTCTCGGGTACAGGCAGAGGCTTCAGGCATGATTAGCCATGGTAAGAGACAGCCCCGGGCGAGGAGGCCCGGGGCGAGCAGCCCCGGGCGAGGAGGCCCGGGGCGAGGAGCCCCGGGCGAGGAGGCCCGGGGCGAGCAGCCCCGGGCGAGGAGGCCCGGGGCGAGCAGCCCCGGGCGAGGAGGCCCGGGGCGAGCAGCCCCGGGCGAGGAGGCCCGGGGCGAGGAGCCCCGGGCGAGGAGGCCCGGGGCGAGGAGCCCCGGGCGAGGAGGCCCGGGGCGAGCAGCCCCGGGCGAGGAGGCCCGGGGCGAGCAGCCCCGGGCGAGGAGGCCCGGGGCGAGCAGCCCCGGGCGAGGAGGCCCGGGGCGAGGAGCCCCGGGCGAGGAGGCCCGGGGCGAGCAGCCCCGGGCGAGGAGGCCCGGGGCGAGCAGCCCCGGGCGAGGAGGCCCGGGGCGAGGAGCCCCGGGCGAGGAGGCCCGGGGCGAGCAGCCCCGGGCGAGGAGGCCCGGGGCGAGCAGCCCCGGGCGAGGAGGCCCGGGGCGAGCAGCCCCGGGCGAGGAGGCCCGGGGCGAGCAGCCCCGGGCCTGGAGGCCCGGGGCGAGCAGCCCCGGGCCTGGAGGCCCGGGGCGAGCAGCCCCGGGCGAGGAGGCCCGGGGCGAGCAGCCCCGGGCCTGGAGGCCCGGGGCGAGCAGCCCCGGGCCTGGAGGCCCGGGGCGAGCAGCCCCGGGCGAGGAGGCCCGGGGCGAGCAGCCCCGGGCCTGGAGGCCCGGGGCGAGCAGCCCCGGGCCTGGAGGCCCGGGGCGAGCAGCCCCGGGCGAGGAGGCCCGGGGCGAGCAGCCCCGGGCGAGGAGGCCCGGGGCGAGCAGCCCCGGGCGAGGAGGCCCGGGGCGAGCAGCCCCGGGCCTGGAGGCCCAGGGCGAGCAGCCCCGGGCGAGGGGCGAGCAGCCCCGGGCGAGGAGGCCCGGGGCGAGCAGCCCCGGGCCTGGAGGCCCGGGGCGAGCAGCCCCGGGCGAGCAGCCCCGGGCCTGGAGGCCAGGGGCGAGCGGGGCACTTCCCATTCTGGGTCTCCAATGCCTCGGACCTTTGCAGGTAATCTCTGCACTGAGTCCCCAGGGTCTGGAGGCTGTTTCGGGTCCTGTGAACCCTTTCTCTCAGGTACAGGGAGCGACTTCACCCACGGTGAGCCAAGGTAATGACTCAGGGCTTGGATGCCGGGTCTCGTAGCAGGTGTTTGGGATTCTGTGTTTCCCTACTCTCGGACCTAACCCCGGAGTTTCTGGGCCGAGAGGAAGGGTTTGTTTCCTTTTCGGAGTCAGCCATCTGTCTCCTTGGGATTTTGTGCTTGCTGCATAGCCCCTGGAGGGGCAGCTTGGGATTCTGTGTCTCCCACTTCGCCAACATTCCCCGTAATTTTCTCAGCTTAGACCCCATGGACTGGAGGCTGTGTGGGATAAACTGACCCGTTCCTCTCGGGTACAGGCAGAGGCTTCAGGCATGATTAGCCATGGTAAGAGACAGCCCCGGGCGAGGAGGCCCGGGGCGAGGAGCCCCGGGCGAGGAGGCCCGGGGCGAGGAGCCCCGGGCGAGGAGGCCCGGGGCGAGCAGCCCCGGGCGAGGAGGCCCGGGGCGAACAGCCCCGGGCGAGGAGGCCCGGGGCGAGGAGCCCCGGGCGAGGAGGCCCGGGGCGAGGAGCCCCGGGCGAGGAGGCCCGGGGCGAGGAGCCCCGGGCGAGGAGGCCCGGGGCGAGCAGCCCCGGGCGAGGAGGCCCGGGGCGAGCAGCCCCGGGCGAGGAGGCCCGGGGCGAGGAGCCCCGGGCGAGGAGGCCCGGGGCGAGCAGCCCCGGGCGAGGAGGCCCGGGGCGAGCAGCCCCGGGCGAGGAGGCCCGGGGCGAGCAGCCCCGGGCGAGGAGGCCCGGGGCGAGCAGCCCCGGGCCTGGAGGCCCGGGGCGAGCAGCCCCGGGCCTGGAGGCCCGGGGCGAGCAGCCCCGGGCCTGGAGGCCCGGGGCGAGCAGCCCCGGGCCTGGAGGCCCGGGGCGAGCAGCCCCGGGCCTGGAGGCCCGGGGCGAGCAGCCCCGGGCCTGGAGGCCCGGGGCGAGCAGCCCCGGGCCTGGAGGCCCGGGGCGAGCAGCCCCGGGCCTGGAGGCCCGGGGCGAGCAGCCCCGGGCCTGGAGGCCCGGGGCGAGCAGCCCCGGGCCTGGAGGCCCGGGGCGAGCAGCCCCGGGCCTGGAGGCCCGGGGCGAGCAGCCCCGGGCCTGGAGGCCCGGGGCGAGCAGCCCCGGGCCTGGAGGCCCGGGGCGAGCAGCCCCGGGCCTGGAGGCCCGGGGCGAGCAGCCCCGGGCCTGGAGGCCCGGGGCGAGCAGCCCCGGGCCTGGAGGCCCGGGGCGAGCAGCCCCGGGCCTGGAGGCCCGGGGCGAGCAGCCCCGGGCCTGGAGGCCCGGGGCGAGCAGCCCCGGGCCTGGAGGCCCGGGGCGAGCAGCCCCGGGCCTGGAGGCCCGGGGCGAGCAGCCCCGGGCCTGGAGGCCCGGGGCGAGCAGCCCCGGGCCTGGAGGCCCGGGGCGAGCAGCCCCGGGCCTGGAGGCCCGGGGCGAGCAGCCCCGGGCCTGGAGGCCCGGGGCGAGCAGCCCCGGGCCTGGAGGCCCGGGGCGAGCAGCCCCGGGCCTGGAGGCCCGGGGCGAGCAGCCCCGGGCCTGGAGGCCCGGGGCGAGCAGCCCCGGGCCTGGAGGCCCGGGGCGAGCAGCCCCGGGCCTGGAGGCCCGGGGCGAGCAGCCCCGGGCCTGGAGGCCCGGGGCGAGCAGCCCCGGGCCTGGAGGCCCGGGGCGAGCAGCCCCGGGCCTGGAGGCCCGGGGCGAGCAGCCCCGGGCCTGGAGGCCCGGGGCGAGCAGCCCCGGGCCTGGAGGCCCGGGGCGAGCAGCCCCGGGCCTGGAGGCCCGGGGCGAGCAGCCCCGGGCCTGGAGGCCCGGGGCGAGCAGCCCCGGGCCTGGAGGCCCGGGGCGAGCAGCCCCGGGCCTGGAGGCCCGGGGCGAGCAGCCCCGGGCCTGGAGGCCCGGGGCGAGCAGCCCCGGGCCTGGAGGCCCGGGGCGAGCAGCCCCGGGCCTGGAGGCCCGGGGCGAGCAGCCCCGGGCCTGGAGGCCCGGGGCGAGCAGCCCCGGGCCTGGAGGCCCGGGGCGAGCAGCCCCGGGCCTGGAGGCCCGGGGCGAGCAGCCCCGGGCCTGGAGGCCCGGGGCGAGCAGCCCCGGGCCTGGAGGCCCGGGGCGAGCAGCCCCGGGCCTGGAGGCCCGGGGCGAGCAGCCCCGGGCCTGGAGGCCCGGGGCGAGCAGCCCCGGGCCTGGAGGCCCGGGGCGAGCAGCCCCGGGCCTGGAGGCCCGGGGCGAGCAGCCCCGGGCCTGGAGGCCCGGGGCGAGCAGCCCCGGGCCTGGAGGCCCGGGGCGAGCAGCCCCGGGCCTGGAGGCCCGGGGCGAGCAGCCCCGGGCCTGGAGGCCCGGGGCGAGCAGCCCCGGGCCTGGAGGCCCGGGGCGAGCAGCCCCGGGCCTGGAGGCCCGGGGCGAGCAGCCCCGGGCCTGGAGGCCCGGGGCGAGCAGCCCCGGGCCTGGAGGCCCGGGGCGAGCAGCCCCGGGCCTGGAGGCCCGGGGCGAGCAGCCCCGGGCCTGGAGGCCCGGGGCGAGCAGCCCCGGGCCTGGAGGCCCGGGGCGAGCAGCCCCGGGCCTGGAGGCCCGGGGCGAGCAGCCCCGGGCCTGGAGGCCCGGGGCGAGCAGCCCCGGGCCTGGAGGCCCGGGGCGAGCAGCCCCGGGCCTGGAGGCCCGGGGCGAGCAGCCCCGGGCCTGGAGGCCCGGGGCGAGCAGCCCCGGGCCTGGAGGCCCGGGGCGAGCAGCCCCGGGCCTGGAGGCCCGGGGCGAGCAGCCCCGGGCCTGGAGGCCCGGGGCGAGCAGCCCCGGGCCTGGAGGCCCGGGGCGAGCAGCCCCGGGCCTGGAGGCCCGGGGCGAGCAGCCCCGGGCCTGGAGGCCCGGGGCGAGCAGCCCCGGGCCTGGAGGCCCGGGGCGAGCAGCCCCGGGCCTGGAGGCCCGGGGCGAGCAGCCCCGGGCCTGGAGGCCCGGGGCGAGCAGCCCCGGGCCTGGAGGCCCGGGGCGAGCAGCCCCGGGCCTGGAGGCCCGGGGCGAGCAGCCCCGGGCCTGGAGGCCCGGGGCGAGCAGCCCCGGGCCTGGAGGCCCGGGGCGAGCAGCCCCGGGCCTGGAGGCCCGGGGCGAGCAGCCCCGGGCCTGGAGGCCCGGGGCGAGCAGCCCCGGGCCTGGAGGCCCGGGGCGAGCAGCCCCGGGCCTGGAGGCCCGGGGCGAGCAGCCCCGGGCCTGGAGGCCCGGGGCGAGCAGCCCCGGGCCTGGAGGCCCGGGGCGAGCAGCCCCGGGCCTGGAGGCCCGGGGCGAGCAGCCCCGGGCCTGGAGGCCCGGGGCGAGCAGCCCCGGGCCTGGAGGCCCGGGGCGAGCAGCCCCGGGCCTGGAGGCCCGGGGCGAGCAGCCCCGGGCCTGGAGGCCCGGGGCGAGCAGCCCCGGGCCTGGAGGCCCGGGGCGAGCAGCCCCGGGCCTGGAGGCCCGGGGCGAGCAGCCCCGGGCCTGGAGGCCCGGGGCGAGCAGCCCCGGGCCTGGAGGCCCGGGGCGAGCAGCCCCGGGCCTGGAGGCCCGGGGCGAGCAGCCCCGGGCCTGGAGGCCCGGGGCGAGCAGCCCCGGGCCTGGAGGCCCGGGGCGAGCAGCCCCGGGCCTGGAGGCCCGGGGCGAGCAGCCCCGGGCCTGGAGGCCCGGGGCGAGCAGCCCCGGGCCTGGAGGCCCGGGGCGAGCAGCCCCGGGCCTGGAGGCCCGGGGCGAGCAGCCCCGGGCCTGGAGGCCCGGGGCGAGCAGCCCCGGGCCTGGAGGCCCGGGGCGAGCAGCCCCGGGCCTGGAGGCCCGGGGCGAGCAGCCCCGGGCCTGGAGGCCCGGGGCGAGCAGCCCCGGGCCTGGAGGCCCGGGGCGAGCAGCCCCGGGCCTGGAGGCCCGGGGCGAGCAGCCCCGGGCCTGGAGGCCCGGGGCGAGCAGCCCCGGGCCTGGAGGCCCGGGGCGAGCAGCCCCGGGCCTGGAGGCCCGGGGCGAGCAGCCCCGGGCCTGGAGGCCCGGGGCGAGCAGCCCCGGGCCTGGAGGCCCGGGGCGAGCAGCCCCGGGCCTGGAGGCCCGGGGCGAGCAGCCCCGGGCCTGGAGGCCCGGGGCGAGCAGCCCCGGGCCTGGAGGCCCGGGGCGAGCAGCCCCGGGCCTGGAGGCCCGGGGCGAGCAGCCCCGGGCCTGGAGGCCCGGGGCGAGCAGCCCCGGGCCTGGAGGCCCGGGGCGAGCAGCCCCGGGCCTGGAGGCCCGGGGCGAGCAGCCCCGGGCCTGGAGGCCCGGGGCGAGCAGCCCCGGGCCTGGAGGCCCGGGGCGAGCAGCCCCGGGCCTGGAGGCCCGGGGCGAGCAGCCCCGGGCCTGGAGGCCCGGGGCGAGCAGCCCCGGGCCTGGAGGCCCGGGGCGAGCAGCCCCGGGCCTGGAGGCCCGGGGCGAGCAGCCCCGGGCCTGGAGGCCCGGGGCGAGCAGCCCCGGGCCTGGAGGCCCGGGGCGAGCAGCCCCGGGCCTGGAGGCCCGGGGCGAGCAGCCCCGGGCCTGGAGGCCCGGGGCGAGCAGCCCCGGGCCTGGAGGCCCGGGGCGAGCAGCCCCGGGCCTGGAGGCCCGGGGCGAGCAGCCCCGGGCCTGGAGGCCCGGGGCGAGCAGCCCCGGGCCTGGAGGCCCGGGGCGAGCAGCCCCGGGCCTGGAGGCCCGGGGCGAGCAGCCCCGGGCCTGGAGGCCCGGGGCGAGCAGCCCCGGGCCTGGAGGCCCGGGGCGAGCAGCCCCGGGCCTGGAGGCCCGGGGCGAGCAGCCCCGGGCCTGGAGGCCCGGGGCGAGCAGCCCCGGGCCTGGAGGCCCGGGGCGAGCAGCCCCGGGCCTGGAGGCCCGGGGCGAGCAGCCCCGGGCCTGGAGGCCCGGGGCGAGCAGCCCCGGGCCTGGAGGCCCGGGGCGAGCAGCCCCGGGCCTGGAGGCCCGGGGCGAGCAGCCCCGGGCCTGGAGGCCCGGGGCGAGCAGCCCCGGGCCTGGAGGCCCGGGGCGAGCAGCCCCGGGCCTGGAGGCCCGGGGCGAGCAGCCCCGGGCCTGGAGGCCCGGGGCGAGCGGGGCACTTCCCATTCTGGGTCTCCAATGCCTCGGACCTTTGCGGGTAATCTCTGCACTGAGTCCCCAGGGTCTGGAGGCTGTTTCGGGTCCTGTGAACCCTTTCTCTCAGGTACAGGGAGCGACTTCACCCACGGTGAGCCATGGTAATGACTCAGGGCTTGGATGCCGGGTCTCGTAGCAGGTGTCTGGGATTCTGTGTTTCCCTACTCTCGGACCTAACCCCGGAGTTTCTGGGCCAAGAGGAAGGGTTTGTTTCCTTTTCGGAGTCAGCCATCTGTCTCCTTGGGATTTTGTGCTTGCTGCATAGCCCCTGGATGGGCAGCTTGGGATTCTGTGTCTCCCACTTCGCCAACATTCCCCGTAATTTTCTCAGCTTAGACCCCATGGACTGGAGGCTGTGTGGGATACACTTACCCGTTCCTCTCGGGTACAGGCAGAGGCTTCAGGCATGATTAGCCATGGTAAGAGACAGCCCCGGGCGAGGAGGCCCGGGGCGAGCAGCCCCGGGCGAGGAGGCCCGGGGCGAGGAGCCCCGGGCGAGGAGGCCCGGGGCGAGGAGCCCCGGGCGAGGAGGCCCGGGGCGAGGAGCCCCGGGCGAGGAGGCCCGGGGCGAGGAGCCCCGGGCGAGGAGGCCCGGGGCGAGGAGCCCCGGGCGAGGAGGCCCGGGGCGAGGAGCCCCGGGCGAGGAGGCCCGGGGCGAGCAGCCCCGGGCGTGGAGGCCCGGGGCGAGCAGCCCCGGGCGAGGAGGCCCGGGGCGAGCAGCCCCGGGCCTGGAGGCCCGGGGCGAGCAGCCCCGGGCGAGGAGGCCCGGGGCGAGCAGCCCCGGGCCTGGAGGCCCGGGGCGAGCAGCCCCGGGCGAGGAGGCCCGGGGCGAGCAGCCCCGGGCCTGGAGGCCCGGGGCGAGCAGCCCCGGGCGAGGAGGCCCGGGGCGAGCAGCCCCGGGCCTGGAGGCCCGGGGCGAGCAGCCCCGGGCGAGGAGGCCCGGGGCGAGCAGCCCCGGGCCTGGAGGCCCGGGGCGAGCAGCCCCGGGCGAGGAGGCCCGGGGCGAGCAGCCCCGGGCCTGGAGGCCCGGGGCGAGCAGCCCCGGGCCTGGAGGCCCGGGGCGAGCAGCCCCGGGCGAGGAGGCCCGGGGCGAGCAGCCCCGGGCCTGGAGGCCCGGGGCGAGCAGCCCCGGGCCTGGAGGCCCGGGGCGAGCAGCCCCGGGCCTGGAGGCCCGGGGCGAGCAGCCCCGGGCGAGGAGGCCCGGGGCGAGCAGCCCCGGGCCTGGAGGCCCGGGGCGAGCAGCCCCGGGCGAGGAGGCCCGGGGCGAGCAGCCCCGGGCGAGGAGGCCCGGGGCGAGCAGCCCCGGGCCTGGAGGCCCGGGGCGAGCAGCCCCGGGCGAGGAGGCCCGGGGCGAGCAGCCCCGGGCGAGGAGGCCCGGGGCGAGCAGCCCCGGGCCTGGAGGCCCGGGGCGAGCAGCCCCGGGCGAGGAGGCCCGGGGCGAGCAGCCCCGGGCCTGGAGGCCCGGGGCGAGCAGCCCCGGGCCTGGAGGCCCGGGGCGAGCAGCCCCGGGCCTGGAGGCCCGGGGCGAGCAGCCCCGGGCCTCGAGGCCCGGGGCGAGCAGCCCCGGGCGAGGAGGCCCGGGGCGAGCAGCCCCGGGCGAGGAGGCCCGGGGCGAGGAGCCCCGGGCGAGGAGGCCCGGGGCGAGGAGCCCCGGGCGAGGAGGCCCGGGGCGAGGAGCCCCGGGCGAGGAGGCCCGGGGCGAGGAGCCCCGGGCGAGGAGGCCCGGGGCGAGGAGCCCCGGGCGAGGAGGCCCGGGGCGAGGAGCCCCGGGCGAGGAGGCCCGGGGCGAGGAGCCCCGGGCGAGGAGGCCCGGGGCGAGCAGCCCCGGGCGTGGAGGCCCGGGGCGAGCAGCCCCGGGCGAGGAGGCCCGGGGCGAGCAGCCCCGGGCCTGGAGGCCCGGGGCGAGCAGCCCCGGGCGAGGAGGCCCGGGGCGAGCAGCCCCGGGCCTGGAGGCCCGGGGCGAGCAGCCCCGGGCGAGGAGGCCCGGGGCGAGCAGCCCCGGGCCTGGAGGCCCGGGGCGAGCAGCCCCGGGCGAGGAGGCCCGGGGCGAGCAGCCCCGGGCCTGGAGGCCCGGGGCGAGCAGCCCCGGGCGAGGAGGCCCGGGGCGAGCAGCCCCGGGCCTGGAGGCCCGGGGCGAGCAGCCCCGGGCGAGGAGGCCCGGGGCGAGCAGCCCCGGGCCTGGAGGCCCGGGGCGAGCAGCCCCGGGCCTGGAGGCCCGGGGCGAGCAGCCCCGGGCGAGGAGGCCCGGGGCGAGCAGCCCCGGGCCTGGAGGCCCGGGGCGAGCAGCCCCGGGCCTGGAGGCCCGGGGCGAGCAGCCCCGGGCCTGGAGGCCCGGGGCGAGCAGCCCCGGGCGAGGAGGCCCGGGGCGAGCAGCCCCGGGCCTGGAGGCCCGGGGCGAGCAGCCCCGGGCGAGGAGGCCCGGGGCGAGCAGCCCCGGGCGAGGAGGCCCGGGGCGAGCAGCCCCGGGCCTGGAGGCCCGGGGCGAGCAGCCCCGGGCGAGGAGGCCCGGGGCGAGCAGCCCCGGGCGAGGAGGCCCGGGGCGAGCAGCCCCGGGCCTGGAGGCCCGGGGCGAGCAGCCCCGGGCGAGGAGGCCCGGGGCGAGCAGCCCCGGGCCTGGAGGCCCGGGGCGAGCAGCCCCGGGCCTGGAGGCCCGGGGCGAGCAGCCCCGGGCCTGGAGGCCCGGGGCGAGCAGCCCCGGGCCTGGAGGCCCGGGGCGAGCAGCCCCGGGCGAGGAGGCCCGGGGCGAGCAGCCCCGGGCCTGGAGGCCCGGGGCGAGCAGCCCCGGGCGAGGAGGCCCGGGGCGAGCAGCCCCGGGCCTGGAGGCCCGGGGCGAGCAGCCCCGGGCGAGGAGGCCCGGGGCGAGCAGCCCCGGGCCTGGAGGCCCGGGGCGAGCAGCCCCGGGCCTGGAGGCCCGGGGCGAGCAGCCCCGGGCCTGGAGGCCCGGGGCGAGCAGCCCCGGGCCTGGAGGCCCGGGGCGAGCAGCCCCGGGCCTGGAGGCCCGGGGCGAGCAGCCCCGGGCCTGGAGGCCCGGGGCGAGCAGCCCCGGGCCTGGAGGCCCGGGGCGAGCAGCCCCGGGCCTGGAGGCCCGGGGCGAGCAGCCCCGGGCCTGGAGGCCCGGGGCGAGCAGCCCCGGGCCTGGAGGCCCGGGGCGAGCAGCCCCGGGCCTGGAGGCCCGGGGCGAGCAGCCCCGGGCCTGGAGGCCCGGGGCGAGCAGCCCCGGGCCTGGAGGCCCGGGGCGAGCAGCCCCGGGCCTGGAGGCCCGGGGCGAGCAGCCCCGGGCCTGGAGGC
The DNA here is from genome assembly GCF_028749965.1 of Puma concolor. Lineage (NCBI taxonomy): Eukaryota > Metazoa > Chordata > Mammalia > Carnivora > Felidae > Puma > Puma concolor. The sequence goes on from NC_141676.1 coordinate 116,987,343, forward strand.
CCGGGGCGAGCAGCCCCGGGCCTGGAGGCCCGGGGCGAGCAGCCCCGGGCCTGGAGGCCCGGGGCGAGCAGCCCCGGGCCTGGAGGCCCGGGGCGAGCAGCCCCGGGCCTGGAGGCCCGGGGCGAGCAGCCCCGGGCGAGGAGGCCCGGGGCGAGCAGCCCCGGGCGAGGAGGCCCGGGGCGAGCAGCCCCGGGCGAGGAGGCCCGGGGCGAGCAGCCCCGGGCCTGGAGGCCCGGGGCGAGCAGCCCCGGGCGAGGAGGCCCGGGGCGAGCAGCCCCGGGCGAGGGGCGAGCAGCCCCGGGCGAGGAGGCCCGGGGCGAGCAGCCCGGGCCTGGAGGCCCGGGGCGAGCAGCCCCGGGCGAGGAGGCCCGGGGCGAGCAGCCCCGGGCGAGGAGGCCCGGGGCGAGCAGCCCCGGGCGAGGGGCGAGCAGCCCCGGGCGAGGAGGCCCGGGGCGAGCAGCCCCGGGCCTGGAGGCCAGGGGCGATTGGGGCACTTCCCATTCTGGGTCTCCAATGCCTCGGACCTTTGCGGGTAATCTCTGCACTGAGTCCCCAGGGTCTGGAGGCTGTTTCGGGTCCTGTGAACCCTTTCTCTCAGGTACAGGGAGCGACTTCACCCACGGTGAGCCAAGGTAATGACTCAGGGCTTGGATGCCGGGTCTCGTAGCAGGTGTTTGGGATTCTGTGTTTCCCTACTCTCGGACCTAACCCCGGAGTTTCTGGGCCGAGAGGAAGGGTTTGTTTCCTTTTCGGAGTCAGCCATCTGTCTCCTTGGGATTTTGTGCTTGCTGCATAGCCCCTGGAGGGGCAGCTTGGGATTCTGTGTCTCCCACTTCGCCAACATTCCCCGTAATTTTCTCAGCTTAGACCCCATGGACTGGAGGCTGTGTGGGATACACTGACCCGTTCCTCTCGGGTACAGGCAGAGGCTTCAGGCATGATTAGCCATGGTAAGAGACAGCCCCGGGCGAGGAGGCCCGGGGCGAGCAGCCCCGGGCGAGGAGGCCCGGGGCGAGGAGCCCCGGGCGAGGAGGCCCGGGGCGAGGAGCCCCGGGCGAGGAGGCCCGGGGCGAGCAGCCCCGGGCGAGGAGGCCCGGGGCGAGCAGCCCCGGGCGAGGAGGCCCGGGGCGAGCAGCCCCGGGCGAGGAGGCCCGGGGCGAGCAGCCCCGGGCGAGGAGGCCCGGGGCGAGCAGCCCCGGGCGAGGAGGCCCGGGGCGAGCAGCCCCGGGCGAGGAGGCCCGGGGCGAGCAGCCCCGGGCCTGGAGGCCCGGGGCGAGCAGCCCCGGGCGAGGCGGCCCGGGGCGAGCAGCCCCGGGCCTGGAGGCCCGGGGCGAGGAGCCCCGGGCCTGGAGGCCCGGGGCGAGCAGCCCCGGGCCAGGAGGCCCGGGGCGAGCAGCCCCGGGCCAGGAGGCCCGGGGCGAGCAGCCCCGGGCGAGGAGGCCCGGGGCGAGCAGCACCGGGCGAGGAGGCCCGGGGCGAGCAGCCCCGGGCTGGAGGCCCGGGGCGAGCAGCCCCGGGCCTGGAGGCCCGGGGCGAGCAGCCCCGGGCCTGGAGGCCCGCTCCGGGCGAGGAGGCCCGCTCCGGGCGAGGAGGCCCGGGGCGAGCAGCCCCGGGCGAGGAGGCCCGGGGCGAGCAGCCCCGGGCGAGGAGGCCCGGGGCGAGCAGCCCCGGGCGAGGAGGCCCGGGGTGAGCAGCCCCGGGCCTCGAGGCCCGGGGCGAGCGGGGCACTTCCCATTCTGGGTCTCCAATGCCTCGGACCTTTGCGGGGAATCTCTGCACTGAGTCCCCAGGGTCTGGAGGCTGTTTCGGGTCCTGTGAACCCTTTCTCTCAGGTACAGGGAGAGGCTTCACCCACGGTGAGCCAAGGTAATGACTCAGGGCTTGGATGCCAGGTCTCGTAGCAGGTGTTTGGGATTCTGTGTTTCCCTACTCTCGGACCTAACCCCGGCGTTTCTGGGCCGAGAGGAAGGGTTTGTTTCCTTTTCGGAGTCAGGCATCTGTCTCCTTGGGATTTTGTGCTCGCTGCATAGACCCTGGAGGGGCTGCTTGGGATTCTGTGTCTCCCACTTCTCCAACATTCCCCGTAAGGTTCTCAGCTTAGACCCCATGGACTGGAGGCTGTGTGGGATACTCTGACCCATTCCTCTCGGGTACAGGCAGAGGCTTCAGGCATGATTAACCATGGTAAGAGACAGCCCCGGGCGAGGAGGCCCGGGGGGAGCAGCCCCGGGCGAGGAGGCCCGGGGCGAGCAGCCCCGGGCCTGGAGGCCCGGGGCGAGCAGCCCCGGGCGAGGCGGCCCGGGGCGAGCAGCCCCGGGCCTGGAGGCCCGGGGCGAGGAGCCCCGGGCCTGGAGGCCCGGGGCGAGCAGCCCCGGGCCAGGAGGCCCGGGGCGAGCAGCCCCGGGCCTGGAGGCCCGGGGCGAGCAGCCCCGGGCGAGGAGGCCCGGGGCGAGCAGCCCCGGGCCTGGAGGCCCGCTCCGGGCGAGGAGGCCCGCTCCGGGCGAGGAGGCCCGGGGCGAGCAGCCCCGGGCGAGGAGGCCCGGGGCGAGCAGCCCCGGGCCTGGAGGCCCGGGGCGAGCAGCCCCGGGCCTGGAGGCCCGCTCCGGGCGAGGAGGCCCGCTCCGGGCGAGGAGGCCCGGGGCGAGCAGCCCCGGGCGAGGAGGCCCGGGGCGAGCAGCCCCGGGCGAGGAGGCCCGGGGCGAGCAGCCCCGGGCGAGGAGGCCCGGGGTGAGCAGCCCCGGGCCTCGAGGCCCGGGGCGAGCGGGGCACTTCCCATTCTGGGTCTCCAATGCCTCGGACCTTTGCGGGGAATCTCTGCACTGAGTCCCCAGGGTCTGGAGGCTGTTTCGGGTCCTGTGAACCCTTTCTCTCAGGTACAGGGAGAGGCTTCACCCACGGTGAGCCAAGGTAATGACTCAGGGCTTGGATGCCAGGTCTCGTAGCAGGTGTTTGGGATTCTGTGTTTCCCTACTCTCGGACCTAACCCCGGCGTTTCTGGGCCGAGAGGAAGGGTTTGTTTCCTTTTCGGAGTCAGGCATCTGTCTCCTTGGGATTTTGTGCTCGCTGCATAGACCCTGGAGGGGCTGCTTGGGATTCTGTGTCTCCCACTTCTCCAACATTCCCCGTAAGGTTCTCAGCTTAGACCCCATGGACTGGAGGCTGTGTGGGATACTCTGACCCATTCCTCTCGGGTACAGGCAGAGGCTTCAGGCATGATTAACCATGGTAAGAGACAGCCCCGGGCGAGGAGGCCCGGGGGGAGCAGCCCCGGGCGAGGAGGCCCGGGGCGAGCAGCCCCGGGCCTGGAGGCCCGGGGCGAGCAGCCCCGGGCGAGGCGGCCCGGGGCGAGCAGCCCCGGGCCTGGAGGCCCGGGGCGAGGAGCCCCGGGCCTGGAGGCCCGGGGCGAGCAGCCCCGGGCCAGGAGGCCCGGGGCGAGCAGCCCCGGGCCTGGAGGCCCGGGGCGAGCAGCCCCGGGCGAGGAGGCCCGGGGCGAGCAGCCCCGGGCCTGGAGGCCCGCTCCGGGCGAGGAGGCCCGCTCCGGGCGAGGAGGCCCGGGGCGAGCAGCCCCGGGCGAGGAGGCCCGGGGCGAGCAGCCCCGGGCGAGGAGGCCCGGGGCGAGCAGCCCCGGGCGAGGAGGCCCGGGGCGAGCAGCCCCGGGCGAGGAGGCCCGGGGCGAGCAGCCCCGGGCCTCGAGGCCCGGGGCGAGCGGGGCACTTCCCATTCTGGGTCTCCAATGCCTCGGACCTTTGCGGGGAATCTCTGCACTGAGTCCCCAGGGTCTGGAGGCTGTTTCGGGTCCTGTGAACCCTTTCTCTCAGGTACAGGGAGAGGCTTCACCCACGGTGAGCCAAGGTAATGACTCAGGGCTTGGATGCCAGGTCTCGTAGCAGGTGTTTGGGATTCTGTGTTTCCCTACATTCGGACCTAACCCCGGCGTTTCTGGGCCGAGAGGAAGGGTTTGTTTCCTTTCGGAGTCAGGCATCTGTCTCCTTGGGATTTTGTGCTCGCTGCATAGCCCCTGGAGGGGCTGCTTGGGATTCTGTGTCTCCCACTTCTCCAACATTCCCCGTAAGGTTCTCAGCTTAGACCCCATGGACTGGAGGCTGTGTGGGATACTCTGACCCGTTCCTCTCGGGTACAGGCAGAGGCTTCAGGCATGATTAACCATGGTAAGAGACAGCCCCGGGCGAGGAGGCCCGGGGCGAGCAGCCCCGGGCGAGGGGGCCCGGGGCGAGCAGCCCCGGGCGAGGGGGCCCGGGGCGAGCAGCCCCGGGCGAGGGGGCCCGGGGCGAGCAGCCCCGGGCGAGGGGGCCCGGGGCGAGCAGCCCCGGGCGAGGGGGCCCGGGGCGAGCAGCCCCGGGCGAGGGGGCCCGGGGCGAGCAGCCCCGGGCGAGGGGGCCCGGGGCGAGCAGCCCCGGGCGAGGGGGCCCGGGGCGAGCAGCCCCGGGCGAGGGGGCCCGGGGCGAGCAGCCCCGGGCGAGGGGGCCCGGGGCGAGCAGCCCCGGGCGAGGGGGGCCCGGGGCGAGCAGCCCCGGGCGAGGGGGCCCGGGGCGAGCAGCCCCGGGCGAGGGGGCCCGGGGCGAGCAGCCCCGGGCGAGGGGGCCCGGGGCGAGCAGCCCGGGGCGAGCGGGCCCCGGGCGAGGGGGCCCGGGGCGAGCAGCCCCGGGCGAGGGGGCCCGGGGCGAGCAGCCCCGGGCGAGGGGGGCCCGGGGCGAGCGGGGCACTTCCCATTCTGGGTCTCCAATGCCTCGGACCTTTGCGGGGAATCTCTGCACTGAGTCCCCAGGGTCTGGAGGCTGTTTCGGGTCCTGTGAACCCTTTCTCTCAGGTACAGGGAGAGGCTTCACCCACGGTGAGCCAAGGTAATGACTCAGGGCTTGGATGCCAGGTCTCGTAGCAGGTGTTTGGGATTCTGTGTTTCCCTACTCTTGGACCTAACCCCGGCGTTTCTGGGCCGAGAGGAAGGGTTTGTTTCCTTTTCGGAGTCAGGCATCTGTCTCCTTGGGATTTTGTGCTCGCTGCATAGCCCCTGGAGGGGCTGCTTGGGATTCTGTGTCTCCCACTTCTCCAACATTCCCCGTAAGGTTCTCAGCTTAGACCCCATGGACTGGAGGCTGTGTGGGATACTCTGACCCATTCCTCTCGGGTACAGGCAGAGGCTTCAGGCATGATTAACCATGGTAAGAGACAGCCCCGGGCGAGGAGGCCCGGGGGGAGCAGCCCCGGGCGAGGAGGCCCGGGGCGAGCAGCCCCGGGCGAGGAGGCCCGGGGCGAGCAGCCCCGGGCGAGGAGGCCCGGGGCGAGCAGCCCGGGGCCTGGAGGCCCGGGGCGAGCAGCCCCGGGCCAGGAGGCCCGGGGCGAGCAGCCCCGGGCCAGGAGGCCCGGGGCGAGCAGCCCCGGGCCAGGAGGCCCGGGGCGAGGAGCCCCGGGCGAGGAGGCCCGGGGCGAGCAGCCCCGGGCGAGGAGGCCCGGGGCGAGCAGCCCCGGGCGCGGAGGCCCGGGGCGAGCAGCCCCGGGCGCGGAGGCCCGGGGCGAGCAGCCCCGGGCGCGGAGGCCCGGGGCGAGCAGCCCAGGGCCTGGAGGCCCGCTCCGGGCGAGGAGGCCCGCTCCGGGCGAGGAGGCCCGGGGCGAGCAGCCCCGGGCGAGGAGGCCCGGGGCGAGCAGCCCCGGGCGAGGAGGCCCGGGGCGAGCAGCCCCGGGCGAGGAGGCCCGGGGCGAGCAGCCCCGGGCGAGGAGGCCCGGGGCGAGCAGCCCCGGGCGAGGAGGCCCGGGGCGAGCAGCCCCGGGCCTCGAGGCCCTGGGCGAGCGGGGCACTTCCCATTCTGGGTCTCCAATGCCTCGGACCTTTGCGGGGAATCTCTGCACTGAGTCCCCAGGGTCTGGAGGCTGTTTTGGGTCCTGTGAACCCTTTCTCTCAGGTACAGGGAGAGGCTTCACCCACGGTGAGCCAAGGTAATGACTCAGGGCTTGGATGCCAGGTCTCGTAGCAGGTGTTTGGGATTCTGTGTTTCCCTACATTCGGACCTAACCCCGGCGTTTCTGGGCCGAGAGGAAGGGTTTGTTTCCTTTTCGGAGTCAGGCATCTGTCTCCTTGGGATTTTGTGCTCGCTGCATAGCCCCTGGAGGGGCTGCTTGGGATTCTGTGTCTCCCACTTCTCCAACATTCCCCGTAAGGTTCTCAGCTTAGACCCCATGGACTGGAGGCTGTGTGGGATACTCTGACCCGTTCCTCTCGGGTACAGGCAGAGGCTTCAGGCATGATTAACCATGGTAAGAGACAGCCGTGGGCGAGGAGGCCCGGGGCGAGCAGCCCCGGGCGAGGAGGCCCGGGGCGAGCAGCCCCGGGCGAGGAGGCCCGGGGCGAGCAGCCCCGGGCCTGGAGGCCCGGGGCGAGGAGCCCCGGGCCTGGAGGCCCGGGGCGAGCAGCCCCGGGCCAGGAGGCCCGGGGCGAGCAGCCCCGGGCGAGGCGGCCCGGGGCGAGCAGCCACGGGCGAGGCGGCCCGGGGCGAGCAGCCCCGGGCCTGGAGGCCCGGGGCGAGCAGCCCCGGGCGAGGCGGCCCGGGGCGAGCAGCCCCGGGCGAGGCGGCCCGGGGCGAGCAGCCCCGGGCCTGGAGGCCCGGGGCGAGCAGCCCCGGGCGAGGCGGCCCGGGGCGAGCAGCCCCGGGCCTGGAGGCCCGGGGCGAGCAGCCCCGGGCGAGGCGGCCCGGGGCGAGCAGCCCCGGGCGAGGCGGCCCGGGGCGAGCAGCCCCGGGCCTGGAGGCCCGGGGCGAGCAGCCCCGGGCGAGGCGGCCCGGGGCGAGCAGCCCCGGGCGAGGCGGCCCGGGGCGAGGAGCCCCGGGCGAGGCGGCCCGGTGCGAGCAGCCCCGGGCGAGGCGGCCCGGGGCGAGCAGCCCCGGGCGAGGCGGCCCGGCGCGAGGAGCCCCGGGCGAGGCGGCCCCGGGGCGAGGAGCCCCGGGCGAGGCGGCCCGGGCCGAGCAGCCCCGGGCGAGGCGGCCCGGGCCGAGCAGCCCCGGGCGAGGCGGCCCCGGCCGAGCAGCCCCGGGCGAGGCGGCCCGGGCCGAGCAGCCCCGGGCGAGGCGGCCCGGGCCGAGCAGCCCCGGGCGAGGCGGCCCGGGCCGAGCAGCCCCGGGCGAGGCGGCCCGGGGCGAGCAGCCCCGGGCCTGGAGGCCCGCTCCGGGCGAGGAGGCCCGCTCCGGGCGAGGAGGCCCGGGGCGAGCAGCCCCGGGCGAGGAGGCCCGGGGCGAGCAGCCCCGGGCGAGGAGGCCCGGGGCGAGCAGCCCCGGGCGAGGAGGCCCGGGGCGAGCAGCCCCGGGCGAGGAGGCCCGGGGCGAGCAGCCCCGGGCCTCGAGGCCCGGGGCGAGCGGGGCACTTCCCATTCTGGGTCTCCAATGCCTCGGACCTTTGCGGGGAATCTCTGCACTGAGTCCCCAGGGTCTGGAGGCTGTTTCGGGTCCTGTGAACCCTTTCTCTCAGGTACAGGGAGAGGCTTCACCCACGGTGAGCCAAGGTAATGACTCAGGGCTTGGATGCCAGGTCTCGTAGCAGGTGTTTGGGATTCTGTGTTTCCCTACATTCGGACCTAACCCCGGCGTTTCTGGGCCGAGAGGAAGGGTTTGTTTCCTTTCGGAGTCAGGCATCTGTCTCCTTGGGATTTTGTGCTCGCTGCATAGCCCCTGGAGGGGCTGCTTGGGATTCTGTGTCTCCCACTTCTCCAACATTCCCCGTAAGGTTCTCAGCTTAGACCCCATGGACTGGAGGCTGTGTGGGATACTCTGACCCGTTCCTCTCGGGTACAGGCAGAGGCTTCAGGCATGATTAACCATGGTAAGAGACAGCCCCGGGCGAGGAGGCCCGGGGCGAGCAGCCCCGGGCGAGGGGGCCCGGGGCGAGCAGCCCCGGGCGAGGGGGCCCGGGGCGAGCAGCCCCGGGCGAGGGGGCCCGGGGCGAGCAGCCCCGGGCGAGGGGGCCCGGGGCGAGCAGCCCCGGGCGAGGGGGCCCGGGGCGAGCAGCCCCGGGCGAGGGGGCCCGGGGCGAGCAGCCCCGGGCGAGGGGGCCCGGGGCGAGCAGCCCCGGGCGAGGGGGCCCGGGGCGAGCAGCCCCGGGCGAGGGGGCCCGGGGCGAGCAGCCCCGGGCGAGGGGGCCCGGGGCGAGCAGCCCCGGGCGAGGGGGCCCGGGGCGAGCAGCCCCGGGCGAGGGGGCCCGGGGCGAGCAGCCCCGGGCGAGGGGGCCCGGGGCGAGCAGCCCCGGGCGAGGGGGCCCGGGGCGAGCAGCCCCGGGCGAGGGGGCCCGGGGCGAGCAGCCCCGGGCGAGGGGGCCCGGGGCGAGCAGCCCCGGGCGAGGGGGCCCGGGGCGAGCAGCCCCGGGCGAGGGGGCCCGGGGCGAGCAGCCCCGGGCGAGGGGGCCCGGGGCGAGCAGCCCCGGGCGAGGGGGCCCGGGGCGAGCAGCCCCGGGCGAGGGGGCCCGGGGCGAGCGGGGCACTTCCCATTCTGGGTCTCCAATGCCTCGGACCTTTGCGGGGAATCTCTGCACTGAGTCCCCAGGGTCTGGAGGCTGTTTCGGGTCCTGTGAACCCTTTCTCTCAGGTACAGGGAGAGGCTTCACCCACGGTGAGCCAAGGTAATGACTCAGGGCTTGGATGCCAGGTCTCGTAGCAGGTGTTTGGGATTCTGTGTTTCCCTACTCTTGGACCTAACCCCGGCGTTTCTGGGCCGAGAGGAAGGGTTTGTTTCCTTTTCGGAGTCAGGCATCTGTCTCCTTGGGATTTTGTGCTCGCTGCATAGCCCCTGGAGGGGCTGCTTGGGATTCTGTGTCTCCCACTTCTCCAACATTCCCCGTAAGGTTCTCAGCTTAGACCCCATGGACTGGAGGCTGTGTGGGATACTCTGACCCATTCCTCTCGGGTACAGGCAGAGGCTTCAGGCATGATTAACCATGGTAAGAGACAGCCCCGGGCGAGGAGGCCCGGGGGGAGCAGCCCCGGGCGAGGAGGCCCGGGGCGAGCAGCCCCGGGCGAGGAGGCCCGGGGCGAGCAGCCCCGGGCGAGGAGGCCCGGGGCGAGCAGCCCGGGGCCTGGAGGCCCGGGGCGAGCAGCCCCGGGCCAGGAGGCCCGGGGCGAGCAGCCCCGGGCCAGGAGGCCCGGGGCGAGCAGCCCCGGGCCAGGAGGCCCGGGGCGAGGAGCCCCGGGCGAGGAGGCCCGGGGCGAGCAGCCCCGGGCGAGGAGGCCCGGGGCGAGCAGCCCCGGGCGCGGAGGCCCGGGGCGAGCAGCCCCGGGCGCGGAGGCCCGGGGCGAGCAGCCCCGGGCGCGGAGGCCCGGGGCGAGCAGCCCAGGGCCTGGAGGCCCGCTCCGGGCGAGGAGGCCCGCTCCGGGCGAGGAGGCCCGGGGCGAGCAGCCCCGGGCGAGGAGGCCCGGGGCGAGCAGCCCCGGGCGAGGAGGCCCGGGGCGAGCAGCCCCGGGCGAGGAGGCCCGGGGCGAGCAGCCCCGGGCGAGGAGGCCCGGGGCGAGCAGCCCCGGGCCTCGAGGCCCTGGGCGAGCGGGGCACTTCCCATTCTGGGTCTCCAATGCCTCGGACCTTTGCGGGGAATCTCTGCACTGAGTCCCCAGGGTCTGGAGGCTGTTTTGGGTCCTGTGAACCCTTTCTCTCAGGTACAGGGAGAGGCTTCACCCACGGTGAGCCAAGGTAATGACTCAGGGCTTGGATGCCAGGTCTCGTAGCAGGTGTTTGGGATTCTGTGTTTCCCTACATTCGGACCTAACCCCGGCGTTTCTGGGCCGAGAGGAAGGGTTTGTTTCCTTTTCGGAGTCAGGCATCTGTCTCCTTGGGATTTTGTGCTCGCTGCATAGCCCCTGGAGGGGCTGCTTGGGATTCTGTGTCTCCCACTTCTCCAACATTCCCCGTAAGGTTCTCAGCTTAGACCCCATGGACTGGAGGCTGTGTGGGATACTCTGACCCGTTCCTCTCGGGTACAGGCAGAGGCTTCAGGCATGATTAACCATGGTAAGAGACAGCCGTGGGCGAGGAGGCCCGGGGCGAGCAGCCCCGGGCGAGGAGGCCCGGGGCGAGCAGCCCCGGGCGAGGAGGCCCGGGGCGAGCAGCCCCGGGCGAGGCGGCCCGGGGCGAGCAGCCACGGGCGAGGCGGCCCGGGGCGAGCAGCCCCGGGCCTGGAGGCCCGGGGCGAGCAGCCCCGGGCGAGGCGGCCCGGGGCGAGCAGCCCCGGGCGAGGCGGCCCGGGGCGAGCAGCCCCGGGCCTGGAGGCCCGGGGCGAGCAGCCCCGGGCGAGGCGGCCCGGGGCGAGCAGCCCCGGGCCTGGAGGCCCGGGGCGAGCAGCCCCGGGCGAGGCGGCCCGGGGCGAGCAGCCCCGGGCGAGGCGGCCCGGGGCGAGCAGCCCCGGGCCTGGAGGCCCGGGGCGAGCAGCCCCGGGCGAGGCGGCCCGGGGCGAGCAGCCCCGGGCGAGGCGGCCCGGGGCGAGGAGCCCCGGGCGAGGCGGCCCGGTGCGAGCAGCCCCGGGCGAGGCGGCCCGGGGCGAGCAGCCCCGGGCGAGGCGGCCCGGCGCGAGGAGCCCCGGGCGAGGCGGCCCCGGGGCGAGCAGCCCCGGGCCTGGAGGCCCGGGGCGAGCAGCCCCGGGCGAGGCGGCCCCGGGGCGAGCAGCCCCGGGCGAGGCGGCCCGGGGCGAGCAGCCCCGGGCCTGGAGGCCCGGGGCGAGCAGCCCCGGGCGAGGCGGCCCGGGCCGAGCAGCCCCGGGCGAGGCGGCCCGGGCCGAGCAGCCCCGGGCGAGGCGGCCCGGGCCGAGCAGCCCCGGGCGAGGCGGCCCGGGCCGAGCAGCCCCGGGCGAGGCGGCCCGGGCCGAGCAGCCCCGGGCGAGGCGGCCCGGGCCGAGCAGCCCCGGGCGAGGCGGCCCGGGCCGAGCAGCCCCGGGCGAGGCGGCCCGGGCCGAGCAGCCCCGGGCGAGGCGGCCCGGGGCGAGCAGCCCCGGGCGAGGCGGCCCGGGGCGAGCAGCCCCGGGCGAGGCGGCCCGGGGCGAGCAGCCCCGGGCCTGGAGGCCCGGGGCGAGCAGCCCCGGGCGAGGCGGCCCGGGGCGAGCAGCCCCGGGCCTGGAGGCCCGGGGCGAGCAGCCCCGGGCGAGGCGGCCCGGGGCGAGCAGCCCCGGGCCTGGAGGCCCGGGGCGAGCAGCCCCGGGCGAGGCGGCCCGGGGCGAGCAGCCCCGGGCGAGGCGGCCCGGGGCGAGCAGCCCCGGGCGAGGCGGCCCGGGGCGAGCAGCCCCGGGCGAGGCGGCCCGGGGCGAGCAGCCCCGGGCCTGGAGGCCCGGGGCGAGCAGCCCCGGGCCTGGAGGCCCGGGGCGAGCAGCCCCGGGCCTGGAGGCCCGGGGCGAGCAGCCCCGGGCCTGGAGGCCCGGGGCGAGCAGCCCCGGGCCTGGAGGCCCGGGGCGAGCAGCCCCGGGCCTGGAGGCCCGGGGCGAGCAGCCCCGGGCCTGGAGGCCCGGGGCGAGCAGCCCCGGGCCTGGAGGCCCGGGGCGAGCAGCCCCGGGCCTGGAGGCCCGGGGCGAGCAGCCCCGGGCCTGGAGGCCCGGGGCGAGCAGCCCCGGGCCTGGAGGCCCGGGGCGAGCAGCCCCGGGCCTGGAGGCCCGGGGCGAGCAGCCCCGGGCCTGGAGGCCCGGGGCGAGCAGCCCCGGGCCTGGAGGCCCGGGGCGAGCAGCCCCGGGCCTGGAGGCCCGGGGCGAGCAGCCCCGGGCCTGGAGGCCCGGGGCGAGCAGCCCCGGGCCTGGAGGCCCGGGGCGAGCAGCCCCGGGCCTGGAGGCCCGGGGCGAGCAGCCCCGGGCCTGGAGGCCCGGGGCGAGCAGCCCCGGGCCTGGAGGCCCGGGGCGAGCAGCCCCGGGCCTGGAGGCCCGGGGCGAGCAGCCCCGGGCCTGGAGGCCCGGGGCGAGCAGCCCCGGGCCTGGAGGCCCGGGGCGAGCAGCCCCGGGCCTGGAGGCCCGGGGCGAGCAGCCCCGGGCCTGGAGGCCCGGGGCGAGCAGCCCCGGGCCTGGAGGCCCGGGGCGAGCAGCCCCGGGCCTGGAGGCCCGGGGCGAGCAGCCCCGGGCCTGGAGGCCCGGGGCGAGCAGCCCCGGGCCTGGAGGCCCGGGGCGAGCAGCCCCGGGCCTGGAGGCCCGGGGCGAGCAGCCCCGGGCCTGGAGGCCCGGGGCGAGCAGCCCCGGGCCTGGAGGCCCGGGGCGAGCAGCCCCGGGCCTGGAGGCCCGGGGCGAGCAGCCCCGGGCCTGGAGGCCCGGGGCGAGCAGCCCCGGGCCTGGAGGCCCGGGGCGAGCAGCCCCGGGCCTGGAGGCCCGGGGCGAGCAGCCCCGGGCCTGGAGGCCCGGGGCGAGCGGGGCACTTCCCATTCTGGGTCTCCAATGCCTCGGACCTTTGCGGGGAATCTCTGCACTGAGTCCCCAGGGTCTGGAGGCTGTTTCGGGTCCTGTGAACCCTTTCTCTCAGGTACAGGGAGAGGCTTCACCCACGGTGAGCCAAGGAAATGACTCAGGGCTTGGATGCCAGGTCTCGTAGCAGGTGTTTGGGATTCTGTGTTTCCCTACTCTTGGACCTAACCCCGGCGTTTGTGGGCCGAGAGGAAGGGTTTGTTTCCTTTTCGGAGTCAGGCATCTGTCTCCTTGGGATTTTGTGCTCGCTGCATAGCCCCTGGAGGGGCTGCTTGGGATTCTGTGTCTCCCACTTCTCCAACATTCCCCGTAAGGTTCTCAGCTTAGACCCCATGGACTGGAGGCTGTGTGGGATACTCTGACCCGTTCCTCTCGGGTACAGGCAGAGGCTTCAGGCATGATTAACCATGGTAAGAGACAGCCCCGGGCGAGGAGGTCCGGGGCGAGCAGCCCCGGGCGAGGAGGCCCGGGGCGAGCAGCCCCGGGCGAGGAGGCCCGGGGCGAGCAGCCCCGGGCGAGGAGGCCCGGGGCGAGCAGCCCCGGGCGAGGAGGCCCGGGGCGAGCAGCCCCGGGCCTGGAGGCCCGGGGCGAGCAGCCCCGGGCGAGGAGGCCCGGGGCGAGCAGCCCCGGGCGAGGAGGCCCGGGGCGAGCAGCCCCGGGCGAGGAGGCCCGGGGCGAGCAGCCCCGGGCGAGGAGGCCCGGGGCGAGCAGCCCCGGGCGAGGAGGCCCGGGGCGAGCAGCCCCGGGCGAGGAGGCCCGGGGCGAGCAGCCCCGGGCCTCGAGGCCCGGGGCGAGCGGGGCACTTCCCATTCTGGGTCTCCAATGCCTCGGACCTTTGCGGGGAATCTCTGCACTGAGTCCTCAGGGTCTGGAGGCTGTTTCGGGTCCTGTGAACCCTTTCTCCCAGGTACAGGGAGAGGCTTCACCCACGGTGAGCCAAGGTAATGACTCAGGGCTTGGATGCCAGGTCTCGTAGCAGGTGTTTGGGATTCTGTGTTTCCCTACTCTTGGACCTAACCCCGGCGTTTCTGGGCCGAGAGGAAGGGTTTGTTTCCTTTTCGGAGTCAGGCATCTGTCTCCTTGGGATTTTGTGCTCGCTGCATAGCCCCTGGAGGGGCTGCTTGGGATTCTGTGTCTCCCACTTCTCCAACATTCCCCGTAAGGTTCTCAGCTTAGACCCCATGGACTGGAGGCTGTGTGGGATACTCTGACCCATTCCTCTCGGGTACAGGCAGAGGCTTCAGGCATGATTAACCATGGTAAGAGACAGCCCCGGGCGAGGAGGCCCGGGGCGAGCAGCCCCGGGCGAGGAGGCCCGGGGCGAGCAGCCCCGGGCGAGGAGGCCCGGGGCGAGCAGCCCCGGGCGAGGAGGCCCGGGGCGAGCAGCCCCGGGCCTGGAGGCCCGGGGCGAGCAGCCCCTGGCGAGGCGGCCCGGGGCGAGCAGCCCCGGGCCTGGAGGCCCGGGGCGAGCAGCCCCGGGCCTGGAGGCCCGGGGAGAGCGGGGCACTTCCCATTCTGGGTCTCCAATGCCTCGGACCTTTGCGGGGAATCTCTGCACTGAGTCCCCAGGGTCTGGAGGCTGTTTCGGGTCCTGTGAACCCTTTCTCTCAGGTACAGGGAGAGGCTTCACCCACGTTGAGCCAAGGTAATGACTCAGGGCTTGGATGCCAGGTCTCGTAGCAGGTGTGTGGGATTCTGTGTTTCCCTACTCTTGGACCTAACCCCGGCGTTTGTGGGCCGAGAGGAAGGGTTTGTTTCCTTTTCGGAGTCAGGCATCTGTCTCCTTGGGATTTTGTGCTCGCTGCATAGCCCCTGGAGGGGCTGCTTGGGATTCTGTGTCTCCCACTTCTCCAACATTCCCCGTAAGGTTCTCAGCTTAGACCCCATGGACTGGAGGCTGTGTGGGATATTCTGACCCGTTCCTCTCGGGTACAGGCAGAGGCTTCAGGCATGATTAACCATGGTAAGAGACAGCCCCGGGCGAGGAGGCCCGGGGCGAGCAGCCCCGGGCGAGGAGGCCCGGGGCGAGCAGCCCCGGGCGAGGAGGCCCGGGGCGAGGAGCCCCGGGCGAGGAGGCCCGGGGCGAGCAGCCCCGGGCGAGGAGGCCCGGGGCGAGCAGCCCCGGGCGGGGAGGCCCGGGGCGATCAGCCCCGGGCGGGGAGGCCCGGGGCGAGCAGCCCCGGGCGCGGAGGCCCGGGGCGAGCAGCCCCGGGCGCGGAGGCCCGGGGCGAGCAGCCCCGGGCGCGGAGGCCCGGGGCGAGCAGCCCCGGGCCTGGAGGCCCGCTCCGGGCGAGGAGGCCCGCTCCGGGCGAGGAGGCCCGGGGCGAGCAGCCCCGGGCGAGGAGGCCCGGGGCGAGCAGCCCCGGGCGAGGCGGCCCGGGGCGAGCAGCCCCGGGCGAGGCGGCCCGGGGCGAGCAGCCCCGGGCGAGGCGGCCCGGGGCGAGCAGCCCCGGGCGAGGCGGCCCGGGGCGAGCAGCCCCGGGCGTGGAGGCCCGGGGCGAGCAGCCCCGGGCGAGGCGGCCCGGGGCGAGCAGCCCCGGGCCTGGAGGCCCGGGGCGAGCAGCCCCGGGCGAGGCGGCCCGGGGCGCGCAGCCCCGGGCCTGGAGGCCCGGGGCGAGCAGCCCCGGGCGAGGCGGCCCGGGGCGCGCAGCCCCGGGCGAGGCGGCCCGGGGCGAGCAGCCCCGGGCGAGGCGGCCCGGGGCGAGCAGCCCCGGGCGAGGCGGCCCGGGGCGAGCAGCCCCGGGCGAGGCGGCCCGGGGCGAGCAGCCCCGGGCGAGGCGGCCCGGGGCGAGCAGCCCCGGGCGAGGCGGCCCGGGGCGAGCAGCCCCGGGCGAGGCGGCCCGGGGCGAGCAGCCCCGGGCGAGGCGGCCCGGGGCGAGCAGCCCCGGGCCTGGAGGCCCGGGGCGAGCAGCCCCGGGCCTGGAGGCCCGGGGCGAGCAGCCCCGGGCCTGGAGGCCCGGGGCGAGCAGCCCCGGGCCTGGAGGCCCGGGGCGAGCAGCCCCGGGCCTGGAGGCCCGGGGCGAGCAGCCCCGGGCCTGGAGGCCCGGGGCGAGCAGCCCCGGGCCTGGAGGCCCGGGGCGAGCAGCCCCGGGCCTGGAGGCCCGGGGCGAGCAGCCCCGGGCCTGGAGGCCCGGGGCGAGCAGCCCCGGGCCTGGAGGCCCGGGGCGAGCAGCCCCGGGCCTGGAGGCCCGGGGCGAGCAGCCCCGGACGAGGAGGCCCGGGGCGAGCAGCCCCGGGCGGGGAGGCCCGGGGCGAGCAGCCCCGGGCGGGGAGGCCCGGGGCGAGCAGCCCCGGGCGCGGAGGCCCGGGGCGAGCAGCCCCGGGCGCGGAGGCCCGGGGCGAGCAGCCCCGGGCGCGGAGGCCCGGGGCGAGCAGCCCCGGGCCTGGAGGCCCGCTCCGGGCGAGGAGGCCCGCTCCGGGCGAGGAGGCCAGGGGCGAGCAGCCCCGGGCGAGGAGGCCCGGGGCGAGCAGCCCCGGGCGAGGAGGCCCGGGGCGAGCAGCCCCGGGCGAGGAGGCCCGGGGCGAGCAGCCCCGGGCGAGGAGGCCCGGGGCGAGCAGCCCCGGGCGAGGAGGCCCGGGGCGAGCAGCCCCGGGCGAGGAGGCCCGGGGCGAGCAGCCCCGGGCCTGGAGGCCCGGGGAGAGCGGGGCACTTCCCATTCTGGGTCTCCAATGCCTCGGACCTTTGCGGGGAATCTCTGCACTGAGTCCCCAGGGTCTGGAGGCTGTTTCGGGTCCTGTGAACCCTTTCTCTCAGGTACAGGGAGAGGCTTCACCCACGGTGAGCCAAGGTAATGACTCAGGGCTTGGATGCCAGGTCTCGTAGCAGGTGTTTGGGATTCTGTGTTTCCCTACTCTTGGACCTAACCCCGGCGTTTGTGGGCCGAGAGGAAGGGTTTGTTTCCTTTTCGGAGTCAGGCATCTGTCTCCTTGGGATTTTGTGCTCGCTGCATAGCCCCTGGAGGGGCTGCTTGGGATTCTGTGTCTCCCACTTCTCCAAAATTCCCCGTAAGGTTCTCAGCTTAGACCCCATGGACTGGAGGCTGTGTGGGATACTCTGACCCGTTCCTCTCGGGTACAGGCAGAGGCTTCAGGCATGATTAACCATGGTAAGAGACAGCCCCGGGCGAGGAGGCCCGGGGCGAGCAGCCCCGGGCGAGGAGGCCCGGGGCGAGGAGCCCCGGGCGAGGAGGCCCGGGGCGAGCAGCCCCGGGCGAGGAGGCCCGGGGCGAGCAGCCCCGGGCCTGGAGGCCCGGGGCGAGCAGCCCCGGGCCTGGAGGCCCGGGGCGAGCAGCCCCGGGCGAGGAGGCCCGGGGCGAGCAGCCCCGGGCCTGGAGGCCCGGGGCGAGCAGCCCCGGGCGAGGAGGCCCGGGGCGAGCAGCCCCGGGCGAGGCGGCCCGGGGCGAGCAGCCCCGGGCCTGGAGGCCCGGGGCGAGCAGCCCCGGGCCTGGAGGCCCGGGGCGAGCAGCCCCGGGCGAGGCGGCCCGGGGCGAGCAGCCCCGGGCCTGGAGGCCCGGGGCGAGCAGCCCCGGGCCTGGAGGCCCGGGGCGAGCAGCCCCGGGCGAGGAGGCCCGGGGCGAGCAGCCCCGGGCGAGGCGGCCCGGGGCGAGCAGCCCCGGGCGAGGCGGCCCGGGGCGAGCAGTCCCGGGCGAGGCGGCCCGGGGCGAGCAGCCCCGGGCCTGGAGGCCCGGGGCGAGCAGCCCCGGGCCTGGAGGCCCGGGGCGAGCAGCCCCGGGCGAGGCGGCCCGGGGCGAGCAGCCCCGGGCCTGGAGGCCCGGGGCGAGCAGCCCCGGGCGAGGCGGCCCGGGGCGAGGAGCCCCGGGCGAGGCGGCCCGGGGCGAGCAGCCCCGGGCGAGGCGGCCCGGGGCGAGCAGCCCCGGGCGAGGCGGCCCGGGGCGAGCAGCCCCGGGCCTGGAGGCCCGGGGCGAGCAGCCCCGGGCCTGGAGGCCCGGGGCGAGCAGCCCCGGGCCTGGAGGCCCGGGGCGAGCAGCCCCGGGCCTGGAGGCCCGGGGCGAGCAGCCCCGGGCCTGGAGGCCCGGGGCGAGCAGCCCCGGGCCTGGAGGCCCGGGGCGAGCAGCCCCGGGCCTCGAGGCCCGGGGCGAGCAGCCCCGGGCCTGGAGGCCCGGGGCGAGCGGGGCACTTCCCATTCTGGGTCTCCAATGCCTCGGACCTTTGCGGGTAATCTCTGCACTGAGTCCCCAGGGTCTGGAGGCTGTTTCGGGTCCTGTGAACCCTTTCTCTCACGTACAGGGAGCGACTTCACCCACGGTGAGGCAAGGTAATGACTCAGGGCTTGGATGCCGGGTCTCGTAGCAGGTGTTTGGGATTCTGTGTTTCCCTACTCTCGGACCTATCCCCGGAGTTTCTGGGCCGAGAGGAAGGGTTTGTTTCCTTTTCGGAGTCAGCCATCTGTCTCCTTGGGATTTTGTGCTTGCTGCATAGCCCCTGGAGGGGCAGCTTGGGATTCTGTGTCTCCCACTTCGCCAACATTCCCCGTAATTTTCTCAGCTTAGACCCCATGGACTGGAGGCTGTGTGGGATACACTGACCCGTTCCTCTCGGGTACAGGCAGAGGCTTCAGGCATGATTAGCCATGGTAAGAGACAGCCCCGGGCGAGGAGGCCCGGGGCGAGCAGCCCCGGGCGAGGAGGCCCGGGGCGAGCAGCCCCAGGCCTGGAGGCCCGGGGCGAGCAGCCCCGGGCCTGGAGGCCCGGGGCGAGCAGCCCCGGGCGAGGAGGCCCGGGGCGAGCAGCCCCGGGCGAGGAGGCCCGGGGCGAGCAGCCCCGGGCGAGAAGGCCGGGGGCGAGCAGCCCCGGGCCTGGAGGCCCGGGGCGAGCAGCCCCGGGCGAGGGGCGAGCAGCCCCGGGCGAGGAGGCCCGGGGCGAGCAGCCCCGGGCCTGGAGGCCCGGGGCGAGCAGCCCCGGGCGAGCAGCCCCGGGCCTGGAGGCCAGGGGCGAGCGGGGCACTTCCCATTCTGGGTCTCCAATGCCTCGGACCTTTGCAGGTAATCTCTGCACTGAGTCCCCAGGGTCTGGAGGCTGTTTCGGGTCCTGTGAACCCTTTCTCTCAGGTACAGGGAGCGACTTCACCCACGGTGAGCCAAGGTAATGACTCAGGGCTTGGATGCCGAGTCTCGTAGCAGGTGTTTGGGATTCTGTGTTTCCCTACTCTCGGACCTAACCCCGGAGTTTCTGGGCCGAGAGGAAGGGTTTGTTTCCTTTTCGGAGTCAGCCATCTGTCTCCTTGGGATTTTGTGCTTGCTGCATAGCCCCTGGAGGGGCAGCTTGGGATTCTGTGTCTCCCATTTCGCCAACATTCCCCGTAATTTTCTCAGCTTAGACCCCATGGACTGGAGGCTGTGTGGGATAAACTGACCCGTTCCTCTCGGGTACAGGCAGAGGCTTCAGGCATGATTAGCCATGGTAAGAGACAGCCCCGGGCGAGGAGGCCCGGGGCGAGCAGCCCCGGGCGAGGAGGCCCGGGGCGAGGAGCCCCGGGCGAGGAGGCCCGGGGCGAGCAGCCCCGGGCGAGGAGGCCCGGGGCGAGCAGCCCCGGGCGAGGAGGCCCGGGGCGAGCAGCCCCGGGCGAGGAGGCCCGGGGCGAGGAGCCCCGGGCGAGGAGGCCCGGGGCGAGGAGCCCCGGGCGAGGAGGCCCGGGGCGAGCAGCCCCGGGCGAGGAGGCCCGGGGCGAGCAGCCCCGGGCGAGGAGGCCCGGGGCGAGCAGCCCCGGGCCTGGAGGCCCGGGGCGAGCAGCCCCGGGCCTGGAGGCCCGGGGCGAGCAGCCCCGGGCGAGGAGGCCCGGGGCGAGCAGCCCCGGGCCTGGAGGCCCGGGGCGAGCAGCCCCGGGCCTGGAGGCCCGGGGCGAGCAGCCCCGGGCGAGGAGGCCCGGGGCGAGCAGCCCCGGGCCTGGAGGCCCGGGGCGAGCAGCCCCGGGCCTGGAGGCCCGGGGCGAGCAGCCCCGGGCGAGGAGGCCCGGGGCGAGCAGCCCCGGGCGAGGAGGCCCGGGGCGAGCAGCCCCGGGCGAGGAGGCCCGGGGCGAGCAGCCCCGGGCCTGGAGGCCCGGGGCGAGCAGCCCCGGGCGAGGGGCGAGCAGCCCCGGGCGAGGAGGCCCGGGGCGAGCAGCCCCGGGCCTGGAGGCCCGGGGCGAGCAGCCCCGGGCGAGCAGCCCCGGGCCTGGAGGCCAGGGGCGAGCGGGGCACTTCCCATTCTGGGTCTCCAATGCCTCGGACCTTTGCAGGTAATCTCTGCACTGAGTCCCCAGGGTCTGGAGGCTGTTTCGGGTCCTGTGAACCCTTTCTCTCAGGTACAGGGAGCGACTTCACCCACGGTGAGCCAAGGTAATGACTCAGGGCTTGGATGCCGGGTCTCGTAGCAGGTGTTTGGGATTCTGTGTTTCCCTACTCTCGGACCTAACCCCGGAGTTTCTGGGCCGAGAGGAAGGGTTTGTTTCCTTTTCGGAGTCAGCCATCTGTCTCCTTGGGATTTTGTGCTTGCTGCATAGCCCCTGGAGGGGCAGCTTGGGATTCTGTGTCTCCCACTTCGCCAACATTCCCCGTAATTTTCTCAGCTTAGACCCCATGGACTGGAGGCTGTGTGGGATAAACTGACCCGTTCCTCTCGGGTACAGGCAGAGGCTTCAGGCATGATTAGCCATGGTAAGAGACAGCCCCGGGCGAGGAGGCCCGGGGCGAGGAGCCCCGGGCGAGGAGGCCCGGGGCGAGGAGCCCCGGGCGAGGAGGCCCGGGGCGAGGAGCCCCGGGCGAGGAGGCCCGGGGCGAGCAGCCCCGGGCGAGGAGGCCCGGGGCGAACAGCCCCGGGCGAGGAGGCCCGGGGCGAGGAGCCCCGGGCGAGGAGGCCCGGGGCGAGGAGCCCCGGGCGAGGAGGCCCGGGGCGAGCAGCCCCGGGCGAGGAGGCCCGGGGCGAGCAGCCCCGGGCGAGGAGGCCCGGGGCGAGGAGCCCCGGGCGAGGAGGCCCGGGGCGAGCAGCCCCGGGCGAGGAGGCCCGGGGCGAGCAGCCCCGGGCGAGGAGGCCCGGGGCGAGCAGCCCCGGGCGAGGAGGCCCGGGGCGAGCAGCCCCGGGCGAGGAGGCCCGGGGCGAGCAGCCCCGGGCGAGGAGGCCCGGGGCGAGCAGCCCCGGGCGAGGAGGCCCGGGGCGAGCAGCCCCGGGCCTGGAGGCCCGGGGCGAGCAGCCCCGGGCCTGGAGGCCCGGGGCGAGCAGCCCCGGGCGAGGAGGCCCGGGGCGAGCAGCCCCGGGCCTGGAGGCCCGGGGCGAGCAGCCCCGGGCCTGGAGGCCCGGGGCGAGCAGCCCCGGGCGAGGAGGCCCGGGGCGAGCAGCCCCGGGCCTGGAGGCCCGGGGCGAGCAGCCCCGGGCCTGGAGGCCCGGGGCGAGCAGCCCCGGGCCTGGAGGCCCGGGGCGAGCAGCCCCGGGCCTGGAGGCCCGGGGCGAGCAGCCCCGGGCCTGGAGGCCCGGGGCGAGCAGCCCCGGGCCTGGAGGCCCGGGGCGAGCAGCCCCGGGCCTGGAGGCCCGGGGCGAGCAGCCCCGGGCCTGGAGGCCCGGGGCGAGCAGCCCCGGGCCTGGAGGCCCGGGGCGAGCAGCCCCGGGCCTGGAGGCCCGGGGCGAGCAGCCCCGGGCCTGGAGGCCCGGGGCGAGCAGCCCCGGGCCTGGAGGCCCGGGGCGAGCAGCCCCGGGCCTGGAGGCCCGGGGCGAGCAGCCCCGGGCCTGGAGGCCCGGGGCGAGCAGCCCCGGGCCTGGAGGCCCGGGGCGAGCAGCCCCGGGCCTGGAGGCCCGGGGCGAGCAGCCCCGGGCCTGGAGGCCCGGGGCGAGCAGCCCCGGGCCTGGAGGCCCGGGGCGAGCAGCCCCGGGCCTGGAGGCCCGGGGCGAGCAGCCCCGGGCCTGGAGGCCCGGGGCGAGCAGCCCCGGGCCTGGAGGCCCGGGGCGAGCAGCCCCGGGCCTGGAGGCCCGGGGCGAGCAGCCCCGGGCCTGGAGGCCCGGGGCGAGCAGCCCCGGGCCTGGAGGCCCGGGGCGAGCAGCCCCGGGCCTGGAGGCCCGGGGCGAGCAGCCCCGGGCCTGGAGGCCCGGGGCGAGCAGCCCCGGGCGAGGCGGCCCCGGGGCGAGCAGCCCCGGGCGAGGCGGCCCGGGGCGAGCAGCCCCGGGCCTGGAGGCCCGGGGCGAGCAGCCCCGGGCGAGGCGGCCCGGGCCGAGCAGCCCCGGGCGAGGCGGCCCGGGCCGAGCAGCCCCGGGCGAGGCGGCCCGGGCCGAGCAGCCCCGGGCGAGGCGGCCCGGGCCGAGCAGCCCCGGGCGAGGCGGCCCGGGCCGAGCAGCCCCGGGCGAGGCGGCCCGGGCCGAGCAGCCCCGGGCGAGGCGGCCCGGGCCGAGCAGCCCCGGGCGAGGCGGCCCGGGCCGAGCAGCCCCGGGCGAGGCGGCCCGGGGCGAGCAGCCCCGGGCGAGGCGGCCCGGGGCGAGCAGCCCCGGGCGAGGCGGCCCGGGGCGAGCAGCCCCGGGCCTGGAGGCCCGGGGCGAGCAGCCCCGGGCGAGGCGGCCCGGGGCGAGCAGCCCCGGGCCTGGAGGCCCGGGGCGAGCAGCCCCGGGCGAGGCGGCCCGGGGCGAGCAGCCCCGGGCCTGGAGGCCCGGGGCGAGCAGCCCCGGGCGAGGCGGCCCGGGGCGAGCAGCCCCGGGCGAGGCGGCCCGGGGCGAGCAGCCCCGGGCGAGGCGGCCCGGGGCGAGCAGCCCCGGGCGAGGCGGCCCGGGGCGAGCAGCCCCGGGCCTGGAGGCCCGGGGCGAGCAGCCCCGGGCCTGGAGGCCCGGGGCGAGCAGCCCCGGGCCTGGAGGCCCGGGGCGAGCAGCCCCGGGCCTGGAGGCCCGGGGCGAGCAGCCCCGGGCCTGGAGGCCCGGGGCGAGCAGCCCCGGGCCTGGAGGCCCGGGGCGAGCAGCCCCGGGCCTGGAGGCCCGGGGCGAGCAGCCCCGGGCCTGGAGGCCCGGGGCGAGCAGCCCCGGGCCTGGAGGCCCGGGGCGAGCAGCCCCGGGCCTGGAGGCCCGGGGCGAGCAGCCCCGGGCCTGGAGGCCCGGGGCGAGCAGCCCCGGGCCTGGAGGCCCGGGGCGAGCAGCCCCGGGCCTGGAGGCCCGGGGCGAGCAGCCCCGGGCCTGGAGGCCCGGGGCGAGCAGCCCCGGGCCTGGAGGCCCGGGGCGAGCAGCCCCGGGCCTGGAGGCCCGGGGCGAGCAGCCCCGGGCCTGGAGGCCCGGGGCGAGCAGCCCCGGGCCTGGAGGCCCGGGGCGAGCAGCCCCGGGCCTGGAGGCCCGGGGCGAGCAGCCCCGGGCCTGGAGGCCCGGGGCGAGCAGCCCCGGGCCTGGAGGCCCGGGGCGAGCAGCCCCGGGCCTGGAGGCCCGGGGCGAGCAGCCCCGGGCCTGGAGGCCCGGGGCGAGCAGCCCCGGGCCTGGAGGCCCGGGGCGAGCAGCCCCGGGCCTGGAGGCCCGGGGCGAGCAGCCCCGGGCCTGGAGGCCCGGGGCGAGCAGCCCCGGGCCTGGAGGCCCGGGGCGAGCAGCCCCGGGCCTGGAGGCCCGGGGCGAGCAGCCCCGGGCCTGGAGGCCCGGGGCGAGCAGCCCCGGGCCTGGAGGCCCGGGGCGAGCAGCCCCGGGCCTGGAGGCCCGGGGCGAGCAGCCCCGGGCCTGGAGGCCCGGGGCGAGCAGCCCCGGGCCTGGAGGCCCGGGGCGAGCAGCCCCGGGCCTGGAGGCCCGGGGCGAGCAGCCCCGGGCCTGGAGGCCCGGGGCGAGCAGCCCCGGGCCTGGAGGCCCGGGGCGAGCAGCCCCGGGCCTGGAGGCCCGGGGCGAGCAGCCCCGGGCCTGGAGGCCCGGGGCGAGCAGCCCCGGGCCTGGAGGCCCGGGGCGAGCAGCCCCGGGCCTGGAGGCCCGGGGCGAGCAGCCCCGGGCCTGGAGGCCCGGGGCGAGCGGGGCACTTCCCATTCTGGGTCTCCAATGCCTCGGACCTTTGCGGGGAATCTCTGCACTGAGTCCCCAGGGTCTGGAGGCTGTTTCGGGTCCTGTGAACCCTTTCTCTCAGGTACAGGGAGAGGCTTCACCCACGGTGAGCCAAGGAAATGACTCAGGGCTTGGATGCCAGGTCTCGTAGCAGGTGTTTGGGATTCTGTGTTTCCCTACTCTTGGACCTAACCCCGGCGTTTGTGGGCCGAGAGGAAGGGTTTGTTTCCTTTTCGGAGTCAGGCATCTGTCTCCTTGGGATTTTGTGCTCGCTGCATAGCCCCTGGAGGGGCTGCTTGGGATTCTGTGTCTCCCACTTCTCCAACATTCCCCGTAAGGTTCTCAGCTTAGACCCCATGGACTGGAGGCTGTGTGGGATACTCTGACCCGTTCCTCTCGGGTACAGGCAGAGGCTTCAGGCATGATTAACCATGGTAAGAGACAGCCCCGGGCGAGGAGGTCCGGGGCGAGCAGCCCCGGGCGAGGAGGCCCGGGGCGAGCAGCCCCGGGCGAGGAGGCCCGGGGCGAGCAGCCCCGGGCGAGGAGGCCCGGGGCGAGCAGCCCCGGGCGAGGAGGCCCGGGGCGAGCAGCCCCGGGCCTGGAGGCCCGGGGCGAGCAGCCCCGGGCGAGGAGGCCCGGGGCGAGCAGCCCCGGGCGAGGAGGCCCGGGGCGAGCAGCCCCGGGCGAGGAGGCCCGGGGCGAGCAGCCCCGGGCGAGGAGGCCCGGGGCGAGCAGCCCCGGGCGAGGAGGCCCGGGGCGAGCAGCCCCGGGCGAGGAGGCCCGGGGCGAGCAGCCCCGGGCCTCGAGGCCCGGGGCGAGCGGGGCACTTCCCATTCTGGGTCTCCAATGCCTCGGACCTTTGCGGGGAATCTCTGCACTGAGTCCTCAGGGTCTGGAGGCTGTTTCGGGTCCTGTGAACCCTTTCTCCCAGGTACAGGGAGAGGCTTCACCCACGGTGAGCCAAGGTAATGACTCAGGGCTTGGATGCCAGGTCTCGTAGCAGGTGTTTGGGATTCTGTGTTTCCCTACTCTTGGACCTAACCCCGGCGTTTCTGGGCCGAGAGGAAGGGTTTGTTTCCTTTTCGGAGTCAGGCATCTGTCTCCTTGGGATTTTGTGCTCGCTGCATAGCCCCTGGAGGGGCTGCTTGGGATTCTGTGTCTCCCACTTCTCCAACATTCCCCGTAAGGTTCTCAGCTTAGACCCCATGGACTGGAGGCTGTGTGGGATACTCTGACCCATTCCTCTCGGGTACAGGCAGAGGCTTCAGGCATGATTAACCATGGTAAGAGACAGCCCCGGGCGAGGAGGCCCGGGGCGAGCAGCCCCGGGCGAGGAGGCCCGGGGCGAGCAGCCCCGGGCGAGGAGGCCCGGGGCGAGCAGCCCCGGGCGAGGAGGCCCGGGGCGAGCAGCCCCGGGCCTGGAGGCCCGGGGCGAGCAGCCCCTGGCGAGGCGGCCCGGGGCGAGCAGCCCCGGGCCTGGAGGCCCGGGGCGAGCAGCCCCGGGCCTGGAGGCCCGGGGAGAGCGGGGCACTTCCCATTCTGGGTCTCCAATGCCTCGGACCTTTGCGGGGAATCTCTGCACTGAGTCCCCAGGGTCTGGAGGCTGTTTCGGGTCCTGTGAACCCTTTCTCTCAGGTACAGGGAGAGGCTTCACCCACGTTGAGCCAAGGTAATGACTCAGGGCTTGGATGCCAGGTCTCGTAGCAGGTGTGTGGGATTCTGTGTTTCCCTACTCTTGGACCTAACCCCGGCGTTTGTGGGCCGAGAGGAAGGGTTTGTTTCCTTTTCGGAGTCAGGCATCTGTCTCCTTGGGATTTTGTGCTCGCTGCATAGCCCCTGGAGGGGCTGCTTGGGATTCTGTGTCTCCCACTTCTCCAACATTCCCCGTAAGGTTCTCAGCTTAGACCCCATGGACTGGAGGCTGTGTGGGATATTCTGACCCGTTCCTCTCGGGTACAGGCAGAGGCTTCAGGCATGATTAACCATGGTAAGAGACAGCCCCGGGCGAGGAGGCCCGGGGCGAGCAGCCCCGGGCGAGGAGGCCCGGGGCGAGCAGCCCCGGGCGAGGAGGCCCGGGGCGAGGAGCCCCGGGCGAGGAGGCCCGGGGCGAGCAGCCCCGGGCGAGGAGGCCCGGGGCGAGCAGCCCCGGGCGGGGAGGCCCGGGGCGATCAGCCCCGGGCGGGGAGGCCCGGGGCGAGCAGCCCCGGGCGCGGAGGCCCGGGGCGAGCAGCCCCGGGCGCGGAGGCCCGGGGCGAGCAGCCCCGGGCGCGGAGGCCCGGGGCGAGCAGCCCCGGGCCTGGAGGCCCGCTCCGGGCGAGGAGGCCCGCTCCGGGCGAGGAGGCCCGGGGCGAGCAGCCCCGGGCGAGGAGGCCCGGGGCGAGCAGCCCCGGGCGAGGCGGCCCGGGGCGAGCAGCCCCGGGCGAGGCGGCCCGGGGCGAGCAGCCCCGGGCGAGGCGGCCCGGGGCGAGCAGCCCCGGGCGAGGCGGCCCGGGGCGAGCAGCCCCGGGCGTGGAGGCCCGGGGCGAGCAGCCCCGGGCGAGGCGGCCCGGGGCGAGCAGCCCCGGGCCTGGAGGCCCGGGGCGAGCAGCCCCGGGCGAGGCGGCCCGGGGCGCGCAGCCCCGGGCCTGGAGGCCCGGGGCGAGCAGCCCCGGGCGAGGCGGCCCGGGGCGCGCAGCCCCGGGCGAGGCGGCCCGGGGCGAGCAGCCCCGGGCGAGGCGGCCCGGGGCGAGCAGCCCCGGGCGAGGCGGCCCGGGGCGAGCAGCCCCGGGCGAGGCGGCCCGGGGCGAGCAGCCCCGGGCGAGGCGGCCCGGGGCGAGCAGCCCCGGGCGAGGCGGCCCGGGGCGAGCAGCCCCGGGCGAGGCGGCCCGGGGCGAGCAGCCCCGGGCGAGGCGGCCCGGGGCGAGCAGCCCCGGGCCTGGAGGCCCGGGGCGAGCAGCCCCGGGCCTGGAGGCCCGGGGCGAGCAGCCCCGGGCCTGGAGGCCCGGGGCGAGCAGCCCCGGGCCTGGAGGCCCGGGGCGAGCAGCCCCGGGCCTGGAGGCCCGGGGCGAGCAGCCCCGGGCCTGGAGGCCCGGGGCGAGCAGCCCCGGGCCTGGAGGCCCGGGGCGAGCAGCCCCGGGCCTGGAGGCCCGGGGCGAGCAGCCCCGGGCCTGGAGGCCCGGGGCGAGCAGCCCCGGGCCTGGAGGCCCGGGGCGAGCAGCCCCGGACGAGGAGGCCCGGGGCGAGCAGCCCCGGGCGGGGAGGCCCGGGGCGAGCAGCCCCGGGCGGGGAGGCCCGGGGCGAGCAGCCCCGGGCGCGGAGGCCCGGGGCGAGCAGCCCCGGGCGCGGAGGCCCGGGGCGAGCAGCCCCGGGCGCGGAGGCCCGGGGCGAGCAGCCCCGGGCCTGGAGGCCCGCTCCGGGCGAGGAGGCCCGCTCCGGGCGAGGAGGCCAGGGGCGAGCAGCCCCGGGCGAGGAGGCCCGGGGCGAGCAGCCCCGGGCGAGGAGGCCCGGGGCGAGCAGCCCCGGGCGAGGAGGCCCGGGGCGAGCAGCCCCGGGCGAGGAGGCCCGGGGCGAGCAGCCCCGGGCGAGGAGGCCCGGGGCGAGCAGCCCCGGGCGAGGAGGCCCGGGGCGAGCAGCCCCGGGCCTGGAGGCCCGGGGAGAGCGGGGCACTTCCCATTCTGGGTCTCCAATGCCTCGGACCTTTGCGGGGAATCTCTGCACTGAGTCCCCAGGGTCTGGAGGCTGTTTCGGGTCCTGTGAACCCTTTCTCTCAGGTACAGGGAGAGGCTTCACCCACGGTGAGCCAAGGTAATGACTCAGGGCTTGGATGCCAGGTCTCGTAGCAGGTGTTTGGGATTCTGTGTTTCCCTACTCTTGGACCTAACCCCGGCGTTTGTGGGCCGAGAGGAAGGGTTTGTTTCCTTTTCGGAGTCAGGCATCTGTCTCCTTGGGATTTTGTGCTCGCTGCATAGCCCCTGGAGGGGCTGCTTGGGATTCTGTGTCTCCCACTTCTCCAAAATTCCCCGTAAGGTTCTCAGCTTAGACCCCATGGACTGGAGGCTGTGTGGGATACTCTGACCCGTTCCTCTCGGGTACAGGCAGAGGCTTCAGGCATGATTAACCATGGTAAGAGACAGCCCCGGGCGAGGAGGCCCGGGGCGAGCAGCCCCGGGCGAGGAGGCCCGGGGCGAGGAGCCCCGGGCGAGGAGGCCCGGGGCGAGCAGCCCCGGGCGAGGAGGCCCGGGGCGAGCAGCCCCGGGCCTGGAGGCCCGGGGCGAGCAGCCCCGGGCCTGGAGGCCCGGGGCGAGCAGCCCCGGGCGAGGAGGCCCGGGGCGAGCAGCCCCGGGCCTGGAGGCCCGGGGCGAGCAGCCCCGGGCGAGGAGGCCCGGGGCGAGCAGCCCCGGGCGAGGCGGCCCGGGGCGAGCAGCCCCGGGCCTGGAGGCCCGGGGCGAGCAGCCCCGGGCCTGGAGGCCCGGGGCGAGCAGCCCCGGGCGAGGCGGCCCGGGGCGAGCAGCCCCGGGCCTGGAGGCCCGGGGCGAGCAGCCCCGGGCCTGGAGGCCCGGGGCGAGCAGCCCCGGGCGAGGAGGCCCGGGGCGAGCAGCCCCGGGCGAGGCGGCCCGGGGCGAGCAGCCCCGGGCGAGGCGGCCCGGGGCGAGCAGTCCCGGGCGAGGCGGCCCGGGGCGAGCAGCCCCGGGCCTGGAGGCCCGGGGCGAGCAGCCCCGGGCCTGGAGGCCCGGGGCGAGCAGCCCCGGGCGAGGCGGCCCGGGGCGAGCAGCCCCGGGCCTGGAGGCCCGGGGCGAGCAGCCCCGGGCGAGGCGGCCCGGGGCGAGGAGCCCCGGGCGAGGCGGCCCGGGGCGAGCAGCCCCGGGCGAGGCGGCCCGGGGCGAGCAGCCCCGGGCGAGGCGGCCCGGGGCGAGCAGCCCCGGGCCTGGAGGCCCGGGGCGAGCAGCCCCGGGCCTGGAGGCCCGGGGCGAGCAGCCCCGGGCCTGGAGGCCCGGGGCGAGCAGCCCCGGGCCTGGAGGCCCGGGGCGAGCAGCCCCGGGCCTGGAGGCCCGGGGCGAGCAGCCCCGGGCCTGGAGGCCCGGGGCGAGCAGCCCCGGGCCTCGAGGCCCGGGGCGAGCAGCCCCGGGCCTGGAGGCCCGGGGCGAGCGGGGCACTTCCCATTCTGGGTCTCCAATGCCTCGGACCTTTGCGGGTAATCTCTGCACTGAGTCCCCAGGGTCTGGAGGCTGTTTCGGGTCCTGTGAACCCTTTCTCTCACGTACAGGGAGCGACTTCACCCACGGTGAGGCAAGGTAATGACTCAGGGCTTGGATGCCGGGTCTCGTAGCAGGTGTTTGGGATTCTGTGTTTCCCTACTCTCGGACCTATCCCCGGAGTTTCTGGGCCGAGAGGAAGGGTTTGTTTCCTTTTCGGAGTCAGCCATCTGTCTCCTTGGGATTTTGTGCTTGCTGCATAGCCCCTGGAGGGGCAGCTTGGGATTCTGTGTCTCCCACTTCGCCAACATTCCCCGTAATTTTCTCAGCTTAGACCCCATGGACTGGAGGCTGTGTGGGATACACTGACCCGTTCCTCTCGGGTACAGGCAGAGGCTTCAGGCATGATTAGCCATGGTAAGAGACAGCCCCGGGCGAGGAGGCCCGGGGCGAGCAGCCCCGGGCGAGGAGGCCCGGGGCGAGCAGCCCCAGGCCTGGAGGCCCGGGGCGAGCAGCCCCGGGCCTGGAGGCCCGGGGCGAGCAGCCCCGGGCGAGGAGGCCCGGGGCGAGCAGCCCCGGGCGAGGAGGCCCGGGGCGAGCAGCCCCGGGCGAGAAGGCCGGGGGCGAGCAGCCCCGGGCCTGGAGGCCCGGGGCGAGCAGCCCCGGGCGAGGGGCGAGCAGCCCCGGGCGAGGAGGCCCGGGGCGAGCAGCCCCGGGCCTGGAGGCCCGGGGCGAGCAGCCCCGGGCGAGCAGCCCCGGGCCTGGAGGCCAGGGGCGAGCGGGGCACTTCCCATTCTGGGTCTCCAATGCCTCGGACCTTTGCAGGTAATCTCTGCACTGAGTCCCCAGGGTCTGGAGGCTGTTTCGGGTCCTGTGAACCCTTTCTCTCAGGTACAGGGAGCGACTTCACCCACGGTGAGCCAAGGTAATGACTCAGGGCTTGGATGCCGAGTCTCGTAGCAGGTGTTTGGGATTCTGTGTTTCCCTACTCTCGGACCTAACCCCGGAGTTTCTGGGCCGAGAGGAAGGGTTTGTTTCCTTTTCGGAGTCAGCCATCTGTCTCCTTGGGATTTTGTGCTTGCTGCATAGCCCCTGGAGGGGCAGCTTGGGATTCTGTGTCTCCCATTTCGCCAACATTCCCCGTAATTTTCTCAGCTTAGACCCCATGGACTGGAGGCTGTGTGGGATAAACTGACCCGTTCCTCTCGGGTACAGGCAGAGGCTTCAGGCATGATTAGCCATGGTAAGAGACAGCCCCGGGCGAGGAGGCCCGGGGCGAGCAGCCCCGGGCGAGGAGGCCCGGGGCGAGGAGCCCCGGGCGAGGAGGCCCGGGGCGAGCAGCCCCGGGCGAGGAGGCCCGGGGCGAGCAGCCCCGGGCGAGGAGGCCCGGGGCGAGCAGCCCCGGGCGAGGAGGCCCGGGGCGAGGAGCCCCGGGCGAGGAGGCCCGGGGCGAGGAGCCCCGGGCGAGGAGGCCCGGGGCGAGCAGCCCCGGGCGAGGAGGCCCGGGGCGAGCAGCCCCGGGCGAGGAGGCCCGGGGCGAGCAGCCCCGGGCCTGGAGGCCCGGGGCGAGCAGCCCCGGGCCTGGAGGCCCGGGGCGAGCAGCCCCGGGCGAGGAGGCCCGGGGCGAGCAGCCCCGGGCCTGGAGGCCCGGGGCGAGCAGCCCCGGGCCTGGAGGCCCGGGGCGAGCAGCCCCGGGCGAGGAGGCCCGGGGCGAGCAGCCCCGGGCCTGGAGGCCCGGGGCGAGCAGCCCCGGGCCTGGAGGCCCGGGGCGAGCAGCCCCGGGCGAGGAGGCCCGGGGCGAGCAGCCCCGGGCGAGGAGGCCCGGGGCGAGCAGCCCCGGGCGAGGAGGCCCGGGGCGAGCAGCCCCGGGCCTGGAGGCCCGGGGCGAGCAGCCCCGGGCGAGGGGCGAGCAGCCCCGGGCGAGGAGGCCCGGGGCGAGCAGCCCCGGGCCTGGAGGCCCGGGGCGAGCAGCCCCGGGCGAGCAGCCCCGGGCCTGGAGGCCAGGGGCGAGCGGGGCACTTCCCATTCTGGGTCTCCAATGCCTCGGACCTTTGCAGGTAATCTCTGCACTGAGTCCCCAGGGTCTGGAGGCTGTTTCGGGTCCTGTGAACCCTTTCTCTCAGGTACAGGGAGCGACTTCACCCACGGTGAGCCAAGGTAATGACTCAGGGCTTGGATGCCGGGTCTCGTAGCAGGTGTTTGGGATTCTGTGTTTCCCTACTCTCGGACCTAACCCCGGAGTTTCTGGGCCGAGAGGAAGGGTTTGTTTCCTTTTCGGAGTCAGCCATCTGTCTCCTTGGGATTTTGTGCTTGCTGCATAGCCCCTGGAGGGGCAGCTTGGGATTCTGTGTCTCCCACTTCGCCAACATTCCCCGTAATTTTCTCAGCTTAGACCCCATGGACTGGAGGCTGTGTGGGATAAACTGACCCGTTCCTCTCGGGTACAGGCAGAGGCTTCAGGCATGATTAGCCATGGTAAGAGACAGCCCCGGGCGAGGAGGCCCGGGGCGAGGAGCCCCGGGCGAGGAGGCCCGGGGCGAGGAGCCCCGGGCGAGGAGGCCCGGGGCGAGGAGCCCCGGGCGAGGAGGCCCGGGGCGAGCAGCCCCGGGCGAGGAGGCCCGGGGCGAACAGCCCCGGGCGAGGAGGCCCGGGGCGAGGAGCCCCGGGCGAGGAGGCCCGGGGCGAGGAGCCCCGGGCGAGGAGGCCCGGGGCGAGCAGCCCCGGGCGAGGAGGCCCGGGGCGAGCAGCCCCGGGCGAGGAGGCCCGGGGCGAGGAGCCCCGGGCGAGGAGGCCCGGGGCGAGCAGCCCCGGGCGAGGAGGCCCGGGGCGAGCAGCCCCGGGCGAGGAGGCCCGGGGCGAGCAGCCCCGGGCGAGGAGGCCCGGGGCGAGCAGCCCCGGGCGAGGAGGCCCGGGGCGAGCAGCCCCGGGCGAGGAGGCCCGGGGCGAGCAGCCCCGGGCGAGGAGGCCCGGGGCGAGCAGCCCCGGGCGAGGAGGCCCGGGGCGAGCAGCCCCGGGCCTGGAGGCCCGGGGCGAGCAGCCCCGGGCCTGGAGGCCCGGGGCGAGCAGCCCCGGGCGAGGAGGCCCGGGGCGAGCAGCCCCGGGCCTGGAGGCCCGGGGCGAGCAGCCCCGGGCCTGGAGGCCCGGGGCGAGCAGCCCCGGGCGAGGAGGCCCGGGGCGAGCAGCCCCGGGCCTGGAGGCCCGGGGCGAGCAGCCCCGGGCGAGGAGGCCCGGGGCGAGCAGCCCCGGGCCTGGAGGCCCGGGGCGAGCAGCCCCGGGCCTGGAGGCCCGGGGCGAGCAGCCCCGGGCCTGGAGGCCCGGGGCGAGCAGCCCCGGGCCTGGAGGCCCGGGGCGAGCAGCCCCGGGCCTGGAGGCCCGGGGCGAGCAGCCCCGGGCCTGGAGGCCCGGGGCGAGCAGCCCCGGGCCTCCAGGCCCGGGGCGAGCAGCCCCGGGCCTGGAGGCCCGGGGCGAGCAGCCCCGGGCCTGGAGGCCCGGGGCGAGCAGCCCCGGGCCTGGAGGCCCGGGGCGAGCAGCCCCGGGCCTGGAGGCCCGGGGCGAGCAGCCCCGGGCCTGGAGGCCCGGGGCGAGCAGCCCCGGGCCTGGAGGCCCGGGGCGAGCAGCCCCGGGCCTGGAGGCCCGGGGCGAGCAGCCCCGGGCCTGGAGGCCCGGGGCGAGCAGCCCCGGGCCTGGAGGCCCGGGGCGAGCAGCCCCGGGCCTGGAGGCCCGGGGCGAGCAGCCCCGGGCCTGGAGGCCCGGGGCGAGCAGCCCCGGGCCTGGAGGCCCGGGGCGAGCAGCCCCGGGCCTGGAGGCCCGGGGCGAGCAGCCCCGGGCCTGGAGGCCCGGGGCGAGCAGCCCCGGGCCTGGAGGCCCGGGGCGAGCAGCCCCGGGCCTGGAGGCCCGGGGCGAGCAGCCCCGGGCCTGGAGGCCCGGGGCGAGCAGCCCCGGGCCTGGAGGCCCGGGGCGAGCAGCCCCGGGCCTGGAGGCCCGGGGCGAGCAGCCCCGGGCCTGGAGGCCCGGGGCGAGCAGCCCCGGGCCTGGAGGCCCGGGGCGAGCAGCCCCGGGCCTGGAGGCCCGGGGCGAGCAGCCCCGGGCCTGGAGGCCCGGGGCGAGCAGCCCCGGGCCTGGAGGCCCGGGGCGAGCAGCCCCGGGCCTGGAGGCCCGGGGCGAGCAGCCCCGGGCCTGGAGGCCCGGGGCGAGCAGCCCCGGGCCTGGAGGCCCGGGGCGAGCAGCCCCGGGCCTGGAGGCCCGGGGCGAGCAGCCCCGGGCCTGGAGGCCCGGGGCGAGCAGCCCCGGGCCTGGAGGCCCGGGGCGAGCAGCCCCGGGCCTGGAGGCCCGGGGCGAGCAGCCCCGGGCCTGGAGGCCCGGGGCGAGCAGCCCCGGGCCTGGAGGCCCGGGGCGAGCAGCCCCGGGCCTGGAGGCCCGGGGCGAGCAGCCCCGGGCCTGGAGGCCCGGGGCGAGCAGCCCCGGGCCTGGAGGCCCGGGGCGAGCAGCCCCGGGCCTGGAGGCCCGGGGCGAGCAGCCCCGGGCCTGGAGGCCCGGGGCGAGCAGCCCCGGGCCTGGAGGCCCGGGGCGAGCAGCCCCGGGCCTGGAGGCCCGGGGCGAGCAGCCCCGGGCCTGGAGGCCCGGGGCGAGCAGCCCCGGGCCTGGAGGCCCGGGGCGAGCAGCCCCGGGCCTGGAGGCCCGGGGCGAGCAGCCCCGGGCCTGGAGGCCCGGGGCGAGCAGCCCCGGGCCTGGAGGCCCGGGGCGAGCAGCCCCGGGCCTGGAGGCCCGGGGCGAGCAGCCCCGGGCCTGGAGGCCCGGGGCGAGCAGCCCCGGGCCTGGAGGCCCGGGGCGAGCAGCCCCGGGCCTGGAGGCCCGGGGCGAGCAGCCCCGGGCCTGGAGGCCCGGGGCGAGCAGCCCCGGGCCTGGAGGCCCGGGGCGAGCAGCCCCGGGCCTGGAGGCCCGGGGCGAGCAGCCCCGGGCCTGGAGGCCCGGGGCGAGCAGCCCCGGGCCTGGAGGCCCGGGGCGAGCAGCCCCGGGCCTGGAGGCCCGGGGCGAGCAGCCCCGGGCCTGGAGGCCCGGGGCGAGCAGCCCCGGGCCTGGAGGCCCGGGGCGAGCAGCCCCGGGCCTGGAGGCCCGGGGCGAGC
The DNA here is from genome assembly GCF_028749965.1 of Puma concolor. Taxonomy (NCBI): domain Eukaryota; kingdom Metazoa; phylum Chordata; class Mammalia; order Carnivora; family Felidae; genus Puma; species Puma concolor. Next base: position 117,021,012 of record NC_141676.1, read on the forward strand.
AGCCCCGGGCCTGGAGGCCCGGGGCGAGCAGCCCCGGGCCTGGAGGCCCGGGGCGAGCAGCCCCGGGCCTGGAGGCCCGGGGCGAGCAGCCCCGGGCCTGGAGGCCCGGGGCGAGCAGCCCCGGGCCTGGAGGCCCGGGGCGAGCAGCCCCGGGCCTGGAGGCCCGGGGCGAGCAGCCCCGGGCCTGGAGGCCCGGGGCGAGCAGCCCCGGGCCTGGAGGCCCGGGGCGAGCAGCCCCGGGCCTGGAGGCCCGGGGCGAGCAGCCCCGGGCCTGGAGGCCCGGGGCGAGCAGCCCCGGGCCTGGAGGCCCGGGGCGAGCAGCCCCGGGCCTGGAGGCCCGGGGCGAGCAGCCCCGGGCCTGGAGGCCCGGGGCGAGCAGCCCCGGGCCTGGAGGCCCGGGGCGAGCAGCCCCGGGCCTGGAGGCCCGGGGCGAGCAGCCCCGGGCCTGGAGGCCCGGGGCGAGCAGCCCCGGGCCTGGAGGCCCGGGGCGAGCAGCCCCGGGCCTGGAGGCCCGGGGCGAGCAGCCCCGGGCCTGGAGGCCCGGGGCGAGCAGCCCCGGGCCTGGAGGCCCGGGGCGAGCAGCCCCGGGCCTGGAGGCCCGGGGCGAGCAGCCCCGGGCCTGGAGGCCCGGGGCGAGCAGCCCCGGGCCTGGAGGCCCGGGGCGAGCAGCCCCGGGCCTGGAGGCCCGGGGCGAGCAGCCCCGGGCCTGGAGGCCCGGGGCGAGCAGCCCCGGGCCTGGAGGCCCGGGGCGAGCAGCCCCGGGCCTGGAGGCCCGGGGCGAGCAGCCCCGGGCCTGGAGGCCCGGGGCGAGCAGCCCCGGGCCTGGAGGCCCGGGGCGAGCAGCCCCGGGCCTGGAGGCCCGGGGCGAGCAGCCCCGGGCCTGGAGGCCCGGGGCGAGCAGCCCCGGGCCTGGAGGCCCGGGGCGAGCAGCCCCGGGCCTGGAGGCCCGGGGCGAGCAGCCCCGGGCCTGGAGGCCCGGGGCGAGCAGCCCCGGGCCTGGAGGCCCGGGGCGAGCAGCCCCGGGCCTGGAGGCCCGGGGCGAGCAGCCCCGGGCCTGGAGGCCCGGGGCGAGCAGCCCCGGGCCTGGAGGCCCGGGGCGAGCAGCCCCGGGCCTGGAGGCCCGGGGCGAGCAGCCCCGGGCCTGGAGGCCCGGGGCGAGCAGCCCCGGGCCTGGAGGCCCGGGGCGAGCAGCCCCGGGCCTGGAGGCCCGGGGCGAGCAGCCCCGGGCCTGGAGGCCCGGGGCGAGCAGCCCCGGGCCTGGAGGCCCGGGGCGAGCAGCCCCGGGCCTGGAGGCCCGGGGCGAGCAGCCCCGGGCCTGGAGGCCCGGGGCGAGCAGCCCCGGGCCTGGAGGCCCGGGGCGAGCAGCCCCGGGCCTGGAGGCCCGGGGCGAGCAGCCCCGGGCCTGGAGGCCCGGGGCGAGCAGCCCCGGGCCTGGAGGCCCGGGGCGAGCAGCCCCGGGCCTGGAGGCCCGGGGCGAGCAGCCCCGGGCCTGGAGGCCCGGGGCGAGCAGCCCCGGGCCTGGAGGCCCGGGGCGAGCAGCCCCGGGCCTGGAGGCCCGGGGCGAGCAGCCCCGGGCCTGGAGGCCCGGGGCGAGCAGCCCCGGGCCTGGAGGCCCGGGGCGAGCAGCCCCGGGCCTGGAGGCCCGGGGCGAGCAGCCCCGGGCCTGGAGGCCCGGGGCGAGCAGCCCCGGGCCTGGAGGCCCGGGGCGAGCAGCCCCGGGCCTGGAGGCCCGGGGCGAGCAGCCCCGGGCCTGGAGGCCCGGGGCGAGCAGCCCCGGGCCTGGAGGCCCGGGGCGAGCAGCCCCGGGCCTGGAGGCCCGGGGCGAGCAGCCCCGGGCCTGGAGGCCCGGGGCGAGCAGCCCCGGGCCTGGAGGCCCGGGGCGAGCAGCCCCGGGCCTGGAGGCCCGGGGCGAGCAGCCCCGGGCCTGGAGGCCCGGGGCGAGCAGCCCCGGGCCTGGAGGCCCGGGGCGAGCAGCCCCGGGCCTGGAGGCCCGGGGCGAGCAGCCCCGGGCCTGGAGGCCCGGGGCGAGCAGCCCCGGGCCTGGAGGCCCGGGGCGAGCAGCCCCGGGCCTGGAGGCCCGGGGCGAGCAGCCCCGGGCCTGGAGGCCCGGGGCGAGCAGCCCCGGGCCTGGAGGCCCGGGGCGAGCAGCCCCGGGCCTGGAGGCCCGGGGCGAGCAGCCCCGGGCCTGGAGGCCCGGGGCGAGCAGCCCCGGGCCTGGAGGCCCGGGGCGAGCAGCCCCGGGCCTGGAGGCCCGGGGCGAGCAGCCCCGGGCCTGGAGGCCCGGGGCGAGCAGCCCCGGGCCTGGAGGCCCGGGGCGAGCAGCCCCGGGCCTGGAGGCCCGGGGCGAGCAGCCCCGGGCCTGGAGGCCCGGGGCGAGCAGCCCCGGGCCTGGAGGCCCGGGGCGAGCAGCCCCGGGCCTGGAGGCCCGGGGCGAGCAGCCCCGGGCCTGGAGGCCCGGGGCGAGCAGCCCCGGGCCTGGAGGCCCGGGGCGAGCAGCCCCGGGCCTGGAGGCCCGGGGCGAGCAGCCCCGGGCCTGGAGGCCCGGGGCGAGCAGCCCCGGGCCTGGAGGCCCGGGGCGAGCAGCCCCGGGCCTGGAGGCCCGGGGCGAGCAGCCCCGGGCCTGGAGGCCCGGGGCGAGCAGCCCCGGGCCTGGAGGCCCGGGGCGAGCAGCCCCGGGCCTGGAGGCCCGGGGCGAGCAGCCCCGGGCCTGGAGGCCCGGGGCGAGCAGCCCCGGGCCTGGAGGCCCGGGGCGAGCAGCCCCGGGCCTGGAGGCCCGGGGCGAGCAGCCCCGGGCCTGGAGGCCCGGGGCGAGCAGCCCCGGGCCTGGAGGCCCGGGGCGAGCAGCCCCGGGCCTGGAGGCCCGGGGCGAGCAGCCCCGGGCCTGGAGGCCCGGGGCGAGCAGCCCCGGGCCTGGAGGCCCGGGGCGAGCAGCCCCGGGCCTGGAGGCCCGGGGCGAGCAGCCCCGGGCCTGGAGGCCCGGGGCGAGCAGCCCCGGGCCTGGAGGCCCGGGGCGAGCAGCCCCGGGCCTGGAGGCCCGGGGCGAGCAGCCCCGGGCCTGGAGGCCCGGGGCGAGCAGCCCCGGGCCTGGAGGCCCGGGGCGAGCAGCCCCGGGCCTGGAGGCCCGGGGCGAGCGGGGCACTTCCCATTCTGGGTCTCCAATGCCTCGGACCTTTGCGGGTAATCTCTGCACTGAGTCCCCAGGGTCTGGAGGCTGTTTCGGGTCCTGTGAACCCTTTCTCTCAGGTACAGGGAGCGACTTCACCCACGGTGAGCCATGGTAATGACTCAGGGCTTGGATGCCGGGTCTCGTAGCAGGTGTCTGGGATTCTGTGTTTCCCTACTCTCGGACCTAACCCCGGAGTTTCTGGGCCAAGAGGAAGGGTTTGTTTCCTTTTCGGAGTCAGCCATCTGTCTCCTTGGGATTTTGTGCTTGCTGCATAGCCCCTGGATGGGCAGCTTGGGATTCTGTGTCTCCCACTTCGCCAACATTCCCCGTAATTTTCTCAGCTTAGACCCCATGGACTGGAGGCTGTGTGGGATACACTTACCCGTTCCTCTCGGGTACAGGCAGAGGCTTCAGGCATGATTAGCCATGGTAAGAGACAGCCCCGGGCGAGGAGGCCCGGGGCGAGCAGCCCCGGGCGAGGAGGCCCGGGGCGAGGAGCCCCGGGCGAGGAGGCCCGGGGCGAGGAGCCCCGGGCGAGGAGGCCCGGGGCGAGGAGCCCCGGGCGAGGAGGCCCGGGGCGAGGAGCCCCGGGCGAGGAGGCCCGGGGCGAGGAGCCCCGGGCGAGGAGGCCCGGGGCGAGGAGCCCCGGGCGAGGAGGCCCGGGGCGAGCAGCCCCGGGCGTGGAGGCCCGGGGCGAGCAGCCCCGGGCGAGGAGGCCCGGGGCGAGCAGCCCCGGGCCTGGAGGCCCGGGGCGAGCAGCCCCGGGCGAGGAGGCCCGGGGCGAGCAGCCCCGGGCCTGGAGGCCCGGGGCGAGCAGCCCCGGGCGAGGAGGCCCGGGGCGAGCAGCCCCGGGCCTGGAGGCCCGGGGCGAGCAGCCCCGGGCGAGGAGGCCCGGGGCGAGCAGCCCCGGGCCTGGAGGCCCGGGGCGAGCAGCCCCGGGCGAGGAGGCCCGGGGCGAGCAGCCCCGGGCCTGGAGGCCCGGGGCGAGCAGCCCCGGGCGAGGAGGCCCGGGGCGAGCAGCCCCGGGCCTGGAGGCCCGGGGCGAGCAGCCCCGGGCCTGGAGGCCCGGGGCGAGCAGCCCCGGGCGAGGAGGCCCGGGGCGAGCAGCCCCGGGCCTGGAGGCCCGGGGCGAGCAGCCCCGGGCCTGGAGGCCCGGGGCGAGCAGCCCCGGGCCTGGAGGCCCGGGGCGAGCAGCCCCGGGCGAGGAGGCCCGGGGCGAGCAGCCCCGGGCCTGGAGGCCCGGGGCGAGCAGCCCCGGGCCTGGAGGCCCGGGGCGAGCAGCCCCGGGCGAGGAGGCCCGGGGCGAGCAGCCCCGGGCGAGGAGGCCCGGGGCGAGCAGCCCCGGGCCTGGAGGCCCGGGGCGAGCAGCCCCGGGCGAGGAGGCCCGGGGCGAGCAGCCCCGGGCGAGGAGGCCCGGGGCGAGCAGCCCCGGGCCTGGAGGCCCGGGGCGAGCAGCCCCGGGCGAGGAGGCCCGGGGCGAGCAGCCCCGGGCCTGGAGGCCCGGGGCGAGCAGCCCCGGGCCTGGAGGCCCGGGGCGAGCAGCCCCGGGCCTGGAGGCCCGGGGCGAGCAGCCCCGGGCCTGGAGGCCCGGGGCGAGCAGCCCCGGGCGAGGAGGCCCGGGGCGAGCAGCCCCGGGCCTGGAGGCCCGGGGCGAGCAGCCCCGGGCGAGGAGGCCCGGGGCGAGCAGCCCCGGGCCTCGAGGCCCGGGGCGAGCAGCCCCGGGCGAGGAGGCCCGGGGCGAGCAGCCCCGGGCCTGGAGGCCCGGGGCGAGCAGCCCCGGGCCTGGAGGCCCGGGGCGAGCAGCCCCGGGCCTGGAGGCCCGGGGCGAGCAGCCCCGGGCCTGGAGGCCCGGGGCGAGCAGCCCCGGGCCTGGAGGCCCGGGGCGAGCAGCCCCGGGCCTGGAGGCCCGGGGCGAGCAGCCCCGGGCCTGGAGGCCCGGGGCGAGCAGCCCCGGGCCTGGAGGCCCGGGGCGAGCAGCCCCGGGCCTGGAGGCCCGGGGCGAGCAGCCCCGGGCCTGGAGGCCCGGGGCGAGCAGCCCCGGGCCTGGAGGCCCGGGGCGAGCAGCCCCGGGCCTGGAGGCCCGGGGCGAGCAGCCCCGGGCCTGGAGGCCCGGGGCGAGCAGCCCCGGGCCTGGAGGCCCGGGGCGAGCAGCCCCGGGCCTGGAGGCCCGGGGCGAGCAGCCCCGGGCCTGGAGGCCCGGGGCGAGCAGCCCCGGGCCTGGAGGCCCGGGGCGAGCAGCCCCGGGCCTGGAGGCCCGGGGCGAGCAGCCCCGGGCCTGGAGGCCCGGGGCGAGCAGCCCCGGGCCTGGAGGCCCGGGGCGAGCAGCCCCGGGCCTGGAGGCCCGGGGCGAGCAGCCCCGGGCCTGGAGGCCCGGGGCGAGCAGCCCCGGGCCTGGAGGCCCGGGGCGAGCAGCCCCGGGCCTGGAGGCCCGGGGCGAGCAGCCCCGGGCCTGGAGGCCCGGGGCGAGCAGCCCCGGGCCTGGAGGCCCGGGGCGAGCAGCCCCGGGCCTGGAGGCCCGGGGCGAGCAGCCCCGGGCCTGGAGGCCCGGGGCGAGCAGCCCCGGGCCTGGAGGCCCGGGGCGAGCAGCCCCGGGCCTGGAGGCCCGGGGCGAGCAGCCCCGGGCCTGGAGGCCCGGGGCGAGCAGCCCCGGGCCTGGAGGCCCGGGGCGAGCAGCCCCGGGCCTGGAGGCCCGGGGCGAGCAGCCCCGGGCCTGGAGGCCCGGGGCGAGCAGCCCCGGGCCTGGAGGCCCGGGGCGAGCAGCCCCGGGCCTGGAGGCCCGGGGCGAGCAGCCCCGGGCCTGGAGGCCCGGGGCGAGCAGCCCCGGGCCTGGAGGCCCGGGGCGAGCAGCCCCGGGCCTGGAGGCCCGGGGCGAGCAGCCCCGGGCGAGGCGGCCCGGGGCGAGCAGCCCCGGGCGAGGAGGCCCGGGGCGAGCAGCCCCGGGCGAGGAGGCCCGGGGCGAGCAGCCCCGGGCGAGGCGGCCCGGGGCGAGCAGCCCCGGGCCTGGAGGCCCGGGGCGAGGAGCCCCGGGCCTGGAGGCCCGGGGCGAGCAGCCCCGGGCCAGGAGGCCCGGGGCGAGCAGCCCCGGGCCTGGAGGCCCGGGGCGAGCAGCCCCGGGCCTGGAGGCCCGGGGCGAGCAGCCCCGGGCGAGGAGGCCCGGGGCGAGCAGCCCCGGGCCTGGAGGCCCGGGGCGAGCAGCCCCGGGCCTGGAGGCCCGGGGAGAGCGGGGCACTTCCCATTCTGGGTCTCCAATGCCTCGGACCTTTGCGGGGAATCTCTGCACTGAGTCCCCAGGGTCTGGAGGCTGTTTCGGGTCCTGTGAACCCTTTCTCTCAGGTACAGGGAGAGGCTTCACCCACGGTGAGCCAAGGTAATGACTCAGGGCTTGGATGCCAGGTCTCGTAGCAGGTGTTTGGGATTCTGTGTTTCCCTACTCTTGGACCTAACCCCGGCGTTTGTGGGCCGAGAGGAAGGGTTTGTTTCCTTTTCGGAGTCAGGCATCTGTCTCCTTGGGATTTTGTGCTCGCTGCATAGCCCCTGGAGGGGCTGCTTGGGATTCTGTGTCTCCCACTTCTCCAAAATTCCCCGTAAGGTTCTCAGCTTAGACCCCATGGACTGGAGGCTGTGTGGGATACTCTGACCCGTTCCTCTCGGGTACAGGCAGAGGCTTCAGGCATGATTAACCATGGTAAGAGACAGCCCCGGGCGAGGAGGCCCGGGGCGAGCAGCCCCGGGCGAGGAGGCCCGGGGCGAGGAGCCCCGGGCGAGGAGGCCCGGGGCGAGCAGCCCCGGGCGAGGAGGCCCGGGGCGAGCAGCCCCGGGCCTGGAGGCCCGGGGCGAGCAGCCCCGGGCCTGGAGGCCCGGGGCGAGCAGCCCCGGGCGAGGAGGCCCGGGGCGAGCAGCCCCGGGCGAGGAGGCCCGGGGCGAGCAGCCCCGGGCGAGGCGGCCCGGGGCGAGCAGCCCCGGGCCTGGAGGCCCGGGGCGAGCAGCCCCGGGCCTGGAGGCCCGGGGCGAGCAGCCCCGGGCGAGGCGGCCCGGGGCGAGCAGCCCCGGGCCTGGAGGCCCGGGGCGAGCAGCCCCGGGCCTGGAGGCCCGGGGCGAGCAGCCCCGGGCGAGGAGGCCCGGGGCGAGCAGCCCCGGGCGAGGCGGCCCGGGGCGAGCAGCCCCGGGCGAGGCGGCCCGGGGCGAGCAGTCCCGGGCGAGGCGGCCCGGGGCGAGCAGCCCCGGGCCTGGAGGCCCGGGGCGAGCAGCCCCGGGCCTGGAGGCCCGGGGCGAGCAGCCCCGGGCGAGGCGGCCCGGGGCGAGCAGCCCCGGGCCTGGAGGCCCGGGGCGAGCAGCCCCGGGCGAGGCGGCCCGGGGCGAGGAGCCCCGGGCGAGGCGGCCCGGGGCGAGCAGCCCCGGGCGAGGCGGCCCGGGGCGAGCAGCCCCGGGCGAGGCGGCCCGGGGCGAGCAGCCCCGGGCCTGGAGGCCCGGGGCGAGCAGCCCCGGGCCTGGAGGCCCGGGGCGAGCAGCCCCGGGCCTGGAGGCCCGGGGCGAGCAGCCCCGGGCCTGGAGGCCCGGGGCGAGCAGCCCCGGGCCTGGAGGCCCGGGGCGAGCAGAGTCCCCAGGGTCTGGAGGCTGTTTCGGGTCCTGTGAACCCTTTCTCTCACGTACAGGGAGCGACTTCACCCACGGTGAGGCAAGGTAATGACTCAGGGCTTGGATGCCGGGTCTCGTAGCAGGTGTTTGGGATTCTGTGTTTCCCTACTCTCGGACCTATCCCCGGAGTTTCTGGGCCGAGAGGAAGGGTTTGTTTCCTTTTCGGAGTCAGCCATCTGTCTCCTTGGGATTTTGTGCTTGCTGCATAGCCCCTGGAGGGGCAGCTTGGGATTCTGTGTCTCCCACTTCGCCAACATTCCCCGTAATTTTCTCAGCTTAGACCCCATGGACTGGAGGCTGTGTGGGATACACTGACCCGTTCCTCTCGGGTACAGGCAGAGGCTTCAGGCATGATTAGCCATGGTAAGAGACAGCCCCGGGCGAGGAGGCCCGGGGCGAGCAGCCCCGGGCGAGGAGGCCCGGGGCGAGCAGCCCCAGGCCTGGAGGCCCGGGGCGAGCAGCCCCGGGCCTGGAGGCCCGGGGCGAGCAGCCCCGGGCGAGGAGGCCCGGGGCGAGCAGCCCCGGGCGAGGAGGCCCGGGGCGAGCAGCCCCGGGCGAGAAGGCCGGGGGCGAGCAGCCCCGGGCCTGGAGGCCCGGGGCGAGCAGCCCCGGGCGAGGGGCGAGCAGCCCCGGGCGAGGAGGCCCGGGGCGAGCAGCCCCGGGCCTGGAGGCCCGGGGCGAGCAGCCCCGGGCGAGCAGCCCCGGGCCTGGAGGCCAGGGGCGAGCGGGGCACTTCCCATTCTGGGTCTCCAATGCCTCGGACCTTTGCAGGTAATCTCTGCACTGAGTCCCCAGGGTCTGGAGGCTGTTTCGGGTCCTGTGAACCCTTTCTCTCAGGTACAGGGAGCGACTTCACCCACGGTGAGCCAAGGTAATGACTCAGGGCTTGGATGCCGAGTCTCGTAGCAGGTGTTTGGGATTCTGTGTTTCCCTACTCTCGGACCTAACCCCGGAGTTTCTGGGCCGAGAGGAAGGGTTTGTTTCCTTTTCGGAGTCAGCCATCTGTCTCCTTGGGATTTTGTGCTTGCTGCATAGCCCCTGGAGGGGCAGCTTGGGATTCTGTGTCTCCCACTTCGCCAACATTCCCCGTAATTTTCTCAGCTTAGACCCCATGGACTGGAGGCTGTGTGGGATAAACTGACCCGTTCCTCTCGGGTACAGGCAGAGGCTTCAGGCATGATTAGCCATGGTAAGAGACAGCCCCGGGCGAGGAGGCCCGGGGCGAGCAGCCCCGGGCGAGGAGGCCCGGGGCGAGGAGCCCCGGGCGAGGAGGCCCGGGGCGAGCAGCCCCGGGCGAGGAGGCCCGGGGCGAGCAGCCCCGGGCGAGGAGGCCCGGGGCGAGCAGCCCCGGGCGAGGAGGCCCGGGGCGAGGAGCCCCGGGCGAGGAGGCCCGGGGCGAGGAGCCCCGGGCGAGGAGGCCCGGGGCGAGCAGCCCCGGGCGAGGAGGCCCGGGGCGAGCAGCCCCGGGCGAGGAGGCCCGGGGCGAGCAGCCCCGGGCGAGGAGGCCCGGGGCGAGGAGCCCCGGGCGAGGAGGCCCGGGGCGAGCAGCCCCGGGCGAGGAGGCCCGGGGCGAGCAGCCCCGGGCGAGGAGGCCCGGGGCGAGGAGCCCCGGGCGAGGAGGCCCGGGGCGAGCAGCCCCGGGCGAGGAGGCCCGGGGCGAGCAGCCCCGGGCGAGGAGGCCCGGGGCGAGCAGCCCCGGGCGAGGAGGCCCGGGGCGAGCAGCCCCGGGCCTGGAGGCCCGGGGCGAGCAGCCCCGGGCCTGGAGGCCCGGGGCGAGCAGCCCCGGGCCTGGAGGCCCGGGGCGAGCAGCCCCGGGCCTGGAGGCCCGGGGCGAGCAGCCCCGGGCCTGGAGGCCCGGGGCGAGCAGCCCCGGGCGAGGAGGCCCGGGGCGAGCAGCCCCGGGCCTGGAGGCCCGGGGCGAGCAGCCCCGGGCCTGGAGGCCCGGGGCGAGCAGCCCCGGGCGAGGAGGCCCGGGGCGAGCAGCCCCGGGCGAGGAGGCCCGGGGCGAGCAGCCCCGGGCGAGAAGGCCGGGGGCGAGCAGCCCCGGGCCTGGAGGCCCGGGGCGAGCAGCCCCGGGCGAGGGGCGAGCAGCCCCGGGCGAGGAGGCCCGGGGCGAGCAGCCCCGGGCCTGGAGGCCCGGGGCGAGCAGCCCCGGGCGAGCAGCCCCGGGCCTGGAGGCCAGGGGCGAGCGGGGCACTTCCCATTCTGGGTCTCCAATGCCTCGGACCTTTGCAGGTAATCTCTGCACTGAGTCCCCAGGGTCTGGAGGCTGTTTCGGGTCCTGTGAACCCTTTCTCTCAGGTACAGGGAGCGACTTCACCCACGGTGAGCCAAGGTAATGACTCAGGGCTTGGATGCCGGGTCTCGTAGCAGGTGTTTGGGATTCTGTGTTTCCCTACTCTCGGACCTAACCCCGGAGTTTCTGGGCCGAGAGGAAGGGTTTGTTTCCTTTTCGGAGTCAGCCATCTGTCTCCTTGGGATTTTGTGCTTGCTGCATAGCCCCTGGAGGGGCAGCTTGGGATTCTGTGTCTCCCACTTCGCCAACATTCCCCGTAATTTTCTCAGCTTAGACCCCATGGACTGGAGGCTGTGTGGGATAAACTGACCCGTTCCTCTCGGGTACAGGCAGAAGCTTCAGGCATGATTAGCCATGGTAAGAGACAGCCCCGGGCGAGGAGGCCCGGGGCGAGCAGCCCCGGGCGAGGAGGCCCGGGGCGAGGAGCCCCGGGCGAGGAGGCCCGGGGCGAGGAGCCCCGGGCGAGGAGGCCCGGGGCGAGCAGCCCCGGGCGAGGAGGCCCGGGGCGAGCAGCCCCGGGCGAGGAGGCCCGGGGCGAGGAGCCCCGGGCGAGGAGGCCCGGGGCGAGGAGCCCCGGGCGAGGAGGCCCGGGGCGAGCAGCCCCGGGCGAGGAGGCCCGGGGCGAGCAGCCCCGGGCGAGGAGGCCCGGGGCGAGCAGCCCCGGGCGAGGAGGCCCGGGGCGAGGAGCCCCGGGCGAGGAGGCCCGGGGCGAGCAGCCCCGGGCGAGGAGGCCCGGGGCGAGCAGCCCCGGGCGAGGAGGCCCGGGGCGAGGAGCCCCGGGCGAGGAGGCCCGGGGCGAGCAGCCCCGGGCGAGGAGGCCCGGGGCGAGCAGCCCCGGGCGAGGAGGCCCGGGGCGAGCAGCCCCGGGCGAGGAGGCCCGGGGCGAGCAGCCCCGGGCCTGGAGGCCCGGGGCGAGCAGCCCCGGGCCTGGAGGCCCGGGGCGAGCAGCCCCGGGCGAGGAGGCCCGGGGCGAGCAGCCCCGGGCCTGGAGGCCCGGGGCGAGCAGCCCCGGGCCTGGAGGCCCGGGGCGAGCAGCCCCGGGCGAGGAGGCCCGGGGCGAGCAGCCCCGGGCCTGGAGGCCCGGGGCGAGCAGCCCCGGGCCTGGAGGCCCGGGGCGAGCAGCCCCGGGCGAGGAGGCCCGGGGCGAGCAGCCCCGGGCCTGGAGGCCCGGGGCGAGCAGCCCCGGGCGAGGAGGCCCGGGGCGAGCAGCCCCGGGCGAGGAGGCCCGGGGCGAGCAGCCCCGGGCCTGGAGGCCCGGGGCGAGCAGCCCCGGGCCTGGAGGCCCGGGGCGAGCAGCCCCGGGCCTGGAGGCCCGGGGCGAGCAGCCCCGGGCCTGGAGGCCCGGGGCGAGCAGCCCCGGGCCTGGAGGCCCGGGGCGAGCAGCCCCGGGCCTGGAGGCCCGGGGCGAGCAGCCCCGGGCCTGGAGGCCCGGGGCGAGCAGCCCCGGGCCTGGAGGCCCGGGGCGAGCAGCCCCGGGCCTGGAGGCCCGGGGCGAGCAGCCCCGGGCCTGGAGGCCCGGGGCGAGCAGCCCCGGGCCTGGAGGCCCGGGGCGAGCAGCCCCGGGCCTGGAGGCCCGGGGCGAGCAGCCCCGGGCCTGGAGGCCCGGGGCGAGCAGCCCCGGGCCTGGAGGCCCGGGGCGAGCAGCCCCGGGCCTGGAGGCCCGGGGCGAGCAGCCCCGGGCCTGGAGGCCCGGGGCGAGCAGCCCCGGGCCTGGAGGCCCGGGGCGAGCAGCCCCGGGCGAGGAGGCCCGGGGCGAGCAGCCCCGGGCCTGGAGGCCCGGGGCGAGCAGCCCCGGGCCTGGAGGCCCGGGGCGAGCAGCCCCGGGCCTGGAGGCCCGGGGCGAGCAGCCCCGGGCCTCGAGGCCCGGGGCGAGCAGCCCCGGGCCTGGAGGCCCGGGGCGAGCAGCCCCGGGCCTCGAGGCCCGGGGCGAGCGGGGCACTTCCCATTCTGGGTCTCCAATGCCTCGGACCTTTGCGGGTAATCTCTGCACTGAGTCCCCAGGGTCTGGAGGCTGTTTCGGGTCCTGTGAACCCTTTCTCTCAGGTACAGGGAGCGACTTCACCCACGGTGAGCCAAGGTAATGACTCAGGGCCTGGATGCCGGGTCTCGTAGCAGGTGTTTGGGATTCTGTGTTTCCCTACTCTCGGACCTAACCCCGGAGTTTCTGGGCCGAGAGGAAGGGTTTGTTTCCTTTTCGGAGTCAGCCATCTGTCTCCTTGGGATTTTGTGCTTGCTGCATAGCCCCTGGAGGGGCAGCTTGGGATTCTGTGTCTCCCACTTCGCCAACATTCCCCGTAATTTTCTCAGCTTAGACCCCATGGACTGGAGGCTGTGTGGGATACACTGACCCGTTCCTCTCGGGTACAGGCAGAGGCTTCAGGCATGATTAGCCATGGTAAGAGACAGCCCTGGGCGAGGAGGCCCGGGGCGAGCAGCCCCGGGCGAGGAGGCCCGGGGCGAGGAGCCCCGGGCGAGGAGGCCCGGGGCGAGCAGCCCCGGGCGAGGAGGACCGGGGCGAGCAGCCCCGGGCCTGGAGGCCCTGGGCGAGCAGCCCCGGGCCTGGAGGCCCGGGGCGAGCAGCCCCGGGCGAGGAGGCCCGGGGCGAGCAGCCCCGGGCGAGGAGGCCCGGGGCGAGCAGCCCCGGGCGAGGAGGCCCGGGGCGAGCAGCCCCGGGCGAGGAGGCCCGGGGCGAGCAGCCCGGGCCTGGAGGCCCGGGGCGAGCAGCCCCGGGCGAGGAGGCCCGGGGCGAGCAGCCCCGGGCGAGGGGCGAGCAGCCCCGGGCGAGGAGGCCCGGGGCGAGCAGCCCGGGCCTGGAGGCCCGGGGCGAGCAGCCCCGGGCGAGGAGGCCCGGGGCGAGCAGCCCCGGGCGAGGAGGCCCGGGGCGAGCAGCCCCGGGCGAGGGGCGAGCAGCCCAGGGCGAGGAGGCCCGGGGCGAGCAGCCCCGGGCCTGGAGGCCAGGGGCGAGCGGGGCACTTCCCATTCTGGGTCTCCAATGCCTCGGACCTTTGCGGGTAATCTCTGCACTGAGTCCCCAGGGTCTGGAGGCTGTTTCGGGTCCTGTGAACCCTTTCTCTCAGGTACAGGGAGCGACTTCACCCACGGTGAGCCAAGGTAATGACTCAGGGCTTGGATGCCGGGTCTCGTAGCAGGTGTTTGGGATTCTGTGTTTCCCTACTCTCGGACCTAACCCCGGAGTTTCTGGGCCGAGAGGAAGGGTTTGTTTCCTTTTCGGAGTCAGCCATCTGTCTCCTTGGGATTTTGTGCTTGCTGCATAGCCCCTGGAGGGGCAGCTTGGGATTCTGTGTCTCCCACTTCGCCAACATTCCCCGTAATTTTCTCAGCTTAGACCCCATGGACTGGAGGCTGTGTGGGATACACTGACCCGTTCCTCTCGGGTACAGGCAGAGGCTTCAGGCATGATTAGCCATGGTAAGAGACAGCCCCGGGCGAGGAGGCCCGGGGCGAGCAGCCCCGGGCGAGGAGGCCCGGGGCGAGCAGCCCCGGGCGAGGAGGCCCGGGGCGAGCAGCCCCGGGCCTGGAGGCCCGGGGCGAGCAGCCCCGGGCGAGGAGGCCCGGGGCGAGCAGCCCCGGGCGAGGAGGCCCGCGGCGAGCAGCCCCGGGCGAGGAGGCCCGGGGCGAGCAGCCCCGGGCCTGGAGGCCCGGGGCGAGCAGCCCCGGGCCTGGAGGCCCGGGGCGAGCAGCCCCGGGCGAGGGGCTAGCAGCCCCGGGCGAGGAGGCCCGGGGCGAGCAGCCCCGGGCCTGGAGGCCCGGGGCGAGCAGCCCCGGGCGAGCAGCCCCGGGCCTGGAGGCCAGGGGCGAGCGGGGCACTTCCCATTCTGGGTCACCAATGCCTCGGACCTTTGCAGGTAATCTCTGCACTGAGTCCCCAGGGTCTGGAGGCTGTTTCGGGTCCTGTGAACCCTTTCTCTCAGGTACAGGGAGCGACTTCACCCACGGTGAGCCAAGGTAATGACTCAGGGCTTGGATGCCGGGTCTCGTAGCAGGTGTTTGGGATTCTGTGTTTCCCTACTCTCGGACCTAACCCCGGAGTTTCTGGGCCGAGAGGAAGGGTTTGTTTCCTTTTCGGAGTCAGCCATCTGTCTCCTTGGGATTTTGTGCTTGCTGCATAGCCCCTGGAGGGGCAGCTTGGGATTCTGTGTCTCCCACTTCGCCAACATTCCCCGTAATTTTCTCAGCTTAGACCCCATGGACTGGAGGCTGTGTGGGATAAACTGACCCGTTCCTCTCGGGTACAGGCAGAGGCTTCAGGCATGATTAGCCATGGTAAGAGACAGCCCCGGGCGAGGAGGCCCGGGGCGAGCAGCCCCGGGCGAGGAGGCCCGGGGCGAGGAGCCCCGGGCGAGGAGGCCCGGGGCGAGGAGCCCCGGGCGAGGAGGCCCGGGGCGAGGAGCCCCGGGCGAGGAGGCCCGGGGCGAGCAGCCCCGGGCGAGGAGGCCCGGGGCGAGCAGCCCCGGGCGAGGAGGCCCGGGGCGAGCAGCCCCGGGCGAGGAGGCCCGGGGCGAGCAGCCCCGGGCGAGGAGGCCCGGGGCGAGCAGCCCCGGGCGAGGAGGCCCGGGGCGAGCAGCCCCGGGCCTGGAGGCCCGGGGCGAGCAGCCCCGGGCCTGGAGGCCCGGGGCGAGCAGCCCCGGGCCTGGAGGCCCGGGGCGAGCAGCCCCGGGCCTGGAGGCCCGGGGCGAGCAGCCCCGGGCCTGGAGGCCCGGGGCGAGCAGCCCCGGGCCTGGAGGCCCGGGGCGAGCAGCCCCGGGCCTGGAGGCCCGGGGCGAGCAGCCCCGGGCCTCGAGGCCCGGGGCGAGCGGGGCACTTCCCATTCTGGGTCTCCAATGCCTCGGACCTTTGCGGGTAATCTCTGCACTGAGTCCCCAGGGTCTGGAGGCTGTTTCGGGTCCTGTGAACCCTTTCTCTCAGGTACAGGGAGCGACTTCACCCACGGTGAGCCATGGTAATGACTCAGGGCTTGGATGCCGGGTCTCGTAGCAGGTGTCTGGGATTCTGTGTTTCCCTACTCTCGGACCTAACCCCGGAGTTTCTGGGCCGAGAGGAAGGGTTTGTTTCCTTTTCGGAGTCAGCCATCTGTCTCCTTGGGATTTTGTGCTTGCTGCATAGCCCCTGGATGGGCAGCTTGGGATTCTGTGTCTCCCACTTCGCCAACATTCCCCGTAATTTTCTCAGCTTAGACCCCATGGACTGGAGGCTGTGTGGGATACACTTACCCGTTCCTCTCGGGTACAGGCAGAGGCTTCAGGCATGATTAGCCATGGTAAGAGACAGCCCCGGGCGAGGAGGCCCGGGGCGAGCAGCCCCGGGCGAGGAGGCCCGGGGCGAGGAGCCCCGGGCGAGGAGGCCCGGGGCGAGGAGCCCCGGGCGAGGAGGCCCGGGGCGAGGAGCCCCGGGCGAGGAGGCCCGGGGCGAGGAGCCCCGGGCGAGGAGGCCCGGGGCGAGGAGCCCCGGGCGAGGAGGCCCGGGGCGAGGAGCCCCGGGCGAGGAGGCCCGGGGCGAGGAGCCCCGGGCGAGGAGGCCCGGGGCGAGCAGCCCCGGGCGTGGAGGCCCGGGGCGAGCAGCCCCGGGCGAGGAGGCCCGGGGCGAGCAGCCCCGGGCCTGGAGGCCCGGGGCGAGCAGCCCCGGGCGAGGAGGCCCGGGGCGAGCAGCCCCGGGCCTGGAGGCCCGGGGCGAGCAGCCCCGGGCGAGGAGGCCCGGGGCGAGCAGCCCCGGGCCTGGAGGCCCGGGGCGAGCAGCCCCGGGCGAGGAGGCCCGGGGCGAGCAGCCCCGGGCCTGGAGGCCCGGGGCGAGCAGCCCCGGGCGAGGAGGCCCGGGGCGAGCAGCCCCGGGCCTGGAGGCCCG
Source organism: Puma concolor (assembly GCF_028749965.1). Classification (NCBI taxonomy): domain Eukaryota; kingdom Metazoa; phylum Chordata; class Mammalia; order Carnivora; family Felidae; genus Puma; species Puma concolor. The sequence continues at coordinate 117,036,968 of NC_141676.1, forward strand.
GGGCGAGCAGCCCCGGGCGAGGAGGCCCGGGGCGAGCAGCCCCGGGCCTGGAGGCCCGGGGCGAGCAGCCCCGGGCCTGGAGGCCCGGGGCGAGCAGCCCCGGGCGAGGAGGCCCGGGGCGAGCAGCCCCGGGCCTGGAGGCCCGGGGCGAGCAGCCCCGGGCCTGGAGGCCCGGGGCGAGCAGCCCCGGGCGAGGAGGCCCGGGGCGAGCAGCCCCGGGCCTGGAGGCCCGGGGCGAGCAGCCCCGGGCCTGGAGGCCCGGGGCGAGCAGCCCCGGGCGAGGAGGCCCGGGGCGAGCAGCCCCGGGCGAGGAGGCCCGGGGCGAGCAGCCCCGGGCCTGGAGGCCCGGGGCGAGCAGCCCCGGGCGAGGAGGCCCGGGGCGAGCAGCCCCGGGCCTGGAGGCCCGGGGCGAGCAGCCCCGGGCCTGGAGGCCCGGGGCGAGCAGCCCCGGGCGAGGAGGCCCGGGGCGAGCAGCCCCGGGCCTGGAGGCCCGGGGCGAGCAGCCCCGGGCCTGGAGGCCCGGGGCGAGCAGCCCCGGGCCTGGAGGCCCGGGGCGAGCAGCCCCGGGCCTGGAGGCCCGGGGCGAGCAGCCCCGGGCGAGGAGGCCCGGGGCGAGCAGCCCCGGGCCTGGAGGCCCGGGGCGAGCAGCCCCGGGCGAGGAGGCCCGGGGCGAGCAGCCCCGGGCCTGGAGGCCCGGGGCGAGCAGCCCCGGGCCTGGAGGCCCGGGGCGAGCAGCCCCGGGCCTGGAGGCCCGGGGCGAGCAGCCCCGGGCCTGGAGGCCCGGGGCGAGCAGCCCCGGGCCTGGAGGCCCGGGGCGAGCAGCCCCGGGCCTGGAGGCCCGGGGCGAGCAGCCCCGGGCCTGGAGGCCCGGGGCGAGCAGCCCCGGGCCTGGAGGCCCGGGGCGAGCAGCCCCGGGCCTCGAGGCCCGGGGCGAGCGGGGCACTTCCCATTCTGGGTCTCCAATGCCTCGGACCTTTGCGGGTAATCTCTGCACTGAGTCCCCAGGGTCTGGAGGCTGTTTCGGGTCCTGTGAACCCTTTCTCTCAGGTACAGGGAGCGACTTCACCCACGGTGAGCCAAGGTAATGACTCAGGGCCTGGATGCCGGGTCTCGTAGCAGGTGTTTGGGATTCTGTGTTTCCCTACTCTCGGACCTAACCCCGGAGTTTCTGGGCCGAGAGGAAGGGTTTGTTTCCTTTTCGGAGTCAGCCATCTGTCTCCTTGGGATTTTGTGCTTGCTGCATAGCCCCTGGAGGGGCAGCTTGGGATTCTGTGTCTCCCACTTCGCCAACATTCCCCGTAATTTTCTCAGCTTAGACCCCATGGACTGGAGGCTGTGTGGGATACACTGACCCGTTCCTCTCGGGTACAGGCAGAGGCTTCAGGCATGATTAGCCATGGTAAGAGACAGCCCTGGGCGAGGAGGCCCGGGGCGAGCAGCCCCGGGCGAGGAGGCCCGGGGCGAGGAGCCCCGGGCGAGGAGGCCCGGGGCGAGCAGCCCCGGGCGAGGAGGCCCGGGGCGAGCAGCCCCGGGCGAGGAGGACCGGGGCGAGCAGCCCCGGGCCTGGAGGCCCTGGGCGAGCAGCCCCGGGCCTGGAGGCCCGGGGCGAGCAGCCCCGGGCGAGGAGGCCCGGGGCGAGCAGCCCCGGGCGAGGAGGCCCGGGGCGAGCAGCCCCGGGCGAGGAGGCCCGGGGCGAGCAGCCCCGGGCGAGGAGGCCCGGGGCGAGCAGCCCGGGCCTGGAGGCCCGGGGCGAGCAGCCCCGGGCGAGGAGGCCCGGGGCGAGCAGCCCCGGGCGAGGGGCGAGCAGCCCCGGGCGAGGAGGCCCGGGGCGAGCAGCCCGGGCCTGGAGGCCCGGGGCGAGCAGCCCCGGGCGAGGAGGCCCGGGGCGAGCAGACCCGGGCGAGGAGGCCCGGGGCGAGCAGCCCCGGGCGAGGGGCGAGCAGCCCCGGGCGAGGAGGCCCGGGGCGAGCAGCCCCGGGCCTGGAGGCCAGGGGCGAGCGGGGCACTTCCCATTCTGGGTCTCCAATGCCTCGGACCTTTGCGGGTAATCTCTGCACTGAGTCCCCAGGGTCTGGAGGCTGTTTCGGGTCCTGTGAACCCTTTCTCTCAGGTACAGGGAGCGACTTCACCCACGGTGAGCCAAGGTAATGACTCAGGGCTTGGATGCCGGGTCTCGTAGCAGGTGTTTGGGATTCTGTGTTTCCCTACTCTCGGACCTAACCCCGGAGTTTCTGGGCCGAGAGGAAGGGTTTGTTTCCTTTTCGGAGTCAGCCATCTGTCTCCTTGGGATTTTGTGCTTGCTGCATAGCCCCTGGAGGGGCAGCTTGGGATTCTGTGTCTCCCACTTCGCCAACATTCCCCGTAATTTTCTCAGCTTAGACCCCATGGACTGGAGGCTGTGTGGGATACACTGACCCGTTCCTCTCGGGTACAGGCAGAGGCTTCAGGCATGATTAGCCATGGTAAGAGACAGCCCCGGGCGAGGAGGCCCGGGGCGAGCAGCCCCGGGCGAGGAGGCCCGGGGCGAGCAGCCCCGGGCGAGGAGGCCCGGGGCGAGCAGCCCCGGGCCTGGAGGCCCGGGGCGAGCAGCCCCGGGCGAGGAGGCCCGGGGCGAGCAGCCCCGGGCGAGGAGGCCCGCGGCGAGCAGCCCCGGGCGAGGAGGCCCGGGGCGAGCAGCCCCGGGCCTGGAGGCCCGGGGCGAGCAGCCCCGGGCCTGGAGGCCCGGGGCGAGCAGCCCCGGGCGAGGGGCTAGCAGCCCCGGGCGAGGAGGCCCGGGGCGAGCAGCCCCGGGCCTGGAGGCCCGGGGCGAGCAGCCCCGGGCGAGCAGCCCCGGGCCTGGAGGCCAGGGGCGAGCGGGGCACTTCCCATTCTGGGTCACCAATGCCTCGGACCTTTGCAGGTAATCTCTGCACTGAGTCCCCAGGGTCTGGAGGCTGTTTCGGGTCCTGTGAACCCTTTCTCTCAGGTACAGGGAGCGACTTCACCCACGGTGAGCCAAGGTAATGACTCAGGGCTTGGATGCCGGGTCTCGTAGCAGGTGTTTGGGATTCTGTGTTTCCCTACTCTCGGACCTAACCCCGGAGTTTCTGGGCCGAGAGGAAGGGTTTGTTTCCTTTTCGGAGTCAGCCATCTGTCTCCTTGGGATTTTGTGCTTGCTGCATAGCCCCTGGAGGGGCAGCTTGGGATTCTGTGTCTCCCACTTCGCCAACATTCCCCGTAATTTTCTCAGCTTAGACCCCATGGACTGGAGGCTGTGTGGGATAAACTGACCCGTTCCTCTCGGGTACAGGCAGAGGCTTCAGGCATGATTAGCCATGGTAAGAGACAGCCCCGGGCGAGGAGGCCCGGGGCGAGCAGCCCCGGGCGAGGAGGCCCGGGGCGAGGAGCCCCGGGCGAGGAGGCCCGGGGCGAGGAGCCCCGGGCGAGGAGGCCCGGGGCGAGGAGCCCCGGGCGAGGAGGCCCGGGGCGAGCAGCCCCGGGCGAGGAGGCCCGGGGCGAGCAGCCCCGGGCGAGGAGGCCCGGGGCGAGCAGCCCCGGGCGAGGAGGCCCGGGGCGAGCAGCCCCGGGCGAGGAGGCCCGGGGCGAGCAGCCCCGGGCGAGGAGGCCCGGGGCGAGCAGCCCCGGGCCTGGAGGCCCGGGGCGAGCAGCCCCGGGCCTGGAGGCCCGGGGCGAGCAGCCCCGGGCGAGGAGGCCCGGGGCGAGCAGCCCCGGGCGAGGGGCGAGCAGCCCCGGGCGAGGAGGCCCGGGGCGAGCAGCCCGGGCCTGGAGGCCCGGGGCGAGCAGCCCCGGGCGAGGAGGCCCGGGGCGAGCAGCCCCGGGCGAGGAGGCCCGGGGCGAGCAGCCCCGGGCGAGGGGCGAGCAGCCCCGGGCGAGGAGGCCCGGGGCGAGCAGCCCCGGGCCTGGAGGCCAGGGGCGAGCGGGGCACTTCCCATTCTGGGTCTCCAATGCCTCGGACCTTTGCGGGTAATCTCTGCACTGAGTCCCCAGGGTCTGGAGGCTGTTTCGGGTCCTGTGAACCCTTTCTCTCAGGTACAGGGAGCGACTTCACCCACGGTGAGCCAAGGTAATGACTCAGGGCTTGGATGCCGGGTCTCGTAGCAGGTGTTTGGGATTCTGTGTTTCCCTACTCTCGGACCTAACCCCGGAGTTTCTGGGCCGAGAGGAAGGGTTTGTTTCCTTTTCGGAGTCAGCCATCTGTCTCCTTGGGATTTTGTGCTTGCTGCATAGCCCCTGGAGGGGCAGCTTGGGATTCTGTGTCTCCCACTTCGCCAACATTCCCCGTAATTTTCTCAGCTTAGACCCCATGGACTGGAGGCTGTGTGGGATACACTGACCCGTTCCTCTCGGGTACAGGCAGAGGCTTCAGGCATGATTAGCCATGGTAAGAGACAGCCCCGGGCGAGGAGGCCCGGGGCGAGCAGCCCCGGGCGAGGAGGCCCGGGGCGAGCAGCCCCGGGCCTGGAGGCCCGGGGCGAGCAGCCCCGGGCGAGGAGGCCCGGGGCGAGCAGCCCCGGGCGAGGAGGCCCGCGGCGAGCAGCCCCGGGCGAGGAGGCCCGGGGCGAGCAGCCCCGGGCCTGGAGGCCCGGGGCGAGCAGCCCCGGGCCTGGAGGCCCGGGGCGAGCAGCCCCGGGCGAGGGGCTAGCAGCCCCGGGCGAGGAGGCCCGGGGCGAGCAGCCCCGGGCCTGGAGGCCCGGGGCGAGCAGCCCCGGGCGAGCAGCCCCGGGCCTGGAGGCCAGGGGCGAGCGGGGCACTTCCCATTCTGGGTCACCAATGCCTCGGACCTTTGCAGGTAATCTCTGCACTGAGTCCCCAGGGTCTGGAGGCTGTTTCGGGTCCTGTGAACCCTTTCTCTCAGGTACAGGGAGCGACTTCACCCACGGTGAGCCAAGGTAATGACTCAGGGCTTGGATGCCGGGTCTCGTAGCAGGTGTTTGGGATTCTGTGTTTCCCTACTCTCGGACCTAACCCCGGAGTTTCTGGGCCGAGAGGAAGGGTTTGTTTCCTTTTCGGAGTCAGCCATCTGTCTCCTTGGGATTTTGTGCTTGCTGCATAGCCCCTGGAGGGGCAGCTTGGGATTCTGTGTCTCCCACTTCGCCAACATTCCCCGTAATTTTCTCAGCTTAGACCCCATGGACTGGAGGCTGTGTGGGATAAACTGACCCGTTCCTCTCGGGTACAGGCAGAGGCTTCAGGCATGATTAGCCATGGTAAGAGACAGCCCCGGGCGAGGAGGCCCGGGGCGAGCAGCCCCGGGCGAGGAGGCCCGGGGCGAGGAGCCCCGGGCGAGGAGGCCCGGGGCGAGGAGCCCCGGGCGAGGAGGCCCGGGGCGAGCAGCCCCGGGCGAGGAGGCCCGGGGCGAGCAGCCCCGGGCGAGGAGGCCCGGGGCGAGCAGCCCCGGGCGAGGAGGCCCGGGGCGAGCAGCCCCGGGCGAGGAGGCCCGGGGCGAGCAGCCCCGGGCGAGGAGGCCCGGGGCGAGCAGCCCCGGGCCTGGAGGCCCGGGGCGAGCAGCCCCGGGCCTGGAGGCCCGGGGCGAGCAGCCCCGGGCCTGGAGGCCCGGGGCGAGCAGCCCCGGGCCTGGAGGCCCGGGGCGAGCAGCCCCGGGCCTGGAGGCCCGGGGCGAGCAGCCCCGGGCCTGGAGGCCCGGGGCGAGCAGCCCCGGGCCTGGAGGCCCGGGGCGAGCAGCCCCGGGCCTGGAGGCCCGGGGCGAGCAGCCCCGGGCCTCGAGGCCCGGGGCGAGCGGGGCACTTCCCATTCTGGGTCTCCAATGCCTCGGACCTTTGCGGGTAATCTCTGCACTGAGTCCCCAGGGTCTGGAGGCTGTTTCGGGTCCTGTGAACCCTTTCTCTCAGGTACAGGGAGCGACTTCACCCACGGTGAGCCAAGGTAATGACTCAGGGCCTGGATGCCGGGTCTCGTAGCAGGTGTTTGGGATTCTGTGTTTCCCTACTCTCGGACCTAACCCCGGAGTTTCTGGGCCGAGAGGAAGGGTTTGTTTCCTTTTCGGAGTCAGCCATCTGTCTCCTTGGGATTTTGTGCTTGCTGCATAGCCCCTGGAGGGGCAGCTTGGGATTCTGTGTCTCCCACTTCGCCAACATTCCCCGTAATTTTCTCAGCTTAGACCCCATGGACTGGAGGCTGTGTGGGATACACTGACCCGTTCCTCTCGGGTACAGGCAGAGGCTTCAGGCATGATTAGCCATGGTAAGAGACAGCCCTGGGCGAGGAGGCCCGGGGCGAGGAGCCCCGGGCGAGGAGGCCCGGGGCGAGCAGCCCCGGGCGAGGAGGCCCGGGGCGAGCAGCCCCGGGCGAGGAGGACCGGGGCGAGCAGCCCCGGGCCTGGAGGCCCTGGGCGAGCAGCCCCGGGCCTGGAGGCCCGGGGCGAGCAGCCCCGGGCGAGGAGGCCCGGGGCGAGCAGCCCCGGGCGAGGAGGCCCGGGGCGAGCAGCCCCGGGCGAGGAGGCCCGGGGCGAGCAGCCCCGGGCCTGGAGGCCCGGGGCGAGCAGCCCCGGGCGAGGAGGCCCGGGGCGAGCAGCCCCGGGCGAGGGGCGAGCAGCCCCGGGCGAGGAGGCCCGGGGCGAGCAGCCCGGGCCTGGAGGCCCGGGGCGAGCAGCCCCGGGCGAGGAGGCCCGGGGCGAGCAGCCCCGGGCGAGGAGGCCCGGGGCGAGCAGCCCCGGGCGAGGGGCGAGCAGCCCCGGGCGAGGAGGCCCGGGGCGAGCAGCCCCGGGCCTGGAGGCCAGGGGCGAGCGGGGCACTTCCCATTCTGGGTCTCCAATGCCTCGGACCTTTGCGGGTAATCTCTGCACTGAGTCCCCAGGGTCTGGAGGCTGTTTCGGGTCCTGTGAACCCTTTCTCTCAGGTACAGGGAGCGACTTCACCCACGGTGAGCCAAGGTAATGACTCAGGGCTTGGATGCCGGGTCTCGTAGCAGGTGTTTGGGATTCTGTGTTTCCCTACTCTCGGACCTAACCCCGGAGTTTCTGGGCCGAGAGGAAGGGTTTGTTTCCTTTTCGGAGTCAGCCATCTGTCTCCTTGGGATTTTGTGCTTGCTGCATAGCCCCTGGAGGGGCAGCTTGGGATTCTGTGTCTCCCACTTCGCCAACATTCCCCGTAATTTTCTCAGCTTAGACCCCATGGACTGGAGGCTGTGTGGGATACACTGACCCGTTCCTCTCGGGTACAGGCAGAGGCTTCAGGCATGATTAGCCATGGTAAGAGACAGCCCCGGGCGAGGAGGCCCGGGGCGAGCAGCCCCGGGCGAGGAGGCCCGGGGCGAGGAGCCCCGGGCGAGGAGGCCCGGGGCGAGGAGCCCCGGGCGAGGAGGCCCGGGGCGAGCAGCCCCGGGCGAGGAGGCCCGGGGCGAGCAGCCCCGGGCGAGGAGGCCCGGGGCGAGCAGCCCCGGGCGAGGAGGCCCGGGGCGAGCAGCCCCGGGCGAGGAGGCCCGGGGCGAGCAGCCCCGGGCGAGGAGGCCCGGGGCGAGCAGCCCCGGGCGAGGAGGCCCGGGGCGAGCAGCCCCGGGCCTGGAGGCCCGGGGCGAGCAGCCCCGGGCGAGGCGGCCCGGGGCGAGCAGCCCCGGGCCTGGAGGCCCGGGGCGAGGAGCCCCGGGCCTGGAGGCCCGGGGCGAGCAGCCCCGGGCCAGGAGGCCCGGGGCGAGCAGCCCCGGGCGAGGAGGCCCGGGGCGAGCAGCACCGGGCGAGGAGGCCCGGGGCGAGCAGCCCCGGGCTGGAGGCCCGGGGCGAGCAGCCCCGGGCCTGGAGGCCCGGGGCGAGCAGCCCCGGGCGAGGAGGCCCGGGGCGAGCAGCCCCGGGCCTGGAGGCCCGGGGCGAGCAGCCCCGGGCCTGGAGGCCCGGGGCGAGCAGCCCCGGGCCTGGAGGCCCGCTCCGGGCGAGGAGGCCCGCTCCGGGCGAGGAGGCCCGGGGCGAGCAGCCCCGGGCGAGGAGGCCCGGGGCGAGCAGCCCCGGGCGAGGAGGCCCGGGGCGAGCAGCCCCGGGCGAGGAGGCCCGGGGTGAGCAGCCCCGGGCCTCGAGGCCCGGGGCGAGCGGGGCACTTCCCATTCTGGGTCTCCAATGCCTCGGACCTTTGCGGGGAATCTCTGCACTGAGTCCCCAGGGTCTGGAGGCTGTTTCGGGTCCTGTGAACCCTTTCTCTCAGGTACAGGGAGAGGCTTCACCCACGGTGAGCCAAGGTAATGACTCAGGGCTTGGATGCCAGGTCTCGTAGCAGGTGTTTGGGATTCTGTGTTTCCCTACTCTCGGACCTAACCCCGGCGTTTCTGGGCCGAGAGGAAGGGTTTGTTTCCTTTTCGGAGTCAGGCATCTGTCTCCTTGGGATTTTGTGCTCGCTGCATAGACCCTGGAGGGGCTGCTTGGGATTCTGTGTCTCCCACTTCTCCAACATTCCCCGTAAGGTTCTCAGCTTAGACCCCATGGACTGGAGGCTGTGTGGGATACTCTGACCCATTCCTCTCGGGTACAGGCAGAGGCTTCAGGCATGATTAACCATGGTAAGAGACAGCCCCGGGCGAGGAGGCTCGGGGGGAGCAGCCCCGGGCGAGGAGGCCCGGGGCGAGCAGCCCCGGGCCTGGAGGCCCGGGGCGAGCAGCCCCGGGCGAGGCGGCCCGGGGCGAGCAGCCCCGGGCCTGGAGGCCCGGGGCGAGGAGCCCCGGGCCTGGAGGCCCGGGGCGAGCAGCCCCGGGCCAGGAGGCCCGGGGCGAGCAGCCCCGGGCCTGGAGGCCCGGGGCGAGCAGCCCCGGGCGAGGAGGCCCGGGGCGAGCAGCCCCGGGCCTGGAGGCCCGCTCCGGGCGAGGAGGCCCGCTCCGGGCGAGGAGGCCCGGGGCGAGCAGCCCCGGGCGAGGAGGCCCGGGGCGAGCAGCCCCGGGCCTGGAGGCCCGGGGCGAGCAGCCCCGGGCCTGGAGGCCCGGGGCGAGCAGCCCCGGGCCTGGAGGCCCGCTCCGGGCGAGGAGGCCCGCTCCGGGCGAGGAGGCCCGGGGCGAGCAGCCCCGGGCGAGGAGGCCCGGGGCGAGCAGCCCCGGGCGAGGAGGCCCGGGGCGAGCAGCCCCGGGCGAGGAGGCCCGGGGTGAGCAGCCCCGGGCCTCGAGGCCCGGGGCGAGCGGGGCACTTCCCATTCTGGGTCTCCAATGCCTCGGACCTTTGCGGGGAATCTCTGCACTGAGTCCCCAGGGTCTGGAGGCTGTTTCGGGTCCTGTGAACCCTTTCTCTCAGGTACAGGGAGAGGCTTCACCCACGGTGAGCCAAGGTAATGACTCAGGGCTTGGATGCCAGGTCTCGTAGCAGGTGTTTGGGATTCTGTGTTTCCCTACTCTCGGACCTAACCCCGGCGTTTCTGGGCCGAGAGGAAGGGTTTGTTTCCTTTTCGGAGTCAGGCATCTGTCTCCTTGGGATTTTGTGCTCGCTGCATAGACCCTGGAGGGGCTGCTTGGGATTCTGTGTCTCCCACTTCTCCAACATTCCCCGTAAGGTTCTCAGCTTAGACCCCATGGACTGGAGGCTGTGTGGGATACTCTGACCCATTCCTCTCGGGTACAGGCAGAGGCTTCAGGCATGATTAACCATGGTAAGAGACAGCCCCGGGCGAGGAGGCCCGGGGGGAGCAGCCCCGGGCGAGGAGGCCCGGGGCGAGCAGCCCCGGGCCTGGAGGCCCGGGGCGAGCAGCCCCGGGCGAGGCGGCCCGGGGCGAGCAGCCCCGGGCCTGGAGGCCCGGGGCGAGGAGCCCCGGGCCTGGAGGCCCGGGGCGAGCAGCCCCGGGCCAGGAGGCCCGGGGCGAGCAGCCCCGGGCCTGGAGGCCCGGGGCGAGCAGCCCCGGGCGAGGAGGCCCGGGGCGAGCAGCCCCGGGCCTGGAGGCCCGCTCCGGGCGAGGAGGCCCGCTCCGGGCGAGGAGGCCCGGGGCGAGCAGCCCCGGGCGAGGAGGCCCGGGGCGAGCAGCCCCGGGCGAGGAGGCCCGGGGCGAGCAGCCCCGGGCGAGGAGGCCCGGGGCGAGCAGCCCCGGGCGAGGAGGCCCGGGGCGAGCAGCCCCGGGCCTCGAGGCCCGGGGCGAGCGGGGCACTTCCCATTCTGGGTCTCCAATGCCTCGGACCTTTGCGGGGAATCTCTGCACTGAGTCCCCAGGGTCTGGAGGCTGTTTCGGGTCCTGTGAACCCTTTCTCTCAGGTACAGGGAGAGGCTTCACCCACGGTGAGCCAAGGTAATGACTCAGGGCTTGGATGCCAGGTCTCGTAGCAGGTGTTTGGGATTCTGTGTTTCCCTACATTCGGACCTAACCCCGGCGTTTCTGGGCCGAGAGGAAGGGTTTGTTTCCTTTCGGAGTCAGGCATCTGTCTCCTTGGGATTTTGTGCTCGCTGCATAGCCCCTGGAGGGGCTGCTTGGGATTCTGTGTCTCCCACTTCTCCAACATTCCCCGTAAGGTTCTCAGCTTAGACCCCATGGACTGGAGGCTGTGTGGGATACTCTGACCCGTTCCTCTCGGGTACAGGCAGAGGCTTCAGGCATGATTAACCATGGTAAGAGACAGCCCCGGGCGAGGAGGCCCGGGGCGAGCAGCCCCGGGCGAGGGGGCCCGGGGCGAGCAGCCCCGGGCGAGGGGGCCCGGGGGCGAGCAGCCCCGGGCGAGGGGGCCCGGGGCGAGCAGCCCCGGGCGAGGGGGCCCGGGGCGAGCAGCCCCGGGCGAGGGGGCCCGGGGCGAGCAGCCCCGGGCGAGGGGGGCCCGGGGCGAGCAGCCCCGGGCGAGGGGGCCCGGGGCGAGCAGCCCCGGGCGAGGGGGCCCGGGGCGAGCAGCCCCGGGCGAGGGGGCCCGGGGCGAGCAGCCCCGGGCGAGGGGGCCCGGGGCGAGCAGCCCCGGGCGAGGGGGCCCGGGGCGAGCAGCCCCGGGCGAGGGGGCCCGGGGCGAGCAGCCCCGGGCGAGGGGGCCCGGGGCGAGCAGCCCCGGGCGAGGGGGCCCGGGGCGAGCAGCCCCGGGCGAGGGGGCCCGGGGCGAGCAGCCCCGGGCGAGGGGGCCCGGGGCGAGCAGCCCCGGGCGAGGGGGCCCGGGGCGAGCAGCCCCGGGCGAGGGGGCCCGGGGCGAGCAGCCCCGGGCGAGGGGGCCCGGGGCGAGCAGCCCCGGGCGAGGGGGCCCGGGGCGAGCGGGGCACTTCCCATTCTGGGTCTCCAATGCCTCGGACCTTTGCGGGGAATCTCTGCACTGAGTCCCCAGGGTCTGGAGGCTGTTTCGGGTCCTGTGAACCCTTTCTCTCAGGTACAGGGAGAGGCTTCACCCACGGTGAGCCAAGGTAATGACTCAGGGCTTGGATGCCAGGTCTCGTAGCAGGTGTTTGGGATTCTGTGTTTCCCTACTCTTGGACCTAACCCCGGCGTTTCTGGGCCGAGAGGAAGGGTTTGTTTCCTTTTCGGAGTCAGGCATCTGTCTCCTTGGGATTTTGTGCTCGCTGCATAGCCCCTGGAGGGGCTGCTTGGGATTCTGTGTCTCCCACTTCTCCAACATTCCCCGTAAGGTTCTCAGCTTAGACCCCATGGACTGGAGGCTGTGTGGGATACTCTGACCCATTCCTCTCGGGTACAGGCAGAGGCTTCAGGCATGATTAACCATGGTAAGAGACAGCCCCGGGCGAGGAGGCCCGGGGGGAGCAGCCCCGGGCGAGGAGGCCCGGGGCGAGCAGCCCCGGGCGAGGAGGCCCGGGGCGAGCAGCCCCGGGCGAGGAGGCCCGGGGCGAGCAGCCCGGGGCCTGGAGGCCCGGGGCGAGCAGCCCCGGGCCAGGAGGCCCGGGGCGAGCAGCCCCGGGCCAGGAGGCCCGGGGCGAGGAGCCCCGGGCGAGGAGGCCCGGGGCGAGCAGCCCCGGGCGCGGAGGCCCGGGGCGAGCAGCCCCGGGCGCGGAGGCCCGGGGCGAGCAGCCCCGGGCGCGGAGGCCCGGGGCGAGCAGCCCAGGGCCTGGAGGCCCGCTCCGGGCGAGGAGGCCCGCTCCGGGCGAGGAGGCCCGGGGCGAGCAGCCCCGGGCGAGGAGGCCCGGGGCGAGCAGCCCCGGGCGAGGAGGCCCGGGGCGAGCAGCCCCGGGCGAGGAGGCCCGGGGCGAGCAGCCCCGGGCGAGGAGGTCCGGGGCGAGCAGCCCCGGGCGAGGAGGCCCGGGGCGAGCAGCCCCGGGCCTCGAGGCCCTGGGCGAGCGGGGCACTTCCCATTCTGGGTCTCCAATGCCTCGGACCTTTGCGGGGAATCTCTGCACTGAGTCCCCAGGGTCTGGAGGCTGTTTTGGGTCCTGTGAACCCTTTCTCTCAGGTACAGGGAGAGGCTTCACCCACGGTGAGCCAAGGTAATGACTCAGGGCTTGGATGCCAGGTCTCGTAGCAGGTGTTTGGGATTCTGTGTTTCCCTACATTCGGACCTAACCCCGGCGTTTCTGGGCCGAGAGGAAGGGTTTGTTTCCTTTTCGGAGTCAGGCATCTGTCTCCTTGGGATTTTGTGCTCGCTGCATAGCCCCTGGAGGGGCTGCTTGGGATTCTGTGTCTCCCACTTCTCCAACATTCCCCGTAAGGTTCTCAGCTTAGACCCCATGGACTGGAGGCTGTGTGGGATACTCTGACCCGTTCCTCTCGGGTACAGGCAGAGGCTTCAGGCATGATTAACCATGGTAAGAGACAGCCGTGGGCGAGGAGGCCCGGGGGGAGCAGCCCCGGGCGAGGCGGCCCCGGCCGAGCAGCCCCGGGCGAGGCGGCCCGGGCCGAGCAGCCCCGGGCGAGGCGGCCCGGGCCGAGCAGCCCCGGGCGAGGCGGCCCGGGCCGAGCAGCCCCGGGCGAGGCGGCCCGGGGCGAGCAGCCCCGGGCCTGGAGGCCCGCTCCGGGCGAGGAGGCCCGCTCCGGGCGAGGAGGCCCGGGGCGAGCAGCCCCGGGCGAGGAGGCCCGGGGCGAGCAGCCCCGCGCGAGGAGGCCCGGGGCGAGCAGCCCCGGGCGAGGAGGCCCGGGGCGAGCAGCCCCGGGCGAGGAGGCCCGGGGCGAGCAGCCCCGGGCCTCGAGGCCCGGGGCGAGCGGGGCACTTCCCATTCTGGGTCTCCAATGCCTCGGACCTTTGCGGGGAATCTCTGCACTGAGTCCCCAGGGTCTGGAGGCTGTTTCGGGTCCTGTGAACCCTTTCTCTCAGGTACAGGGAGAGGCTTCACCCACGGTGAGCCAAGGTAATGACTCAGGGCTTGGATGCCAGGTCTCGTAGCAGGTGTTTGGGATTCTGTGTTTCCCTACATTCGGACCTAACCCCGGCGTTTCTGGGCCGAGAGGAAGGGTTTGTTTCCTTTCGGAGTCAGGCATCTGTCTCCTTGGGATTTTGTGCTCGCTGCATAGCCCCTGGAGGGGCTGCTTGGGATTCTGTGTCTCCCACTTCTCCAACATTCCCCGTAAGGTTCTCAGCTTAGACCCCATGGACTGGAGGCTGTGTGGGATACTCTGACCCGTTCCTCTCGGGTACAGGCAGAGGCTTCAGGCATGATTAACCATGGTAAGAGACAGCCCCGGGCGAGGAGGCCCGGGGCGAGCAGCCCCGGGCGAGGGGGCCCGGGGCGAGCAGCCCCGGGCGAGGGGGCCCGGGGCGAGCAGCCCCGGGCGAGGGGGCCCGGGGCGAGCAGCCCCGGGCGAGGGGGCCCGGGGCGAGCAGCCCCGGGCGAGGGGGCCCGGGGCGAGCAGCCCCGGGCGAGGGGGCCCGGGGCGAGCAGCCCCGGGCGAGGGGGCCCGGGGCGAGCAGCCCCGGGCGAGGGGGCCCGGGGCGAGCAGCCCCGGGCGAGGGGGCCCGGGGCGAGCAGCCCCGGGCGAGGGGGCCCGGGGCGAGCAGCCCCGGGCGAGGGGGCCCGGGGCGAGCAGCCCCGGGCGAGGGGGCCCGGGGCGAGCAGCCCCGGGCGAGGGGGCCCGGGGCGAGCAGCCCCGGGCGAGGGGGCCCGGGGCGAGCAGCCCCGGGCGAGGGGGCCCGGGGCGAGCAGCCCCGGGCGAGGGGGGCCCGGGGCGAGCAGCCCCGGGCGAGGGGGCCCGGGGCGAGCAGCCCCGGGCGAGGGGGCCCGGGGCGAGCAGCCCCGGGCGAGGGGGCCCGGGGCGAGCAGCCCCGGGCGAGGGGGCCCGGGGCGAGCAGCCCCGGGCGAGGGGGCCCGGGGCGAGCGGGGCACTTCCCATTCTGGGTCTCCAATGCCTCGGACCTTTGCGGGGAATCTCTGCACTGAGTCCCCAGGGTCTGGAGGCTGTTTCGGGTCCTGTGAACCCTTTCTCTCAGGTACAGGGAGAGGCTTCACCCACGGTGAGCCAAGGTAATGACTCAGGGCTTGGATGCCAGGTCTCGTAGCAGGTGTTTGGGATTCTGTGTTTCCCTACTCTTGGACCTAACCCCGGCGTTTCTGGGCCGAGAGGAAGGGTTTGTTTCCTTTTCGGAGTCAGGCATCTGTCTCCTTGGGATTTTGTGCTCGCTGCATAGCCCCTGGAGGGGCTGCTTGGGATTCTGTGTCTCCCACTTCTCCAACATTCCCCGTAAGGTTCTCAGCTTAGACCCCATGGACTGGAGGCTGTGTGGGATACTCTGACCCATTCCTCTCGGGTACAGGCAGAGGCTTCAGGCATGATTAACCATGGTAAGAGACAGCCCCGGGCGAGGAGGCCCGGGGGGAGCAGCCCCGGGCGAGGAGGCCCGGGGGCGAGCAGCCCCGGGCGAGGAGGCCCGGGGCGAGCAGCCCCGGGCGAGGAGGCCCGGGGCGAGCAGCCCGGGGCCTGGAGGCCCGGGGCGAGCAGCCCCGGGCCAGGAGGCCCGGGGCGAGCAGCCCCGGGCCAGGAGGCCCGGGGCGAGCAGCCCCGGGCCAGGAGGCCCGGGGCGAGGAGCCCCGGGCGAGGAGGCCCGGGGCGAGCAGCCCCGGGCGAGGAGGCCCGGGGCGAGCAGCCCCGGGCGCGGAGGCCCGGGGCGAGCAGCCCCGGGCGCGGAGGCCCGGGGCGAGCAGCCCCGGGCGCGGAGGCCCGGGGCGAGCAGCCCAGGGCCTGGAGGCCCGCTCCGGGCGAGGAGGCCCGGGGCGAGCAGCCCCGGGCGAGGAGGCCCGGGGCGAGCAGCCCCGGGCGAGGAGGCCCGGGGCGAGCAGCCCCGGGCGAGGAGGCCCGGGGCGAGCAGCCCCGGGCCTCGAGGCCCTGGGCGAGCGGGGCACTTCCCATTCTGGGTCTCCAATGCCTCGGACCTTTGCGGGGAATCTCTGCACTGAGTCCCCAGGGTCTGGAGGCTGTTTTGGGTCCTGTGAACCCTTTCTCTCAGGTACAGGGAGAGGCTTCACCCACGGTGAGCCAAGGTAATGACTCAGGGCTTGGATGCCAGGTCTCGTAGCAGGTGTTTGGGATTCTGTGTTTCCCTACATTCGGACCTAACCCCGGCGTTTCTGGGCCGAGAGGAAGGGTTTGTTTCCTTTTCGGAGTCAGGCATCTGTCTCCTTGGGATTTTGTGCTCGCTGCATAGCCCCTGGAGGGGCTGCTTGGGATTCTGTGTCTCCCACTTCTCCAACATTCCCCGTAAGGTTCTCAGCTTAGACCCCATGGACTGGAGGCTGTGTGGGATACTCTGACCCGTTCCTCTCGGGTACAGGCAGAGGCTTCAGGCATGATTAACCATGGTAAGAGACAGCCGTGGGCGAGGAGGCCCGGGGCGAGCAGCCCCGGGCGAGGAGGCCCGGGGCGAGCAGCCCCGGGCGAGGAGGCCCGGGGCGAGCAGCCCCGGGCCTGGAGGCCCGGGGCGAGGAGCCCCGGGCCTGGAGGCCCGGGGCGAGCAGCCCCGGGCCAGGAGGCCCGGGGCGAGCAGCCCCGGGCGAGGCGGCCCGGGGCGAGCAGCCACGGGCGAGGCGGCCCGGGGCGAGCAGCCCGGGCCTGGAGGCCCGGGGCGAGCAGCCCCGGGCGAGGCGGCCCGGGGCGAGCAGCCCCGGGCGAGGCGGCCCGGGGCGAGCAGCCCCGGGCCTGGAGGCCCGGGGCGAGCAGCCCGGGCGAGGCGGCCCGGGGCGAGCAGCCCCGGGCCTGGAGGGCCCGGGGCGAGCAGCCCCGGGCGAGGCGGCCCGGGGCGAGCAGCCCCGGGCGAGGCGGCCCGGGGCGAGCAGCCCCGGGCCTGGAGGCCCGGGGCGAGCAGCCCCGGGCGAGGCGGCCCGGGGCGAGCAGCCCCGGGCGAGGCGGCCCGGGGCGAGGAGCCCGGGCGAGGCGGCCCGGTGCGAGCAGCCCCGGGCGAGGCGGCCCGGGGCGAGCAGCCCCGGGCGAGGCGGCCCGGCGCGAGGAGCCCCGGGCGAGGCGGCCCCGGGGCGAGCAGCCCCGGCCTGGAGGCCCGGGGCGAGCAGCCCCGGGCGAGGCGGCCCCGGGGCGAGCAGCCCCGGGCGAGGCGGCCCGGGGCGAGCAGCCCCGGGCCTGGAGGCCCGGGGCGAGCAGCCCCGGGCGAGGCGGCCCGGGCCGAGCAGCCCCGGGCGAGGCGGCCCGGGCCGAGCAGCCCCGGGCGAGGCGGCCCGGGCCGTGCAGCCCCGGGCGAGGCGGCCCGGGCCGAGCAGCCCCGGGCGAGGCGGCCCCGGCCGAGCAGCCCCGGGCGAGGCGGCCCGGGCCGAGCAGCCCCGGGCGAGGCGGCCCGGCCGAGCAGCCCCGGGCGAGGCGGCCCGGGCCGAGCAGCCCCGGGCGAGGCGGCCCGGGGCGAGCAGCCCCGGGCGAGGCGGCCCGGGGCGAGCAGCCCCGGGCGAGGCGGCCCGGGGGCGAGCAGCCCCGGGCCTGGAGGCCCGGGGCGAGCAGCCCCGGGCGAGGCGGCCCGGGGCGAGCAGCCCCGGGCCTGGAGGCCCGGGGCGAGCAGCCCCGGGCGAGGCGGCCCGGGGCGAGCAGCCCCGGGCCTGGAGGCCCGGGGCGAGCAGCCCCGGGCGAGGCGGCCCGGGCCGAGCAGCCCCGGGCGAGGCGGCCCGGGCCGAGCAGCCCGGGCGAGGCGGCCCGGGCCGAGCAGCCCCGGGCGAGGCGGCCCGGGCCGAGCAGCCCCGGGCGAGGCGGCCCGGGCCGAGCAGCCCCGGGCGAGGCGGCCCGGGCCGAGCAGCCCCGGGCGAGGCGCCCGGGGCGAGCAGCCCCGGGCGAGGCGGCCCGGGGCGAGCAGCCCCGGGCGAGGCGGCCCGGGGCGAGCAGCCCCGGGCCTGGAGGCCCGGGGCGAGCAGCCCCGGGCGAGGCGGCCCGGGGCGAGCAGCCCCGGGCCTGGAGGCCCGGGGCGAGCAGCCCCGGGCGAGGCGGCCCGGGGCGAGCAGCCCCGGGCGAGGCGGCCCGGGGCGAGCAGCCCCGGGCGAGGCGGCCCGGGGCGAGCAGCCCCCGGGCGAGGCGGCCCGGGGCGAGCAGCCCCGGGCGAGGCGGCCCGGGGCGAGCAGCCCCGGGCGAGGCGGCCCGGGGCGAGCAGCCCCGGGCGAGGCGGCCCGGGGCGAGCAGCCCCGGGCCTGGAGGCCCGGGGCGAGCAGCCCCGGGCCTGGAGGCCCCGGGGCGAGCAGCCCCGGGCCTGGAGGCCCGGGGCGAGCAGCCCCGGGCCTGGAGGCCCGGGGCGAGCAGCCCCGGGCCTGGAGGCCCGGGGCGAGCAGCCCCGGGCCTGGAGGCCCGGGGCGAGCAGCCCCGGGCCTGGAGGCCCGGGGCGAGCAGCCCCGGGCCTGGAGGCCCGGGGCGAGCAGCCCCGGGCCTGGAGGCCCGGGGCGAGCAGCCCCGGGCCTGGAGGCCCGGGGCGAGCAGCCCCGGGCCTGGAGGCCCGGGGCGAGCAGCCCCGGGCCTGGAGGCCCGGGGCGAGCAGCCCCGGGCCTGGAGGCCCGGGGCGAGCAGCCCCGGGCCTGGAGGCCCGGGGCGAGCAGCCCCGGGCCTGGAGGCCCGGGGCGAGCAGCCCCGGGCCTGGAGGCCCGGGGCGAGCAGCCCCGGGCCTGGAGGCCCGGGGCGAGCAGCCCCGGGCCTGGAGGCCCGGGGCGAGCAGCCCCGGGCCTGGAGGCCCGGGGCGAGCAGCCCCGGGCCTGGAGGCCCGGGGCGAGCAGCCCCGGGCCTGGAGGCCCGGGGCGAGCAGCCCCGGGCCTGGAGGCCCGGGGCGAGCAGCCCCGGGCCTGGAGGCCCGGGGCGAGCAGCCCCGGGCCTGGAGGCCCGGGGCGAGCAGCCCCGGGCCTGGAGGCCCGGGGCGAGCAGCCCCGGGCCTGGAGGCCCGGGGCGAGCAGCCCCGGGCCTGGAGGCCCGGGGCGAGCAGCCCCGGGCCTGGAGGCCCGGGGCGAGCAGCCCCGGGCCTGGAGGCCCGGGGCGAGCAGCCCCGGGCCTGGAGGCCCGGGGCGAGCAGCCCCGGGCCTGGAGGCCCGGGGCGAGCAGCCCCGGGCCTGGAGGCCCGGGGCGAGCAGCCCCGGGCCTGGAGGCCCGGGGCGAGCAGCCCCGGGCCTGGAGGCCCGGGGCGAGCAGCCCCGGGCCTCGAGGCCCGGGGCGAGCAGCCCCGGGCCTGGAGGCCCGGGGCGAGCAGCCCCGGGCCTCGAGGCCCGGGGCGAGCAGCCCCGGGCCTCGAGGCCCGGGGCGAGCAGCCCCGGGCCTGGAGGCCCGGGGCGAGCAGCCCCGGGCCTGGAGGCCCGGGGCGAGCAGCCCCGGGCCTCGAGGCCCGGGGCGAGCAGCCCCGGGCCTGGAGGCCCGGGGCGAGCAGCCCCGGGCCTCGAGGCCCGGGGCGAGCAGCCCCGGGCCTCGAGGCCCGGGGCGAGCGGGGCACTTCCCATTCTGGGTCTCCAATGCCTCGGACCTTTGCGGGGAATCTCTGCACTGAGTCCCCAGGGTCTGGAGGCTGTTTCGGGTCCTGTGAACCCTTTCTCTCAGGTACAGGGAGAGGCTTCACCCACGGTGAGCCAAGGAAATGACTCAGGGCTTGGATGCCAGGTCTCGTAGCAGGTGTTTGGGATTCTGTGTTTCCCTACTCTTGGACCTAACCCCGGCGTTTGTGGGCCGAGAGGAAGGGTTTGTTTCCTTTTCGGAGTCAGGCATCTGTCTCCTTGGGATTTTGTGCTCGCTGCATAGCCCCTGGAGGGGCTGCTTGGGATTCTGTGTCTCCCACTTCTCCAACATTCCCCGTAAGGTTCTCAGCTTAGACCCCATGGACTGGAGGCTGTGTGGGATACTCTGACCCGTTCCTCTCGGGTACAGGCAGAGGCTTCAGGCATGATTAACCATGGTAAGAGACAGCCCCGGGCGAGGAGGTCCGGGGCGAGCAGCCCCGGGCGAGGAGGCCCGGGGCGAGCAGCCCCGGGCGAGGAGGCCCGGGGCGAGCAGCCCCGGGCGAGGAGGCCCGGGGCGAGCAGCCCCGGGCGAGGAGGCCCGGGGCGAGCAGCCCCGGGCGAGGAGGCCCGGGGCGAGCAGCCCCGGGCCTGGAGGCCCGGGGCGAGCAGCCCCGGGCGAGGAGGCCCGGGGCGAGCAGCCCCGGGCGAGGAGGCCCGGGGCGAGCAGCCCCGGGCGAGGAGGCCCGGGGCGAGCAGCCCCGGGCGAGGAGGCCCGGGGCGAGCAGCCCCGGGCGAGGAGGCCCGGGGCGAGCAGCCCCGGGCCTCGAGGCCCGGGGCGAGCGGGGCACTTCCCATTCTGGGTCTCCAATGCCTCGGACCTTTGCGGGGAATCTCTGCACTGAGTCCTCAGGGTCTGGAGGCTGTTTCGGGTCCTGTGAACCCTTTCTCCCAGGTACAGGGAGAGGCTTCACCCACGGTGAGCCAAGGTAATGACTCAGGGCTTGGATGCCAGGTCTCGTAGCAGGTGTTTGGGATTCTGTGTTTCCCTACTCTTGGACCTAACCCCGGCGTTTCTGGGCCGAGAGGAAGGGTTTGTTTCCTTTTCGGAGTCAGGCATCTGTCTCCTTGGGATTTTGTGCTCGCTGCATAGCCCCTGGAGGGGCTGCTTGGGATTCTGTGTCTCCCACTTCTCCAACATTCCCCGTAAGGTTCTCAGCTTAGACCCCATGGACTGGAGGCTGTGTGGGATACTCTGACCCATTCCTCTCGGGTACAGGCAGAGGCTTCAGGCATGATTAACCATGGTAAGAGACAGCCCCGGGCGAGGAGGCCCGGGGGGAGCAGCCCCGGGCGAGGAGGCCCGGGGCGAGCAGCCCCGGGCGAGGAGGCCCGGGGCGAGCAGCCCCGGGCGAGGAGGCCCGGGGCGAGCAGCCCCGGGCCTGGAGGCCCGGGGCGAGCAGCCCCTGGCGAGGCGGCCCGGGGCGAGCAGCCCCGGGCCTGGAGGCCCGGGGCGAGCAGCCCCGGGCCTGGAGGCCCGGGGAGAGCGGGGCACTTCCCATTCTGGGTCTCCAATGCCTCGGACCTTTGCGGGGAATCTCTGCACTGAGTCCCCAGGGTCTGGAGGCTGTTTCGGGTCCTGTGAACCCTTTCTCTCAGGTACAGGGAGAGGCTTCACCCACGTTGAGCCAAGGTAATGACTCAGGGCTTGGATGCCAGGTCTCGTAGCAGGTGTGTGGGATTCTGTGTTTCCCTACTCTTGGACCTAACCCCGGCGTTTGTGGGCCGAGAGGAAGGGTTTGTTTCCTTTTCGGAGTCAGGCATCTGTCTCCTTGGGATTTTGTGCTCGCTGCATAGCCCCTGGAGGGGCTGCTTGGGATTCTGTGTCTCCCACTTCTCCAACATTCCCCGTAAGGTTCTCAGCTTAGACCCCATGGACTGGAGGCTGTGTGGGATATTCTGACCCGTTCCTCTCGGGTACAGGCAGAGGCTTCAGGCATGATTAACCATGGTAAGAGACAGCCCCGGGCGAGGAGGCCCGGGGCGAGCAGCCCCGGGCGAGGAGGCCCGGGGCGAGCAGCCCCGGGCGAGGAGGCCCGGGGCGAGGAGCCCCGGGCGAGGAGGCCCGGGGCGAGCAACCCCGGACGAGGAGGCCCGGGGCGAGCAGCCCCGGGCGAGGAGGCCCGGGGCGAGCAGCCCCGGGCGGGGAGGCCCGGGGCGATCAGCCCCGGGCGGGGAGGCCCGGGGCGAGCAGCCCCGGGCGCGGAGGCCCGGGGCGAGCAGCCCCGGGCGCGGAGGCCCGGGGCGAGCAGCCCCGGGCGCGGAGGCCCGGGGCGAGCAGCCCCGGGCCTGGAGGCCCGCTCCGGGCGAGGAGGCCCGCTCCGGGCGAGGAGGCCCGGGGCGAGCAGCCCCGGGCGAGGAGGCCCGGGGCGAGCAGCCCCGGGCGAGGCGGCCCGGGGCGAGCAGCCCCGGGCGAGGCGGCCCGGGGCGAGCAGCCCCGGGCGAGGCGGCCCGGGGCGAGCAGCCCCGGGCGAGGCGGCCCGGGGCGAGCAGCCCCGGGCGTGGAGGCCCGGGGCGAGCAGCCCCGGGCGAGGCGGCCCGGGGCGAGCAGCCCCGGGCCTGGAGGCCCGGGGCGAGCAGCCCCGGGCGAGGCGGCCCGGGGCGAGCAGCCCCGGGCCTGGAGGCCCGGGGCGAGCAGCCCCGGGCGAGGCGGCCCGGGGCGAGCAGCCCCGGGCGAGGCGGCCCGGGGCGAGCAGCCCCGGGCGAGGCGGCCCGGGGCGAGCAGCCCCGGGCGAGGCGGCCCGGGGCGAGCAGCCCCGGGCGAGGCGGCCCGGGGCGAGCAGCCCCGGGCGAGGCGGCCCGGGGCGAGCAGCCCCGGGCGAGGCGGCCCGGGGCGAGCAGCCCCGGGCGAGGCGGCCCGGGGCGAGCAGCCCCGGGCGAGGCGGCCCGGGGCGAGCAGCCCCGGGCGAGGCGGCCCGGGGCGAGCAGCCCCGGGCCTGGAGGCCCGGGGCGAGCAGCCCCGGGCCTGGAGGCCCGGGGCGAGCAGCCCCGGGCCTGGAGGCCCGGGGCGAGCAGCCCCGGGCCTGGAGGCCCGGGGCGAGCAGCCCCGGGCCTGGAGGCCCGGGGCGAGCAGCCCCGGGCCTGGAGGCCCGGGGCGAGCAGCCCCGGGCCTGGAGGCCCGGGGCGAGCAGCCCCGGGCCTGGAGGCCCGGGGCGAGCAGCCCCGGGCCTGGAGGCCCGGGGCGAGCAGCCCCGGGCCTGGAGGCCCGGGGCGAGCAGCCCCGGACGAGGAGGCCCGGGGCGAGCAGCCCCGGGCGGGGAGGCCCGGGGCGATCAGCCCCGGGCGGGGAGGCCCGGGGCGAGCAGCCCCGGGCGCGGAGGCCCGGGGCGAGCAGCCCCGGGCGCGGAGGCCCGGGGCGAGCAGCCCCGGGCGCGGAGGCCCGGGGCGAGCAGCCCCGGGCCTGGAGGCCCGCTCCGGGCGAGGAGGCCCGCTCCGGGCGAGGAGGCCAGGGGCGAGCAGCCCCGGGCGAGGAGGCCCGGGGCGAGCAGCCCCGGGCGAGGAGGCCCGGGGCGAGCAGCCCCGGGCGAGGAGGCCCGGGGCGAGCAGCCCCGGGCGAGGAGGCCCGGGGCGAGCAGCCCCGGGCGAGGAGGCCCGGGGCGAGCAGCCCCGGGCGAGGAGGCCCGGGGCGAGCAGCCCCGGGCCTGGAGGCCCGGGGAGAGCGGGGCACTTCCCATTCTGGGTCTCCAATGCCTCGGACCTTTGCGGGGAATCTCTGCACTGAGTCCCCAGGGTCTGGAGGCTGTTTCGGGTCCTGTGAACCCTTTCTCTCAGGTACAGGGAGAGGCTTCACCCACGGTGAGCCAAGGTAATGACTCAGGGCTTGGATGCCAGGTCTCGTAGCAGGTGTTTGGGATTCTGTGTTTCCCTACTCTTGGACCTAACCCCGGCGTTTGTGGGCCGAGAGGAAGGGTTTGTTTCCTTTTCGGAGTCAGGCATCTGTCTCCTTGGGATTTTGTGCTCGCTGCATAGCCCCTGGAGGGGCTGCTTGGGATTCTGTGTCTCCCACTTCTCCAAAATTCCCCGTAAGGTTCTCAGCTTAGACCCCATGGACTGGAGGCTGTGTGGGATACTCTGACCCGTTCCTCTCGGGTACAGGCAGAGGCTTCAGGCATGATTAACCATGGTAAGAGACAGCCCCGGGCGAGGAGGCCCGGGGCGAGCAGCCCCGGGCGAGGAGGCCCGGGGCGAGGAGCCCCGGGCGAGGAGGCCCGGGGCGAGCAGCCCCGGGCGAGGAGGCCCGGGGCGAGCAGCCCCGGGCCTGGAGGCCCGGGGCGAGCAGCCCCGGGCCTGGAGGCCCGGGGCGAGCAGCCCCGGGCGAGGAGGCCCGGGGCGAGCAGCCCCGGGCCTGGAGGCCCGGGGCGAGCAGCCCCGGGCGAGGAGGCCCGGGGCGAGCAGCCCCGGGCGAGGCGGCCCGGGGCGAGCAGCCCCGGGCCTGGAGGCCCGGGGCGAGCAGCCCCGGGCCTGGAGGCCCGGGGCGAGCAGCCCCGGGCGAGGCGGCCCGGGGCGAGCAGCCCCGGGCCTGGAGGCCCGGGGCGAGCAGCCCCGGGCCTGGAGGCCCGGGGCGAGCAGCCCCGGGCGAGGAGGCCCGGGGCGAGCAGCCCCGGGCGAGGCGGCCCGGGGCGAGCAGCCCCGGGCGAGGCGGCCCGGGGCGAGCAGTCCCGGGCGAGGCGGCCCGGGGCGAGCAGCCCCGGGCCTGGAGGCCCGGGGCGAGCAGCCCCGGGCCTGGAGGCCCGGGGCGAGCAGCCCCGGGCGAGGCGGCCCGGGGCGAGCAGCCCCGGGCCTGGAGGCCCGGGGCGAGCAGCCCCGGGCGAGGCGGCCCGGGGCGAGGAGCCCCGGGCGAGGCGGCCCGGGGCGAGCAGCCCCGGGCGAGGCGGCCCGGGGCGAGCAGCCCCGGGCGAGGCGGCCCGGGGCGAGCAGCCCCGGGCCTGGAGGCCCGGGGCGAGCAGCCCCGGGCCTGGAGGCCCGGGGCGAGCAGCCCCGGGCCTGGAGGCCCGGGGCGAGCAGCCCCGGGCCTGGAGGCCCGGGGCGAGCAGCCCCGGGCCTGGAGGCCCGGGGCGAGCAGCCCCGGGCCTGGAGGCCCGGGGCGAGCAGCCCCGGGCCTGGAGGCCCGGGGCGAGCGGGGCACTTCCCATTCTGGGTCTCCAATGCCTCGGACCTTTGCGGGTAATCTCTGCACTGAGTCCCCAGGGTCTGGAGGCTGTTTCGGGTCCTGTGAACCCTTTCTCTCACGTACAGGGAGCGACTTCACCCACGGTGAGGCAAGGTAATGACTCAGGGCTTGGATGCCGGGTCTCGTAGCAGGTGTTTGGGATTCTGTGTTTCCCTACTCTCGGACCTATCCCCGGAGTTTCTGGGCCGAGAGGAAGGGTTTGTTTCCTTTTCGGAGTCAGCCATCTGTCTCCTTGGGATTTTGTGCTTGCTGCATAGCCCCTGGAGGGGCAGCTTGGGATTCTGTGTCTCCCACTTCGCCAACATTCCCCGTAATTTTCTCAGCTTAGACCCCATGGACTGGAGGCTGTGTGGGATACACTGACCCGTTCCTCTCGGGTACAGGCAGAGGCTTCAGGCATGATTAGCCATGGTAAGAGACAGCCCCGGGCGAGGAGGCCCGGGGCGAGCAGCCCCGGGCGAGGAGGCCCGGGGCGAGCAGCCCCAGGCCTGGAGGCCCGGGGCGAGCAGCCCCGGGCCTGGAGGCCCGGGGCGAGCAGCCCCGGGCGAGGAGGCCCGGGGCGAGCAGCCCCGGGCGAGGAGGCCCGGGGCGAGCAGCCCCGGGCGAGAAGGCCGGGGGCGAGCAGCCCCGGGCCTGGAGGCCCGGGGCGAGCAGCCCCGGGCGAGGGGCGAGCAGCCCCGGGCGAGGAGGCCCGGGGCGAGCAGCCCCGGGCCTGGAGGCCCGGGGCGAGCAGCCCCGGGCGAGCAGCCCCGGGCCTGGAGGCCAGGGGCGAGCGGGGCACTTCCCATTCTGGGTCTCCAATGCCTCGGACCTTTGCAGGTAATCTCTGCACTGAGTCCCCAGGGTCTGGAGGCTGTTTCGGGTCCTGTGAACCCTTTCTCTCAGGTACAGGGAGCGACTTCACCCACGGTGAGCCAAGGTAATGACTCAGGGCTTGGATGCCGAGTCTCGTAGCAGGTGTTTGGGATTCTGTGTTTCCCTACTCTCGGACCTAACCCCGGAGTTTCTGGGCCGAGAGGAAGGGTTTGTTTCCTTTTCGGAGTCAGCCATCTGTCTCCTTGGGATTTTGTGCTTGCTGCATAGCCCCTGGAGGGGCAGCTTGGGATTCTGTGTCTCCCATTTCGCCAACATTCCCCGTAATTTTCTCAGCTTAGACCCCATGGACTGGAGGCTGTGTGGGATAAACTGACCCGTTCCTCTCGGGTACAGGCAGAGGCTTCAGGCATGATTAGCCATGGTAAGAGACAGCCCCGGGCGAGGAGGCCCGGGGCGAGCAGCCCCGGGCGAGGAGGCCCGGGGCGAGGAGCCCCGGGCGAGGAGGCCCGGGGCGAGCAGCCCCGGGCGAGGAGGCCCGGGGCGAGCAGCCCCGGGCGAGGAGGCCCGGGGCGAGCAGCCCCGGGCGAGGAGGCCCGGGGCGAGGAGCCCCGGGCGAGGAGGCCCGGGGCGAGGAGCCCCGGGCGAGGAGGCCCGGGGCGAGCAGCCCCGGGCGAGGAGGCCCGGGGCGAGCAGCCCCGGGCGAGGAGGCCCGGGGCGAGCAGCCCCGGGCGAGGAGGCCCGGGGCGAGGAGCCCCGGGCGAGGAGGCCCGGGGCGAGCAGCCCCGGGCGAGGAGGCCCGGGGCGAGCAGCCCCGGGCGAGGAGGCCCGGGGCGAGGAGCCCCGGGCGAGGAGGCCCGGGGCGAGCAGCCCCGGGCGAGGAGGCCCGGGGCGAGCAGCCCCGGGCGAGGAGGCCCGGGGCGAGCAGCCCCGGGCGAGGAGGCCCGGGGCGAGCAGCCCCGGGCCTGGAGGCCCGGGGCGAGCAGCCCCGGGCCTGGAGGCCCGGGGCGAGCAGCCCCGGGCGAGGAGGCCCGGGGCGAGCAGCCCCGGGCCTGGAGGCCCGGGGCGAGCAGCCCCGGGCCTGGAGGCCCGGGGCGAGCAGCCCCGGGCGAGGAGGCCCGGGGCGAGCAGCCCCGGGCCTGGAGGCCCGGGGCGAGCAGCCCCGGGCCTGGAGGCCCGGGGCGAGCAGCCCCGGGCGAGGAGGCCCGGGGCGAGCAGCCCCGGGCGAGGAGGCCCGGGGCGAGCAGCCCCGGGCGAGGAGGCCCGGGGCGAGCAGCCCCGGGCCTGGAGGCCCAGGGCGAGCAGCCCCGGGCGAGGGGCGAGCAGCCCCGGGCGAGGAGGCCCGGGGCGAGCAGCCCCGGGCCTGGAGGCCCGGGGCGAGCAGCCCCGGGCGAGCAGCCCCGGGCCTGGAGGCCAGGGGCGAGCGGGGCACTTCCCATTCTGGGTCTCCAATGCCTCGGACCTTTGCAGGTAATCTCTGCACTGAGTCCCCAGGGTCTGGAGGCTGTTTCGGGTCCTGTGAACCCTTTCTCTCAGGTACAGGGAGCGACTTCACCCACGGTGAGCCAAGGTAATGACTCAGGGCTTGGATGCCGGGTCTCGTAGCAGGTGTTTGGGATTCTGTGTTTCCCTACTCTCGGACCTAACCCCGGAGTTTCTGGGCCGAGAGGAAGGGTTTGTTTCCTTTTCGGAGTCAGCCATCTGTCTCCTTGGGATTTTGTGCTTGCTGCATAGCCCCTGGAGGGGCAGCTTGGGATTCTGTGTCTCCCACTTCGCCAACATTCCCCGTAATTTTCTCAGCTTAGACCCCATGGACTGGAGGCTGTGTGGGATAAACTGACCCGTTCCTCTCGGGTACAGGCAGAGGCTTCAGGCATGATTAGCCATGGTAAGAGACAGCCCCGGGCGAGGAGGCCCGGGGCGAGGAGCCCCGGGCGAGGAGGCCCGGGGCGAGGAGCCCCGGGCGAGGAGGCCCGGGGCGAGGAGCCCCGGGCGAGGAGGCCCGGGGCGAGCAGCCCCGGGCGAGGAGGCCCGGGGCGAGCAGCCCCGGGCGAGGAGGCCCGGGGCGAGGAGCCCCGGGCGAGGAGGCCCGGGGCGAGGAGCCCCGGGCGAGGAGGCCCGGGGCGAGGAGCCCCGGGCGAGGAGGCCCGGGGCGAGCAGCCCCGGGCGAGGAGGCCCGGGGCGAGCAGCCCCGGGCGAGGAGGCCCGGGGCGAGGAGCCCCGGGCGAGGAGGCCCGGGGCGAGCAGCCCCGGGCGAGGAGGCCCGGGGCGAGCAGCCCCGGGCGAGGAGGCCCGGGGCGAGCAGCCCCGGGCGAGGAGGCCCGGGGCGAGCAGCCCCGGGCGAGGAGGCCCGGGGCGAGCAGCCCCGGGCCTGGAGGCCCGGGGCGAGCAGCCCCGGGCCTGGAGGCCCGGGGCGAGCAGCCCCGGGCCTGGAGGCCCGGGGCGAGCAGCCCCGGGCCTGGAGGCCCGGGGCGAGCAGCCCCGGGCCTGGAGGCCCGGGGCGAGCAGCCCCGGGCCTGGAGGCCCGGGGCGAGCAGCCCCGGGCCTGGAGGCCCGGGGCGAGCAGCCCCGGGCCTGGAGGCCCGGGGCGAGCAGCCCCGGGCCTGGAGGCCCGGGGCGAGCAGCCCCGGGCCTGGAGGCCCGGGGCGAGCAGCCCCGGGCCTGGAGGCCCGGGGCGAGCAGCCCCGGGCCTGGAGGCCCGGGGCGAGCAGCCCCGGGCCTGGAGGCCCGGGGCGAGCAGCCCCGGGCCTGGAGGCCCGGGGCGAGCAGCCCCGGGCCTGGAGGCCCGGGGCGAGCAGCCCCGGGCCTGGAGGCCCGGGGCGAGCAGCCCCGGGCCTGGAGGCCCGGGGCGAGCAGCCCCGGGCCTGGAGGCCCGGGGCGAGCAGCCCCGGGCCTGGAGGCCCGGGGCGAGCAGCCCCGGGCCTGGAGCCCGGGGCGAGCAGCCCCGGGCCTGGAGGCCCGGGGCGAGCAGCCCCGGGCCTGGAGGCCCGGGGCGAGCAGCCCCGGGCCTGGAGGCCCGGGGCGAGCAGCCCCGGGCCTGGAGGCCCGGGGCGAGCAGCCCCGGGCCTGGAGGCCCGGGGCGAGCAGCCCCGGGCCTGGAGGCCCGGGGCGAGCAGCCCCGGGCCTGGAGGCCCGGGGCGAGCAGCCCCGGGCCTGGAGGCCCGGGGCGAGCAGCCCCGGGCCTGGAGGCCCGGGGCGAGCAGCCCCGGGCCTGGAGGCCCGGGGCGAGCAGCCCCGGGCCTGGAGGCCCGGGGCGAGCAGCCCCGGGCCTGGAGGCCCGGGGCGAGCAGCCCCGGGCCTGGAGGCCCGGGGCGAGCAGCCCCGGGCCTGGAGGCCCGGGGCGAGCAGCCCCGGGCCTGGAGGCCCGGGGCGAGCAGCCCCGGGCCTGGAGGCCCGGGGCGAGCAGCCCCGGGCCTGGAGGCCCGGGGCGAGCAGCCCC